>NC_086098.1:223370573-224580573 GCF_963921235.1 Mobula hypostoma
AATCGATGCTTCCCTGCTTTGAGTTAAGTGTCCTTCTTGGCCTGACGGTTTCCAGGTGTTTGTCATCAACCACCGCCTTGTTGTCGGAGATAAGCTTGGAGATCCACTCCCCAAGTTCCTGCGACCCGCGGGTTGTGCGCTGCTCCTCCGCCGCCGCAGATCCCAGGGCACTCCGCCCGACGCTGGACAGCGGCCGGACCGGCTGAGAGCTCCTCTCTGATTCGCTTTCGGTGTTCTGTCGTTGGAGACTCTGTAGCGAGCCCGACGCCAGCAGTGGCTGGTCGGGACTGTCCGAGTGGGAAAGGTACCCCGAGTCTGTGCTTTCGTTAGTTTGTACACTGGAACTCGAAGACTTGTTCACCCATCGTTTGGCAAAATAAGTTGCTTGCTGTCTCTGCAGAACCAAATGCCTGTTACCAATATGGCCAGGTTGCGTCTGGACTTTGTCTTGTTTCTCTCCATCCATGGTGCTATCTTCACTTTTCTCAGTAGCACCGACCACGCACCAGCTTGTATCCCGATGTGCCAAGTTCTGGTGCTTTGTATTACCCCTGGAGCTGGCCACACATAGGCGAGAGTGGCCATTCCCTCTGGCTTCCTGTTCGGTCCTTTCACAAGGGCCCCTGTCCTTCACCAGGCTTCCTGATGAGTTGGTAGCGCTCGGCTCCGGCCTGTTGCTTCTCTGCAACTCGGCAGAAACCTGGCAGTTGTGCAGGTGACTTTGTGTCCTATTGTGCTTGTACAGGTTGCTCTGCGTTTTGAAAGAAATCCCGCAGGTCGTACACGGAAAGGGACGCACCCCAGTGTGAGAGCGGAGGTGCTTCTCCAGGGCGCTGCGCTTTGCACAGTCCCTCCCGCATTCGCCGCACACATACTTTCTCTGTCCTTTAGCTCTGACTTGCTGAATACTCTTCGAAAGTTGGACTATATGAAGCTCTTCCCCATACGATGGCGCTTGGAGCGGAGGCTGGACCCCGGGTTTACGGGGGGTTGGAAGCCCTGGAGTGCGGGTGCCAATTTGTGCCACTGAGGTCTGTGGGGAAGGTTGAAGCCTATGGACACCCGGAGGAGGCCGAAGCTCCGGGAGATGAGGGGTGGGTGGGGGCCCTACGGTTTGGAGCCTGAGTGCAAATGTGGAAGGTTGGATAGCAGCGGGTAGGGAGAGGAGGTGGAACCTCGATGGACGGAGGTGAGATTGGGGGCGGGGGTTGTAGGGGGGAATTTGTAGGCCGAGGGTTTTGGGGGCAGAGCTGAGCCTGTGCGTTTGAAGGGGAGGGCAGAACCCTGAGGTAGGGGGTGGAGGCTGGACTGCTGGGACTTGGAGCCCAATTGTATGGAGGGGGGATTGGGGAATGGGGGCAGGAGGGCTAGGCTGGAAGTTAGTGGTTTTGGAAGGTGACTGGAACCTGGGGGGTGTAGGGGTTGGATCAAGTCCAAGGGAGTTGGACATAGGGCTTGCCCTGGGTGAGCAGGGGGAAGGTTGGAGCACAGTGGTTTGACAGTCGAGTCTGGATCCCCTCTGACAGGGAGGAACTGGAGATGGTTCCTTTCCTATCTGGTCCATTCTCTCCGACTGTGATGCTTGGAGGTGAAATGCGCTGCTGACTGGAGGAACGTAACAGAACTGGGAAGATCCCTGCGGGCGGACCGAGGAGTTCTGGAGAGCCCCCTGCTGAGCAGACGGAGGATAACTACACATCTGCAGGGAGGTCAGTCGAGAAGGTGAGAGGGTGTGAACTGATTTTGCAGCTTGAACAATAACTGTCGAGGAGGGTGGTGTTTCACTTGACCCCGGCTGGTCACGTCCGCGAGACCGTGGAAGGGAGCTCTGAGGTGGAGATGTTGACCCTTGGCTATCTCCCTCGACATCCAGGTCCCTGCAGCCATCATCTTTCATCTCCCATTCAGAAGCTGTCCGGTCTCAGGAAGTATTCTTGGGTTACCTGTGTACAGTACAAATATTTATCATTTAGTAGAGAATCCGAGAGATTTACACCATTGCAGAAGAGACCCCTTGTCCTTTCATCTTGCAGCCTCACTGCTCCAGGGACCCAAGTCCAACCCTGAGCTCAGGTGCAGTGAGTGCAATGTTTTCCCTGTCAATGAGTGAGTTTCATCCCACATCAGTAAGACTGAAAGAATGCAGAGAAGATGTACAAGCATATTGCCAAGGAATCGAGTTATAGGGAGAGGTTGAAAAGGTTAAGACTTTACTCCCTGGAGTTTAGAAGAATGAGGGGAGATTTAATGCAGGTGTACAAAATTATGAGGGGTATGGATAGTGGAAATGCAAGCAGGTTTTTTTCCCCCACTAAGGTTGGGTGAAACTAGAACTACAAGTCATAGGTTAAGGGTGAAAGGTGAAATATTTAAGGGGAACCTGAGAGGGAACTTTTTTACAGGAGGTGGTGTGAGTGTGGAATGAACTGCCAACAGAAGTGGTGGATGCAATATTTAAGGGAAATTTGGATAAGTTCAAGGATGGGAGGGTTGAGATGAGGGTTGAAGGTATTAGGGAGAATAATAGGCATGGATAGATGGGCTGAATGGCCCGTTTCTGTGTTGTAGTGTTCTGACTACTGTAAAGGCAAGTTAGTTGTCTACTGTAAAATTATCCCATAGTGTTGGTAAATGGTAAAAAAGAATGAAGAAGGAGTTGGTGTGTGTGTGTGAGAGAGGGAGAGAGAGAATATATGATGCAGGCCTCAGCAGAATAAGGAGAGGGAAGCAGGGCTGATGGGATTGTTCTGCTTTGAGCTGTTATTGGGCTAATGGGCTGACTGGCCTCCCTCTGTATATCTGTCGTGTGGTATATTGTGTAAATTCATGGGTGGATCACAGGAGAAGCAGGGAATCACTGACGCTGAAGCAGAAATGAGGCAACGCCCAAGGTCACGCAGACTTTGAGTATGTTGTTCCTCTCAACATCAGTTTATCTTAATCAAGTTTTAATAAACAATCTTGCATTTGGCATAATCTATCCTTCAGACTTTTATTTGTGGAACATCCTACATCCCTCTTTCATTGATATAATTGTTTATTCAACATCTAGTCCAGTTTCCATTGCTCTCAGGGGTCCTCCCTGTTAGTGGAGTGAGTCCACCTCAATCCCTCCTAGATCTTCATTAGCACTGAATCCACTCCATTAAATAATGGGTTTGTATAGAACATAGAACAAAACAGCTCAGGAATAGGCCCTTTGGCCCATGATGTTGTGCTGAATAATTAACTTAGTACTTCAGCACCTAAATAAACGAACCTCTTCTGCCTACGCAATTACCATATCCCTCCATTCTCTGCACATTCTTGTGTCTATCGAAGAGCTTCTTAAATACCTCAATTTTATTTTCCTTTTTTAGGTTTCATATATGTAACAGGTGTCACACTCTAGTATGATAAGATAGACTCTTGACCTCACAAACTATCCTGTTATGGTCTTGCACCCTATTGTCCACCCACACTGCACTGTCTCTGTAGCTGTTACATTTTATTCCACATTGTTATTGTTTTACCTTTTTCTACCTTAATGCACTGTGTAGTGACCTGGTATGTACGATCAGAATGCAAGACAGGCTTTTCACTATATCTCAGTACTGTGACAATAATAAACAAATACCAATTCGTACACTCTGTGCATTTGGTTTTAATTGTCATTGTGTACAATTGTATAATAATTGTCCATTTGGTGTGCATTTTTTTTCTCATCTATGTTCAGCTTGCCTTGATGCCTATGTACTATGGGTAGAGTTATGGTGTGATTGATGAACTCCGTTAATGGAGGATGGGCTCGTTTAACTTTCTCAAGTCTGATAATGGAGTAGTTGTCTACAGTTGTTAGAAAACACTCCTTGGGTACTTAGATTGACAATCATTGGGTGGACCCAATATCTGACAACATCTGAACTGCAGTCAAATGAATTAATATTGGATCGAACACTTGATTCCCAAAGACATGAAAAGTGTTAAATCTTTTTACAGCACACATGCAGCATAATTACTATAGACACACATGAAGTTTGCAATACGACTACACACACATTGTTCCCCATAGTTAACTTTATCTATAGTGGTATTTTTTTTTAATCAGAGCTTTGCCCAGATTCCTTTGTGATCTTTAATGGTTACTTACCTGAGGAAGTTCTACTGCTGAGCCCGGTACCCCCAGATCCTATCTCCTGTGCAGAGCAAATGAGTGTTTCCTCCACAAGGCAACCCAGTAACAACAGAGCAGCACCAACCTTTGCTTGCTCTTCCAAAGCCAGTGAGAGCCCTCTGGTGATCCAGGCCTTGGGAAAAGCAGTCTTCAAGCAAGGCTCCCTCCTCGACCCTTTGTAGACGCTGTGAAGGAGAAGTACTGAGGGACTGCTGAGCTGCAAGCAGAGCCTCCAAAGGTCTCCATGCAAATTCTGGCAGCAAGATTATTTCTGAAAAGTGTTTACTGCCTGGTCCTGTGAAACAGTATTGTGTGGGCGGTGAGCAGAAGTGACATGAGATATGGAGGAAGTGAGCTAACCTCAGCTTGATTGAATGTAAACTGTTGCCGAAATTGCGGATGTATCAAAGAGCAGGTTTCTCACCCAAAAGTTGCACTGTAAAGTCCTGGGTAGCCACGCATGAGGCATCAACTCAATCTTCTGTCCCCAGCTTTTAAAGAGGAAATCGTAATCTCTCAAAAGCAACAGGGTCTACAATGTGACACCCACATATGGGGACCAAATAAATAAAAACCAACAAACTCCCAGGCCAAAATACTGTTCAGACACAGCTGTCACTGGCCTGTGTATGTCTGGTGAAAGCACAAGCTGCCTCAGGCTGCTGGAAGGCTCCCTCACACCAAGCTGCGATAATATCCAACCGTTACCAGTCAATAGCACACTGGTACTGTATTGGGATTTGTTTAATATGATGCACTGAGATACAGTGAAAAGCTCGTCTTGCATGCTGTTCATTCAGATCAGAACATTACACAGTTCACGGAAGTAAACCGGGTACCCCAAACAATGACAATGCAGAATGAAGTGCAGATGCTACAGAGGAAGTGCCGTGCAGGTAAGGAATAAAGTGCAAGATTATAACAAGGTAGATTGTGAGGTGAAGAGTCCAACTTATTGAACTAGGGAACCATTTAATGGCTTATTACAGAGGGGTAGAACCTGTCCTTGAACCTAGTGGTATGTACTTTTAGTCTTTTCTATCTTCTGCCCAGTGGGAGAAGGGAGAATTTCTGGGTTAGGTGGGTCTTTGACTACGCTGGCTGCTTTACTGAGGCAACAAGAAGTATAGATAGAGTCTGCAGACCGGAAACTGGTTTCTGTGATGTTCTGAGCTGTAGAACTACAAATCTCTTCCCACCTCCCCACCCCCAGGATCTTCATTGTCCTGTGTTCATTATATCCATGCCCATGGCAATCAGAGTTCATTGTCTACTCCAAAGGATGACGTCCCAGCCGTGCAGCCAGCCCCTGACTATTGCAGCCAGCTGACAGCAGAAACACTGGAGCTGAACCTGTAACTGAGCCTGGCGTCAGATGTCAGTCCTCAGGCAGGGTGGTACAGCTCCTGATGCAGATGGCTTTCACTCAGTCATTCAGCGATCCCTGTGCGTCATGAACCTAGTGATCACTCGCTCATCTCTTCCTCAATGGCAACAAGACAAAGGAGATGGTTATCGACCTCAGGAAAACCTGCACTACTCACTCCTCTCTTCACACCGATGGCACAGTAGCGGAAGCTGCAAGCAGTTTCAGACTCCTGAGAGTGCACATCTCACACACTCTCCCATGGTCCCAGAACACAACCTCCACAGTCAAGAAAGCTCACCAACGCCTATACTTTATGAGGAAACAGAAGAGAGCTGGTCTATGCAGTCCAATACTCATGACCTTCTACAGATGTGCGGTGGAGAGCATCCTAACATGCTCATCACCGTTGGTGTGGACACTGTACTGTGGCAGACAGGAACGTTCTACAATGGGCAGCTAAAACTGCTCAGTGTATCACTGGCCCTGCAGATCCACTAACAAGGACCTATATACAGAACGATGCCGGGAAAAGTCCAACAGTACTACGAAGGATCCTACCCACCCTGCTTATGAACTGTTTGTCCCACTCTCATCAGGGAAGAGGCCACGTAGCATCCACACCATGTATACTAGACTCAGAAATAGTTACTTCCCCTTAGCAGTAAAGCTGTTCAACACCCTACGTTTCTCCACCACCACTACATCCACATCACCTAGTGTCACTTTATGTACAGTATGTACAATCAGTCTATGTATATAAGTTACTTATGCATTGTGTTTTGTAGAATTGCTTTCATATTTGTTGTGTTTTCTATTGTGTTCTTTATGCTTATTTTCTTTAATGCTGCATCAGATCCGGGGTAACAATCATTTCATTTTTGTACGTATTGGAGAATGACACTAAACAATCTTGAATCTTGAATTTCTATTGCACCTAAAACAACCCTGGGATAGCATCTCTTGAGCAATTGAGCATATTTGGAGTGCGGTGAGTTATACTTTTTCTCATAATTTCTCATGGCTTGACAAGAGGCCACTTGGCCCATCGAGATTATGTTGGCTTTCAGAACAATCCCATCAGTCCTATTCCTCCACTTACTTCCCTGCAGCTTATTGCCTCTTGCATCGCCATGAAATCCCTTCAACTCACCTTCCATCCAACCTTCTGTGGGGCAATTTACAGAGTGCAATTTACGTACCGACGGTCACACAGGAATATACCAGAGCACCAGAGAAGTTACATGGTGCACTGAGGTCGGAAACAGAGCCTGGTCCCGGGGGCTGTGAGGCATTATGGCAGAAATAGGCACTGTTGTAGCCTGTTGCTGCAAGGTTTGCCATTTCTCTTGCTCTACCACTATTACCAAGTCTGTTAGTCTATTCTGCTACCCTAAAATATTAATTTCTTTAAAAATACACACCTGTGGGATGTGGACTGTACTGACGATGCAGATGCTAAACATCTGTCACTGATTGCCCCAAACTGACAAAAATCAACCAATATGCTAGTGGAACTCAGCAAGACAAGCTGCACCCAGAGTCAACGATTCAGGCCGAGAACCTTCATCAGAACAACCCACAAGGTATTATGGTCCATTAGCAGCAGTAGAAGTGGGCACTTTCACAACCTGTAGACCATTCTGAGTCCTGGATAAAAGGGTATCAGGGTATATTGATTTCTTATTCCTCTCTATTGATGCTACCTGACCTGAATTCAGTCTCAGATGAGCTGACACATGGAGAAACCTTCATGAACCCACACAGCTCCCGACCACCCTTTGACTTCCGTCTCTGAGGCTGCTGTAAGAGCATCCTTCAAGAGTGTGAACCTACAGCCCAGACAGTTTACCTGGCCAGAATCAGAATCAGGTTTATATTACTGGCCTGTGACGTGAAATTTGTTAACTTAGCAGCAGCACTTCAATGCAATATAGAAGAGAGAAAAACTATTAATAAATAAAATAGAAAATATGTAAATCAATTACTATATATATATATAATATATAGAATAGATTTTAAAATGTGCAAAAAAACCCCAGAAATACTGTATATTAAAAAAAGTGAGGTAGTGTTCACAGGTTCAATGTCCATTTAGGAATCGGATGGCAGAGGGGAAGAAGCTGTTCCTGAATCACTGAGTGTGTGCCTTCAGGCTTCTGTACCTCCTACCTGATGGTAACAGTGAGAAAAGGGCATGCCCTGGGTGCCGGAGGTCCTTAATAATGGATGCTGCCTTTCTGAGACACTGCTCCTTCAAGATGTCCTGGGTACTTTGAAGGCTAGTACCCAAGATGGAGATGACTAGATTTACAACCCTCTGCAGCTTTTTTCAGTCCTGTGCAGTAGCCCCCCATACTAGACAGTGGAACAGCCTGTCAGAATGCTCTCCACAGTACATCTATAGAAGTTTTTGAGTGTATTTGTTGACATGCCAAATCTCTTCAAACTCCTAATGAAGTATAGCCACGCCTTGCCTTCTTTATAACTGCATCTGTTGTTGGGACCAGGTTAGATCCTCAGAGATCTTGACATCCAGGAACTTGAAACTGCTCACTCTCTCCACTTCTGATCCTGTGCCAATGCTGGTTGGAGTGTTTACTGATATCTTTAACTCTCACTTTGCCAGTCTGAGGTATCCACCTGCTTCAAGCAGGCTTCAATTATACCAGTGCCGAAGAAAACTGTGGCAACCTGCCTCAGTGACTATTGTTCAGTGGCATTTACATCCACTGTGACGAAGGTGCTTTGAGACACTTGTGATGAAACATATCAACTCCTGCCAGACGAGCAACTTGGATCTGCTCCAGTTTGCCTGCCATCACAACATGTCAACAGAAGGTGCTATTTCATTGGCTCTTCACTTTGGAACTGCTAGACAGTGAATCAAGATGCTCTTCATTGACTGCAGCTCAGCATTCAACACTATCATCCCTTTGAAACTAATCATTAAACTCCTCGTGCAATGGATACTTGATTTCCTCACTTGTGGACTCCAGCCAAATGTGATTGGCAACAACATCTCTTCCACAATCACCAGCAGCAGAGGTGCACCACAAGGCTATGTGCCTAGACCTCTGCTCTACTCAATTGGCATGTCATCTAAAACTTTGACAAACTTCTATAGATACTGTCCACAGTAGAAAGTATCCTGACTAATGGCATCATGGCCCAGCATGGAAACACCAATGCTCAGCAATGGAAAAGCCTCCAAAAAGTAGTGAATACAGCCCAGTCCATCCCAGGAAAAGTCCTCCCCACCATTGAGCACATCTATAAGGAACCCTGCCACAAGAAAGCAGCATCCATCATCAAGGGCACACACCATCCAGGCCGTGTTCTTTTCTCACTGCTGCCATTGGGAAGGAGGTACTGAAGCCTTGGGTCCTACACCACCAGGTTCAAAAACAGTAATTACCCTCCAACTACCAGGCTCCTGAACCAGCGTGGATAACTCCACTCACCTCAACACTGAACTGATGGACAATCTATGGAATCACTTTCAAGGACTTGACAACTCATGTTCTCAGTATTATTAATTAAATGAATACATACAGTAGATAAATTATCTTTGTTCGCACATTTTGTCTTTTGCACTGTAGTTTTTCATCGCTTCTATTGTATTTCTTTGTTCTGCTGTGAAAGTCTGAAAGAAAATGAATCTCAGGGAAGTATATGGTGACATATATACTTTGATAATAAATTTGCTTTGAACTTTGACCTTTTGAAACTCCTTCAAGTACAGACCCAGAGCCATCAAATGCTCCTCATGTGTTAATCCTTCCATAACTGTGATCACACGATACTCCAAGTGAGGTCTGACCAATGCCGTACAAAACCTCAGTATTGCATCCTTCCTTTTATATTGTACTCCTCTTGAAACGAATGCTAACATTGAATTTTCCTTCCTTACCGCTGACTCACCCTGCAAGTTAACCTTTAGGGGACCCTGCACAATGACTCCCAAATCATTTTGAATCTCTAATTTCTGAATTTGCTCCCCATTGAGAAAATATTGTATGGGTTTATTCATTCTACCAAAGTGCATGACTATACACTTCCATACACGATATTCCATCTGCCACTTCTTTGCCCATTCTCCAAATCTGTCCAAGTTCTTCTGCAGACTCCCTGCTTCCTCAGCCCTACCTGCTCCTCCACCAATCTTTGTATCGTCACAAACTTGGCCACAAAGTCATCATCCAGAACATTAACGTATAACATGAAAAATAGTAGACTCAACACCCACCCCAGTGAAACACAACTAGTCACCAGCAACCAACCAGAAAAGGCCCCTTCTTTGCCTTCTGTCCATGCTAGGGTCTTCCCTGTAAAACCAAGGGCTCATGTTTAGCAGTCTCATGTGTGGCACCTTATCAAAGGCCTTTTGGAAAATCCAAGTAAACAACATCACTGACTCTTCCTTGTCTATCCTGCCTGTTAGTTCCTCAAAGAATTCCAATGGTCTATTTTATCATGATCTTTACAAAGGATGAGGTCTCAGGCTACTTGGAGGCACATGACTGGAGCAGACTCAATGGGCCAAATGGCCTAATCCTGTTCCTATATCCCATGGTCCTAATCTGCATTTAGTTCCTCTCTAATTTAGAGGAGACCACATTGTGAGGAATGAATGCAGTAAACCAAATTGGAAGAGTGGCAAGTTATAAACTGCTTCAGATGGAAGGACCATTTAGGTTATTGGACAATGAGGAGAGATGAAAGAGCAAGTGTAATATCTCAGAAAGTCTAGCCCAGGGAAGTACCCCCACTCTCTCTGTATCTCCTTTCCTCCCTCCCTCACTCACACATGTGGTCTTGTGTAACTTCTTAAGAGGTACTGTCAGGCAGAGAGGGGATCAAAAGGCTGGCAGATATGAGAATATTATGGGATCTGAAAACACAAATCAAATGATCTTTCAAGAATCACTTGATTCTGGCATGGTCCTGGAGGACTGGAAGATTGCAAATGTCACTCCACTCTTTAAGAAGGGAGGAAGGCAAAAGGAAGGAAATTATAGGCCAGTTAGTCGGGAAAGTGTTTGAGTCTATTATTAAGGATGAGGTTTTGGGATACTTGGAGTCAAATGATAAAATAGGTCAAATCAACATGGGTTCTGTAAAGGGAAATCTTGCCTGACAAATCTGTTAGAATTCTTTGAGGAAGTAACAAGCAGGGTGGACAAAGGAGAGGCAATGGGTGTCATTTACTTGGATTTTCAGAAGGCATTTGATAAGGTGCCACACATGAGGCTGCTTAACAAGATAAAATCCTATGGCGTTACAGGAAAGATACTGGCATAGATAGAGGAATGGTTGACAAGTAGGAGGCAGTAAGTGGGAATAAAAGAAGCCTTTTCTGGTTGGCTGCCAGTGACTAGTGGTGTTCCTCAGGGGTCAGTAGTGGGACTGCTACTTTTCACATTGCTTGTCAATGATTTAGATAATGGAATTGATAGTTTTGTGGCAAAGTTTGTGGATGATACAAAGATAGGTGGAGGGGTAGGTAGTGCTGAGGAAGCAATATGATTGCAGCAGGACTTGGACAAATTGGAAGAATGGACAAAAAAGTGGCAGATGGAATACAGTGTTAGGGAATGTACGATAATGCATTTTGGTAAAAGAGACACTAGAGCGCACTATTATCTAAATGGGGAGAAGGTTCAAAATCAGAAGTACAGAGGGACTTAGAAGTTCTTGTGCAAGGTTCCCAGAAGGTTAATTTATAGGTTGAATCCATGATAAAGAAGGCAAATGCAATTTCAAAGGGAATAGAACATAAAAGCGAGGAGATAATGGTGAGCCTTTATAAGACACTAGTTGGGCTGTACTTGGAGTATTGTCAACAGTTCTGGGCCCCATATCTCAGAAAGGACGTATTGCCATTGGAGAGAGTCCACAGAAGATTCACGAGGATGATTCCAAGAATGAAAGGGTTAACATAGAGGAGAAGTTCACAGCTTGGGCCTGTACTCACTGGAATTTAGAAGAATATGAGGGGGATCTCATCGAAACCTATCAAATGTTGAAAGGACTAGATAGGGTGGATGTGGAGAGGATGTTTCCTATGGTGGGGGTATCCAGAACTAGAGCATACAGCCTCAAAATTGAGGGGCAACCCTTTAGAACAG
Organism: Mobula hypostoma; assembly: GCF_963921235.1. Lineage (NCBI taxonomy): Eukaryota > Metazoa > Chordata > Chondrichthyes > Myliobatiformes > Myliobatidae > Mobula > Mobula hypostoma. Next base: position 223,382,224 of record NC_086098.1, read on the forward strand.
AGGTAAGGAGGAATTTTTTTAGCCAGAGAGTAGTGAATTTGTGAAATACTCTGCCACAGACTGTGGTGGAGGTCAAGCTTGTGGGTATATTTAAGGTGTAAGTTGATCGTTTCCTGATCGGTCAGGGCATCAAAGGATATGGCGAGAAGGCAGGTGTATGGGGTTGAGTGGGATCTGGGATCAGCCATGTTGGAATGGCGGAGGAGACTCAATGGGCTGAATGGCCTAATTCTGCTCCTATGTCTTATGGTCTAAGCCTTTAGGTCTAAGGCCTCACAAAGTGGAAATTTAGGTCCTGTATAACAAGGGATATCCATATAAACCAGCAGCCCCTCTCAAGCATTTTTTAAATTTCTGCATAAGAGGATTATGAGTTGCTCAGTACAAAAAGCACCACAAAATACCCTTGTCAAAGGTAGTTCAGTAATGGTACTTATTGGAAACAGGAACATTGACAGCAGTGGGCAGATGTTGAGAGAATTCTCCCTTAGTTTTGAAATATTTTATTGGTAATCCACCTCTACAAAGTCTCTCTGAGACATTTTCTATCCACCATCACTTCCTTTCTTTCTTAGTCCTTCACTCTCCCTGGATTTGTCTCCAATTCTCTCTTTCTCACACTCTCTCTCTGTATTCTTTCCCCTCACCCCTCTCTTGTTTTTTTTCTCTCTCTCTATCTCTTGCTCTGTCTCTCAATTACTTTCTTTGTCTTGCTCTATCATTCTACCCTCACTGCTTTTTAAACTGCATCTCTCTGTTTCCCAGTCGGAACATCTATCCATATCTATCTATCTATTCCCCCTCCCTCTCTCTCACATATCCTTTCATCATTTTCATTGCCCTTCTTTGAATCTTGCTGCCTCTGCCTGTGTTCTCTCTCCCATCGATTATCTGCTTTCTCAGTATCTTTAAGCAGTTTCACTGCAGGTTGCTTATAGCTGAAGTCTATGAGCTGTTTAACAGGAGAAACACTCAGTGACAAACTGAAACCAACCAAGGTTTCTGCAGTCAGTTCTGTTAATCAATTCCACTGGAGCTCTGAGCTCCTATTCAATTCCTCCCACCTCCCCTCCCCTCCATCCTCCCTCCCACCTCCCCTCCTCTCCATCCTCCTTCCCACCTCCCCCTAACATTCCCTCCACCTCCCCTCCTCTCCATCCTCCCTCCCACCTCCCCTAACATTTCCTCCACTCTCCCTCCCACCTCCCCTCCATCCTCCCTCCCAACTCCCCCAACCTCCCCTCCACAATTACTCTCCTCACCCCTCCAGCCTCCCCTCCACCATTACTCTCACCTCCTTTCCCATCTCTCCTCTCCCATCTCTCCTCTCCTCTCCCTCCCACCTCCCCTCTGTCCTCTCTCCCAACTCCCAGTCCCACCTCTAATCCAGTCTCCCTCCCACCTCTTCTCCCCATTCCTCTGCCTTTCCTCCAACCTCCCTTCCCACCTCCCCTCTGCTCTCCCTCCCACCCCACCCCCTCCCCTTTCACCTCCACTTAGCCCTCCTTGCTCCAAGCTTCCTCCTACCTTCCATCACACTTACCCTCCCACCTGCCACTCAGTAACCCTCCACCTTCCCCTCCCACACCTAAGTCTGCTCCTATGAATTCGCAACCCACAATTAGAACAAGACAATGAAGGCTGGCAGAGAGCAACAGTTTAAACCAGAAGTTGAGGGGAACCAGGAGACAACACCTCTAACCTGGCGCCAGGAGTGGCCTTGTTAGCGGTTGCCGCGGTGAGGAACCAGCGTGTCCCTGTGTGCCTCCATCACACGCTTCATGTTGTTGACGGCTTCATCTATTTCAATTCCCTCGACTCGGCTGCCCACACACGTGTGGGAAGTGTTTGCAGAGCCAAGCTGAGCAGACAGGAGAGTAGTTCTTCAGCAGCACTGTGTGGGTGTTTACAATGATAGGCCTGGTGAAGGAATCGACATGACACAGGCAGCTACACAGCACGGCGTCAGTCAGCCTGCGCTGGGCTCAGGCTTCCTGGCTGCATTGGAGCTGTGCTGTAACACAGTCAAATCCTGAGGACCCTCTTCACACCCTGCCCCCTCCCAAAGGGCTGGACGTTACCAACGGAGAGTAGGACAGGATGTCACTCTGAACCGTGGACAAACCAACACAGGGAAACCCTTCAGGATGCCGCCTGGATCAGAGAACGTGTCTTAGGTTGAGCGACTTAGGGCTTTTCTGTCCGGGGTGAAGGAGGATGAGAGGTGACTTGATAGAGGTATATAAGATAACAAGATAGCGTGGACAGCCAGAGGCCATTCTCCCAGACGGCAATGGCTAACACCAGAGTGAAAGGAGGAAAGTGTAGGGGAGATGTCAGGGGTGGGTGTTTTTACACAGAGGGCAGGAGCTGGAATGCACAGATGGGACAGATGGTTAAGGCTGATACATTATGGATGTTTATGAGCGTCTTGGATAGGCACGAGGATAAAAGAAAATGGAGGGTTATGGGCTGTGTAGGAGGGAGGGGTTAAACTGATCATAGAGTAGATTTTACGAGATTGGCACCACATCGTGGGCCGGAAGACCCATTGTCTGTTGTATTGTTGTATGTTCCTGGTCCTGTCAGGGTGTGGATTGGAGTATCAGCTTCATTACTGCTTGGCTTGTACAGCGCAGAGCCAGACGTCAAATGCTAGGACAAGAGCGAGGAGACATGGTGGTTATCCTACTCATCACTACTGAGTGATGACCACTCATGCAGAGAGGGGAAAGCAGACAGGGTCCCTGTCCTTATCACTGTCCTGTGATCCTTGGGATAGATGGGGAGGGCGGGGAGCAATCTGCGGAGGTTCCAGTTTCCTGATCACAGACCCTGAACCTCTTAATTCATGAGAAGGGAAACAGTTTAAAAGAAACTTTGATGGGTTTATAAACACAAGAGATTCTGCAGGTGATGGAAATCCAACACAAACAAAATATTGGAGGAAGTCTGCAGGTTAGGCAGCATCTATGGGGAGGAATAAAGAGCCAATGTTTTGAGCCGACATCCTTCATCAGGTCACCCTGATGCTGCCTGACCTGCTGAATTCCTCCATCTCTTTGGTTTAACAGTCAGAAAATTAATAAAGTTTAATTGTTATAATTGTTATAAGTAAAGTGGTCATTAACTTAACAGTAATAGTATTTCAAGCCCTTTGTTTGTTGAATGCGTTGATTTAATACGCTGAAGAGCATGATCGGGCTTCTCAGAACTCAGAAGTATATCTGTAGCACAGAAACCCTCGGGTGCACGAAGAAGCATCAGATACAAGGGCTCGAGCTCCTGGTTGTGGACCTGACAGCAGCCAGCTGTAGTCCACACATGAGACTTGATGTTTAGTGGTCAAAACATTTCAGGAAGTGCTCAAGGTAATAAAGGTGGAGGGAAATGTAAAACAGACAGGTCGGTAATTCAGCGGTGTCTGTGGGCATCGTGAGTTCTAGCAACAGCTGGAGTATGGAACACTGTTCCACGTACTCCTCCATTCTGACCAGTCATGGGTTGTGGAGTCCCACAAATTGATAACTAGTTAAACTTTCTCAAGGAGATGCTGAGAACATCCTTTAACTGTTGCTTCCAGAGGTAGTCCTCATCATCTGATTGTCCCAAAGCCATATTTCCACAGCAAACAAATACTTCCACCAAGCTCCAAGATATAACTAAGTCATTGAAATTTCTCTTTACCAAATTTGAGAACTTTAGCAGGAATGCCATCCATTGCCAAGACCTTGACAGATGGTTCATGGCTTTCTTGTCAGTATGGGATAGCAGCAAAGCTAAATTGTGTTGCGGGGTGGAGTCAAGGGCACTCACGTCAATGGCAGGGTCACCACTGAGGAGATTATCAAACCATTTCTACCAACCAGGGAGTGTCAGTGCTGCTGATGTTTAAAATCTGAAGTAAATCAGAAAATGTCAGAAATATTTAGCAAGCTAGGCAGCATTTGGGGAGGCAAAGAGAGGGGGAGAGAGGGAGAGAGAGAGTTGAGGGAGAGGTGGAGAGAAGGAGATAGGGTGAGAGGAAGGGGTGAGGGGGAGGGAGGGGGGTGAAGGTGGGGGAGAGTAATATATATAACACTTCAGGTCAATAGAAGCTGTGAACATGGCAAGTTCCTTACAACCGTAAGTAGGGATTCAACAGACAGCTAAGAAGGGAAGGTTTACTGGCCAGGGTTTCTATCCAGCTGTTATAAGACTATTGAATGACTCCCTTGAATGAGAAGGATTCTTGACCTCACAATCTACCTTGGTATGACCTTGCACTGTATTGTCTACCTGCACTGCACTTTCTCTGTAGCTGTTGTACTTTATTCTGCACTCTGTTATTCTTTGAACATAGAACAGAACCTGTTCTATGGTACTGGGGGCTTGGCAGATGTCAATATAACATTCCAAAGTGAATCACTTCACAGTTCTCCGAATGGAACACCATCTGCTACTTCTCAGCCCAGCTCTGCACCCTATCAATGTCCCATTGTAACTCACAATAACCTTATACACTGACCACAACACCACCAACCTCTGTGTATTCTGCAATGACACCCTGATGCACCTTTACCTTGTTCTACCTCAGTGCTCTGTGTGATGACCTTTTTCTGTATGAACAGTATACAAGACAAGCTTTTCCCTGTATCTCGGTACGAGTGACAATAATAAACCAATTCCAATACCAGTTCGTAGTCTCCATTCTTGCAGATCCAGGAGAAGCAATTTGCATTGATCCTCCACCAATCTCTGCCCACATGGGTGGGTGGGATTTAGGAATGGTGCTTGTTTTGTTGCTTGTTGTATTCTGTGTTGTTCTGCTGAGCACTGTGACTATGCCGGGATGTGTGGTAGCACTTGTGGGCTGCCCCCTGCACATCCTTGTGTTGCGTCGGTTGTGAATGCAAACCAACACATGTCACTGCGTTTCCACATACATGTGATAAATAAATTTGAACCGGCATTGATCAGGAGCAAGGACCGTGACTGACTCCTTCTCTCATCAACCCTGGAGACAGAGATCAAAACCAATAATCCTGGCTGATTACTTTTCTCTTTGGACCAGAGGGAACTGATTAGTGATCAGAAGCAGAAGCCTTGTTCTCTCAAAAAGAAGCAAATAGAGGAGATTCGACCAAAAAGTATTAGTGGAAAAATTGATGAGTGCATGGAATTGTTGAGAAAGCTGACGAGGGCGAATATTTTTCTTCATATGATTTAAGGTATGTGGACATCACTGGAAAGCCCGGCATTTACTACCCGACCTATACATTAAAATTCCAATAACCTGTTTTCAGAAATCCCAATGGTTCCATAAGACGTAAAATGTAGGAGCAGAATTAGAATATTCGGCCCTGCTCTGAGTCTGCTTCGCCATCCCATCATGGCTAATTTATTATCCCTCTCAACCCCATTCTCCTGCATTCTCCCAGTAACCTTTGACACCCTTAACTAATCAAGAACCTATCAATCTCCGCTTTAAATATACCAAGTGATTAGGCCTCCACTAGCCCTATGTGACAATGAATTCCACAGATTCACCACCCTCTGACTAAAGAAATTTCTCCTCATCTCTGTTCTAAAGGGAGTCCTTCTATTCTGACCCTGTGCCCTCCGGTCCTAGACTCCCCCACTATAGGAAACATCCTCTCCAAAGTCCACCCTATCTTCTTTTTTTGCCCATTAGGCCACTGGCGTTTCACACAGCAGTGAAGGTCTGCCACCTCTGGCAGCATTCACGGCGTCTTTCATCGTGTCAGTGGCTTCCTCTTGGTTTACTGTCAATCATACAAGTCCCGGGTGGAGACTCAGGAATACCGTCACACATAGATGCAGAAGGATTCTTCATTGCTGTTTCCATTACAGTTTTGTTTTACCAGTCAGAGTTGTTAGCCCTGAGCTAAACCCCTGAACCTGCAGGATCAGTGGACCACTCTTAGTCCAGCCTCTACCCTTTGACCTGTTTGGCATGGGTGACCCTAGCAAAAGCATAAAGCCCCAACTCCAGCCAGCATAGCTAAGCGGGTTATTGAGGCACGGGTCTCCAAACTCACAAGTTTGTGGTCCTCTTAGAAGCTACTCTAGATAGAAACATGGAAATCCTACAGCACAATACAGGCCCTATGGCCCACAAAGCTGTGCTGAACATGTACTTACTTTAGAAATTACCTAGGGTTACTCAAAGCCCTCTGTTTCTCTAAGCTCTATATTCCTATCCAGGAGTTCCTTAAAAGACCCTATCATATCCGCCTCCACCACCGTCGCCGGCACCCCATTCCATGCACTCACCACTCTCGTGTAAAAAACTTACCCCAACATCTCCTCTAACCTACTTCTAAGCACCGTAAAACTGTGCACTCTTGTGATAGCCATTTCAGCCCTGGGAAAAAGCCTCTGACTATCCACACGATCAATGCCTCTTAACATCTTATACACTTCTATCAGGTCACCTCTCATTCTCCATCACTCCAAGGAGAAAAGGCCAAGTTCACTCAACCTATCCTCATAAGGTATGCTCCCCAATCCAGGCAACATCCTTGTAAATCTCCTCTGCACCCTATCTATAGTTTCCACATCCTTCCTGTAGTGAGGTGACCAGAATTGAGCACAGTACTCCAAGTGGGCTCTGACCAAGGTCCTATATAGCTGCAACATTACCTCTCAGCTCTTGAACTCAGTCCCATGGTTGATGAAGGCCAATACACCCTATGTCTTCTTAATTACACTGTCAACCTGCGCAGCAGCATTGAGTGTCCTATGGACTCAGACCCCAAGATCCCTCTGAACCTCCACATTGCAAAGAGTTTTATCATTAATACTATATTCTGCCATCTTATTTGACCTCCCAAAATGAACCACCTCACACTTATCTGGGTTGAACTCCATCTGCCACTTGTCAGCCCAGTTTTGCATCCTATCAATGTCCCACTATAACCTCTGACAACTCTCCACACTATCCACAACACCCCCGACCTTTGTGTCATCAGCAAATTTACTAACCCATCCCTCCACTTCCTCATCCAGGTCATTTATAAAAATCACGAAGAGAAGGGGTCCCAGAACAGATCCCTGAGGCACACCACTGGTCACCAACCTCCATGCAGAATATGACCTGTCAACAACCACTCTTTGCCTTCTGTGAGCAAGTCAATTCTGGATCCACAAAGCAAGGTCCCCTTGGATCCCATGCCTCCTTACTTTCTCAATAAGCCTTGCATAGGGTACCATATCAAATGCCTTCTGAAATCCATATACACTACATCTACTACTCTACCTTCATAAATGTGTTTAGTCACATCCTCAAAAAATTCAATCAGGCTTGTAAGGCACGACCTACTTTTGACAAAGCCGTGCTGACTATTCCTAATCATATTATGCTTCTCCAAATGTTCATAAATCCTGCCTCTCAGGATCTTCTCCATCAACTTACCAACCACTGATGTAAGACTCATTGGTCTATCTAGGCCTCACAATATTCAATAGGTCTCTATTAGATCTCCTCTCGTTCCTCTAAATTCCATCAAGTATAGGCCCAGAACCATCAAATGCTCCACAAACATTAACCCATTCATTCCTGGGATCATTGTAGTGAACCTCCTCTGACCCTCCCCAATGCCAGCAGGGGTTCAGCAAGTGCCTCACTGGGTTTCAGTTTCCTAGTCTGCCTCTAAGGTCCCTGAGTTCACTGTAACATCAGTATCATAAAACATCAGAAAAAGAAACACATTAAACGTGTGTTCAAGTGTTAATTGGAGTAACGTCCAATAGTCCAGAAAACCACCAAACTGCCGTGGGCGTTGGACTACCGGAGTTTTACTCAATCCGTACTGGAAAGATGATGCAGAGCCACCTTGTTGTCCTGCTGCAGTCCCCAGAAAGGTGGTTCCTTTGGGCTGTTGGAGAGAGAGAGAGCCATGACTTAGATGCAATGATGGCTTCAAGATTATGTCTCCTGTACCACCAGGGGCCCAAGCAGCCTTGACCATTGCTACACAACAATCAAAGACACCACTGAGCCGCCCAGTCTCCCCACCCCTCTGGGCCACACTTTGGTAATTCAGACTCCCAGGCTCTGCTCCTTCTTCCTGTGTACAAACCAAAATTAAAACATGGGAATCTGTTACAGAAAATCATACTGTGCTAGTCTGAGGAAATAGATGAGCTTCTGTACAGCTGCTTTCAGTTGGTAGACTGGACTGTGTTCCAATACACAGTGCTTACCCTCGATGAGTATGTCAGCAGCATCACAGCACGATCAGTAAGTGTGTATAGGACTGTGTACCAGTGAAGTCATTCTGGGTGTTCCCAAACCGGAAACTGTGGTAGAACTGAGAGATCCACTTTCTACGAAAGTCCAGGACTGCTGCGTTCTGATCAGACCTTCATAAGAAATGGAGATTTGAACTCCGTAAAGCTGTTAGGGATGCCTACAGGCAATGTCAGTCTAAAACCGAGCCCTAGACCAACCACCAGTTGTGGCAGGGCTGACATACTATTACAGACAGCATCACTGAAACAGCACATCCATTCCTGTTGAGCTAAATGTGCTCTATGCACATTTTGAACAGAATGAGATTGGAACGTTACCACCGGCAACAACAGCTTCAATGCATTCGAGCAGTCACTGCTACAGACACCAAGTCAGTCTTCCAAAGAGTGAGCCCACGGTAAGCATTTGTCCCTTAGATCCTGAGCAGATCAGCTGGCCGGAGTAAATACAAACATTTTTAACACTACCCTGCTTCATGTGACATTCCACCTGCTTTAAGAAGCCCACTGTCATCCTGGTATCTATGGAAAAAAGGTAGCGTTCCTGAATACTATACAAAGCACATTACCTTATTATGATGTCCACATCATGAAGTGCTTTGAGAGGATGGTTATGGCACTCGTCAGCTCCTGTATCCCAGACAACTTCGACCCACTGCAATTTGCCAACTAGTGAAAAAGGTCCACAGTGGACCTATACACATCTCTGGAGCATTGGCCAGTAAAGAAACCCACATTAGACTTTTTAAAAATTGATTATAGCTCTGTCTTCAGTTCTATCATTCCAACCAAACTCATCACCAAATTCCTAGACGTCGGAGTCAATAACTCCCTTTGCAAGTAGATCTTTGCAAATCCTTAAGTTTGCTGTTGACACACTGTTGTCAGCTGGATCAAAGGTGGTGATGAATCAGCATATAGGAGGGAGACTGAAAATCTGGCTGAGTAGTGCCACAACACCAACCTTTCACTCAATGTCAGCAAAACAAAAGAACTGATTGTTGATGACAGGAGGAGGAAACCGAAGGCCCAAGAGCCAGTCCTCATCGGGGGATTAGAAGTGGAAAGGGTCAGCAACTTTAAATTCCTTGGTTTTACTATTTCAGAGGATTTGTCCTGGGCCCACAATGTAAGTGCCATTTCAAAGAAGGCTCAGCACTGACTCTACTTTCTTAGAAGTTTGTGAAGATTCCGCATGTCATCTAAAATTTTGACAGACGGCTAAGGATGTGCGATAGTACTGATTGGTTGCATCACAGTCTGGTATGGAAACACCAATCCCGCTGAATAAAACATTGTGAGTACAGCCCAGTCTATCACGGGTAAGGTCCTCCCCAACATTAAGCACATCTACAAGAAGCGCTATCGCAGGAAAGCAGCATTCTTCATCAGGGACCCCCACCATTCAGGCCATGCTGTCTTCTCACTGCTGGCATCAGGAAGGAGCTTCCGAAGCCTCAGGGCTCACACCACCAGGATCAGGAACATTTATTACCGCTCAACCATTAGGTTCCTGTACGGTTGTGGATAACTTTACTCACCCCAACACTGAACTGATTCTGCAACCTATGGACTCACTTTCAAGGACTCTACAATTCATGTTTCTCTCTCTCTCTCTCTCTCTCTCTCTCTCTATCTCTCTATCTCTCTCTCTCTTTCTCTCTCTCTCTCTATCTCTCTCTCTATCTCTCTATCTCTTTCTCTCTCTTTCTCTCTCTTTCTTTCTCTCTCTTTCTTTCTCTCTCTTTCTCTCTCTCTTTCTCTCTCTCTTTCTCTCTCTCATATTGTTTCTTTTATTCGCATATTTTGTTGTCTTTTGCACATTGGTTGTTTGTTGTGTACAGTTCTTCATTGATTCTAATGTGTTTTTGTATTTACTGTGAATGTCCCCAAGGAAATGTATCTCAGGGTAGTGTGTTGTGACATATATGTACTTTGATAATAAATTTACTTTGTACTTTGACTCCTGACCAACAGATCGCAATCAGGAAGGACTAACAGCAGCACCTCTGCCACAATTATTTGAAACACTGGTGCCCCACAAGCCTGCATCGTCAGCCCTGTGCATACACAACTGTGTGGCCAGACTCTGCTCTAACTCTATTTACTAGTTTACAGATGACATCACTGTAGTGGGCCAAATCTCAAATAAAGATGAGTCAGAGTGTAGGAACGAGACAGAGAGACTAGTCCATGGTATCATAACACTGAAAGCCTGAATGTATGTACCACTAGCCTTAAAGACAGCCTCTTACTCTACTGTTATGAGACTATTGAATGGTCTCCTAGTACAAAAAGTTAGACTCTTGATCACACAATTTACCTTGTCAAGGCCTCGCACCTTATTGTCTGCCTGTGCTGTACTTTCTGTATAACTGTAAAACTTTATTCCACATTCTATTATTGTTTAGTCTTAATGCACTGTTGGAATGAAATGATCTATATGGGTAACATGCAAATAAAGTTTTTCACTGTACCTCAGTACATTTGACAATAATAAACCAATTCACTAATTTACCAATTAAAGGAACAGTAATGATCAGTTTCTGACTAAGAATATCATATTTAGTGTTGTCCACATGGATCTTAGCAAAACTTTTGGCACGATCGAGTCAGTACCACAGGGTGACACCGTGCCACAGCCTCACCTGTAGTGATCCTGATCCGTAGGGATGTCTGTGTAGAGTGGACACATTCTCTCTGTAACCATGTGGCTTTCCTGTGCCTACTCCCACATCCCAGAGATCTGCGCATTTGGTAGATTAATTGACTACTGTAGATCTCCTCTCACGTGCAGGTAACTGGTAAAATCTCGGGGGGGTGATGGGAATGTGGGGAGAGTAAAATAGGAGTAGTGTATATGGGTACTCAATAGATTATACCTGGCTTGTTTCCTTCTAAGATCCTTGTAAGGTCACAGGGCAGGTAGACTATGTGGTTGAGTGATTCTAGCAGAATATATTCTTTATTGTCTATTGCCCAAGACCATAAGAAGTTATGAAATATGTTATGAAAAATGAGCTGGACCTTGTGTGAGAACCGCTCTGGGTGCCACACAGCAGTGAGGGCGTGATGGCAGAGAGCGTGGAAGGACTTGTGAGGATTCTGCCGGGGTTGAAGAAGGTTTCCGGGGTTAGCTTTACACCGTTACAGCGCCTGCGATTGCCAATTGGGGTTCAGATTGCGCAGCTGCCTGTAAGGAGTTTCTACATTCTCCCCATGACCGAGCGGGTTGGGTTTCCTCCAGGTGCTCCAGTTTCTTCCCACAATCCAAAGACGTAAGGGTTAAGATTAGTGAGTTGTGGGCATGCTACGTTAGCACTGGAAGCATGATGACACTTGCAGGCTGCCCAGTAAATCCCCGCTGATTTGATTTGACGCAAACAATGCATTTCACTGTATGTTTCAATGTACATGTGACAAATAAAGCTAATCATTATCTTTATTTTTAGCTCCTGTTAATTGGCAATTATCCTTGGGTTGGAGAAGGAGAGAAACAGTCAAAATTCCTCTTCCTGACCACCAAGCAGTGATACACAGGAAAAAGAGAGGAAAACAAGCTGGAAATCATTCACTTGGTAACCCTGCTGTGACATTGGGGTTACAGACAGGAGTAACAGTTTACTCCACAGACTTGTTTGTTATTCTGTTGTCACTGCATTGTTTTTCTTGTCATTCTATGATTCCATGGTAAAAAGCTTGGAATGTGGTAATTAAAGTTAAAAAGAATAGCATGTTAGCATTAGTAAGATATTGTTTAATGCTGTTCACTCAGGAATGAAGGATATGGTCAATTAAATCTGCTGTCTAAAACAGTCAGCCAGAAGTCAGGCAGGGTTCTTGCTTCTGTCATAAGCCCTGTCTTTATGAGAGATAGGAAAAATCATGAAGAAACCTGTAAGCCGAGGATTCCTGAATAAGAAGGATTCACCAGCCGGGGATCCTGACCCTGATCACTGGGCGACCCACCGGTATGTAGGGAGGACATCAGACATGTTTCCTGCTCTGGGTGGAGAAGGCTCGTCTGCCCGTGTTCTTGCTTCTGATCACTGGTAATCTCTGGGTTGGAGAGTAGAGTAATTAATTCCTCAGGGTTCTTGTACCTGATGGGTTGACAGCGACTCTAAGATTGGGAACACTGGAACCAGCTCAGGCTCCTGATGCAGTTCACTGGTCAGATATAAAGGGAAATCAGTCTCCCCAACTACCACCAAATATAGCTTCACTTTCCCTTTTGCTCAGCACCCCTGTCCTGGATCATCTTCTTTTCAGAGCACCTTCCATGCAAGTAGAGAAGATATCTTTCTCCTTCCCCACTCCCGGTGTCCAGGAGTGTAAGCACACTTTCCAGGGAACACACTGACTTACTTCTTCCACCAAACCCAGGCAGCATCACCACTTTGGGTGTTTCTTCTGTTGAGTTCACATGTGAGACTGGATCATTTTAAATCTGACGATTCAAGTTTACTTCTCATGTGGCCATTGAAACACACAGTGAAGTGCGTTATTTGCATTAACAATCAACACACCCAACCAACCAACCAAAGCAAGTGTCACCAACACAGCTCGGCAGAACAACACAGAGCACGTAGATAGGAAAGGGGAAGAGGTCCTGCGCACTGAGAATAGGGAGTGAGGGATGAGGCTGATGAGCAGGACCTCCAAGGTAGTAATCTCCTGGTAACTCCCAGTGCCGGGGCAGGAATAAGATGAATGAGTGGCTGAGGAAGTGTTGCAGGGAGCGGGGTTTCAGATCTCAGGATCATTGCGATCTCTTCTGGGGAAGGTTTGGCCTGTACGAAAAGGACGGGTTACACCTGAACCCAACGGGGACCAATACCCTTGCGGGCTGGTTTGCCAAAGCAATTGGGGAGGGTTTAAACTAATTTGGCAGGGGGATTAAAGCCAGAGTAATAAGTCTGACGATGGGGCAGTTGATATACAAGTTGATGCATTGTGTAGTGAGACTGTGAGGAAGGACAGACAGAAGATAGGGCAAAATTACAGGCTGTGGGATAAGTTGAAGTGCAACATGGGGACAAAATTGAAAAGGGTGATGAATACAAGACTGGGAGTGTTATATTTGAATGCATATTAGAGACTGATGCTTTGTAAGCATCGACAAGTTGTGGCTGAAAGAAAATCATAGTTGGGAGTTTAACATCCAAAGACACATTGTATCGAAATGACAAGCAGGTAGACAGAGGGGGCAGCATGGGTCTGTTGGTAAAAATGAAATCAAATTCTTAGAAAGAGGTAGCATAGGAATGGAAGATGTAAAATCCTTGAGAGTAGAGTTAAGAAACTGCAAGGGTAAAAAGACCACAATGGGAGTTATATATATATAGGCCTCCAACCAGTAGCCAGGATATGGGATATAAATTGCATCAGGAGATAGAAAAGGCATGTAGAAAGGGCCATATTACAACAGTCAACAACAGGAATTCTGCAGATGCTGGAAATTCAAGCAACACATATCAAAGTTGCTGGTGAATGCAGCAGGCCAGGCAGCATCTATAGGAAGAGGTGCAGTCGACGTTTCAGGCCGAGACCCTTCGTCAGGACTAACTGAAGGAAGAGTGAGTAAGGGATTTGAAAGTTGGAGGGGGAGGGGGAGATCCAAAATGATAGGAGAAGACAGGAGGGGGAGGGATAGAGTCAAGAGCTGGACAGGTGATTGGCAAAAGGGATACGAGAGGATCATGGGACAGGAGGTCCGGGAAGAAAGACAAGGGGGGGAGGGGGACCCAGAGGATGGGCAAGGGGTATATTCAGAGGGACAGAGGGAGAAAAAGGAGAGTGAGAGAAAGAATGTGTGTATAAAAATAAGTAACAGATGGGGTACAAGGGGGAGGTGGGGCATTAGCGGAAGTTAGAGAAGTCGATGTTCATGCCATCAGGTTGGAGGCTACCCAGACGGAATATAAGGTGTTGTTCCTCCAACCTGAGTGTGGCTTCATCTTTACAGTAGAGGAGGCTGTGGATAGACATGTCAGAATGGGAATGGGATGTGGAATTAAAATGTGTGACCAATACTCACTCTTCCTTCAGTTAGTCCTGACGAAGGGTCACGGCCTGAAACGTCGACTGCACCTCTTCCTACAGATGCTGCCTGGCCTGCTGTGTTCACCAGCAACTTTGATGTGTGTTATTACAATAGTCATGCAGGATTTCAATATGCAGGTAGATTGGGAAAATCAGGTTGATGTTGGATCCCAAGAGAGGGAATTTGTAGAATGCCTATGAGATGGTTTTTTTAAAGCAGCTCGTGGTTGAACCCACTAGTGTAAAGGCAATTCCGGATTGTTTTATGTAATGAACCAGATTAGATTAGGGAGCTTAAGGTAAAGGAACTCTTAGGAAACAGTGGCCATAATATATGATGAAAATCACCCTGCATTTTGAGAGGGAGAAGAAAAACTCAGATGTATCAGCATTACAGTGGAGTAAAGGGAATTACAGAGGCATGAGAGAGGAGTTGGCCAAAGTTGATTGGAAGGGGACACTACCAGGAAAGACGGCAGAACAAAAATGGCTGGAGTTTCTGGGGACAATTTGGAAGACACAGCATAGATACATCCCTAAGATGAAGAAGTATTCTAAAGGGAGGATGAGGCAACTGTGGCTGAAAAGGGATGTCAAAGACGGCAAAAAGCAAAAGAGAAGGCGTATAATATTGCAAAAATTAGTGGGAAGTTAGAAGATTGGGTAGTATTTATAAACCAACAGAAGACAACCAAAAAAGCTATAAGGAGGAAAAAGATGAAATATGAAGGTAAACTAGCCAATAATATCAAAAAGGATACCAAAATAGTTTTTAGATATATGACAAGAAAAAGAGAGGTGAGAATAGATATTAAACTGATGGACAATGACATAGGAGAGGTAGTAATGGGAGGGGGAATAAAAGAATGGCAGATGAAGTTGATAAATATTTTGTGTCAGTCTTCATTGTGGAAGATAAGTCATGTGGACTAGATAGACTACATTCCAGGGTTCTGAATGAGGTACCCAAAGAAATTGCATTAGTTATGATCTTTCAAGAATCATTAGATTCTGTAATGGTTCCAGAGTACTTGAAGGTTGCAAATGTCACTCCACTCCTTCAGAAGAGAGGGAGGCAGAAGAAAGGAATTTATAAGTCAGCTAGCCTGACGTTAATTGTCGGGAAAATGTTGGATTCTATTTTTAAGAATGAGGTTTCAGGGTATCTGGAGTCACATGACAAAGTAGGCCAAAGTCAGCATTGTTTCCTTCAGGGGAAATCTTGCCTGACAGATCTGTTAGAATGCTTTGAGGAAATATCAGGCAGGATAGGCAAAGGAGAGTCAGTGGATGTTGTTTATTTGGATTTTCAGAAGGCCGTTGACAAGGTGCTGGACTTAAGGCTGATCAGCAACATAAGAGCCAATGGTAATACAGTAAGGATACTATTATGGATAGAAGATTGATTAACTAGCAGGAGGCAAAGAGTGAGAATAAAGGCGGCCTATTTGGGTTGGCTGCCGGTGACCAGTGATGTTCCACAGTGGTCCATATTAGTAACTCTCGCTTTTCATATTATATGTCAATGATTTGGATGATGGAATTGATGGCTTTGTGGCCAAGCTTGCAGATGATACAAAAATAGGTAGAGGGGCTGTTAGTGTTGAGGAAGCTGAAAGTCTGCAGAAGGACTTAGACAAATTGGAAGAATGAGCAAAGAAATGGAAGATGGAATGCAGTGTTAGAGATGTGTATGGTCATGCACTTCGATAGATGGAATAAAGATAGAGTCTGTTTTCTAAATGGAGAGAATATTTAAAAATTAGAGGTGTAAGGATTTGTAAGTCCTTGTGCAGGATTCCCTAAAGGTTAACATTGAGTTGGTGGAAAGGAAGGCAAATGCAATGTTAGCATTCTGCTTGAAAGGACTGGAATATAAGAGCAAGGATATAATGCTGAGGATTTATAAGACATTGGACAGACTGCACTTGGAGTGTTGTGAGCAGTTTTGAATTGAATTGATTTTATTGCTTACATCCTTCGCATACATGAGGAGTAAAAATCTTTACGTTACATCTCCAGCTAAATGTGCAATCATAGTAATTTATAATAAATAGAACAGTCAATGTAATATAGAGTACACTCAAGTCAGTGTGAGTTCATCAGTCTGATGGCCTGGTGGAAGAAGCTGTCCCTCAGCCTGTTGGTCCTGGCTTTTATGCTGTGGTACTGATTCCCAGATGGTAGCAGCTGGAATAGATTGTGGTTGGGATGGCTTGGGTCCCCAGTGATCCTACAGGCCCTTTTTACACACCTGCCCTCGTAAATACCCTGAATAGTGGCAAGTTCACATCCACAGATGCGCTGGGCTGTCCGCACCACTCTCTGCAGAGTCCTGCGATTAAGGGAGGTACAGTTTCCATACCAGGCAGTGATGCAGCCAGTCAGGATGCTCTCCATTGTGCCCCTGTAGAAAGTCCCAGTGGATAAGTGCCCCTTATCTAAGAAAAGATGTGTTGGCATTGGAGACAGGATTGAAAGGGTTAATGTATGAGGAGTGTTTGATAGCTCTGGGCCTATACTCATTGGAATTCAGAAGAATGAGGTGGGATTTCATTGAAACCTATCAAATATTGAAACGCCGAGATAGAGTGGCAATGGAGAAGATGTTTCTTATAGTAGGTAAGTCTAGGATGATAGGGCACGGTATCAGAATAGAGGGACATCCACTTGGAACATTGGTGCGGAGGAATTTATTTAGCCAGAGGGTGGTGAACCTGTGAAATTCATTGTCACCGACAGCTGTTGAGGCCAAGTCATTAAGTATATCTAAAACGGAGGTTGATAGGTTCTTGTTTAGTCAGGACATTAAAGGTTATGTGGAGAAGGCAGGAGAATGGGATTGAGAGGGATAATAAATCAGCCATGATGTAATGGGAGTGCAGACTCAAATGGTTAAATGGGTTAATTCTGCTCCTATATCTTATGATCTAACAAGCAAGCAACAAAAACAACAACAGCAAAACAAGGCCTGTTCCTTCCTCCCACCCACGCAGACACACAGCCCCAGGCCAGGCCTCAGGCCTCAAGCCTCCAGCAGATTCACACTCAATCCTATTCACACCCTCATACACTGCTCCAAAGTAAAACCATCATAATCTCAGGAAACAAGTCCCAATTTATCTTAATAGGCACATTCTTGCCTTCAAGGTTCAATATTGGGTTCAGCAATTCAGATTCCACTCTTTTCAGCACCTATACCACAGACGTATTTATCCTCACTTTAGTCTTCTCGTTTAAACCTTCAACTTCTGGAAACACCGCCCCAGGGATTGGTCATCAAGCCTTACTTCAGAGTTCAATCTTTGAGCTTCAACTTTTGGTATCACCTCCAGGACTCACACATCACAAGACCTCAAACTCCAGGCCACGAACTCTGAACTCGCGTTGACCTCTGATCCCAGAACTCGCTAACTTAGGTCGCGGACCTGCCAACCTGAGGGGATTTGTTGGCTTGAGAGGGGTGTTGCTAGCTCTTGTACATGGGGCCTACAAATTTTGGCAATTGATGATGGAATCACTGGTCTTCATTCACAGCACTTGCTGACCCAACATCCATCCACAGGGATCACTGACCTTTGTCTGTGGAGTACTTCGACTTGGACTCCAGCCTGACCCGTAACTCTCCCTCATACCCGTCCCTAAACCCCATCCTAACCGTCTAACTCCCATCCCTACGAACTTAAGCAATAACTGAATCAGAGTCACAACCTCAACAGGCATCGTACCTTGGCACAATCATGACTTGGTTAATGAGATGGAAACACAAGCCAAACTCCACTATGGCAGCAGATGGAAATAAAGGTTAGAAAAACTGTGGCTGTCATGGAAGAGAAGTGTCATGATTCTCAATAGACACTCATTCCATCGAGAAGCAGACTCTACTGGAATCACGTTTAGCTAAAGAAGTTACAGATGGCATTAAACTGAAAACAGAGAATAGAAACAATACACAATAATAATTTTAGAAATTAAAGACTAGAAAACTGATAAAAATAAAAGAAAGCTGATACAAGACAGTAAAGACAGTATATAATGTATTTAGTGATATGACGTAGGAATAATGTTCTTAGAAAAAATGATAAGTAAAAATTCATTTACACTGTGAATGCTTAGTATCTGAATGTACTGACATCTACAAACCACTTGGGATGTTTCTCCAAGGTAATAAGACCACAGAAATGCAAATCTTTGTTATTTTATGTATAATTACTTTGTACTTGGGAATTTGTCATGTATAAAGCAGATTATGCCATTTGTTATTTTAGTCAACTCTATTATAATTATTTGCAAGAGTTATCATTCAGTAACACAAGAAACATTCTTAGGAGTCCAGTCCATGTCTCTTTACAGCACCTTTCCCCAGCTTAATGGTAAAATCTGGTAAGTGATGAGATACAGATATCATGGACATGGACTTAAAAGTGGCAAATAAAAAAAAAACAAAATGAGGAAATGAGATTATCCATTTTAGTAAGAAGTATAAAAAAGCGAAATTACATTTAAATGAGGTTAGATTATGAAACGTTGATGTTTGAAGACACAAGAGATTGGAATCTGAAGCAACACAAAAAGATCTGGAAGATCTCAGCAGAGCAGGCAGCATCAAATGTACAGTTGACATTTCGGATGAAGACCCTTCATCTGGGCTGGAAAGAAAGGGGTATTTAGCAATTATATAAAGCAAAAGTGGTGGGGAAGGGGTAGAACAACAATAATGGTGATAAGTAGATCCAGGAGCGGATAGGCAGATGGGTTGGAAATAATATCAGAAGTGGAAGTGAGTAGATGGAGGTGACAAAAGGGCTGAAGATGATGGAATATGATAGGAGATGCTCTGGGTGGGACATGGAATAAAGGGTAGGAGGTGGGAAGGGGAACCAATAGGAAGAGTGCGTGGGTGATGGGCAGATGGAGATACACTTGTAGGTATAGGATGACGGGGGTTAGTTAGATCAGGAAGTGCGAGAAAATAAAGGAAAGGGGGGACTAAGACAGGGAAAACCTGTTATGGGAAATTTGAAAAGCAAGAGCTAGCAGGTGATAGGTGGATATGAGTGCTAGCAAGAGCTACCGTCCTACGGGAAACACAGTAAGTTAATTTGCAAATATAGCAAGTTATTAGGAAGGCAAATTGGATGCTGGGGGCTGTTGTCGGCATGACGGAGAGAAGTGTCAGGAAATGTTCTTTGGTGAGACCAAACCTAGAGCACAGTTTACAGTTTTACTCCTCTTGTTTGAGGAGGAGGTCACAGCAAGAACAAATAGGAAATGCAGCGCCACTAGTGAATGGGGAGGGAGGAATCGTGGCTGGGACTCTCGCTGAGTGTGACTGAGAGCCGGGAAGTGCGAGCTCAGTCTGTACAGACGCGGGTGGTCCCGCCCTCAACCACCGGGCGGGCCTGCGCTCAAGTCTCGCCCCGACGTGACCCGGTTCAGGCCCCGCCCCAGGCACACGCCCCGGCCCCGCTCCGCTCCACCCCACACCGTCCCAGGGACAAGCTGGGCCGGGATCATGGCGCTTGAGCGCGTTGCCGGCTTGGGCCTGCACTTGGCGGCGCTGCTCTGGTACCTGGCGGCCGTCCATCAGAATTTGCAGGTCACCTCCGGCGGCCGGCACCTCGGTGTCAGCTCTTACGGAGGCCACTGGAAATACCTCACCTTCATCAACATGGTGAGCTAGTCTCCTGCCCCCGCTCTCCTCTATACTTTACCCTTCTGGCACCTGCTCCCCTCCTGACTCCCAGCCGTCCCGCTTGTGACCATTCTGGCCTTACCGCCGTCCTTCCATGGGTGTCCCACCATCTGATCTCCCCTATCTCAGTTACCTTCCTCCCTGCCATCCCTTCCCCGTCTATCCAACTGTCCTCTTCACTGCTCCCATCCTCACTGACCAGTTTGTAAGGCTGCATTGTGTTTGAGCAACACACATCAAAGTTGCTGCCTGGCCTGCTGCGTTCACCAGCAACTTCGATGTGTGTTGCTTGAATTTCCAGCATCTGTGTTTGACCTTTTTTTAAAATTGATATATGTGACTTGCTCTGTTTTGTTTTCCAATTCTCATTATGATTCCCTCGAGTTCGATGTCTGCTCTTTTGACTTTGGAATGTCTTCCTAGTACAGCAAGGTGGACTCTAGACCTCCCAATCTAAAGTGTCACTGTACTTGCACTCCAACTAGCTGTTGCACTTTATTTTGCGGTGTTATTCTCCGTCTTTTATGGCAGGTGGAGCACTTTCACTTCCTGTGTGGCCTCCAGTATATTTGTGTGACCCAACGTAGATTGGACCACTTTGTCAATCACCTTCACTCCATCCACTACCGCAGGCGGGATTTTCCCGGTGGCCACCTATTTTAATCTTTCTCATTCTGGCATGTCGGTCCATGGCCCCCTCTACTGCTCTGATGAGGCCACTCTCGAGGTTGGAGGAGCAATACTTCATTTTGTAAGACCATAAGATACAGGAGCAGAATTAGGCCATTCGGCCCGTCGAGTCTGCTGTGCCATTTCATCATGGCCGATCCAATTTTCTAATCAGCCCCAATCTCCTGTCTTCTCCCCATATCCCTTCATGCTTGACTAATCAAGTATCTATCAACCTCTGCCTTAAATAGACCTAGACTTGGCCTCCACAGCTGCCTGTAGCAAAGATTTCCACAGGTTCGCCACACTCTGGCTAAAGAAATTCTTCCTCATCTCTGTTGTGAGGCTGTGTCCTCTGGCCTTAGACTCTCCCACCATAGGAAACATCCTCTTCACATCCATTCTATCAAGGCCTTTCACCATTTGATAGGTTTCAATGAGGTCACCCCTCATTCTTCTGAATTTCAGTGAATACAGGCCCAGAGCCATCAAATGCTCTTCATATGACAAGCCATTCAATCCTGGAATCATTTTCATGAACCTGCTTTGAACCCTCTCCAGTCTGGGTGGCATTCAACCTGTTGGCATGAACATCAATTTCTCCAACTTCTAGTAATTTCTCCCTCCACCCTCTACGCTCCTTTAATGTTCCCCATTCTGGCTCCCCTCTTACCCCTTCTCTTCTCCTCACCTGTCCATCACCTGCCTCTGGTGCCGCTCCTCCTTCCCTTTTCCCATGGTCCACTCTCCTCTCTTATGAGACTTCTTCTTTGGTCCTTTGCCCTCTCATTTCATCCTCCCCTTCTCCATTCACCCACCTTATTCCTCATCTATCAACTTGTATTCCTCCCCCACCATCTTGTTCTGATTTCTGCCTCCTTCCTTTCCAAGGACCTTGGCCTGAAACATCAACTCTTTATTCCCTTGCGTAGATGCTGTCTAACTTGCTGAGTTCCTCAGGCATTTTGTGTGTGTTCTGGATTTACAGCATCTGCAGAGTTTATTACACTTGTGATTTTGCATGGTTATTACTTTATTGTGTTCTACCTTGATGCAGTGTGTAATAATTTGATCTGTATGAATAAGTATGTGAGACAAGCTTTTCACTGTACCCTGGTACATGTGACAATTATATTCCAATTCCACATCTCTCTCTGATACATATGATTCTCCCTCCAGGTTCTACAGACCAGTTTTTTTGGAATGTGTGTCCTCACAGATCTCCTGAGGCTTCTTCCTCAGCCTGGTAAAAGAATGCAGCGCATCACCTGCCACATGACTGTCCTACAGGACTGGATCTTCTCGGCTCTGGCATTCCCCGTGGGCTTTGTAAGTGTATGCATGCCATCAGCACAGTTCCATGGGGGTCTGATCCAGACACTGGATATGGAGATGGGGAGCTGATCCTTTTCTCTGTCTTTCAGTTTGTCGTCATGAGTTTCTGGTTGATTTACGCCTATGACCGTGAGCTCGTTTACCCGAAGTTTCTTGACCAAATAATCCCAAGGTGGCTGAACCATGCCATGGTGAGTAGTGTGCTGGAGTAGTCATTTTTATACCTGTGTATAACAAGCCAAAAAGGGAAAAGCTGTTGTGGGGGTGTTGCACAATTTTGGATTTGATTTTAGAGAATGGAGCTTTGCAAATCTATTAGTGGGGGAACATTATAATAGTAGAGATCATATTTTGGTTTAATTTAGAATAGATGTGGAAAGGACAAAGATTACCCTAACTTTAAAAATTAGGACAAGTCTAATTTGACTAAGATGGGAAGGTACTTAACCAAAGTACCTGAGATAGCTGCTGGAATAAGTGTCAGAACAATGGAACGTTTAAGAGCTTTCAGTGTAAACATGTTCCCACAAATAAATAAAAACGGTGGAGGTGGCAAATCAAGTCACCCTTCCTCAGAGAACAAGGTGCGGGAGCATCAAATAAGGCAATACTGGAAAGTTTGTGGGACCATCAAGAGCTTAATATAACAAAGATCCTGACAGAGTACAAAAAGAATCAGGTGAAGAGAAACTGGGAAAGCAAAAAAGGTATGAGAGAATACTCAAACACGAGGAATTCTGCAGATGCTGAAAATTCAAGCAACACACATCAAAGTTGCTACCTGGCCCACTGCGTTCACCAGCAACTTTGATGTGTCTTGCTTGATGAAAGAATACTGGCAGGAAACTTCCAGCTTGCCGAATGGAGTAATTGTACCCCTATGTCATAGGTATTATAAGTGTGAAAAGCGCAAGAGTAGAGTGAAGAGCAGGGCCTATCAGAGTGAGGAGGAGGAGGAGGAAGAGGAAGATGTGGGTAAGGATCTTAATGAATTTCCTTTGGTAGGATCAAACCTACATGGACTGGTGTTGATGACAAAGGAACAGTAAGCACCTAACAGCTTCTGAAAGCATTAACTTGTCAGACTGGCATAAAATCTAACACAAGAACAGAAAATGCTGGATCCACTCAATAGGCCAAGCAACTTCAGTGGGGAGAGAGAGAAAGTTGGTATTTCAGATCAAGGACCCTTCATCAGACCTGGAAAAGTAAGAGAATGTGCATGCTTAATTGAACAAAAGTGTGCAGACACATCAGTAAAGAGATAAAGGAGTGGTTATTTGAAATAGTTAACATTAAATATTGCATGACTCTGACTCCAAGGGTCATATAAAAACACTATAGGTAGAAATGTGGTGAATTGCTTCTTCACCTGGAATGACTATGGATTTCTGGTTGGTGGAAAGGGAAAATGTAAAAGGACATGTATTTCATTGACTCAAGTGACTTTGCAGATGCAGGAAATCCAGAGTAACACATACAAAATACTGGAGGAACTCAGCAGGTCAGGCACTGTCCTTAGAGGGATTTGAACAGGTGGTGTTTCGGGCCAAGACCCTTCTTCAGGACAGGAAAGGAAGGGGGAGGGAATGGACTACAAGTTGGAAGGTGAGGGGGAAGGTAGGTATGTGGGCAGAGGAGGAAGGATGAAGTGAGAAGCTGGGAGGTGATAGATGGGAAAGGTAAAGGGCTGAAGAGGGAATCTGTTAGGAGAGGAGAGTGGACCATAGAAAGGGAAGGAAGAGGGGCACCAGAGGGAGGTGATGGGCAGGTGAGGAGAAGAGGAGTAAGAGGGGAGCCAGAATGGAGAAGGAGAGAAGGGGAGGGGGAAGAAATTACTGGAAATTGGAAGAAGCAGTGTCCATGCCGTCAGGTTGGAGGCCATCCTAACATCATCTAAGGTGTTACTTTTCCAACCTGAAAGTGGCCTCATCGGGGCCTAGGACCAACATATTGGAATGGGAATGGGGAGTGGAATTAATATAGCTGTCCACTGGGAAATCCTCCCTGTTTCAGATGAAGCAAATGTGCTTGATATTGCATCGACTTTGCTTGTGTGGGAACATGATGGGTAAATGTTGGTGGTAATTGAAGGGTAGAGAAGGGAGTAACAAGGGAAGCAACCTCTTCAGACTACTGAAAAGGAGGGGAAGGATAGATGTGAACCTGTGGAATTTCTTTGCCACAGGTGGCTGTGGAGGTCAGGTCATTGAATATATTTAAGGCAGAGGTTGATACATTCCTGATTAGTCAGGGCATAAAGGGATACGGGGAGACGGCAGAAGATTGGGGTTGAGAGGGAATTGGATCAGCAATGAGGAAGTGGCAGAGCAGACTCGATGGGCCAAATGGTCTAATTCTGCTCCTGTATAATGGATTTATGGTCTATGTGCCTGATGTTGGCATCCTGTTACAGGTAACCAAAATTATAGAGGATATTACTTTGAATGAGTGATGGCTGTCACAGTAAAAGGTGAACGTAAAGACAATTCTCTGTGTGTTCTGATGGGGGAGGTGGAGTGAGAGCAGGAGTGGGCTGGTTGAGGAGATGTTGTTGAGAGCACTGCAACCTCTGGCAGAGGAGATCCCATTGTTCAGGAAAACAGAAAACTTCTTAAACACGGGTGTAGAAAGTTATGTTATCAGAACAGATACCATAAATATAGAGAAACTAGTAGAATAAGCTGGTGTCCTTCCAGGTTGTAGGGTGGAAGAAAGTGACTCCAAGACAACTGTGGGAGTCAGTGACCTTAAAGTGGTTGCTCGGCTATAACCTGAGGTGGAGGTAGAGAGCTCAAAAAAAGGTAGGGAAAAGTCAAATACTGATAATGTGAAAGTGATAGCAGGGCAGTAAAAGTTCTGTGCTAAGAAAGCAGCACACAACATCAATATAACAGAGTGAATTGAGAGAGGGAGCTTGAATATGACTGGAATGAGAACTATCCCAACAGCTCTCCCAATTCACTTGGAGAAAGTGAGTGGAATTGAAGGTGAAGTTCTCTGTTGTGAGACATATTCAATCAGGTGAAGCAGTTGGAAGAAGAATTGGTTGGGCCTCGTTTCAGAGGAAGGAAAGGTTCTCAGACCGTGCTGATGTGGAATTGAGAGACTTGTCCATGGTGAAAATGGAAACTTAAAGTGCCAATGAACATCAGAGGATGCAATTGAAAAAGGACTGAACTATGAGAGAAAGATCAGGTACAAGGGAGGAGGTGACAGGTTCAGTGAGCAAATGGACAGGCTGAAACAATATACAGTCTTGCTTGTTGATTTGGGGGTGTATAGCATCGGGAGATTATGGGGCTAGAAGCTGTTGGAAGTGGGCGGGGGGAAGGTCTTCCTCATACATGAGTGACTGGGAAACAACGGTGACATTACGGGCAGGAGAGAAAGGTGGTGTAAAATAATAGCCTTGGTGTAGAGTATGTATAAAATTGAGAGGCTTCGTAGAGCTATATAAAGCACTGGTTCAACCACAGCTTGATCACTGCCTGCAAGTTACAATTGAGCAAGTTACAATTACTCTGGAGAAGTTGCAAGCAAGGGGAATGGGGATTTCAGAAGTTGGGAAACTGATGCTTTGAGGTAGGTTCGGTTCCACTGGGGTTGTTTTCATTTGGGTGGAGGAAACTAGGTGAAGAGTTAATAAAGATGGATAAAATTCTGAATTGGAATAAATAGTTCCCCTCAGGAGAGGGATCTGAAGCATCAGAGCATGTACTGGTAGAAAGAGAGAAGGGAGTTTGAGAAAATACCTTAAGCACGAAATTCTGCAGATGTTGGAAATTCAGAGCAATACACAAAATGCTGGAGGAACTCCATAGATGCTGCCTGACCTGCTGAGTTCCTTACAGTCACAGAAAAGGTAGATTGAATGTGGCAAACATTTTGAGTAATCGGTCTTGACTTCTTGCAGCATGGTTGGAGTTTGGCTTGGTGGTAATGTTTGGGTGGGGAGATGTGGCCCCATTTTTATCTCACCTAACACAGTAATACGATTTACCCCTCCTCAGAGGCAATGTCGACTCCCAACCTCTGATCCTGTTTTACCTTTACAGCACACACTGGTTCTGCTGCTATTGATGGTGGAGCTAATCACTGTGCCGCATCACTGTCCCAATCGCAAGGGAGGCATTGCTGTTCTTGTTATGTTCTGTAGCTGCTACCTACTGTGGTGAGTAATTAGTTTGCATGGTATATTATGACTGCTCTGACTTCATACAGGGCGAAGTGGTGAATGGGGGAGGGAGGGAGGAGGGGTGGGACAATTAGATGCAAGGAGATAGAGGAAGAGAGAGAAACCATGAGTTGATGAGAGGGCAGCATTTTTGGAGGGGAATAAATAATCTTTTATGTACCCTCTTTTCCACCCACGCTCTTCTCAACCTATCCCATATTTATCTTGTTCCATCCCCTTTCTGTTCCTCCCTTCCTCCCAATTCTCACTTGCACACA
Source organism: Mobula hypostoma (assembly GCF_963921235.1). NCBI lineage: Eukaryota > Metazoa > Chordata > Chondrichthyes > Myliobatiformes > Myliobatidae > Mobula > Mobula hypostoma. The sequence goes on from NC_086098.1 coordinate 223,408,679, forward strand.
TTATCTCCAGCTCATCAACTCACTGTTTCCCTCTCTTGATCTGTCTCCTTGCATCTAATTGCTCCTCCTTTTCCCCCCGACTCCCTTTCCCCGTCCCCTCCCTCCCCCTTCCCCCCTCTCCTTCTCCCCTACCATTCCAATCCATTTCCTGCCCCCTCCTCTTACGGCACCCCCTCCGCCCACCCTCCTGTGGATCAGTTGGCTGGTGAGCATGTACAGGTGAGGTTTGGGGTTGTAGGCCTGTGGAGTTGTTGGCCACGGGTCGGTGGTACACACTCGTGTGTCAGCAGTGGACTGTGACTGTGTGGGAAAGGATTGATCTTGTTGATATGAACCATACTGTCATTCCCCCTTCTCAGGGTGCTGTGGATTCACCACATAGCAGCCATCTGGGTGTACCCCATTCTGGAGGTGCTGAGTCCGTTTGCCATGGGAGTCTTTCTCACCATTGCTGTCCTTATAACTGTCTCACTATATATTGTGGGGGAGAAACTGCATCACTGGAGATGGGGTAAGTTACACTGACCAGAGGTAGGTTCTGCATGTTCTCAGTCTCAGGAGGAGGTCTATTCAGGTTATACCTTTCATCACATTACAGTACAAGGTCATTTCCAGTCACTGACCTGCTGATCTATTGTTGAACCTCCATTACATTCCTTGTCTTCAGAATGGGTGTGTAGATCACACTGTGCACAGTGGTTGTTCATCTTACATTTATGTGGTTTTCGAACAAATCTTGTTCATGAGATCCATCGTCCTGTGCTTAGAAAATGGTTCATCATCCAACACCTCTGAGCCAATTATTACTTGACATTGTTAGCTGCTCTTCCACTTTGTGATCAGGTTCCTGTTCCTGCTGACCTGAAGGACGTGTTTTACCTTGTACCTCCAGGAAAAGTTAATAGTTGTATAGTGGGCAATTTTACAACTTAGCCAGGATGCATCGCTCTGGATATCTGTAACAACTTCATTCCACATTTCTGTGTCTACCTCTACAGCTTACATTTGTCCTTGGCTGCTCATTCTTCACAGCTTTGGTAGGTGTCTCCCTGCTCTCCTCTCTGTCTCCCACCCACCTCTTAGTTCCGCTCTGTCACTCTCTGGTGTTGGCAGGTTGTTGGTACTTGCGTTCAATTATCTACAGATTGCCGCAAGGATGATCAGACTTGGGCCTTTTTATCCCTTGAGAAATGGCTGGTGGTGGGGTGGTGGGGGTGGTGGTGGCTAACAGAGCTCTTTAATGGCTGTGGGGAATATGTTTCTGCCTGCGGTGAGAGTCATAACTAGAGGTCACAGAGAAATCTAAGGGGTAATTCAGAATAAACTGCTTTTCCCAGAGCCCAATGAAAATAGGATCACAGAAACATAACGCACAGAAGCAGACCCTTTTGGCCCACTCTGTCTCTACTCACGGTGCTGCCCATCTATGCCAATCCCATTTGCCTGCACTCAGTCCGTAACCCTCATAACCCTAACCCTGAGACACCAGCAGAGGGCCAGATGTTGAAGGGTGGGAGGGAAGAGAAGTGAGTGAAGTTACTATTACAAGGGAGAAGGTGCTCAAAAAGCTGAAAGACCTAAGGGTACTTAAATTACCTGAACCAGATGAACTGCATGCTACGGTGGTAGTGGAAGAGATTGTGGGAGCATTAGTAATAATCTTTCAAAAATTGTTGAACTCTGGCATGGTGCCGGAGGACTGGAAAATTACAAATGTCACTCCACTCTTTAAAAAAGGAGGAAGGCTGCAGAAAGGAAATTTTAGACCAATTAGACTGACCTCAGTGGTTGGGAAGATGATGGAGTCAATTGTTAAGGATGAGGTGATGGAGTACTTGGTGACACAGTACAAGATAGGACAAAGTCGGCATTGTTTCCTTAAGGGAAAATCTTGCCTGGTGAACCTGTTGAAATTCTTTGAGGAGATTACATGTAGGACAGATAAAGCGGACGCAGTAGATGTTGTATATTTGGATTTTCAGAAGGCCTTTGATAAGTGCTATACATGAGGCTGCTTACCAAGTTAAGAGCCTGTGGTATTACAGGAAAGTTACTGGCATGGTTAGATCATTGGCTGATTGGTAGGAGGCAGCGAGTGGGAATAAAAGGATCCTTTTCTGGTTGGCTGCCAGCAACTAGTGGTGTCCTGCAGGGGTCGGAGTTGGGACCGCTTCTTTTTATGCGGTATATCAAAGATTTAGATGATGGAATAGATTACTTTGTTGTCAAGTTTGCATATGATATAAAGATTGATGGAGGGGCAGTTAGAGTTGAGAAAACAGGTAAGGTGTAGAAGCACTTAGATTAGGAGAATGGGCAAGAGAGTGGCAAATGAAATACAATATTGGAAAATGCATGGTCATGCACTTTGGTAGTAGAAATAAATCTGCAGACTACTATATAAACAGGAAGAAAATCCAAAAATCTGAGATGCAAAGAGACTTGTGCACAACACCCTAAGGTTAACTTGCAGGTTGAGTCGGTGGTGAGGAAGGCAAATGCAGTGTTAGCATTCATTTCAAGAGGTCTAGAATATCAGAATCAGTTTTATTATCACCGGCATGTGTCATGAAATTTGTTAACTCAGCAGCAACAGTTCAATGCAATACATTATACAGTATAGAAGAAGAAAAAAAAGTAATAATAAAAAAGTAAAACAATTACAATATATGGATACTGAATAGATTAAAAATCATGCAAAAAACAAACAACAGATATTAAAAAAGTGAGGTAGTATCCAAGGATTCAATGTCCATTTAGGAATTGGATGGCAGAGGGGAAGAAACTGTTCCTGAATCGCTGAGTGTGTGCCTTCAGGCTTCTGTACCTCCTGCCTGATGGTAACAGTAAGAAAAGGGCATGCCCTGGGTGCTGGAGGTCCTTAATAATGGACACTGACTTTCAAAGACACGCTCCCTGAAGATGCCCTGGGTACTTTGTAGGCTAGTACCCAAGATGGAGCCGACTAAGTTTACAACCCTCTGCAGCTTCTTTCCGTCCTGTGCAGCAGCCCCTCCCCCATACCAGACAATGATGCAGCCTGTCAGAATGCTCCCCACGGTACATCTATAGAAGGTTTTGAGTGTATTTGTTGACATACGAAGTCTTTTCAAACTCCTAATGAAGTATAGTCACTGTCTTGCCTTCTTTATAACTGCATCGATATGTTGGTACCAGGTTAGATTCTCAGAGATCTTGATACCTTGGAACTTAAAACTGCTCACTCTGTCCACTTCTGATCCCTCTGAGGGTTGGTATGTGTTCCACCTTTTCTGAAGTCCGCAATCAGCTCTTTCATCTTACTGCCATTGAGTGCAAGGTATTTGCTGTGACGCCACTCCACAAGAGCAGGGGTGTGATGCTGAGGCTTTAGAAGGCACTGGCGAGGCCTCACCTTGAGTATTGTGAACAGTTTTGGGCTCCTTATCTGAGAAAAGATGTGCTGGCATTGGAAAGGGTTCAGAGGACATTCACAAGAATGATTCTGGGAATGGAAGAGTTATCATACGAGGAACGTTTGATGGCTCTGGGTCTGTACTCACCGGAAATTAGAAGGATGGGGGGGGGGGTGCGGGGATCTCATTGAAATCTGTTGAATGTTGAAAGGCCTATACAGAGTAGATGTGGAAAGGATGTTTCCCATGATGGGGGAGTTGAGAACAGGAGGACACAGCCTCAGGATAGAGGGTCATCCATTTAAAACAGATGCAGAGAAATTTCCTTAGCCAGTGGATGGTGAAGTTTTGGAATGTGTTTCCACAGGCAGCTGTGGAGGTTGATGGGTGTATTTAAAGCAAGGCTTGATAGGTTCTTGATTGGCCATGGCATCAAAGGTTATGGGGAGAAGGTCGGGTGGGGCTGAGGAGGGAAAAAAAGATCAGCCATGATTGAATGGTGGAACAGACTTGATGGGCCAAATGGCCTAATTCTCCTGCTTTGTCTTTTGGTCGTATTCAGGTACCTGTCCATATATCATTTAAACATTCCCCAGGGGTACAGGAAAGATGCCTTTAAAAAGAGGCTGAATAGATATCTGAGGAGCCCAGAGTGGAACATAAATGCCACACAGACCCTTCCACACCTGCCCACAAACCCCCCACCCCAGCCCTTCTTTCATCTTACCTTGCCCTGGCATTCCCTCACCCTTGACCCCTCTCAGCTCACTCTACCCCTTCGGTCTTCTTTAAACCCGACTCCTTGGCCCAACTTGCCCAGTCAGAGAACGGGATGGAGAACTCTCCTTAAGCACCTGCTCAGCAAACAGAATCCTCGAGTACTACAGAGCAGAATCAGAACTTTTGGACCATCTAGTCCACGCCAAACTACTGTTCTACCTAATCCCATTGATCTGCACCTGGACAATAACCCTCCATACCTGGTCTGGACTGCCTTCTGTGGCATCAACTCACCCCGGAGTCTTTGTCCTTGGATAGACACACATCCTACAGTACCAGCTTACTGCTACCCTTATCTGAGTTCGATCTACTTCCTTCAGTACCTTCTCGCCCACCGTCCCTAGATAAGTTAGATGCAACTTGTGTCTCTTGCTACCACCAAATCTAAACCCCTGAATTTTTGCTGTTAGGATTCTATGTAATATTGCGTGCAGAGAGTAGATATTCAGACAGTGGCTGAGGTGTATGGTGTTGGACTGGGAATAGTTAAATTTTAAGAGATGCTGTATATGTATCTGATTTGTAATATATCCCACAACATTTTTAGGACATTACTGGGGATTTCCACCTTTAAGTGAATAGCTGATAATCGTCATTAGCATTTCTTAGATTATGCTTACTAGTTTTCCGGTGATCTTGATTAAGTTGCAATTAGTGTTCCGGAAGCTGTTTTCTGTTGCTCTGACTCTTTGGTTTTGTTGCAGGTTCCGTGGGGTCGATGAACAAGCTGGACTGAACAGCTCAGAATTCAGAATCTGAGGATGGCAGATATCCGGGTGATTGCTGCCATCTCACTGAACAATTACAAGACGGGCTGACATTAGCCTGATACTTCTCTCTTTCTGTCATATTTTATTTGATCTAGAAAAGATGGAATTCCATTAGCACTTCCTGTGGTGACGTTGGTCTCCAACTACTGACTTGTTCTCTGCAACAGTCAGCGAGGTAATACCTGGTGCCACTAGAATCAGGGATGAGGCACGGATACCGGTTATTGCCTTTAGTGATACCCCCATCCTCTGACCTAGCCTTTATAGTTGGTGTTTAACTCTGGCAAGAAGGACGTGGTAGACTATATTCCATTTCATGGGGGAGTGAGAGGGCCCAGTTCTTCATATTCCGCATTCTGAACTATCCATAATCTCACAGAAGGATGATCTTCAGCCACTCTGCACCCTAAACTCTATCGCATGCTGTGCACTGACCACTGGTGGACCTGAGCCTCATGTCACAGCTAACTCCTGACCCATTGACGTCATGCACTGACTCAACCTGGGACCCTTGTGTACTATCACGTATCCACACGAAGTAGCAGCTGATCTTCTTAATGTAATTTTAACGTGGGTTTTAATCTAGTCTTTGTTAATAAACAGAAAATATCTGCTCCACAATGACTTGGACTTATTCATCCAAATGAGGAAGTGATCAGGGTGTGTGGCTGGTACCACGAGACACCTGTTGTTCAGGCTGATGGCGAGAAACTTAGAATGTTGTCCTGTATCAGTCCTCACAATGAGTTTAACGTGCCACAACGCAGAAGATTGGTCACATTGAGGAGAGGGAAGGGTTAATGCTGGAAAATCCACTGGAGAGATGTGTTTAGTTTTAGGGATTCCTCATGTAAGTGTGTGATGAAGAGGGAACTTTGTAGTGATGGAGGAGAGCATTTCATGGAAGGGACTCCTAATACTGAAGGGGGTGAGTGATGGAGGGGATTATTTGATGGCAGAGATTCCTCATAGTGAAGGAAGGGACGTGTTTAATAGAGAGGATTAGTCACGTTGAGATTGGATAATGCATGATGCTAGAGGTTCCTCATGCTTGGGAGGAGTAAATGTGTTTAATCTGGATACATATCACATTGACTTCAGGTTTCTTGCTCCAACCCTTTCATTCCTGGAGACAAGTTGTAGTGGGCACTAGTGTTGCTCCATTTGAAGTTCTGGTCTAACACCAGGTAGTTGTGGGGCATCCTGGTAGAAGTGAAACCAAAGAGATTCGATGTTGATTGCCCCTACCACTACCATGCTCTGTTTAAAAAAAATCAATAACTAACCTCTGATATTCCCCCTATACTTTCCTTGAATCACCTTAAAATTATGACCTCTTATATTAGCCATTGTTCTCTTGGGTAAAAGGTCTCTGGCTGTCCACTCTATCTATACTTATAATCTTGTACACCTCTGTCAAGTCACCTCTCATTCTCCTTTTCTCCAAGAAGAAAAGCCTCAGCTCGCTCAGCCTTTCCTCATAAGACATGCTCTCTAAAGTATGCAGCATCCTGGTAAATCTTTGCACCCTCTCTAGAGCTTCCACATCCTTCATATAATGAGGCAACCAGAACTGAACACAATACTCCCATGTGTGGTCTAACCAGAGTTTTATAGAGCTGCAAAATTACCTCGCAGCCCTTGAATTCAATCCCCGGCTGATGATAGCCAACCTATCATACGGCTTCTTAACCACCCTTCTTGTGCAGCAACTTTGAGGGATCTGTGGATGTGGACCCCAAGATCCCTCTGTTCCTCCACACCACTAAGAATTCTGTCATTAACCTTTTTGATAGTACCTTGCAAACCCACCGCCTCTATTGGCAAGAAGGTGGTAAGGAGCCAAAGAAACACCACGATCTGCCAAGTAGTGCCCCTTTCAGGTTTAGAAATATATTAATGGTTCTTCAGTGTAGCCTGGTCTAACTACTATAGTGTCCTACCCAACAACACCTGTGCTTTCACCAGAACGACGGTAGCAGTTCAAAAAAGCAGCTCACAACCTCTTCTCCAGGGCAATTAGGGATAGACGATAAATGCTGGCCTTGCCAGTGATGCCCAGATCACAAAATATTAATATATTTAAATTTTAAAAATGATCATATTGGTGATTGTGAATACTGCTGTGATCTACATCTCTTTAACTTTTGATGCAAGATTAGAATTGCCCCGTTCTGTAATGGGTACTTTTTCAGTAAAATGTTTTTTTAAATAAGGGATCTGTAATTCATTTGGCAAAAGGAAAGGTTTTACTATGTGGATGTTGTTCTGTTGTGTAAGGTGGTGCTGTTTGATGACCTTGGTCTGTGGTTCATTTTCCTGCCACTATGGTCTGATACCAGTTCCAGACTTCTGTGTGTGTGTGTTTGAAAGATATTAGTGTGGAAAGTTGTTCTCTTTCCCACAGGATCATTGATTCCCACTTCATAAACTTCAGCACCAGACATAACACTCCTTCTGAACTCTCAGGCTCTGCCTTTGTGTTTCCGTTGTTTAGTATTCTTCAGGGAGCACGGCTGACTTTCGGTATACTTTGTGTTGGCTTCCTATCGCTGAGAGGCAGCACTGAATCCTACTGAATAGCAATCCCTTCTGAGACAGTAACAAGGCTTTTAGAAGTATGGGCTTCACACTCACTCATTTTGTATAGACTCAGGGAGCTTGGTAAAAGCACATCATCTTTGGAAGTACAGCATTTGCTCAACTACCCTATATTACTTTATTAAAATAGATTGTGCATTACAAAGCCTTTAATTACCCATCTTGTAGTCTCCCCTTATAAAAATAACTATATTTACTGGCATTCATTCTGAATTGCAAACTGTCCTTTAATTATCCATCCAGCATAGACTCCCCTTATATGAATAGAATTAATGATATTTTTCCAGACCTCCAGCACACGACTACACTCAACTGAAACCTCATCTGTCAGGTTATCACTTCCATTTCCTCCCCAGACCACTGTTGAGATATTGAATTGATTTATCTGCCTTCTGAAGTTAATGTATAGGATCCCTCTGCACTATACTGAGGAAGAATGGGAAATTATCCCAGATCCTACCCAAAATTTATCACTCAACCAACCAACATTACATTGCTGTTTGTGAGAGATTGCTACACAGAAGCTCTCTTGCACTTTTTTCAGTGCTATAAACATGACTGTAGAGTGCTGATTTGTGATCCTGAGAACACGAGACGTGCATAGTAAGGCAATTTTCTTTTCCTACGCTACTATAAGCTCATATGATTTACATGCTGAAAGCTCTCCCAAGTTAATTTGCTTTCTGCACTTTTCATCTTTACTGTCATCTCATTTTACAGTTGCAAGGAAGAGTTTGTGAACTCTGCAATTACCTGGTTTTCTGCATTAATTACCCATAAAACGTGGTCTGATCTTCATCCAAGTCAGAACAATAGACAAGCACAATCAGCCTAAACTAATAACACACAAACAATTGTACTTCCCGTGTCTTTATTGAACATATTGTTTAATCATTCACAGTCCAGGCTGGAAAAAATATGTGTACCTTTGTTAGTAACTGGTAGAATCTCTTTTAGCAGCAGTAACCTCCACCAAGCATTTCCTGAGCTGCTGATCAGACCTAGACAACAGCAAGGAGGAATCTTAGACCATTCCTCCATACAAAAACTGTTTGAGTTCATCAATATTTCTGTGATACCTTGCATGACCAGCCCTCTTCAGGTCATGCCACAGCATCTCATTTGTGTTTATTTACTCTTTGTGTTTTGGATCATTATTTTGTTGCATTATCCAACTTTATTAAGCTGCAGGTGACGGACTGCTACCCTGACATTCTTCTGTAAAATGCCTTGATACAACTTTGAATTCATTGTTCCATCAACAGTTGCAAGCTCTCCAGGCCCTGAGGCAGCAAAGCAGCTCCAAACCATGATGCTCCTTCCACCATGCTTAACAGTTGTTAAGAGGTTTTGGTGTTGGTGTGCCTTTTTCCTCCAAACATAGCAGTGTGCATTTCTGCCAAAAAGTTCAACTTTTGGCTCATCTGTCCACAGAATATGTTCTCAAAAGCATCATGGAACATCCAGGCAGTCTTTTGCAAACATGCAGCAAAATGTATTTTTGGAGAGCAGTGGTTTCCTCCGTGGTGTTCTTCCATGAACACCGTTCTTGCTTAGTGTTTTTCTTAGAGTGACACATGAACAGAGACTTTAGCAAGTTCTAGAGATTTCTACAGGTCTTTTGCTGTTACCCTTGGGTTCATAGAAACATAGAAAACCTGCAGCACAATACAGGCCCTTCAGCCCACAAAGCTGTGCTGAACATGTCCTTACCTTAGAACTACCTAGGCTTACCTGTAGCCGTCTATTTTTCTAAGCGCTATGTATCTATCCAGGAGTCTCTTAAAAGACCCTATCGTTTCTGCCTCCAGCACCGCCGCCAGCAGCCCATTCCACGCACTCACCTCCTTCAGCATTGCACGTTGTGCTCTTGGTGTGATTTTTGCACTCCTAGGGAGAGTAGCAACAGTACTGAATTTGAAGACAATTTTTCTTACTGTGGTCAGATGAACACTCGAGTCTTTAGAAATGAAGTCTTTTCCAGCTTCATGCATCTCTACAATCCTTCTAAAGTCCTCTGAAAGTTGTTTTGATTGAGACATATGTACATAAACAGATCTTCCTTGAAAAGTGCAGGCTCTGTCAGTGACCTGACTTTGTGTCTTTTTTTATATAGAGCATGGCACCTCTACAACCCACACTTACAATCTTATCTCATTAATTGGAACACTTGACTCCAGATAGATTTTCAGAAGGAATTACATACTTTTTTTGAACCTAGCCTGTGATTGTTTAGATAGTGTACTCAGTATTGATGAGAAGTGGTACAATTGTATTATTAGTTTGGGCAGATTGTGTTGTCTGTTATTGTGACTTGGATAAGATCAGACCACATTTTATGAGTAATTAATGCAGAAAACCAGGTAACTGCAAAGGGTTCACAAACTTTTTCTTGCAACTGCAGTTGGTACCCTCCTGTCTCTTGTTTGCCCGTTAAGACCGTAAGATATAGGAGCAAAATTGGGCCATTTGGTCCATTGAGTCTGCTTTACCATTTCTTCATTGCTGATTATTTTTTTCTTTCAGCCTCATTCTCCTGCCTTTTTCCCGCAACAATTTCCACACTGATTTATTAAGAATGTCTCAACCTATGCCTTAAATAAATACCCAATGACTTGGCCGCCACAGCTGCCTGTGGCAACGTATTCCAAAGATTCAGCACTCTGGCTAAAAAAATTCTTCCTCACCTGTGTTATAAAAGAACGTCCCCCTATTCTGAGACTGTCACCTCTGGTCTTAGACCCCTCCCTCTCACCACCATAGGAAACATCCTCTCCACATCCACTCTACCAAGGCCTTTCACCATTCGATAGGTTTCAATGAGGTCACCCCCCATTCTTCTGAACTCTAGTGAGTAGAGTCCTAGATCCATCAAATGCTCTTCATATGACAAGCCTTTCAATCCCAGAATCATTTTTGTAAACCTCCTTTGAACCCTCTCCAATGTCAGCACATTGTTTCTTCGATGAAGGGCCCAAACCTGCTCACAATACTCCAAGTGAGGAATCACATGTTCTACCAGTCTGTTGTCACCAATACAATCTTCAATGTGGTGGTGTCCTGGGGCAATGGCATCAACACAGGTGATGCCAACAGGTTCAGTAAACTAATTAGAAAGGCTACCTCTGTTGTAGGAGTCAAACTGGACACACTGGATGCTGTGGTAGAACAAAGGACCCTATGGAAAATCTTGGCAATCCTAGACAATGTTTCTCACCCGCTGCATGCCACCTTGGCTGAACAGAGAAGGACTTTTAGGAATAGACAAAGACAACTGCGCTGCTCCAAGGAGCACTATATGAGGTCATTCTTACTCTTGGCCATTAGGCTCTACAATGAGTCAATCTATAGCCGGGGAAGTGATGACCCCCTCCTGTTAGACTGTTTGAGGTAACTTGCTTTTTATTCTTTCTTACTTCTCTATTAATTAGATTAGATTATGATTATGAGGACACACAGTCCTCTTTTATTGTCATTTAGTAATGCATGCATTTAGAAATGATACCATGTTTCTCCAGAATGATATCACAGAAATACAAGACAAACTGACTGAAAAACTGACAAAAACCACATAATTATAACATATAGTTACAACAGTGCAAAGCAATACCGTAATTTGATGAAGAACAGACCATGGGCACGGTAAAAAAAAGTCTCAAAGTCTCTTGAAAGTCCCATCATCTCACGCAGACGGTAGAAGGAAGGGAAAAAACTCTTCCTGCCATGAGCTTCCAGCGCTGCAAGTTTGCCGATGCAGCATCCTGGAAGCACCCGACCACAGCCAACTCTTGAGTCCGTCCAAAAACTTTGAGCCTCCGACCAGCCCTCTGACAGCGAGCACCGAGCACCACCTCTGCTGAGCGTTTTGACCCCGGACCCGGCAACAGGCAATAGACAAAGTCGAGGATTTGGGGCCTTCCCCTCTGGAGATTCTCCATTGCACAGGAGCAGCGGCAGCGAAACAGGCATTTCAAAAGTTTCTCCAGATGTTCCTCCGTGCTTCTCACATCTGTCTCCATCAAATCAGGATTGTGCACGACCCCTAGTTAACACATACGATATCATTCCGGAGCGACAGTGCGTGCTGCGTTGCGCAGCCATCTTCTCCTCCCCCTCTATTTATTTGCGTATTTGTATATCTGTGCACTTGTAATGCTACGGTGACACTGTAATTTCCTTTGAGATCAATAAAGTATCAATCTGTCTATCACCAGTGCTTTATATTAATATTGCTCAATATTACATCCTTGCTTTTATATTCTAGTCCATAAGACACAGGCAGAATTAGGCCATTCAGCCCATTGAGTCTTCTCTGCCATTCCAACATGGCTGATCCGGGATCCCACTCAACCCCATATACCTGCCACCTTGCCATAACATTTGATGCCCTATCAATCAGGAAACTATCAATTTTTGTTTTAAATATACCCACAGTCTTGGCCACCATAGCAGTCTGTTTCAGAACATTCCATAAGATTCACTACTCTCTAGCTAAAAAAAATTCCTCCTTACCTCTGTTCTAATGGGTCACGCCTCAATCTTGAGTCTGTGCCCTCAAGTTCCTATGGTGTTTCCCACCATAGGAAACATCCTCTCCACATCCACCTTATCTAGTCCTTTCAACATTCGGTAGGTTTCAATGAGATCCCCATGCATTCTTCTAACTTCCAGTGAGTGCATGCCCAAAGCTGCCAAAGGCTCCTCATATGTTAACCTCTTCATTCCCGGAATCATCTTTGTGAACCTCCTCTGGATTCTCTCCAATGACTAAAACATCCTTTCTGAGATATGGGGCCCAAGACTGTTGACAATACTCCACATGTGGCCCGGCTAGTGTCTTATAAAGCCTCAGTATTATCTCCTTGTTTTTATAATCTATTCCCCCTTGAAATACATGCCAACATTGCATTTGCCAACTTTACCACAGGATCTATCTGTAACTTAACCTCCTGGGAGTCTTGCACGAGGACTCCTAAGTCCCTTTGCACCTCTGGTCTTTGAGTTTTCTCCTTATTGTCTCCACTTTTGTTCCTTTTACCAAAATACATTATCACACATTCCCCAACACTATTCCATCTGCCATTTTTTTGCCAATTCTTCCAATTTGCCTAAATCCCTCTGCAATCACATTGTTTCCTCAGCACTACCTACCCCTCCACCTACCTTCTTATCATCTGCAAACTTTGCCATAGAGCCATCAACTCCATTATTTTATTATCTCAAAAAAATGCTAACATCACAATTGCCTTCCTCACCACAAACTCAAGCTGTAAATTAAATTTAAGGGAATTTTGCACAAGGACTCCCAAGTTCCTTTATGCCTCAGTTTTTTTTTGTATTTTCTCTCCACTTAGAAAATAGTCTTCGCTTTTATTTCTTCTACCAAAGTGCATGACCATATACTTCTCAACAGTATTTCATCTGCCTCTTCCTTGCCCATTCTCCTAATCTGTGTAAATCCTTCTGCAGCCTCTCTACTTCCTCAAAACTACCTGTCCACTTGTCTTCATATCGTCCACAAACTTGCCCACAAAGTATCAATTCAGTCCTCCAAATCATTGACCGTAACGTAAAAAGTAACAGTCCCAACGAAGTATCTCCCCTGTCAAGTTTAGCCCACTTCTCTGATGGTGGTGCTACGGTTACATTGCAGAACTAATAATCCAAGGTCTGAGTTCAAGTCCTACCGTAACAGGTGTGGAATCTAATTCGGATATAGTAACCTGGAGTTTTAAGAAAATACCTATCAAGTCTCACTGGTATGTGACAGTGTCCTCTGAAATGTCCCAGCACAATATTCAGTTGTACCATCATTGTGTGTTGTAGTTTAAAGCTGGCACTGTCTAAAGGGCATTGGGGATTGGCAGTAAATGGTGGCCTTCCCACTGATGCTTGGATCATTTTCTGTCCACTCATTTCCTGTCAGTAAACAGCCATAATCCCCAAAATATCTTTACCATGTCACCTCTCAGTTTTTATCTTTTCTGGAAAATTGAGTATATCACATCTCTTTTCCTCATCTAAATTACTGATAAATGGAGTGAAAACAAGTTTATATGCAGATCCCTGGGGACACACAAAACAGAAGAAGTGAAATAAGAGGAGAAATATGCTATTTAGCCCCTGAAGCCTGCTGTGCCTTTCAGTCAGATCATGGCACACCTATTGTCACAATTTCTCCATCTTAATATTAGGAAATCTATCAATATCTGTCTTGAATATAGTGAATGTGCCTCTTTGAGTGGAGAATTCAAAGGATTTATTGACCTCTGGATGAAGAAATTTCTCCTTATTTCAATCATAAATTGCCTTCACCCACTTGACCTTCAAGTTTTCAGTTTCTTAGTCAGAGGAAATGTTATGCCCACATCCATCCTGTTCGGTCCTTCAAGTTCTTTGTATGAATGACATCACTGCTCAGTTTTCCAGGTGATAGAGAATAAACACCTGGTCAACACAATCTCTTTATGTCACAACACTTGCCATCCCAGGAACTAAAATGGTGATCTTTTCCTGCACTCTCCCTACAACAAATACATTCTTCTTTCAGTAAGGAGACCAACATTGTACACAGTGGTCCAAGTAGTAAAACTTTACACTTGTGCTCAAGTCCTTATACAATAGAGGCTAGCATAATATTTTCCTTCCTAAGTGTCTACTGGACCTGCATGTCAGCTTTTGGTGTTTTGCATATGTAACCCCAGCTACCTCTGAATATCAACATTTTACTGTCTTTAACCTGTTTTTGAAGTTGAGCAATAATATGACAAATGGAGCACCTCACTTCAGTCAACAATATCCCCTTGAAGCCTCTTTGTATGCTTATCACTGCCCACATCACCACGCAGTTTTGTGTCCGCAGCAAGATTGGAAACATTTCATTTGGTCTCCTTATCAATACAGATTGTGAATAAATGACGTCTGACCACTGCTCCTTGATGCACCCACCAGCCACAGCTTGTAACCTTGGAAGGACTTTATTCTTAGTCTTCTATCTGTTAACTAACTCTCAGTCCATTTATTACCCTATCTGCTTTAATACCTCAATTTCATTCCTTCTAGTTTTGTTTAGCCTTCTGAAAATTAAAATACACTACTTCCACCAGTTTTCCCTTCATCTACTCTTACCAATAAATTCCTCAAAGAACTCCAGTAAAATTAGTCAGATTTTAGTCCCTTTTCGTAAAGTTATGTGGCCTCTCCAGAATCATATTGCAGTACAGCTTTGTTAATCTGGCATGCTTGGGACTTTAATTATGCTAGGGTGGAAGATTTTTCCTGTTAGTAATCTTAACACCCATGGCTCAATTTTCGTAGATGTTCCACAGTATTTTTCACATTTGAAGGGAACCAGTGAGATGAAAGGGAGCACAGCAAACATTTGCTGAACCCAATGCCAAACCATCAGGAATTCTGGATAACAGGTTATTGGAATTTAGAAACATGGAAAAGCTACAGCACAATACAGGCCCTTTGGCCCACAATGCTGTGCCAAACATGTACTTACTTTAGAAATTACCTAAGGTTACCCATAGCCCTCTATCTTTCTAAGCTCCATGTACCTATCCAGGAGTCTCTCAAAAGAATATCCACCTCCACCACCATCGCCTTCAGCCCATTCCACATACTCACCACTTTAGTGGAGTGCTTTGACGTTGCATACTTCATTATCAATTCCAGCGTTTTCCCAACTGGTCAGTAGTTCTCAGTTTTCTTTCTCTGTCCTTTGTTAAATTATGGTGTCATATTTGCTACCTTCCAAACTGCAGGAACCCTAATTCCATCTCCAGAACCTGCAGAATTTCAAAAGATGATAATTGAGGTATCCATAAAGCAGTCAGGTATTGCTCAACACATAGACCAGCAAGAGTAGGAGATAACAAATCCAGTGGGATCTATTACTAATGTTGGACCAATTCCAAAAAATGTTCATTCACTCTGCTTTAATAAAAATCTTGATTTAAATTTTTTGTATTACGTACTTCTGAATTTTTAATTAATAAAATATATTCGCCTATAAAAATCCACTCTTTAGAGTGACCTCTTTTAAAACTTTGCTCTAAGTCTTTCTTTACTAATTTATTTTATTTACTCCTTTGTACTGAATCCTTGGTTCTCCAGTGTTTCTGGGAAGAATTTAAAAAATCCTTTGTGAAGGTAGATGCAAAGCATTTGTTTAATGGTCCTGACATTCCCTATTCCCCAGTGTAAATTCTCCCATCTCTTTTAGTAAAGGGAATACATTTGTCCTATGCTATTTACATACCTGTTTAATTCTTTCACTATTCTATTCCCTCACATCCTGTTTTCCCTTTCTTTAACAATTTTGTGGTTATCCTTTGTTCAATTCACTATTGCTCCGGTCCTCAGGTTTTACTAGCCCTCATTAGTTCAATTCCCTTACATCCTGTTTTCCCTTTTTTCAAAATCAATGTCTTTTTTTCTTTTGTTCAATTCATTAATGCTCCAGAGTAACGCATACAAAATGCTGGAGAAACTCAGTAGGTCAGGCAGCATCTGTGGAGAGGAATAAATAGCTGGTGTTTATTCCTTTCCATAGCCTCGAAATGTCGACAGTTTATTCCTCGCTACCTGGCTTGCTCAGTTCCTCCAGCATTTTGTATGTGTTTTACTCAGGTTTATGTGTTTTCCTGGCAAATCTATAAACCTTCAGTGCTATCTTTAATTTTCCCTGTAATTCATGATTGAACCACTTTTCCTGTTGTTACTTTGTACCTTAAAGGACTGTAAATGAGTTGCAAGCCTTGTATTCCTTTAAATGCTGGCCCTTACCTTTATCGATTTTTGTAGTTTATCTGCCACAGCAAATCATCAGTCATGTCCTGACAATCTGAATTTATCTTCCCTGTGGGAACCAAAACAACAAAACAGACATTTGTTTAGTGACATTAAATAAAACAATAAATCTGAGCTGAGAATGTCAAACATTTTCTGGGACATGTCTGGTCTCTGGTCTCAAGTTACGTAGCCTAGAGCCCCACACTGCAGCTCCTCAGAGAACGTGCTAAGGAACTGGAGATGCAACTCAATGACCTTAAGCTTGTGTGGGAAACTGAAGAGATGATAGATAGGAGCTACAGGGAGATAGTAACCCCTAGGTTGCAGGAGACAGGTGACTGGGTGACTATCGAGAAAGGGAAGGAAAAAGGGCAGCCAGTACCCTGTGGCTGTTCCCCTCAATAAGTATACCGTTTTGATGACCCATGGGTCGGGGTGGGGGGGTGACATAGCAACCAGGTCTCTGGCACTGAGGGAATGGGCGAGGAGAGGACTGCAGTGGTGATAGGAGATTCCATGATTAGAGGAATAACCACAGGATTCTGAAGACACAATAGAGACACCCCAATGGTACGTTGCCTTCCCAGGTCCCATGGTTAGGGACTTCACAGATCGGGTCCTTGACATTCTAAAGGGGGAGGGAGAGCAAGCAGAAGTCTTGGTACATATTGACACCAGTGACATAGGTAGGAAAAGTGAGGAGGTCCTGAAAAGAGAACTTGGGAAACTAGGTAGAAAGCTGAAAAGCAGGACCTGCAGGGTAGCAACCCCTGGATTGCTGCCTGTGCCATAAACCACTGAGGGTAAGAATAGGATGATTTGGCAGATGAATGAGTGGCTGAGAAATTGGTGTGGGGGCTGGGTCTCAGGTCGCTGGATCATTGGGATCTCTTCTGCGGAATGTATGACCTGTACACCTGAACCCGAGGGGACCAATATCCTCATGGGCAGGTTTACAAGAGCAGTTGGGGAGGGTTTAGCCTAGTTAGGCAGGGGGGTGGGAACTGGAGTGAGAGGGCTGTTGTTTTACAAGCAGAGGCAGTGTGTAATGAGACTGTCAGGAAGGACAGGCAGGTGAGAGGGCAAATTCGCATTCAAACAAAATCAAAAAGAGTGACGAATACAGAACTAGTGTTATATCTGAATGCACGCAGTATACAGAATAAGGTCAATGATCTTGTAGCTGAGTTAGAGATTGGCAGGTATGATGTTCTGAGCATCACTGAGTCATGGATGAAAGAAGATTATATTTAGGAGCTTAACATTCAAGGATACACATTGTATTAAAAGGATAAGCAGGTAGGCTGAGGGGATGGAGTGGCCCTATTGATTAAAAAAATGAAATCAAGTACTTAGAAAGGTGACACAGGATCAGAAGATATAGAATTCTTGTGGGTAGAGTTAAGAAACTGCAAGGGTAAAAAGACCCTGATGGGAGTTATATATAGGTCTCCAAACAGTAGCCAGGATGTGGGCTACCAATTACAACAGGTGATAGAAAAGGCATGTATAAAGGCAATGTTACAATAGTCATAGGGAATTTCAATACTGTATACAAGTAGCTTGGGAAAATTCATTTGGTGCTGGATTCCAAGAGAGAATTAGTAGAATGGCTAAGCCCACTAGGGGATCAGTGCTACTGAATTGGGTCTTGTGTAATGAACCAAATTTGATTAGGGGAGCTTGAGGTAAAGGAACCCTTTGGAACCAGTAATCATAATATGATACAATTCACTCTGCAATTTGAGAGGGAGAAGCTAAAGCCAGGTATCGGTATTACAGTGAAGTAATGGAATTACAGAGGCATGAGAGAGGTAGCTGAAGAGATTGTGGAGGCATTAGTAATGATCTTTCAAGAATCAATATATTGATTCTGGCATGGTTCCGGATGACTGAAAAATTGCAAATGTCATTCCACTCTTCAAGAGGGAGGCAGAAGAAAAAATACTAGTCAGTTAGTCTGACCTCAGTGGCTGGGAAGAGGTTGGAGTCGATTATTAAGGATGTGATTATTAAACATGATTGGAGGCACATGATAAAATCGTTCAAAGTCAGCATTGTTTCCGTATAGTAAAATCTTGCCTGGCAGAGCTGTTGGAATTCTTTGAGAAAATAACAAGCTGGACAGACAAAGGAGAATTGGTGTATGTTGTGTACTTTGATATGCAGAAGGCCTTTGACAAGGTGCCACACGTAAGGCTGTTCAACAAGATAAGAGTCCATGAAATTACAGAAAGATACTAGCATGGATAGATCAGTGACTGGTTGCAGGAGGAAAACAATGGGAATAGAGGGATCCTTTTTGGATTGGCTGCCAGTTTGTTGGTGGTTCACAGGGTCTGTGCTGAGACCACTTCTTTTTACGTTATATGTCAATGATTTGGATGACGGAATTGATGGCTTTGTTGCAAAGCTTGTTGATGATATAAAGATAGTAGCAGGTAGTGTTCAGGAAGCAGGGAGGCTGTAAAAGGACTGAAACAGATTAGGAGAATAGGCAAAGAAGTGGCAGATGTAATACAGTGTTGGGAAGAGTTTGATCATGCACTCTGCTAGAAGAAATAAAAGCATAAACTTTTTTGTATACTGGGAGAAAATTCAAAAATCCAAGCTGCAAAGGGACTTGTGAGTCCTCATGCAGTATTTCCCTAAAGGTTAATTTGCAGGCTGAGTTGGTGATGAGGAAGGCAAAAATGCAATGTTAGCATTCATTTCAAGAGGATATAAAATATCCTCTAGAATATAAAAGCAAGGATGTAATGCTGAGGCTTTATAAGGCACTGGTGAGGCCTCACAGAGTACTGTGAGCAGTTTTGGGCTGCTTATTGAAGAAACAATGTGCTGACACTGGAGAAGATTCAGAGAAGGTTCACAAGAATGATTCCAGGTATGAAAGGTTTATCATATGAGAAGCGATTGATAGCTCTGGGGCTGTATTCATTGGAATTTAGAAGAATAAGAGGGGATCTCAATGAAACCTACTGAATGTTGAAAGGCCTCGATAGAGTGGATGTGGAGAGAATGCTCCCTATGGTGGGGCAGCTAGGACCAGAGGGCATAACCTCAGAATAAAGGGATGTCCATTTAAAACAGTGAAGAGGAGGAATTTCTTAGCTAGAAGGTGGTGAATTTGTGTAATTCATTGCCATAGGTGGCTATGGAGGCCAGGTCATTGGGTGTATTTAGGGTGGATAGGTTCTTGATTAGTCAGGGCGTGAAAGGTTACATGGAGAAAGTAGTGGAATAGGATTGAGAGGGAAATCGATCAGTCATGATGAAATGGCAGAGCAGACTCGATGTGCCAAAGGGACTAATTCTGCTCCTGTGTCTTACGGTCTTATGTGAAGGGTGAGCCTATCACAGTTAATTCATTCACTGTTCTTAGAAGTTTATATAAGATTGAAAAAGGAGTGTCCTTTCCCCATCCCAGCAACTGTTGTGCTTCTGCAATTGTGGGTGCAGACGAGAAGGTGCTGAGTGTAAAGAACATTTTGTGATTCAGGCAAAAGAGTCATCAGCATCAGAGATAGATGAAGGTAGTTGTACTGATATGGGATGTGGTGACAGGACTGCATTGGAGAGTGGCCGCCCTTGAATCAATGTAGCATTTTGCCAAGTGTAGTTTTGAGGGGACGGGAGAAGCTGAATTTTCAAGAATGGGGAAATCGTCACAGGTTGGAATTTTATCCGGCACAAGTGAGAGCACTGGGATTGGACCTGGGGAACTGCTCTAGTGATATCCTGACTTTATCTGAGATAAATTATCGCCACCTTTGTCTCTCATTATAGAGATAGTAAGTGCGCATATAGATGTGCCACTATCAGATGAAGGATCTGTGGTTGATGGTGTACAAGAATGTAAGATATATCAACATTCAGTAAGATCATGGCTAAACCATATTACCTCCTTATACACACATTGAAGTGTATTGCCCAAAGAAGTATGGATCTCATTCTTGAATGTATGCGGCCAGTACACCAGCTCATAAGCCATCACATAGGGTACTGCCTGACCCATCTGTTGTAGAATGTGAAATACTTCTTGCATTGAGATGTACACAGGTCAGAACATTAGTTGCACCATGCTCGACCTTCTGATTCTTGGATTTTTGACGTTGTTTGAGGTCTTAACAACATCTGTCTCCACAACCTCTCCACTAACTGTTCTAGTACTCTGGTTCCCATTCCCCTGCAACTCTAGTTTAACCCCCCCTCTCCCCCGCCCCCCCCCCCCCGCAGCTCTAGCAAGCCTTCTTGCTTGGATATCAGCTCCCCTCCAGTTCAGGTGCAAACCATCTCTTCTGAAAAGGTCCCACCTTCCCTAAAACAGAGCCCAATGATCTAAAAATTTGATGTCCTCCCTCATACACCAACTTCTTAACCATATGTTAAACTGTATGATCTTCCTACTTCTGGCCTCACTAGCATGTGACACAGATAGGAATCCTGAGATCACAACCTGGAGGTCCTGTCCTTTAATTTAGCACCTAACTCCCCGAACTCACTTGGTAGAAACTCGTCACTCTTCCTATCTATGTCATTGGTACCCATGTGGATCATGACCTCTGTCTCCTCACCCTCCCACTTGAGAATGCTGAGGACTCAATCTGAGATAACTCAGACCCTGGCATCTGGGAGGCAACATTCTGTCTGGGAATCTCGTTCTCATACACAGAGCCTCCTGTCTGTTCCCCTAACTAACAAATCCCCTTCCCTTCTGGTCACAGAGGCAGAATAGGTGCCAGAGACCTGACTGCTGTGATTTTCCTCTGCCAGGTCATCCCAACACCCCCAGCAATATCCAGAATGGCATACCTGTTGTTGAGGGGGTTGGCCACAGGGTACTGGCTGTTTAGCCCCTTATCCCTTCCTGACCCCCACCTTGTCTCCTGTGTCCTGTACCTCAGATGTAACTACTTCTCTGTATGTCCTATCTATCACCCCCTCAGATCCGGAGTTCACCCTTTTCCAGCTTCAACTCCTTAGTGTGGAGTGTTAGAATCTGCAGCTGGATGCACCTTGCAGGTGAAGTTGTCGGGGACGCTGGATGCTGAAGACCCTGCCTTCTTACACCCCGCAAGTGGAGCATTCAACTATCCAGCCTGGCATCCCTTCGAACTGTACAAATATAAAGAAGGAAACAATAAATAAACTGGGAAAAAAATCTACCTACAGCTTTTTTGCCTTCTCTACATGAGCCTCTCCTCGTTGAGCTAAAGCCTCAAATAAGCACTCTAACACTGTCCACTCCAACAATGGCCCTCTCCGTTTGCCCTGCCTTATTTTTATCTGTTTTTGCCAATCAATCACAATCACTGATTAGCCCTTGCTCAAACACCAAACTGCAGCAATTCAATGCCTTAGGAACTCAACTGGCGAACCAGAGTGAGTTACGTCTTCTTTCACTTTCTGGTCACTGACTGGCCGCTGCTCAAGAACTCAGAAATTTCATTTCTGACTTTTCTCATTTCTGTACTGGTCTAATTCAACTAGCAATTAAGTGTCTGATTAGTTAGTTTGGCACAACATGGTGGTCTGAGGTGCCTGTTCCTGTGCTGGATTGTTTTATGTTCCATGCTCAATGATGAAAGGTCATCAACCTGAAACCTCAGCTGTGTTCCTCTCCCCACAGATTCTGCCTGATTTGCAGTGTACTTCCAATGTTTTCTGTTTTTGTTTAAAGTCTACTCAGGACTTGGATGGGAGACCAGCTGGGAATACCAGTTACCTGGGGAAAGACTCTAACCGACTAGCAGAGTGACTCACACTACTTGCTGAACTCTCTCTTGATATTCTTCTGGTTAAATGGCTGCATTACTTTTGTAAAGCCATGCTCATTATGACTAATCACTTTATGATTTACCAAGTAAATAAATCTTTAAAATTCCCCTATTACTAATGTTGAATAAATTCCAATACAATTGATGTTCATTCGCCCTTCTTTAATGAACAACAGGATGACTTTTGCTGCCCTCCAACCTCTTAGATTTACTGTTTTTTGCTTCAATTAGAGTCAGAGCATCATAGAGTAATATGGCATGGAAATAGGCCCTTCAGCCCTACTTATCCATGCCGACCACAGCATTCCCCCCCCCCACCCCCGCCGCAGATCCTAGTTGCCTGTATTTGGCCAATAATCGTCAAAGCTCTTTCCCTTCATGTACCTATCCAATTGCCTCTTAAATGTTGCATTTGTACCCACCTCAACCACCTGCTCTAGTAGCTTAATCCAGGGATTTATTACTCTTGGTGTAAAGAAGTTGCCTTTCAGGTTTCTGGCGAAAAGACTATAACTGTCCATCTTATCCATATCCCTCATAATTTTATAAACTTCTGTGAAGTCACCCCTCACTCTTCTATGCTACAAGAAATAAAGATCCATTGTGGCCAACGTTTCCCTATAACTCGGACCCTCTAGTTCAGGCAGCATCCATCCATAGGACTGTAAGGCCATGAGACACAAACAGAATTAGGCCATTCGGCCCATTGAGTCTGCTCCACTATTCCATGACTGCTGATTTTCTATCCCTCTCAACCCCATTCTCGTGCCTTCTCCACATAACCTTTGATGTCCTGACTAATCAAGAACCTATTGACCTCTGTTTTAAATGTAGCCAATGACTTAGTCTCTCCAATTGTCTGTGGCAATGAATTCCATAGACTCACCAACCTCTGGGTAAAGAAATTCCTTCTTATCTCTATTCAGAATGCATCACTGATTACATCACTTCTGTGTGGACTGCAATGTTCCGACAAGAACTGTCCTTTGTTATTCAAATAACAAGCCATGGGTAGCAAAGGACGTTAAGGACATCCTGAATGCTAAAAAGAGGGCGTTTAGAGATGGAAATAGGGAGGAGCTGAAGGCAAGACAGAGGGACCTGAAAGCCAGGATCAGGGAGGGTAAAGACAGGTACAGGAGGAAGCTTGAGTGGAAACTCCAGCAGAACAACATGAGAGAGGTCTGGAGGGGATGAGGACCATCACTGGGTTCTGGCAAACTAGCAAAAGAGGAGCTGAAGGCAGTGTGGACAGGGCCAATGAACTTAACCTGTTCTTTAACAGATTTGACATTGTGGCCCCTGCCCAACCCCCACATGAGTCATCTGTTGTTGGCCCCCAACCAACACATATTCCACTCTCCCCTCCTACCCCTCCTCACAGTCCCCCACCCTGCTCTCATGACTATACCCCTTTCCCACATGAAACCACCACGGTGGGCTTCACAGCTGAACAGGTGAGAAGACAGCTGAAACGTCTCAACCCAAGCAAGGCTGCAGGACCGGATGGTGTCAGTACCAGGGTGCTCAAAGCCTGTGCCCCTCAGCTATGTGGAGTACTTCGCCATGTATTCAACCTGAGCCTGAGGCTCCGGAGGGTTCCTGTACTGTGGAAGACGTCCTGCCTCATCCCTGTGCCAAAGACGCCGCGCCCCAGCAGCCTCAATGACTACAGACCGGTGACATTGACCTCCCACATCATGAAGACCCTGGAGAGACTTGTTCTGGAGCTGCTTCAACCTATGGTCAGGCCACACTTAGATCCCCTCCAGTTCGCCTACCAGCCCCGATTAGGAGTTGAGGATGCCGTCGTCTACCTGCTGAACCGTGTCTACGCCCACCTGGACAAGCCAGCAAGCACTGTGAGGGTCATGTTTTTGACTTCTCCAGTGCGTTCAACACCATCCGCCCTGCTCTGCTGGGGGAGAAGCTGATAGCGATCCAGGTGGATACTTCCCTGGTGTCATGGATTCTTGATTACCTGACTGGCAGACCACAGTATGTGTGCTTGCAACACTGTGTGTCCGACAGAGTGGTCAGCAGCACTGGGGCTCCACAGGGGACTGTCTTGTCTCCCTTCCTCTTCACCATTTACACCTCGGACTTCAACTACTGCACAGAGTCTTGTCATCTTCAGAGTTCTCTGATGACTCTGCCATAGTTGGATGCATCAGCGAGAGAGATGAGGCTGAGTACAGGGCTACGATAGGAAACTTTGTCACATGATGTGAGCAGAATTATCTGCAGCTTAATGTGAAAAAGACTCAGGAGCTGGTGGTAGACCTGAGGAGAGCTAAGGTACTGGTGACCCCTGTTTCCATCCAGGGGTCAGTGTGGACATGGTGGAGGATTACAAGTACCTGGGGAAACGAATTGACAATAAACTGGACTGGTCAAAGAACACTGAGGCTGTCTACAAGAAGGGTCAGAGTCGTCTCTATTTCCTGAGGAGACTGAGGTCCTTTAACATCTGCCGGACGATGCTGAGGATGTTCTACGAGTCTGTGGTGGCCAGTGCTATCATGTTTGCTGTTGTGTGCTGGGGCAGCAGGCTGAGGGTAGCAGACACCAACAGAATCAACAAACTCATTCATAAGGCCAGTGATGTTGTGGGGATGGAACTGGACTCTCTCACGGTGGTGTCTGAAAAGAGGATGTTGTCTAAGTTGCATGCCATCTTGGACAATGTCTCCCATCCACTACATAATGTACTGGGTAGGCACAGGAGTACATTCAGCCAGAGACTCATTCCACCAAGATGCAGCACATAGCGTCATAGGAAGTCATTCCTGCCTGTGGCCATCAAACTTTATAACTCCTCCCTTGGAGGGTCAGACACCCTGAGCCAATAGGCTGGTCCTGGACTTATTTCCTGGCATAATTTACATATTACTATTTAACTATTTATGGTTTTATTACTATTTATTATTTATGGTGCAACTGTAATGAAAATCCATTTCCCCCAGGATCAATAAAGTATGACTATGACTATGACTATGATTAAGGATATCAGATTTTGAGGCTGTGCCCTCTGGTCCTAGACTCTCCCAATATAGGAAGTATCCTCTCCATGACCACTCTATCTAGGCCTTTCGATACTCGTAGATCCTCTGCATCTGCAACTAACTTTTTAGAACCTCTAGATTCAGGCCATTGGGATTATTAGACTTCTTGGCTCATTAATTTTGCGTCAATTTTCTTCATTAACACACTGAAACTGTCTGATATTCGAGCACAAAAAGGAAGACACAAGAATGAAATCCTACTTTGTATTGTTACTATAATAAACTCTAATGAGATTTCCTCATCAGATTGGGAAAAGGTCAGAGAACTTTGTACAGCACTACCTATTTTAGACATGAATGCTTTTCCAGATGACGTTACCTCAAAGGCTGGGTATTGCTTTTTTGTCCTCTCCTGTAGCCTGTAGCATGGGCAGTGTAAGGGAAATATCTATCTGGGACAAACTGCTCTGAATCTATTCAAGCTGTCCAGGTACATCTTGGCAACTGCACTGAGCATTGATACATGCACTGGTTGTTCTCCCCAATATTTCTATACCTTTGCTTCCTTCAGTTTTTAGAATGCTACTATTTTCCCAATGGGAACTGAGGGCAAAGGCATCATCTGCAGATGTTTTACCATCCTTGTATATTTAATCATTTCCTTTCTCTTTGCCAGTGTGATTTTTTTCACAGCCTTTTTCACACCGAAGCTTCAGTGTTTGAAGCTTGAGGATGGCTAAAGCATAATCACAGGCAACAGCATCGATCAAACGTAGACCTCCGCAGTGTCTGTCTTCTTGTTAATTTGTTGTTCTTTGTCTGTCGGAACTGTTTGTAGCTTTAAAGTTTGCAGACTTTCTGAAAATTAATGCCATTGCTTCTTCTGTGTCGTTGTGGGTCCCAGGGTCTTCCTTGAGAAATCAGTTTTACATTCTTCAAGTCATCTTTGAACTTGGCTTCTGAACTATCACTGCAGTAATAATTATTATTCTTCCTTTTACAAGAGTGAAGCAGCATATTGCATAATGTCTCAGTAATAAATCCCTAGAGTGAACTCTAAAACTCTATACAAGTTGTAAATTATGCCATTAATATAATGGTCCCAGCCATTAAAATAAATCCTCAACATTAATATAATCACTTAACCCTTCGATATAATCTCTTATCCATCAGCTTCAAGGATTAATATAACCTATCACTCATCGATAACATTTTATTCACAATTGTGTCTGTTCGCACATCTTACATAATCCATCTGTGTTGATTATACCTGCCATCAATAGAATCTTTTTAATCAATAAAATATATTCTTCTGTCAATAACTTTGTTCATTAATATCACTTCCTCACACTCTGACATAAACCCTGATCTACAAATAAAACCCTATAGTAGTAATAGTGCAATCACTTATCACTTGAGTTGATTATGGTATTCTCCTAAGGGGTTGTCAATTGGTGAATCCAGGGTATTAGGGTGCATTTCCTTAATGGAGAACATGTGACTTTGTTTAATGTGGGGAGGCAGCCACACACGGTCTACAATAAATCGAGGTCAAGTTTCAGTGGTATAGAATGCAAGACGGCTGGGGTCTCTTCACTGCTACAGCCTTCCTTGGCCTTCACGACCATTGTGAAGTGTCATCAACTTCGCCAGCTCCACTGCTGAGGTTCTGGTTGGATCGCTCTTCGTCTTTTCCACCCTTGACACTACTCCCATGGGTGACCCTACCGAGAACTAATCACCAGATGGCTAAACTCCAGACGGCATCGCTCTTGGGATCTCAGGAAGTTACAAGGCTCCCCACCATGACAAGGTGATGCTCTCGGAGAAGATACCGCTCACTGAATTCACGCACTCATTAACCTTCCACTGAGAGATTCATCAGTATATCTCTGTGTGATACATTCCCAACCATTTATATAATCTCCCTCACCCTTCACTTAATCCATCCATGTAGCCCTAACCACCGTTTAATCCTTCTTCTGTTAGCATCGCACCATAATCCTGAAATAAACTCAATATAATGACCTCATCCATTAATCGAACCTGCTTTTTCAGAGTCAGTCATTCAGGTTAGGACCAGCAGAGGGCCACTCAGCCTCTCAATTTGACTCTGGCATTCAATAAGTTTACAGCCGACCTGATGCCCACCACTGCCCCCTCCTCCCATTTATCAAGAACTAGCAAACTCTGGCTCAAAATTCGTCAAAGTGTCTCCTTCCACATTCTTCAAGGAAGAGAGATCCAGTGACACACAATTCTCCGAGGGAAGAAAAATGTTATTTTACATTGTTTTAAATGGGGAACATTTTAATTTTTAAACTGGGACCTTTTGTACTTGACTTTGCCACACGAGGAACCATCCTCCCCACATCTATCCAGAAGGTTCAGGATCCTTCCATTTGAAGTCCTCTGCCTCCTACCTCAACCACTGACGTAACCACATTAGTAGCGAGGGCACAGAGGTGGCTTGTGAAGATGACAGAAATTGATTTAGCAGCTTTTTATCGGATGGGTTTGTTTTCTCTAGGACAGGGAAGTCTAAGGGGAGACCAAATAAAGGTGCATAACATTGTGAAAGGAAGGGCTATTTTCCTCAACAGAGATGATAAAAGCCAGAGGAATGGACATAAAGGAACATTATCAGAATTAGTGGGGAGATGAGGAAAACATTTGTTATCTAGATAATTGTGGTTACTTTGATGATTAAAGTGGTCAGTTTGATGTGCAATGTTCTTTTATTAATGGAGAGAGGCTAATTTTATTTGGGGTTTGTTGGTGACCGATTTATCCTGATGGATGAAGGGGCTCACAGCCTGAAGGGGAGGTGGATGAAGAGCCCTCATTACGCTTAAAAAGAACTTGGATCTGCATTTGGATACATTATGGGATTAGGTGCTTTGGGTTGATGAGCTGATGTGTCACATATTAAGTGATGTACATGAGTGATTTAGCAATCAATATAACACTTTCATTGATAACACCCCCAATCTGGACTTTAATTAATCCAATCATTATCCATCAGGATAAATCGGTCACCAACAAACCCCAAATAAAATTAGCCTCTCTCTATACCTCCTCTTATTTACCCCTCAATCGTGACCCCACTAAGGAGCACCAGGCCATTGTCTCCCACACCATCAGCGACTTTATCTGCTCAGGGGATCTCCCATCCACTGCTACCAACCTTATAGTTCCCACACCTCGCACTTCCCGTTTCTACGTCCTACCCAAGATCCACAAACCTGCCTGACCTGGCCGACCTATTGTTTCAGCTTACTCCTGCCCCACCGAACTCGTTTCTGCATACCTCGACACGGCTTTATCCCCCCTTGTTCAATCCCTTCCTACCTATGTTCATGACACTTCTCACTCTCTTAAACTTTTCGATGATTTTAAGTTCCCTGGCCCCCACTGCTTTATTTTCACCATGGATGTCCAGTCCCTATATACTTCCATCCCCCATCAGGAAGGTCTCAAAGCTCTCCGCTTCTTTTTGGATTCCAGACCTAATCAGTTCCCCTCTACCACCACTCTGCTCCGTCTAGCGGAATTAGTCCTTACTCTTAATAATTTCTCCTTTGGCTCCTCCCACTTCCCCAAACTAAAGGTGTAGCTATGGGCACCCATAAGGGTCCTAGCTATGCCTGTCTTTTTGTTGGCTTTGTGGAACAATCTATGTTCCAAACCTGTTCTGGTATCCGTCCCCTAATTTTCCTTCGCTACATCGACGACTGCATTGGCGCTGCTTCCTGCATGCATGCTGAGCTCGTTGACTTTATTAACTTTGCCTCCAACTTTCACCCTGCCCTCAAATTTACCTGGTCCATTTCCGACACCTCCCTCCCCTTTCTAGATCTTTCTGTCTCTGTCTCTGGAGACAGCTTATCTACTGATGTCTACTATAAGCCTACTGACTCTCACAGCTATCAGGACTATTCCTCTTCTCATCCTGTCTCTTGCAAAAATGCCATCCCCTTCTCGCAATTCCTCTGTCTCCGCCGCATCTGCTCTCAGGATGAGGCTTTTCATTCTAGGACGAGGGAGATGTCCTCCTTTTTTAAAGAAAGGGGCTTCTCTTCCTCCACCATCAACTCTGCTCTCAAACGCATCTCCCCCATTTCACGCACATCTGCTCTCACTCCATCCTCCCGCCACCCCACTAGGAATAGGGTTCCCCTTGTCCTCACCTACCACCCCACCAGCCTCCGAGTCCAACATATTATTCTCCGTAACTTCCGCCACCTCCAACGGGATCCCATCACTAAGCACATCTTCCCCCCCCCCCGCTTTCCGCAGGGATTGCTCCCTACGCGACTCCCTTGTCCATTCGTCCCTCCCATCCCTCCCCACTGATCTCCCTCCTGGCACTTGTCCTTGTAAGCGGAACAAGTGCTACACATGCCCTTACACTTCCTCCCTTACCACCATTCAGGGCCCCAAACAGTCCTTCCAGGTGAGGCGACACTTCACCTGTGAGTCGGCTGGGGTGATATACTGCGTCCGGTGCTCCCGATGTGGCCTTCTGTATATTGGCGAGACCCGACGCAGACTGGGAGATTATTTTGCTGAACACCTATGCTCTGTCCGCCAGAGAAAGCAGGATCTCCCAGTGGCCACACATTTTAATTCCACATCCCATTCCCATTCTGACATGTCTATCCATGGCCTCCTCTACTGTAAAGATGAAGCCACACTCAGGTTGGAGGAACAACACCTTATATTCCGTCTGGGTAGCCTCCAACCTGATGGCATGAACATTGACTTCTCAAACTTTCGCTAATGCCCCACCTCCCCCTCGTACCCCATCCATTATTTATTTATATACACACATTCTTTCTCTCTCTCTCTCTCTCCTTTTTCTCCCTCTGTCCCTCTGACTATACCTCTTGCCTATCCTCTGAGTTCTTCCCCCCCCCCTTTTCCTTCTCCCTGGGCCTCCTGTCCCATGATCCTCTCATATCCCTTTTGCCAATCACCTGTCCAGCTCTTGGCTCCATCCCTCCCCCTCCTGTCTTCTCCTATCATTTTGGATCTCCCCCTCCCCCTCCCACTTTCAAATCTCTTACTAGTTCTTCCTTCAGTTAGTCCTGACGAATGGTCTCGGCCCGAAACATCGACTGTACCCCTTCCTAGAGATGCTGCCTGGCCTGCTGCGTTCACCAGCAACTTTGATGTGTGTTGCTCCAATGTAACCGCTCTCTTTAAAATATGGACCCTTCTCCCATTGATCCAATATTCTTTCCCATCAATGTAACCCCTCACTTATCAAACATCTTATGATATAAACAACCTCTCTTAATTACTTCTCTTAAGATCCTTCACCCATACTACCCATCAATATAACTTCTGTACGATTTAATCACCTCGCTTATTAGCAGAATAATGATAAAACCTTTTTAGTCAACATGACAGTGCCTTGCACATTAACATAATAAGCCCTCAAATATCAATGTTATTCTCACTAAATCAATACAGCCTTTTCAATTATCAACAAAATCGCTTCTAATATGTCCCTTAACTATCAAAACAAACACTAGAATAATCAAAATAACCATAAATATATAGTATAATCCCTTGTGTTGAATTTGCTCACCTCAACCTTTCACTCTTCTAATATAACAACTTGACTCATCAGTATAATCCTTAACAGCATCTTATTATTATTAATCCTCACATTTATTATTAAAACCTGTTCACTCAGTATAAACCCTTGTGGTGAGAGAAATCTCAGCAAATCTTTTGCCAGGAACTGTGAGTTTATAATTTCTCACTCATCAGTATAAAATCTATAACCCATAAGAGAGCCCTGACCCATAAATATAAAGTCACCATTCAATACGATTTCTCATCCTGCGATAAGTCCCTACTCCCTCTTCAATATAATCCACTAACCCGAGGACATGAGTCCTTTCCAGCAAAGTTTAAGTCAATAAAAGAGAACCAGCACACTTAAGAGCAAGACATGTTTGATTACCCTGATCATATAAAAATAATAAATACAGCTGTTAGTGATAGACCCAAATAAAAGCTGGTTGAGAAAGTTGTGACCTATGGAATAAACAGGTCATTCACTGAGTGTTTGACAAGGCTGGTGAATGGTGTTTCCAGGGTATCAGTGCTGGGACCATTGCACATCTAATTCTTCTTTTGTGTGTTCCTCCACATCTGTGTTCTCGTCTCTCCTAATGTATGCCAGTTATTGATATAAGCCAACACCTAACTGATGACAAATTATAACTTCTACATTAGTGGCTGACATAGGGGTTAATGTGAACAGGGGAGCAATGGTAACAGACACAAAATGCTGGAGGAACTCAGCAGGCCAGGCAGCATCTATGGGAAAGAGTAAACAGTCAACGTTCTGGGCCGAGATCCCTCATCAGGACCCGAAACGCTGATTGTCTACTCTTTTCCATAGATGCTGCCTGGCCTGCTGAGTTCCTCCAGCATTTTGTGTCTGTTACTTTGATTTCCAGCATCTACAGATTTTCTCATGTTTGTGAGGATAGGAATGGGCTGTGAAGACTCCAATCAGCTGACAGAGAAAATTGTGACACTGGAATAGCAGAACAAGTGAGACAAAATATAGACTAATTAGAGTGGGGCTAAAAGAATAGCACAGAACAGGATAATGCGCACTCCCAGCCCACAGCACTGGAACCTCTCCACCTCTACCCTCAGCATTTTTTGTATTCTGTGCACTTTCCTGCAAAAATTATTTTATGTTTTACTTGTGAATTTTGCTAGTATTATGCTATGTACCTGTAATATTGCTGTAAGAAAGAGTTTCACTGCACCTGTACTTGTGCATATGACAATAAGATCAACTTTATCTTTGAATAATGAAGGCAAGACAAGAAATCCTGGTTAGGAGATTCATGACTGGATACCAGAAATCATGAAAGTTGAACATTACGTGGCGAGTGAAGTATAATCACCGCTGGAGTAGCACAAGGGAGTGTGTGGGGGGGGGGTGAGATGGGGAGGACAGAGAACTACTGTACTGTGCGACAGCTCGCCCCCGTGGGTGGGGGCTGCCTGCCTCGCTGAACCGGACCGCCGCTGCTGCCCCCTCCGTGCGGACTGACCGCTGGCCCGGGGCGACTGACGTGGGCCGTGGGTCACAAAGCGCGGGGTGACAGAGCCGCGCCGAGGGTCGCTGGCTGCCGCCCGCCCGCCCCGCTAATGGCAACAGCCTCCCCGAGTCTGGGCGAAGCCGGCGCCGTCCGGGGCCGCCCGGCGCTGGCGCCAGCGCCCGAAGCCCGGGCAGCGCCAGAAATCCGCTGCACGGGCTTCAAGAACCAAATCCAGCAAGTGCTTGGCTGGAAGAAAGGAATTAAACGGCTGTCAGCAACCGGGGAGTCCCCTATCGAGCACGGCAGGAGCATCCACTCTAACATGGGTAGCCCTGGGTTAGAGCAAGTCAGCCAGCTTGTCCCAGTCAGAGGAGGCGGGTCGGACCGAGGAATTCAGTTCGCTCTGGGCAAGGTGATGAGACCGGGGAGGGGCCAAATGATATTTGTTAGTACTTCTGAGGTGGAGCCAAGAGTCAAAGCAGTGGATCTGAATTTGGTTTCGCCATCCAACAGGCAGCAAGTACTTGATTCCATCACTGAAAAGGCCAGTTCTGTGCTTGATCCGGGCAAAAAACTGACCCAGGGCAGTCAGTCAGGCCTGGGTAAGGATGGTGACTCAGAGCAGGTCACCCTGTCCAGCAGGAATGAGATTGCTGGTTTAGAACAGGTCGTCCAAACTGCATCGGGTGTGGGTGGCGGTGTGAAACAGACCACCCAATCCGCACTAGGTATGAGTGTCATCCAGTTTACTCTGAATGAGAATGGTAGTTTAGAGCAGGTTATCCAGTCCACTGTGGGTGACAATGGTAGCTTGGAGCAGGGCACCCAGTCTGCACTGCCTGAGATCAGCGGTTTAGGCTGGATTGTGCATTCAGCACTGAGTAAGTGTTGTGGGTCAGAGCAGGTCACAGAGTGTAAGCTGGATCAGAGAGATGAGGTGGACCAAGGTATTCAGCCTGTAGATGCTTGCAGATCAGAATCAGAAGAACAGACCCAATTTATTGTAAGCAATCTGCACCATGCCCAGGGTAACAGTGTAGTTCCAGAGCAGCCTAACCTTCTGACGAAAGCTATGAACCTGGCACCTGATCCAAGAACTGGCAGTGTCATGAGACTGAAACTGGAATTGGAAGAAGGGGTGCAGGGAAAAGAGAAACGTTTTCCACCTTTACAGCACAACCTGTCAGCCACAAGGTTGAAGGAGTGGGTCAGGCTAGCCCAGTTTCAGGATGTGAGATCAGGATGGGACAAGAAGTTGGAACAGTGTCTTCATCTGCCCTTGGTTGGGAGCAGGGCATCTAGTCAACAGCTGCTGCCTCTCGAGTGCCAGGATGTGGGCTGCTCAGACTTCACTCCAGATGTAGGGCTAGAACAGCAAATATATATCACTCTCTCTCAAAGCCTGGGTCACTTCTCGGGCCTGTGTGCTAGAGTGCAACTCACGGATGGACTGGGATACCTCCTTGGTCCGGGTAAAAGGGACTGGTGGGCATGGCCAAAAGTGCGGAGACGAGCAAAATCCTGCCCGGGCTCCCTAACAAAGAGGCAGGGGAGCATCAGAAGTAGCAGCAGCAGCAGCAGCAGCAGCAGCAGCAGAGTGAGATTTGCTGACTCAGTCGGTTTGGAGTTAGCAGAAGTTCGAAGCTTTGACTCATCAGAGGAGCCAGCTATACCAGCACATGTACTGTCCAGTTTCAGTTCCAGTCAGCCCACAGCACAAGTGATATGGATACAGCGTTTCAGAATGGAATTCATGAATCCCCGGGACGGTGGAAACTTCAGTGAGCGACTAAACAGTCAGAAAGTGTGCCTGGAGGCAGTGTCAGAGGCAGAGCTGGTGATCAGTGGTACCATCCTGGTCATAAACCTGGCCTATCAGAAGGAGGTGACAGTCCGTTACACCTGCAATGACTGGAAATTCTTCACTGATGTCTCCGCTCTGTTTGAAAGCAACATTGAAGGCAAAATGGATCGTTTCACATTCACACTGAATCCATTGATCCACTTGCTCCAGCCGGGCTGCTCTCTACAGTTTGCTATAAAGTACAAAGCTGAAGGATTAGAGTTCTGGGACAATAACCGTGGTAGCAATTACAAGATGACCTACCAGTCCTTTCAGGTCACTGTCCCCAATGACAACGAGGATAGGACAGTCGATTTCAACTGACCACCAACAATTGGCAAGAACCAAAAATTGAGGAAAACCAGGCAGCATGCAGTATGATCGGGGTAAGCTTATCACCCTAGGGCCAAGAGGCTCCAGAGATTCAGGAACTGCCGGCAGTGCAAAAGTTAATGAGAGACTGGGTGTGGTCGTCCTCCCACCCCACTCCACAGGGAATTCAAGCGGATAATCACAGGAGTTAATTGAGGGACCCAAGAATCAGAATAGGCTGCTGACATTGACTGGAATGGAGTGGGAGAAGCACAGCAAGGTCCTGCTCTTGCTTTCTGCAGAAAATATGAGACCACTCAAACAATTGAGTGCCTAGTACTGGTTCAGTTAACACCTCATCATGTTTGGCCATGGAAAAAAGTAAGCCGTCTCACCAAGTGACATTGGTATTGGAATAATATAATTGTTCTCCTGTACTCTGAGTAACACTCCAGGATCTAAGGAAAGGATGTTAGAAGTATTTCTATGCACTTATCAAGTTGAGAAGTTCACCGAATCCTCTTTGTGTTGGGGTAACACCTTATGAATAACCAACTCTATCAAGTTCTGATGATTAAACAGTTAATTGGCACTTGAGACTGTCACCAATCATTATTGTTCTGCAAACATGTGTAAGGTGTGTGAGGCAAAGATTTAGGGTTCTGTTTTATCCAGACTGATATGCAAAATATCTTCTCCTTGTGAAACATTTGCTTTCACCAGATTTCACCTTCATGTCAAGAGGGGAATTTTTTTATGTACCGAATGCACAATCAGTTTTGCTCTGTGAAAAGTTGTGTAGCTTGTTGGCTCATAACCATCATAATGACAAACACTCGGACGGGTGCTGGCTTAAAATGTCCTTACAAGTATTTCAATGTCCTAGTTAACAACTCTCCCCAGGACAGTCAATAGTGCATGTTGTCCAGCCGACAACCTCATCGTGGCCAACAATCTTTCCATGATCCAGGCAACTTTTATTTATTTGAGGAGTACTTGAAAAGGACTTGGCAAATGTTCTAACTGACATATGAGTTTGTAATCGCTTGAATATACCCAGACATTGCACAGCCAGTAATGCCTCTATTGTGGTCAATGTAAGATGAACATTGACCCACCACCTCTGTTAAGATTCTCTAAATGAGTTAAGTGAGGATGGTAACGCTGACCTGGGGTGTCCATTCAAGCCTTGATTGATGTACTGTAGGCCTCCCAGCTTTTATGTTGCTGACTGCTGCCATCTCAAGGGTGTACACATTAAATTTACAAGGGTTTGTGGAACTTCAGCCAGTTTTCAGTGCACTTTGAACATCCAAGTGTGATGGAAATTAATTGCTGGTGGGCCAAAATTGTACAATATTGAAGCCAAGTGCCTCCTGTTTGATACCTGATGGCAAAGTGTTGGAGAGTACTAGTATTCATGGAAAGTTCAATGTACCATTGTTCATTCGCTGTGGCTGTGATCTATCTCTGAGTTTCTGTGTGTGGTTTTCAGTATTCATTTATTCATGGGACCAGGGCTGGAACAACCATCAGGAATGAATATTGCATCCCACCATTGTCCTGTCCTGTTGTTTTGTTCTGTCCAACAGCAGTTCCAGTTTGTTGGGGAAGAGCTTGCTCTGCATTCTTGAGATTACTGTTTGAGCTCTCCGCACTGAGAGTGCAAAGCCAACAGCTCAGAATTCTTAATGGAAAAAAGCTTTCCCAGTATTGAGACACCAACTGTCGTGACTAAACCTGCCCTGTTGATCTGTCCAATGATTCTCCAGTTTCAAGTGTAACGCTATTGCAGCACCAGTGACCACCAATCACCAACTGGCGTTTGACTCCCACTGCTGTATAAGGAGTTTGTACATTCTTCCTGTGACCAGGTAGGGTTCCTCTGGGTGCTCCCGTTTCCTCCCACATTCCACAGCTGCATGGTTAATGTTAGTGAGTTGTGGGTGTGCTATGTTAATGCTAGAAGCATGGACACTTGCAGGCTGCCCTGCACAATCCTTGCTGATTTGATGCATTTCACTGTATGTTTCGATGTACATGTGACATATAAAGCTTTACCTTCTACCCCAACATCTTGTCCAAAAGCTACCACAGTGTCCTCTTTAATAGCACCCCCTAATGTCCTACCAAGTAACTCCCTCAATTGTCCAATCCAACACGTTCCAGTAGTCCTCCCATCTGATCTCTATCTTACCCAACATTTTTCACCATCTGTGTCACCTTCAAGAACTGAACTTATAGTCCAAGTAAATTCATGGTATGCATTTATTTATTTTTTAACATACAGCATGGAGTAGGCCCTTTTGGCCCCTTGAGCCATGCTGCCCAGCATTCCCCCATTTAATCCTAGCCTAATCATGGGACAATTTACAATGACCCATTAACCTACCAACTGGTATGTCTTTGGACTGTGGGAGGAAACTGGAGCACCTGGAGGAAATCCAAGTGGTTACAGGGAGAACATATAAACTCCAGGAATTGAACCCTGGTCGGCTGTACTGTAAAGCGTTGTGCTAACCACTATACCATGGTGCTGCCCCCTATGGTGGCACAGTAATGTAGTGGTTAGCACATTGCTGTAGAGTGCCAGTGTTCACCGGTCAGGGTTCAATTCCTGCTGCTGCCTGCAGGGAGTTTGTACGCTTTCCCTGTGACCACACGGGGTTCCTCCCATGTTCCAAATATGTACAGTTAGAGTTAGTGAATTATAGGCATACTACGTTGGCACCGGCAGTGTGTTGACACTTGCAGGCTGCCCCCCCCCCCCCAGTACAACCCTTGGACTGTGTTGGTCATTGACACAAAATCATGCATTTCATTGCATGTTTCCATGTATGTGACAAATAAAGCTAATCTATAATATTTACCCATAATTTCTGTAGTAGGGGAAGCAGTGATCTGCCAGCTTGAGCCATTACTCTGTCGTTGAAATTGGGCAGTGAGTTTCAGGATTTGGTTCACTGAGTCATGCTACATTTCCTAGTGGCTTGGAAGACAACATATGGGTGGTGTTCCTGTGCACCTCCTGCCTGTGCCCTACTTGGTAGTGGAGCTCATGGGATAGGGAGGTGCTGTTGGAGTTGGTGTCAGGAATGAATGTTTAGGATGGTAGATGCCATGTCAGTGAAGTGAACTTTATCCTGGATGGTGCTGAGCTTGTTGGGATTTGTTGGTGCTGTGCTCGTTCAGGCATATGAAGAGTATTCTATTCCACTCTGGACGAGTTGGTTGCCCAGCTCTTTGCAGACTATGGGTTTGCAAAGAGATTATGGAGAAAGACTCAAGGGCTTGTGTTGCACTTCATCCTGAGCAGCTGCATGACAAAGGACGCTCTGATCTATGGGCTGTTCCCAGAGACACACATAGTCAAGTGCTGCTGTCAGATCAACTCAGCAAAAATACCCTTTGGTCTGCCAGCAAATTGAGATATCCATAGAGCAATGCCACCAACTGGCACATTCTAGACTGCAGGAATACACATGGAAGCTTGATGCAGCTAATGCAAGGGCCACAATATATGGTTCTTCTGCTATTAGAGAGGAAGGGGCCATGTTGAGTGAGGAAGTCTCTCCGTTGTAAATACCACCCAAGGGGGCCACATGAGAGGCAGCTATGCTACTGGTGTGTAGGTAAGCACTGAAAGTATTGACTATGAATGTAAAGAATTAAAAGGCATTGCACTGTTTGGAAATAAGTTTTATTATGAATAAAGTTCATTTTGATTAAAAACTTCCACTCCAGACTTCTGCCTTGTAGAATAGACTTGCGATGTCAGGAGGTGGGTCAGACACCACAGGAAACCCAGACTTGGAACTGCTCTTGCAGCCATGGTATTCATGTGGCTGATTTGGTCAGATCTTTGTTTAATGGTAACTCCCCAGGATATTCACAGTGTGGAACTCAGCAAAGGTAACTTCACCAAACATCAACAGCAGGTCTTGTTGGAGACAGTCATTGCCTGATACGGTACTCAATAAACTGTACCTGCTCTATTCTGCTCACTTTGGCGGCACTTCTGGGAACTACTCCCTTTGTTTTCCCTCATTCTGCTGGCTCTCTTGCCCTTTCTCTTCATCTGCCCATCACTTCCTCTGTTTCCCCACTCCCTGCCCTTTATTCCATGGTCCACTTCTTTCCTGACGAATCCTTTCCTTTATTCTATGCCCTACTGCCCTCTCCTATCAGATACCTCCTTCTTCAGCTCATTGTCTCTTCCCCTCCTAGGTTTTCATATTCTTCCCTTTTATCCCTGCTCCCCCACCTACACTCACCTATCACTTACTAGCTTGTGCTCCTACCCCTCCTCCCACTTTCTTTTTCTGGTTTATGAGAATATGAAGTCTAGAATATAAAAGTAAGGATGTAATGTTGAGACTTTATAAAGCACTGGTGAGGTCTCACCTGGAGTATTGTGAGCAGATTTGAGCCCCTTATCTTAGAAAGGATCTGCCGAAATTGGAGAGAGTTCAAAGGAGGTTCACAAAAATGATTCCAGGTTCAAATGGCTTGTCATATGAAGAGTATTTGATGGCTCTGGGCCTGTAATTACTGGAATTCAGAAAAATGAAGTGACCTCATTGAAACCTATCCAATAGTGAAAGGCCTTGATAAAGTGGATGTGGAGAGGATATTGCCTATGGTGTGATAGTCTAAGATCAGAGGCCACAGCCACTGAATAAAGGAGCACCCTTTTAGAATGGAGATGAGGAGGAATTTCTTTAGCCAGAGTGGTGAATCTGTGAAATTTGTTGCCAAAGGCAGCTTTGGAGGCCAAGTCTGTATGTATACTTAAGGCAGAGGATGATAGAGTCTTGAATGGCCAGGTCATGAAGGGATACAGGGAGAAAGCAGCATTTTGGGGCTGAGAAGAAAAATGGATCAGCCATGATAAAATGGCAGAGCAGACTTGATGGGCCAAATTGCTTAATTCTGTTCCCATCTCTTATGGTCTGTCAATCAGGAAGAATACTTTTGTAATAGCTGAGTCTATACATTTTGTAATTTCTTTTAAAGGTTAGAGTTTTTTGTGTGCCTTGATATTCTTTTTTACTTGTTTTATTTCTGGCTTGTTGGGCTAAATTAGGTATGTTTTGTTACTAAGAGTGTCAGTTCCCATGGTAAATCCCATCCAGCCCTGGGGACTACCCTGTTTTCAAAAGTTCCAGTACTTCCTCTTTCCTAATGTCAACATGTTCCAGCATTTCAGCCTCTTTTACACTGTCCTCACATCATCAAAGTCCCTCTCACTGATGAGTATTACCTACTTCCACAATTCTTTTCTGTTCCTGATCAGTCCTTCCCTCTTGTTGTTATTTCAATACCCTATTGTTTTTCATGCATGTATAGATATGTTGGGGCTTTCCTTAATCCTAGTCAGCAAAGCCTCTCACGCCCCTTTCTAGCTCCCAAGTCCAT
Organism: Mobula hypostoma; assembly: GCF_963921235.1. Classification (NCBI taxonomy): domain Eukaryota; kingdom Metazoa; phylum Chordata; class Chondrichthyes; order Myliobatiformes; family Myliobatidae; genus Mobula; species Mobula hypostoma. Next base: position 223,448,461 of record NC_086098.1, read on the forward strand.
TCTTAAACTCCTTCCTGGCTACCACGGAACTCTCAGGAGCCCTGTCTGATCCTTGCTTCCTAAACCTTGCTCCCTTCTTCCTCTTACTTGAGAAATATGATCAGGAGTAGACAACCTGGCCCGTCAAGCCTGCTCAGCCATTCAGTAAGATCATGGCTGATCTGACCATGGACTCATCTCTACCTACTTGCCTTTTCCCCATAACCCTTAATTCCCTCTCAACTAGATGCTCCTCATCTCTTGTCAACCAAGGTTCCTTCCCTACCTCAATGAGACAATCCTATCCAGAACCCCATGTTAGTGCTTCCCAAACAACTTCCACATTTTCCCTGTGTTACTTCTATCGTTCATTTATTATTGCATATTTTTGTTTTGTTCCAGGAAATGAGTGTTCCACTCCATAGTACAAACTCTCACAAAATGATGGAAATGGTACAGGGCTAACATAATAGTGAGAATATGTGTGAAGTATTTTTTGGTTGTGTTGGCTGTTAACATAAACTCACATTTCACTGTACAGTATGTTTTGAAGTATACAGTATAAATAAACGAATCTGAAATAATAATGATTAAGGAGGTTTAAAATTGCTAGTAAATCAGATTGTGCTGTGATCTACATCAATCCAGGTTCTTCCTATCCTTTGCAACACACATAAAAAGTTGCTGGTGAACGCAGCAGGCCAGGCAGCATCTCGAGGAAGAGGTGCAGTCGACACTTCAGGCCGAGACCCTTCGTCAGGACCCTTCCTATCCTTTAATAATTTAAAGGCAGACTGCTTAGTGGTCCTGAAAGGAAGTACATTCTGCAGACCCTCCCACAGACCCAAATCAGCAAAAGCATTTTCTCAAAGTCAGAGAAACACAGTAAAATACCAAATTTCCAGATGGGCAGCTAATTAACTATGTCTAATATGGAAAGAGGAAACAGACAGGTTAGACAGGGTACTCATTTGCGATATGTTGAGCACACATCTGTACAATGTCTTTTAAATGTTAAGTGCTTGTTTCAGTTGCATTGGTGAAATCCCTGTGATAACACAACTGGAAACTACAGTTTTGAACTTTATGATTCAATAATTAATGAGGACAATCACGTCAGAATTGCTACATTTAACATAGAACGTAGAATAGTACAGCACAGTACAGGCCCTTCGGCCCACAATGTTGTGCCGACCCTCAAACCCTGCCTCTCATATAAGCCCCGAACTCAAATTCCTCCATATACCTGTCCAGTAGTCACTTAAACTTCACTAGTGTATCTGCCTCCACCACTGACTCAGGCAGTGCATTCCATGCACCAACCACTCTCCAAGTAAAAAACTTTCCTCTAATATCCCCCTTGAACTCCCCACCCCTTACCTTAAAGCCATGTCCTCTTGTATTGAGCAGTGGTGCCCTGGGGGAAGAGGCGCTGGCTATCCACTCTGTCTATTCCTCTTATTATCTTGTACACCTCTATCATGTCTCCTCTCATCCTCCTCTCCAAAGAGTAAAGCCCTAGCTCCCTTAACCTCTGATTATAATGCATACTTTCTAAACCAGGCAGCATCCTGGTAAATCTCCTCTGTACCCTTTCCAATGCTTCCACATCCTTCCTATAGTGAGGCGACCAGAACTGGACACAGTACTCCAACTGTGGCCTAACCAGAGTTTTATAGAGCTGCATCATTACATCGCGACTCTTAAACTCTATCCCTCAACTTATGAAAGCTAACACCCCATAAGCTTTCTTAACTACCCTATCCACCTGTGAGGCAACTTTCAGGGATCTGTGGACATGTACCCCCAGATCCCTCTGCTCCTCCACACTACCAGGTATCCTGCCATTTACTTTGTACTCTGCCTTGGAGTTTGTCCTTCCAAAGTGTACCACCTCACACTTCTCCGGGTTGAACTCCATCTGCCACTTCTCAGCCCACTTCTGCATCCTATCAATGTCTCTCTGCAATCTTTGACAATCCTCTACACTATCAACAACACCACCAACCTTTGTGTTGTCTGCAAACTTGCCAACCCACCTTTCTACCCCCACATTCAGGTCGTTAATAAAAATCACGAAAAGTAGAGTTCCCAGAACAGATCCTTGTGGGACACCACTAATCACAATCCTCCAATCTGAATGTACTCCCTCCACCACCACCCTCTGCCTTCTGCAGGTAAGCCAATTCTGAACCCACATGGCCAAACTTCCCTGGATCCCATGCCTTCTGACTTTCTGAATAAGCCTACCGTGTGGAACCTTGTCAAATCCCTTACTAAAATCCATACAGATCACATCCACTGCACTACCCTCATCTATATACCTGGTCACTTCCTCAAAGAACTCCATCAGACTTGTTAGGCATGATCTGCCCTTTACAAAGCCATGCTGACTGTCCCTGATCAGACCATGATTCTCTAAATGTCCAGAGATCCTATCTCTACAAGAATCTTTTCCAACAGCTTTCCCACCACAGACGTAAGGCTGACTGGTCTATAATTACCCGGACTATCCCTACTACCTTTTTTGAACAAGGGGACAACATTCGCCTCCCTTCAATCCTCCGGTACCATTCCCATGGACAACGAGGACATAAAGATCCTAGCCAGAGGCTCAGCAATCTCTTCCCTCGCCTCGTGGAGCAGCCTGGGGAATATTCCATCAGGCCCCGGGGACTTACCCGTCCTAATGTATTTTAACAACTCCAACACCTCCTCTTCCTTAATATCAACATGCTCCAGAACATCAACCTCACTCATATTGTCTTCACCAGCATCAAGTTCCCTCTCATTGGTGAATACCGAAGAGAAGTATTCATTGAGGACCTCGCTTACTTCCACAGCCTCCAGGCACATCTTCCCACCTTTATCTCTAATCGGTCCTACCTTCACTCCTGTCATCCTTTTTTTCTTTACATAATTGAAGAATGCCTTGGGGTTTTCCTTTACCCTACTCGCCAAGGCCTTCTCATGCCCCCTTCTTGCTCTTCTCAGCCCCTTCTTAAGCTCCTTTCTTGCTTCCCTATATTCCTCAATAGACCCATCTGATCCTTGCTTCCTAAACCTCATGTATGCTGCCTTCTTCTACCTGACTAGATTTTCCACCTCACTTGTCACCCGTGGTTCCTTCACCCTACCATTCTTCATCTTCCTCACCAGGACAAATTTATCCCCAACATCCTGCAAGAGATCTCTAAACATCAACCACATGTCCATAGTACATTTCCCTGCAAAAACATCTTCCCAATTCACACCCACAAGTTCTAGCCTTATAATTCTCCCTTCCCCAATTAAAAATTTTCCTGTCCTCTCTGATTCTATCCTTTTCCATGATAATGCTAAAGGCCAGGGAGCAGTGATCACTGTCCCTCAGATACTCACCCACTGAGAGATCTGTGACCTGACCCAGTTCATTACCTAGTACTAGATCTAGTATGGCATTCCCCCTAGTCGGCCTGAAAGATGGCATCAGGAATCATTCCTCTGTAGCCTACAGTCTTCATTATCACTGTCTGTAGAAATGGCAACCATCAACTGTTTGATGCCTGGTCTTTATAACAGTGTTCAATGCAATAACACAGATACATGAAGGTCAAAGGTTAGCACAACAGCTCCACTGGGTTGGATCAGTGATAATAGATTTCTCCAGACTTGATTCTGCATGTTATGACACAGCTGGCAGCATGTCAAACTATGTGCTGAATCTATTGTGACTAATTTGTCAGAGACTTATGTTTTGTTTTTACCATTAGAGAGACAAGTTTGTTTATGGCAATCAAATTGGAGTTGTACAAAGCATTTCTATCCAGTTTACTGCTTATAAGGATTTCTTCTGAGAATGCCAAGCACAGCTGCTAATGATAAAGTTACATACCTCTACATTGCCCTTTTCAATAATCAAAGCCTTCAGAACTGTTTGTAAGGCAGAGATGGAATCTGCAATTGACTTTCAAATTGCAGACCATCCTGACTTGGAAATTCATTGCCCTTTCTACATCACCAAGTGTAAATCTAGGAACGTTCCAACCAGTGTTAGCATCTTTCTTAAGACTGAGAACACAGCTCATCACCACCTTTTCAAGGGCAATTAACAGCGAACATTAAATATTGATCTTCATCCTGAAAAATGAATATTCAAGAGAATAGATGCCCCAGCATGCTGTGTATTGCTCTCCTCTCTTCTTGAACAATCACATTATCCTGGCTGGTAACTAATTTCTGAATAGCTCTGTGTCCTGGGAAATCCTCTGCAGTTCCTTGCTCAGCATTACTCCCACAGTCCTGCAGAATACTACACAGAGTTTCCTGTCCGTAGTGATACTGAGGTCTAGATACTCCAGCTGTGTCCTGTTCAATACCTGTCTCAGTGTTCAGCCCACATTAGTATTTTGGGTAAGTCATTGGGAGAACTTATCAAAAGTTCTTGCAGCATACTGGATAAATACACTTATTGTCCGCGCCACCCCACCCCCCCAAATTTCTAAGCGGCCATTCTACAACATTCTCTGCAACACCCCATCTGTTGGTTAGTTAGGAGGTGCTGAGCTTTCACAATAGAGCACAGAACAGAAGAGGAACTTTGACCCATGATATTGTGTCAAACTAATTAAGCTACTGATATCCAATTAATTAATCTCTTCTGCCAGCACGATTCATATCCCTCCATTTTCTGCATATTTGTACGTCTATCTATGTGCCTCTTAAAACATTTCTATCATATCTGCAAACACAAGGAAATCTGCAGATGCTGGAAATTCAAGCAACACACATAAAAAATGCTGGTGAACACACCAGGCCAGGCAGCATCTATAGGAAGAGGTACAGTTGACGTTTTGGGCCAAGACCCTTCGTCAGGACTAACTGAAAGAAGAGATAGTAAGAGAAAATGCTTCTCTTATAGTAAATTCTCTGACCATCTCTTCTTTCAGTTAGTCCTGACGAAGGGTCTCAGCCCAAAACGTCAACTGTACCTCTTCCTATAGATGCTGCCTGGCCTGCTGCATTCTCTATCATATCTGCCTCCTCCACCATCCTGAGCAGGACATTCCAGGTACCCGGCGCACACTGTAAAAAAAATAATTCCCTTGCGTATCTCCTTTGAACTTCGCACTCTGATTTTAAATACATGCTCAGTATTAGACTTATTGATCCTGGGAAGAAGAAATCGGCTGTCAAGCTGTGTCTCTCATGCTTGTGTATCTAAACAGCTAGGATGAAATATCCATGGTCAACCCTGACTGATGGAGACCCTCACATTGTTACTGAAATGACTGACCTGTCAGAACTTCCAGTTAGTTACGTGTCCATGTAGACTTACAATTTTTTTAAAACTCCTGAGTTCTTATCTGAGAGAACCATGATTTTCACATGTATAGTGGTTGTTGACCCCAGTGACATCTGGTAGTTTGGTATAATTTTAAAGCAATAACAATTAAGACCAGTGTTTCTATGCTTGTTAAGCAAGGTCCATTGTAAGAGACTGAGCAAAACCTCACTAAATCAGGACACTGTGGCTTGGTATAAAATAAAAGAGCCTACCAGAGTCCTGAAGTCGCCAATAATTGAAGCTTATTTGTAACTGAGTAATCCTGCCAGACACTACATGGCTGATTTTTCATTTTCTTTTAGTCTGAATCTGGATGAAAAGTTGTTTGAGCAGGATTAATTGGATGCAGGAGGTTATCTCAAGAACCATCCAGCATGCATTCAGCTTGAGCTGGGCACTCTAGGATTAACCGATTACAGGGAGAACATCTCACACATTGCATGCAGTGTCAGTGCAGGAGCTGTAAAGCGTGAGCAATTTTTCAGGGACAGTCTGTGTTGACTACTTTTGTGGGAGATGCACTACTGGTGGGGAGTGGAAGCTTGAATCATATGGCAGAATTCAATCCCCACAGTAAAAGGAGCTGATTGCATTGCACAGGCTTCATTAAGGAAACTTGGCTGGAAACCTCTTTCTGAATTGAGTTGCTGTCCATCCCCAGTGTTAATGGAGACGGTTAGGGCAGGACAATGGATCACATGCAGACAGGCAACTGAAGTAATTGCTGTACTGTTAACATTAGTCACAAGTGATCTCAAGGTGTCTATACAATGTTTCATGTGTGGTTCAAGTGTGGGTGCAGGACAACGGTGCTACCCATCTCCTACATTCAGGGAAATTGTTTGTCAACTACACATTTATTGTCACTGAATCTTCCACTGCTCACGTCACTATTTTTCTCCAAGTTCTTATAAATTAAGTACAAGTTAAAATTAATGTCACCTATGCATGAAGCCAAGACAATCTGTGCTGAGTATTTGGTAATGAGCATAGAGAACCTACAGTGATGTTGCATTTGGTTTTTGCTTCCTGCAGAAAATATGTACCATGCATATTGTACCATGCTCCAATACCCAGTGGAGTCTTTTAGGACAAGGGCAATATACTGTCTGATAAACAGATACATACATAAAACTGCAAATAGACTGTCCTGCCCTGTATTAGATTTGAAGCACAGGTATTAGCTAGCCCTGTGTGGGACAGGGACACTATACTGCATGTATTCTTTGGTTTCCTCCCACTGTTCACTGCTACTTCTTCTGGGTGGTGAACGGCTTTAACAGATGCCACAACTGCTTCTCCCTGTCATTCAGGCAACCTGGAAATAAAACAAACCAAACGTGAAATGAACTGGACCCATCAACACAGAGCGGCTGTCAAGAAATAGTATGTGTCAGCGAGGAAACAGCTGGCCACACAAAAGATTAAGAGAGTTTTCTGATAGCCCAGTCGTCAGAGCAGAAAGTCCCAAACTCAATATTCAACCTGTTCCATTCAACTCACGTAGTGCCCAAGGATCTCACTGACAGGGCCATTCCCAAACAGTATCACCCCTCTGAGTGCCTCTGAGGGGCAAGGATTGAATCTTCTTCAACTGTGGTATCTGCTATTTAATTGCTTGCTTACAGTCATTGTATCAATGGGAGCTCCTTAAGCTTGTTCTACTATTCAACACAATCATGGCTCATGACTTCCTGACTTCCCTACTATCTTTCAATCTTAAGAACATAATTTATCACAACACTCTGCTTTCTAGCTCTTAAGCAATTTTCTAAGTTTTATGCTATTGAAAGACTACATTTATATCATTCGGTTTGTGTACCTTTTACAAGGTGACAAAAGAACTTTAAAACAATAAAATATTTTGAAATGTAATCAGTGTTACAATGTATGAACTGCTCCTGGGCTTCAAGTCTGCAAATCAGACCAACATGGGCCAATTATTGAAACATCTTTTATAAGTCCATATGCTCAACTTCAAACATACCGCATATAATTGATCTTAATCACAATAAAACAATCTGCTTTTCCATGCACTTTAAAAAAAAATCCTTAACCCTATCTCTATATTCATATAATGCTCTCAAGAATGCAGCTTCTCAAAATTCAGTTAGCCCCAATGTACATCTTACCCACAGCCACATATTTTTAATACGTAAGCAACATTGATACTGTGGTTCAGGTTGAAGGGCTGTTTGAATTGATTTTAAATTTAAATTTCTTTCCACTTTCCCCTATTAAGGATCCTCAAGACAAGATAAACTAATCAGTGACAGAAAGGAAAGTTGTTTATGAACCTTCTACAAACAAGAAATCAAGTAGTAAATATGTAGAGGAGAAGCATATTTCAATATATCATTACCCAAGTGAGTGTTAGCAACGAGATTAATGCCTCCTTCAAAATCTAGATCTTCACTATAAACAGGACCATCGTTCCACATCAGGTCAAAACCTCCAACCTGCTTCTCTTTCCCAGTGAGCCTGTAAAATATAGCCTGTTAAGGAAAGAATGTGGTAATCCAGCACAGTTCTGAAGAAAACACATTGGAGATTGGAGATTGCAGACTCACCTTCCTTCCATGTCTACAACGTTCACTGTGTCCTGCAGCAGGCGACATTTCAACTCATAATCCTCCTGGCTGCTGGCTATCAGTGATGGAGACGCATTCACTTCCAAAAGCCAGCTGAGGAAACAGGAAGGAACCAAATACGTGATAAGGCTGTATCTCACTGCTTTCAGAAGCTGCCCAGTAAACATTGACAAAGCCAAGCAACACGAGCAGAGTAGAAGGTACCCAGTAACAGGTGTGAAAGCACGAGACTGTAATATTTGACTGATCGCTGTCCAGTGTAATTGTACATACAGACACGGGGCATTCACCTCTGTTCTTAGTCGTGCATTAAGATTTGGATCATTCTAAACTGCATTGGCAGTATATTTCTCTATAACAACTGGGTAAGTATATGGTCAGCAGAGATATGGAGGGTGCTGGTCTAGGTGTGGGTTGATGGGACTGGGCAGAAAATTAGTTCAGCATGGACTGGATGGGCTGTGTATGCTGTAATGCTCAATGACTCTAATTACACTCAGACCCTGCATAATGCTACCCCGCATTGTGCTGATTCGTTACAATGTAGTTATTCAATTCTTCATTGAAATGTTTTAAAATGACACAAATTCTAAACAACACTTAAAACTTCTCAAGAGCAGTTGTCATTAGTAAACATTCAATCAGCCAATGACAGTGTTTTACATACGCTCTGAGCCAATCACAACCAATCATGTATTAGTTCACGCTGTGCCTCTCCCTGCGTGCGTAAACGTTTTTGCTCCTTCATCAATTTATTCCATTTTTTTCACCCTTAATGTCTGGAAAACGGCCTGCGACTTCCAGTGAAGGTAGTACATCTGAGGTGTCTAGGAAAAGCATTAGCATGAAGTGAATCTGCAAGTGATACCACGTTTGGAAGTTGGTGAGCGTCAGGATGATGTTGGCTCCCCTTTGAAATTGGTTACATCGATGACCAGAACAATTATTAAAAATGCAGACAAGATAGATGCTTCTGCAATGATGACATCACAGTTATCTTCAATGAAGGTGACTCGTTCAAGGAGCCATTTACTTGAAAAAATGGAAAATAGACTAAGTATATGGGTGGATGACCAAACACAATGAAACATGCCCCTAAGCCTGCTGATAATAATGGAAAGGGCGAGATTTATCTTCAATCATATTCAAGAAGAAAATATGCTGGTAACATTCACAGCCAGCAGAGGTCATTTGAAAGATTTAAACAACACAGCTACCTCCATAGCATGTGTATTTTTTGGTGAAGTGGTTAGTGCAGACAGTAAGGCAGTCCAGGATTTTCCTGCAACAATGAAGGCCATAATCAAAAAGGATGATTATCCACCCAAGCTTGTTTCCAGTGTAGATGAAACAGGCCTATTTTGGAAAAGAACGCCTTCTCATACTTTCATCTCCCGAGAAGAGAAACGTGCATCTGGGTTCAAGGCTAAATAGTACCAGTTAACTCTTTTGCTAGGAGGCAATGCTAAAGCTGACTTTAGGTTAAAGCCTATGATTGTGTATCACTTTGAAACACCACAAGCCATGAAAGGCATTTTAAAATTAGATCTACCACTGACTTGGAAATCAAACAATAAAGCCTAGGTGACGATTGATGTTTTCCAAAATTGGTTTGTTTGACACTTTTGTCCAGCAGTGAAGCGGTATTGTGAGCAGCATGACCTTGAACCTAAAGCATTGTTGGTACTTGATAATGCCCCAGGCCACCCTAAGAATCTTGACACACTTCGGAACTGCACTCCTACAGAAGTGGTCTACCTTCCACCCAACACCACTTCATTACCCCAACCAATGCATCAAGGAATCATATTGAATTTTAAAGCTTACTACCTTCGTCACACATTCAAGCAACTTGTAGAGGAAACAAAAGGTAAAGACAAAAAAAAAAAATCCATCATGAAAGCTGTAGACAATGTCAGAGCTGCCTGGGATGAAGTAACTTCAAACTGCATGAACAGAGTGTGGAAGCAGCTATGGCCAGAAACATGCAATGACATCCTAGGATTTCAAGCGGAATCAGTCATCCAAAATATCGTTGAACTGGCCCTTGAAGCAGGATTACAGGATGTCAATGATGACGATGTTGAACTACGAAGAGCTTTGAGAATTGGAAAAGCAACGCATACTGGGTGAATCTGAGGACATGGATGGAGAAGAAACATCAGAAAGAAACCTCAGCACTAGCATCACCATGATCACACAAATCATGGACCAGTTCATCGATAACAACCCTGACTAGGAGTGAAGCAATAAGGCAAAGAGAGGTGTTCTCAACATGATTCCCTGCTACTGAGAACTGCTTCACGAGAGGAAACTTAAGAAAAGGCAGTCAAATCTCAAAGCCTACTTGAAGAAGAAGACAAAGTCAGAGGAGGGCCCACAGCCTGGTCCCTCTTCCAAGAGGTGAACATTACCCGTTTCCCCCACTGCTGCTGCAATGTGTTGCTGCTCCACTGATGTACAGGTTGGGCCTATCTGCATGCTTGTTACTCCATGAATTACTGTGTATACATAAAATAATACATCATATATCTCAGGTTTGATTTTTTTAAATCAGGTACACATGTCCATTTAAGAAATGTTATAATGACCCCGCATGGCACTGATTTACATAGTGCTCCACCTACGAGGAACACATCCTCAGCATTAAGCGGGGTCTGAGTGTACAAGTACTAAGCTGATTGAAGCATTTCATACATTCAGCTTATTGTAACAGGCACTCTGTCACATAATTTTACTAACACTCACTTAAAAACTAATTTCTTTAGATCAGATCACAAATACACGATACACAAATCTACATACACAGACATGTGTAAGCTATACAGGACACAAGATACAAATCACAGCCAAACCACAGGTACAAGTACATTGAGCAAAACATTTAAAAATGCAGTCAAATGAAAATGAGAGGTCATCGTCCTGAAATATTGACTCTTTGTCTCGCCACAGACTTTGCTTGTTCTGCTGCATATTTCTGGGACTGCGTCTTATTTTCTGTTCGCTGGATCAACAATGTTTTGCTTTTGACATACAGGAACACATTCAGAACCACACAACACAAAGCTACACATATCGCATTACAAAAGCATATTGAATCCCATACAGGTCATATGCACACTGTCATATAAGACACTAACGTGCAAACACAGCAAATTCAACAAACAAAAAGCAAATGTAACATTTAATTCAATCTATCATTCATTATGCTCACGGTTTCAGGTTCTTATCGATCAGAATGTCATATCCATACAGTTCAAAGCAATGCTTGTCATTAATTATGACATTCTGGACACTCTGTAAGCTTTTAATAAATATGTTGTCCATGTCTCTGAAGAGGGTTCCTACAGCCTCAGTGCCATGTTTCGCTGACAGATACAGTCGCAGCTGTTGCAGCAACCACTTGCATCCCTGGAAGACAGCAAAGCATCTCATTGTTTTGAGGTGTGTCACAGTCCAGTATATCTCACCACTGAGCTCCAGTGTCTTGCCATGTGTTTTAGGAACTCAGAACCTCTAACAGTGTGTTACAGTGGGTCAGCATCCCTGTGTCAGTCAGTAAATTACTAACAGGTTTGTACAACAATCTAGCAATCCCCTGGTTACTTCAAATGAGACTAGCTTTAATTCCTTGAAATTAACTTTGTGTTTGTGTCCCACAGTGGGCAATATATATGTCACACCACCTTCCTGGACTGCAATATCTGTGCTCATGGTGCTTTTCAGCAAAAAAAAAGTGGGTCTGGGTAGACTAAGGTTACTTAGTCCTAACTAAAAGAGTAGCATGACAGGAAATGTGTGGTTAGCCTGTACCTCTTTAAACTCCTGTGGAAAATTCTTTACTTGGTTACATTAACATGAATGGAGCAAATCAGTATTTATTAACTACAGGTTTCCCCCGCCATCCGAAGGTAGAGCATTCCTATGAAACAGTTCGTAAGCCAAAATGTCGTAAAGTGAAGAAGCAATTACCATTTATTTATATGGGAAAAATCTGTGAGCGTTTGCAGACCCAAAAATAACCTACCAAATCATGACAAATAACACATAAAACCTAAAATAACAGTAACTTATAGTAAAAGCAGGAATGATATGATAAATACACAGCCTATATAAAGTAGAAATACTGTTCCACAATCATTACTGGACTGTTCTCTGTAGCGAAAATCTCATGCAAGCGCCGTTGGCAGAAAATCTCATGCAAGCGCTGTTGGCAGAAAATCTCACGCAAGCGCTGTTGGCAGAAAATCTCACGCAAGCGCTGTTGGCAAAAACACGGCACAAGCGCTTTCCAGTAACCTTTAAGCTATGAAGCTGCCAAATCATACCAAATAACACGTAAAAATACACAGCCGATATAAAGTAGAAATAATGTATGTACAGTGTAGTATCACTTACGGGAATTGGTTCAGCGCTGAGCACACTGATGATGGTGTGTTAGGCTGAGTCGTCGCAGGTTGGGGTGGTGCAGTGGCCCCCACCCTCCGGGCCACCGACCAATACCGAACCATGAAGCATGCAGGGGTGCAGCGGTAGCCGGGAGGCATCCAGCACATCTTTAAGAAAAAAGCCAAAATAAACATGCTAATTAATTATGTGTTGGGCGGCACCTAATTAATTAGCATGTTTATTTTGGCTTTTTTCTTAAAGATGTGCTGTGTGCCTCCCGGCTACCGCTGCATTCTCCGCGAATCGCGGGGTGGTGGGACACTGGGGTGTCACCTATTCATCTGTTTCCATTAGAGCAGGCAGCTCATCTTCTCCTATAACTGCCTGCCTCGATGTCGAAGGTCGAGGTTCGTCGTCTGCTGTGGCTGATGCGGAAGGCTTGCTTGACTGCTGACCCTCACGCATTTTTCTATCATACAGTTCTTATATAAGGAAAGACTCAAACCATCCTGCAAATATCCCCTAAACCTTTCAAAATTAAAGTCATACTTTATCATTGCAGCGAAAATCTCACACAGTCACTTTCGGTCCGTTCGCTACTGCATTCGGTTTCAATTGTTATCCTTTCCTCTTCCAATTGCATCAGCTCTTCATCTATCAGTTCTTGGTCATGGGATGCCAAAACCTCTTCAACATCATGTTCGTCAACTTCCACAAGCCAAACTCACTTAGTCCTTACTTCGTTCACCACGATCGAAACACTTAATTATGTCTAGTTTTATGCAAAGTGTAACACCCTTACGAGCTCTTTTAGGCTTTTCCAATAGTTTAGAACTCATCTTGCAAACCACTGCTCACAGGCACGTGTTTAAGCAATGCTGGCGAGAATGCAGTTCTGAATCCGGGGGAGAGTGGCTGCTCGGGGCGCACGGCGCGCTGCCTTTTATCGCGTGCTGATTTTTTCGTGCGCTGCTTTTTTTCATAACAGTGAAAACACCTTCTGAAAGCGAAAACAGGATACTAATGTAGGTCTTTTGTAACAGTGAGGTTTCATAAAGCGAATGTTCGAAAAGTGGGGGACACCTGAATATTGTTGCAAATCTTAATGCTGATGTGTATCTCTGCATTTTAAGGTCAATGCGATGAGATTACCTCAGTCAATACCTATTAAAGAAATACTAACAGACCAGATTGAACAGCAGTGAAGACACTGGGCAAACTCCTTGTTACTTTCAGATAGTGATGGACAAAATGGCAAGGAGAAGTGACATCTACCATATGTGGTGGATAAGAAAGTCATCTGGACATGTGGCCTATAGCCATGCTAGAGAACTTGCAATGGAAATCAACACCAGGAGCCAAGACCCAAGGTTTTGGATCCAACATTGCATGATGTTGAATTACACAACTGCACCACCTTTCCCTAATGCAGTGCATACAAGTGAGAGGTAACTTTAGCAAGCAAGTGTGCCATGTGACATAGCATGAATACATTGTTGTACCAGAGGCAGCTTTTAATTGGACTTCCTGCCCACAGTAAAGGTGGCTCGGCTGATAGTTCCATCTCTGTTATTTGCCTTAGTATAACAGCAGAGATGATGGTCATTACGTTGGCAGTGAGGGTGAGAAGGTTGAGGGATCAGCAGGATAGTGAACTTGTGCAAAGTAAATCAATAAACAATTTTCTGGGTAGACTAGTGATGAGGACAGGTACTGAATGTGTCGAACATGTTGGTGAGGTCCAGAGATAGGAGTGGAACAACCAGAATTTTGAGAAGGGAAATTAAGAAGCATTTCAGCACATATAGTCAATTACTGATTTCAATTCAGAGATAGGGGACTTTTTTTTTCTTATCCAAATGTGTAAAGGTATATGAGTAAGATGAGAGATGTTGAAAAAGGACAGGCTCAAGGGGTTATGGTTTCCTCCTTTTCTGTATTCTCATGTTACTTATGAATTAGCATTCACCATGATATCTACATACAAATCAGACAGCAATACAGAATGATTGCAAGCAGTAACCCCTCTGCCCCACCCTCACTAATGTCTCTCCCACCAGGACCCTATGTCCAGGTCAAAAGATCACTTTACTTCTGCTTCCCATTTCACTGATCATTGTTCCTTACCTTTTCTGGATCATAGTCCGGAGCGGTTTTCTGGACTGCCACATTTGTAAGATGTATGACTGTTTTAAGTTATGAGTTATGGGAAAAAATCTTTACAAACAATAATTGCATTGCATAATTATGTGGATTACACTCCCAGACAAACTGGTGTCCAGAGGTTACGACCAAAACATTCAAAATTGTGTGTCATTATTTTACTAAAGAAAGATAGACAAAAATATTTTCCTATAGCGGGGAGTCTAGGACCAAGGGCACAGCCTCCGAATCAAACAACATCCCTTTAGAACAGAGATGAGGAGGAGTTTCTTTAGTCAAAGGGTGGAGAATCTGTGGAATTCATTGCCACAGACAGATGTGGAGGGTATATTTAAGGCAGAAGTTGATAAGCTCTTGATTATTAAGTGTGTTAAAAGTTACGGGGAGAAAGCAGAATGAGGTTGAGGGATAATAAATCAGTCAAAAGGAAATGGTGGAGCAGACTTGGTGGGCCAAATAGCCTAATTCTTCTCCAATCACTTATGGTTTAAAAAGGCAGAAACTGCTGTTTTTACATCTGTCATGGGATAAAGTTTCGTAGCTAATATTAAATATGTTACAGCAGGGCATTTAGAAAAATTCAAAGTATACAGGAAAAGACAATCTTGTGATTGGAAAATCATATCTGATCATTTTACCGAAGACTTTTGGAGTAGTAATACGTGATATGGTTAAAGTAGAAGCAGCATATGTACTATATTTAGATGTGACTAAAGGAAAACAAGTGGATGTTCTAGAGTTAGAGAAGTACAGCATAGAAACAGGCCCTTTGGCCCACCTAGTCCATGCCAAAACCATTTAAACTGCCTACTCCCATCGACCTGCACCAAGACCACAGCCCTCCAAACCTCTATCATCCATGTACCTATCCAAACTTCTCTTAAACACTGAAATTGAGCTCACATGTACCACTTATGCTGGCAGTTCATTCCACACTCTCACAACCCTGAGTGAAGAAATTTCCCCTCGTGTTCCCCTTAAACCTTTCACCTTTCACACAGGACCTTTGCTTGTAGTCCTTCCCCTCAGTGGAAAAAGCCTGTTTGCATTTACTCTGCCTATATCTCTCATAGTTTTGTATACCTCTATCAAATTTCCTCTCAGTCTTCTATGTTCCAAGGAATAAAGTTCTAACCTATTCAATCTTTCTTTATATCTCAGGTTCTCCAGAGCCGGCAACAATCTTGTTAATTTTCTCTGTACTCTTTCAACCTTGTTTACACTTTTCCTGTAAGTAGGTGACCAAAACTGCACACAATATTCAAAAATTTAGGCCTAACCAATGTCTTATACAACTAGAACATAACATCCTATCTCACGTACTCAATACATTGATTTATGAAGGCCAATATACCAAAAGCTTTCTTTACAACGCTATCTACCTGTAACACCACTTTCAACAAATTATGGACCTGTATTCCAAGATCCCTTTGTTCTACCACACTCCTCAGTGCCCTATTGTTCACTGTATAAGACCTACCCTGGTTGGTCCTATCGAGTGTCTACATAAAATTGCATCTGCCACTTTTCAGCCCATTTTTCTAGCTAATGCAGATCCTGCAAGTCATGATTGTCTTCCTCGCTGTCCACTACATCCCCAATCTTGGTGTCACCCGCAGATTTGCTGATCCAGTTAACCACATTATCATCCAGAGCATTGATATAGATGACAAATAACAAAGGACCCAGCACTGATCCCTGCAGTACACCACTAGTCACAGGCTTCCAGCGAGGCAACCCTCTTCCTCTGCTCTCTGGCTTCTTCCACAAAGTCAATGTCTAATCCAATTTACTACCTCATCCTGAATGCTGAACAACTGAACCTTCTTGACCAGTCTCCCATGTAGGACCTTGTCAACTGCCTTACTAAAGTTCATGTAGACAACATCTACTGTCTTGCCTTCATCTACTTTCCTGGTAACTCCTTGAAAAACTAAGATTGGTGAGACATGAACTACCACACACAAAGCCATGCTAACTATTCTTAATCAGTCAATGACTATCTAAATATTTATACTCTAAGGGGCTGGATATATCTTCTAATAACATTCCCAGAACTGATGTCAGTCTCATTGGCCTACAATTTCCTGGTTTCTGTTTACAGCCTTTTTAAAACAGTGGAACAATATTGGCCACCTTCCAATCCTCTGGTAAGTCCCCTGTTGCCAAGGATGATTTAAATATCTCTCACAGGGTTGTGACAATTTCTGCACTTGCCTCTCTGGAGATTTATCGACCCCGATTTGCCTCAGGGTAGCAAACACCTGCTCCTCAGTAATCTGTACAGGGACTGTGAAGTTGATGCTGCTTTGCCTCACTTCTATAGACTCTGTGCCCATCTCCTGAGTAAATACACATGCAAAGAATTAATTTAAGATCTCCCCCATCTGTTTTGGCTCCATATATGGATTACCATTCTGATCTTCCAGAGGACCAATTTTGCCTCTTGCAATACTTTTGCTCTTAGCATATCTGTAGAATCCCTTAGAATTCTCATTCATCTTGTCTGCTAGAGCAATTACATGCCTTCTTTTAGCCTTCCTGATTTTTTTCTTAAGTGTTCTCTTGCATTTCTTATGCTCCATTAGTACCTCATTTGTTTCTACCTGCCAATACCTGTTGTGCATCTCCTTTTTGCTTTTAACCAGGGTCTCAAGCTCTCTTGACAACAAAGGTTCCTTACACTTGTTATCTTCACCTTTTATTCTGACAGGCACGTATAAGCTTTGTGCTCTCAAAGTTTCATTCTTGAAGGCCTCCTACTTACCAAGTACACCTTTGCCAGAAAACTGACTGTCCTAATCCACAAAATTTCGATAAATTAGAACTAGTTTAGTTTTGATAACACAGTTCAAACCTGTTGACTATAAGATTTTTAGAAGAAATTGTGCTACACCTGAAATCCTCCTCCTGTTCCCTTGACATTTTACCTACAATCTTTTTTAACAAATGTTTTTAATTGCATGGCGCCAGACATTCTACAAATAGTCAACACTTCTCATTTACAGGCTGCTTCCCAAAAGCCCTGAAAATTGCAGTTATTAAGCCTTTTTTAAAAAAGAACAACCAAGATACCTCAGTAATTAATAACTACAGGCCTATACTGAAGTTACTATGTTTAAGTAAAATAATAGAAAAGGTTATTATTTTCCATCTGGCATCATTTGCATTTTGTTGTTTGATTGTTTGTAGTTTTTGTATTGCTATATTTATGCTCTATTTTTGGTTGGTGAGGCTGTAACGAAACCCAATTTCCCTCGGGATCAATAAAGTATATCTATCTATCTACCTTAACAGCTTTTTGGCATTGAGCAACTGTAAGGATGTTTTCCAGTCTGGATTTTGACAACAGCATAGCACTAAGACTGTTCTGGTCAAGATTTTAAATGACATTCGCTTAAACCATGATGATGATAAAATTTCAATTTTGATTTTACTGGATCTTAGTGCTGCTTTTGACACAGTTGACCATGGCATATTACTGGACAGACTGGAAAACTGAATGGGACTTTCCGGGTACAGTTTTAAAGTGGTTTGAATCGTATTTACAGGACAGGGACTATTTTGTATTGTTTGGTAGCTGCATATCTAACTGAACAAAAATAACATGTGGAGTGCCCCAAGGGTCCATACTAGGGCCTCTTCTGTTTAACATATACATGCTCCCTCTCGCTCAAATCATGGTAAGCAACAAAATATCTTACCATAATTATGCAAATGACACTTAGATTTATATAACAGCATCATCAAGTGACTATGGTCCCATACAGTCATTAAAAAACTGTACTGAACAAATCACTGATTGGATGAGCCAAAATTTTCTCCGAGTGAACAAAGAGAAAACCGAAATGATTGTTTTTGGTGCCAAAAAAAGAACGCTTAAAAGTCCGTGCTCACTTAGAATTCCTGTCATTACAGATCACAAACCAAGCCAGAAACCTTGGTGTTGTAATGGACTCCGACTTAAATATTAACTGCCACATGAAGACAATTACAACGTCAGCCTACTACCATCTTAAAAATATAGCGAGAGTTAAAGGTCTTATATCTCAGCAAGAACTAGAAAAACTCGCCCATGCATTTATTTTTAGTAGGCTTGACTACTGTAATAGCATTTTTACAGGTCTCTAAAAAATCCCTCAGATGGCTGCAGCTCATTCAGAACACTGCTGCTAGAGTCCTCACCAAGGCCAAGAAAGTAGAACATATCACTCCAGTTCTCAGATCACTACACTGGCTTCCTGTCCAGAGGATTGACTTTAAACTATTACTATTGGTTTATAAAGCACTGAATGGTCTAGGGCCAAAATACATCTCTGATGTCTTGCTGCATTAGGAACCTTCCTGAGCTCTCAGGTCATCTGGGGCGGGTCTGCTTACCGTCCCCAGGGTCAAAACTAAACGTGGTGAAGCAGCTATTAGTTACTGTGCTCCACATACAGTATCTGAAATAACCTTCCAGAGGATCTGAAATCTGCCCCAACTTTAAGCTCTTTTAAATCGAGGCTTAAAAGTTCTCTTTTTGCTGTAGCTTTTAATTAGAATCTCCTGTACTGTAACTTATATTTATCATAGATATTTTTTGTGTAATTTTATTCTCTTTATATATTGTCTGAAATTTGATGTTTGATTTTTATATCTGGTTCTATGTAAAGCACTTTGAACTGCCTTGTGTTTGAAAAGTGCTATACAAATAAACTTGCTTACTTTCTACCATCAAAATTGGTCTTTATCCAATTTAGAATCTCAACCTGTGGACCAGACCTATCTTTTTGCATATTTACTTTGAAATTAATGGCACTGTGGTCACTGGATGCAAAGTGTTCCCTCTACACAAACTTCTGTCTCCTGCACTGTCACATTCCCTAATAGCAGATCTAGCATTGAGCAGTTTCTCATTGGGCCTTTTTTTACTGACAAAGGAAACTCTCCTGAATACATTTGACAAACTGTCCTATCTGGCACTTTTACAGTTTTGAATTCCCAGTCAATATGTGGAAAGTTAAAATCACCTACCATAACAACCTTATGTTTCTCACAACAGTCTGCGATCTCTACAAAATTGGAGGGAACGAGAAGATGGCAGTGCCATTCAGGGCCCCAAATAGTCCATCCAGGTGAGGCAACGTTTCACTTGTGAGTCTGTTGGGGTCATCTATTGCATCCGGTGCGGCCTCCTCTACATCGGTGAAACCCGACGCAGATTGGGGGACCGCTTCGTCGAGCACCTCCGCTCCGTCCGCCACAACAGACAGGATCTCCCAGTTGCCACCCACTTCAACTCTGCTTCCCATTCCCATTCGGATATGTCCGTACATGGCCTCCTCTACTGCCATGATGAGGCTAAACTCAGGTTGGAGGAACAACACCTCATATACGCTCTAGGTAGTCTCCAGCCCCTTGGTATGAACATAGAATTCTCCAACTTCCGGTAATTCAGTAATTCCCTCCCCCTCCCTTCCCCTATCCGCATTTCACTCTGCCCCCTCCCCCAGCTGCCTATCACTTCCTTCATGGTTCCGCCTCCTTCTACTACCCATTGTGTTTTCCCCTATTCCTTCTTCACCTTTCCTGCCCATCATCTCCCTGCCTCCCTTCCCCCAGCCCTTTATCTTTCCCCTTACTGGTTTTTCCACCTGGAACCTACTAGCCTTCTCCTTTCCACCCTCCCCCACCTTCTTTATAGGGCCTCTGCCCATTCCCTCTTCAGTCCTGATGAAGGGTTCCGGCCCGAAACGTTGACTGATCGTTTCCACGGATGCTGCCCGACCTGCTGAGTTCTTCCAGTGTGTTGTGAGTGTCGCTTTCCGCTCACCATTCTGGCACTCTGGTTCCCATTCCCCTGCAACTCTAACTTAAATCCCGCTGTGCAGCATTAGCAAACCTTCCTGCTTGGTTATTAGTGCTCCTCCAGTTCAGGTACAATCCATGCCTTTTACAGGTCCCACTTTTCCTGGAAGATAGCCCAGTGATCCAAAAATCATATGCCCTCCCTCCTACACTAACTCTTTAGCCACATGCATAATCTTCCTAGTTCTGGCCTCACTAGCATGAGACATGGGTAGCAATCTGGAGAGCACAACCCTTGAGGTCCTGCCCTTTAACTTAGCACCTAACTCCGAGTACCCTTTGCAGAACCTTGTCACTCATCCCAACTATGTCATTGGTACCTACTGTTCACCCTCCCACTTTAGAACACTGAGGACTCCATCCGAGATGTTCCGGGCCCTGGCACCCAGAGGCAACATACAGTCTGGGAATCCCTTTTCCTCCTACAGAGCCTCCTGTCCATTCACCTAATTAACAAATCCCTATCACCACAGCACACCTCTTTTTCCCCTTTCCCTTCTGAGTCACAGAGGCAGATTCAGTGCCAGAGACCCAACTGCTACGACTTCCTCTGCTAGGTCATTTCCCCCAACTGTCTCTAAAGTGGTATACCTGTTGTTGTCCTGATGAAGGGTCTCAGCCTAAAACATCACCTGTTTACTCTTTTCCATAAATGCTACCTGGCCTACTGGGTTCCTCCAGCATTTTGTGTGTGTTGCCTGTTGTTGATGAGGCCGGCCACAAGGGTACTCTGCACTGGCTCCTTGAACCCTTTCCCCTTCCTGACTGTCACCCAGTCTCCTGTGTCCTGCACCTCGGGTGTAACTACCTCTCTATATGTCCTTTCTATCACCCCCCCAGCCTCCTGAATGATCCAGAGTTCATCCAGTTCCAGCTCCAACTCTAACGCAGACTGTTAGAGCTGCAGCAGGATGTACGTCTCGCAATTGTAGTTGTCAGGGACACTGGAGGTCTCACTGCCTCTCACATCCCGCAAGAGGAGCATTCAGCTATTCTGCGTAGCATCTCTACTGTCCTAGCTAAGCAAATGTAAAGAAGCCATGGGGACAAAAAAACAAAACTTTTCCTAGAGCTTTTCTTTTTTGCCTTCTCTGACTGAAGCCGCGAAGTGTTAAAGCCTCACTACTCTAACTCTGTCCGCTCAGACTATAGGTGCCGCTATGATGACCACTACGCTTGCCCGTCTTCCTTTAATTTGTACTTGCTATTCAATCCCAAATATCAACAGGTCTCTAGTCGGAGCTCAATTACGCTGCCGCTATCCACTGCTGTCTTTTCCTACTCTGGCAATGGACCCGAGTGAAATCCCCTCCTCGCAAACTTCTGATATCCAGATTTGGTCACTGGTCGGAACTCAAATAAGCTGGCAAGACCCGGCACTGCCTTTTTCTACTCAGACAGTGGTCCTGAGTGAAATCCCCTCCTCACAAATGAACTGCAAATATAATGCGGGAATATGTGAAATTGTCCATTTTGCCAAGAACAATTAAAATAGAATATTATCTAAACGGTGAGAAAATACAGAGTTTTGTGATATAAATGTACCTAGGTGTTCTAATACAGTACCCGATTTGCAAAAGGTTGGTATGAAAGCACAGCAAGTGATTCGGAAGGCTAAAAGAGTGTATCTGTCTGGTTGGTTGCACATACATTGGAAGCAATTCAGAATTAACATCTGGAACAAATAGGTTGTCACACAAAGAAAGGTTAGAGAGCCTAGGGTTGTATCCATTGGAGTTTTAAAAAGTTAGAAGGATATGAATGATCCTGAGGCAACAACACCCTATCAGAATCCTCTTGTCGGAAAATCTAGAAATAGGGATCACCGATTTTAAAAAAAGAACTGCCTATTTAAGACAGAAGCAGAATCCTTAAATATCATTGGCAAATAACATTGCAGAGTTGAGGCTACTGTCAATCAGCCTTTATCATATTGAATAGCAGACTAGGTTTGAGGAGTTAAATAGTCTTTCTCTGTACCTATTACACCAAAAATATATTTAAGTATAGACAATGTTTGATATTGTACTCTGTGCGATCTATTTATTGACAAGGACCTCATTTCTAACCCTAGATATGTCCAGAGGAGATAGCTGATACAGACTTTCAAAAGTTGTTTGATAAGGTTCCACCCTGGAGAGAGGCAAATTAAAGGCACACAGTCCAGAAAAAAATAACCAAAGGAAGAGCTCCATGATTATTGAGTAGAACAGTGGTTAACAGTGAAGAGAACTGTAGAGGCAATTGGGTGGACGAGGGTAAATGCATAGATCAGCAGATCACATGCAGCAGAGAAATGGAAGTTGATACATTTTGTGAAGCAAGAGAGGAATAGAAAGACAATATACAATTCTTCAAAAGTGTAACCTATTTAATATATCTGCTATGGGAGTTGTTGTGGATCAGTAGTTTCATTAACAGGAGTATAAAGGACAGAAGCAAAACAATTAATAATTCACATGTACAAATGAAAAGGTGAAATGGAATGAGAAATTTTTTGAATTGAGAAGTTCCAAGAGTTGTTGTAGGGTAACAAAGAGGGTCCAGAAGTCAAGGTTTCCAAGCAAATATTGATGTCAGGGCCAGAGAGGAAATACAGATCCCAAGGCATGGAAGTAGTATAGAGGTGGAGACATTGAAGATAAAACTATTAAAGCCAAGTATATTAAAACTAGTAAGGAGACATGAATTATGGAATCATCAGACTGAGAAATCACCTAATCCAACGGCAGGATAGCTAAACTAATGTCAACTAATGGTATCAATATTAATGCAATAATCATGGTCAGCTAACTGTGGTGGGAAAGGTGTGGGAGTGGGTACGAACCATCCTTATGCCCAAGATCAGACTCGCAAAATGGGCACGCAACTCCAAGCTCACTGAGGTAAGCAATTTCCAGGAGGTCAGAAAGAATGTATACAGAGTGTCCTCTAAACCAATTTTTTTTTTAAAAGTAGCATCCTCACTAACTTATGGGAATCCTTGGCCTGAGACTTTCAAACTAGAAAAGAAGCATCTGAGCAAACCACCAAATCTCCTCAGCAGAAACACATGGAAGACGAGCACAAAGAAGGCATGAATGACATGCAAACAGAACGACATGCCCACTCACTCACCTGTTGGCCTCCATCTATTGCAGAGTGCAGATCTGGCAGAGGACTCGTAAGGAATCAGATCCCACAAAAGTGAAGTGAAAGTAAGTCAACCTCAATCTTGAGGGACTGGCTGATAGATTGGAGGGAGTTACGTGGAAATACTGTGTTACACAGCAGGAGACAAGTAGCAAAGGAGTTACAAACAAAGAAGCTGGAGGAACTCGGGGGGTCAGACAGCATTTATGGAGTATCTATCCACAACAATAACAACCTCTACTCAACATCAGCAAAACCAAAGAGCTGATTATTGACTATATAAGGAAAAAAACCCAGAGTCCATGAACCAGTCCCCATTAAGGAATCAGAAATGGAAAGGGTCAGTATCTTCAAATTCTTTGGTATAATTGTTTCAGAGGATCTGTCCTGGGACTAGCATGTAAGTGTCATTACAAAGAAGGCACAAAAGTGCTCTATTTTCTTAGATGTTTGTGCATGTCAACTAAAACTTTGACAAACTTCTATAGATGCACAGTGGAGAGTATCCAGACTGGTTGCATCACAGCCTGGTATGGAACCACCAATGCACAAGAACAGAAAAGCCTACAAAAAGTGGTAGATACAGCCCATCCATCATAATAGATACCCTCCCCACCATAATGCACATCTACAAGGAGTGCTGCCATAGGAAGACATCATCCACTATCCAGGCCATGCTCTCTTCTCACTGCTGCTACCGGGAAGGAGGTGCAGGAGCCTTTGGTCCCACACCACCAGACTCAGGAATAGTTATTACTATCCAACCACTGGGCTCCTGAAACAGTATGGATGACTTCACTCACCTCAACTGAACTGATTCCACAACCTTTGGACTCACTTTCAAGGACTCTACAACTCATGTTCTCAATATTGTTTATTTACTTTTTTTCTATTTGCACAGTTTGTCTTCTTTTGCACATTGGTTGCTACTTGGCCTTTACTTATGTGTAATTTTTCATTGATCCTATTGTATTGCTTTGTTCCACTATGAATGCCTGCATGAAAATGAACATCAGAGTAATATATGGTGACATATACAGTATATACTTTGATAATAAATTTACTTTGGACTTTGAAATAGACAGTCAAAATTTCAGGTCAGAATATTGACTGTCCATTCTCCTCCATACTGTAGGTACTGCCTGACCTGCTGAATACCTCCAGCTCCTATAGGCGTTGCTGCAGACTTTCAGCATCTATAGTCTCGTGTCTATTTCTTGCAAAGAAATTACTGTGTCCTACTGTCAGAATTTTTTTTTTGTGCAAGTTAAATAGCAGATCTCATGGGAAATAGTGAAATGGGTAACATGGCTTTGCTGAGGCTATAGTGAGAAACCAGACATCCCACCTCTCCCGGAAGTTCCGGGAGTCTCTCGCATATTACTAGTGGCTCCTTGAGGCCCGCAAATTATATACAATATCCCAGAAATTAATTTTTTTTGCGAGAGAGAGAGAGAGAGAACGCGCATGCGCGCCACGGCAGAGCGTTCCAAAAAAAGAAAGTATAAAATGTACGTCACCCCAGACTACCCTACAGTGTACCCCTGCCTAATAGGGGTCAAAAATAATGACAGTGTTGCTCGCTGCACTGTTTGCAACAGTGACTTTTCTATTGCCCATGGTGGGTTAAGACTGTAAAAGACATGTTGAGATGAGTTTAACAGGTGTCATTCGTTTATTAGCATAGCTAACATTATTTAAACTATCTGGCTAGCTGCTAAGGAGCTACTCTATTGCAGACATCCCACCTCTCCCGGAAGTTCTGGGAGTCTCCTGCAAATTGATGGTGCTACCTCCCTGAAATGAGTTTTTGCAGGGTGGGATGTCTGAGAAACTAAAAGGTAAAATAAAAGGTACAGTAGTTCTGGAAATGATATTGAATATTGCAGGTTACAGCAAATGCACAAGTGTCCTTGTAAGAGTTTTCAGGGATTGTTATACTTTATTATTATATAGCAAAGGATACAATTATCATCAATGCTGGTCAGGGAGAAGCGAGTATTTGAAAACCGGGCAAATCCATCTCTATATAACCAGGCTTTTAGAGGCATGTACTACAACAAGGGAAAAATGGCAAAGGGATAATTAAACAAGTGTGTGGCATTATTGAACAAACTCTAAACTTTTACTCTACCTGCAACAGAACTCTGAGTGAGTTGGTGTGTTTCGATGCTCCATGAATATCTTTCAAACAATATTTCTGCCGCTCCACATCACTGCAGATTTTAACTTCTTCTGATGTTTATCTAATATCCCGTCAAAAGCAGCTGTTGATTCTCCATTTACCACCTCTGAAGCATGACACTCTAAGTCCTAGGAGTTCATTGTATGAATATAATTTTCCTCAAGCTTGTTTCAGGTTTATTTTTAGATTAGATTAGATTCAACTTTATTGTCATTGTGCCAAGTACATATACAAAGGCAATGAAATGCAGTTAGCATCTAACCAGAAATGCAAAGAATAGTGTTATTTACAAAATAACTGCAAATAAAAAGTGCTACAGCGCACAAATATAATTTTGTCATACACCTTAAATAGTTTAATATTGACCTTTAGGTACTGGAAACATTTAAAAAATGAATTTACTGTACTCAAACCCCGTAATTAATTTAAAACTCTTTATCCTCTTCTTTGCAGCAAAGAAAACAATCCCAGGCTCCCCAACATATTCATGTAATTATGATTTTTTATTCGTAGAACCATTTCAATATGTCTCCTCTATTCTCTCCACTATACCATCAAATCTTTCCTAAAGAGTGGCGCTCAAAATTGGGGCTGAACTCCTGTTTTAGATGGGTTTAACAAAACTGTTCATTCTCTGCCTCTTCTGGTAGAGCCCAGGTTAGATTATGTTCCATGAAGTGTTTTGTTGAATAGTGTCTACCCCTTCAAAGATTGCATGATCATAATTTGAATAAATGAAGTGTACAAAAAAATTAAAGTTTTGAAGTCAAAATGCTGTTGAAACCTCAAGACTGTCAGACCCATAAAACCACAAGTTCCAATTTCCTGTATTTTAACCATAGCACAGGAGAGGGATAGGCGCAGACAATTTGGGAAAACATTTAATTGGGTTGGGGGAAAATATGATGCTATTAAGCAGGAACTTGGGAGCAGATGCTCTCAGGGAAATCCACGGGAGAAATATGGCAAATGTTCAGGGAATATTTGCATGGAGTTCTGCATAGGTATGTTCCATTGAGGCAGGGAAAGGATGGTAGGGTTAAAGAACCATGGTGTACAAAGGATGTAGAAAATCTAGTTAAGAAGAAGAAAAGAAAAGCTTACGAAAGGTTCAAGAAACTACGTACTGTTGGAGCTCTAGAAAATTATTACAAGGTTGGTAGGAAGGAATTTAAGAATGGAATTAGGAGAGCCAGAAGGGGCCATGAGAAGACCTTGGTGAGCAGGATTAAGGAAAACCTCAAGGCATTCTACAAGTATGTGAAGTGCAAGAGGTTGAGAATAGCACCAATCAGGTGCAAGAGTAGAAATGTGTGCATGGAGTCGGAGGAGGTAGTGGAGGTACTTAATGAATACTTTGCTTCAGTATTCACCAGGGAAAAAAGACCTTGGCAATTGTCAGGATGACTTACAGCTGACTGAAACACTTGAGCATATAGACATTAAGAAAGAGAATATGCTGAAACTTTTGAAAAGCGTTAAGTTAGATAAGTCACCAGGACTGGATGAGATATATCCCAGGCTACCATGGGAAGCAAGAGAGGAGATTACTGAGCTTCTTGTGATGATCTTTGCATCATCAATAGGGAGGGGAGAAGTACTGGAGAACTGGAGGGTTGCAAATGTTGTTCCGCTGTTCAAGAAAGGGAGCAGAGATAACCCATTATAAATTATAGACCAGTGAGTCTGACTTCAGTGGTGGGCAAGTTGATGGAGAAGATCCTGAGAGGCAGGATTTATGAGCGCTTGGAGAGACATAATCTGATTAGGGAACGTCAGCATGGCTTTGTCAAAGGCAGGTCGTGCCTTATGAGTCTGATTGAATTCTTTAAGTAACAAAACACATAGATGAAGGTAGAGCAGTAGATGCAGTGTATATGGATTTCAGTAAGGCATTTGATAAGGTTCCCCATACAAGGCTCCTTCAGAAAGTGGATGGGATCCAAGGAGACCTTGCTTTGTGGATCCAGAATTGGCTCCCCCACAGGAGGCAAAGGGTGGTTATAGATGGTTTGTATTCTGCATGCAGGTCAGTGACCAGTGGTATTCCGCAAGAATCTGTTCTGGGACCCCTGCTCTTTGTGATTTTTATAAATGACCTGGATGAAGTAGTAGCTGTGTTCTGAAGGAAGTAGCTGTGGAGATTGCGGAGGCATTAGCAATGATCTTTCAAAAGTCGATAGATTCTGGCATGTTTCCGGAGGACTGGAAGATTGCAAATGTCACTCCGCTATTTAAGAAGGGGGCAAGGAAGCGAAAAGGAAATTATAGACCTGTTAGCTTGGCATCGGTGGTTGGGAAGTTGTTGGAGTCGATTGTCAAGGATGAGGTTACAGAGTACCTGAAGGCATTTGACAAGACAGGCAGAACTCAGCATGGATTCCTTAAAGGACAATCCTGCCTGACAAACCTATTACAATTTTTTGAGGAAATTACCTGTAGGCTAGACAAGGGAGATGCAGTGGATGTTGTATATTTGGATTTTCAGAAGGCCTTTGACAAGGTGCCGCACATGAGGCTACTTAACAAGATAAGAACCCATGGAATTACGGGGAAGTTACATACGCGGATAGAGCGTTGGCTGATTGGCAGGAAACAGAGAGTGGGAATAAAGGGATCCTATTCTGGTTGGCTGCCGGTTACCAGTGGTGTTCCACAGGGGTCCGTGTTGAGGCCGCTTCCTTTTACATTGTACATCAACGATTTGGATTATGGAATAGATGGCTTTGTGGCTAAGTTTGCTGACGATACGAAGATAGGTGGTGGGGCCGGTAGTGCTGAGGAAACGGAGAGTCTGCAGGGAGACTTGGATAGATTGGAAGAATGGGCAGAGAAGTGGCAAATGAAGTACAATGTTGGAAAGTGTATGGTTAAGCACTTTGGCAGAAAAAATAAACGGGCAGACTATTAGTTAAATGGGGAAAGAATTCAAAGTTCGGAGATGCAACGGGACTTGGGAGTCCTCCTACAGGATACCCTTAAAGTTAACCTCCAGGTTGAGTCAGTAGTGAAGAAGGCGAATGCAATGTTGGCATTCATTTCTAGAGGAATAGAGTATAGGAGCAGGGATGTGATGTTGAGGCTCTATAAGGTGCTGGTGAGACCTCACTTGGAGTACTGTGGGCAGTTTTGGTCTCCTCATTTAAGAAAGGATGTGCTGACATTGGAGAGGGTACAGAGAAGATTCACTAGAATGATTCCGGGAACGAGAGGGTTAGCATATGAGGAACGTTTGTCCGCTCTTGGACTGTATTCCTTGGAATTTAGAAAAATGAGGGGAGAACTCATAGAAACATTTCGAATGTTGAAAGGCATGGACAGAGTGGATGTGGCAAAGTTGTTTCCCAAGATGGGGGAGTCTAGTACGAGAGGGCATGATTGAAGGGCATCCATTCAGAACAGAAATGCGAAGAAATTTTTTTAGTCAGAGGGTGATGAATCTATGGAATTTGTTGCCACAGGCAGCAGTGGAGGCCAAGTCATTGGGTGTATTTAAGGCAGAGATTGATAGGAATCTGAGTAGCCAGGGTATCAAAGAAGGCGGGGGAGTGGGACTAAATGGGAGAATGGATCAGCTCATGATAAAATGGCGGAGCAGACTTGATGGGCCGAATGGCCGACTTCTGCTCCTTTGTCTTATGGTCTTATGGGTTAGTAAGTTTGCTGATGACACAAAGGTTGGGGGTGTTGTGGATCGTCTGGAGAATTGTCAGCAGTTACAGCAGAACATCGATAAGATGCAGAACTGGGCTGAGAAGTGGCAGATGGACTTCAATCCAGATAAGGAAATAGGCACCGAGGGGATGTCGGGGTAAGATTTTTGCACAGAGAGTAGTGGGTGTGTGGAATGCACTGCAGGCAGCGGTGGTGGAAGTGGATACAATAGGGTCTTTTGAGAGCCTCTTTGATAGGTACATGGAGCTTAGAAAAATAGAGGGTTATGCGTTAGGGAAATTCTAGGCAGTTTCTAGAGTAGGTTACATGGTTGGCACAACATTGTGGGCCGAAGGGCCTGTAATATGCTGTAGATTTCTATGTTCTATGTTAAATAAAGTGACCAATATTGGTTTGCCTTCATTTAGTAGCAATGCAAAATCAAATATACAAGAACCTGACCAAATGTGGTTAAAATAAGCTGTTTCACTTAATGACCCCATGCAGTGATTAGAAAACTCAGTATGGCCTTTCTTCACACATACCAATCCTCATAGAAAGATCAGAAGTGGAGAGAGTGAGCAGTTTCAAGTTCCTGGGTGTCAAGATCTCTGAGGATCTAACCTGGTCCCAATATATCAATGCAGTTATAAAGAAAGCAAGACAGCGGCTATACTTCAATAGGAGCTTGAAGAGATTTGGTATGTCAACAAATACACTCAAAAACTTCTATAGATGTACCGTGTAGAGCATTCTGACAGGCTGCATCACTGTCTAGTACGGAGGGGCTACTGCACAGGACCGAAAGAAGCTGCAGAGGGTTTAATTTAGTTGGCTCCATCTTGGGTACTAGCCTACAAAGTACCCAGGACACCTTCAAGGAGCGGAGTCTCAAAAAGGCAGCGTCCATTATTAAGGACCTCCAGCACCCAGGGCATGCCCTTTTTTCATTGTTACCATCAGGTAGGAGGTACAGAAGCCTGAAGGCACACACTCAGCGATTCAGGAACAGCTTCTTCCCCTCTGCCATCCGATTCCTAAATGGGACAGTGAACCCTTGGACACTACCTCATTTTTAAAAAAAAATATATAGTATTTTTGTTTTTTGCACGATTTTTAATCTATTCAATATACATATCCTGTAATTGATTTACTTATTTATCTTTTATTATTATTTTATTTTGTGCTTTCTTTCTTCTATATTATGTATTGCATTGAACTGCTGCTGCCAAGTTAAAAAATTTCATGTCAAATGTCGGTGATAATAAACCTGATTCTGATTCATGGACAGCCTTGCACCACTGTATGCCTTCTTCCAGTCAGTGAAGTGGTTGATAACCACTGCTCTCTTTTTTTGCAATTTCTAAGGTGTGACTTCCACTGTTATTGAAAGAAGGAAGACTTTCATTTAAGCAGTGCAATTGACATCCCCTTCAAAATGCTTTAGAGACAATGAAGTATATGTAAAGCGTAGTTACTGTTGCAATGTAGGACATGTCCTTCCTTCCTTCAATTTTGTAAAACAAGTCAATGTGGTACTTTCTCAAACATCTTCAGGAAATCTACATTCAAAGTCACTGCATTGTTATCAAAGCCTCTCTGTAAATGGATCCTGGATTTCTTAACAGAAAGGCCACAGTCAGTCCGTGTGGGCAGCAACATCTTTAGTGCCGTTATGCTGAGCACTGGTGCTCCCCACGACTGTGCTCTCAGCTTGCCGCTGTCCACACCTACGCATGACTGTGTCGCAGGATTCAGCTCAAACCGTGCCATCAAGTATGTGAATGACAAAACCGTGGCTGGCCTCATCAACAACGACGATGAGTCGGGGTACAGAGAGCAAGTGGAGCAGCTAGTGGGCTGGTGTGAGAACAACAACCCAAGTCTGAAGGTGGAGAAGACAAAGAAAATGATTGTGGACTTTAGGAAGGTGCAGATGAAACATTGCCATATGCGCATACATGGCTCCTCTGCGGACAGTTAAGTGCACCAAGTTCCTGGGAGTTCACATCACGGATGACCTCACCTGTTCCTTCAATATCACCTCCCTGCATAAGGTGGCACAGCAGCACCTCCAGTTCCTAAGGAGATTGAGGGAAGCAAGGTGCCCCCTCCTCATATTGACTGAATTTTACAGGAGCATCATTGTGAGCACTTTACTTTGTTTATCTATGCGCAATTCATTTGTAGATTTAAGTTTTACTTTCCCAAGTTATTGTGTGTTATGTGTACTACTGTGCTTTGCACCCTGGTCAGCAGAAACATCTCATTTGATGATATACATGTATGTAGTTAAAAGACAATAAACTTGACTTCACTCCACTCTCTATAAGCTAACCATAAATCTCATATTAAGTTAGTGCAACACAACTTGCACACATCAAGTCTGACTAATCTTATTTGTCCAAATTTGCTCATATGGCTGCTAATCTGTTCCAAGTTTATGGTTACCAAAGGCACTCCCACCACCAACATTAAACTAACTCATCTACCAGTCCAGATCCAGGATTTTGACCTTCTTGCAACAGTGGTGTAACATTTGTAAACCCCATTGCTTAAGCACCATTATTGTACTTAAGTGGACTAAAGTTAGCAAACAACATTTCCAAAACTTCTACCTCCTACTTCCCTCAGTGACCTAGGACGTTTCCCAATTGGAAAACCTGAAATGCAGCTGACTTTATAACAGTTAATCTGTTTCTACCAAATCTCCTGTCATGGTAACCTTGCTAATAACAAGCTAGGCAAAAACTTCTTCCTTAGTAAACACTAATGCAAAGTATACTTTAATTCCAAAGCCATGCATTTTGTTTTGACCAACAGATGTTTATTTGTGCCTGCTCAGTTACAAATGGAAGACCTTCTTTTGGTGTAATTGTCAACACCAATTAGCTCATCACAGGATACTGGACAGGATGTGCACAGGGTAATGTCCTATGCTCAACATCATCAAATTGCAAGAATGGTATTTTCTAAACACAAGCATAAATTTAAATTAGAGATCAGATTTAACATTTATACCTACTTTTTCATTGGCCTAATACGAGTCCAACAAATCAGAACAAAAGCACAAACATGATTAATAAATACAAATGTATGGGAGGAGCTTTCCCAATGACAATTCAAGAACATTCACTTGCTTTAACACTTTGAAGCAGCTGAATACTACATTTGTTTAATAACCAAACAGCCCGAGGGGCTTCAGAAGCAAAATCTACTTACAGATGTCACCAGTACATATACCCGTAGATCAAATTTCCTCCCTGTAAATAGCCAAAGGTCTCATGAGTAAACCATTAATAGTTCTTAAATTGAAAACTTTCCCTCCCCAAAAGGATTAGCTATTTGAAGAGACTGTAGACTGCGTACAGCCAAAGTATTCTGGACAGTCTAGGAATTATATACAGTTGCATGAACTGTATAAGTATTATCCTGAATCTTTGTCTGTGTCAAGGATCATGCACAGCAACAGGTGCTATATACAGGGACAAACCCCAGTACTGTATGTGTTCTTTTTGCTATTTACAGAACATGGCGAAGGCAGCATTAATTGTCTCTGTTCATTACTCAGGAGTCACTGTAACACAACATTTATGAAGACAAAGTCCTGCTTTGACATTGAGGATACATTCTATCACTGGCTGCCATGACAGTATAGCAGTTAGCATGATGCTATTACAACTTGGGGCATTGGAGTTTGGAGTTCAATTCCAATGTCATCTGTAAGAAGATCTGTATGTCCTTTCTGTGGAATAAATGGGTTTTCTCCGGGTGCTCTGGTTTCCTCACACAGACCAAAGACATACTTTTAGTAGGTTAATTGGTCATTATAAGTGATGCTGTGATTAGCCTAGGGTTAATTGGGGGTTGCTGGGCAGCATGGCTCAAAAGGCCAGAGAGCCCATTTCATGCTGTATCTCAACAAAGAAATACATCATATTGCAATATGTGACTGTTGGGTCCAAGGCTTCTATTCAGAACAACTCTAGCAGCTCAGAATTACACATTCATGAGGCACCATGGATCATCAGCAGAAGAATTATTCTGCATCAAATCTGAAACCTTGTGTCCTGGCAAATCCCTCCCTTTACGGGTACCATCAAGCTAGGAGATCAACCATGTGATAATGAGCATCAAACAACTGTAGGAACGTCATCAGTCATACCTAAAGTAGACTCACAACCAAACGATCAGATTAAATTTCTGCTGTGCTGCTACATCCAGCTGTCAATAATAGTTGATAGTTAAATAGTCCAAGTGGGGAACATCTGCATCTTCAGTTTTGATGGAATCCAGTGAGCAAATGCATAAAGACAAGGATCAAACCTTAGTAGGAGAGGATGTTGATCAACCTTGGCTTTCTCCTGAGATCCCCATCATTATAGAAGTCAATTCTCGGCCAGTATGATTCACTTCTACAGTATCATGCAACAATCAACCCCAGTGGGCCTAATAAAGGTTAGAATACTGAAATCTCGTACTCCTGAACTAGCTACATCACCAGAGGGGTTGCAGTCTGGGCATCTACCCAAGAGGGGAAGATGTCTGAGCTGCAACACCTCTAAAAGAATTGGCTGGAGATGTAGCTAGTTCGGGAGAATAACATTTCAGTATTAGGAAATCATCCACAAAAAAAGACAATTTACTGATCCAACCTATGTTCAGTCATCCACAGACTGATGGAACAGACTGAAATCAAATGGACCAACAAGTTATTCATACATCTGAACCAGCTCAATGGCAAGCACTTTAGGTTTCTTGTGGATTAACCAGCTCTAGTTAATAGCAATGGTCCAAACATAATCATGGAGCTGAATTCCAGAAGTGAAAGCCCTGGATACGAAAGCACATAACCCATTTTGATTATGTATCATGGTCAAACTGAAGTCAATAGGCATCAAGGAAAACACTTCAATGGTTGAAGTCTTGCCTTTGCTCCAAGGAAGATGGATACAGTTCTCAGAGATCAATCATTACAGTTAGTAGATATCACAGCATAGGTCCTGCAGGACAGTGTTCTTGGCTTATCTTTCTTCAAATACAGGCAGTCCCAGAATTACATAAAGCTTTCATTCCTGAGTACTGTCCCTAAGCCGATTTCTCTGTAAGTCAGAAATGGCCATTTTCTTTCGCTACCCATATCATATTGCTTCACATACACTTACCATAATCCTTAAAATTATAGTATTAGGGTGAATTTTATTAAATAGTCACCCTAACACTACCCTTAAAGTAATGGAACATATACTGTATTTGGTCATTAATAAATATCACAAAATATTTTATTATTATTATAGATTGAAAAGTCCTTTAAACATTTATTGGGTTTCTCCAAGTCAGGCCATCCAAAAACTTGGGTGTTTCTGAACTTTATTAATCCTTCCACCACAAGGCTAGCACCAGGGCCAATGATTGCTAGTGTTCAGTTGCACTCACAGCAATTCAACAAGTGAAGCAGTTTGTGTTCTTTACACCAAGACCTAGGCAACGTTCACGTAGGATCAAATATTATATTCTGGCCACACATCCGCCAGACAATGTTATCATGAATAAAAATGTCAATTCATTTTACTTGAACAATCAATAATATTACCAATGCCCAGCTGCTCACTATCTGACCAGAAACCCATCAACAGAACAGCTCAGAAGCTGATTATTCTGTGATGAATGACTCACTTCCTACGTAGTACCATAGAGAGAGTTGTACAGCACAAAAATTGGCCATTTGACCCACTGTGACCATGATGATATTTTTGCCCATCTACACTAATCCCCTTTGCCTATATTAGATCTATTTCTTTTGATGCCTTGCCTATTTGTGCCTGCCTAAATGTCTCTTAAACTTAATGAATGTATCTGACTCCACCACCTACTTAGTCAGTAAGTGTAAAAGAACTTTTACCCTTAATCCCCTTTAAAACAACTTCCTCCCAGTTTCCAACTATGCTCTTGTTTTTATATCCCTACCACAGGACAGAAATTCTGAGTACCTGCCCCTTACAATTTTACAACTACAGCAGGTCAGTCTCAGTCTCCTTTTAATCTCCCCCCATAACTGAAGTTCTCCAATCCCGGCAAATGCCTTGGTAAATCTGCTCTGCGCTCTGTCCAGTGCAACCACATCCTTCCTATAGTGTGGTGATCAGTACTGCACACATTACTCCAAGTGCATCTTAACCAGTGTTCTGTTAAGCTGTACTGTGACATTCCAACTTTTTAAAAAAATTCTATGGTGTGACCTATGAAGCAAGCATACCATATACTTTCTTAATTATCCTATCCACTTATACTGCCACTTTCAGGGAATTCAGGACTTGGACCCCTATGTCTCTGTCTCACTCTGCTCAACTTTCCATCTGATCTTTATCCTGCTGCAGCCTGACACACTTCCCCACTAACCACAACACCACTACTTTCTGTGTTATCTGCACACAAATAATTATATTCATACCTCCTCTATTTAGAGTACGGTGCAAAAGTATTAGGCATATGTAAAAAAATTCTGTAAAGCAAAAATGCTTTCAAAAATAATGAAAAGTTTCTAAATATCAAAAAATTTACAATAATGAGGCATAAACAGTATCCTTTTCCATAACTACTTGAAAGGTACAGAATTATAGTCACTGTTTGCTATGTATTCTTCCAGCAACACTTCCATCTGCTCAGTTTCATTTCCTAAGATCAGGACACACAGCCCATGTCCAGTAGAACATCCCACACGTTGTGTCAATGCTGGTCGTGTTTATGTGCATCTGCATGTGCATTGATATTGCTGTATGAAAGATCTAGCTGCCTGTATTTGTCTGTGTTAATTAGTCTGTATGGGAGACCTGATTGACAGTCAGCATTCCATCAGAAATTGTTAAAACCACTCAGTAGGTCAAGCAAAATAAATGGGAAACGAACTGAAAAGTGATAAATAAGCATGTTTGAGTTGCTCAGATGATGCAGAAAAGAGGAAATGCTTGAGAAAGAATACACCAAAATGTGTGTGTGGGGGGGGAGATGGTGGGGTGGGGGGAAGCATTCACTCCCTAAATCTTCCTACCTCTACAGTATAGGGTAGGCCCTTACGGCATCCCAGCAACTACTGACAAACTCGATTAACCCTAACATAGAACAATTTAGAAAGACAAATTAACCTACCCAGTACGTCTTTGGATGGTGGGAGGAAACCTTCCCTCAAACATATCTCTTTGCCCAAACATTTGGTCATTTGTCCTCATATTTCCTTATGGGGCTCAGCATCTATACTCTTTTGTTAACGTCCCTCTGAATTAACTATGGATAGTTTGCTATCTTAAAGTTGATCGATAAATGAACACATTTCTTCTACAAGAGATAAGGTATTTTACCTCCTATTAAGTAGGGGTTCTCAATGTACCGCTGAACAACGTAACTTTCTACTGTAGCTTCATCTTTCAAGTCATCTGCACGAGTCCCATCCTAAAAGATACAAGGATCAGCTTGAGAAAATTTATACTGGTGATTCAAAGAAACATCTGTCTTTGAGGTCACTGACTAGGTTGAGACAGGATGAGCAGGTCTGGCAATTTTGGACCACAGCCTTTGGCAATGATGTCTTGCATTGTATGCTCTGAGGAAAGAAGTAGCTAACCCAGAGCCTTTCTAGACCTGGCAGACAAGAGGTGTGAGGGTTGCAGTATCCTCCAGTTCTGCCTCTGACTTCCATTGTAGCCTTTAGTTTGCTCATGAAATGGTGGGATAGACTCAGTTGTCACTTTATTAGATACACCTACACACCTCTTCGTTAATGTAAATATCTCATCTGGCAATCATGTGGCAGCAACCCAATGTATGAAACCATAGGAAGTTCAGTTGTTCTTCAAAGCAAATCAGAATGGTTGGTGTCAGACTGGGTGGTTTGAGTATCTCAGAAACTGCTGATCTCCTAGGATTTTAGAACATAGAACATAGAATAGTACAGCACAGTACAGGCCCTTCGGCCCACAATGTTGTGCCGACCCTCAAACCCTGCCTCCCATATAAGCCCCCACCTTAGATTCCTCCATATACCTGTCTAGTAGTCTCTTAAACTTCACTAGTGTATCTGCCTCCACCACTGACTCAGGCAGTGCATTCCACGCACCAACCACTCTCTGAGTTAAAAACCTTCCTCTAATATCCCCCTTGAACTTCCCACCCCTTACCTTAAAGCCATGTCCCTTTGTATTGAGCAGTGGTGCCCTGGGGAAGAGGCGCTGGCTATCCACTCTATCTATTCCTCTTATTATCTTGTACACCTCTATCATGTCTCCTCTCATCCTCTTTCTCTCCAAAGAGTAAAGCCCTAGCTCCCTTAATCTCTGATCATAATCCATACTTTCTAAACCAGGCAGCATCCTGGTAAATCTCCTCTGTATCCTTTCCAATGCTTCCACATCCTTCCTATAGTGAGGTGACCAGAACTGGACACAATACTCCAAGTGTGGCCTAACCAGAGTTTTATAGAGCTGCATCATTACATCGCGACTCTTAAACTCTATCCCTCGACTTATGAAGGCTAACACCCCATAAGCTTTCTTAACTACCCTATCCACCTGTGAGGCAACTTTCAGGGATCTGTGGACATGTACCCCAAGATCCCTCTGCTCCTCCACACTACCAAGTATCCTGCCATTTATTTTGTACTCTGCCTTGGAGTTTGTCCTTCCAAAGTGTACCACCTCACACTTCTCCGGGTTGAACTCCATCAGCCACTTCTCAGCCCACTTCTGCATCCTATCAACGTCTCTCTGCAATCTTTGACAATCCTCTACACTATCTACAACACCACCAACTTATGTGTCATCTGCAAAATTGTCAACCCACCCTTCTACCCCCACATCCAGGTCGTTAATAAAAATCATGAAAAGTAGAGGTCCCAGAACAGATCCTTGTGGGACACCACTAGTCACAATCCTCCAATCTGAATGTACTCCCTCCACCACCACCCTCTGCCTTCTGCAGGCAAGCCAATTCTGAATCCTCCTGGCCAAACTTCCCTGGATCCCATGCCTTCTAACTTTCTGAATAAGCCTACCGTGTGGAGCCATGTCAAATGCCTTACTAAAATCCATATAGATCACATCCACTGCACTACCCTCATCTATATGCCTGGTCACCCCCTCAAAGAACTCTATCAGGCTTGTTAGATACGATCTGCCCTTCACAAAGCCATGCTGACTGTCCTGATCAGGCCATGATTCTCTAAATGCCTATAGATCCTATCTCTAAGAATCTTTTCCAACAGCTTTCCCACCACAGACGTAAGGCTCACTGGTCTATAATTACCCGGACTGTCCCTACTACCTTTTTTGAACAAGGAAACAACATTCGCCTCCCTCCAATCCTCCGGTACCATTCCCGTGGACAACGAGGACATAAAGATCCTAGCCAGAGGCTCAGCAATCTCTTCTCTCGCCTCGTGGAGCAGCCGGGGGAATATTCCGTCAGGCCCCGGGGACTTATCTGTCCTAATGTATTTTAACAACTCCAACACCTCCTCTCCCTTAATGTCAGCATGCACATTTTCATGCACAACAGTCTCTAGAGTGTACAGAGAATGGTGCAAAAACAGAAAACATCCAGTTAGCAGCAATTCTGTGGGTGAAAAAGTCTTGTTAATGAGAGAGGTCAAAGGAGAATGGCTAGACTAGTTCATGCTGACAGGAAGGTGACAGTAACTCAATTGCAAGGCACCTTATTTGACCACAAGATCTTAAAGAATAGTGAGAACTGCTGAGAAAGTCATCAGAGCCTCTCTTCCACCTATCTGAAATATTTATCAGTAGCTCCGCATATACATGTCCTCCCTTAGCATTGTCAAGGATCCCTCCCATCTATCCCACAGTCTCTTTGACCTGCTACCATCTGGCAGGAAGTATCATAGCATCAGGATAAGAGCTATAGGATGGAAAACAGCTTCTTCCTGCAAGTTATGAGACTACTGAACTCCCTGCCACCACCCAAGTCTCATCGCATATGAAGCTCAGTAGTGTTATACTGTTTACTTTTTAAACTTGTGTCATAAATGCACTTTATACTAAATATCAATTTTTTTATTTATTAATTTATTTTGGTAATACTACCAGTGTGAGTTATATGCACTGTATTGTGCAACTTGGTGTGGAGGAACATTGTTTTGTTCAGCAGTATGCATGCACACAGTTGAGTGAAAATAAGCTTGAACGTATTAAACTTGAAATACCTACACGTTACAACAGTGGTTTGCAGAAGAGGACCTCTCACAACACGTCA
Source organism: Mobula hypostoma (assembly GCF_963921235.1). Lineage (NCBI taxonomy): Eukaryota > Metazoa > Chordata > Chondrichthyes > Myliobatiformes > Myliobatidae > Mobula > Mobula hypostoma. The sequence goes on from NC_086098.1 coordinate 223,487,990, forward strand.
CACCTTGAAGGGCATAGGTTGCAGTAGCAGACCACAAACATATAGGAAGTACCTAACAAAGTGGCCATTGAGTGTAGATCGGCAATTGTCTTTGACACGGTGTAAATTCCAATGGACAAGCAATCCCAAAGCAACAACTTTAAAACCTCTCTTTGGGAAATTGGTTCAGTGATTGGGCTGCATTTTCCTGAGAAATATCAGCCAGTGTCACATTAACATTCATTCTACTTAATGTCTGGAGGTTAAGGATACAGAGGAGTATGAGTGCGCGTGTGTGTAAATATGCATGTTTATGTCTTAATGAGGAAAATAGAATTTTCAAAGAAATGCATGCTAATGTCATTGGATTCCTCAGAACTCAGCAACGGAGTACCAATTTCCTTGACTCTTGTCCTCAACTTACTAACCCTAATCCATACGTATTTGGAATATAGGAGTAAAATTAAGCACTTGGAGGAAACCCTTGCAGACACAGGGAGAATGAACTCCAGTCACGATCGCTGGTGCTGTAAAGTCTTATGCTAACTGGTACAGAAAACATCGATGATGCATTTACTACAGTTGCATGAGAAAGTGCCATTAGAAGATCAGTGGGTGGCAATAGAAGAGTGCACAAGGGAGTCACAAAGGCAATGGTCACTTCAAAATGCTGAAAAGGGAGAAGATGATGTTCCTTGGAGTGAAACCTCTGAAGATGGCAACACTTGTGAAGGGTAATCCATTGGATGTGGAACGCGGTGGGGCGGAAAGCAAGAATCAAAGCAAACTCAATCCTCACTCCATCAGGAAAGAGAGAGGTGTGATAAGAGGATATACATGAAATGCTTTCAAAACTTTTGTTATTTCAGGTTTCCAATCGCTGTAGTTTTGATTTTCAAACATTGCAAGTTGTCAGTTGTATTCTTTGTTCCTTCCTAACCACAGGCCTTTCACCCGTTATATGGGAATGCTAGTTTAACAAATTGATAGAGAAGAGTAGTACCTTTCTCCATTCCATGATATCTTTGAGTCTTCGGAAAAGAAAGATACCTTTTCCCTGTGACCTTGCAACCTAAAACGAAAAGTATTTCACGTAATAAGCAAAACTGAAATATACAATTCCTACCACTTGCCTGAATGATAGAGTACATTAACATATGACACATGCCAGAAATTCAGTGGCTGATTTGCTTGAAATTGAGGGGCTGATTAAATTGGAAAGCTTATTATCTACTGTGAAACTCATTTTATCACTAATTTCTTAGCTTTGCTCACAACATTGAATAACCAGTCAACCTTGAAATGTCAGTTGTTATCTATTCATATTGGTTGAACATTTAATACCTACTTTCTGGGCACTTGGTGATATGTGATGCTCACTGTTTTGCACGTATGACGCAACAGAGTGTCTTAGGAGGTCATTTCTGCCTGTGGCCATCAAACTTTACAATTCCTCCCTTGGAGGGTCAGACACCCTGAGCCAATAGGCTGGTCCTGGACTTATTTCCTGGCATAATTTACATATTACTATTTAATTATTTATGGTGCAACTGTAACGAAAACCAATTTCCCCTGGGATCAATAAAGTATGACTATGACTATACTATGTATATATATGGATCAAAACTGAAAGGTGGATGGGGTTATGCCGATAGAGGGAAGTGTGAACAGGGCTCGATTAAGCAGAAAATGGGATAGGTGGGTTCTTGGTCTGCATTTCCTCACCGGTTTCATAATCCATGTGATTCCTGGGTTTTTCTTGAACTCCTCCACAAACAGGTGGTACTCAACAGGCAGCTCAAACGTCTTTGGAAAGAAGTCACATTTAGCCGCCTCTAGCTTCCCCTGCTCACGCTCCAGATGTTTGCGAAACCTCTTCAGGTTTTTTACCATGAAGTTTTTTCGTGTCAGCTTCCATTTGAGGAAAGAGAGAAAATGTAATCTAGATCTCAGTTTATGAACAGTGAATTGACACACAAATAGAGAAGAAGTAACAATTTACCACTGCACATTCTTTTTAACTGGGAGAGATAATGTTTAGTCAGCTGGGAGGCCGTCACTGTTAGAAGGTTTGTACAGAACTTCTGATAGTATGAAGGATCAATACCAATGCTGACCAAACCACCTGTTTCTTTTTCATTTATGTAAAAATGTAAAAATCATCTTCAGAATGAAACAATTAGCATTGTTTCATGGACTGCTTTGTCGAGCACCTCCACACCATCCGCCACAAGTGGGGCTTTGTGGTGGCCAAATATTTTAATTCAGATTATTGATATCTCCTTCCGGTAAACAAATTCCACCCCCCGCCTCATTTTCCTCTATTCCCCTCTCTCCTCTCAGATTCCTTCTTCTCCAGCCTTTGACCTTTCCCACCCACCTGGCTTCACCTATCACCTTCCAGCTAACCTCCTTCCCCTCCCGACACTTTTTTATTTTGGTATCTTCCCCCTTCCTTCTCAGTCCTGAAGAAGAGCCTCAGCCCGAAACATCAACTGTCTGTTCATTTCCACGGATGCCACTTGACCTGTTGAGTTCCTCCAGCATTTTTAAAATTTATGTATGTACGTATGTATCTATGCACGTAGTTATTTATTGAGATACAGTGTGGAATAGGCCCTTCTGGCCCTTTGACCCATGCCACCCAGAAACCTCTGATTTAATCCTAGCCTAATCACGGGACAATTCACAATGACCAATTAACCTACCAATTTTGTGTGTGCAGCTTTGGATTTCCAGCATCTGCAGTATTTATCATTTACGCTGTATCTTTAAGATGGTGAAATGTTCAATATACAGCACTGCAAGTAAGATTTTACAACAAGTCACATAATGAACTATCATGATGACCAAAAGCTTAGTAAGAATGTGAAAGGCTCTGATGAAAGGCTTTCAACATGAAATATAGACTTCTTCTCCACCCATCAATGTGGGCTGACCTGGTGAATATTTAAGCATTTTCTGTCTTTATTTTAGATTTTTGGCAACTGGAGTTGTTTTTTTTTCTTTCAAACCTTACCATACATGTCAATGGGTCCTAGGTCTTATCAGCGTTTCATCCCATTCATTTATCCATTTGTTTTAACTAATGGTAATTTATCTCAGCTTCCCATCCCCAATCCTGCTATGCCTGCGTTAACAATATATTAAATTCTTTGACTATAAAGCTTCATTGTTACCCTTGATTCTTATTCGTCAAAGTCAACCCTTGGTTCTGCAGTCATTGGGCACTGGTTTAATAGAACCCTCAGAAATGGATGAAAATCAAAAATCATCAGATTTCCAGCACTGATAACAAAAACAGAAAGTGCTAAAAACCCAGCAAGTCAGGTAACATCTGTAGAAGGAGAAACACTTCACTTCAGTTCTGACAAAAGGTCATAGACTCGACCCATTGACTGTTTCTCTCCTCACAGATACCATCTGATCTGCTGAGTTTTTCCAGCATTTTCTGTTTTTGCCACAAATTTATATTTCCAGATACCACAAACTGAGTCAGCTGATAATAACCTGAGTCAACCAGTTTTAGCTGATAATCTATATTAACTGGGAAATGGCAGGCCACTTTCATACCACTGCAAATGAAAACTACAAGGTTAAGAAAATACAAGTGAGGCCAAATTAAATTAATAAATACTTAAAATAATCTTCTTACTCAAAATCCACATTTTTGAGGGCACAGCATACCTTGTTATAACACAGGATGAAAAAAAAATAGAAAATCTAAAATAGCTCTAAATGATAGGAGATTGAAAGCTGTTAGTGTTCTGAAGACCTGGTTGCTCTTGAATCATTGAAGTTAATGTGCAGATACACTAAACAATTAGGAAAGCAATAGTATGTTGGGCTTAATTGCAAAAATTTTGAGTGTGCATGTTTTACTAGACTTGGAATACAATGTACAGCTCTGATTTCCTTAAGTCAGGAAGGATACATTACCAATGTCTTTTGTCGGCTGAGCAGGAAGTTATACCACATCTGGTTCCTACAGGCATATCACACATGCACATACATATTAAAAAAAGCATGCAGCCATTTAGGCACATCCTTTCCCAACTTAAAAACTGACTCATTGAAAAAACTTGGCTTGTTCAGCTCCACCAATACTCAACCTCCTTACTCCAGCAATCCCTAATGTCTACAGCACTCAGGTCTTTTCCATTATATCAAAACACAAAATGAATTCTTATTATCATATGTTTTTCAGGGAATGTCTGAAGTAAGATCTAATAATGATATTTTCCTATCTCTCATAAGCATGGAAATGATCCTCTTATTGATCTGTATAATCCAGTTTGCTATGGTGAAGCTTTCCACCATACCTGTGGGAGGCAGGAGTTCCACTTTCATACCTCATAGTGATTGCGAAAATGACAGACACGAACATGTTCATCCATATACGTGTAGCCAAAGTTCTCTCGCAGCCAGCTGATGTCACACCAGTAAAAGTCCCATTCACCTTCACTGTCAACAAGGGAGAACTCAATGATAAACAGGATATAAACACAAGCAGCAGAGAAAAAGCACACAAATCAAAAACACCATTCAATGCTGCCAAATACAGTCACTTCACAAGTCACCATGTGTCTGTTTCTCAGATTCATAATCAGAGCTCAGAATCCAGATAACTTTATCCTGACAGCGTTTTTTTTTCCATTCTTAGGGTTCATCCTTCAAATTTCCATCTTGAATCGGTTTTAAGCTCAGGAACTGTGAATTTTTCCTTGGGTAAGAAAAAGCTTTAAATGGGATTTTAAATGGCAGGGATAGGGAAGAGCATGTTTTTTTTAGTGAAACATAACCACTTGATCTCTACAGGAAAGACATGCACCACATGCTAACTTTATAAAGTTTGCACACAATGTTCTAATAACCATAGGGGCATGCAGAGCAACGTGCAAATTGTAGCATTATTGTGCAGCACTGAATTGTCATTCATTTCAATCATTCACAGGGAGTGATTAAAAAAAAGATATTGAATGACTCATTTGTTTTCTTAAAAGCTTATGGTCAAACAAGTATCTTGTAGACATGGCTGGCCTAGTCATCTTCACCTTGAATTATGCACAACTACAAGAATGGAGAGAGGACACACAGAAGAGCACAATTGTTGGGAGGAGGAAGGGAGAGCTCTCACACCAAATTAGTCAATCTATAAATAGATTTTAAGGAAATGGGTGTTTAGTAATGAGTGTTATTAATAGTTAATTCATCTGAACAGCATTGAAGAGATTATCACTGAAATCTGCCAATTTCTGCCACCACAATAGTGACCTCAATGTAGTCATCTTGACAACATGTGAATTACATCATTAGACATTCCTCGGGGGCATCTTAACATTCTGTGGATGTCAACATGACTGTGGCACTTGTAAATATCTGCTTAAGATGTTAGCAATATTTTCTAGCTTGCAGTACATTGATTCATAAGTGACCTCATTGTTGTTGCCTATACACAGATAGAAGGCCTCGACTCATTTCCTCCTCTAAGAGGAGTATATGTGAGGGTTGCACAGATTAAGGGCTTCCACATATTACAAGTTGGTCACTAACTTCATACATTATTTTGCTTGCATCACAACAGCTCAGCCCTACCCAGAATGTGAAGTGGATTTTACTCTCCAATACCAACTACTTGTTACCACCCATGCAAGCACCTGTTATATTGGTGGTAAGCAACACTACCTCATTTTAGACCTGTCCTCCAAACTAGATGTGTGTGAATCAGAACAATCGAAAAAAATGGGGTTGTCAATAGTTACATTTTGTAGATAATTTCTGGGGTGCAAGGCTAAGAAACTCAAGGCCCCCCAAGAATATATTAGGAGTATCTAGAGATGTAATCACATTACTTTTCTTAAACCTGGAAACCTATGTGGTGACTGGAATCATATCTCTGGATTGCAATGTTGAACCAACTGTAGACGTGTGCTCTATTCACACCGGCCCGGTGCGTGCCATTTTAAGTCTTCCTACTCTCATTTTGGCCTATCTGTCCTCAGCATTCTCCGCTGCTACAGAGAGACCAAAAGCAAATAGGAGAAATAGCATCTCATTTTGGCAAAAGAATAAATCAAGGAAGGTAGTGCACCCGTGGCTGACAAGAGAAATTAGGGATAGTATCAATTCCAAAGAAGAAGCATACAAATTAGCCAGAGAAAGTGGCTCACCTGAGGACTGGAAGAAATTCAGAGTTCAGCAGAGGAGGACAAAGGGCTTAATTAGGAAGGGGAAAAAAGATTATGAGAGAAAACTGGCAGGGAACATAAAAACGGACTGTAAAAGCTTTTATAGATATGTAAAAAGGAAAAGACTGGTAAAGATAAATGTAGGTCCCCTGCAGACAGAAACAGGTGAATTGATTATGGGGAGCAAGGACATGGCAGACCAATTGAATAATTACTTTGGTTCTGTCTTCACTAAGGAGGACATAAATAATCTTCCAGAAATAGCAGGGGACAGAGGGTCCAGTGAGATGGAGGAACTGAGCGAAATACATGTTAGTAGGGAAGTGGTGTTAGGTAAATTGAAGGGATTGAAGGCAGATAAATCCCCAGGGCCAGATGGTCTGCATCCTAGAGTGCTTAAGGAAGTAGCCCAAGAAATAGTGGATGCATTAGTGATAATTTTTCAAAACTCGTTAGATTCTGGACTAGTTCCTGAGGATTGGAGGGTGGCTAATGTAACTCCACTTTTTTAAAAAGGAGGGAGAGAGAAACCGGGGAATTATAGACCGGTTAGCCTAACGTCAGTGGTGGGGAAACTGCTGGAGTCAGTTATCAAGGATGTGATAACAGCACATTTGGAAAGCGGTGAAATGATCGGACAAAGTCAGCATGGATTTGTGAAAGGAAAATCATGTCTGACGAATCTCATAGAATTTTTTGAGGATGTAACGAGTAGAGTGGATAGGGGAGAACCAGTGGATGTGGTATATTTGGATTTTCAAAAGGCTTTTGACAAGGTCCCACACAGGAGATTAGTGTGCAAACTTAAAGCACACGGTATTGGGGGTAAGGTATTGGTGTGGGTGGAGAATTGGTTAGCAGACAGGAAGCAAAGACTGGGAATAAACGGGACCTTTTCAGAATGGCAGGCGGTGACTAGTGGGGTACCCCAAGGCTCAGTGCTGGGACCCCAGTTGTTTACAATATATATTAATGACTTGGATGAGGGAATTAAATGCAGCATCTCCAAGTTTGCGGATGACACGAAGCTGGGTGGCAGTGTTAGCTGTGAGGAGGATGCTAAGTGGATGCAGGGTGACTTGGATAGGTTGGGTGAGTGGGCAAATTCATGGCAGATGCAATTTAATGTGGATAAATGTGAAGTTATCCACTTTGGTGGCAAAAATAGGAAAACAGATTATTATCTGAATGGCGGCCGATTAGGAAAAGGAGAGGTGCAACGAGACCTAGGTGTCATTATACACCAGTCATTGAAAGTGGGCATGCAGGTACAGCAGGCGGTGAAAAAGGCGAATGGTATGCTGGCATTTATAGCGAGAGGATTCGAGTACAGGAGCAGGGAGGTACTACTGCAGTTGTACAAGGCCTTGGTGAGACCACACCTGGAGTATTGTGTGCAGTTTTGGTCCCCAAATCTGAGGAAAGACATCCTTGCCATAGAGGGAGTACAAAGAAGGTTCACCAGATTGATTCCTGGGATGGCAGGACTTTCATATGAAGAAAGACTGGATGAACTGGGCTTGTACTCGTTGGAATTTAGAAGATTGAGGGGGGATCTGATTGAAACGTATAAGATCCTAAAGGGATTGGACAGGCTAGATGCAGGAAGATTGTTCCCGATGTTGGGGAAGTCCAGAACGAGGGGCCACAGTTTGAGGATAGAGGGGAAGCCTTTTAGGACCGAGATTAGGAAAAAACTTCTTCACACAGAGAGTGGTGAATCTGTGGAATTCTCTGCCACAGGAAACAGTTGAGGCCAGTTCATTGGCTATATTTAAGAGGGAGTTAGATATGGCTCTTGTGGCTACAGGGGTCAGGGGGTATGGAGGGAAGGCTGGGGTGGGGTTCTGAGTCGGATGATCAGCCATGATCATAATAAATGGCGGTGCAGGCTCGAAGGGCCGAATGGCCTACTCCTGCACCTATTTTCTAGGTTTCTATATTCTACTTAGGTAGCTTACAGCCAAATGGTATTAACATTAAATTTTCTAATTTCAGGTAACTCAAAATCTTCCACACATAATAACTGGAACATCTAATCATTTTCTCCCTTTGTTCTTCCATCCCATTTCCTCTGTTCTAAAGGGAGTTCTTGTATTCTGAGGCTGTGCTCTTTGGTTCTAGACACCCTACTATTGGAAACATCCTCTCAACATCCACCCTATCTATGCCTTTCAATATTCAACAAGTTTCAATGAGATCCCCCCCCCCCCATTGTACTAAACTCTAGCAAGTACAGGCCGAGAGTTATTAAATGCTCTTCAAACATTAACCCTTTCATTCCCAGGATCATTCCCATGAACCTCCTTTGGATCCACCCCAATGCCAGCACAACCTTTCTTAGGTAAGGGGCCCAAAACTGCTCATAATACTCCAAAGTGCATCTAACAAATACCTTATGAAGTCTTGAAACACCTAAACCTTTAAAGGAACTACATGGAACTGAGAAATCAGCTGCTGCGCAGGTTGACAGTGTTGTTAAGAAGGCATATGGTGTGTTGGCATTCATCAACCATGGAATTGAGTTCAAGAGCAGTGAGGTAATGTTACAGCTATACAAGACCTTGTCAGGCCGCACTTGGAGTACTGTGTTCCGTTCTGGTCACCTCACTACAGGAAGGAGGTGGATACTATAGAAAAAGTGCGGAGGAGATTTACAAGAATGTTGCCTGGATTGGAGAGTGTGCCTTATGAGAATAGGTGAAATGAACTTGGCCTTTTCTCCTTCAAGTGACGGAGGACAAGAGATGACCTGATAGACATGTAAAAAATGATGAGAGGCGTTAATCATGTGGATAGCCAGAGGCTTTTTCCCAGGGATGAAATGGCTAATACGAGGGGGCATAGTTTTAAGGTTCTTGGAAGTAGGTACAAGGGGGTGTCAGAGTTAAGTGGGTGCATGGAGTGCACTGCTAGTGAAGGTGGTAGAAGGGAATACAATAGGGTCTTTTAAGAGTCCCTTCGTTAGGTACAAGGAGATTAGAGAAAGAGAGGGCTATGCGCTAGGGAAATTCTAGGCAGTTTCTAGAGTAGGTTACATGGTCAGCACAACATTTTGGGCTGAAGGGCCTGTAAAGTGCTGTAGATTTCTATGTTATAAAAGACTGGTCGGCTCTACAAATGGGCTGACACAGATGTCTGCTCAGTCCATGCCATCTCAGGCTGTGGGATCGGGCGGCATCTCAGGGCGATTACTCAGGATGTGGGCAGCACAACTAGCAGGTGTGTTTACAGACATTTTTAATCTCTCCCTCTCCCAGTATAGAGCGGCCTCCTGCTTCAAATTATGGTGACTTGATAGAGGTGTACAAGATGATAAAAGGCATAGATAGAGTGGACAGCTAGCATCTTTTTCCCTGGGCAACAATGGCTAATACTAGAGGACATACTTTTAAGGTGATTACAATCAAGCATAAGGAAGATGTCAGAGGTAGTTATCTTTAAAAAAAAAACGCATGGAACGCACTAAAGGATATGGTGGTAGAGGCAGATACTTCAGGGGCATTCAAGAAACACTGAGACAAGCACATAGATGAAAGAAAAATGAAAGGGTAAGTGGGACAGAAGGGTTAGATTGATCTTGGAGTAGGTTAAAAGTTGGCACAACATCGTGGAACCTGTACTGTTTTATGTTCTATGCAGGTGTGATTGTCAACTTCAGGTTCTTTGCTACATTCTGCTATTATTTATCATCATCTCTTTCAAGAAAGCAAGTACATGTGAGAGATATGACAGTCATGACTGAATAAATACCAATGTGAAATCCAAGTTATGTATGTGAGGGTGATAAATGAGCTGAACGATCATATCCATTCATAATTGATGGAGTCCAAAAAGAGGAGCGATGAAGAGTGGACAATGTTAATGGTGCAGTTGATTGAATACCCCATTTGGTAACTTGTCATAGTGTTAAATTTCTTACTGCGCTATGTGTACATCTGATAAGCAACATCCCAAACTGTGTCCTATCCTGCTTCTACTTCCTACGAGAGAGCCTCCAGTTATGTGGCTGCACTCCTTCCTAACTCTTCATCAAAGCTCCCAATAAATATGGTCCATGCATTCCCATATACACAGCTACACTCAATATCTCACAGTATAGATTCAGCCTGCAGACTGTGGCTCACTAACGATTTCAATTACAATGTACTCCTTGGAATGTAGAAGATTGAGGGGAGATTTGATAGCAGTATACAAAATTATGAGGGGTATAAATAGGATAAATGCAAGCAGGCTTTTTCCACTCAGGTTTGGTGGGACTACAATTAGAGGTCATGGGTTAAGGGTGAAGGGTAAAAAGTTTCAGGGGAACATGAGGAGAAACTTCTTCACTCAGAGGGTTACGAGAGTGCGGAACAAGCTGCCATCGCAAGTGGTGTATGCAAGCTCGATTGAGAGAAGTTTGGATAGGTACATGGATGGTAGGGTATTGAGGGCTGTGGTTCTGGTGCAGGTCGATGGGAAAAGGCAGTTTAAATGGTTCTGCTTGGACGAGATGGGCCAAAGGACCCGTTTCTGTTTTGTACTTTTCTATGACCACATCCAAAAACAGCAGGCTTTCTTTAAATAATGCCTGACCACTACTGATGCATACATCCAACAGCATGGGTAGGATGAGTTGCTAGTGGCAACAGGTAACCCTTATTTACCATGTTGCTTGCAACTGAATGAATGAGTGCTACCTTGTCATATACAGTAATCCACATACAGGCCACCCTCACATTCTGGCATTTCGGGTAATGGAAATTCACACCTACAGAATTCACAAATCATTACCAAACAATCGATGAATCAGAATATTCACTATTACAAAATTTATGTGAAAAGTAGTAAACAAGTAGGCACAATTTTTCCGACTCACATTTCTTAACACATAACATATGACGCAGTTTCACATTCCTGGAAATTATGATAGACCATTTCTAGAAATGCAAACCTAATCTAACACCAGGGTTGCCTGTTAAGGTATTTGGATCTTATCCTGTTTAACAACCGTAAGGTTTTGATAGGCATGTACAAGGCATTAGTTAAATCAGCAATGACCTAATCAAATGAAAGGGCAAGCAAAAAAAATGAAGAAAAACAAGGGAGCTCTCTGCAGAAACCTATACACTATTCAAATAGTTATTATTACCTCAAACACGAGAAAATCTGCAGATGCTGGAAATTCAAGCAACACACACAAAATGCTGGTGGAACGCAACAGGCCAGGCAGCATCTATAGGAAGTACAGTTGACGTTTCGGGTCAAGACCCTTTGGCAGGACTAACGGAAAAAGGAGATAGTAAGAGATATGAAAGTGGGAGGGGGAGACCCGAAATGATGGGAGAAGACAGGAGGGGGAGACCCGAAATGATGGGAGAAGACAGGAGGGGGAGGGATTTAGCCAAGAGCTGGACAGTTGATTGCCAAAACGGACACAAGGCTGAAGAAGGGGGAGTATCATAGGAAGAAAGAAAGGGGGAGGGGAGCACCAGAGGAAGATGGAGAACAGGCAAGGAGTTATTGTGGGAGGGGACAGAGAGAGACGTAAATAAATAAAGTAAGAAGGGAAGGGGGGCATTAACAGAAGTTTGAGAAGTCAATGTTCATGCCATCAGGTTGGAGGCTACCCAGACGGAATATAAGGTGTTGTTCCTCCAACCTGAGTGTGGCTTCATCTCGACAGTGGAGGAGGCCGTGGATAGACATATCAGAATGGGAATGGGACGTGGAATTAAAATGTGTGGCCACTGGGAGATCCTGCTTTCTCTGGCGGACAGAGCATAGGTGTTCAGGGACGCAATCTCCCAATCTGCGTCGGGTCTCACTAATATATATAAGGCCACACTGGGAGCACCGGACGCAGTATATCACACTAGCAGACTCATAGGTGAAGTGTCACCTCACCTGGAAGGACTGTCTGGGGCCTGAATGGTGGTGAGGGAGGAAGTGTAAGGGCAGGTATGGCACTTGTTCCGCTTACAAGGATAAGTGCCAGGAGGGAGATCGGTGAGAAGGGATGGGGGGGGGGGGATGAATGGACAAGGGAGTCGCGTAGGGAGCAATCCCCGCGGAAAGCGGGGGTGGGGGGGGAGGGAAAGATGTGCTTGGTGGTGGGATCCCATTGGAGATGGCGGAAGTTACAGAGAATTAAATGCTGGACAAGGAGGCTGGTGGGGTGGTGGGTGAGGACAAGAGGAACCCTATCCCGAGTGAGGCGGTGGGAGGATGGGGTGAGAGCAGATGTGCGTGAAATGGGAGAGATGCGTTTGAGGGCAGAGTTAATGGTGGAGGAAGTGAAGCCCCTTTCTTTAAAAAAGGAGGACATCTCCTTCATCCTGGAAAGAAAAGCCTCAATCTGAGAGCAGATGCGGTGGAGACGGAGGAATTGAGAGAATGGGATGGCATTATTACAAGTAACAGGGTGGGAAGAGGAATTGTCCAGGTAGCTGTGAGAGTCCGTGGGCTTATAGTAGACATCAGTAATCAGCTGCCTCCAGAGATAGAGACAGAGAGATCAAGAAAGGGGAGGGAGGTGTCGGAAATGGACCATGTAAATTTGAGGGCAGGGTGGAAGTTGGAGGCAAAGTTAATGAAGTCAACAAGCTCAGCATGCGTGCAGGAAGCAGCGCCAATGCAGTTATCGATGTAGCGAAGGAAAAGTGGGGGAAGGATACCAGTATAGGCTTGGAACATGGACTGTTCCACATAGCCAAGAAAAAGGCAGGCATAGCTAGGACCCATACGGGTGCCCATAGCTACATCTTTAGTCTGGAGGAATTGGGAGGAGCCAAAGGAGAAATTATTAAGAGTAAGGACTAATTCTGCTAGACAGAGGAGAGTGGTGGTAGAGGGGAACTGGTTGGGTCTGGAATCCAAAAAGAAACAGAGAGCTTTGAGATCTTCCTGGTGGGGGATGGAGGTATCACCTAGCTGTTTTTTTAAACTCACAACTGTACCTCACTGACTTTAAAGCCTTCACTGAGCCTATGAAAACTACCAGAAGTATTCTTTCTTTTAAATGGTGTATAGAACACAGAAAGGTAGAACACAAAAATGTACTGTTTAGCCCACAATGTTGAACCCAATTAATTAAGCAAACTAATGACACCTAATCTCTTCTGCCTGCACATGGTCTATGTAAAAATAAGAGAGTTGCTTAGGTTTCAAAGAGAAGTCTTCCAGAATTCAAAGATTCTGCATCTGCTACAGAAAGCAGATTGTTGGGAGAAGATTACAACCTTTCCTCTAACCCAAGAACTTTTTCAGACCTGGACTGATCATTCTGCGCTTTTTAATCCTATCCTGAGTCCTTTATGTTCTGCAAAGATTTCTCAGAACAGAAAAGCTGCTACAAACTTACACCCAACTAATGTTATTCTCCGCTCATTTCCCTCATCCCACCACATATTCACTGATCCAACAATTAGAGGGTACTCACTCCTTAACTTCAACCCATCCAGGTCGCTGCCGCAGAACATCCAGGATAGTATTTGTCAAAACACATTTGAATCGTATGATGCTACGTTGCTCCCTAGAAGTGAGAAATACTATTACTGTTTAAAGAAACTTTGAGTCTAGCATTACAAACCAGTACTCAAGATGCAAATTACTGAATCACCCAAATGTACAGGGAGAGAGAGAGAGAGAGAGAAGGAAGAGGGAAAATGATGCTGGAAAGGAGCAGAGTGATAGAGTGGAGAGAACGTGTTGATTGGTGGAGGTGGAGGAGATGGGGAAGAAAAGAGAGAAAATGGATAAATCACCAGGCCTGGATGAAATCTATCCCAACCTATGCTGTTAAATATGAGAAGAAATGAGTCTCTGTCTTGTCAGAAGACTGAAAGTGGCTAGAGTTGTACCATTGTTGAAAATGGAAACAGGAGGGACAAACAATGCAAAGTCAGAGCGGTTAAGCTTTAGTAGTGGGAGATTATTGGAATCCAGTTCGAGAGAGAGTATGAGCCTTGAGTTAGAAATATGAACTGAGGACAGACAGCATGGGAAGACTGATTCTGGCTAACTCGAATGTATTTTCGTAGAATGTAACAAGTGCAATACATATGTTTAATGTAGTCTGTCTAGAATTTCATAAGGCTTTTGAAAAAGTCCTACATGGCAGGCAGGTCAAAAATGTGAAGCCCTGTGGATCCAAAGGACAGTGAAAAACTGGGTCCAGTATTGGTTCAATGGCAGCAAAGGGCAATAGTTAACAGGCATTTTTGCAAGTTTAGCCCACAATGCCCCAACCTAAGTCTTGTTAATTTCACTGATTTAAACTTGAATGTACAGGGACATGACGAAGAAGTTTGTAGATGATATAAAAGCTGATAGTATAATCTGCAGTGGAATGGAACATTTTATTTCAGGAAAATAGAGATAACCTGGCCAACTGGCAGAAAAGTGGTAAATAGAATTTAAATCAGAAAGTGGTGAATTGTTGTATTTTGGGAGGTGCAACAAGGAAAGGGAATTACACAATAAATGGAAGAATACCGAGTGAAGCAAAAAAAAGGCCTTTGGAAAATTTCTTGAGAAATCCATAAGAGCAGCAAGACAGATCAAGAAGATGGTTTATAAAGGCATACTATCCAATAATAGCAGAGGCATAGAATACAAGTCACGTTGTGCCAGAACTGTATACTACATTTGGTCACAGGAATTGGAAAACAGCAGCTGTGATGCGAGATTAGTTAAACTAGGAATTCTTGCTTCAGAATAGGGACTCTATGAAATTATAAGGGGCAAAGGTTGAGTAATTGGAAAGGACATATTCTTAGCAAAAGAGTCAAAAAAACTTGGGGACATGAATTAAAAGTAAACAGTTGAAGGATTGGGGGATAATGGGAAAAATGGGCTGTAGGTATCTGGAAAACGTACATTATACATCTATTTATTGATTACAGCCCAGAGTTCAACACCATCACATCCTCATACTAATTAACAAGATCCAAAACCTGGGCCTCTGTACCTCCCTCTGCAACTGGGTCTTTGCCTTCCTCATCAGGAAACCACAGTCAGTGCGGATCAGAAATAACATCTCTTTCTCAATAGTGATCAACACCGGTGTACCTTAAGGATACATGATTAACCCACTGCTCTGCTCTCTCTATACCCATGACTACGTGGCTAGTCACAGCTCAAACACCATCTATAAACTTGCCAATGACACGACTAGTGTTAGCAGAATTTCAGATGGTGACAAGGAAGCATACAGGAGTGAAATAGATCAAATGTTGAGTGGTGTAGCAACAACAACCTTGCGCTCAATGTCAGTAAGACCAAGGAAAAGATTGTGGACTTCAGGAAGGAGAAGTTGGGGGAATGCACACCAGTCCTCAGAGGGCTCAGCAGTGGAAAGGGTGCGCAGTTTCAGTTCCAGAGTGACAATATCTCTGAGGATCTATCTTGGGCCCAACGTATTGCTGCAATTAAAAAGAAGGTACAATGGCGGCTATATTTCATTAGGAGTTTGAGGAAATTTGGTATGTCACCAAAGACTATCAAATTTTTACAGATATACCATGAAGTGCATTCTAACTGGTTGCATCACCATCTTATATGGAGGGGCCACTGCACAGGATAGAAAGAGCTGTAGAAAGATGCAAACACAGCCAGCTCCATCTTGGACATTAGTCTTCCCAGCATCAAGGACATCTTCAAAAGGCAATGCTTCAAAAAGGCAGCACCTATCATTAAAGACCCTCTTCACTCAAGACATGCCCCTTGTCATCGCTGCCATCAAAAAGGATATACAGGAGCATGAAGACACACACTCAAGTGTTTTAGGAGCAGCTTCTTTCCTTCTGCCATCAGATTTCTGAATGGACAATGAACCCATGTACACTACATCACTATTTGTTTTATCCTCCTTTTTGTACTATTTTAATTTATAAATTTCTTATTGTAATTGATAGCATTATTATTATGTATTGCATAGTACTGCTGCTGCAAAACAAATTCAAGGACATATGCCAATGATATTAAACTTGATTCTGATCTCATTGCCTGAAAGTAGGATAAAGGCACAAATCCTCGTCATATTTAAACAGTGTTTGGATGTGTGCTTGACCACAAGATGGAAGGCACGATTCAGCCATTTTTTTTCAACCTGCATAGACACAATGGGTCAAATGGATGCCTCAAACCAAATGTTTCATGATTCCATGAATCAGAGAGATAAAAGACAGAAAGTGTTGTAATGTGAGCATTATTAAAAGGATATTTGGGGGTTCTACTTCCGTTCTTTTTACTGCCGATGGGCTTTGTATATAGTGTACCTGTACGGGTTGCGAAAGCCTCTGTATATACATAACGGTTTTGAAGTTCGAGATAAAATTGTTTGGTGGGCATGAAGTTGTCGAGTGTGCCTTTTTCAAAGTAGAATTTACTACAGAAAGTTCATTGAATAGACTAAACAGACCACTCGCTATTGAAGAAAACATGTCAACCCACCTTTGTTTCAGATTACCAAATGATCCTTTGTTCACAATGGTCTACAAATAAAGAAAGATCGGTCATTGCACCTTCAAAACCAGAAAGGAAGTACAAAGAGGCACGTGAAGGGGTACATGGGGAGTCGGGGTAAGGAGGCAAGGCATGGATGGAAAAGCTAGTGAGAGGCAGGAAGGAAACGGGGGTAGAAAGGGAGGGATGAAAGAATAGGGGGTTTAAAAGGAAAGAGGGAAGAGAGGTGTATAGAGAGAGGGAGGGGAGGAAGAAAGTAGAGAGAGAGGAAGGGGAAGAGGACGTGTAGCCGGAGGGAAGGAGGAAAGATATCGGTGTACGAGGGAGAAGAAGGGGTTGTAAAAGGAAGGGGTGTTGTAAAGGGAGGAGAGAAGTGGGGGATATAGGGAGGGAAGAGATGGTGCAGAGGGAGAGAGGGGAAATGGGGAAGAGGACGTGTAGAGGAAAAGAGGGAAGAGTGGGTGGGGAGAGAGGGAGGGGCAGAAGATGATAGAGCAGAGGAAAGAGAGGGGGGGAGAAATAAAGACCGTGACGGATCAGAAACGGTAGGGAGGGACAGAATGGAAAGAATAAGCGGGTGGAGTGGAGTGTGAGCGCTGAGGAGTGAAATGGACAAAGTGCGGTGGAATATTCGGGAGTAAATTCCCACCTTGCTGCGGTTCATGGCGCCTCTCGCGTTGCTCCATCGCCATGGCAACGTCGCACTGAGTGCATGCGTATTTGCGTAAAGAGGGACTGCTCCGAGGGGAATGCTTTGGGAGAGTTGAGGCGGGATGGGCATGCGCACCTGTGATTGGTGGGAAGCCTGTTAGAGACACTGATTGGTGGAAAACCTGGATAGAGACACTGATTGGTGGAAAACCTGGATAGAGACACTGATTGGTGGAAAACCTGGATGGAGACACTGATTGGTGGAACCCGACAGAACGGGAACGCGACGGGTCAGCCGGAGTGAAGGTCACGATGGTGCAATTTATTGCACGCGCGGAGTGTGACGAGCTGAGTAAAATTGAAAGATATCCATATTTAGATTTGGTTAATAACTGGGCTGTGAAATTGAAACTGATTGAGGAAGACATAGCTAACCAAATTTGCTTGCCACATGTTCCTCTTTGGCTTTTGCCAGAACCAGAAGTAGACCTATTCCTCCTTTTTCACCTTCAAGGAAGCAGTGCAATTTCAACAGCGTTGATCACAAATGAATCTTATCTGAAGTTTTTTACTGATGGCTCAGTGGACCCAGAGAGCAGTAAGGCAGGATATGGGACGTACGTGTCTCAACTTGGAGTTAACAGGCATCCCACGCTGCAAAAACTCATTTTAGGGAGATAGCACCCCCCTCCCCAGTCGACCTCCAAGGGCGCATGTATACGGGACATTTGATTATAAAAGAACATAACAATTTATTTGACACATATTGAAACTACACACACACACATATTTTGTTGGCAATCTCAATGCTAATACAAATAGCTTTTATATTTCTTTTGCAAACTTTCCTTGTACTGTGATGTGGCTCTGCTGAAAAGAACTGTGAAATACTTGAGCAGCCTTCCCTGCGATTAGCCTCCCTAATATGTTGTGGTCCCTAAAAGAAATAAAAGCACAAGGTGTATCCTTATTATATTGTCTTATGTAATATTTTGTTTAGTGATTTCGTCTAATCTGTAAACCAATCTGTAATCTGTAAACTGGGTATATGCAGAAAATGTGACATTAAAATACAGCATGTACTTATATATTATCATGGAGTTGTTTTTAAATTCTATTACAACTTTAAGCACGTCTACAGGGAGTTTGGCCTCATCACGTAGTACATCAATAAATTAACTCCTTAGCAGCTAGCCAGCTAGTTTAAATAGTGTTAGCTATGCTAATGAACAAATGACACCTGTTTAAACTCACCTCAACATGTCTTTTACAGTCTTAACCCACCATGGGCAATAGAAAAGTCACTGTTGTAAACAGTGCAGCGAGCAACACTGTCATTATTTTTGACCCCTATTAGGCAGGGGTACACTTTAGGGTAGTCTGGGGTGAAGTGCGTTTTATATTTTTTTTGAAACACTTTGCCATGGCGGTGCATGCCACTAAACTGAACTGATGGAGAGACAGGTCGACTGTGAAGCCTTCTCATAGAGGAAATTGATAGGTCTACTTAGCACAAAGAGAGACCAATCAGGATGCTCGCTCTTGTTCCCGCTCTCGATCTTGCTCTCGACCTCACTCCCACTCCCCCTCTCCCTCTCCCTCTCATTTCCGGGATATTGTATATAATCTGCGGGCGTCAGGGAGCTGCTATTAATATGCGGGAGACTTCCGGGAGAGGTGGGATGTTTGAGTTAAGATTGGTCACCGGGTTTCAGATGGTGTTTCTGTCTTTGCAACAGAATTATTAGCAATCCACTGGGCCTTATGATGGATAGAAGACTCTCGACCGTGCAGGGTTATCATCTGTTCGGATTCTGCTGCTGCCTTACAGGCTATAAAAGGGAATAAATCAAAAGATCGTCCTGACGTAGTTATTGAGATTCTGTTAGTTCATTCTCTTAGATTATTATCTGAATGATTAGGAAAAGGGGAAGTGCAACGAGACCTGGGTGTCATTGTACGACAGTCATTGAAAGTGGGCATGCAGGTAAAAAGGCAAATGGTATGCTGGCATTCATAGCAAGAGGATTCGAGTACGGGAGCAGGGAGGTACTACTGCAGTTGTACAAGGCCTTGGTGAGACCACACCTGGAGTATTGTGTGCAGTTTTGGTTCCCCAATCTGAGGAAAGACATTCTTGCCATAGGGGGAGTACAAAGAAGGTTCGCCAGATTGATTCCTGGGATGGCAGGACTTTCATATGAAGAAAGACTGGATCGATTAGGCTTATGCTTGCTGAAATTTAGAAGATTGAGGGGGGGATCTTATTGAAACGTATAAAATTCTAAAGGGATTGTATAGGCTAGATGTAGGAAGATTGTTCCCAATATTGGGGAAGTCCAGAACGAGGGGTCACAGTTTGAGGATAAAGGGGAAGCCTTTTAGGACCGAGATGAGGAAAAACTTCTTCACACAGAGAGTGGTGAATCTGTGGAATTCTCTGCCACGGGAAACAGTTGAGGCCAGTTCACTGGCTATATTTAAGAGGGAGTTAGATATGGCCCTTGTGACTAAAGGGATCGGGGGTATGGAGAGAAAGCAGGTACAGGGTTCTGAGTTGGATGATCAGCCATGATCATACTGAATGGCGGTGAAGGGCTGAATGGCCTACTCCTGCACCTATTTCTATGTTTCTATGTTTTGTTTAGAGAAGGGAATATGGGTTTACATGGATACCTGGGCATGCTGGGGTGGAGGGAAATGAAATTGTGGATGGCATTGCAAAGTCTTCTTTACAGAGCAGGCAAGTAGAAATTAGAGTACCCCTAGGCAGAGCAGAATTGAGAAGTAGGATTAAAAAAGGTATAGAGAAGAAGTGGCAGGAGGATTGGAAAAATGAATTAAACTGAAGGCATTTCTTTTCTAGTCACCCACTAATTAAAAAGGTCTCAGAATGTTACTTATTAAATCGTAGAGATATGGTGAAATTAACAAGACTTAGGTTGGGGCATTGTGGGCTAAACTATTATTTAAAGATAATAGGAAAACATCCTACTGGATTATGTGACTGTGGTAGTCCAGTTCAGCATGTTTTGCTGAGTTGTAACCGATATAAAATTGAAAGAAGCATATTGTTCAAGAGGCTGTCTGAGTTAAATGTATTTTGTTTTTCTATTAAATCCTGTTTGGCCAAGCAGAGAACCACCATCTGATTGAAGAGTTTATTATTCAGTTTATACGTGCAACTAGTTTATATTCAAGAATTTGAGTTTCTTGAAATTCTGTAATTAATTATACATCCTGCGGAGGACAGTAATACGCCTAGATGCGTCTAAACTACTGGAAATAGAAGAAGAAGAAGAGCTGAGTTCAGACTCATCTTGCTGTGCAAAAAGAGGGAGAGAATTAGATTAAATAGTGTAAATGAAATGGCACGGTATTGGATCATGTTGTATAAAATGATGTTAGAGCATTGTATTGTGTAATATGATGGGAGACAGTAGCGAATTGGATCAGATTGTGGAAAGAGATAGTGGAAATTGTTTTATACTATTAACTGCAGAAAAGTGGGATTTCTCCCAAATATTTCAACCCCACCTTCCCTTGACTAGAACCACTTTAGCTTCCAGGCTCTGATACGCCTGTTTCTCCTGGGTCGGAACAGTATGGGAAAATGGAATCTTAATATCCAGCAAGATGGTACAGAATAGAATCACACCATGTGATGTAGGGCCAGCGGTGGGACAACACCATGTAATGGAAGAATAAAGAATGGGACTGCACTATGTAAGAGGCAACAGAGAAATGGAAAACAAAACTAAAACAGAACTTTGGAAATACTCTGCAGCATTTGCGGAGAAGAATTAAATGTCCATAACTGCACTGCAGAATTCTCAGTAAATATAGGACCAGATATTTGTGTAGCAGAGCATTGTAAAGAATGGGACCAGACTGCGATATATTTTGTGCAATATCACTTCATCCCGTGTAATGGTTACAAAATAGAGTTACACTATATAACACAATAGTATTAAGTGGAACTATATAATAGAACAGTAAAGTATGATTTCTATTTTATAGCCATGGTACAATTACATGATACTGAGGAATGAAAGTTGTCTCTTTTTATATGCAATAACCATTGTACATCTGTTTTAGAATAACTGTGGATTATGTTGGTCTGGGCAAAGATTCTGATGATGCTTCACTTTGCAAAGAAGTTGAGGATTTTGCAGAGACAAATGTTGAGGATTTTGCAGAGACAAATGTTGGTGGTATTTTTCAGTGTCTCAAGATGTCCGTTGTAGGTAGGATGCAGCTCGATTTGCTGAATTCCTCCAGTGAATTGTTTGTTGCTTCTACTGCAGTTGGTCTGGATCTCAGAAGAATGTAAGAGACAGGATCATTGTAGACAATAAATTTTATGCCACGTCTGAGATCTTGATTTTCAAAAACTGTTTTCTTCAATCAACCAGAGAGTATGCTGCTGTTCTGAAGGCAATGCAGCTCCACGCTCCACAGTTTAGGTTCAGGTAACTCTCATTCTGCAGTTTAATCACCATAGGTTGAACAATTTTCCATTAGTTCTGAAGATTAGCTGCACACCCATGGTTGGTTCATTGGTGGTGTGATGTAATATAGTGGAGAGAAAGGCAGGGTGATGCGAGGAGCCGGGACGGGAATGGTGGAAGAGGTAGGAGAATAGAGTGGAAAAAAGGGAGGAGGTGTTCATTTCCCCTTGTAGATGCTGCCTGACCTGCTGAGAGAGTCCCTCCAGCAGTTTGTGTGTGATGCTCAAGTTTCCAGCATCTGCAGAATCTCTTGTATCTACTGCTTGACAAAGTCCATCTTGTAATATCTGAGGGAGTGACACATATGTCTTTCTCTGTGGTAGGTGAGAAAGGTACAGAAAACTGTTGGGGCAGTAATGCATTTTGTTTGATACTGGTCTTCACTAAGATTAGTTGAGTGGTAGACCTGTTGGTTAATGTCATAGGGCGTATGCCTTTGTGGAACAAACGTGAGCTAAGGATGAATATCTGAGGTAGCTGAATTAGAGGAAAGTATTCCACGGCCCATCCTGAATGATGTAATCAAATGCTTCAGTGAGGAATGGTTGCGTTGGAGGGAGTAGACATTAAAGTGGCTTTGGTTAAGGGGAGTGGGAGAGCTGAAATTTTAGGGAGAAAATTCCACCATGCTGTGATTCAGTATAAAATAATCCTCAATATCTTTTCCACAATATGATCTAATTCTCTACTGTCTTAAGTGTGATCCCATTCTCTGCCATAGTATTTGTGACAGGATCCTGAATTATCCCTATGGACTGTGCTTTTAAAAGAGAGAGAGAGGTGTCCAACACAGACACCTTGTTATCAAGAGAGAGAGAGGCGAAGACTGCTTGGAGATGGTGTTACGGTTTCTCTGCAGCATGTTTATACTTCTACAAGGACACTGGCAGCTTCTAAGTTCTTACAGAGAGAGAAGGGAGGAGCTACTTGATGGACAGCTGGTGTTCAGCACAACAGTATTTAAACCAGCGTAATTGCTTGTTTCACGGGACACGCAGACGCACAAGGGTGTGGTGAAGTTACCACTATCCTGTCCAGGTGCCCACGAGTGTGGGACTGTGGATCGATTATGAGGTATCGATCTGTGATTGTTAGTGCGTGAAAGAGCGACCTTGTAGAGTTTGCTAGTGTGTCTAACCCTCGCCTGGGTTGGTAGACTATCACTCGAAGACAGTGCCCCTAAGTTAGTTAAGCTTGGCTAACTTGGAAGTTTCGGAGGACAGTGGGAAGATCGACGGCATCAGCTCACCTGAAGAACTAAACACCTCTCTCTCTCCATCACTACTGAACTCAATACCACGAACTGAACTGAACTTTACTCATCATCGTAAGACTAACTATTTACCTCTAGACTTGAAGAAGCTTGGTTTTCATATATTTCCACACTTACTTACATGTAATCATTGCTAACCTGTTTGAGATATCTGCATTTATATTACTGTATTGCGTAGTTACTAATAAATACCATTAGTTAATAGCAATACTGGACTCCAAAGTATTTTCCATTTCTGCTGGTTCTTTAACCCATCACGGGGTAACTGACATATTACACAGTCAATTCCATGTTCTTAACATCATTTTACACAATGTGGTCCCATACTATGCCATTTCGTTTATATTTTATGATCCAATCCTCCCCTTTTTTACACACTGGGATTACAGTGGTAGGTGTTGACGTTTCTAATTCTGATCAGACGGATGGTTTCATGAGTCACACATCTGGGGAACAACATGGACAGCAGCCATTGGCCGCAGTTTAGGTCATGTTGAGTCTAAGCAGTGTCTTTGGACTTTGGTAGAGAACATTTCTCAGAAGCTTTACAATTTAGAGATTTTTTGCAACACAGATATGGAAAAAGTAGATAGCATCTCACTCTGGTACACCCATCATGCACATGTTTTTGAAGGCCAATCACGAATGGAAAATCTGCAGACGCTGGAAATCCAAGCAGGACACACAAAATGCTGGAGGAACTCAGCAGGCCAGGCAGCATCTATGGAAAAGAGTACAGTCAACATTTGAGGCTGAGATCCTTCGTTAGGACTGGGGGAAAAAATGATGAGGAGTCCAGAGTAAGAAAGGGCAGTGGGTAAATTTTCTGATCATTGGTGTCCACCTGAAGGTTGTAGCAGGGGGAATATATGTCATTACATACCAGGACAAAATATTGAAACCTCCACAATGCAGAAGATTATTCTAGCACAATGGTAAATTGCCATAAGAGCATAAAACGCAGGAACAGAATTAGGCTATTCAGCCCATTGAGTCTCCTCTGCCATTCCATCATGGCTGATTTATTATCCCGCTCAAGTCCATTCTCCTGCCTTCTCCCTGTAACTTTTGACACTCTTACTAATCAAGAACCTATCAACCTCCTCTTTACAGGCAATAAAAACACAAACTTTTTTTATGCAAATAAAAGATTTAATACTTCTGTTTAAACAGTTCCGGATATATCCATGTCTATCAGCAGTCTCTGTTCTATGAAGCAGAGACTTGTCTGGGCTGTGAACATCCAACGATGGGATGAGCTTGGTGAATTGATTCAGTACTCCAGGAGGAGGCTATGATCCGGTGACAGTACAGATGGATTAGCAGGATCCTTTACTGACTTCAGTAGATCTCCACCAGATTTACAGCAGCACTCTAGTAGGACTCGAGCGAGAGACTAACAGGACTCTAGCAAGTATTATTCAATGTAATCATGGGGTACTAACAAAGTGGGGAGGTAATTATAGTTTCAATAGAGTCCTGCTGGAAAACAGACAGTACAATGGGACCACAGGGCAATAACAGGCCACACAAACATAGCGGTAACTGGGCACTAACAGGGTCGTAGCAGAGCAGTAATAGAGCAGTTAAAAGCGCAGTGATAGATTAGCAATCTGGCATTAATGGCTTGAATATGGCACAAAGAAACCTCTTAACAACATTGATGAGGCATGCAAATATGTATGGTGGGCGTTAACAGGGCTCAGAACAGGCATGCCCACAGGTAGTTTTGCAACATTTCTGCTCCTCTGGACAGTCTCCATCATGTTGGCAGAACTCAGCACACATCTTAGTTCCTCGGGGCAAGGAGCACCTTCCTGGTTTCACTGTGTGAACACAAGCAACACCACATCAAAAGCTGAGGCATCAGTGTAGGCAAGAGGAAAAGCGGCCATCTGCTTGCGCACAGAATCAGAATCAGAATCGAAACCAGGTTTAATACCATGAAATTAGTTTTTTTTGCGGCAGCAATACATAAAACATACTATAAATTACAATAAGAAATATATAGTCTATTAAAAATGCAATTAAATAAATTGTGCAAAAAGAGCAAAACTAGTGAAGTAGTGTTCATGGGTTGGGTCAGAAATCTGATGGTGGAGTGGAAGAAGCTGTTCCTGAAACATTGAGTGTGTCTTCAGGCTCCTGTACCTCCTCCCTGATAAGAGAAGAGAGCATGTCCTGGATAATGGGGGTCTTTAACGATGAATGCTGCCTTTTTGAGCCCTCACATTTTGAAGATGTCCGGTTGGACTTTAGAATGGTTCAGGGGCAGGGTAGACATACAACATGAAAATAAACAGGTTAGTTTTGGTCAATCCCATTACCATTTATATGTCCTGACGAAGGGTCTCGGCCTGAAACGTCGACTGCGCCTCTTCCTATAGATGCTGCTTGGCCTGCTGCGTTCACCAGCAACTTTGATGTATGTTACCATTTATAGGTTTATTTATTATAAAGGAAAATCCCCTAGAGAATTTAACATTGTACACAATTGGCCTTACCAAAGACTTATACAACTGCATCATAACATCCCAACTCCTATACTCATTCCCCCGATGAAGGCCAGTGTGCTAAGTGCCTTTTTCACTACCTATTCTTCCCTTGACAGCACTTTCAACAAACTACACACTTATACTCCAAGGTTGCTCTGTTCCAGTACTTTTGCTACTGCCCTTCCATTGATAATAAAAGTCATACTCTGTCTGGACTTACCAAAATGCATCACCTCACACTTATCTATATTGAAATCCATTTATCATTCCTTGGACCTTCGTCCCCAACTGATCAAGATCCTCCCGTTATCTCCAATAACCTTCTTCACTATCAACAACACTTACTAATTTTGTGTCATCTTCAAATTTGCTGATCAACCCTTATGTATTCACATCCAAATCATTTATTAAATGACAAGGGTCCCAACACCAACCCTTGTGGCTCACCTCTAGTTACCAGTTTCCATTCTAAGAAACAATCTTCAACCACCACCCTCCAAGCCACCTTACTAGCTCCCCTTGGATTCCATGGGACCTAAGTTTTTACACCAGCCTGCCAAGTGGGACCTTGTCAAAGACCTTGCTAAAGTCCAAATAGACAATATTCATTGCCCTACCCTCAGTTGCCCTGCTGGTTACCTCTTCAAAGAACACTAAAAGTTTCAACCAACATGATTTCCCACATGCAAAGCCATGCTGACTCCTCCCTCCTATTCAGAGTTTACCTGTCCAAATGCTGGTAGATCCTATCCCTCAGATAACTTCTCCACTATTAATGTCAAGCTGACCAGCCTATAGTTCCCTGGCTTGTGCTTGCTACCCTTCTTAACAATAGGACAACGTTAATCACTTTGCATTCTTCAGAAATGTCACCAGTGACTAATGATGGAGCAAGTTTCTCTGCAAGGATTTCCACAATTTCCTCTCTACAATGTCCAAGGGTGTTCTCAGTCAGGTACTGGAGATTTATCTACCTTAGTGCATATAAGGCTGCAGATGTGCCTTCCCTGGTAGCATGAATGTCCTCCAAAACATTTCCACTTGTTTCCCTTATCTCTTGAGAAATATAATTTTATCCTCAGTAAACACTGAGGAGAAATAATCATTAAAATCCCCCCCGTCTTCTGTGGCTGGAGACTGGGTGGCCTTGCTGATCTCTGAGGAGTCCTACTCTCTTCTTAGCTGTCCTTTTACTGTTACTATATCTATAAAACTATTTGGGATTTTCCATACCCTTCCCTGCCTTCACCTCCTTTTAGCCTTCTCAATTTCCCTCATTTCTTTTCAAATATTGATCAAGGGATTCACTCATTCCCAACCTTTTAAACCCAATGTATGCTTTCTTCTTTAACTTGAACAGACCCCTTAATATCACTTGTCAGCCGAGGTTTCCTAAACATAGCCATTTACTCTTCACTCTAACAGAGACATGCTGTCCCTGACTCTAGATATCTCACTCTTATAGCCTCCCACTTGCCATTTGTTCCTTTCCCTTCAAGTAGGCTCTCTCAGTCAACCTCTGCTAGTTCCTGCCTAATTCCCTTAGTTAGTCCTGTTCTAGTTTAGGACCCTAACCTGTTGACATGTCCTATCTTTTAACGTCACTATCTTAAAACTAATAGAATTATGGTCAGTAGAGTGATGATGTTCTCTGACTGCCACCTCTGTTCCTTAACCTGCTTTGATCCCCAAGAGGAGGTCCAATATTGTACCCTGCCTAGTCTAACCCTCTGTACATTGACTCAAGAAACGTTCCTGGATGTATTCCACAAATTGCCCTTTCAGGCCATTAACACTCTGGATGTCCCAGTCAATACCAGGGAAATTAAATTTCCCACTAACAGAACCCTGCTATTCTTACAACCATGCACAATTTCTCTATACACCGGCTCCTCAAGTTCCTGCTGTTATTGGGGATTTACAATACAGCCCTGTAGAATGAAGCTCTCCTTCTTGTTTTTAAGTTTTAAACATATGGCATCCGTTAGTCTTGCGAGACCATGGATCTGCATCTGGAAAGTCTTCACTCTCCAGGGCGCAGGCCTGGGCAAGGTTGTATAGAAGACCGGCAGTTGCCCATGCTGCAGGTCTCCCCTCCTCCACGACACCGATGTTGTCCAAGGGCCGATACAGCTTGGCACCGGTGTCGTCGCAGAGCGCTGTGTGGTTAAGTTCCTTGCTCAAGGACACAACACGCTGCCTTGGCTGGGGCTCGAACTCATGACCTTCAGGCTGCTAGTCGAATGCCTTAACCACTTGGCCACGTGCCCACACTATGGACTCACTGGACAATCCTCAAAGAAGGTCACTTCTAAAAACTGTTGTTTTGTCCTGTGCTATCAAACAGGCAACAACCCTCTTCACTTACCTGTATCCCTGTCACCCCTGTCACTCCTGTATCACTGAATACTGAGCTGCCAGTCGAGACATTCAGATTAGATTAAAAATCTAATTTTACATAAAAGTTTAAGGTGATTTATTTCAATCTGAAATCCACCATAAATTTGAATGAAGCACATTAGAGAGGCATAAGCTTTGATTGTCTCTGTTAGATTGAAAAACTCCATTGAAAAGTATAACAAGAAAATTAGCCCAGCTGGAAAGCTACTAGGAAACACTAAAGATGGGAAGGAAAAGGCTTATAATGTTACTAAAAAAGATTGAGGTCTGTGAAAATGTCAGAATTAACCACAGTAGGAGTAAAACAGTGTTAAAGAAAGGAGAAGGTGAGTATAAACATAGACTAGAAAGAAATATATAAACAGCTGGCATTTGATTCGACACATTATCTGCAATTAAAGTGGATCCCTTGTAGACCAAGATGGAAGAAATTATATTTATGAATGAGGAAATCAAACTAAGATAATACTGGAATATATTGACAAGAAAGTGGTGACAGGGCTCTTAGAAGATAATAAGATTGGGTGCAGTCAGTAGATCTTCTATACAGAGCCCCACAAGCTTTATCAACAATATCAGAGTTAGGAGTATAGTCAAGTAAAAGTCAAAGTAAATTCAATATCAAAGTATGTATAGATCGCCAAACACTACCTTGAGATTAATTTAGGGTAAATATATTGGCAGAGACTGAGGATTGATTATACAGTGAAAAGCAGGTTGTAGGAATAAATGGCGTCACACATGAAATGCTGGAAGAACTCAGCAGATCAGGCAGCATCTACGGAAAAAGATTTTCCATAGATGCTGCCTGACCTTCTGAGTTCCTCCAGTATTTGGTGTGTGTTGCCTTGGATTTCCAGCATCGGCAGGTTTTCTTGTGTTTGTGAGTAGGAATAAATGGCCCATTTCCAATTGGGAGGCTAAGGTTGGGTTGCCATGGGGATAGGATCTAGGGCTATCACAATCTTTATCAGCGATTCAGATGGGGAGATTATCTGACTTCTATGTTTTGTGCTCTTGGTGTAACTTGCTCCAGGTGTAGCCTACCTTGTTGGGGAGTGGCACATGTGTGCCCACACCCATTGCTGCAGCATTTCTCATCATCTGGGCAGTCACTGTCATCTGTACAATATTCAGCACACACTCCAACTCCTCTATGTCTTCGAGGACAGATCCCAGGCTTACCTACAGGAGTTAAACACATTGCAGTTGGAACTGGATCAGACTGTGAAGTACAACTCTCACAATATTCAGTGAAATAAATTGGCCTGCACACTTCTTGATCTGGTGCTCCTTGTTTCAAGGGCATAACAACAGAAGACTGCCCCGAACCCTTGTTCAACTCTTCTCCTTACTTTGATACTAGCTCATAAGTCTAGATTCATTAGTTTTAGGCATCGCACACAAAATGCTGGAGGAACTCAGCAGCTGAGTCAGAATCTACAGATGGAAATAGAAATGTGATGGGCCATGACCCTCCATCAGGACTGGGAAGGAAGGGGAGCAGAGCCAGCATAAGAAGGTAGAGTGCACATTTGCGATCAACTCATCCTCCCACTTTCGTTACGGGGATAAGGTTTCCATTGTCGTCACATAATACCAGCCAGCCTCCATATCCAGCACATCGCTCTCTGCGACCTCCACCATCTCCAAAGGAATCGTACCACTAACACACCTTCCTCCACCCCCTCCACTTTCCAGAATTGCTCTCTACATGACTCCCTCATCCATTCGTCCCTCCCCACTGGTCAGCCTCAAGGCACTTATCCCTGCCACTGTAGCAACTGCAACTTCTGCCTCCCTCACCACCATTCAGGCCCTGAACAATCCTTCCAGCTAAGGCAATGCTTCACCTACAAGTCTGTTGGAGTCTTCTATTGTATCCGGTATTCCTGATGCGGCCTCCTCTACACTGGTAAGAGCTGATGAAGATTGGGTCACCGCTTCGTCAAGCACCTTCACTTCCTCTGCCACAAAAGGCAGAATCTCCTGGTGGCTACCAATTTCAATTTGATTTCCCATTCCCAAACTGATATCTGTCCATTGCCTCCTCTACTGTTACAATGAGGCTAACACTGGGTTGGAAGAACAACACCTCATATTCTGTCTGATGCCATGAATGCTGATTTCTCTATCTTCCAGTAATCACTCTCCCACTTCCCTTCTCTCTTTTTCCATTTTTCCATTCCCCATTCTGGTTACCCTTGCACTCCTATCCTCACTTTCCCAACACCTCCTTCTGGTTACCTCCCCCCCTCCCCCCTCTCCCACCTAGCCCCTTTCTCTTTCTTCCATGGTCTACTTCCTCTTCAGCCTATCACATTCCACCTATCACCTCCCAGCTCTTATATCATCCCCTCCACCCATCCACCTTCCCTCTCACCTGGTCTCACCTGTCACCTCCCAGCTCTTATATCATCCCCTCCACCCATCCACCTTCCCTCTCACCTGGTCTCACCTATCACCTGCCAGCTTGTACTTACCCTCATCTCCATCCACCTTCATATTCTGGCTTCTGCCCCCTTCTTTCCCAGTCCTGATTAAGGATCTTGGCCCAAAATGTCGACTGTTTATTCCCCTCCAGAGATGCTACTTGACCTGCTGAGTTCTCCAGCATTTCATGTGTGTTGTTCAAGATTTCCGATATCTGCAATC
Organism: Mobula hypostoma; assembly: GCF_963921235.1. Taxonomy (NCBI): domain Eukaryota; kingdom Metazoa; phylum Chordata; class Chondrichthyes; order Myliobatiformes; family Myliobatidae; genus Mobula; species Mobula hypostoma. The sequence continues at coordinate 223,518,591 of NC_086098.1, forward strand.
TCCCTTGTGTCTTAGTTTTAGACATGTTGCTTCTCCATTGAGTTTGTTTTACCTAGTTCAAGATGCACCGTAAGTACAGATTGTGAGTAATTAGATCAATTTCTGGTCCTAAAGGATCATCCAAATTTTGATATAGTGTAACGCTTTTGCCGAATGTTAAGGAAATAATGACATAGATTGGCAACTTGGCAATAGGTCAGCTCAAGTTCAAGTTCAATTGTCATTCAACCATACACAGAAATACAGCCAAACAAAACAACGTTCCTCCAGGGCCAAGGTACGAAACCCAGTATCAACAGTCACACACCGTACATATAGCACATATAATTATGACAGCAGAAAAAAAATTACAAAGAAAAATAGCCAAAGTCCCTGAGTGTCATGGCCTGTGGATTGATGGTGACTGGATGCTGTTCTGGAGCCACGTTTCTGCAAGAACAAGCTGCAGCAGTTCCTCATCTCACGCAAGTGCAACCACAGATGAACGCAATCCACTTTGTCTTCCCAGCGGTGAACACTGGAAGGGCCAGCCGCCAACCCAGTCCGGAATCTAGTGGCACACCAGCAATTCCGGCTTCTCAACAGGCAACCCTGAGGCCTGAGGGTCTTGTCCGTGCAACAACTGAGTCGACACAGTGCCTTGCAGGAACCGTTACTAGAGAATTGGGGCCAATGGTCACACAGCAACAGGGTCTCCTAAAGGGGAAATGTGTCAGCACAAGGCCAAGAATATTATCCACGTGATTGTTTGAGCACATTGTTGTGTGTGTCCCTAAAATTGTTTCAAGCCGATCTTAAAAGCTTGCGATATTCTGCAATGTGATTTAAAACATAGCATAGCTGGGCTCCCGTATATAACACCACACTTCTTCAGAATCAACAGGTGTTACTGAAAAACTCAAGCCCTTAGTTCTAGATATTCCCACAAGGAGAAGCATCCTCTTCATATTTGGCCAGCCAAAGCCCCTCATGAATTTGTATGAGGGGCCAATAAGTGCAGGATCTAATGTCTCAAAGGTGGAGGTCCTCATGCCCCATGAGTGGAGGGCTAATGTTCTACCAGTGGAGAAGCTGATGTCTCATTAGTGAGGAAGTGAAGAGGTCAATATCCCACCAATAGAGGACTTACTGGTCTTTATATTCCATGAATGGGGGGATTCATTGGGAGGAATTTCTTCGGCCATGGAGTGGTGAATCTGTGGGATTTGTTGCCACAAAGAGCAGAAGAACCCACGTCATTGTGTGAATTTAAGGCAGAAATTGTTAGGTTATTGATTGGGAAGGGGAATAAGGGATACACAGAGAAGACATGAGAATGAGGTTGAGGGAGAAAAGGATCACTGTTGATTGAATGGTAGAGCAGGATTGAAGGGCTGAATGGCCTAATTCTGTGCCTATTTCTTACGGTCTTATTTCTCAAGTAGGGTCCCAATTTCCTCTGAGTAGGGAAACCGAAGACCCAAAATAGTGGACGTGATGTCTCATTCTAGTCAAAAACCTAATGGGTCACAGAATCTGGCAATGAGGATGAATTGGAAACAGAAGAGACTGAGATGCTGGAACCTGGTATTGGGTGTTGATATAAAATTGTCAATTCCTTTCCTGTCACAGATGTTGCTTCGCCCACGAATTTCCTTCAGTAGCTTGTTTGTTGTAATGAGGCTGAGGTGAGAATAAAGGCTGAGTAAGCTGGGGAACGACAAGACTATAACAGGCTTCCAAAAGGGGTTCTCATCACATACGATTAGGGGACCGTGACTACAAATGGTGTTTGAGGAAAAAGCAAACAAGATTTAGGGTGAATATATTTAAAGTTGGAAAGATATCACAAAAGATGGGAAACATAGTCCTGTTGAAGGATCTCTGCTCAAACTCCTCTTGCCAGTGATCATGGAGACTATTGTTGCTGAACAGAGGTTGGCTGAAGACACTTCAGCTCAACCAAACACAGGAATGTAGCTCTGACAGCATTCTAGTGCAATTTTTGGAGGATTCCTGTCTCAACACTGAGGAGCATAAAGCTCTTGATTGCATTCAGCAGCATGTAGTATTGATATGCTGCAGACCTAGACAAGTGCTCCATGCTCTATGTTTGTAAGACCTAATCTGAAGACAGGATGGCACGGCGTGCTGGTAAATGTGAACACATGGACTTGGCAAAACCAATCGATATATTTCCAGAGTGTGAAGAGACTGTTCATCTTCCTGGTGATTACAAGGTTAGTCTGAACCGAGCAGTGGATGGTGCACCTTATCCACTGCCCATGTCCCGGGATCTGTATGTTGTTTGATGCTGAACTGTTCTTTTGAATCTTGGCAAGTGAAGAGTGTACCATCGTGCTGATACAGTCTCCAATGTGATGGTGTACTCCCGTCACGTAGAGCAGCCATGTGTAATGTTCTTTCTCAGTATGATGAACTGGAATTGGAATTGATTTATTATTGTCACATGTAATGAGGCACAGTGCAAAGCTCATCTTGCATACTGCACACAGAGATCAGTTCATTACACACTGCATTGAGGTATTACAGGGTAAAATTATCAGAGTGCAGAATAAAGTGTAGCAGCTGCAGAGAAAGTGCAGTGCAGGTGGACAATGGGGTGCAAGATGATAATGAGGTTGATTATGTCAAGAGTCCCCTATGTTGTACTCATTCATCTTATAACATGAGGTGGATGCTATTCTTGTGCCTGCTGGTACATGCTTTCAGGATTTTGTTTCTTCTGCCCAGTGGGATAGGGGGAGAAGATAGAATTCCCAAGGTGGGTGGGGTCTTTGATTATGCTGGTTGCTTTACTGAGACAGTGAAAAGTGTGGACAGGGTCCATGGAGGGAAGACTGCTTTCCTGCGATGTTCTGAGCTGTATTCACAGCCCTCCTCTGCCATTTCTTGTGGTCTCAGGCTGAGCAATTGCCACACCAAACCATGATGCATCCATTTAGGAAGCCTTCTATGGAACATCAATAAAAATTGGCAAGGGACAATAGGGACCATGCCAAATTTCATTAACCTCCTGAGGAGGTTGAGGCATTGGTGAGTCTAGGTCATGGCATCTATGTGGTTAGACCTGAACAGTCTATTAGTGATGTTCACTCCTAGGAACTTGAAGCTCTCAGATCTATCAACCTTGACACTGTTGATGTAAACAGGAGCATGTGCACTACCCCTGCCTTCTTGAAATCAATTACCGGTCCTTTTTATTTCCAGTTTTTGAAATTAAGGCTGTTGCCATGACACCATGTTATTAATTGCTCTGTTTCCTTCCTATACTCTGACTTAACATTACTTGAGCTTCGCCCCACTACAGTGGGACCATCTGTAAAATTGTAGATGGAGTTAAAGCAGAACGTGGCCATGCAGTCACGAGTGTACAGGGAGTAGAGTGGGAGAAGGTGGAGCTTTGCGGGGCACCAGTGTTGAGAATAACCATGGCAGAGGCACTGCTGCTTATTCTTCCTGATTGAGGTCACCAAGGACCCAGCTGCAGTGGGAAACTTCCAACTCTCAGAGCTGGGTGATGAGCTTGCTGAGAATTATATTATTGAGGGTAGAGCTGCAGTCAATAAACAATCATCTAACATAGGCTTCTTTACTGTCCAGTTGCTCTAGAAATGAGTGTAGGGCCCCTTACTGTAGACCAGGTGAACCAAAGCAGCTGACACTAAACATTTATGAAAAGTATGTCAATGCAGGACATTCCACACAAGATAATTTAGCCCCGAAGATCTTCCAGGCTATCATTGCTTTGGTTTACACAGTATCCTTCATTATCACTTTGACCATGATGATATACCGAGTTTCAAAGCAACAGTGAAGAACCCTAGGGTTTGTGCTCTGAGATGATCCCTGATGCAGTCTGTGATGCACTTCCTAGGAATGTTCAGCAATGGTGTCTGTTGTCTTCCTAAGTATAGTCATTTGGTTTGTTCTGAGATGTAAATTCTAAGTGTGTTCTCAGATATTAAGATAGAAAGGTGTAGATATTTAGAGGACCTGAGCTCCTCATGAATCATTGCAAGTTAATATGAAGGAGTTTAGAAGAATGAGAGGTGATATCTCATTGAAAAATACAATAAAAACCTGATTCAGGACTGAGTTAAAAAGGAATATCTCCATCCAAAGGATAGAGAATTTCTGGAATTCTCTGTTACTGTTGCAGTACAGTTACCAAATACAGTACATCCAGGGCAGAGATGGAGAGAATTTAGCTCTGAAGGGGATCGAGTGATGTCAGATTAGTTCAGGAAGTGGCTTCTCCTGCTGCTGCTGCTTCTGTTCTTACTCACAAGTGTGTTCACCGGGTGTTTGCTGTGACTTCATCCAAGGTATTTTCCAAAGAGCAAGTTCATAGTTTTACGAGTTATGAAGACCAGGCTTGTTCTCCTGTGAATGAGGTGAGGGGTGAGGTGAAGAGTGAGGTGAGAAATACTTACTGAATGCCGGAGGCACACAGACTGCGCCGCAATCATACACGCAGCACTTGTCCGCACCAGGGCAGTCTTCGTCACACTTGCATCCACGCTTTGTCACCGCTACCACCAGTCTCCGTGGACACCGTCCGGATTTAACTGCTGCCAAACACAAAGCACACAATAGTCATTCTCCATTTATACTGAGTATCACAAACCTATATAAGGTAATCATGAAGGATTTAGCCAATATGAACTGGAAATCACAGTGACCTTTAATGGAACACAGTCTGAGCCGGAGACATCAGAGCGTCAAGAGAATGTGGTCATGGGGAAGAAGCAAAGGAAACATTCCAATTCAATGGCATATTATATAATCTTGGGACATCCCAAAACATCTTACACTCATTAAAACGCTTTTGAAGGACAATTACTGTTGAATTCATTGTGAGCAACTATTTTCCCCCCTGGAATTTCACACAAATTGCACTGAGTTAAAAACAGGAAAAGCTGGTCTTGTGATGTGTGTTGGAAACAAATACTGTATCATTCCAGAGCAGTGGAAAGAATTTCCCTGTTCTTGTTGTTAGTAGAATTATTATGTCCAACTAAATTGGCTCCTTCAACAGGGCCACATTCCCTAAGTTTATCAGCCAAAGTAATGTCCCCAGGCCTCCAAAGGGGGAAGGAATTATGACCTGTGACAGAAGGTCTGACAGGGACATAGTCCTGCAGTCAGCAGATAGAGTAACAGAGTCCTAGAGCACGACAGTACAGAAACAGGCCCTTCAGTCATCTAATCCATGCTGAACTATTATTCTGCCTAGTCCTATCAACATTCACCTGATCCATAACCCTCCACACCCCTCCCATCCTTGTACATACCCAAATTTCTCCTCATTGTTGAAATCAAATCCACATCCACCACTTTCACTGGGAGCTCGTCCACACTCTCACCGTGCTCTGACTGAAGAAGTTCTTCCTCAGAACTGGCCTCATTATAGTACTAAAGCAAGGGCCTTTGTGCAGGAAACGGGTTAGTCAGTGTCAAGAAGCCCAACTGTGGTAAAACCAGGGCGGACAACATTGAAGTGAATTAATAGAAATTTGATCTTTTTGTGCATTTATTTCTGGTCGCCCACGTTGAGGTTTTAGAGAGGGATGCAGAAGTGGCTCACCAGCAGGCAGCCTGGATTTAGAGGGCATGTGCTATAGGGAGAGGTTGGATAAAGCAGCAGAAGCTTAGGGGAGATCTGATAGAGGTATTTAAGATTATGAGAAGCATGGATAGACAGCCAATATCTTTCGCCCAGGGTTGAAATGATTAATACCAGAGGGCATGCACATGTGAGAGGGGGTATGTTCAAAGGAGATGTGTGGGGCAAGTGTTTTACAGAGAGACTGGCGGATGCCTGGATTGCACTGGCATTGGTAGAGGCACAGGAACATAGAGGAAACGGAAGGATATGGACATTCTGTCGGCAGTAGGGATTAGCTTAGTTGGCCATTTGATTACTAATTTAGTTAGTTCAGCACAACTCTGTAGGCCAAATGGCTTGTTCCTGTGCTCTACCGTTCTTGTCCTTGCTAATGGTCCAGATTTTGGAGGGTAATGTTCCAGCAAACGACTCATTTCACTGCATCCAATGACCATCAGTCTGAAACATTTATAAATGGATTCAGTAGGGTCAGGTGCTATATATTTACTAATCCTTGTCCAGCCTTGTTATGTATAAGGTCACCGTAGATATCTGCAGGATCCTGTGTCACAAGATTTGCTTTCAGCACAGGTACATGGAAGCTGAGTGGAAACTGACGTTTAGTTTAGGGAATATGCCGACCAAAGGCACCTGCCTCCTAAATTCTCCCTGTTCTGTTTTTTTATGGGTAAGTCACAGCAATTTTGAATTATTTTTGTGCACACTTCCTGTAGGTCTCACCCTTTGGAAAACTGGACAGGGTTTCAGAGTACAATATACCCAGCTCGGATGTCATATCTCTGACACATTTCTTGCACAAGATGACACCAAGATACACACTGCTCATTCTTTCCAGCAGAAACCTGAACCAGGATTATGATACACATTTTCAGGTTACTCACAATTGAACAAGGAGCACCCCAGGCAATATGGGAGACACTCCTTGAGATAAAGTGTCCCAGCTGTCTCTCAGAGCACCAATGTCTCTACATTCCTTCTTATTTCCTGATCTTCTTGCAGCACTGCTCCAGACACCAGGATCTTTCCACAGGGCAAGGCAGTTCAATCCTGTTGGCGCCCGTGGTACTGGGGCCACTCATGGAAAGCAGCCGAACCGAGACCACACTGTGACCAAGGGATCTCAGTTTCAGATTCAGATTTACTTATCAACACATACAGTGAAATGAGTTGTTTGCATTAATAGCCGACACGCTGGAGGCCAACATAGTATGCCCACAATGCTCAGAGTAACACAGAACACAACTAAACAAGCCCCTTTCCTCTCTCTCACTCCCACGCACGGATAATCCTCCAGCAGCAGGACAGATCTCTGGGGTTCAAAGTTCAAAGTAAATTTATTATCATATATATATATATATATGTCACATTTACAACCTTGAGATTTATTTTCTTGCAGGCACACTCAGTAGATTCAAGAATCATAACAGAATCGATGAAAGACCGCACCCAACAGAGCAGACAAACAACCAATGTGCAAAACACTACAAACTGTGCAAATACAAAAGAGGAAAAAAGAATAATAACTAAGTAATAAATATTGAGAACATGAGATGAAGAGTCCATTGGTTGTGGGAACAGCTCAGTGATGGAATGAGTGAAATTGAGAGAAGTTATCCTATTGGTTCAGGAGCCTGATGGTTGAGGGGTAATAACTGTTCCTGAACCCGGTAGTGTGAATCATGAGGCTCCTGTACCATTTTCCTGATGGCAGCAGTGAGAAGAGAGCATGACCTGGCTGGTGGGGGTCTTTTGACAGCGGATGCTGCTTTCCTGTGACAGCGCTCCATGTAGACGTGCTCAGTGGAGGGGAAGGTTTTAATTGTGATGAACGGAGCTGTAACCACTACTTTTTGTAAGATTTTCCATTCAAGGGCACTAGTGTTTCCGTACCAGGCTGAGATGCAATCAATATACTCTCCACCACACATCTATAGAAGTTTATCAAAGTTTTAGATGTCATAACAAATCTTTGCAAACGTCTCATGAAGTAGAGGTGCTGCTGGGCTTTCTTTGTAATGGCACTTACGTGCTGGGCCCGGAACAGATCCTCTGAAATGATAACTGAGGAATTTCAAGCTGCTGACCCTCTGATGAGGACTGGCTCATGGACCTCCAATTTCCTCCTCCTGAAGTCAATAATCAGCTCCTCGGTCTTGCTGACATTGAGTGAGAGGTTGTTGCTGTGGCACCATTCAGCCAGATTTTCAATCTCCGTCCTACATGCCGATTTGTCACCACTTTTGATTCGGCCAACAACAGTGGTGTTTTCAGCACACTTACAGTAAATATGGTATTGGAACTGTGCTTAGCCTCACCCTTATAATTACAAAGTGAGTAGAGCGGGGGGGCTAAACACACAGCTTTGTGGTACACCTGTGCTGATGGAGATTGTGGAGGACATGTAGTTGCCAATCTGAACTGACTGGAGTCTGCAAGTGAGGAATTGAGAATCCAATTGCACACGGAGGTATTGCGGCCGAGGTCTTGAAGCTTATTGATTAGTTTTGAAGGGATAATAACATTGAATGCCGAGCTGTAGTTGATAAAGAGCATCCTGATATATGTATCATTGCTGTTCAGATGTTCCAGGGTTGGGTGAAGAGCCAATGATAATCCATCTGGGCTGGATGCTTTCTGTGAGTTCACCCCGCCCCCCCCACCAAAGGATATTCTCACGCCAACCTCAGAGACTGAAATCACAGGGTCATCAGGGACTGTGGGAGTTTGTGAAGCTTCCTCTACGTTTTGATGGTCAAAATGAGAATAGAAGGCATTGAGATCATCTGGAAGCGAAGCCCTGCTGTCATCTATGTCGCCTGAGTTCACTTTGTAAGAGGTAATAGCATTCAAGCCTGGCCACAGGCATTGAGTATTCTTCATTGATTCAAGTTTAGTCTGGAATTGCCACTTGGCCCATGAGCTGGCTTTCCAGAAATCGTACCTGGACTTCTTATATTTTACTTGGCCTCCAGGCATGAATGCCACTGATCTGGCTCTCAGAAGATTGTGGATTTCATGGTTCATCCAGGGCTTCTTGTTGGGGAAGACTCTGAATGATATTGTGGGGACACACTCATCTACGACCTTTTATAAAATCCATGACAATTCTGGCATATTCATTCAGATCCTCTGGTGAGTCCTTGAACACGGCCCAGTCCACAGACTCGAAGCAACCCTTAGCTGTTTCTCTGCCTCCCGCAACGACCTTCACATTGTCCTTATCTCTGGAGCCTTGCTCTTTAGCCTCTGCCTGTATCAGCCCAGGACTATACCAAAATGCAGCCATCGGATCATGACTTCCGGACTTCTGATTGGCTTTGGGTTATGATCTTCTGTATCAAACCCTGGACTATGCTGGGGGTCAAAAACTGACTGCACCAACTGACCAGCCGTCAGGCATCCTCAAGCCTCCTGCTCGCAAGGACATGCACTGACCTGGAACAACACAACAACTAGAGATGCCCTTTGTCCTCATGTCCACATCGCTGGCCTTTTGATGGCAGAGCTGAGGTTTGGACTCCCAATGTCCTGTGTCCCATATCTACGCCGCGGGCCTTTTGACCGCAGAGTGGAGGCCTCATTTCTGAATGTCCTTCATCACCTCTCCACATCGCAGCCCTCGAAACGCGGGTGTGGAGTGAAGGCTTGACCTCCAACTCCTCCATATCCCTGTCCCTAAATCCTAAACTGACCCCTAACTCCCTTCCCTGTCGCCAAAACCATTCCTATGAACTTAAAAAAGCACTAAGTCTGAACCACAATCTCAACACAGACTGCAGCTCAGTGCCATCTTGAAGTGGTCTGGAGTGCATCTGGCCCCTGTCCAGCCCAATCAACAACAGATGTTCACTGTGCTGCCCTGCTTCCCAGATGACATTGTGAGGGAGGGAAGAGGGTGGTAGATGCCAGTGTGGAGGGAGGAGGGTGGTAGATGCCAGTGAGAGGGAGGGAGAAAGATGGTAGATGCCAGTGTGAAGGAGGGAGGAGGATGATAGATGCCAGTGTGAAGGAAGGAGGAGGATGGTAGATGCCAGTGTGAAGGAAGGAGGAGGATGGTAGATGCCAGTGAGCGCGAGGGAGAAAGATGGTAGATGCCAGTGTGAAGGAGGGAGGATGGTAGATGCCAGTGTGAAGCAGGGAGAAAGATGGTAGATGTCAGTGTGAAGGAGGGAGGATGGTAGATGCCAGTGTGAAGCAGGAAGGATGGTAGATGCCAGTGTGAAGGAGGGAGAAGGGTGGCAGTTGCCAGTGTGAAAGAGGGAAGAGGATGGTAGATGCCAGTGTGAGGGAGGAGGATGGTGGATGCCAGTGTGAAGGAGGGCGGGTGGTAGATGCCAGTGTGAAGGAGGGAGGGTGGTAGATGCCAGTGTGAAGGAGGGAGGGTGGTAGATGCCAGAGTGAAGGAGGGAGGAGGATGGTAGATGCCAGTGTGAAGGAGGGAGAAAGATGGTAGATGCCAGTGTGAAGGAGGGAGGAGGGTGGTAGATGCCAGTGTGAAGGAGGGAGGATGGTAGATGCCAGTGTGAAGGAGGGAGGAGGGTGGTGGATGCCAGTGTGAAGGAGGAGGATGGTGGATGCCAGTGTGAAGGAGGGAGGAGGGTGGTGGATGCCAGTGTGAAGGAGGGAGGATGGTAGATGCCAATGTGAAGGAGGGAGGAGGGTGGTGGATGCCAGTGTGAAGGAGGAGGATGGTGGATGCCAGTGTGAAGGAGGGAGGAGGGTGGTGGATGCCAGTGTGAAGGAGGGAGGATGGTAGATGCCAATGTGAAGCAGGGAAGAGGGTGGTAGATGCCAGTGTGAAGGAGGAGGATGGTGGATGCCAATGTGAAGGAGGGAGGGTGGTAGATGTCAGTGTGAAGGAGGGAGGGTGGTAGATGCCAGTGTGAAGGAGGGAGAAAGATGGTAGATGCCAGTGTGAAGGAGGGAGGAGGGTGGTAGATGCCAGTGTGAAGGAGGGAGGATGGTAGATGCCAGTGTGAAGGAGGGAGGAGGGTGGTGGATGCCAGTGTGAAGGAGGAGGATGGTGGATGCCAGTGTGAAGGAGGGAGGAGGGTGGTGGATGCCAGTGTGAAGGAGGGAGGATGGTAGATGCCAATGTGAAGGAGGGAGGAGGGTGGTGGATGCCAGTGTGAAGGAGGAGGATGGTGGATGCCAGTGTGAAGGAGGGAGGAGGGTGGTGGATGCCAGTGTGAAGGAGGGAGGATGGTAGATGCCAATGTGAAGGAGGGAAGAGGGTGGTAGATGCCAGTGTGAAGGAGGAGGATGGTGGATGCCAATGTGAAGGAGGGAGGGTGGTAGATGTCAGTGTGAAGGAGGGAGGGTGGTAGATGCCAGTGTGAAGGAGGAGGATGGTGGATGCCAGTGTGAAGGAGGGAGGAGGGTGGTAGATGCCAGTGTGAAGGAGGGAGGATGGTAGATGCCAATGTGAAGGAGGGAAGAGGGTGGTAGATGCCAGTGTGAAGGAGGAGGATGGTGGATGCCAATGTGAAGGAGGGAGGGTGGTAGATGTCAGTGTGAAGGAGGGAGGGTGGTAGATGCCAGTGTGAAGGAGGAGGATGGTGGATGCCAGTGTGAAGGAGGGAGGGTGGTAGATGTCAGTGTGAAGGAGGGAGGGTGGTAGATGCCAGTGTGAAGGAGGGAGGGTGGTAGATGACAGTGTGAGGGAGAAGGATGATAGATGCCACTGTGAGGGAGGAGAATGGTAGATGCCAGTGTGAAGGCAGGAGAAAGATGGTAGATGCCAGTGTGAAGGCAGGAGAAAGATGGTAGATGCCAGTGTGAAGGAAGGAGGATGGTAGATGCCAGTGTGAAGGAGGGAGAAAGATGGTAAATGCCAGTGTGGAGGAGGGAGAAAGATGGTAAATGCCAGTGTGGAGGAGGGAGAAGGGTTGCAGTTGCCAGTGTGAAAGAGGGAAGAGGATGGTAGATGCCAGTGTGAGGGAGGAGGATGGTGGATGCCAGTGTGAAGAGGGCAGGTGGTAGATGCCAGTGTGAAGGAGGGAGGGTGGTAGATGCCAGTGTGAAGGAGGGAGGGTGGTAGATGCCAGTGTGGAGGGAGGGGGATGATAGATGCCAGTGTGAAGGGAGGGGGATGATAGATGCCAGTGTGAAGGGAGGGAGGAGGATGGTGGATGCCAGTGTGACGGGAGGGAGGAGGATGGTAGATGCCAGTGTGAAGGGAGGGAGGATGGTAGATGCCAGTGTGAAGGAGGGAGAAAGATGGTAAATGCCAGTGTGGAGGAGGGAGAAAGATGGTAGATGTCAGTGTGAAGGAGGGAGGATGGTAGATGCCAGTGTGAAAGAGGGAGAAGGGTGGCAGTTGCCAGTGTGAAAGAGGGATGAGGATGGTAGATGCCAGTGTGAGGGAGGAGGATGGTGGATGCCAGTGTGAAGGAGGGCAGGTGGTAGATGCCAGTGTGAAGGAGAGAGGGTGGTAGATGCCAGTGTGAAGGAGGGAGGGTGGTAGATGCCAGTGTGAGGGAGAAGGATGATAGATGCCACTGTAAGGGAGAAGAATGGTAGATGCCAGTGTGAAGGAGGGAGGGTAGTAGATGCCAGTGTGAAGGAGGGAGGGTGGTAGATGCCAGTGTGGAGGAGGTAGGATGGTAGATGCCAGTGAAGGAGGGAGGAGGATGGTAGATGCCAGCGTGAAGGAGGGAGGATGGCAGATGCCAGTGTGAAGGAGGGAGTAGGATGATAGATGCCAGTGTGAAGGAGGGAGAAAGATGGTAGATGCCAGTATGAAGGAGGGAGAAAGATGGTAGATACCAGTGTGGAGGAGGGAGAAAGATGGTAGATGCCAGTGTGAAGGAGGGAGAAAGATGGTAGATGCCAGTGTGAAGGAGGGAGAAAGATGGTAGATGCCAGTGTGGAGGAGGGAGGATGGTAGATGCCAGTATGAAGGAGGGAGAAAGATGGTAGATGCCAGTGTGGAGGAGGGAGAAAGATGATAGATTCCAGTGTGGAGGAGGGAGAAAGATGGTAGATGCCAGTGTGAAGGAGGGAGAAAGATGGTAGATGCCAGTGTGAAGGAGGGAGAAAGATGGTAGATGCCAGTGTGGAGGAGGGAGGATGGTAGATGCCAGAATGAAGGAGGGAGAAAGATGGTAGATGCCAGTGTGGAGGAGGGAGAAAGATGGTAGATTCCAGTGTGGAGGAGGGAGGATGGTAGATGTCAGTGTGAGGGAAGAAGGACAGCAGATGCCAGTATGAAGGAGGGAAATCAGATGGCAGAGAGGAAGAATCTGTTCCTGAACTGCCTCCTTAGTCATATATCGATGTTAATAACATTACTGACCAAATGATAAGTTCTAATCAGTCACTCTCTGAAAGTCACAAATGTGTATTCACATCTCAGATATTATTCCTGACAGGTGATGACACATACATTGATACTGCCTGTCAGATTTATTTTGATGTTGATAATCTCACTGTTGATAACCGTACTGGTACAGAACACACTGCTACATATTGATCTTCCTATTCTCTTCAGTAGATACCAGCATATCTCAATTGACACCTGTACCAACACCAACAACAAACATTCCAATAGATGCCAATGGCTAGGTTGATGACCACAAAAATTCCTGAATATATCTGCTTACATTGACACTCTCTGATAGATGTCATTACATATATTGACACTAATACCTACATGGGTAATGATGTCTATATCGTTGCAGACCCAAGATAGGTAACAATATCAGAACTGACTTCAAAATAACCCATGTGCACATTGACTTGTAGATTCTCCACTTGTTACTAATTTCTAAATTGATACCATTGTTAGCTAATTATACAATTTATGTTTGCCCCAGTTCTTTGATAATCACAGTATTGATACTGAGACTATTTCTCCCCAGTAGGACTAACTTCAACACTGTCAGCAATATACCATTAGTAACTGAGTAAGTTAACAGACAAAGCATCCTCCAAAGAACACTGACTGAGATACTGGTACAGTGGTCAAGTTACCAGACTAGTAATCCAGAGATCCAAGTACAAATCTCACTTCAAAATTTAAATCCAGGTAATAGTCAGGATTTTTATATATATATATATAAACTTGTTGTCTGTGATGATGACATAAAACTACTCTTTGAGGGGGATGAAGTTTGCTGTCTTGATTCAGGCAGCAACATCCAGCTAAAGATCTGCCCTCCAGAGCTGGTAGCAATTATAGCGAAGCTGCACCAGTGCAGTACAGTGACAACATTGGCATCTACCCAATGATATGGAAAATTGCCCATTGTCCTGTTCACACAGAGCAAGACAAGTGCAGTTCAGCCAGTTTATGCCCCTGGTCTTCATTAAAGTGATGGAAGGAGTTGTTTACAGAATTATCAATTGGTACTTGGTAGTGCGGTAGTTAAATTACCAATTAATCCAGAGGCGCCAGTTCTAATTCCACTGCAGCCCTGCAGTTAGTAATCTAGAACAACTAGTTCTGGCAATGACAACCACAAAATCTAATGGATTGTCATGAACTTCCCTGGCAGAGGGAAATCTGGCACCCTTACCTGATCAGTTCAATATGTCTTTGACAATCGAATTAACTCTTAATTGGCCTGTCAGACCTGTGAAGCTGGATCATCTCCACGTTCTCAAGGTCATTTTGGGATAGCCAGCAAATGGTGGCCCTAGTGACAGCCAGACCCTGAAAAAATGGTTAAATTAAAAAAAAACTTCTCGTCAATGACCTAGTTCAGATTTTGCAAGGACCATGCAGCTGCAAACCCTACTGTGGTGTTAATTCAAACTTCAGAGTACCAGAGATGGGATAAAAATGATGCTCTTTGACACAAGGGTTGCATTTGGCCTCATTAAGGAGCATTGATAGCACCAAAGTCGCTGAGTATCAATGGCCCTGTAAGTGGGTCATGATTGTTGGTCCATAGTCTCAGCACCAGGCCTTCACAATAGGAGTTCCTCAGGGCAGTGTCCCAGTTTCAACAATGATCTTTCTTGGGTCAAAAAGTCAAAAGTGGGGCTAAAATACATTTCATTGCTTCTTTATTAGGTACACCTGCTCATTAATGCAATTATCTAATCAGTCAATCATGTGACAGCAACATAATGGAAAATTGCCATAACGGAAAATTGCACGCAGACATGGTCAAGGGGTTCAGTTTTTGTTCAGACCAAACATCAGAATGGGAAAGAAATGACTGCGGATGATTGTTAGTGCCAGAAGGGGTGGTTTAAGTATCTCAGAAATTGATGATCTCCTGGGATTTTTATGCTCAACATTGTTCAGAGTTTACAGAGAATAGTATGCAAAATGAAAAGCATTCAGTGAGTGGCAGATCTGTGGGTGAAAATGACTTGTTAATAAGAGCGGTCAGAGGAGAATGATTGGTTCAAGCTGACAGTAACAGCAGTGTGCAGAAAAGCAATTCTGAAGGCGTGACACATTGAACCTTCAGGTGGATGGACAACAGCATCAGAAAGCCACAAATATACACTCAGTGTATCTTAAAACCTGTCGATGCTAGAAATACAGTGTGCTGGGTAATGCCTTGAAGGGAGAAACAGAGATAATGTTTCAGGGATGTTTGCTAACATATGCACAAAGTTCAATTCCATTTTCAAGTCCATAGAAAATGAACCAATTGATATCTACATGGATACGGCCACTCTGCAAACAAAAATTCAAAGTTTCTACTTTCAGTAGCAATTACATTTTTAAGTTTCTAAGTTTTTAAGGATCTGGCATGTCTGGAAAGGCCAACATTCATTGACTATGGGAAGGAAAGGAAGGAGGTACAGGAGCCTTAGGTCCCACACCACTAGGTTCAGGTATAGTTATTACCCTACAACCATCAGGCTCCTGAACCGGTGTGGATAACTTCACTCACCTCAACTCTGAACTGATCACAGAACACAACCCATGGACTCACTTTCAAGGACTCTACAACTTACGTTATCAGGATTATTTATTTGTTGTTGTTGTTACTATTATTATTTGTTTTTTTTATTTACACAGTTTGTCTTCTTTTGCATGTTGGTTACTTGTCATTCTTTGTGTGTAGTTTTTCATTGATTCTATCGCATTTCTTTTTTCTACTGTGAATGCCTGCAAAAAATGAATCTCACGGTTGTATATCGTGACATATACGCATGTACCTTTATAATAAATTTACCTTAAAATTTGAACTTTATCCCAAGGTACTCCCTTGAGGGAGAATGCTGAGCCAGTGACTTGCAAGGCTGTGAGGAGGTTCAACCACTTGGGTGGATTTGAAGTCACATATAGTCAAGACCGTGTAAGGGCATTAATGAACAGGAACATTTGAGCTGAGGGAGTGAATCAGGTTAACCAGTATGTTTGTTTAACAGGCATTAGTCAAGGACCAGCTTTTAGCTTATAGCTTTAAATTACAGAAAGTTGTAAAATTAGTCAGCTCCATCATGAGTACTAGCATCCATGGTATCCAAGACATCTTCAAAGAGCAGTGCCTCAGGAAGACAGTGTCCGTCAGTAAGGACCCCCACCACTCAGAACATGTCCTCTTCTCATTGTTACTGGCAGGAAGGAGGTAAAAAGCCCGAAGGCACACACTCAGCGATTCAGGAACAGCTTCTTCCTCTCTGCCATCCGATTCCTAAATGGACGTGAATCCCTGAACACTATCTCACTACTTTTTAAAATTCATTTTTGTTTTTGCAATACTTACATTAACTTACTTATTTATATATATATTTATTGTAATTCAGTTTTCCCCCCATATTTATCATGTATTGCATTGCACTGGTGCCTCAAAGTTAACAAATTTCACAACATATGCTGGTGATATGAAACCTGATTCGGATTCTGAACTCTATGCTGGTTACAATGCTCTCTAATGTATATGTTGGTGCTGTTGTTTTCCTTCACTCACAGATCACATATGCACAGGCCCCAATTTTCCTGGCTGAATGAACCCTTTCAGCAATTTCTCAGAAAGTCACGATTTTCTCTAATTGCAGCTGCTTTCTGCATTTGTTCAGTCTGGGTGGGTTTCTCCCTGGACCCCAGACTGACATTTGCCTTCAGTGCCACTGAAATGAGTCTCTGTGTCGAGTCTGAACACATGTTGCTATAATTGAATCTCTGTTGATTTGAAGTCAAAGCAAGAAACAGATGCTCATTATAAAGCCATAGCTAACCGTCTAGCTGGAGGGGAATGTGTGGCAGGGACAAGGTGAGATGCAGAAAAACACAAAATGCTGGAAGAACCCAGCAGGTCAGGCAGCATCTATGGAAAGGAATTAGCAGTTGATATTTTGGGCCGAGACCCCCTCATCAGGACATTTTGTATGTGTTACTCTGGATTTCCAGCATCTGCAGAATCTCTTGTATTTACACAGAGGGAGACAACTGTCATGGGGTGCTGCAGCTCCCCCCCTCCCCCTCCCACAACCTGAGGTAACTTTGAGAGCCTCAATCTGCCACTTGGTGTATTTCTTGTCTTTTATTTCACCTTTGAAAGGAGAAGTAAAGCCTTTTACATTTCTAGTGCAGACTCATCACTGGAGTCAAATGGGAAGACCGATGACATGAGCCATACACAAAATGGTGGAGGAACTCAGCAAGTCAAGCAGCATCTGTGGAGGGGAATGAACAGTCAATGTTTCAGGCTAAAACCCTTCATCAGGACTCTTCAAAATCTCTTCCAGCACTTTGCGTGTTGGTGCTCCAGATTTCCAGCACCTGCAGAATCTTTTGTGTCTCTGATGTGTCAATGACAAGACTTTGCTTCAAGCAAAATATGTGGGTATCAGGAGTTTCTGATCTCCACCATCCCTATTCAGCAGGAAGTACTCTCTATCATGAGGAAAAAATAAATAACTTGCAATTAAATAGCTCCTATAACATCCTGATGGCCTTTACAGACAAGATACTTCAGTAATGTAGGCATTTAGGTAATATGGAAGACATTGAATGGGGTGCAGCCAGATATGCTGGTGATTTTAGTAAAGCTATTACAATGTGTCAGTGAACTAAAGGCCCAGACACTGATGCAGAGCAGAATAGAACCACTCATAGAGTGCTGTGTAATGCACAGCCATGATATCACAGAATAAAATCTCTCGTAGAGTGCTGTGTAATTTACAGTCATGATATCACAGCACCCTATGTGTAATGCGATATCCCTATATTATACTTTCTCATACTTATCTATATACTGCTGAGCTGCTGTGTAGATCGCCTGTGAATTATTACATTGCTCAGAATGTTGAATAACTGCAAGCTGCTTGGGCTTCACAAACTTTCCCTGTATTTCCATGTTGATGTAGGGAGGAAAGGCACCAGGAGATGGGCAGAAAAGGGAGAGAGAGAAGCTGGCAGGAAAGGGGAAGGTATAATGCAAAAAAGACATAGAGGGAGTTAAACAAGGAAGTTTGAGAGTGTAAGAGTCAGGAAAACAAAGGGGAAAGAGATTTAAAAAACAGAAAGGGAAGAAGGAGGATAAATAACAGAGGCAGGAACTAGACAAACTGGGGATGGTGGGAGAGGGAATGTGCAATGGACCCCAAGTAAGGCTGCATTAGGAGTGCAGTGGTAACTCCCGACACCACCCTCTATCTCACAGGGAGTACCATGTCGATTTAACAGAATGACAGCTGGAAAACAGAAGGTGACTGGGTTAGTTGATTGAAATTTTCACGATGGAAAATAGTCAATGGAGAAAAGTGATTCTTGTGAGTTGAGGAATCCAACAGTAGGGGTCAGGACCAAAAATACCAGAGCAAAGATGTTCAAGGGAAGAGTCGGCAACCATTGGCATACACTGATGGCAGGAAGGAATCAGAACTGTCTTCGGCATGTGCTAGTGATATCAATCTTAAATCAACGTTTGACATAGTAATCAACTAAAAACAGTTATTAGTAGTTATGTGTGGGGTTAGCACACTCTACACACTGGAACAAGCTGACAGGGCTAACAGAATGGCCTGCTTTTGTTCTCATGTTTCTAAAGTTATGAAGGGTAGAGAGTGAATTGAACAGCAAAGAGAAAAGGAGATGCTGCCTACCCTGCTGACTCCCTGGGTATTTTTTGTGTGTGTCGCTCAGAAAAGGAGGCAGACAGGAAGAACAGACAGAATAGAAAATAAGTTAATTTGAAGAGAGAGAGAGAGTGATGCAGAAGGAGACAGACGTAGGCAGACAGAAGACAAGAGAGTGGGGAAGATGTGAGGGAAGGGGTAAATCAAGCCAGAGAGAGAAGGTAAATCAGCCAGGGTTGTTCTGATGGTCATTGGCTCGGAATAAGACCTAGCAGCTGAAGCTGAATACAGTACTCACAGAAGCCAGCAGCATTTAGCTGCCTGCTGAAAGTGAAAAGAATTTACATAGAATGGGTTTCTCCCGGTACCGTTCATACAACTCGAGGGTAATGAGAACGTCTGAGATATGGAGAGAGTGGTGAACTCACCCGTGAAGTTGAGTCCTTGGGTTGAGGTTGAACCCAGCCACAGTAGGATCGTGGCAAGGGTGAGGACCAGGACGAGACGGTCGGGAAACCATGTCCTCATGTCCAGGGGTGAAGAAGCAACAGCAAGTGTGACGGCGGAGACACAGGGAATGAAACACGTCTGTAACCAGTCTGGTGAGGGTAGATCTCATTACCTCAAGTATTTCAAATATTCAGCCTGGGACCTAGCCAATACCATACATAATGTCTGGGCAGAAGCTTAATGCCAGTTAGGATTTAAATCTGTTTCCAATTTAGCTGCATCCCTCCAGGGTCCTAGTGCTGCCAGCATAGCCTCAGAATATGTAGTCATGTGTTTGGTTAAGATTTTGTCTGCAGTAACTTTCAGAATTGCAATTCTTGGCAGTGGAAGAAGTACAAAAACATTTACAATGAAAATCCTGGAGCTGAGAAGTTCTGTTTGCCAAGATAGTTTGAATAGGCTGAGGCTCTTTTCCCCAGCAAAAAGAGTAATCTGAGAATGGTTAAGGATTTGAAAGAGTAGATATCAGGGAAACATTTCCACAAACTGGGGAGCAGAGCAGTGGATCATAAATACTAGTACTGCTCTGAGTGGGCTGTTGGTGGGAGTGATTCTTCTCTGGGACAATGAGGAAACCTGTTCCTCCAGTTCAGGGGATACAGTTCTGGGCATCACTTCCAGTAAAGGAAAATTAATCTTGTCCTACTCAGGGTCATCATGTCATTGAGAACTTCTGATCTTGTCTTGGCATCATAATGAACCAAGTTTGTCAATCAATTCCTCTCTAATGATGGTCTCCTAGCCACCTTGTAACATGACATCCCAATTCTTGTACTCTGTGCTCTGTCCAGTGAAGGCAAACATACCACTCGCCTTTGTCACCAGCTTGTCTTCCTGGTTTGCTACTTCCAGGGGACCACGGGAACTCAGTGCATCACGTCCATTCAACAGAGGCCAATAATAAAAGAAAACAGCAAAGATTAGAAAACTAAAAGCAAAACTAGAATAGCTAGAATTACTCAGATGGTCAGGCTGTATTTATGATAAGGGAAGCAGTTAAATTTTTACGCCAAGGACCTTTCGAGGCCAACAACCTGGAAACAGTTGGGCAATCAGAATCAAGTTTATTGTCACTGATATATGTTGTGAACTCTGTTGTTTTGTGGCAGCAGGACAGTGCAAGATATAAAACATTACTATAGGTTACATTTCATAATAAAATATAAATAATGCAAAAGAGGAATAGGGAAGCAGTGTTCATGGATTGGCAAACTGCTCAGAAATCTGATGGCAGAGGGAAAGAAGCTGTTCCTAAAACATTGAGTGTGGGTCTTCAGGCTCCTGGAGCTCCTCTTTGATGGTAATCATGAGAATAGGGCATGTCCCAGATGGTGCGTGTCCTTAATGACAGATGTTGTCTTCTGGAGGCACTGCCTTTTGAAGATGGTGGGGAGGCTTGTGCCCGCGATGGATCTGACTGAGTCTGAACCCCTCTGCACAGGAGCCTCCACACCATGCGGTGATGCATGCTGTCTGAATGCTCTCCATGGTACATCTGTAGAAATTTTCCAGCACCCCAGCAACAGAGTAGTGCCAGCCAATCAATAGAAGTCAATGTCCTGGCAACAGGGATTAATTTACATCTGAAAAAATAGGAAACTCTGAAAGTGTGAGGGGCAGGTTGGCTCCAGGAGAAACAACAGAATCCTGGGCAATGCGCTGGACGCTAGGCTCACCGGAGTGACCACTGGATGCAGGGAAATTCACTGGCTGTAAAACAATCCACTGAATACAGTATAGGCAGAGCCTCCTTGTGGGGGGACTCCACTGGGAACAGGAAAGCCTAATAGATATGGGAAACTCATAAGAACCCACTGGGTGAAACAGGAACACCAGATGCAGGTAGCCCACTGGATACAGAGTACTTCACTGGTCACAAATCACTGGGTACAACTAAACCCAAGCTCTCACCTTGACAGATAAAGGAAACCACACAGAGTAAAGGGGAAACTATGTGGTACAGGGTGTCCTATTGGGTTCAGAGCACCATACTTGATGCTCGATACTGGACACTGTGTATGATGCAGCAAAACTCCATCTGATATAGATGAACGCACTGTGCACCCTGCTTTTCAATACAGAAAGGTCGTCTGTCTCCAACCACAGTGGCAACACTCTACACTCGAGTAACCGTCAACAATTGGCCACTGGGAGTCACTCTCAATACAACTCAATGTTGCTGGGTATGTTTGGAAGACTGGGAGAGATAAGGAGGAGCAGCTGGAAGAGGGATGGGTGCCTTCCTCCTGGTACAGTATAGACCCTCCCACCCATTTGGGCTTAATAAACCCAAATATAACTTCAATCTTGTTTCTACGTCAGCACATTACAGCAATAGTGCTCTCATGGAATGAAGCAGCCCCTCCACTGGGTCAGACTTCCCTGAAGATTCATTAACCGAGTCACATTTCTCCAATTCTTCACCTTCTTTGTACCAACAGGTGCGTTGAGGCACCAAACGGCAGCCAACTCAATCTGTGACCTGCCACTGACACCAGATACTTGTGGATAGCACCTTCTAACCCTTCCCCTGTGGGACAGTGCTGGTAAGTGTCTGTATTAACTCAAAGGACAGACCTGCCCCACCACACTGAAATTCTAAGCACTTCCACTCCTCTGCTAACCTCCTTTGCCCTTATCCGAAACCCTTCTCAAAACGACATCCTTAAAGAGTGTAAGCTAACTCCCTATCATTCATCAGCCGAGTGCTCAGCAACTATTTTGCAAATCTTTCACCAGACCACTCCATCGCTCCACTTGCTTTGAGGCTCATCTTGATATCTGCTGCAAGGGCTCAGTGCTGAACCTTGGACGATAGCAGTCCCTAATGTCTTGCTATTGATATTGATTTCTTATTATCACACGTACCAAGATGCAGTGAAAAGCTTGTCTTGCATGCTGTTCATACAGATCAGAATATTACACAGTGCACTGAGGTAGTGCAAGGTTAGACAATAACAATGCAGAGTAAGGCACAGCACAGGTAAACAATAAGGTGCAAGGTCATAACAGGGTAGGTTGTGAGGTCAAGAGTTCAGTTTATCATAGGGAACAATTCAATAGTCCTATAACAGTGGCAAAGCTGACCTTGAGCCTTGTGGTACATGCTTTCAGGCTATTGTATCTTCCGCATGATAGACGAAGAGGGCAGAGAGAATGTCTGGAGTGGGCGAGGTCTTTAAATATGCTGGCTGTTTTGCTGAGGCAGACAGAAGCATAGACAGAGTCCACGGAGGGGAGGTTGGGTTCCGTGATGTGCTGAGCTGCGTCCACAACTCTCTGCAGTTTCTTGTGGTCACGTACAGGGCAGTTGTCGTATCAAGCCATGATGTATCCAGATAGGATGCTTTCTGTGGTGCCTCGGTAAAAATTGGCAAGGATTGATGGTAACATGCCAAATGTCTTTTGTCTCCTGAGGAAGTAAGGTTTCTTGGCCATGACCTCTATATGTTTGGAACAGGACAGGAGTGATTTTCACTCCTAGGAATCTGATGCTCTCAACTCCCTCAACCTCACCGCCAGTGATGTAGACAGGAGCACGTGCACCATCCCCCTTCCTGAAGTTTACAGGAAAAGTTTGGTGTCATGACCCCATGTCACTAAGCTCTCTACCTCCTTCCTGTTCTGTAACTCATTGTTATTTGAGATACAGCCCACTATGATATGGTATCATCTGCAAACTTGTAGAGGGAGTCCACTGAATTCACTGAAGATCAAGCTGTGTTAAGTTCCCATTCCTTACTCTGCTGCTACTAGGTAACTCTTCCAGCTGCGTCCTGGGGTATGCCTCATTCTTCTCCAGGAAAAGGAGCAGATCCTTCAGCCTTCAAGCCTGCTGCAGTCAGACCTTGGTTACAATTTGCCTCATCTATCTTTTTATGTTTCCCTCGATCTAAAAAAATAATGTCTACCTACATTGTTCAATTTTTAAACAACTCAAGCAATTGTCCTCACACAGGTATTGCCAGTAGGTTACATGTTGCAACACCACTCAAAGTACAAATTTATTATTAAATTATGTGTATATCATTATACAACCTTGAGATTCAGCTTCAAAACAAAGAAACACAATAGAAATCAGTAAAAATCCAATTTGCAAAAGACGACAAAAACATGCAAGTAATAAAAAAGTGAAGAGACACGTGGAAGTTGAACTGCAGAGTCCCTGACAGAGAGTCCACAGCTGCAGATCCTGTCCAGCACTGAGGTGAGTGAAGCCCAACCAGGAGCCTGACAACCGCAGGCAACAATTGCTTCCGAACCTGGCGTCATGGAACCCAGGACTCCTGCACCTCCCGCACGACAGTCGTAGTGAGAAGAGAGGGAGACTGGCCAAATGCAGGCAGACATCACTGAACACCCCGGTTCATTTTCTGCTCTCATCCGCGATGATTTTAATCCTGCTCGACACTTTAATCGGCACGGACCACGGGTTCACCTCGTCCTCAGCACAGAGTCATGGAGCTGACCGCAGACTCATCTCCCACCATCAGGCCTCAACACAGCAACATCCGCCCCTGCCAAGCCTACACTCTCAAGAGTATAGTTTGCCAAATTCCCCCAGGAGATCGCAAAAGTACCAGATTGTTAAGTCGGTTCAAATATACGTCCTTAAAAAGAAAATTACAGGCTACACACTGCAATGATCGCAGTTTAGAAGAAGTAAATCTACTAGAGTATCAGTCCTGCTGAAGGGTCTCGGCCCAAAACGTCGACCGTACTTTTTACTATGGATGCTGCCTGGCCTGCTGAGTTCCTCCAGCATTTTGGATGTGCTACTAGAGTATCTAGTAGTTTCGTGAGCTGTCTGCAAAGCATCGCAATTGGTCATCGGCGCTATCTCCTTAACTAAAAGAGGATGCACTTGCCATGGAGGGAGTGCGATGCAGATCCACAGGCTTTGTGGATGAGAGGTTTGCCATCTAATAGATTTTGGTGGACAAAACCGGTGTTCTCTAGAGGTTAGAAGAATGAGATTGTGGGGAGCTGCCGGGGAGGGGGTGGATGTGGATTTGATTTCAACATTTAAGAGAAGTTTGGATAAGTATGTGCATGTGAGGGGTGCAGAGGGATATGGTCCAGGTGACAGGTCGATGGGAATAGGTGGAATAAGAGTTCTGCACAGGCTAGATGGGCTGAAAGGCCTGTAGCTTTGTGATTCTAGGTAATCTCGCCGAAGGTGGTTGCTTCCCCTGGTTGAGCAGTCTGGGGATTCTCTCTAAGATGAGAAGGAGCTTTTGAATTTTTGAAGTTCCCTGGCCTGGAGCAGGTCAGTCAATGAGTTTGTCAAATCAAAGCTTGAGAGCTCAACCCTAGTCATCAAGCAATACAGCCCAGAAGCAGACCCTTCTGTCCATCTTCTCTCTGCCAACCATGATGCCTACCTTCAGCAGTAGCATAATGCCTGCATTAAGCTCACAACCCCCTACTCCTTTCTTACCTGTGTACCTGTCCAAATGCCTTTTAATATTGTACTTGCATCTGCCACTAGCTCGATGCACATACTCAGCACCATCTGTGTGAAAAACTTACCACTGCCCCCCAATCCCCTTTAAATTCTGTCACTTCTTGTGCCCTAGACACACCTGCTCTGAGAAAGAGACTCTTGCTATCTATGCCCCGTATAGTCTTCTAAACCTCTTTAAAGTCACCCCTCAGCTTCCTTTCTTCCAGAGAGAACAAACCCAGTCTATTCAATCCTGCCTTATAACTATCGCCCTCCAATACAGGCAACATCCTGATGAGTCTTTCCTTTCTAATGCTACAACAGCATCCTGTACTGCAGTGACCAGAACTGCTCACAATACTCTCAGTGCAGTCTAACCCATGTTTTGTACAGCTGCAACATTTCTGAATATAAAGGGTGCTAAGGAACATGGAGATGTTCTGGAAAAAGAAGTTGAGGTGGAGGATAGGTTTTGATTTGGAAGAATGGAGAGTTGGCTCACAGGGCCAAATATGCTAGTCCTTTTCCTTCTCCCTGTGTTTTTACATTAGGTCTTTAGCCTGCCTCATTCTGGTGACTCAGTTGGCTTCATCGTCTCTGCTCCCATTCCCCCTCCAGTTGCCCTCAGGTCCTGGACTACGTTCTCCACCCCAATCCCATCATTGCTGGACAGCTCCAGTTAAAGCCATGACCATTAGAGGCAGGAAGCCTCCTTTTCTGAAGAATGTGAAACTACTTACTTTAGTTTCAATTCCTCAGCAGTCAGAATGTTGACATCCTGTGGGGACAGTTTCTAGATTGTGGTCTATTGGTTATATGTTTCATTTCCTGTTTACGAGAATTATGACCAATGTCACTTGCCCACTCTCCTGCTGGGGAAATTAGAGTTTCCAGTTCTCATGTTATCCTCAGACACTGTCATCTAAACCCCAGGGAAACCACTTGTACCCCAAGCACAACTACCTGATCCTCGGGGCTAGTCACCAGGTCACTAGATGGAAGCTTCTGATTTTCAGCATGGACCACCTAATCACCAGACACAATCACCTAATCCCTAACCATAACCAATAGATTACCAGGCATAACCATCTGATCCTCAGATTTAACCACCAGGTCTCCAGATAATTATCACATGATCCTTATAAACAGCTACTCGATGTCCAAGTAATCACCCAGTCTGCTGCTCATGAACCTCAGCACCAACCCCCACACAATCTGATCACCCAGTCACCCAGTTCACAGCCTCCGTCAAATGATTCTCAGACATCCCTTTACCCAATTACCTAAGCCATGAGCACACCCTCATAAACTGTCACAGGGACCCCCTCCCCGTCACCCTGTACAGAGATCTCCCATCTCACTGGGTTCCCCTCTTCCTTTCCTTCCACCTCCTTCATCACCCACAATGCCTTCCTCTATGTTTCAACAGGCCTCTCTCTCTCACGTTTGGGCTGTTTCCCTCTCTGACTCTCCCCAGAAGGACTTCTCGCTCGAGGGGCCTATTCTTCTTTGTCCTGCCTTGGCGCGGGCTCTTACCTCTTTCCCCCAAAGCCCCTGCTCCACTTCCCCACTTCCCACAGGGTCTTGGCATATTCCCACCTACTTTCTTTCTCTCTCTCTCTCTCTCTCTCCCCTCACTCCCTCTACCCCTCTCTCTCTCTCTCTCTCCCCCCCCACCTATTGCCCTATTTCACATTTCCCAGCTTCCCATTAGTTACTCCCCACAAGGTTATTTTCTGTTTTTCTCGTTTCCTTTTTACCTAGCCTCTACCTCCTTTCACCACCTATCTCTGTCCACAGCCTGCCCCATCTCCTTCTACATCCTCTCCTCATGTTCCCCCTTCCACCTCTCTGCATTTATCTTACAGACAGGTCCATTCCCTCACTTTCTCTTCACGGAAAAGTTATGCCTCTTCCTCTGCAGGTCAACTCTTTCTCTCTTCCCTCTAAACAGGGCATATTCTTCCATCCTCTGCCTCCAGTGGGACTTTACCCCAAGCCACCAGATGCCATTCTGCCTCACTCTGCTTCGAGATTCTCCACTGCTCACTTTCTGACCGCTGGTCCCTCTAACTCTCCTTCCAGCCACTGGACGAGCTTCGCTCTTTCCTTGGGTCCTGCTGGGGTAGTACCCGCAAGTAGTGGTGCTCCCACGCCTTGTGCAAAAGGTTGCGGGATTGAAAGGCGGACTTGGAGCAGCCTAGGGAGAAATTGCACCCTATGGACACTGCGTGCCAGTGGTGGATCAGGACAGTGTTTGGTCCTGGATGGTGTTGAGTTTCCTGACAACTGGTGATGCAGCAGAGAGCTTTCCATCCTGCTCTTGGCTTGTGCTTTATGGATGATGGAAAGGATTTGGGGTGTCTGGAGAATATTTAGCCTCTGACCCACACTTGTAGTTATGTGGCTGGTCTAGTGAGCTGTTGGTCTAGTTGACCAGCCTCTAGAAATTGGGTCAGGGACTGTCAGGGTTAATGATTGGACTCACGCTTGTTGGAAGAGGTCACTGCTCTTTGGTGAATGTTACTTTCCATTTTGAGAAACCTGCTTCCCATTTTACAGCCCACATCATACTGGCATAGACCACTTCATTTGCTGAGGATTCTCAAATTGAATGCAATCATCAGCAAATTTTCTTTCCTCTGACTTTATAATTAAAGGTCATTGAAGGAGCAGCTGAAGGTGGTTGGCCCTGGGAAACTGCCCGAAGGAACACTTGTAGCGATGCCCTGGGACTATGATGGTCGGTTTTCAGAAATCACAAATATCGTCTTCTGTGCAAAGTCTGGCTCCTGTCACTAGAGTGTTCTTCCTTTACGTCCATCACCTTCAGTTTGATTAGTACTCCTTGATGCGACACTTAGACCATAAGACATGAGAGCAGAGCCATTCCATCATGGCTGATTTATTATCCCCATCAACCCCATTCTCCTGTCTTCCCCTCATGACCTTTGATGCCCTTACTAATCAAGAACCTATCAACCTCTGTTTTAAATATACCTGACGCCTTGGCCTCCACAGCCATCTTGGCAATGAATTCCACAGATTCACCATGCTCTGTCTAAAGAAGTTCATCTTCATCTCCATTCTCCAAGGGAACATAGCCTCAAGATTCAGGGGAGTAGATTTAGGACGGAGATGAGGAGGTACAGCTTTTCCCAGAGAGTGGTGAATCTGTGGAATTCTCTCCCCAATGAAGCAGCGGAGGCTACCTCAGTAAATATATTTAAGACAAGGTTGGATATATTTTTGCATAGTAGGGGAATTAAGGGTTATGGGGAAAGGCAGGTAGGGGGAGATGAGTCCATGGTCAGATCAGCCATGATCTTATTGAATGGCAGAGTAGGCTCGATGGGCCAGATGGGCCAGATGGCCTACACCTGCTCCTATTTCTTATGTTCTTATATTCTAAATAGATAACCTTCTATTCTGAAGCTGTGCCCTCTGGTCTTCGACTCCCCCACTACAGGAAACATCCTCTCCTTCTCCAATTTACCTAGGCCTGCCCCACCATTCTTTTAAACTTCAGCGAGTACAGGCCCAGGGCCATCAAATGCTCCTCATACATTAACCCTTTTATTCCCGCAACCATTAATTTGGTCAAATACTGCCTTAACGGACATTTCTTAGTTCATTTTTGGACCAAGGCTGTGATGAGATCCTGTATTGTCTGGTCCTGCTGAAATCTGAACTGGGCATCAGTGAACACATTGCTGGTGAGTAGCCTTGTCGATGACACTTTGCAAATGATTGAGGAAGACTGGTTGGCAGTGGTTGACCAGACTGGATTGTCCTTCTTCTTATGTGCAAACAATCCTGTGTCACCTTCTATGTTGCCAGCGGTTAATTGTACAGTAACAGCTTGACTACAGGTGTAGCTAGTTCTGGAGTGTGTCTCACAATACTATATTTGGGACACAAGAGAGTCTGCAGTTGCTGGAAATCTTGAGCAACACACACAAAACGCTGGAGGAACTCAGCAGATCAGGCAGCATCTATGGAAGGAAATGAGCAGTCCATGTTTCAGGCCAAGTCCCTTCAACAGAGCTCTCAATCAATCCTGACGAAGGGTCTTGGTTTGAAACATCAGCTGTTTATTTCCCTCCATTTTGTGTGTGTTGGCCTACATCTGGGGTGTTGATTGGTTCCATAGCCTTTGCTGTATCCAGTGCATTCAGCCATTTCTTGATATCGTTTGGAGTGGATTTCTGTTTCACTGATGATTGACACTACACCATAGTTTGAGCTGCAAGGTCTGCTTTGTGTTTACTGGATCTTAATGCCGCAGAGCACAATGGAGGATATCCTCGATCTCTCCCTGTCTCTGTCTGGTGTCCCTTGTGAATCTTCCTCCACAAGACTGCCCGGGAAGTGGAACAGAATGAATCCTGTCCTTCTCCCCTGTTGCCATTTATAGACGGCAGCTGGGGAAAGAGAGGCTGTCGTTGCTCCGAATAACAGTGAGCTATTGACCAGCGTTCACTGTCACGCCTGTCCCAATGATCAAGATCTCTTAGGTGGGATTTCTGAGGCCATTTCTAGGTCAATTGCTGCAGGGAGCATAACCCCGTCTTCTGCGGCTCCAGTATTCATTATTCTGACCACCTACAAAACAGCGGGGTAATCAGACATGCAGTGGGGCAGCCCAGACCAGGAATTTTGTTTACCTGGAACATTACGGCACAGTAGTGTAGTGGTTAGCATAATGCTAATACAGAGCCAGTGATCTGCGTTCAATTCCATCGCTGCCTGTAAGGTGTTTGCACGTTCTTCCCGTGACTGTGTGGGTTTCTTCTGGGTGCTCTGGTTTCCTCCCACATTCCAAAGACATACAGGTTAGTAGGTTATTTGGGCAGCGCAGGTTCCTTGAGCGGGAAGGGCCTGTTACTCCAAATAAAGTAAAAGAAAATAAATAGAACATAGAACAGTACACAGTGCAGGCCCTTCGGTCCACAATGTCGTGCCAACCTCCTAACCTACTCTAAGATCGATCGAACCCTTCCCTTCTACATAGCCTTTCATTTTCTATCATAATTTTATAATTATGGATTTGCTTTATTCAATGTTGTCAGATCAAAACTCACAAGAGCTTCTTTCCTCCAATTTGTCAAACCCCTAGTGATATTTGGTGGATTTCCAATTCTGGTTAGGGAAATTTTCCTGAGGTGAAGGGGTAAGTACACTGTTTTAACCTCTGAGAAGTCTCCCTGTTCTGTTTTATTTGTTGAACAAGGTGCGGCAGATAGGTGGTCAGTGGAACCCCTAAAGCAGCCCAGCGGAAGCTCAGATCCTCCTCAGGGTTATAGTCCCGGGAGCTGGAAAGGAGTTCCTCGTGTACACGTAGACTTACATCAACGTCAAAGTCAAAGTTCAAAGTAAATTTATTATCAAAGTGCATATATTTCGCCATGTACAACCTTGAGATTAATTTTCCTGAAGGCATTCACGGGAAAATGAAGAAATACAATAGAGTTTATGAAAAACTATAAATAACAAATAACCAAAAGAAGATAAATTGTGCAAATAAAACAGACATACATACGTAGATAAAAAACATGCAAACATACATACTTACTGAGAACATGAATTCATAGTGTCCTTGAAATGGTGGAATCAGTTCAGTTCAGGTGAGTTAAGTTACTGATGCCGGTTCAGGAGCCTAATGTTTGAAGAGTAATAACTGTTCCTGAACCTGGAGGGGTGGGATCTGAGGCTCCTGTATCCCCTGCCTGATGGTAGTAGCAAGAAGAGAGCATGGCCTGGATGGTGGGGGTCCTAGATGATCGATAATGCTTTCCTGTGGCAGTGCTCCCTGTAGATGTGCTCAATAGTGGGGAGACCTTTGCCTGTGATAGACAGGGCTGTATTCATACTTCCTGTAGGTCAAGGATTCCCAACCTTTATCATGCCATGGAGCCTTACCCTTAACCAAGGGATCTGTGGATCCCAGGTCGGGAGCCCCTCCTGTAGGCCTTTCCATTCCTGGGCTTTGGTGTTTCCATACCAGGCTGTGATACAACCATTCAGGAGACTCGGCGCTGTGACACGCTGTACGTGTGATATAGTGAAGAACCCAGAGCTATAACAAACCCTGGCTGTCTTCTGTGTTCGTGCTTCGAAGAAGTCTCAGTTTACAGGCTATGTAGTGCGTCTAGTTTTCATTGTATGAGAGGAAATGTCAGTTCAGAGCCACAACAGCAATGGGATAACAGACGGTTAATGATAATGTTAACTGTTTTAGTGACAAACACAACCAGGGTGCCAGAGAGAACTCCACTCATTTTCCTGAGAAGACAGCAAGGCAACAGCCAACAGCACTGCGTCTTTCAGTGCTGCACTGGATAACCAGCCTAGATCAGAACTCAGAAACAGAGCCAACAAAGAGCTTCTGTGAGCTCTCAGCGAGGGAATATTCTGATTTAAGATAGAAACAGAACTCAGGATGAACTTGCTGGGACTGGCAGCATCTGCAGAGATGAAAGGTGTAAGTTGAGATTTTGAATTGGAACCTTGCGTCAGGACTGGGAGTGAACGGAAATGTTTGGCAGTATTTAGTAGTGTGCAGAGGGGTGGGACAGGGGTCGGTAGGTGATAGATGGAATAATACATGGATGGAACCATGTGGAGGAGGGACAAAGCAACAGACGTTGATAGGTGACAGGTCAAGCCAACGAGGAGGGGATAAAGGGCATCTGGATCCAGACAGGAGAAAGGAATGGGAGGGATGAACAAACGGAGAGGTGGGTGGACAGGAGAGTATGTGTAGAAGGAGAGTGTTGGGGATTTGGGTTAAATGAAATTGGAAAATTCAATACTTCATGGTAAATGTATTATCAAAGTACATATATGTCACCATATACCACCTTGAGATTCATTTTATTGTGGGCATACTCAATAAATCCATAATGAAATAATAACCATATTAGACTCAACGAAAGACCGCATCAATTTGGGCTTCAACCAGTATGCAAAAGACAAAACTGAGCAAAAACAAAAAGGAGGAAATAATAATAATAAATATAAATACGTAAGCCAGAGATATCATAAATATGAAATGAAGAGTCCTTGAAATTGAGTCCATACATCGTGGAAACTTTTAGGTGATGGAGCAAGTGAAGTTGAGTGAAGTTATCCTCTTTGATTCAGGAGCCTGATGGTTCAGCAGTAACAACTGTTGCTGGACCTGATGGTTTAAGTCCTGACGGCAGCAGCAAGAAGGGAGCGTGACCTGAATGGTGGGGGTCCCCGATGGTGGATGCTGCTTTGTGGCAATGCTTCGTGTAGATGTGCTCAATATTGGGGAGGGCCTTACCCATGATGTACTGATCCATATCCACTGGTTTTTGTACTATTTTCTGTTCAAGGGCATTGGTGTTTCCATGCCAGGCTGTGATACAACCAGTCAACATATCCTCCACTACACATCTATAGACGTTTGTCAAAGTTTTAGATGTCATGCCGGATCTTCAC
The DNA here is from genome assembly GCF_963921235.1 of Mobula hypostoma. Classification (NCBI taxonomy): domain Eukaryota; kingdom Metazoa; phylum Chordata; class Chondrichthyes; order Myliobatiformes; family Myliobatidae; genus Mobula; species Mobula hypostoma. Next base: position 223,550,639 of record NC_086098.1, read on the forward strand.
AAACTCCTAAGGAGGTATTCACACTATTGGGTCATAAGCTGCCCTAGTAAACCTTGAGATGTCCTTCCAATTTGCATTTGTCCACTTCCTAGCAATACAGAAAGTCAAGGATAGATCAGTTGGTATTGAGAAGCCACTATATTAGGTGCACATGTACCTAATATAGTGTGAAGGAGAGTTAAAACGATATGCAACTGTAAGCTTGAAATGGCCCTGACAGCAAGAGTGCAGACGCCCTGTAAAACCATCACCTGTGTAGAGGTGGCCACTTCACCAGGTTGAAGGAGGTGCGGCTGAGCCTCTGCCTGTCCTGGAAGGAGTGTGTGGGTCCCCCGGATGGTGCTGAGGGTGGAGGCGAAGGTTCCGGTGTTCACACCTCCTTTGGCTTCAGGGGGACGTGCCAGGTAGGGAGGGATGAGTGTGTCAGTCCTGAAGGGAGTCGTCCCTGTGGAAAGAAGAAATGGAGGAAGAAAGAAGTGTGACTGGTGAGGGGGATCGAGTTGGAGGTGCCGGAAATGGTGGTGGATGATACGTCGGATGCAGGTGAGAGATGACAACTAAAGTCTATTACTGTTCTGCTGGGAAGTGGAGAGGGACACGCTGAGTGCTTAGAGTAGACATGCAGAAAATGAAGGAAATCCATCAACGATGGCAAAGTGGGGCAAGGGTATGCTTCAGGAATAGAGGGGACTCAGAGGGGACTCAGAGGGGACTCAGAGGGGACTGCAGGGCCTTCATGGGAGTCTGAGAGGCTCCAACATCTGACCCCCAGCAGGTCCTCCATCCCTCCTCTTCTGGGCATCACCTGAACTCGCTCAATCTTCCTGCACCGGCTGCATTGAGTTAAGATGAGCTGCATGTGAGTACAGTGGGAAGACGGGAGAGATGTCAAATTTCACAACAGTTCAAAATGCAGATGGGAGTAATGGTGACATTGTAACACGGACTGAGAAAGTGAAAATAAAGGGGCAATGAGGACCAGAATGCATAGGATTGATGCTGAGTTCCAGACAAAAAACTCTGCTTATTGGTCACCTCATATCAGCCACGCTCATCCAATGAGCCAGGGCTCTGACATGGCTCAATTGGGATAGGTACTAGAAGTCAGAGATACAGCATGGAATCAGACCCTTTGGCCCATCAAACTGTGCTGAGCACTGAGCACCATTTTTACATGAATCCATTCCATTCTCACCACATTCTCATCAGGTACTCCCAGAATCTGCCACTCGTCGAGTCGCCAATTAACTCAAAGAATGTGAAATCCAGGTTCATTGAGTAAAGAAATACAGAAGTACGACTGATTGGGATGAATGTATTTTTTAAAAAGAGAAGCGAAAGAGGCACTATAAATCAGTGTTTTCACACGACTTGGAATGATTGCCTTCCAGGTTGTAAAAAACTCCGAGTGTTGGTGTATTTTCTCCGGATCATATTCCCTCCTTTGCTGACTCAACTCTTTAGCTCAGATGGAAAGGGGACTACGTTAGAAAGTCCTCGATTTCATGCTGACCGTTGCCTACAGTTCCAAGCAAGTGCAGGTGGTCAGTTTGTACTGACCTTTCCACTAACACACCCATTCTGAGAAAAGCACCACTGAGCTCAGTCTAAGATGTTGTGGTGAGACTGGTGACCAGAGAGATCAGTCTAATCACAGGGTGCAGCAGGAAATTTAAAACACTGCTGACGAGAAGAGCAAAGCATGAAGCAGGAGGTGTACGGTGAGTACCAGTTTTAGTTCAGCTTTAATGTTTCTTCTGTTAATTTTATTTAATATTCTGTGATTTGGTGTGAAACTACAGATGTTGTCCAGAGTTACATTTATCGCCTGGGCTTTGAAATCCTCAATCAATTTTTACAAGGTTCACTTACAAGAGCACACAACCCTGGTTGAGATATCCCTGGTGAGTTTAGACACACTGAGGCAGAATCACCTTATTTCCTTTTTCCCAGTGTAAGTTCACTTGGCTAAGAGATTCTTACTGGTAGTCTTTCCCATGTAATGCACCACCTGTGGGACCCTCTTACAGGGTAAATAGCCGGCGTGTCTTCTCAAGGGTCAGAGCTGCTGCGGTAGAGTGACATTACATTACTCTGCTCTGTCTAGAAATGCAAAGGCTGTAAAATATCATTCTCATGTTAACTGCGTAGTCCCAAGCAGCACTATAACCTCTCTCTATCCTGAGCTGATCTTTTTATTCTGTTGTATATTCCTCGGCTTCTGTTACTGTAACCCATTCACTTCAAGGCTCGACGTGTTGTGCCTTCAGAGATGCTCGTCTGCACGCCACCATTGTGACGCATAGTTATCTGAGTTACTGTCGCCTTCCTGTCAGCTTGAATCATTCTGGCCATTCTCCTCTGACCTCTCATTAACAAAGTGTTTTTGCCCGGAGAACTGCTGCCCACTGGATGTTTTTCTTTTTTTCTCTGTAAACCCCAGGGACTGTTGTGCATGAAAATTCCAGGAGATCAGCAGCTTCTGAGATACTCGAACCACCCCATCTAGCACCAATCATTCCACAGTCAAACTCACTTAAATCATCTTCCTTCACCTTCTGATGTTTGGTCTGAACAACAACTGGACCTCTTGACCACCTCTGCATGTTTTTATGCACTGAGTTACTGGCTCACGATTGATTATCTGATTGGATATTTGCATAAATGAACAGGCATACATGTGTACCTAATAAAGTGGCGGCGGAGTGTAACTATAAATATATCTCGGGAACAAGAGAGAGAGAGAGGGTGAGAGATAGATTAAGGCCAATTTCAGAAGGAGATGGAGAATTCTGTTGGTTTGGGATGTGGATATGTATACGTCTACATCCCAAACCAACAACATTCTCTGCTTCCTTCTGAAATTGACTAATCTCACTCTTTCCATTCTAGTGAATTATTTGAAACAGTCCTGGCTGGCTATATTCTTTTATGATGCTCTTTCTCAGTTCTGGGCTGACAGTAATATTCTTTTGATCATGAACCGATGTTGTTCTCTCTCTCAGTCCTGAGTTCACGTTACTCTCCCTTTTGATACCAAGAGCCTTAGACCTCTCACCTTTTCCACTGTAAACCTTTAATCAGTTCTCTCTATGCTAAGATGATGTATAATCTCTCTCGGTTCTGAACCAGCCATTTTCTTCCTCTGTGCTGCAGTGTCAGTAGTTAATTCCTCTGTCTCAAGCTGCCATTTCTTCCTCTCTGTACTGAATAGATTTTATTGGCTGTCCACCCTGCGATGGCCACTTTAATTCTATCCTGAGTGGACCTTATTCCCCATGTATTCTGAGCTAACGTCACCCTCTAACTCTCCCTCATACATTCTCTCTCATTGTCCTAAGGATTGGCTCAGCAATGGATCGCAGTCATATTGTTCTGGGTCACACCAGTTGCTGTCCCAACATCAGCCACTGTGACAGCCCAGTGTGCAGGTGCGGTGACATTGCCCTGCAGAGCCGCCAGGGTGAAGAGCCATACCTACACCTCGGTCAGGTGGTACAAGGTACGTGGCCAGCGACATCGAGTCTGATGCAAGGGGCTATGAATGACAGCAATGTCAACACGGAAAGTGGGGAATGGTGGGGTTTGGATGGAGGGAAGGGGGTAGGCAACAGCGTCTGGTTGAAGAGAGTGATGACTGACAGAATCCTCTGGATGACTGGTGAATGGTGAAGTTAGTTTAGATTGGTGAGACATAGAATCTAGGCAGAAAGAATGGCGAATAACAGAGTTCTGGTCAGAGGAAGTGTGTGTGATACGGTGTGGTCAGAGGTTGTGATCAGCGTCAAGGCCCGGTCGAAGGGAAAGGTTGGCCCAGTTATCATTTCCCTGAGCCATGGTGGTCCAGTTAGAGCTTTTCTGAGGGCAGTTGCTGTGTTTTGACCATTTGTGAGGGGTCATGATGTAGATGGTCCAATCTTGTGCTTGTGTATCTGGTGAGCAACCAGGGTCTGAGTAAGTGGTGTCAGGGGATCCAATACAGTGGGGCACAGGGACTGGATGACTGGGATGTGACAATGAGATAGTCGGAGTGTCTGGGAGAACACCACATGGGACCATATTTTTCAGGACTGGAGAATGGAGATTGGTTCCTGGGATTCAACTGACTGGTGCTTCTAGAATTGAGTGATCAGGACCTGGAATTCAAGTATGTGGTTTTCAGTGAGTTTTTTTTTCAAAATCAAATATCCTTGCTGCCTGGTATGAGGTGATTGGGATTGTTGACTGTGTGTAAGTGTTTCTTAGAGATCAGGATAAGGGATAAAGGAATATAGTAAGACTCTGTTAATCGGTTTTCCAGTTGTTTGAAAATCCTGATGGTTCAGCATCTGGGCCCTCAGTTAATGTTTTTTGTGCTTCCTTCAGCAACACACACACACACACACAATGTGCTGGAGAAACTCAGCAGGTCAGGCAGCATCTATAGAGGGAAATGAACAGTCGACGTTTCAGGCCAAAACCCTTCACCAGCCCTTATTGGATTCACTGCAAAATGTTATCATAATTCTGTGTAGCATTTAAAAATTATAGTAATTTAATAAATTCTATCAGGTATTAATGGGAAATAACATCCAGAAATCTGGAAAATTTACTGGTCTGTCACCATCAAAGTCTTGAGCTTGTTGAATTAACAGTTTACTGTATCTTGGGACTGGATGAAGGAATATCCTGGAATTGGGAGAGAGTTGGGAGTTTCTTGGTACAGGCTGACCTTGGAGTTCCTGAAGTTGACCTGTGGGAACGATGAGATTGACAAAAACAGAGAGAAAGATACCAATAGAAAAGATGAGAGGTCGGTGAGCCTCTAGTAAATGATCTGGAGGACTTGAGAGCAAACTAGCAAAGTTTTTAAAACAAGCATAATGGAGTGGCTACATCCAATAGTCAGTCTTGGTGATGGGAGAGAAAAAAGATGGAAATCAGGGGGTGGCCCAGTGGTGAAACCAGTAGAGTCACAGCCTCTCAGCACCCCAAATCCACATTCAATCCTGACCTCAGGTGGAGCTGCAACTTCTCCCGCGTGATGGCCTGGATTTTCCCCTGGGACCTCAAACTTCTTCCCAAAGCCGTGTAGGCTCGTAGGTCAACTGGGCACTGTAAATGGGCCCTAGTGCCTGGTGGAATCTGGGGATGGGGGTGCGGGAGATGAGTTGATGGAAAAATGATGAGAATAAAAACAGGATTAGTGTAGGATCAGTGTAAGTGGGTGGCTGGTGCTAAGTGAGGACTCATGAGACTGATTTCATGCTGCAGCTAGAGAGCCAGAGAGAAGTAACAAATTTGCTGAGAAAGCATTGGAGCCAATAGGCAATTCAGGGCAAAAGGGATTTCTTTAGACAAATGCACAGTATGTAGGAACATACTTACACTGTAAAGAACCTACTTACAGGAAAGATGTCAATAAGATTGAAAGAGTGCAGTGAAAATTGACAAGGCTGTTGCCAGGATTTGAGGACCTGAGTTATAGGGAAAGATTGAATAGGTTAGGTCTTTATTCCCTGGAGTGTAGGAGAATGAGGGGAGATTTGATAGAGATATACAAAATTATGAGGGGTATAAATAGGGTGAATACAAACAGGCTTTTTCCATTGAGCTGGGTGAGACTAAAGTAATGGGTTAAGGGTGAAAGGCGGAATGTTTACGGGGAACACGTGGGAGAGCTTCTTCACTCAGATGGTGACGAGAGTGTGGAACAAGCTGCCAGCGGAAGTGGTGGAGGTGGGTTTGAACTCAACATTTAAGAGAACTTTGGGGATGAGAGGGGTATGGAGGGCTATGGTTTGAGTGCAGGTCAATGGAACAAGGTAGATTAAACATTTGGCACAGACTAGATGGGTTAAAGGGCCTGTTCCCGTACTATCGTGCTCTGTGATCCTACATAGATGGTAAATTTGACATGGAAGGAATGACTCTTCAGCCATTACTGCAAGGTGGCCACAAGATATCTAACCATACTGTTTCCAAGCCTTGCAGGAAATGATAGAGGGGGAGGCATTATGTTCTTTGTGATCAACAAGAAAGAACGTAATGAAAGGTGTCAGACTGTGGAAACATCATGGCTAAAATTAAGAAAAGGGTACAGATTTAAGATTCAGATAACCTAGGTCCCGTGCAGCCGTTGTGAAGAAGCAGAACTAATGACTGGAGATCAAGCAAACAGTGACAGGGAGTAATGGGGATTTAACTTTCACATAGACTGGGATAAGCGGGTCTTTTTATATCTGGGATCTCGCAAATTTCTGCAGAAGTTCATGGTGGTTTTCTGCAGCAACGTATGAAAGGACCAGAAGTGAAAAGTACGGGCCCTTCGACTTATGATGTTGTGTCACCTTTTTAACCTACTCTATAACATTAATCTAATCCTTTGCTCCTACATAGCCCTCTATTTTTCCTTCAACCATGTGCCTATCGGAGAGTCTGTTAAATGCCCCTGATGTATCTGCCTCTACCACCACTCCTGGCAGGGCGTTCCATGCACCCACCACTCTCTGTGTGTGAAACCCTACTGCTGACATACTTTCCTCCCATCTCCTTAAAATTATGCCCCTTCATATTAGACATTTTCACCTTGAGGAAAAGGCACCGGCTGTCTACTCGAGCAATGCATCTTATAATCTTATACACCTCTGTCGAGTCATCTTTCATCCTCCTTCGCTCCAAGGAGAAAAGCCCAGGCTAGCTCAACCTTTCCTCATAAGACGTGCTCTCTAATCCAGGCAACATCGTAGTAAATTTCCTCTGCACCCTGTCCAAAGCTTCCACATCCTTCCTATAATGAGGCCACCATAAATGAACACAATACTCCAAGGTCTCTATTCACTGGAGTTTAAAAGGTGACGTTGTAAGACACGGTTCAGAAGGGAGTTGACACGTTTTAGTTCTAAACTGCATTTTTCAACTATTCTCCTTCAAGGGAAGCATTAGCCAATCTGCCAACCATAGTGGAAAATCTGGCACTGTGGGTAGTGCGGGAGGCTACCAAATTGCAGAAACAGATTCAAAACTGAGAAGGAGCAAAACAAGGGAAATGCTTTTCAACGCAGTATGTCTCATCCAGTTCTGATTTAGAAAGGATTCTTTCTAGATGGTGAACTAATGGGAAACTTTAACTGTCAGGGCCAAGTGCAGGAGATATCGGGATGAGTGAGTGGGATGCTGGGATATGAGGGTGGAGGTTGGGCCCCAGTTGTACAGTCCCTGAGAAGACCACGTTGGGAGTAGAGGGTGGATATCACCCTGCTGGCCTGACATGGAGTAAAGGGGGATAGCTGGACTCCAGATTATTAGACATCCACTTGTATTCCCAGAAGTTTGCAGGTCAATCAGCTACTTGAAGGAATTTTTCAAGGTAACTAAAGGAACCGCTAGTTGACAGACAGAAATTATTTTCACCGGTGGGAAGGCATACAGACAAAAGAATGAGAACCAGCCTTCTCGGGGGCACCGAGATAATACTCAGTCATAGAGAGGTGGAGATCTAGAGCTCCCTCCCAAAAATGAAAACTGATGTTGAGTGAAGTTTTAAAATCACAGCCTGATGGTTTTTGTGAACTGGAGGGGCTGATAAGGATGTGAAGAAGGGTGGGTTTTGAAGGAAATTCTGAGCAACAGAATTACTGGAGAAAGTGAAGGCAACATCTTTCTTCCTGTCCAAGGGTAAGTGAAGCAGGATAGTGGGGAGCGGGACCAATGTTGGCTGAGAGAGATAGCAAAACAGAAAGCAAAAAAAAACAAAAGAGGGAGGAAGAGTGACAGAGAGAGCGAGAGGCAAGATGAGAGAGGAGAAAGCAGAGAGGAGAGACCCAAGGGAAGATAAGTACAGAGGGAAAGTGTGAGGGGAGGAGAGGGGTATGAGGGGAGAGAAGCATGTGAGACGAGATTAGGGTGTGAGGGGGAGGAGGGGAGTGTGAGGGGGAGTGGGGGTGGGAGGGGGCAGAGTGGAGGTCTGAGGGGGTGAGTGTGTGAGGAGGTGGGAGGAGGGTGAGGGTGTGAGGGTGAGGATGGGGGCGTGAGGGGGGTGAGGGTGTGAGGGGGAGGAGGGGAGTGTGAGGGGGAGTGGGGGTCTGAGGGGGTGAGTGTGTGAGGAGGTAGGAGGGGGGTGAGGGTGTGAGGGTGGGGATGGGGGTGTGGGGGGGTGAGGGTGTGAGGGGGTGAGGGTGTACTATAGTACCGGACGTAACTAGAGTTGTCAGAGGTGCGGCTACCCAGTTCAGGAATTGAGGAAGGGAGCTATGCTGAAGAGTCTTTGTAGTTGACAACTTAAAACTAGAAAGGGATGAGACTCTGGAGAGATATAAAAGCAAGAATTAAAATTTTTAAATCACTTAATCAGGTGCTAAATAGGACAGGACCCCATCTCTTGTCTCCCTCAGAAAGTCTAATAAAGCTGATGAGAAAATAAGAGCTCCAGCAAGGATCGGGTACTAACTGGAATCATCTGCCTCTCGTTTTCAGTGAAGCCAAGTCTCGAGACTGGGTTCAAGGAGATTGCAAAAATGAACCAACCAGCAGATGGCGACAGCAGTTCTGACTGAAACCTAATCATAAACCCTCACTTCATTCACAGGTGGTAAATCAGAAAGACCTGAAGGGAATTATTTGGAAAAGGGGTAACAATATTAAGCTTTACAGAGGTGTAGACCAGAACGTGACGATGACGGCACAAGACTCTCTCACCATTAGGCATGTGAAGGAAGAGGACAGTGGAACATACCAGTGCTCCATCTTTGCTTCACTGGGAGGCATCAATCAGAATGGCCACGTGACCCTGCAGGTCTCAGGTGAGACACTGTTTGCCTTCTGTTTAATCTGGATTCAGGTGGAACACTGCCTTTTTGTTTTTTCCCTTCTCAGGTGGGAGATTGTCTCTCACTCACTGACTGCCCCTTGTTCACTTCAGGTCTCAGGTGATGTATTGTCCGTGCCTCACTCACCACATGGGGACAGCGAAGACTGAAAGTAATTCTGTTCAGTTTGAAAACAGGAATCAAAACCATGTCAAAGTCAAAGTCGAAGTTGGGTTTATTGTCACGTGCACAAATCTATGTGTGCACAGGTGCAGTGAAAAGCTTACCTGTAACAGCTTCACAGGCGCATAGCATCAGCTAGCCACATTCAAAACAAGAACGTAAAGTATATACAACTTTTACAAGGAAGTATACAATTAGGAAAAAGATGTCCACTAGTGCCGAGCAGTGTTCCCTTTAAGGTGTGAGTGCACACACATCTTGTGCTGCTAGCTCACAAAGGAATTTAAGCTGCGCACAAAAAGTTGTCAACCCCTACCTCATTGGCATGTTAAGTATATTTCATGATAGTACACAATTACATTTCATTTTCTGGTGGACGGTGTTGACAACCGGGTGTTTGAGATGATTTGTCTGCAGATCTTAGAACTGGCTTATTTACTGTATACTGCTTTTATTGACGAAAGTATTGAGAGTATATGTTGTTGTCACTGGGCAAAAAATTGCACAGCACAACATTTTTGCGCACATTGATCATTGCAAATTAGAGGGAACTTTGGTGCTAAGTGATCAAAGTGGTTATAGTGTTCCAAACCGTAGTGATTAGGGGTGTGCTGATTGGTTCGAGAACTGAATGGCTGAAGGGAAGTAGCTGTTCTTGAACCTAGTAGTGTGGAATTTCAGGCTTCCTTACCTCTTGAATGATGGTGGCTGTGAGAAGACGGTGTGGCCCGAATGTTAGGTATCTTTGATGATGGATATTGCCTTTCTGAGGCAGTGCCTCTGGTAGATGCTACCAATGGTGGGGAAAAATGCTCGTGTTAAATGTTGCAGAGAGTTTGAAGGGTCAAAAGCCCACTTCAGTTCTTCTTGTTTATGTTTCCAAAATACAGTACTAGAGATTCTGCAGATGCTGGAAATCCAGAGCAATGCATACAAAATGCTGGAGGAACTCATAGGGAGAGGGCGAGGGAAAAACAGGGAATTACAGGCCAATCGCAATGCTAGAATCTTTTATAAGGGAAAAAGACACTTAGAAACTAATAAGATTGGGCAGACTTAGCAAGAACATATGAAAGGAAATCATATTTGACGTCTGTTGGAAGGTTTTGAGGTTGCTAGAGGCAGAATAGATAAGAAGGAACCAGTAGATGCTGTGTATGTGGCACTTTCAATGGCCTTCGATAAGATGCCACACTGGAGCATACATGACCACTGAAGCAATGTTCTTCCATTGCTTGCATAGATGAACTTTTTATCAGCTACGATAGTGCTGGGATCAGGAGCCATAAATAATCTGCTGGAAGAACTCACAGATATTTCCCGAGTTGCTGAGCTGTTCCAGCAGATTGGTGTTCAGAGGAACCTGTGTGTCCTTGTACACAAATTATTGAGAGCTATTGTGTAGCTGAAGCAGGTAGCTGGGAAAGAAAATGGTATTTAGCCTTTAATGCAAGAGGATTTGAGTTAAAGAGTAAAGAATAAAGTGGTACCATGGCCTGCTGCTAACACATTTTAAACCCTGGCTATAAAAGACAAGCATCCTGTATGCCTTCATCGCCTGTGTTGCCATCTTCTGGGATCTTCTAACTTGTACACCAAAGTCCCACCATTGCTCCATGCTCACCAGGGCCCTACCATTCGTTATATGTCCTACCCTTATTAGACCTTTCAAAATGTATCACCACAGACTTAACAGAATTAAATCTGATTGTCATTGTTCATCCCAATTTACCACTGATGAGTATCTTTCCGTAGACTGGGACCACCCCCTTCACTGTCATTGGTGCACCAATTTTGGTCATTGATGTATACTAATGAATGTAGGAGCAAGGGTGTCAGTACTGATGCATATAGTACACCAATGATCACAAGCTTCCAATCAAAACATGCATCCCTCCACCATCTTCTACTGCTGAGCCAATTTTAGATCCAATTTACCAGCTTGCTCTGGATCCCATGGGCTCTAATCTTTTGGATCAGCCTTGCCGAAGGCCTCATTGAGTCCTGCGCAAACCATATCAGTCACACTGCCCTCATAAATAAGTTTAAAACCCTCTTCAAAAACTCAGTCTAACAGGACCTTCCACCAATTAATCAGTGCTGTCTATCCCTGATCAATTCTTGTCTTTTCAAGTCGCTCAGGATATTTTCTATAGGTATTAGCGTCCTGACCTCTGATGTTGGAGTTTATTACCTGGCTTATTCCTGCTGCTGTCCTTGAATAAAATAAAGATACCAAATTTGCTGTCTTCAAACCTGAGGCCAGCAGAGATTTAAATATATCCATCGGGGCTATAAAAGTTGCTTCCCTTGCCTTCCAAACCAGCCTGAAATACATCTCATCAGGTCCTGGGGACTTACCCATCTTTATGCACACTACAATGCCTAATACCTCCATCTTTTGTCATCTAAACATACTCTAGAATTCTCTTGTCCCTACCGAAATCTCTAACTACAATGTCTTTCTCCTTTGTGAACCTAGGTGAAAAGTATTCACTTTAGACCTATGTTCTCTACCTCCATACATAGACTGTCCCCTGGGCCCCTAATGGGCCATATTCTTTCCATGGTTACACTCTTGCGCTTAATATACTTACAAAATGCTTTGAGATTTTCTGTAATATCTGTCAATGATACTTCATGGCCCTTTTTGCACTCCTGCTAAGTACCTCCCTACATTTTCTATATTTCTGAAAGGATATAGATCATACATATCCAGCCATATACACTCATTAGACACTGTACTAGGTACAAGAGTGGAACCTGGTGTGGTCTTCTGCTCCTGTAGTCCATCCACTTCAAAGTTCAACATGTTGAGTGTTCAGAGATGCTCTTCTACACCCCCTACCGTAATGTGTGGTTGCTAGAGTTACTATCACCTTCCTGTCAGCTTGAACTGACCAATCTCCTCTGATCTCTCTCATTAACAAGGTGTTTATGCCCACAGGACAGCCGCTTACTGATTTTTTTTTGTTTTTCACACCATTCTCTACAAACTTTAGAGACTGTTGTGTGTGAAGATCCCAGGAGATCAGCAGTCTCTGAGATACTCAAACCATCCCGTCTGGCACCAACAATCATTCCACAGTCAAAGTCACTTAATTCACATTTTTCTCCATTCTGAAGTTTGGTCTGAACAACAACTGAGCCTCTTGACCGTGCCTGCATGCTTTTTTGCATTGAGTTTCTGCCACATGATTGGTTGATTAGATATTTGCCTTAATGAGCTGTTGTCATGTGTACATCCTCTTCTTTCTTTATAAATCCTCAAGATCCTTTGACGTCGAGGGTTCCCATTATGAGAACTCACTGACCGAACTCTCACCAGTTCACATTTAAAAGATTCTCACACGAAATTGGAGTTTTAGCTGCAAGTTGCTGATTCCAGGTGCTGTTAGTAATATTGAAATTGCCCTTCCTTCGGTTCAGACGCGTAATGTCATGACTATCCTTATTGCTTTCCAGAATTACTCTGTCTCCCATTCCAGAACCACTTTTTAAACCTACCAGTTATAGTCACAATCCCCAGAATGCTCACCCACTGACACTTCATTCCCTTTGCACCATTTCCTATCTGCCCATCCCGAATAGGACTGTCTATGTAACTACACATAATAAAAACTCTCCTCGATCGGCTTTTAAAAACTCCACCCCAACTAACCATTGAACACGACAGCAATTCCAGTTAGTAACAGGAAAGGTGCAATGCCCAGCTACTACCATTCTACAGTATCTCCCCTACACCTCGCTGTCTCTTGACCACATGTCTGGTCCTCAGCCTCATATAGCTCGAGGTGGCTTTTCTTACTTGTTTCTGAAACAGACTCGCACTGTCTTTTGTGCTTGATTAATTTCCTTTCTGAATTTCCCAATGCTCACCTAACAGAAGGAGGATGGTTGCTCATTTGAGTAGACTAGCCTTGTACAGTTTTGAGTTTCCAAGAATGAAGAGTTGTCTCATTGAAATGTACACAGTTCTACTGGAGCGCACAGACAAGATGCTGGAGAAACTCAGCAGGTCAGGCAGCGTCTATGGAGGGGATTAGACAGTTTGCATTTCCAGTCAAGAGCTTTCACCAGTCCTGATGAATGGTCTTGGCCCAAAATGTCTATTGTTTATTCCCTTCCACAGCTGTATGGGTTAATTGCTCCAGAAGAGCCTGTTACCTTGCAGAATCTCTAAATGAAAATAAATAAGGCAGGAAGAGAAGATGGCGACGTGACGCAGCTCGCAGCAGCCACTCCAGTGGCGATATCTGTTATCTGTCAAATAGGATGCCGTGTACAATCCTGATTTGATGGAGACAGACTTGAGAACACAGAGTAACATCTGGAGAAACTTCTGAAATGCCCGCTTCGCTGCCGCTGCTACTGTGTGATCCAGAATCTCCGGAGGGGAAGGCCCTGAGTCCTCAGCTTTGCCTGTTGCTCGGCGGCTGGGGTGGGGTTGAAGCAATCGGCAGAGATGGTGCTCGGTGCTCGGTGTCGGAGGGCTGGTTGGAGGCTCGAAGTTTTCGGACGGACTCAGAGTCGGCTGTGGTCGGGTGTTTCCAATGCATCGGCAAGTTTGCGGCGCTTGGAGGTTCACGGCAGGGAGAGTTTCTCCCTTCTACCATCTGCGTGAGATGATGGGGCTATCAGGACTTTGAGACTTTTTTTACCATGCCCATGGTCTGCTCTTTATCAAATTACGGTATTGCTTTGCACGGTTGTAACTATATGTTATAATTATGTGGCTTTGTTAGTTTTAGTCTTGGTTTGTCCTGCGTTTCTGTGATATCCTTCTGGAGGAACATTGTATCATTTTTTAATGCATGCATTTCTAAATGACAATAAATGAGGACTGAATGTCCTCATAATCTAATCTAATCTAAATAAATAAAGTTTGAGGCTAAAGTAGTAGCCATTCAGGGGAGAGATGGGGAGAAACTCTTCACTCCATAGGTAGTAGATCTCTGCAATTCTGAAGCCATGATGGCTGAGAGTTGATGAGGTGAGGCTCTGAGGATAGGGCAAAGCTCTGCTCTCTCACACACTGTGCTGACCAAGTTCTTTCTTTTGCACAGTCTGCCTATCCTCCAGTGTAGCTACAAGTGTTGCAGTGACCACCCCAGGGACATCCTCCATTGCCTCCACACTTCACGCCCCACCGGCGTTCTGCCTCTGCGTCAGCTCTGCCATCCCGCCCGCTGCCTGGATCACCATCCTAGCCGTGCTCAACGTCATCAAAGTTCTGGCCTCCTACTGCAGTATACAGGTGAGAGCATTTCCCGTCGCACCTCCTGTACCGGGGATGGAGGGGAGGGTGGAAGTCAGGCTTTGATGCGGTTGGCTATTAACTTGTAAAGTGAAGAATTACCAAGATATTGCACCATGTTTATCAAGCAACTTTCTAGAATACAACCCCCAAACCCAATAATGTTCCCAGTAAAACTCCAGACACCACACAGGTTTCCGAGTACAACACACACTGCACAGGGCATTGGCTGGGATACACCTCAGGCAGAGAGTGAAGACCGGGCTGTACCCACTGCAGGATCAGCTCAGGCACAGGGTACAGACTGATACAAACACTGTGGGTCGCCCCAGGCAGAGAACATAGGCTGTTGTTACACACACTGTGGAAACACTCCAGGGAGAAGGTACAGACTAACACAAAATGCTGGAGGAACTTAGCAGGTCAGGCAGCATCTATGGAGAGGAATAAAACAGTCAACGTGTTGGACTGAGACCCTTCATCAGGACAGACAGATAGATAGATAGGTAGGTAGCATTACAAGTTCACAGATACAAAAATATTCAAATATTAGAAAAGTAAGAAAGTATAAAAAATACAAACACGAGGAAACCTGCAGATGCTGGAAATTAGTTACTTCAATCTAACCGGGGGGGGGGGTCATCACTTCCCCAGCTATAAATTGACTCATTATACAGCCTAATGGCCGAGGGTAAGAATGACCTCATATTGTACTCTTTGGAGCAGTGCAGTTGTCTTAGTCTATTATTAAAAGTGCTCCTCTGTTCAGCCAAGGTGGCCTGCAGAGAGTGAGAATCATTGTCCAGAATTGCCAGGATTTTCTGTAGGGTCCTTTGTTCTACCACAGTGTCCAATGTGTCCAGTTTGACTCCTATAACAGAGCCAGCCTTTATAATCAGTTTATTGAGCTTGTTGGCATCACCCATGTTGATGGCATTGCCCCAGCACACCACTGCACAGAAGATTGTACTGGTCAAAACAGATTGGTAGAACATGTGAAGGAGGGGCCTGCATACTCCAAAGGACCACAGTCTCCTCAGGAAGTAAAGGTGACTCTGGCCCTTCTTGTACACAGCCTCTGTGTTGAGCTCCACTCAAGTCTGTCATCCAGGTGCATCCCCAGATACTTGTAGGTCCTCACCATATCCACGTCCTCACCATCGATAGTAATGGAGCAATGCAGGCTTAGTCTTCCTAAAGTCCGTCACCATCTCCTTTGTGTTACCGATGCTGAGCTGCAGATGATTCAGCTTGCACCATTTGACAAAGTCCTCCTCCAGGGTCCTGCATACATCTTCCTGTCCTCCCTTTATACACCCGATTATGGCTGAGTCATCAGAGAATTTCTGCAGATTTTCTCAGTGTTGTATCTAAAGTCTGAGGTATACAGGGTAAACAGGAAGGGAGCCAATACAGTCCCCTGTGGGGCCCCAGTGCTGCTTATAGCCATGTCTGACACAAAACTCTGAAGCTGCACAAACTGTGGTCTGCCAGCCAGGTAGTCCATAATCCAGGATACAATAGAAGTGTCAATCTGCATTGAATGGAGATATCCCCCTAGCAATGAGGGCCGTATGGTATTGAAGACACTTGAGAAATAAAAAAACATGATCCTCACAGTGTAGACCTGCTTATCCAAATGGGAGTAGGCTCTGTTTAACAGGTAGATGACAGAATCATTGACAGGGGATATAAACCGTTGTTACACACACTGTGGGTCACCTGAAAGGATACAGACAAGTACATACTGTAGGAACAGCCCACAGAGAAGGTATAAATAGGTACTGGGAGATCACCCTAGACAGGCAGTGCACACTGTGGGGTTTCAATGGGAATATTAAGGCTGGGATGATGTGAGTGATTGAGTGAGAATGTGGAAATTTGTAGAAAAGCAGTAGGGGATTGGAAGAGCTGGCCCGAACTTGTGGGAGAGTAAGGGAAGGATCACAGTTAATCTCAGGGACAACCACAGGAAACAGCAGATCTGAAGTCCATTTTTCCCATTTGCTCCATACCAGCAGTAGCTTTACTTAAAGCAGATGCTGATGGGAACCCTATCTGCGTAGCTGCTGGAAGGAGAGTTGAAGGAATTCCTGCGTGGGATTGTGGAAAACCTGGTGAGTGTTATGGGAAATGTCATGCCCAGCAGTGGGATAACTTTGTAGGATCTAGTGGGAGATTTAGGGAGCTGAGTATGGGAACTTATAGATGATCCACTGGGTCTTATTGGAGGTCACTGCTTCTATCCCAGGCCACCAGTGATGATACGCCAGTCACAAGTCCCCTTGGTTTGTGGCAACAGTAGCCATAAGCTGGTGTCCCACCAGTGCACCATGCTAGTAGCCAGCCTGTGCACTATCTGAGATCCACACTATGTACAAGGTCAGTATCTATTGGAGAGGCCAATGGGCAGCTGTGGCTCCACCTTCCACAATCCCCTGTCTCTGAGCCCGAGAACTCCCGCTCTAGAGGCCAAGCATCGCAGCATTTGTCCTAAGATCAGCAAGGGGCATTATGTGAATGCCAGATCTTTATTGACTGACTTAAGGTGAAACACAGCTCCCCTATCATTTTAACTCTCCTTTCAGGCATTAAGAAGAATGAGGCGCCCAGAGCAGGAGGTCTCCTGGCGAGATGTGGACAAGGAGGAGGAAATGGTGCAGTCTCTGAAGGAACACATCCAGAGGTTTTCTGTGATGAAACAGGAGCACACTCTAGCAGCTGGTGCACAAACGGTTAACTTCTATTCTGGTAGGAGGGTCAGAGGTGTTCCCCCGATGGCCTTCAGCAGGGCGAGAGAGGGGACCACACTTTTCTGACTCCCTGTCTAGAGGTATCAGAGTCCCATAGCAGATCTCTGTATCTCCGCCATCCACACTGACTGGGGACCGTGCCGAGCCTCTGCACGTTGCCAGGTGCAGATCCTGTGTCAGTCAGGCTGCACTGAGCGAGGGTGCTGGTGATTCCTGGAGTGGCAGGAAAGAGTTCAGTGGAGGACCGGGATGAAGCCCACCGCTAGACTCACCTGGGCGGCGGGGAGAGAACGTCTCACTGAGTACAGCACAGTCCACCAGCATCATCGGGCACAGTTCCCCTGCTGCTCTACCCTGTGCAAAAATCCCAGTGCAAGAGCTGCCCCACCGACATCAGACTGAAATGACGTCACATCATCCTCCCCCAGGGATACATCGTGAGTCCTTCAGCATCACTGGGCCTAAATCCTGGAACTTCTTCCTTAACAGCAGAGATCAAAGTCCTTCACCAGGATTACAGTGGTTCAAGAAAATGGCTCAGTACCATTTTTACTCAACCGATGGCCAATTTTACTCAATCTGATATCCAGATCCCATAAAGCAGATTTTAAATAGAGAATCCCATTGCCCACACTGCCAGAGTGACCTCTCTGATGTAAGTAGCAAATTGGTCAGTGAGGTGGGGGGCAGAGGTTGGAAAGACCCAGTGAAGAAACTGAGAGTTGAGCGACCTTGACTTCTACAGGGAGAGCAGTCCAGCCTCCTGAGTGGAGCTAAGGGTGTCCTGCCCATCTCAGTGATTACAACTTCAGAAAGCCTGAGCCTGCAAAGATCTAGCTCAATGCGGTGGGACATGACGTCTCTGGGGACTCTGTGTGCTTTGGGTCCCACAGTGTCCCCTACCCCCAGGTCTCACACCCTGCCTGAGCGGGCAGCCTGTAGTGATGGAGAGTGGCCAGTGGTGTCACCACTCAAACCCCATTGACTGAAGGTTGGAGAAGGAAGCCCCAGCCAACACCAACCATTTCCTTCACCCTGGCTAGCTCCCTGTCACACCTTTAAATGGCAATAATTGCCGATATAATTGGAAGCACAGTAAACAGCGAGGATGACTATCAAAGCTTGCAACGACCAGCCGGGAAAATGTGCCGAAACTTGGCAGATGGAATTTAATGCAGACATTTGTGAGGTGTTGCACTTTGGGAGGACAAACTGGGGGGTAAAACTTACACAGTGAACAGCAGGGCATTGAAGTGTGTGGTAGAACAAGAGGATCTGTAAATACAGATTCATTATTCCTTGAAAGTGGCATCACAAGTAGATAGTATCGTAAAGAGTGCTCTTGGAACATTGGCTTTCATTGAGTACAGGAGTTGGGTCCTTATGTTTAAGGTTGTATAGGATGTTGGTGAGGCCAGATTTGGAGTATTGTTTGTAGTCCTAGTCACCGACCTACAGGAAAGATATCAATAAACTTGAAAGAGTGCAGAGAAAATTTACAAGGATGTTGCTGGGTCTTGAGGACTGAAGTTACACGGGCAGGGTGATTAGGTTAAACGTTATTCTCTGGAGTGCAGGAGAATAAGGGGAGATTTTCTAGAAGTATATAAAATTATGAGGGGTATAGACAGTGTAAACACGTACAGGATTTTTTCACTGAGGTTGGATGAGACGAGAACTAGAGGTCATAGGTTTAGGGTGAAAGGTGAAATATTTAAGGGTAATCTGAATGGGAACCTCTTCACTCAGAAGGAGGTTGGTGCAAGTGTGGATTGAGCTGCCAGCAAGCGTGGTTGATGCAGGGTCAATTGTAACATTTTAGGGAGTTTTGATAAGGAAATGGATGGGAGAGCTTTGAAAAGATGCAGGTAAATGGGACTAGGCAGAAGATCAGGTCAGTATTGACTAGATAGGCCAAAGGGCCTGTTTCTATGCTATAGTGCAGTCTACTCCCAGCTCTGCAGATACTGATCCCCAAAGGTCAAAGAGAGAAATCTAACGATCCAATGTATGACAGTGGGAAGGGAAACAGACTGGGTGTGAACAGTATGAAACCAGGCCTATCGCCTCCACCCTTCCACCCTTCCCGCTCTTCAGGCTCACTGTATTGTCCCTGGGATTATGCATTGTCCAATCTCCTAAAAAGCTTTGGTTTCACCCAAAAAATAATCCCAGGGATGATCTACTTCAGGTTACCCAAATTTTGTGTGATAACTTTATGGAAAAGGTGTTAATCGATCCAGTTCCTTGGCTGATGTGATGATTGTGTTTGAATTAATTGCTGTGTTGGAACCCTGCTGAACGCCCTCCATCAACAGCACCATTTGAAGCGTCCTGGCTGTCCGTCATATTAAGTGTTCTCGTAAATGGCCCACCTTTCTCCGATGTGCGGCACTCAGACCACTGTGGGCACAGGCCGAGAGGTTTGCCTGTGCAAAACCAATAAAACCGTTACACTGTTTAAAACCCAGGGATTGTAGAGTGAAGCAATGCTGCGCGAGCCTCTGCCTGCCTCAGCACAAGTCAGCAACATCGTCGGGGCGAGAACTTCCTGTTACCAAGCAGAGCCTGGGTGACATCACCAGTCATTCAGTGCCACAAGTTAATGGCCGTTCACTGAATAATACTCACAGCGTCCCTCCCATATTAACCACGCTGCTGATGTTAACATCCCAGATCCTCCTCTCCCTCTTTACTTCTACAAGGGGTGCTTTCCTCTATTTTACAATCAACATTCCAGTCATATGCCCACCCTGCTCCGCTGACTTCATGTCCTTCCTTCTCTACACTGACTACAATCCCCATGTGCTACAGTTGAACAATGTTTCTGGCTCCAGACGACAAGTAGAGGTCTAAATGTCCCTGACACCAATCTGTATGGACTATGAGCTACGAGGCTGACAAGGAAACACAAGGGGTTCTGCAGATGCTGGAAATCCTGAGCAACACACACACAAAATGCTGGAGGAACTCAGCAGATCGGGCAGCATCTAGAGTAGGGGTCCCTGACCTGGGGTCCACGCACCTTTGCCTAATTGCTTTGGTCCATGGCATAAAGACGGTTCTTCTGGCAGCACTCCTTGTAGATGCGCTCCATGGTGGGGAGTACTTTGCCTGTGATGGACAGGGCTGCATCTACCACTTTCTGTAGATCTTTCCATGCCTGGGCATTGGTCTTTCCATTACCAGGTTGTGATGCAACCAGTTGGGATAGTTGACGTTTCAGGCAGAAGCCAAAATAAGAAGCTGGGGAAGGTTAGGAGTACAAGCTGGCAGGTTATAGGTGAGGCCAGGTGAGGGGGAAGTGGGTGGGTGGAGGAGGTGGGCTGTTAAAGAAGAATAATGTGGGAAGCTGAAAGATGAAATCTACCTTCCCCCTCACCTGATCTCACCTGTCATCTGTTAAATTGTACTCCTGCTGTCCCCTACCCTTTATTCTGATTTCTGTCTCCTTCCTTTCCAATCCTAATGAAAGGTCTCAGCCAGAAATATCGGCTGTTCATTTCCTTCCATAGATGCTGCCTGACCTGCCAAGATCCTCCAGCATTCTGTGTGTGTGTTGCTTGTGTCAACGCGTTCATTTTACTGCATTTTCTAAGTGCCTGGTAACAGATTCCACCATTTTCTCCTGCTATTGACCACAGGCTGGTGGTCCACAGCTTTCTCTTGTCCTGGTTTCTTCATTCGTGGGGTTACATTTGCTGCCTCACAATTTGCGGGAACCATTCTAATCGGTAACCCCTATCCCAACAGCCACCTTCTTCACACCTGGAGGATGCAGGTGATCTGTCCTGTGGATTGGAGAGATGTATTCGTCTGTGAAGCTTTGATTCTGGAGGGCTGGGCAGTGATAGGAGTTTGGGAGAGGTAGTGGATGCCGAGGGTGAGGGTGACTGGAGAACGACCAACACTCGAAATGTCTCCATGCTGAGTAGATGAGTGAGTTACGTGGAATAGACCTTGCCGAGAGATATAGGGTGTAAGTGAGGTGAAGAGAGTCAAAGTCAAAGTATGTTTATTATCAGAGTGTGTATATATATATATATGTTACCATCTACTGCCCTGAGATTCATTTTCTTGCAGATATTTACAGGAAGATAAAGAGATACAATAGAATTTATGAAAATCGATAATTAAACAAAGACTGACAAACAACCAATGTGCAAAAGAAGACAAATTATGCAAATAAAAAGAATAAATAATACTGAGAACATGAGTTTTGGGATTCTTGAAAGTGAGTCTGTAGGCTGTGGAGTCAGTTCAGACTGACTGTGGTGAGTAAAATTAACTATACCAGTTCACCTGATGTTTGTAGGGTGATAACTGTTTCTGCACTTTGTGGTATGGGAACTGAGGCTCCTGCACCTCCTACCCAACAGTAGTAGTGAGAAGGTAGTGGCGACAAGCAGAATGCTGGGGGCCCTTGATGATTGGTGCCGCTTTCTCCCGGCAGCATTCCCTGTGGATGTGCTCAAAGGTGGGAGAGGATGTGATGGACGGGGCTGTATGCACCCCTTTCTTCCTGGGCATTTGTGTTTCCATGCCAGGCTGTGAAGCAAACAATTAGGATACACTCACAGTGTGGCTATAGAAGTTTGCCAAAGTTTTAGATAACATGCCAAATCTATGTAAACTTCCAAGAAAATACAGGTGCTGTTGTACCTTCTTTGTGATGGCACTTAAGTGCGCATGTCAGGCCAGATCCTCTGATATGGTAATGCCAAGGAAATTAAAGTTACCGGCCCTCTCCATCTCCAATTCTGTAATGAAGACTAGCTCATGGAACTCTGCCTTCTTCCTCATGTAGTCAATAATGAGCCCTTAGACTTCAAAGTAAATTTATTATCAAAGTATATATATATATATATATATATATATATGTCACCATATACTACCCAGAAATTCATTTTCTTGCAGGCATTCACAAAGTAAATACAATACAGAAAGTCAGTGGAATCAATGAAAAATCTGCATAGACAGACAGGCAAAAGACAACAAATTGTGCAAATAAATAAATAAAATGTAGAGAACATGAGATAAAGAGTCCTTGAAAGTGAGTCCATAGGTTGTGGGAACAGTTCAGTGATGGGGTGAGTGAAGTTATCCACTCTGGTTTAGGAGCCAGTTTTCAGTGCAAATATGGAATCACACACACATTGACTTCAAACTCCAGTGTATGGATTCTGCAGAATTTCCTTTACACTGCAGAAAGAAAAGCTTGCAAGTTTTCCAGTGTTGGCTGGAGACATCAATGAACAGGGTCACACAGGTTCATGGAGCAGATTTCTGTCGCTCTGTGTCCAGAGGCCAGGAACAGAATGTGGGTTTAATCCAGAGGAATGAAGAGAGGGAGGTAGGAAAGGAGGTGTGGAGGATGATTGAGTGGGAGGAAGGGAGTGATGGAAGGGGAGAGAGGGAAGGAAGGAATGTGAGATTAGAGGGGTTATGAGGGGGAAGGATGGGCAGGAGGAATGGCAAGTAGAAGGGGGGAAAATGGGAGATAGGAAAGAGGAGAGATGGATGGAAGAGGGGAGGAATGAAGGAGTGGGGATTAGGGGAAGGATGGGAGATAGGAAAAAGAAGAGATGGATGGAAGGGGAGGAATGAAGGAGTGGGGATTAGGGGAAGGATGGGAGATAGGAAAGAGAAGAGATGGATGGAAGGGGGGAGGAATGAAGGAGTGGGGATTAGGGGGAAGGACGGGAGGGAGAGAGGAAGGAAAAAGAAGAAAATAAAGTTGTTTCAACAGCCAGATTGAACAGCACTTCTGAAGCAGGTTGTCTCACTGGTTCGTAGGATCTGATTGTTGTGCGGGGGCAAGTATCTCATGAATTCTTTCCTGGCTTTTACAGGACCACATCATTGTGGAAAGCAGAGCAGAGGTACACACTGGGTCTGAGGACAGCTTGTCACTCTGTGACCTGGGGATCCTGTGATAAATGGGATCAAATAATGGGTATTTTCCCTGGCCCAAATATTATCACAGAAAATCTTCAGCCTCTTGCTCCAGGATCCACTGGTTGGTCCACGGAGTCGGGTCTGTGGGTGAGGGAAGTGACACAGCTGCTTCATAAGCAACACCTACGACCACGATCATTAGTTGTGAGTGGTTTTGGGATGTCCCGAACATTTAATAAGTCCCTGAGTTGACTCTGGTTCCTCCTTTGATGGAGTCACTTCCCCAGGGTGCCTGCTGTTCAGATGAACCTCCTTCCTCAGCCCTCCCCGAGGTACTCCTGTGAAAATCTTTACCAAAACAACATCTGCTGTACAGATGAGGCCTAATTCGAAGCAACTGATTCCTCGTCACATGGCTCCCAGTCCTGTCAGCCCTGCCCCAAGGGCTTTTATAGCGAGCAATCGAGAAAGGAAATATCTTGCTGAATTTTAATGACTTTCTTCCTCTGTTTATTTAGAGCAGCCTTGCTCAATCTCCTTGTCCTGGAGGAACCCCTGCATAAAACAAATTATATCTAGAGCTCACAGTATGTTAGCGCAATCAGTAAGTTGTGGATATAATAATCCAAAAATAATTATCATTGTTCTTTTGAGTAGAGAATGAATTTTTAGCCAACCTTTCAGAGAGACATTGATAGGATGCGGAAGTGGGCTGAGAAGTGGCAGATGGAGTTCCACCCGGAGAAGTGTGAGGTGGTACAGTTTGGAAGGACAAACTCCAAGGTAGAGTACAAAGTAAATGGCAGGATACTTGGTAGTGTGGAGGAGCAGAGGGATCTCGGGGTACATGTCCACCGATCCCTGAAAGTTGCCTCACAGGTGGATAGGATAGTTAAGAAAGCTTATGGGGTGTTAGCTTTCATAAGTCGAGTTTAAGAGTCGCGAGGTAACGTTGCAGCTCTATAAAACTCTGGTTAGGCCACACTTGGAGTACCGTGTCCAGTTCTGGTCACCTCACTATAGGAAGGATGTGGAAGCATTGGAAAGGGTACAGAGGAGATTTACCAGGATGCTGCCTGGTTTAGAGAGTATGCATTATGATCAGAGATGAAGGGAGCTAGGGCTTTACTCTTTGGAGAGAAGGAGGATGAGAAGAGACATGATAGAGGTGTACAAGATAATAAGAGGAATAGATAGAGTGGATAGCCAGCGCCTCTTCCCCAGGGCACCACTGCTCAATACAAGAGGACATGGCTTTAAGGTAAGGGGTGGGAAGTTGAAGGGGGATATTAGAGGAAGGTTTTTAACTCAGAGAGTGGTTGGTGCATAGAATACACTGCCTGAGTCAGTGGTGGAGGTAGGTACATTAGTGAAATTTAAGAGACTACTAGACAGGTATATGGACGAATTTAAGGTGGGGGGTTATATGGGAGGCAGGGTTTGACGGTCGGCACAACAATGTGGGCCAAAGAGCCTGTACTGTGCTGTACTGTTCTATCTTCTTCTATTTTCTTCTATCTTTCTTGAAAAAAGACAGGTAGTTAAGCTTAGCCTACTTTTCTTGAAATTGCCCTTTCTTTCTCTTTCATAAACTTAAAAAACTCATAAGGAAAACATAACAAATTTCTCAATTCTGAGTCAAACTTGAGATAAGCACACACAGACTTCACCTTCAACTGAAATGACATGATTTCTATTCTTGCTCTTGATCCTTATTGAACAAGAAAAAGCTTGCTCACACATGTAAGAAGTTGAAAACTGCAGCAAAATGTTCATTACTTTCCTATGAATGGCAGGATACTCTCTTCTCACAAAAATCTGGAACTTGTCCAGGGGCAGGTCAGTAAATCTCATCTAGAGTGCATGGTCAGACTGCAGCTCACAAAGTTCTTCCTCTTCTCTCAAAGTCAAGTTATCAGTCTGAGCAGAAGATTCAGAGAAAGGGTCCCTCATCCAGTCATACGCTTGCGTTGCAAGGGAGGAAAACACTGTTAAATTTTGTTCTGCAGTTCTTCCAGGTGGTTTTCAATAAGATTCGAGACTTTCTGATATCCCTCCTCACACCCAAGCCGAAGCAGCAGTGGAAGCATTTCAAGATTTGCTTTTGCAGCATGATTTTCCAAAAATTCAGTTTCCCTTTAAATCCAAGAATCTTGTCACTTGAAGTCAAAACAGTTTCTCCAGGGCCTAGCAGAGACTTGTTCAACTGGTTCATATGATGACAAATGTCTGTTAAGGAGGTTAGTTTCTGCAGCCATTCTTCATCTTCAAAGCACTTAGCAAAATTTGGCCGACTATTTTCTTGAAAGTACTCCTGCAATTCACCTTTCAGCTCAAACGCCCCATTGAGAACTCTTCCTCTGCTAAGTCACCAGATTTCTGTATGAACCATAGAACCATAGAAACTACAGCACAGAAACAGGCCCTTTGGCCCTTCTTGGCTGTGCCGAACCATTTTCTGCCTAGTCCCACTGACCTGCACACGGACCATATCCCTCCATACACCTCCTATCCATGTATCTGTCCAATTTATTCTTAAATGTTAAAAAAGAACCCGCATTTACCACCTCATCTGGCAGCTCATTCCATACTCCCACCACTCTCTGTGTGAAGAAGCCCCCCCTAATATTCCCTTTAAACTTTTCGTCCCTCACCCTTAACCCGTGTCCTCTGGTTTTTTTCTCCCCTTGCCTCAGTGGAAAAAGCCTGCTTGCATTCACTCTATCTATACCCATCATAATTTTATATACCTCTATCAAATCTCCCCTCATTCTTCTACGCTCCAGGGAATAAAGTCCTAACCTATTCAACCTTTCTCTGTAACTGAGTTTCTCAAGTCCCGGCAACATCCTTGTAAACCTTCTCTGCACTCTTTCAACCTTATTTATATCCTTCCTGTAATTCGGTGACCAAAACTGAACACAATACTCCAGATTCGGCCTCACCAATGCCTTATACAACCTCATCATAATATTCCAGCTCTTATACTCAACACTATGATTAATAAAGGCCAATGTACCAAAAGCTCTCTTTACGACCCTATCTACCTGTGACGACACTTTTAGGGAATTTTGTATCTGTATTCCCAGATCCCTCTGTTCCACTGCACTCCTCAGTGCCTTACCATTAACCCTGTATGTTCTACCTTGGTTTGTCCTTCCAACGTGCAATACCTCACACTTGTCAGTATTAAACTCCATCTGCCATTTTTCAGCCCATTTTTCCAGCTAGTCCCTCTGCAGGCTCTGAAAACCTTCCTCACTGTCTACTACACCTCCAATCTTTGTATCATCAGCAAACTTGCTGATCCAATTTACCACATTACCATCCAGATCATTGATATAGATGACAAATAACAATGGACCCAGCACTGATCCCTGTGGCACGCCACTAGTCACAGGCCTCCACTCAGAGAAGCAATTTTCTACCACCACTCTCTGGCTTCTTCCATCGAGCCAATGTCTAATCCAATTTACCACCTCTCCATGTATACCTAGCAACTGAATTTTCCTAACTAACCTCCCATGCGGGACCTTGTCAAAGGCCTTACTGAAGTCCATGTAGACAATATCCACTGCCTTCCCTTCATCCACTTTCCTGGCAACCTCCTCGAAAAACTCCAACAGATTGGTCAAACATGACCTACCATGCACAAAGCCATGTTGACTCTCCCTAATAAGCCCCTGTCTATCCAAATGCTTGTAGATTCTGTCTCTTAGTACTCCCTCCAATAACTTACCTACTACTGACATTAAACTCACCGGTCTATAATTTCCCGGATTACTTTTCGATCCTTTTTTAAACAACGGAACAACATGAGCCACTCTCCAATCCTCCAGCACTTCACCCGTAGACAGCGACATTTTAAATATTTCTGCCAGGGCCCCCACAATTTCAACACTCGTCTCCTTCAAGGTCCGAGGGAACACCCTGTCAGGTCCCGGGGATTTATCCACTTTAATTTTCCTCAAGACAGCAAGCACCTCCTCCTTTTCAATCTGTACAGTTGCCATGGTCTCACTACTTGATTCCCTCAATTCCATAGATTTCATGCCAGCTTCCTTAGTAAATACAGACGCAAAAAACCTATTTAAGATCTCCCCCATTTCCTTTGGTTCCGCACAAAGCCGACCACTCTGATCTTCAAGAGGACCAATTTTATCCCTTACAATCCTTTTGCTCTTAATATACTTGTAAAAGCTCTTTGGATTATCCTTCACTTTGACTGCCAAGGCAACCTCATGTCTTCTTTTTGCCCTCCTGATTTCTTTCTTAAGTATTTTCTTGCACTTCTTATACTCCTCAAGCACCTGATTTACCCCCTGTTTCCTATACATTTCATACAACTCCCTCTTCTTCTTTATCAGAGTTGCAATATCCCTTGAGAACCAAGGTTCCTTATTCCTATTCAATTTGCCTTTAATCCTGACAGGAACATACAAACTCTGAACTCTCAAAATTTCCCCTTTGAAGGCTTCCCACCTACCAATCACATCTTTGCCAGAGAACAACCTGTCCCAATCCACACTTTTTAGATCCTTTCTCATTTCTTCAAATTTGGCCTTCTTCCAGTTCAGAACCTCAACCCTAGGACCAGATCTATCCTTGTCCATGATCAAATTGAAACTAATGGCGTTATGATCACTGGAACCAAAGTGCTCCCCTACACAGACTTCCGTCACTTACCCTAATTCGTTTCCTAACAGGAGATCCAATATTGCATCCCCTCTAGTTGGTCCCTCTATATACTGATTTAGAAAACTTTCCTGAACACATTTTACAAACTCTAAACCATCTAGACCCCTAACAGTATAGGAGTCCCAATCAATGTATGGAAAATTAAAATCCCCTACCACCACAACTTTATGTTTCCTGCAGTTGCCTGCTATCTCTCTGCAGATTTGCTCTTCCAAGTCTCGTTGACTGTTGGGTGGTCTGTAATACAATCCCACTAATGTGGCCATACCTTTCCTGTTTCTCAGCTCCACCCATAAGGACTCAGTAGACAATCCCTCTAATCTGTCCTGCCTGAGCACTGCTGTAATATTTTCCCTAACAAGCAATGCTACTCCCCCACCTTTCATTCCTCTGCCTCGATCACATCTGAAACATCGGAACCCTGGAATATTAAGCTGCCAGTCCTGCCCCTCCTGTAGCCAAGTTTCACTAATTGCTACAACATCATAATTCCAAGTGTCAATCCACGCCCTCAACTCATCCGCCTTCCCCGCAATACTCCTAGCATTGAAATATATACACCTCAGAAGATTTTTACCACCACTCACAACCTTTCTATCAGCGGATATGTAGCAGGAGATTACTGTGCTCTTTATCCAGGTTTTCACCCAGTTTTTTTTTTAAACATTCTCGCGTGAACTGGCCTTATAGCTGCCAAATAAATTGCTTCATGAATCTTTTTACTGATTGTGACTTTATTTTCAAAAGCTTTAATCTGTTTGTTTTGAGTTTCCAACGGTTGTTTAAAATAATCAGCACTTACGTGTCATATGGCTGTGATTTGTAGTTAAGTGTCTTTTCAATTTTGCTGGAGCCATTGCTACATTTGTAAGTTCTTCACCACAGGCTAGGCACAATGGAATACGACAACTTGAATCACCAGTCCATGTAAAACCCATTGATAAGTAGCCTTCATTGTAAACATACGGTACCAGCTTAGTCCCACCCACTGCTTTAGTCTCCAGAACCCAGAGAGACTGGTGGACTTCTTGTGGGGGCAACTGGAGGTATTGGGTCTCTGAGCCTTCCAATCGTGGTCAGTCATTGGTGTGTTTGCACACCCAGCTGGCGACTCTCCACCTCAGGACCCTGCAGAGATGCGACACATTTCCTCCACCGGCGACACTGCCCGCAGGGGGGCACATGGCGTTGCTTTGAGGGAACTGCCTCGCTTTTACCAAGAGCTGTTGAGAGTATGGGGTCTAGTCTCATCCAGACAGGGTGCTCCTGCGCAGGTGCGGAACGGTGCTCTAACTGGTCGCCGTTCTATCTTGGTGGGTGTCGAGGGGGCGCGGGGAAGTAGAGGGGCACCACCATCTGACGGGCCGGAATTGCCTATCAGACCCAGGCCTCGGAATACCACTGCGGAGAGGGTCCCGCACAATGTGAGCCGTCTCGAAGGGATGCCCGCAGTGCCCTTCCGTGACGCTCCAAAGCGTTTCTTGTATGGGCTGCCCCTGCACACCTTTCACTTCCTTGCCTTTGTCTGCGACCAGAGTCACCTTGCCGATCTGTATTACCATCTGACAGTGGAGGAGATCCCCAGTGTAAATCCCTTTATGCAGGAGTCCTTCTCTTGTACATTGGAGACCAGGGACAGGAGGTGTTGCAAAGGGCAGTACCGTGCAACAGGTTTTCAAGCAGGTTCACTAACACCCTGTCCACCTGTCCATTCTGCGGCCGGGAGGAGTCCATGTACCTCGTTTATCTGGAGTGTGAAAGGTTGCAGCCCTGTTTGAGTTTCTGAAGGGGCTGCTCCTCAGGTTCTGGTAGCACTTCAGCCCCGCGCTCCTTACGTAGGGGCACCCAGTACGCGGGGGGAGCGGCCAGACGATCTACTGGTAGGCTTGCTTCTGGGTCTGGCCAAGATGGCCAATCACGGGTCCAGGTGGCAGGAAATCAAGGGCTCTGCCAGGGCCAACCGCCTGTCCCTCTTCCAAGGATACGTTCGTGCCCGGCTGCCCCTGGTGAGGGAGCATGCAGTCACAATGGGAACAGTGGGGGGAGGGGGGGTCTGAGAGCGATGCCCCGCAGGGAATTGACTGTTTTATGGACAATAGTAATCATATTTTAATTTGAATGTTTGTACTTTGTGTATTTGTACTTTGTGTAATTTTTTTATGGTTTTGTAAAAAATGGGAATTTTTTGTCTCCATTGTTGCACTAGGGCAGTGAAATGACTCAGAAGATTGTAATTCTTCATCATTAACCTTATCAGAATTGTCCATAGGCCTAGGCCTAGGCCTAGAATCTCTTCTTCCATCTCACACCTCCTCTTCCAAAATCGCCGCACTGGACTGTCTCTAGAATGAAATTTTCCCTCCAGTTTTCTCCTCCGCTGGTAGTTTGTTCACTCCCGTAAGTCAGTCACAGCTCATCAAGAGAAGTTGGGCAGGTTCATTCAATGCTCGGAAAATGCACTTCTCGCTCCTGATCAGTCTACCGTCCTCCCCTCCGTGCAATACAGCACTCACCAATTATCAGCCCGTTCGCCAACCTCGCGTCAAAAACTGAGAGTGGACTAGAGCAAGTAAACATGGTCCTACTGAGTACCGCCATACTGGGCTCCAACGGGATCGTTAACGGGGCTGCTGGGTCACTGGCCACCACTGTGAGTGCTAGCACTGTGCTTTGCGCGAAGTTCAAAAGCGATGTTTATTTTTTTAATCACGATTTCTTGCGGAGCCCTAGCATTCCGCGGAATCCAAGTTGAGAACCCCTGATTTAGAGGGAATATAAAGGAAAATCAAATCTCTTCATCTTCTCTCCCCCTGGCAAATGGCCAGGAACAGGCAGAGGTTCATTTGGAGATACTGTTGGCTGGAATAATTGAGCTTCTTGCGCTCAGGACCATAATTATCAGCACGGGATTGAGGCCAACAGTCACAACCCATATGCTTTTGTATAATTTGCCCGTAGAGTAAAGAGAGAATGCCCGGGGTGGGTGGGGTCCTTTGATGATGTCCTCTGCTTTACCAGGGCAGTGAAAAGTCTAGGCAGAGTCCACATCAGGGAGGCTGGTTGCCACATACAATCATTTGGACTCCAGACAAATGTGAGCTATTGCACCTCCCAGACCAACAGTGAGAGGGGAGTATAGAGTAAATGACAAGACTAAGGAGCATTTTTGGGACAGATCGATTTGGAGTACAAGTCGCACAGCTCTGTGAAAGTGACAACACAGGGAGATCGTGTGATAAAGAAGCTACATTGACATGTTTACCTTCATTGGTCAGGACATTGACTATAAAAGATGGGAAGCTATGGTGCAGCTCTACAACACTTAGATTAGGCCATCTTTAGAGAGTTGTATGGAGTTATGGTTGCCACATTACAGGGCAGATGTCCAGGCTTTGAAGAGGGTGCAAAAAATCACCAAGATGTTACCAGCTTTGGATGGGCAGAGATTGGATGAACTTGGATTACTTCTTCTAGAGAGTCAGACACAGAGGGAGAGATTGAGAGAGGCATTGATAGATTGTCTTTTACTCAAGGGTAAAAATAACATTCTAGGTAAAAGGGCATAAGTTTAAAGGAGGTGTATCAGGTAAGTTACTTGACACAAGGGTGGTAGGTGCCTGGAAAATGCAGCTAGAAGCAGACATGATAGCAACATATATGTATAAAGCATTTAGAGAAGTACATGAACAAGCAAAGGATGGAGGGATGAGATCATGTGCAGATAGATGGGATTGGTTTAAATTAGAATCATGTCAGCACATACAAGAGGTGATTGATAAGTTTGTGGCCTAAAGTAGAACGAGTCAATTTTAGAAAACCTAGCACATTTATTTTTCAACATAGCCCCCTCCTACATGTACACACTTAGTCCAGTGGTCGTGGAGCATACAGATCTCGGACCTCCAGAAAGTGCCCACAGCAGGGGTGATTGATAAGTTTGTGGCCTACGGTAGAAGGAGATGAGTTATACAGCTCTTGTTACATGCACATACAGTTCAATTCTTTGACTGATTATGCAGAAAATTTGAAGTTAATAACCCATCTCCTACCATAGGCCACAAACTTATCAATCACCCTTAATGAGTTATTAACTTCAAACTTTCTGCATAATCACTTAAAGAGTTGAACTGCACATGCATGTAACGAGAGCTGTATACTCATCTCCTTCTACCTTAGGTCATGAACTTATCAATCACCCCTCATACATCTATCATGGACTGAGGGGCCAAGTCGTCTGCGTATTCTATGGCAAAACCATATGAAATAGTAATCAAGAGATCTATAGGGTAAATTTGTTCATACAAAGAGTAGATGGTATCTGGATTGAGTTGCCAGAGAAGAGAGTGGAGGCAGGAACTGTCACAACATCTAAGAGGCATCTGATGGGCACTTGAATGAACAGGATACAGATGAATATGGAATGAATGCAGGGAAGTAGGATTAATGCAGGTAGGCAGGATCGTCAGCACGTATATAGTAGGCTGAAGGGTGCGTTTCTATGTTGTACAACTACAATCTCTGCTACATTGTCAGAGAATGTTCCCTTTTAATATAACTGAGAATCTCTGATCTCTCAGGGTATGCAAAGGACTCAAAAAGGAAGAATAGGAGAGTTATTCCCATTGTCTTGGTCAACCTAGATCACAAGACTAGAAGATGCAAGAACAGAATTAGGCCATTCAGCCCATTGAATCTGCTCTGCCATTCAATCATGGCTGATTTATTTCTCAACCCTCTTCTCCCACTTTCTCTCTGTAACCTTCGACACCCTTACTAATTAAGAACCTATCAACCTCCACTTTAAATATGCCCAATGACTTAGCCTGCACAGCCACCTGAGGCAGTGAATTCCACAGATTCACCACCATCTGGCTAAAGAAATCCCTCCTCATCCCTGTTCTAAAGGGACATCCTTCTATTCTGAGGCTGTGCCCTCTGGTCCTTGACTCTCCCACTATTGGGAACATCCTCTCCTGCTCCTCCTCCCGATGGTAGCAGTGAGAAGAGGTCATGTCCTAGATGGTGAGAGTCCGAATGATGGATGCTGCCTTCTGGAGCCACCGCCTTGTGAAGATGTCCTCAATGGTGGGGAGGGTTTTGCCCATGACGGAGCTGACTGACTCTACAACCCTCTGGAGTGTCTTTCGATCCTGTGCATTGGAGCCTCCGTACCAGGCAGTGAGGCAACCGGACTGCAGAAATTTGAGAGTTACTGGAGCTACACTCAGCCAGTATTCCATCACAACCCTGCCCTGTGCTTGTGGATGGTAGAAAGAATCTAGTGTGTCAGAAGATGAGCCTCTCGTCACAGGTTACCCAGTCTCTGGCCTGTTTCTAAAGCCACAAGATTTCTGTGATTGATTTCAGTTTGGTTATTGGTCACTGGTGATCTCCCCCACCCCCACCCCGCGGATTTTGATGGGGGAGAATTCGGCAGAGGTAATGCTGCTGAATGTCAGAGGCACGTGGTTGTAATCTCTCTTTAACTGGAGCAGGTCATTGTCTGGTCCTCCTATAGCATGGATCTTTTCAGCCCATGTCCGAATGTTGTCTACGTCTTCCTACATGCAGGCATGGGCTGATGTTTTTGCAAGCAGAATTAAAAATTAAACAATCAGCTGCAAACATCCCTGTTTCTGACCAAATGATGGAAGGAATCTGCAGCTGGGCCTAGGATGGGTGGGCCTTTTCTCCTCAGGGTGGGTGAGACTAGAATCAGAAGGCACAAATTTGGGGTGAAACCGGAAGTATTTAAGGGGGTACATTTCAGTCAGAGGGTGATGTGAGTGTGGAACAAGCTTCCAGCAGAAGTGGTAGATATGGGTTCACTGAACATAGAACAGTGAAGCAGGCTACAGGCCTCTCACCCCACCAAGGATGTACCAACCACTTAATCTACTCAAAGATCAACCTAATGCTTCCCTTCCACATAGCCTCCATTTTACATCCCTGAGCTTATCTCAGAATCTCTTAAATGCTTAAATGTTCCTATTGTATCTGCTTCTACCATCACCCCAGCACCATGTTCTATGCTCTGTGTAAAATCCTACCACTGACATCTCCCCTCCCCCCAATACTTTCTTCCAAACACCTTAAAATTATGCCCTCTCATATTAACCGTTTCTGCTTTGGGAAAAGACATCCACTCTATCTCTGCCTCTCTAAATATACCATACACCTCTATCAAGTCACCCCTCATCCTCCTCCATTCCAGAGAAAAGCTCAGCTTACTCAACCTTCTCTTAAAAGACATGTTCTCTAATCCAGACAGGATCCTGGTAAATCACATCCGCACCCTTTCTAAAGCTTCTACATTCTTTCTATAATGACCAGAAATGAACACCAAGTGTGGTCTAACCAGAGTTTTATAGAGCTGCAATATTACCTCATCACTTTTGAACTCAATCCTCCAACTATTGAAGACCAAGACACCATATACCTTTGTAACTAGCCTACCAACTTGTGCTGTGACCTTGGGGATTTATGGACCTGGACCCTGAGATCCCTCTGTTCTGCCACACTGGTAAGAATCCTGCCAGTCACCCCATCCTCTGTCTTCAAGTTTGATCTTCCAAAGTGTATCACATCACACTTTTCCAGAACTCCATCTGCCACTTCTCAACCCAGTTCTACATCCTATCAATTTCACATTGTAACTAAGACAACCTTCTACACTATCCACAACACCACCAGGAGCTGTGGGATCAATTGTAACATCTAGGGGAAGTTTGTACAGGATGTTAGGGGTATGGAGAGCTATGTCCAGGACTAGGCAGACCAAACTAGGACAAGCTAGATCAGCCAAAGGGCCTGTTTCTATGCTGTAGTACTTTATGAGTCTATGATTCTGGGACACTGTAACCATTTCCCATTTTGTGAGGTATGACTCTGATCAGCGGAGTGTTTTCCCCTTAGTGCCTATTGACCACTTTCACTAGGGCAACATGATGCTACGCTCACTCAAACACTGCCTTGACATCAAGGGTAGCTACTCTGCCCTCACCTCTGGAATTCAACTCTTAGGTCCACACCTGGATCAAAAATACAATGGGTTCTGGAGCTGGGTAGTCTGGAGAGAGTGTGCTGAGGCAGTGGATATATTGGTTCCTTGGCATCCATGAACAGTTTATTGGTGAACATGTGTCATTGTCAATGACACCATTGATCACCAGTGTCTTAGACTTTGGAAGCAGAATTTGTGAATATTTATAGGGCAGTGGTGGGCAATTACTCAACGAGCAAAGGGGTGGGAAGTTGCCATGGATAGGCAAGGATGAAGAAAAGTAGTTACAATCAGCTCAGCCATGGTCTTATTCAATATCAGAACAGGCTTGAGAGGCCAGGAGATATTGTCGTCTTTTTCCTAATTTATGTTTACATTGACTGTTTAGATAGTAATTGACCCGAGTGAATTTGTCTTGCTTTTTGTGACCAAGACATCCCTGGGTGGGTTTCCACATGTACCCAAACATAATATAGGTGTTGCTTTTTCAACCTGAACGTGGCCTCATCGGAGCCTAGGACCAACATATTGGAATGGGAATGGGGAGTGGAATTAATATAGCTGTCTACTGGGAAATCCGCCCTGTTTCAGATGAAGCAAATGTGTTTGATATTGCATCAACCTTACTTGTGTGGAACATGATGGGTAAAAGTTGGTGGTAATGGAAGGGTGGAGAAGGGAGTAACTAGGGAAGCAACCTCTTCCGAATATTGAAAAAGAGGGGAAGGGTAGTTGTGAATCTGTGGAATTCATTGCTACAAGTGGCTGTGGAAGTCAGGTCATTGGGTATATTTAAGGCAGAGGTTGATAGATTCCTGATTAGGCAGGGCATGAACGGATACAGGGAGAAAGCAAAAGGTTAGGGTTGAGAGGGAAATGGATCAGCAATGATGAAATGGCAGAGCAGACTGGATGAACCAAATGGCCTAATTCTGCTCCGATATCGTATGATCAAGGTGTCAATGTTGTGACTGAACAGGAACAGCTCAGCTGCAGATAGTACTGGTTCTGCTGCACGGATTGTCAGAATTACAGTCCACTGCTCTCAAACAGCCCTTGATGTCATGTAGAATGTGGTCAGTTTCATTTGGAATCATGCGTCAGTTCAGCATGTTTATTTACATCTTGTAGCAGTCTTCCTCAATATTAAACCTGCTTCATACCTGGTAGCAAAAGTAGAAATTGTGCTATTGATTTCAAACTCTGAAGTGTTGTTCTAAATTGGGAATACAGTGATTCTTGCACAGATTCACATTGGACAACATGTCCTGCCTCTTTATGTAGTTAGATTTTACTCTTAATAAACACTTATCACCTTGAAAGTAGGTAGCTATCCATCCTAAGTAACACACACAAGATCCTGGAGGAACTCAGCAGGTCAGACAGAATCTATGGAGATGAATAAACAGTCAACGTTTTGATATGGGACCCTTCTTCAGAAATAGCCATTCTGTTCCTTGTCCCCTGACTTCACAAACATCACTGATCTTTAATCTGTTGCTTGTTGCAATGATGACAGGCTTCTGTGAGGATCTACCAGGTGGGCGTAGGTTGGAAATGAAATGGAACATCTCTTCGACATTTCTGACTGAACGTAGTTGTCAATGCTTCTGTGTCCAGGGCTGGAGTACAAATGTGGTGCAGCTGATGCGATGCTTGCATCCGGCAAATATCCCACTGGGAAGCACTTGGTCTCTGCGACACATGGGCTATGTCTGGACATGTTTCACATCTCAACCAGGAAGTTAAAGACGTGTAATTGAAGAGCAAGTAACTAAATTCATTCCCAGCTGGCTGCAGAGAGAGGTTGGAAGTGACCACCACTCACTCTCATTTCCAGATGTGATCCTATTGTCACTCTGACACACACACACACACACACACACACACACACACAAACACACACACACACACACACACATACACACACATCACTTCCACAATCTCACTGTCCTGATACACAAATGCTCGATCTTACACATAAACAAGCACTCAGTCCCTCATTCACACACACTGGTCACCCTCCCTCTCCAGGCACAAACACTCCCCTCCTAATCTAACTCCATAGTCATAGTCACACTTTATTGATCCCGGGGGAAATTGGTTTTCGTTACAGTTGCACCATAAATAATAAATAGTAATAGAACCACAAATAGTTAAATAGTAATATGTAAATTATGCCAGGAAAGAAGTCCAGGACCAGCTTATTGGCTCAGGGTGTCTGACCCTCCAAGGGAGGAGTTGTAAAGTTTGATGGCCACAGGCAGGAATGACTTCCTATGACGATCTGTGTTGCATCTCGCTGGAATGAGTCTCTGGCTGAATGTACTCCTGTGCCCAACCAGCACGTTATGTAGAGGATGGGAGACATAGTCCAAGACGGCATGCAACTTGGACAGCATCCTCTTTTCAGACACCACCGTCAGAGAGTCCAGTTCCATCCCCACAACATCACTGGCCTTACGAATGAGTTTGTTGATTCTGTTGGTGTCTGCTGCCCCAGCACACAACAGCAAACATGATAGCACTGGCCACCACAGACTCATAGAACATCCTCAGCATCGTCTGGCAGATGTTAAAGGACCTCAGTCTCCTCAGGAAATAGAGACGGCTCTGACCCTTCTTGTAGACAGCCTCAGTGTTCTTTGACAAGTCCAGTTTATTGTCAATTCGTATCCCCAGGTATTTGTAATCCTCCACCATGTCCACACTGACCCCCTGGATGGAAACAGGGGTCACCGGTACCTTAGGTACCAGCGTTACCAGCGTTACTTAGGTAACCCGTTCATAATGGGTTTGATGTGGCCACTGTACAGACCTTGTGGAGACAAAATCCCACCTTCACTGTGTGCCACTACAACATGCTAAATGGGATTGGAGGGACCTGGTGTCTCTGCACTGGGATTCCAAGAAGCTCTGTGGCCCATTAGGGGCAGAAAACTCCACCACCACAGACCCAGCATCTGCACCACCTCATGATCAGCCATCTCCCTCACCTCACCCTTGCTGTCCAACTAATCGATCAGCCCTGGCTTAGTGAGGACACATGGGGAGCGGCAGTGGGTATTCCTAAAAGGAATGAGGTGCCAGGCTTAGTGAGGGGTGAGGAAGTGACTGGACAAAGGAGGGCACTTGTCCGCCAAATAGCAAGCAACTAGTAAAGCCGAGCCCAGTGAGGGGGCAAAAGAGATTCTGTCCATGCTGGAAATCTTGCGCAACACACACACACACACACAATGTCGGAGGAATTCAGCAGGCTGGGAAACATCTATGGAGGGAAATAAACAGTCAGTGTTCTGGGCCGAGACCCTTCATCCCGGCTCCAAAGGTTGACAGTTTATTTTCTCCCCATAGATGCTGCCAGACCTGCTGAATTCCTGCAGCACTTTGTGCTCAGTGAGGAAGTGGGTGCTCAGGGAAGGGGTATATACTCAGCAACGAACAGCCTGTGATCCAACACACGTACACGCGCTCAGTGAGGAGTTCGGGGATGCTGGGGAACGTGGATTTAGTCCGGGGGCACACGCTCAGTAGTGAAAGGCAGGCCTGGCAGCCTGGTCTGATGTGAAAAGAGATCACAGTGATGCTGAGGTACAGGGGGAATGCGGGGTCAGAGATGGGGAAGGTGCGCTCAGTGATCCAGAACATGGGCTCAGACATGGGGAGTGCAGGCGCAGCAATGAGAAACGGTAGCGTAGTGGTTAGCACAATGCTTTACAGTACTGGCCACCTGGGTTCAATTCCTGCTGCTGCCTGTAAGTTTGTACGTTCTCCCCCTGACCGCGTGGGTTTCCTGGGCTTCCTCTGGGCTCTCCGGTTTCCTCTCACAGTCCAAACACCTACCAGTTGGTAGGTTAATTGGTCATTGTAAATTGTCCGGTGATTAGGCTAGGGTTAAAATCGGAGGACTGCTGCGTGGAGCGGCTCAAATGGATGTAAGAACCTATTCCGCGCTGTCTCTCAATTAAAAAGTGAGCTCTTGAAGTTAGTGTGTCTTTTTTTTTTGAAAGACTACGGTGATGCAGAACACAGGTTCGGTGATGGGTGGAGGCTCCAAGAACAGAAGTGATAAGAGAGCTTAAGGTTAAGGAACCCTTAGGGAACAGGGATCACAATATGATTGAGTTCACTTTCAAATTTGAGAAGGAGAAACTAAAATCCAATGTGTCAGTATTTCAGTGGAATAAAGGAAATTACAATGGCATGAGAGGGGAACTGGCCAAAGTTGACTGGAAAGGGACACTAGCAGAAAGGACAGTACAGCAGCAATGGCTGGAGTTTCTGTGAAAAATGAGGGAAGTGCAAGGCAGATATATTCCAAATAAGAAGAAATTTTTGAATGGAAGAAGGACACTACCGTGGCCTACAAGTGAAGTCAGAGCCAAAATAAAAGCAAAAGAGAGGGCATACAGGGAAGCCAAAGCTAGTGGGAAGATAGAGGATTAGGAAGCTTTTAAAAACTTGCAGAATGAAACTAAGAAGGTCATTAGGAAGGAAAAAATGAATTGTGAAAGGAAGCTGACGACTAATATCAAAGAAGATACTAAAAGCTCTTTTAAGTATATAAAGGGTAAAAGAGAATTGAAGGTAGATATAGGACTAATACAAAATGATACTGGAGATATTGTAATGAGAGATGCAGAGATGGCAGAAGAACTGAATATGTATTTTGCATCAGTCTTCACAGTGGAAGACATCTGTATACCGGACATTAAAGAATGTCAGGGAAGTGAAGTTTGTGCAGTGAAAATTACGACCGAGAAGGTGCTCAAAAAACTTAATAGTCTGAGGGTGGATAAATCCCCTGAACCTGATGGAATGCACCCATGGGTTCTGAAGGAAGTAGCTGGAGAGATTGCACAGGCATTAACAATGATCTTTCAAGAATCGATTGATTCTGACAATGTACTGGATGACTGGAAAATTGCAAATGTTACTCTGCTATTTAAGAAGGGTGGGAGGCAGCAGAAAGGAAACTATAGACCTGTTAGCAGTTGGGAAGTTGTTGGAATCAATTGTTAGGGATAAGATTATAGAGTACCTGGAGGCACATGACAAGATAGGCCAAAGTCAGCATGGTTTCTGAAAGGAAAATCCTGCCTGACTAACCTACTGCAATTTTTTGAGGAAATTATAAGCAGGGTAGACAAAGGAGATGCAATAGACGTGGTGTACTTGGATTTTCAGAAGGCCTTTGACAAGGTGCCACACATGAGGCTGTTTAGCAAGATAAGAGCCCATGGAATTACAGGGAAGTTACTAGCATGGGTTGGGCATTGGCTGGTCAGCAGAAAACAGAGAGTGGGAATAAAGGGATCCTATTCTGGCTGGCTGCTGGTTACCAGTGGATTTCCCAGGGGTCGGAGTTGGGACCGCTGCTTTTTACAATGTATGTCAATGATTTGGACTACAGTATTAATGGATTTGTGGCCAAAATTGCCGATGATACGAAGTTAGGTGAAGGAACAGGTAGTGTTGCAGAAACAAAGAGCCTGGAGAGAGACTTAGATAGTTTATGGGAATGGGCAAAGAAGTGGCAAATGAAATACAATGTTGGAAAGTGTATGGCCATGCACTTTGGTGGAGAAAATAAATGGACAGACTATTATTTAGCTGGGGAGAGAATTCAAAATGCAGAGATGCAAAGGGACTTGGGAATCCTTGTGCAGGATAACCTAAAGGTTAATCTCCAGGTTGAGTCGGTGATGAAGAAGGTGAATGCAATGCTGGCATTCATTTCTAGAGGTACAGAATACAAGAGCAGGGATGTGATGTTGAGGCTCTTTAAGGCACTCATGAGAGCACATTTGGAGTATTGTGTGCAGTTTTGGGCTCCTTATTTTAGAAAGGATACACTGACATTTGAGAGGGTTCAGAGAAGATTCACAAGAGTGATTTCAGGAATGAAAGGGTTACCATATGAGGAATGTCTGGCAGCTCTTGGGCTGTATTCCCTGGAGTTCAGGAGAATGAGGGAGATCTCATAGAAACATTCCAAGTGTTAAAAGGCCTGAACAGATTAGATATGGCAAAGTTATTTCCCATGGTAGGAGAGTCTAGGACAAAAGGGCACGACTTCAGGATTGAAGGACCTCCATTTAGAACAGAGGTGCGGAGAAATTACTTTAGTCAGAGGGTGGTAAATCTGTGGAATTTGTTGCCACGAGCGGCTGTGGAGCCCAAGTCATTGGGTGCATTTAAGGCAGAGATAGATAGGTTCTTGATTAGCCAGGGCGTCAAAGGGTATGGGGAGAAGGCAGGGAAGTGTGGTTAACTGGAAGAATTGGATCAGCCCATGATTGAATGGCGGAGCAGAATCGATGGGCCGAATGGCCTACTTCTGCTCCTATATCTTATGGAGTGGGGAATGCGGACTCGGTGGGGGTTCTGGACCATGAAACTGGGCGTGGGGAACGTGGACTCTGGGACGGAATATTAACCTAACCTGACGTCAACTTTCCTTCTCTCTGATAACGAACACACATCATTGGCCCTCAAACAAACCTCCCCTTCTCCCCTTCACCTCTTCCCGCTGCCTCAGCGCCCCCACCGATCACTGGTAGGCACAACGGGACGTGCCATGCGAGCTTTGAGCGACCGGCGATGCCTTGGCGTTCTCTCCCCACCACACGCGGTAGATAGTTTACGAAATGCCGATTCTGGAAACATGGCCCGAACGGCCTTTGGCTGACGTTGGTTCTGGGTCCTGCTCAGGGAGACGACTCTGCCCGGACCGGCCGAAGCACCGCCCATTGTGTCTGGGACTGGCAGTGTCCTGGGGCGCCGTGGGTTTCAGGGGCGGGACGGCAGGGCTGCAAAGGCGTTTAAAGAGCCTGGTGTGGTGCGCTCATTGTCGCGGACAGACAAGACAATGAACGGTGCCCGGGCGTCCCTCTGCCCCGCACAGACCCTGCGCTGCCTCCGCTCCTACTTGCGGGCTCAGCTGGCCGAGCCGGGATGGGCGGCCGGGCTACTGGGCGAATGCGGGCGCACGGTGGATGGGCTGGAGGTGCTGAGCGCCGCGCACGGGGCGCTGGTGCGGTGCCTAGGCAGCAGCGCCGACTCGCCCGCTCTCCGCCGGCGGCTCAGGCACACCCGCGGTACAATGAGGCAGCAGAGCGCAGGTGGGTGTCCTGGAGAGCCCGCGGGAGCGGGTGGGTGGGTGGGGGTGAGGAGGGCGCGGACCGGTGGCGAGTATGTGAGGAGAGGAGGCGAAAGAAACCAAAAGGCAGATCGGGGATATACGTTCATAGTTGAGATGGTTAATAAAGCAAATATCCCCTGCACTTTCTAAGTAGAGGTCTAGATCAAAGGGACTGTGATAAAATACTTGGTGCTGCATATTTTAAAAGGTGCACTAGTGCAGAAAAGATTTTTTACCGAAATGATTTGCACGGCTTTCTACCGTGCTTCTTGGAGCAGAGGTATTGACTAATGCCTAGTTTCCCCGAAAGTGCCGATACGGGTAGACAGGATAGTGAAGATGGTGAACGACAATGCTTGCATTCATGGGACGGGGAGGGGGGAGGCTTTGAGGACAGGAGGACGTTACCGCTGTGCAAAATGTTGGCAGGACCTCAGCTGGAAGATTGCGCGCAGATGTGGTCGCCAAGGATGTCATGAAGCCGGACAGGGTGCAGAAAAGATTCGCCGATCTGTTGCCGGGACTGGGAGGCAAGGAGGCACTGAAGAGACTTGAGCTTTTCCCCTTACGCTCAGGAGGATGAGATGTGACCTCATGCAGGTTAATAAAATCGTGAGGGGCAGAGACAGGGTGGATAATTGCTGTCTATCTCCCCAAGGTAGCTGAATCCAAAACAAGAGGTATAGATTTAAGAAGTTTAAATGAGAAACATTGAAAGAAGATCTGAGGCAAGTTTTTCACATTGTCGGTGGTGGGTAAACTGCCATAGGAAGTGTTTGGCTGATGGGGAGTAGCTGGTTTTGAATGTGGTGGTATGGAAGGTCAGGGTTGTGTACCTCCTGAATGACAGTGGCTGTGAGGAGATGGCGTGGCCCGGATGGTGAATGTTGCCTTCATGAGGCAGCCCCTGCTGTAGATTCCACCGATGTTGGGGAGGGATGTGCCCGCGATGTACTGGGCAGAGACCACCGCTCTCTGCAGCTCATGTTCCTGTGTGTTTGAATTGTTGTACCAGAATTTAATGAATCCAGTCAGAACACTTTAAACAGAATATCTGTACAAGTTGGAGTGTTCAGTGACAACCTGAACTTTCTTAACCTCCTACGAAAGTAAGAATGCTGGCATGTTTTCCTTGAGAATGTGTCCAGGCACTGGGCCCAG
This sequence comes from Mobula hypostoma, assembly GCF_963921235.1. NCBI lineage: Eukaryota > Metazoa > Chordata > Chondrichthyes > Myliobatiformes > Myliobatidae > Mobula > Mobula hypostoma. The sequence goes on from NC_086098.1 coordinate 223,593,522, forward strand.
GACAAGTGCCCAGGAATTTAAAGTTCCTAGCTCTTACTGCTCCCGATCTCCTGACTCAGTCAGGTTCTCCCTCCTTCTCTTTCCTGAAGACAAGTATCTGCTCTTCAGTTTTATTGACGTTGAGAGAGAAGTTGTTGTTGTGGCACCACTCAGCCAGGAGACCTATCGTACCGACTCACCGTTACCTGTGATTCACCCCATGGCAGTGGTGGCATCGGTGAATTCAGAGATGACTTTGGAGCTGTGCTTAACCACGCAGTCACAAGCACGTACAGAGTACAGCAAGGGGCTAAGCACACACTTGTGAGGTGTGCCTGTGTTCGACTGCGAGGAGGAGACGTTACCAATCCTAACTGACTGACATCGAACAATGAGTAAGTCGAGTATCCAGTTGCAAAGGGAGACCCAAGTCTTGAAGCTTGTTGTTTAGTTTGGAAGGGATGATTGTGGTGACATTAGGACAGGTTTTAAGAGTGGTTTGGCTATTGGGAGGATTGCCAGGATAGGATTAGATGGAGGCCAGTTTTAGCATTGATGCATAATGGAACTGGCTAAGTAGAAGTCACTATGGATTCAAGCCTCCTTCCATGCTAATTTCTACCAAAATGACAGCATTAATAGAGAAAAAATGTTGTTTTAATATAAGAAAATGCATTACAGAAATCATTGGGATGGAAATTTGATAAATCTCCAGGGAATGACTACTTGCATCTAAGGATATTGTGGTTGCTTATCTAAAGTGGGTTATAGAGTCACAGAGTATAGAACAGGCCCTTCGGCCCATCTCATCCATACTGACTGTGTTGCATAGTGAGCCAGTCCCATCTGCCCATATTTGGTCCTAATCCTCTCCTATCCATTTACTGATCTGGATGGCCTTTAAATGTTGCTGATGTGCCCACATCAAACACTATTTCTGCCAGCTGATTCCAAATATGCACCACCCTTTGGTTGAAGAAGTTGCCCTTGATGTCTCTCCTAAATGTTTCACCTCTGAGTTTAGACCTATACCCTCTTGTTTTTAGCACCCACTTGCTTGGAAAAGTACTGTGTTCCTTCGCCCTGTCTGTGCCTCTCATGACCTTGTTAGTTCTATCAGGTCATCCCCTTGATCTCCTGTGCCTCAGGGAATGAAGTCCTAGACTATGCAACCTCTCCTTGTAACTCGGGCCCCCAAGTCCTGGCAACGTCCTGATAAATCCGTTCTGTGCTCTTTCTACTTTGGGAGCTGTGATGAGTGGGTCCCACAGTGCTCAGCGCTGGAGCCCCAGGTCTTCCTCAAACCACATCAATGAAGGATCAGGCAACAAATGTAATATATCCAGGTTTGCTGAAGCTACTATGCACAGGAAGGCTTCAGAGGGATATGGACAGTGGGTAGACAAAGTCATGGTAAGTGGAATATAATGCAATGATGGTTTACACCATCACAAGGTGGCAGGTATGGAAGGTGAGGGAAGTGGTTGGTTTGGCATTTATGGAGGTAATTGAGGGTATGGTTTTATGGTGGGTACAGGGTTATAGGTACAGAGATTGCAGTGAGCACAAGCTGACAGGGTTTAGAATGGTTATAGAGTAGACGGCAGTGGTGGATATGGGGTTATGGTGATGGGTAGAGGAGCATTATGGTGATAGATGAAGCCTGGGTTACTGCAGGTCTACCAGTGGTGTTGCCTAAATAACAGAGTGCATAATGTCTCAGGCTGAACCTCCCCTCCTTGGGGACTACTGTCGACAATGTTCTCACATGTCTCCTTAGCATGAGAAATGAACAAACTACTATACTGTGTACAGTTTTGGTCACCCTGCTGTTGCAAAGATGTGATTAAACTGGAAATTGAGTACAGAGATTTACAATGTTGTTGCCAGGATTAGAGGCCTTAAGTTACAAGGAGATGTAGTCGAGGCTAGGTCCTTATTCCTTGGAGTACAGAAGAATGAAGGGTGGCCTTCATTGGATAAAATCATGAGGGGCATAGATAAGGTGGATGTAATAGCCTTTGCCCCACAAAACTAGTCGGCATAGGTTTAGGATGAGAAAGAGAAGATTCAAAAAGCATCTGAGGGGCAACTTTTTCACAGAGTAGGGTGAGTATATGGAACCAGTTGCCAGAGGAGTTGGTTGAGCTAAGTACAATAGTATCATTTAAGAAGCACTTGGGGTTTAGGAGATGCAGATTGAATGCAGGAAATTGGGGTTAGACCGTGACTGGCAATCGCTAGTTGGGTCAAAGTACTTGTATCCATGCCTGATTGCTCCATGGGGTTGTTGGGAGATACTGCCCTCTAAAGGGACGCTCATTTTCTGTGATCCAGATGGAGTAGGGACAGGCCCTGGTATGATAGTTAAATGTCCTCCTGTGACATAAAACTAATCGAAATAAAAATGTGTGCAACTTCATTTTTAATTTAAGTGAGGCGTGCTCATACGACGTACGCAATTCAAGTACCTTAGCATACAACCCGCGATGCATTATGTAAGCAACAAGGAATGTTTAAACACATAATATATTTACACACACACGTACTATGGATGTCATATATTATAAGTACAATAGTATATATACATAATATCTATAGCATAGTAAATTTTAAATTGTCTCATTCATTAATTGCTGTGGAGTTGACTCTGGGACTGCAGGAAGTCGTTCGGACAGCTTTGGACACTTCTGGATGCACTGGGAATTCACTTTCATCACTCTTAACATGTTACATTACTGCACCTATACATACGGGGAGGCATCACTGATGAGCTTCAGTGAAGATATGGATCATAATGTGTGAGTACAGTGTCTGACCTCAACGTTTCCTTTACTTTTTTGAAAGCCACCCCACACTGATTTGACCATTGTCATTTCTTCCCAATCTGCAGTAATGTGTTCAAGGGGTAGAGCACAGTAGCCAGGTTTGTCAGGAACCTGTTATAGTAATTGACAAATCCTAAAAAGGACTACAACCGTGACATGTTCTTTGGTCTTGGATTATCGAGCACTGCTTAAATTTTCTCAATACACTTGTGTAATCCTTATATCTCAATGGATGACCACAGTAGGTGATGCTTGGTTTAAGGAATTCACCCTTGTTACACCATGCTCTGAACCTATAATCTAATCTTTTTAACACTGTCTTGATATCTTGGCAATGTTTCTTGTCATTCATAAAGCCTTGTGTGAGTGTTTATGGTGAGAAACACTTTGGACTCTTCTTCCATCCAAAGTGCCCTCAGTGAACGCCACTTTGCTGAAGTGTTTTCCTCCAGAAAGGTTTGCAAAGATATCCTCTACCCTGGGCAGAGGGTCTTGATCTACTTCCAAGACTGGGTTGATGTTGACCTGCACTGTATTGCAGGGTATAGGGCATTCAAATGGTGGATGGTCCTCCAATCAAGTTGTAGTTGTCTCAGCCATTTACAAGGGCAATGCTGGCCCACCTGCTTTTACCACAACAAGTCCAATGTGGCTTATTGGTTGTTGTGTTTCACTGTTACCGATGTCATTCCCACAGGAATTGTTGTTTCTCCAGTATAAAACTGGGGCCTTTCTACCTCTGATCCCCCAATGAGGATTGGTTCAAGGACCCCTTGTTTGAAGGCATGCTAGTGCCTTTACTTCTTTAGGAGTCTGGGAAGATTTGGTGTGACATCTAAAAGGTTGACAAACTTCTACAGATGTGTGGTGGAGAGTATATTGACTGGAAGCATCACAGCCTGGTAGGGGAAAAACCAATTCTCTTGAATGGAAAACCCTACAAAAAGTAGTGGTGTCGCCCAGTCCATCACGGGTAAAGCCCTCTCCACCATTGAGCACATCTACATGGAGCACTGTTGCAGGAAAGCAGCATCCCACCACCCAGGTCATGCTCACTTCCCGCTGCTACCATCAGGAAGAAGGTACAGGAGCCTCAGGACTCTCACCTCCAGGTTCAGGAACAGTTATTACCCTTCAGCCATCAGGCTTTTGAACCAAAGGGGATAACTTCACTCAACTTCACTTGACCCACCACTGAAATGTTCCCACAACCAATGGATTCATTTTCAAGGACTGTTCATCTCATGTTCTTGATATTTATTGGTGATTTATTTATTATTATTATTATTTATTTCTTTTTGAATTTACAGTTTGTTGTCTTTTGCTCACTGGTTGTACACCCAGTTGGTACGGTCTTTCATTGATTCTATTATGGTCATTGGATTTATTAAGTATTTCTGCAAGAAAATGAATCTCAGGGTTGTATGGTGACAGATATGTAGTTTGATTTATTATTTAATTTACTTCAAGATATAGTTCAATTCGCTCAGCATACATATTCCAGTTATCTCTTATACAATTGAATGCTTTCCAATATAGGTAACCATCTCTGTTTTTCTTTATTTATGATTATTATCACCTGGTACTCACTGTTTATGAACCCATGAAATGGTCCATTTTCTGCCTTTTTTTTTAACATGAATGTCTTTCGCCTCTTGCAAAGATTTTAAAAAATGTGCTGTGATTTTTCTTTAATAACCTGGACTACATAGGTAGTCGTCTTGGATTCATTTTAAACTTCCTCATCACCATTGTTATGATTTGTAACTCCAAAAGATAAGACTAATCAAAATAAAATAATGAGTCTCACTTCATTTTTACTTTAAATGAGGAATGCGCCTATGACATGGTGGTGTGATGACGTGTGCCATTCACATAGTTTTATACATGATCTGCAATGAATTATGTAAATAACAAAGAACGCTTAATCAAACAATATATTTAAATATTTCTCAAATATTACTGATGTATTAAATACACAACATCCCCTGCTGCCCTGAGTGTCGTCCCAAACACCTAACCCCACTCCAGGACGTCGGTAAGGATCAGTTGGTAATCAAACTGTCTGTTTTCTATGTCCCCCCGCTTCCCCAACAGCAACCGGAGTGAAGCTGCTGCTGCTGCTGAGCAGGAGGCAGAGCCTGGAGCCTCAGGACCAGGAGCAGCTGGAGCACTGGTGGCTGCGCTTTGCCTTCTGCATGCGGCTGTTCCAGCGGGATCTCGGCCTGCTGCTGCGCCTCGGCCGGCTGTTCCCGCTTGACCTTCACCGCACCCACTTGATAAACACGGGGATGACCTGCGAGCCCGTGGAGCCCAGCAGCGAGCAGGGCGTTGGCGAGGAGGCGGAGTGCGCAGAGCCCAGCCTGGAGGCGCAGATCGCTGAGATCGCGACGACGCTGTGTGAGGTGGAGACCAAAGTGCAGGCCCCCGACTGGAGCGCCAAGGCAACAGCCGAGGCCTGGGCTGAAGCAAGCTATGGAGACGAATGCCACATTGACTCACCGGACATGCTGACCGAAGAGGATGCGCAGCAGATCGGTGACTGCGACACAGGGGACTGCTGCACCATTATGTAGATGCACCATTGCAGAGATGCATAACTGTGTTAGCCAGGAAACCGCACATTACCAGCCATTCCCTCAATTTCCAGAAGGGTACAAGCCACCTGGAAGTAGTCCTGCCTCTAAGGTGGGTATTCACTCCACATATTCTTTATTTACCATTGCCTGTTTTAGCCCACAGAACAATCTCATTCCTTCACCATAATTTTCCTCTAACCTATTACCTAGGCATTTGACTAGCGACCTGAAGGTCGTGAGTTCGAGCCCCAGCCGAGGCAGCATGTTGTGTCCTTGAGCAAGGCACTTAACCACACAGTGCTCTGCGACAACACTGGTGCCAAGCTGTATCGGCCCTTGCCCTTCCCTTGGACAACATTGGTGTCGTGGAGAGGGGAGACTTGCAGCTTGGACAACTGCTGGTCTTCCATACAACCTTGCCCAGGCCTGCGCCCTGGAGAGTGAAGACTTTCCAGGTGCAAATCCATGGTCTCGCAAGACTAATGGATGCCTTCAACCTATTATTGATGTTGAGACCAAGGCACATGGATAGAAGAAAAATGGAGGTTTATGGGCAATGTAGAGTTAGATTGATCCTGGAATAGGTTTAAAAGTTGCCTGAACTTCATGGGCGGAAGGATCCGTACTGTGCTCTCTATGTTGTATTGTACCCACATGCTCATCAGTTCCTCCGGATTCTAACACTGACCGACACACTGGGGGCAATCTGCAGCAGCCAATAAACCTGCCAACTGGAGTACCTGAGGTAAATGCACACACGTAGTCACAGAGAATGTGCAGACTCCATGCAGACAGCACTGGAGGCCAGGGCTAGCTTTGGTCATAGGGGCTGTGTGGCCGCATCAGGGAACCCAGAAGTCTCAGCTGACACCGAAGGTCAATATGTAGACATCACATCAGGAGTCCTTCAGGACAGGCTAAACCTGAGGCCCCAGCTGCACTTGAGTGGGTGCAAAATATTACAAAATATTATTCTGGGAAAAAATGACAACGCTTATGTCTATGAAGGTTTATGGTGTCAATGCAAACGTGAATCGGTTCACCAACTGTTCTATTAGACCAAGCTTCCCGTATGCAAACTGGTGTTGGATTAGGGTCTAATTTGTCTTTATTTTGTAGTTTAATTTCCTTTATGCCTACACATATATTTATATAATCACATGTTTGTAAATGTTCAGTGGATTTTCAGTAATTTGTAGTATAGCTAGTTCTATATTTGTTGTAGTTTCTCTGCAGTGGACAATATCAACATTTCAAAGTACATTTATTATCATAGTATATTTTCAGTATACAACCCTGCGATTCATCTTCCCACAGAAGGCACCTCCAGATCCAACACTCGCTGCACAGTTTCATCAACAACTCGATCACCTGGGCAGGCTATGAGAAATCCAGGTCTTTCTCTGCCAACGGGCACTGAGTGATGGCTCTGATGACGTCTGTGAGCAAGTCTATGATTTAACATCAACCTGTCTACTCCAGAAGGGCTGCCCTGTAATTCTATAATTGCAAGACCAATAACTCAAGAAAATAACCAGAGTTCAAGAGATTCACGCAGAGTTCCATCTCATTATTTCAGTGTTCAATTAGACTTATAGAGAGGGAAGATGTTCAAGGTGAGCTTGTCCAACTGCAAGCAAGATACCCAAGGCACAACAAAGAGTGATGGGTGTTTGGAACACCCTGCCTGGGGTGGTGGTTGGGCCTGATCCATCAGGCACACGTTTTTAGAAAAATGCAGGGCTAAGTGGAGGTGAAGCGTTAGATTGATCTTGGAGTAGGTTAAAATGTCGACATAACATCATGGGCTGAAGGGCCTGTCCTGTGCTGTAATGTTCTATGTTTCGTAGTGCTGACAAAACAACATTAACTCTTTGGGGTATTTAATGTCTTCCTGAACTTGTACTGGCGTTAACTGATCACTGCGTCCTCATTGCTGTACACCCACTCCATACCAATTATCCTGTTGGGACGTGGAGCCTACTTTCAGCATTGCATTCGGACTATCGACCTATTGCCCTCCGCTGTGCCTATTGTCTTGTTTATTATTTATTGTAATGCCTGCACTGTTCTGTGTACTTTTTGCAGTCCTGGGTAGGTCTGTAGTCTAGTGTAGTTTTTGTGTTCTTTTACATAGTTCAGTGTAGTTTTTATATTGTTTTATGTAGCACCATGGTCCTGAAAAACGTTGTCTTGTTTTTACTGTGTACTGTACCAGCAGTTATGGTCGAAATGACAATAAAAAGAGACTTGACTTGACTTGACTTGACTGGATGTGGATTGAAAAGCCTGAAAGGTGGACCGGGCATTTTCAGCACCAATGTTGAAAGGGATTTGCAGGAATGGGAGGATGCTGCTGATTAAAGGCAGGGAGAGACAGTGAGCCAGATGCCCAAACTGTCAGAAGCTATAACAGTGCCTGATTGCCTGCTCATGTATTGAAATGTGCTGGGTGTAGGATGGGACTAACCAACTTAGCCCAATATATGGGATGTCCTGGCTAATGGCTAATACAGGACAGTTGGCAACCCTGGGGCGGGGGGCACTCTTAATCACGACTGGAATATAGGTGATAAGTCAACTATAAGACACTTATAAGTGGCTAATACACTCAATTTCGTTTCTAAAAGGGTTTATCTAATGAATTTAATATTAAATACACAGCGCATATTTTCCTCGCATGAATATAGTGACAAGTCACTTATAAGTCAATACCATCATAACAGTTTAAGTAACATTTTTTTGTATTAAACACAGTGCATATTTTCCTCATATGAACATATAAAATCATTGCAACACACCAATATCGCTGAATCAGTGGAAGCCCTGGGCTTGCTTTCCTGCAACAAGATGGTCCTATCGAGGGGTGATGAGAGACAACGATACTCGAACAGGGTTCCTTATGTCCAGTCTATTCTGCAATTTAGTTTTCGTTGCATTCATTGCAGAAAAGCCCGCTTTGCAGAGATATGTTGGAAATGGAAGCAACATTTTCAGTGATTTCATGGCTATCTCAGGATATTTAGCCTTGACTTTGATCCAGAATACCGGCAGAGATGTTATGTCAAACATCTTTTTCAGCCCGCCATCATTTGCAAGTTTGAGGATTTGATCTTCTTCCCGCGCTGACATGGATGATGCGTGCATAATGACCTCGCGTGCATTCGAGTTCAACAGTGCGTGACAGGGAATGAGGAAAGGTGCAGCTGACTCATATCGCCAAATCATATCGTTTCCTCGCGGCCCGGTAGCACATGCTTTGCAGCCCAGTACCGGTCCACAGCCCGGTGGTTGGGGACCACTGGTGTAGGTCACACGATCTGGACTCTTGTCAAGCCCCACTGGCTCCAATTGCAAGAGGCTTGGCAGAGTAAGTGAGGGTGGGTATCAATAGGATTAAAAGTACAGAGAAAATTTACAGGCTTGTTGCTGGGTCTTGAGGACCTGAGTATAGGGAAAGGTTGAGTAGGTAGGTGTTATTCCCTGAAGTGTAGGGGAATGAGGAGAGATTTGATACAGGTCTACAAAATTCTGAGGAGTATCTATAGGGGAAGAAATCTGCTTGCATTTACCCTGAGGTGGGGTGAGACCAGAACTAGAGGTCATGGGTTAAGGGTGAAAGGTGAAATGCTTAAGGGGAGGGGAACATGGTGGGGGGGACTTCGCTCAGGGTGGTGAGAGTGTGGAATGAGCTGCGGGTTCAATTTCAACATTTAAGAGAAGTTTGGCTAAGTACACAGATGGGAGGGGGTCTTGAGGGCTACACACACTGATGGGTCTAGGCAGAATTATGGTTTGGCACTGACTCGATGGGCGGAGGGGCCTGTTTCTGTGCTGTGGGGCTCAATGACTCTATAACTAGTGTGACTGAAAACGATCAGACAGGACTCCCTGGCTGATTCCCTCTGGTGGCTAAGGTTGGGTGAAACAGAGTGGTTAGGGAACATCTGTCCTTGGTAACATGACAACTTCTCTGCAGGGGCTAAAGTTGGTCAGGTCAGGGGCCGCTGCCTCCCCAAATAGGAGTAAAATTCCCTCGGTGGAGTAATCTGGAAACTGGTCGCCCTTCTACAGTGGAGGGAAAGAGGAATTTCTTCACTTAAAGCATCATGGATCTTTGGAAGTCTCTGGAAGGCTGCTAAGGGGCAGGCATTGAATAGAACATTACAGCACAGTGTAGACCCTTCAGCCCAAGATGTTGTGTTGACCTTTTATACTCCAAGTGCTTCCTTCCAGCATAGCCCTCCATTTTTCTTTCATCCATGTACCTGTCTATTAAATCTCCCTAATGTATCTGCCTCTACCACTACCCCTGAAAGTGCGTTCCACACACTGTGTTAAAATACACCCTTTCTCTGACGTTCACCATATTTCAATCACATTAATATACCCTCTCATAATAGCCATTTCTGCCTGGAAAACGGTGCTGTCTGTCCACTGTATCAATACCTCTTATCATCCTCAACGTGCTCATGATAGAAATATTTAAACCATGAGGGATTTGAGGGGTCTGGAGTGAACAGGGGAAAGTGTTGCTGCCACCATTGGATCATTCATGATCTTACTGAATGGTGGTAGAGATGAAAAGTTTGGTTGGACCAGACCTGCTTATATATTCTCAACAACCTCCCCGCTTCCTTACAGCATCCATCCCTCTAACCCTAAGCTCCCATCTGATTGTCAGCCATGTTCCAGACTGTGCTTTGGTTGAAGGGGGCTCTGGGATTGTTGAGGCAACAAGGATTCAGAAGCCTCCTCAGACCAGAACCCATCATCAGCTGAACCAAGTACCTGGTGGAGCCCAGAAGCTCCAAAACGAAAGGAAACAGATACAAGCTAGTTTTGATGCCAGGGCTCCTCCAGGTATTTGGTTCATCAGCTGCTGGTCGGTCACCGTGCAAAGTATAGACAGGGCCCAGGAATGCTCTGGCCAGAGGATGCCCTTCACACTGCTCCACTGAAGAGAAGTTTGCATATCAGCCCAAATCATCAACCCACTCCCGCTCCAACCCCATGTCCAAACCTTTAGATCCTGCAGACTGGATAATCTGAGGCTGCACTCCACTGCCACCTTGTAGCCTTCTGCATTTGCCGTAGCGCCTCATCTGTCATATGGAGACTCAGCCAGCTCTATCACAGCCACGACCCTCCTCACCATCGGGGACGTCTTCAAAAGTCGGAGCTTCAAAGAGTTCACATTCATCACCAGGACCTTCACCATTTGGGGAGGAGGTACTAGAGTCTGAAGACCTATTTTTCAGGAACAACCTCTTCCCCTCTGCCGTCAGATTCCCGAACGGTCCAGAACCCATGAACACTACCTCGCTATTCCTCTTTTGCACGATCTATTGTAACTTCTAGTAATTTTATGATCTAAACTATACGGGCACAAAACAGTAAATTTCACAATATATGTCAGTGATAGTACACCGGTTCTGGGCACATTTGACAATTCCCCGATAACCAGCTTTTCTAGTTAGTGGCACACTCGGTTAGTTCCCATGTAAGATTCACTTGTAACATTTCTTTTCACGGGCTGTTCTGCCCAACTGGTCCATGCCATCCACGGCATCCTCCCTGCTAGTCCCATGTTGCCCACATTCAGCCTATACCCTCCCAAGTCCCTCTCCTCCATGTACTGATCCAAATGCATCTTAATGTTACAATTGACCCCGTCTCAACCACTTCCGTTAGCAGCTCATTCTAGGTACTCACTGCCCTCTGTGTAAAGAGGTTACCTCTCAGGTCTCTTTTAAATCTTTTCCTTCTTATCTGTTTCCTCTAGTTTTGGACTCCCCAACTGTGGGGCAAAGACTATGACTGTCCACATTTTAATCATACCCCTCATAATTTTATAATTTTCTATGAGGTCACCTCTCTTTTTCTGTGCTCCAAGGAATAAACATCCAGTATGGCCAAACTCTCACATAACTTAGACGGCAGCATTCTTATAAACCTCTTCTGCACCCTCTCCAGCTTGACAATGTCTTTCCTGTTGCAGGGTAATCAAAAATGTACACAATACTCCAAATGCAGTCTCACCAACAACTTGTATAACTGCAGCATAACATCTGTACAGTACTCCTAAACTTGTTGCCCTGACTGATGAAGGCCAACATGTTAAACACCTTCTTCACCAGCCCATCTCCTTGTATCAAAGTTGCTGGTGAACGCAGCAGGCCAGACAGTATCTCTAGGAAGAGGTACAGTTGACGTTTCAGGCCGAGACTTGTCAGGACCTGACGAAGGGTCTCGGCCTAAAACGTCGACTGTACCTCTTCCTAGAGATACTGCCTGGCCTGCTGCGTTCACCAGCAACTTTGATGTGTGTTGCTTGATCTCCTTGTATGGTCACTTTTAGCAAACTGTGCACTTGTATTCTCAGGTTCCTCTGTTCCACAATGCTTGTAAGTGCCATACTATTCACTCTATGGGTCCTACCCTAGTATGAGTGTCCAAAATGCATCACCTCTGTAAGGAAAGAATTAAATTTGATTCCTCCTTGGTACATGCTAAAATGCGTGACGCAAAATGGAAGTTTGTAGGACAAAATGGTGTTAATCTGGGATGTGAGAATGTTTTGAGAAAATATAAGGGAACCAGTCCACACCTGCATTGAGCTATAGCCTGGAGATGTTCACAGATGTATATTCTTGAGCTTAGATACTGATGAAGAATGGTTTCCCCCTAAAAAACCTGTTGTTTCTGTTTCTAAGTTATGTGCCCAGGGTAAAGGTCACAAGCAATAAGGTATATACTGATACCACCAGGGGATGTGTGGTGATATTGGGTTTGCTGATTGCTAAATTCTAAACTCAATCAAAGACCTTCAGCCCTATTGAATATAAATACCATGAGAATTCACTAAAAGGAGATTTTACTGTAATTACACAATCTTCAGAGACTAGATTAACTTCCCTGTTTATTCTCCGTGGTGAGTTTAGCCAATAATAGCTACTATTCAAGTGGCAGATCCCCTTTCCCTGCCAAGAGAACACTTACAGTTAACAAAGCACATTTAAATCCAAATAAAACTCTGAAAACAAATTTAAAACTCGGAGGACTTCTATTTTAAACTATGTCACAAACCATTTCTGAAACACAAAGCATTTCCTAAAAATAAAAGATATCCAAATAAACTAAAAAGACATACTGAAGATGCAGATGAACTATCTATGCAGAAACCGAAGCTGGAAGAATGGATTCTAGTTACCTTGTATTTCTTCCATTTCTTGTTCTTGATGTTCTTTGCCCCAATCCTAGTAAACCTGAACTGCTCTCTACATGTATATTTTTTCTCCCACTTCGATGACTTCACACACATCTGATATTTCCTCAGATATCCTTTTAACACAAATGGCCTAAAAGCATTTTTGAAGGCATGGACCTCAAATATGGCTGAAAATGCTGTGAAGCTGACTTCCTTGAGCACATAAACCTTCCAACAATTAACCCATCAGTTATTGATATACTAAAAGATATTATCCATCTGTTCTGCAATATCTGTTTTTGATCTTACAAGTGGCAGATGTTGTGTTTAGAAAGCCAAGAGTAGCAAATATGAGCAAGAAGCCTAGGACAGTAACCATCAATTACAGATGGATATGTACGAGGGTAGAAGTTGTGTTATATTTTTGAAGGGATCTTGAAGAGTATAAAAAGGGACAATTTCTTTGTGCAAGGAGCTGTAGGCCTCGAAATCCTCGGCTTTGCGTGTTTCAGCAGCCGGGGAGAGGTTGAAGGCGCTCGGCAGAGGATGGCGCTCGGGAGGCTATATCGAGAGGCTACTCGGAAGCTCGGAGTTTTCGGATGGATGGACTCAGGGTCGGCCGGGGTCGGTTGTTTCCAAGGTATCGGCAAGTTGACGGTGCCTGGAGGTTTATGGCAGGGAGTTTCTGCCTTTTGCCGCCGCTATCAGGGACTCGGGAGTCGATCGACTCGGGACTTTGAGACTTTTTTTACTGTGCCTATGGTCTGTTCTTCATCAAATTATGTATTACTTTGCACTGCTGTAACTATATGGTATAATTATGTGGTTTTGTCGGTGTTAGTCTTTGGTCTGTCTTGTTTCCTGTGATATCATGCCAGAGAAATATTGTATCATTTTTAATGCATGTATGCATTTCTAAATGACAATAAAAGAGGACAAGCAACACATATAAAAGTTGCTGGTGAACGCAGCAGGCCAGGCAGCATCTCTAGGAAGAGGTGCAGTCGACGTTTCAGGCCGAGACCCTTCGTCAGGACTAACTGAAGGAAGAGTGAGTAAGGGATTTGAAAGTTGGAGGGGGAGGGGGAGATCCAAAATGATAGGAGAAGACAGGAGGGGGAGGGATAGAGCCAAGAGCGGACAGGTGATAGGCAAAAGAGATACGAGAGGATCATGGGACAGGAGGTCCAGGAAGAAAGACAAGGGGGGGAGGGGGACCCAGAAGATGGGCAAGGGGTATATTCAGAGGGACAGAGGGAGAAAAAGGAGAGTGAGAGAAAGAATGTGTGTATAAAAATAAGTAACAGATGGGATACGAGGGGGAGGTGGGGCATTAGCGGAAGTTAGAGAAGTCGATGTTCATGCCATCAGGTTGGAGGCTACCCAGACGGAATATAAGGTGTTGTTCCTCCAACCTGAGTGTGGCTTCATCTTTACAGTAGAGGAGGCCATGGATAGACATGTCAGAATGGGAATGGGATGTGGAATTAAAATAAAAGAGGACTGAGTGTTCTCATAATCTAATCTTCTGTTGAGCTGGGCCGCGACTGGTGCTAAGAGTTGAAGACAGAGACAAGGACATAGAGAGAGACTATGAAAGCTATTGGGCATCTACAGTACCCTCTGACAATATATTGTGTGGAGTGGCTTAACGATTGGTTTATAAGTATTATTTTATCTCTTTTACTACTTTATTAATCATGTTTCTTTCTGTATGTAACTCCTTGGTTAAGATTTTTACTGCTATGTTCTAGGCATTTCATTTTAGCAGTCTGTTCCGCTTTTAGCATGTTTGGGTTTGAGCTAAAGATGAGGGACTGTGTTGTTTAACTCGGGAATGTTGCGTCAGCCAAGCAGGATGGTGGAATTGGGAGCCGGTTTTAGAGAACACTGGGCGGAGAGGTTTTTATGAGGGACACTGGTGTGGGGTCGAGATCCGTCTGGCGGGAGCTGGGAGAAGACAGGAGGGAAGATGCCGTCCCTGTTGCACACGGTGCTTTGTGCAGATGAATGGCTTCAAGGAAGAAGGACTAATACTCCCGTGGGAGAGCCTTTTATACGAGGTGGATTTCGAGCGACATTCAAAAGGAGGTGTATATTTTCATGTGGATCGTGGGTCCGGCGCAAGTTAAAGACAACTTCAAAATGAGCTCCAACTGTGCACATTTGGACTGGGTTAACTGTAATGGGCCATTTTTCTTTTTCTTTTTCCTACTAACCGACATTTGTAAATATACTTTCTATATAATTGTATACAGTGTACGGTATGTTATTTCTTGCCGGCGGGCAGTGTTCACGCAGATTGGGGTTCCGGTAGGCGAGACATCCCAACCTCCCGGGTGTGGTAGGACCCAAGTCATATTGACCCTAGAGATACGGAAATTTTAAAAAGTGGTTCTCGCACCACTGTGTCCGATGGCTGTTAGCGAGGCGCTAACGAGAGACGGCCGGTGAAAAGGGGTCTCATTGTGGGGGAAACACACATCAAAGTTGCTGGTGAACGCAGCAGGCCAGGCAGCATCTCTAGGAAGAGGTACAGTCGACGTTTCGGGCCGAGACCCTTCCAGCATCTGCAGAATTCCTCGTGTTTACGTCATTGTGGGGGGCTGTCGTCCGCGACTGGATTTGTTGAATACAATGTAATTGCTCTAAGAATTGATTAGCTGGTTTGTGTGTTTAAGCCCTTAAGTGATTAAAATACAAGGTTGTGGACACCGCAGGGTTTAAGCGTTGGTGCGATTCACAGAGATTACTCGTAACTAAGGCTTGTGTTCTGAGCGGGGAGGATATAATTTATACCTTATTGTCGCCAAACAATTGATATAGAACGTACGATAATCATAGCGATATTTGATTCTGCGCTTCCCGCTCCCTGGAGTACAAATCGATAGTAAATATTAAAAATTTAAATTATAAATCATAAATAGAAAATAGAAAAATGGAAAGTAAGGTAGTGCAAAAAAAACCCGAGAGGCAGGCCTGGGTATTTGGAGGGTACGGCCCAGATCTGGGTCAGGATCCGTTCAGCAGTCTTATCACAGTTGGAAAGAAGCTGTTCCCAAATCTGGCCGTACGAGTCTTCAAGCTCCTGAGCCTTCTCCCGGAGGGAAGAGGAACGAAAAGTGTGTTGGGTGGGTGGGTCGTGTCCTTGATTATCCTGGCAGCACTGCTCCGACAGCGTGCGGTGTAAAGTCAGTCCAAGGACTGAAGATTGGTTTGTGTGATGTGCTGCGCCGTGTTCACGATCTGCTGCAGCTTCTTCCGGTCTTGGACAGGACAACTTCCATACCAGGTTATGATGCACACTAGAAGAATGCTTTCTATGGTGCATCTATAAAAATTAGTGAGGGTTTTAGGGACCCTCACTAATCTGCGAACCAGCTGAAATGGTGATGAGAGTTTTAAATTCGGTTCCGGTATTAGGGAAAGCTGCGAACACGGAACGGCAGTTTGACCAAACGGCGGGCCAAGATACCGTTTTAGTTCAGATTAGCAACGGCGTGATGGAAGTGGTTCGGCCTCGTACGATTGGGGTACAGTACCCGGAGCGGCGGGGCCATACTTTTAGAGAAGAGGGGGGTGTAGTCGAGAATAGCAAACTGGAAGTCGAGTTTCCTGTAGCTGAGGGCAGAGACTTTAAAACAAAGTTGCAGTCGTTTCTGCGGAGTGAGGGGAAGGAGCGATGTGAAATATCTGAGTCCTCCCGGCAGTTGATCTACATCCTGAACTTGTTTTGGCCATTACGTCTCTGGTTGATAAATACCGGAGTATATCTGCGGAGAGTTAACCTCAGTTGCGGGATTAATGGCAGTGCTCAGATACGGAACATCGGAGTCTGGTAGAGAGTTTAAAGGGGCCGCTGGCTGGTGTAGTGCGGCCCTTCAAGGCAGAAAATCTATTAGCCACGTCAACTAATTACCTGCAAGCTCTGGAAGATGTTTTTGGCATTGCTGGAAGTCCAGCCAATCTTGGGATGAAGTTTAGGCAGAAGGAAGGAGAGAAGTTGTCTGCCTACATTTTCAGGCTGGAGAAGCTGTTTGTGGAAGCCGGACCCGCTGGTGGGACGTACCAAGGCCAGGGCGGCTACTGAGCGGGGTCCCTTGACCAGGAAAGTAACCGGTATGTTCTGTTACAACAACGGAGAAAATTGACACTTTAAGCGGGAGTGAAGGACAAGAAAATCCTCGGAAAGTAAATCAGCGGTTAATCAAGCACAGAGGAAAAGAGAGACCCAGTAAGGGGAAGGAGCTGACGTTTCAGGGAGGAAACGTTCCCATCAGTTTATCAAGGGAAAAACTAAACCTTCACTATTCCTGAAGCTGAGTGGGAGCAAGCTCTGATGTATCCATTCCGATCGAAGGTGTTTTGTGCTAGAGCCATTCCTGACACAGGTTCTCAAGCCACTTTGCTTTATAGATCCTTTGACAACCGGTATTTGACCCATTTACCATTGACCTCAGTGCCCTTGAGATTCGGGGGTTAGTGTTGATGAGTACCAACATGTTGGTTGTTTGTCGTTGAAGCTGGAGTTTTCGGAAGCAGATGTCAGAGTAACGGAGACTCTTGACACATCAGTGTTGGTCAGCCCGGATCCGGTTGAAAAGGGTGGGGCTCCCATTACTGTGGGGACAAATACTTCCATTGTGAGAAGGCTGCCGGGAGCATTATGCAAGGAGAGAAATGGAGAGGACTTTCTGAAAACCTTGTCCATTCACCCTGTGCTCAGAGCTGCTTTTGAGAAGGTGGAAGTTGCTCCTCAGCAGGACGATGAGCAGAAACCGAGGAACGGTGTGGTACACCCTGTCTAAACCTGTCCTGGTGATAGGGACCCCCATATCTGCCGGAGTGGAAAGGGAGATTAACTGAGAAGATGTTCGAATGCGAAGATGCGTTTTCTACTGACGGGTCTGATGTTGGTTACTCCAGGAGTACATGCCGCACTATTAATGCGACCGAGGACACCACTCTCCGACTGAGGTCTCCCCGGTAGCACCAGCGGAGGGTGAAGATGTTTGGCAGCATCTGCTTAAATTGAAGGAAGTTAAGTTCAATCGTGGACAGGGGGAAGCACCCTCTAGTAGACTCTAGTAGTACCTGGTTACCTGCTGAAGCTGGAGGAACCGAAGATGGGGTAAGGAGGTCAGGAAACCCCCTGAGGCCGGCCTGTGACGCACTGGGGGAACAGAGGGTTGCGTCTATCCCCCTAGTCACTACCAATTACGATTGGATTGGAAGTCCTGACATCACGAATTTCTTTTGAAAACTGTCTTGATAAGTTTCAAGGTCATGAGGACATGACTATTATTGGTGGGGCGGAGAGTGTAACCCACTGGCTAAGATTTTTACTGCTATGCTGCAGGTATTTCATTTTAGCAGACTGTAAGAGCTGTCTGTTCTGCTTTCGGCCTGTTTGGGTTTGAGCTGAAAGAAAGGGCTTTGTCGTTCAATTTAGGAATGCTGTATCAGCCAGTCAGGATTGAGGGAAGGTTCTAGAGAACGCTGGAAGGTGGAGAGTTTTTTTCTGTGAGGGTAGAGATCTGTCTGGCGAGAGCTGGGAGAAGACGGGAGGGAAGATGCCGTCCCTGTTGCACAAGGTGCTTAGTGCAGATGAATGGCTTCGAGGAGGAAGGACCAATACTCCCGTGGGAGAGCCGTTTGTACGAGGTGGATTTCGAGCGGCATTTAAAGGGTGTATGTTTTCATGCAGACCGTGGGTCCGGCGCAAGTTAAAGACAACTTCAAAACGAGCTCCACCTGTGCACATTTGGGCTGGGTTAACTGTCATGGACCTTTTATTTTTCTTTTCTTTTTCCTACTAACTGTTCCATAAAGATGACATTTGTAAATATACTTTATTTATAATTGTATGCAGTCTGTATTTCCTTCTGACGGGCAATTGCACAATATTCACGCAGATCGGTATTCGGGTGGGCGAGACATTCCAACTTCCCGGGTTTGATGGGACCCAAGTCATGAAAAAAGATATTTTTTACAGCCTTACCGTTATCCAAGGTGAAATCCATTTGCCGTTCCTCTGCCCATCTCACAAACTGACCAAGATCTCCTTATAACTCATTGTAAACTGCTTCCATATTTAACCTCTCTCCAGATGCTGCCAGACCTGGTGGGCATTTCTGTTTAATATTATTGATAAAGTAGCAGTTTGCATTAGGGGAACAGGAAAGGCTGGGGGGGGGGGGAGTTCTCTGGCAATAAGCGCGGAGGGGACATTGGCGTGTGTATTTAAATCTTAGGGTTATAATGAGTGAAATTTGGAGGAGCCTGGTAGAATTAACAAATAGGAAAATGACACTGAATCAAAGGATGCACAAAACCAGACAAAGAATTTACTGAGGATTTTTGAGAAAAAAGAAAGGCGGGGAGTATAAGGTGTCTATGCCTCCAGCCATGGGAATAAAGTGAGGTTAATAGAGGTTAGATTCTATAGATCGGCTAATTCGCAGCACAGGAAGTGGCCCACTGTTGAACTTTGGTTGGTTGCTTTGATCTGCAGGTCCCACCTCTTCTGGGCTCACTAGGTCTTGCTACAAGTTTCTTCTAGGAGACACCCAGACCACTGGCTCATTTTCTTCACCCCACTTTGCAGTTACGACACAGTGCCCACTAGTTGCTGATCTTTCTGCCAGTGTAAATTGGTTTTCTTCACCATCTAGGCTACTCAGTCTCAAATAGCCCAGGCTCTTATTCTAAGAACAGAGTCTTGTTAGTCTCTCTACATAACCAGAACTCTCCAAACCTCGTAACCTGCAAGAGCAGTCCTGGACCTCCAGTGTTGTCACTTCCTCCCTCCCTCCCTCCAGTCTCGTGCAATGACCAGAACTGTTCACAAGTGGTCAGTTTTGTATCCAGTCCCAGCACGATCTTCATTGACCATCTCATCCAATCAAATGATATTAACCAACACACATCAAAGTTGCTGGTGAACGCAGCAGGCCAGGCAGCATCTATCGGAAGAGGCGCAGTCGACGTTTCAGGCCGAGACCCTTCGTCCTTTCTTGACCTGTCCTACCACCAGGCAAGATCTGGGGACATAAATTCCAAGATCCTTCTCCCGTGGCATCAAAAAATAATCTTGTTTGCCCTCAACATACATTAACCTTGGACTGCATTTGAATACATCCACACTCCAGGCATTTGACATCTTCCTCACTACCAACTCCAGTCCAAATCATTAAAAGTGTATCATTACAGAGTACTCCAACTACACTTTTCTCCCACTGAGAATATTTAATTCTTGTAACCCCCTTAGATCACAAGTTTCTGCCCATCACATTTTAAAATTATCTGCCCATCATAAACATGTTCTTTAGTAGCCTGTGCATCTCTATCGTCACAGGAATATTTTACTCCACAGAGGCTACCCAGCTGTCTTTACCACCTACCTATCCACAACTACCATACCTCCACTCAAAGGGTATTGCAAAATTATGGGTAAGTTCAAGTCATTTCCTTCCTTTTTGAAGATTTGGATATATATCTGACTGGAACTGTGCAAAATACCACCGCTTAACATATCCTGTTTCACTGATCCTATTATGGATTTACTGAGTATGCCCACAAGAAAATCTCAGGGTTATGTATATAGTATGTACTTTGATAATAAGTTTACTTTCAACTTTGCTTTAGCATTTATTATTTCTAACTTTCATTTATTTTCTTCTCCCTCCAAGGTCACCAGGACCTCTGGAGTGTAATGCTCTGTTTGTCATAAACTTCAGCTTCTATGGAGAGAGTTGCATCTTTTGTCCGTCTTTCATTGGGAACATTCCTTCTGCCATCACCTTAAAACCCTGTCTCCCAGGTTACTCTTGCCAAGTCACATCCTAACCTAGAGGAAAAACTGCAGCTCCAAACTATTCCCAAATCAGCCATGCGCAGGACTGGGAATCTAAATGAATCACAGCTGCTGCACTGCTAATGGTACCTGCACTACTTTAGAAACCAGCTAGTCCATTCCCTTCCAGCTTGCACTCTTCACCCCAAAGCCAACCGCGTACAATCCACAGCCCCCTCTGCCTCCCAGCAGGAGGTAGAAAAGTTCGACTCTTGAAACATCCAATTGCAACACCTGTATAGAGAGCCCAAACTCCTTACGTGGAGTGGGACCTGCAGCCTCTACTTCCCAGAACAAATTCTAACTCAGGTCAATACTCAACATCCGACTCTTCTCGTGAAGCTTAATTAAACATTAAGTAGCAACTTGGCATAATCTGAATGTATTCCATTGCTACCCAAGAGCATCAATGTAGGACTTTTCTACCACCCCCACCACGTGTGAGCAGTTCACCCAAGAACAGCAGCCAAGATATAATGATGTTTCCATAGAATTTATTACAAAACTCAACCAGTGCACTTTATTAACATGGTAAATTAATAAAAAAAGCACATGCCCATTTACATAATTGGACAAACAAAACATTCAAAAGGGAAACACAGGAGAAGAACACAGGAGGTAGGAGAATGGCTGGAAGTTCTGGGCCTAGCCTCAACTCTTCAGCTGTCGGGCGTACGCCTCGTGTAGTCGTTGCTTGTATTCTGTAACAAAACCACATTACATCAGATCAGAATGGGGCCTTGAACAAAAAATTCCACCCATCAATGTCAATCTGAGCTTCCACTCACCAAGGAGTTGAGCTTAAAACCCAGAAAAGGAACAAAGCTTTAGCAATGGAATCCCTCAACAATCGGCTTAAACAGCAGAGCACCCCCTTAAAAACATACAACCAGCATTTTGCATACCCTTGTTGGCATGTTTCAAATGAAAACACATGTTGACAATGAGATTGCCATAAATTTAAAACAAGTGTGCACTACAGGTATTAACATTTACATAAACAAATCACAAAACACAATGATGGGCCGTGGCTCAAACTGGCAACCAGTCATTCCTCCCCGTATGTGCTGCCCGACCTGCTGAGATTTTCTAGCATTTGTGTGTTGCACTATCATTTAACTGGCAAGTTAATCTATCAGCCCCTTTTCCCTCCAAGGAAGAGGGGAGCACAAATTAATGCAAAACACAGGGCAAGAGAAAGTCCCTAGTGTAATCACCTGCTTTCTGTTCACATGACATCCACCACCCTACCACCAAATTCCTAGGTTACTTCCATCAGAACAGATGATTAAAGATCACCTCTGTGACCAAGACAAGGAGACACAACTTTAAAATTAAAAGTCTTAAAGTTAGTAAAAGACATCAAGAACAGGGGCAGGAAGAAAATGTCCCTGCTGAAACGTGTGGGAGGGAGTGAAATGAAGACAGGAGACCTCACAAACTGGATTGCAGGGCTGTTAAGTTTTCAAGGTGGGATCTTAATTCAATTTGCCCTGTGTTCAGCAACCAGCAGCCTGAGATGTAGTAGAATGGTTTCTTACCTTGTTGGTTAGACCACAGTTGAGCTGCCGCAACATTGAGGGGACTCTGTACGTTTGGTTCTGTTTTAGAGAATAAATAAAGCGGTTACCAAATGCAGACCATCCCTACCTCCTATCAACAATACTTGCTTCAGCCCTACCACACTGGTCTCCTAATAACTGAAGTAAATAACGTCAAGTGCTCCACCACCCTCAAAGAGTTGCAGTCTGTGTTAGACAATTGGGGCCAAATCAGTACGTTTTTCTCTTTTAAATTAAGTTCTATAATATCCTTGTCCTGCTTTTAAAGCTCACGATCCCATACAACTTTGAGGACACTATTCCTGATGAATGGAAGCCAACAACAATTTCCTCAGTCCCCCATGGGGTGAAGAAATGGAAGCCAATGCAAGCACATCCACCAATCCTGAAGTTTCCAATCGCAAAAGGGAACTACAAAATATTAAAAGTCCCCATCCAGTCCCATTAAATCAAAAAGAACAAAGTGAATGAAGTAGAGGCCAATGAACAAGTGCAGGTCAAATCCAGATAATACATACAAAATAACAGCAAGTATGCCTTTTATCTCCTTATTCAACATGGTGACTTGGCTAATAGTAACTTCCAGTCAGACAGCTCAGAAACAGGCCTTTAGGCCACTGAGTCCATACTGACCATTCCTATACACCCCCCCCCACCAAAAATCAAGAAACAAAGTTCACCTCCTGCTCTTATACACCGGTGAGCCCAACACCAGTAGTAGGAAAATTATCGGAAGGTATTCCAAGGGACCGGATATGTGAGTATTTGGATAGGCAGGGACTGATTAGGGATAGTCAGCATGGCATTATGCATGGCAGATCATGTCTAACCAATCTTATGAAGTCTTTCAAAGCTACCAGGAAAGTGGATGAAGGCAAGGCAGTGGATGTTGTCAACATCAGCGGTCCCCAACCACCAGGCCATGAGGAAACGATACGAATCAGCTGCACCTTTCCTCATTCCCTGTCATGCACTGTTGAACTTGAACATAGGGTTGCCAACTGTCCCTTATTAGCTGGGACATCCCATATTGGGCTAAATTGGTTTGTCCCATACGGGATCGCCCTTGTCCCATATTTCCCCTGCTAAGGTAGAGCGTTCCTATGCAACCTTTCGTGCTGAAATGGCATAAAGCAAAGAAGCAATTACCATTAATTTATATGGGAAAAATTTGAGCGTTCCCAGACCCAAAAAAATAACCAAATCATACCAAATAACACATAAAACCAAAAATAAATAATACTAACATATAGTAAAAGTGGGAATGATATGATAAATACAGCCTATATAAAGAAGAAATAATGTATGTAGTGTAGTCAGGAAGATGAAGGCAAACCGATTTGTGGGGGGAAAAAAATCAGCACGTACACACAAGCGCACACAGGTGCCCGCACAAGGCTTCATGGTCATGGTAGTCTTTTTGGGGTAAAATGTCCCGGGATTTGACTGCCACTTTTGTCCCTTATTTGGGAGTGAGGAAGTTGGCAACGCTAACTGTAAAAGACATGTTGAGGTGAGATTAACCCTACTTGAACATCCCCCCCACCCCCCCACCCGACAGGTCAGTTGGTCCACAAGAATATTGTCAATATTAAACCGGTCTGCGGTGCAAAAAATAAGGTTGGGGACCCCTGGTCTACATGGACTTCAAGAAGGCATTTGATAAGGTCCAGCATGGGAGGTTGGTCAAGAGCATTCAGTCACTTGGCATTCAAGCTGAGGTAGTAAACTGGATTAGACATCGGCTTTGCGGGAGAAGCCACAGAGTGGTGGTAGATGGTTGCCCCTCTGAATGCAGGCCTATGACTACAGAAGTGTCGCTGGGATCAGTGCTGGGCCTGTTGTTTATCATTGAAATCAACGATCTGGATGATAGTATAGTTAACGGGATCAACGAACTTGCGGATGACACCAAGATAGCAGGTGTAGTGGCCAGCGAGGAAGACTAAACGCCTGCAGCAGGATCTGGAGCAGAGGAAATTTAATGCCGACAAGTTTGAAGTGTTGCACTTTGGGAGGACCAGTCAGGGCAAGTCTTGCAGTGAACGGTCAGGCACTGTGGAGTGTTGGTGGAACAAAGGGATCTAGGGATACAGGTCCATAAATCATTTAAAGTGGTGTCACAGGTAAATACAGTCATAAAGCGAGCAGCTGGCACACTGGCCTTCATGGGTCTAAGTACTGAGTACAGGAGTCGGGAAGTTATGTTGAAGTTGTACAAGACGTTGGTGAGGCCTCATTTGGAATATTGTGGTCACCTACCTACAGGAAAGATGTAAATAAGGTTGAAAGAGTACAGAGAAAATTGCTGTACAGAGATGTTGCTGGGACTGGAAGACCTGAATTTATAAGGAAAGATTGAATGTTAGAACTTTACTCCCTAGAACATAGAAGATCAAGGGGAGATTTGATAGAGGTATACAAAATTATGAAGGGTATAAAGGCGGCAAATGCAAGCAGGCCATTTCCACTGAGGTCGGGTGAGATTGCAGAGGTCATAGGTTAAGGGTGAAGGATGAAATGTTTAAGGTAGTCACAAGGAGAGTGTGTTGAACAAGCTGCCAGGCAATGTGGCAATGATTTCAACATTTAAGAGAAATTTAGATAGGGACATTGATGGGAGAGCCATGGAGGGCTATAGTCCAGGTGCAAGTTGATGGGTCTAGATGGGCCAAACCAAATGGTTTGGCACAGACTAATGCACCACAGGGTGTTTCAGTGTTGTAGCTTTCTATGACTCAAAATGCCCAGGAATCTGCTTCTGCACACTGAAGGAGAGAGTGCCAAAAGATTCTCAACCCTCTGTCTCATTCACTAGTTCAAGATTTTCCATCAAACCTTCTGAAGACATCTCAGAACCTTTGAACAACACACTCAAAATGCTGGAGGAACTCAGCAGGCCAGGCAGCATCTATGGAAAAAGTTCAGTCGACGTTTCGAGCCGAAACTCTTCCGCAGGACTGGAAGGGAAAAAAGCTGAAGAGTAGATTAAAATGTGGGGGTAGGGGAGACAGAAATGCCAGGTGATTGGTGAAACTCTGAGGGAGAGGGATGAAGCAAAGTGCCAGGAAGTTGGTTGGTGAAAGAGACAGAAGGCCATGGAAGAAAGGGGGTGGGGGGGGAGGAGCACCAGAGGGAAGTGAAGGATAGGCTAGGAGATAACATGAGGGACAGGAAATAGGTGGGGGCATTACTGGAAGTTTGCGAAGTAGATGTTCATGCCATCAGGTTGGAGGCTACCCAAACGGAATGTAAGGTGTTGTTCCTCCAACCTAAATGTGGCCTTATCCCGACAGTGGAGGAGGCCATGGATGGACATATCAGAATGGGAAGTGAAATTAAAATGGGTGGCCACTGGGAGATCCCCGTTTCTCCCCCTCACCTCCCTCTGGTGCTCCTCCCCTTTCTTCCATGACCTTCTGTCCCTTTCACCAATCAACTTCCTAGCTCTTTGCTTCATCTCTCCCCCTCCAAGTTCCACCAATCACCCGACATTTCTCGCTCCGCTCCCCCTCACTTTTTAAATCAACTCCTCTGCCTTATTTTCGCCAGTCCTGCCAAAGGGTCTCAGCCCGAAATGTCGACTGCACTTTTTCCATAGATGCTGCTTGGCCTGCCGAGTTCCTCCAGCATTTTGTGTGTGTTACTCAGAGTTCCAGCATCTGCAGATTTTCTCTCGTTTCAGAATCTTTGAGCCATCCAAACCCAACTCTTACCATGGATGCAAACCCCAGAACAACCACTCAGTCCAGATATTAATTCAAGTCTACTGGACTGCTTACAGTTCACTAACTTTTAGGAAAGTAGCCCCATTACTACTATTACAGAACTGTCTCACCAGTGTCCTATAAAAGCTTCAGACATGGGAGCAGATTTGGTCCAATGAGTCTGCTCCACCATTCAGAGGTGGTTTATTTTATTACCCCTCTCAACTTCATTCCCTGGCCTCCCCCCCACATAACCTTCGACTGGGGTTTCGCACGCAAACCCTTAGTTCTGCCAATCGCCTACAGAACCAGTTAGGCCCGCCTGCATTTCAAACCCGAGTCCTTACCTCCCAGTAAACTCTGGATCGATAGCAGGATGGTCCTGACGTCGTAAAGTGCTGACCATTTGTCTTTGAGAATATCCAGGCAGATGTTGCCCTCTCCGTCCACATTGGGATGGTAGCAGGAGGTGATGAACTTCACAGTAGGAGGATTGTACGGGTAGCCGCTGGGAAATTCCAGCGAGAGCTTGTACCTCAATCCCTCGTAGACCTACATAACAGATCAGAGGCTAATTAGCCTCGGCTCCTCAAACTGAGATTAAATTAGTGACCCCACACACCCCTGCTCGCAAAAAGAACCAGGCCGGGAGCGCTCACCGTGCCCACTGCGCCGTCGATGGTGCCGATCCAGCGGAAGAGATTGTCGGACTCCGGGAAAGCGGAAATTCCTTTGTTACCGGACATCTGGGAAGGTAAAGGAAAAGAGAGTTGGCTTAACTCCCGTAACACGTAACAATTAATAAAACGCACCACAGCCACCCATTATCCCCCCACCCCCAACCGCACAGGAGGGCTCACTCACCATCAGCGTCATCAGCTCCTGTTGCAACCTGGGGGTGAGGAACAAGAGACAGTGAGACTCAAAAACAATTTCTGCAGATGTTAGAAATCTCGAGAATTAACACTAATACTGGAGGAACCCACTAATTCAGGCTGCATCTATGGAAGGGAATAAACAGGGCGTACCTACAGTGAGACTGAAGGAGTCCAACCCCACCCTTCCCAATGCAGCCCAGCCACCCACTACCACAGCAGCACAACCTCCCCCCACCCTTCCCAACGTACCCCAGCTACCTAACCCCCACACTCCCCCCATCCAAATCTACAACCTCACGACTCCTACCAGGTTCAGCCACCTATACTCGCCTTTTAGACACCGAGCCCCGGGCGATTGCTGCGCCGCTCTCGCTGCCTTTCAGGACGGCGGTGGTCCCCGAGGCCGCGGTGCTGGGATCCACGTTCTGGGCCATTGCGTCTGCGGCACTGCTCTTCACTACACTGTCCCCCGCACACGCACGCACGAACGAACGGTACCGCAGTGAACCCTCCACCTATCCGCCGGTATAGCTATCTACCCTCTCCGCAGGCCCCGCCGTGTATTTGAATGTAGCTCGCATCGACGTTCCACCAATCACACTGCAGTTATGATTCAATTGAGCCAATTGGCACCGAGTGTTTATGTATTCGTTGCCGGGCAGTGGGTGAGGTCATAGAGCCCAGAGGAGGAGAGCGCTGATTGGCCTGCGTCCTGCACCCTGCACCCTGCACCCTGGGGTGGGGTGAGCCTTGCATTTTCCCATTCCCCACGACTGCTGCGGGTTACAGAGGCGATTTTAGCGGGCGTTAAATTAAACCAAGAGGCTTATGAAGATGCACCGAGTCATGAGGAAGGGTCGCGGCCCGCAACGACGACTGTTTACTCTTTTCCATAGGTGCCCCCTGGCTTGCTGAGTTCCTCCGGCATGTTGTGTGTGTTGTTTGGATCTCCAACATCTGCGGATTACCTCGTTGGTAATTCTAAAAGTTTGGAGCATTTTAGAAATCCAGCAACAGATGCCAAAATGATAAAGAAATGGGTTAGCCTCTTCGCTCTTCCTCGGATTTAATAGCGGTCTTGGACCACCGATCTGCTCCGACATATTTCTCCTAGTTCTCCTTGCTGATTGTCTCTCAGTTCTCTGGAATCAATTTCTTTGTTCATCCCATATCACTTAAAGCTTTGTTTTCAGCCTCAGAATCGGGTTTCATTATTGACATAGGTCATGTGCACTTAGTTACATAGAGCTGCATTATTAAACCTAACCTAATCACGGGACAATTTACAATGACCTATTCAGTATGTTTTTGGACTGTGGGAGGAAACCGGAGCACCCAGGGAAAACCCACACATTCCACAGGGAGGAAATACAGAGACTCTTTACAGAACTGAACTCTGAAACACCCCGAGCTGTAACAGGGTTGCACTAACCACAATGCTACCAGTATAGACAGGTACTTAATGATGCCCTCACCCGCATCTCCTCCATTTCCCACACTTCGGCCCTCACCCCATCTTCCCACCACCACAACAGGGACAGAGTTCCCCTTGTCCTCACCTACCACCCCACCAGCCTCCGGCTCCAGCACATTATCCTCCGCAACTTCTGCCACCTTCAACAGGATCCCACCACTAAGCACATCTTTCCCTCTCCATCCCTCTCCACTTTCCGCAGGGATCGATCCCTCCGCGACTCACTTATCCGCATGTCCATCCCCACGGATCTCCCACCCGGCACTTATCCCTGTAAGCATAAGTGCTACACCTGTCCCTACACCTCCTCTCTTGCCACCATTCAGGGCCCCAAACAGTCCTTCCAGGTGAAGCAACACTTCACTTGCGAATCTGTTGGGGTCATCTATTGCATCCGGTTCTCCCGGTGTGGCCTCCTCTACATCGGTGAAACCCGACGCAGATTGGGGGACCGCTTCGTCGAGCATCTCCGCTCCGTCCGCCACAACAGACAGGATCTCCCGGTAGCCACCCACTTCAACTCTGCTTCCCATTCCCATTCAGATATGTCCATACATGGCCTCCTCTACTGCCATCATGAGGCTAAATTCAGGTTGGAGAAGCAACACCTCATATACTGTCTAGGTAGTCTCCAGCCCCTTGGTATGAACATAGAATTCTCCAACTTCCGGTAATTCCCTCCCCCTCCCTTCCTCTATCCCTATTTCACATCACCTCCCTCATAGTTCCGCCTCCTTCTACTATTGTTCTCCTGCCAATCATCTCCCTGCTTCTCCTCCCCCACCCCTTTGTTTTTCAAATTACTGTTTTTTTCAACTACCAGCATTCTTCAAACCCTCCCCAAAGTTCTTCCTTCAGTCCTGATGACGGGTTTCGGCCCGAAACGTTGACTAATCTTTTCAACTGATGCTGAGTTCCTCCAGCGCATTGTGAGTGTTCCCTATTACAATAAATAGAATCTACCTTGTTATGACCTTGCACCTAATTATTCACCTTCACTGCACATTCTCCGCTGTTACACTTTATTCTGCATTGTTATTGTTTACCTTGTATTACTTCAGTGCAGTGTAATGATCTGGTCTGTATGAACAGTATGCAAGACAAGCTGTTCACTGTATCACAGTACATGTGACAATAATAAACTATAACTCCACTTCTAAGGTACATTGCTAGGACTATTAACTTTCTACAGTTTTTGTTCATCAGTACTCATCACATTTACTTTTCATTTGCATTGAACTCTTGGTTCTCCAGCATTTCTGGGAGGAGTTGTCTACCAAATGTCACTCCCTTGGAGGTCCACTGCGGGATGATCTGCCTGCCCCAGCTCTTCCAGAGACCCTCAGTGAGCCGCCCACTCTTGCCACTCCCCACACAAATGAACAGGACCCCAGAGGTGTACAGCGTACAAGGAAGCTTTACTCTGCCACGCCCCCCAGACCTTGAAGAAGGTCTTTGTGCTTCACCCTCACCTCCCAAAGGCACAGCTGGTACAAATGCTAGTTTCCAGGGGACATGCATCAAATGTGAATAGGTTAGGTTCTGCAGCAAAGCTGTTTATTTTTGTAATTTATTTTTCATTGAATTTCATCATCAAACATTTCCATAAGATGTATTTCATAGGTGAGTCCAGGTGAGAGGGAGAAGGCAGGTGGGTAGCGGAGGGGGATGAAAGAGAATGACATGAGAAGTTGGGGGAGGAGTGAAAGGTGGAAGAGGCAAAGGACTGAAGAAGTAATCTGTGAGCCTGTCTTTCATCTATTATATTTGGCGCTTCCAGTACAGCTTCCTCGGCATTGGTGAGATCAGACACAAATTGGGGGCTGCTTTGTCGAGCATCTTCACTCTATCTGTTGTACCAGCCAGGATTCCACTTGCCATTCCCACACTGCCATGTCTGTCTAAGGTCTCCTTTCTTGCCATGATGACAACACAGGTTGAAGGAACAAAATTTCATATTCTGTCCAAGTAGTCTCCAACCTGATGGTATCAATGTCGATTTCTCCAACTCCACTCTGTTTTTCCTCATCCCTTCCTTTCCCCTCCCTGGCCTCATGACCTGTCCATCTGGTTCCCCTTCCCTTTTATTCTGTGTCTACTCTCCTATCAGATTCTTCCTTCAACAATCTGTCTCTTCCACCTATCCCCAGTTTCTCCCTTAATCTCCCTCCCCCACCCAACTGGACTCAACACCTTCTCCCTACCCCCACCACAACCTGCTTATTCAGTCTTCTGCCCACTTCCTTTCCAGTCCTGGTGAAGGGTCTTGGCCCACGACATTGACTGTTCATTTCCCTACACAGATGGCACCTGACCAGCTAAGTTCCACCAGAATTTTGTGTTACTCAAGATTTCCAGTATCTGCAGAATAATTTGATTTTCAAACTTCTGGTCTACATTTTATCTCTCTCCACCCCTACTTGGTATTTAAAGTAATATTTATAGGTTTACAAAGTAATGAAGACATAAACATGGTGGATGGTAAAAAAAAAATATTCTCCCAGACTAGGGGAGCCTAAAACTGGAGATTTAAGGTGAGGGGGGAAAGATTCAAAGGGGATCTTCACATTTCAGGGATAGGAAAGCTTTAAAGGCTTATGGGCCAAGTGCAAGCAAATGGAACCAACTCAGGTAGGTAGGTAGGTACCTTGGTTGGTACGTATGAGTTGGGCCGAAAGGTATTTCCATGCAGTTATAACACTCATGACCAATGTGGTCCCGAAAGCCTATCCCTGAATAAAATGAACAATCAAATGCATTTAACATAATCCAGTGGACAGGGACACATTGGGATGAGTACATTTTGGCTCAATTGACTGCCCCAATTAGCCAAAGTTTCATGGAAATAGTTTAAAAATGTGTAAAAAGACAAACCAAGTAACAAATTATGTACAGTATTTAAATAAAATATAGAACAAATTAAGACTACCAATACTACTGTATAAAACTGTACAACTTCATAATTGTTATCGACAGGAATTCATCCATGTTGCCTTTTAAACTGTAAATGAACAAACCAGTGCAGATAATCAACTGCCTTCGTACGATGTTTTCCATAATTGCATGCTCCGATTCTTCATTTTCATCGTAACATTCAAGATGATTGTTGAAACCTTCAAATTCTTCATAGTTCCTAATTTGTTGTAGCGAAATTGTTTCATTTTGATTCCCAGCCATTTCTGGCATCTCCAAGCCTCAATGCTTGAAACCATACTGAGCAAAACTAAGCAATGAGCTTACTGCTTATTTTTCCACCAACTATTGCTAACAAAAATCCCAGTTTTTTTTCAAAAACACAAACACACACAACTGACACTATTTAAAAACTATTTGCTCGAAGCACAGTGCTGTGTCTAATGACCTCATAAGCACCCGTGACTGACACATATTAGAAACTGACAACAATCTCCTGCCCCAATTAAGCTGCATAGTGTCCCAAATAAATGAAGGGAATCCCAGCCATTTTCGCAAGAAGTTTTTGTTCTTTAAGATCTGTCCCAACAAGCCGCCACCCGATTAACAGATGGACCAATCCACTGCAAATTAAATGACCAAAACTTGTCAAATCTGTGTTTTTGGAAACAGGAGCCTGAAGACCCACACTCAACAGTTTAGGAAGCTTCTTTCCTCTGCTATCATATTTCTAAACAGTTCTTTAATACTATCTTGCTATTCCTTTTTTGCCTTATTTATTTATTGTAACTTAGTATTTTTTTGTTTTGCTCTGTACTGCTGCTACAGAACAGATTTCATGGAATATGTCAGTGAAAATAAACATGATTCTGATTCTGAATGCATGGCCTGTCTCAGAACTCCACAACAGTTACTGTGGAGAAACCTCACTTCACTGCACTGTTGGGCCAGACAAGACAGCTGGAAGAACAACTCCTTCACTCCAGCCTGACCTGTCCAGTGTTTTACAACATTTTTTGCTTTTATTTTTCATATATGCAGCTGTCTTGCCTTGAGTTTCTGGTTAATTACCCTTTTGGAAGCCCTGTGCCCAGTTGAATGTGAGCTGATGTGAGTTGTTTGAGCTGGCAGAATGAGGCAGTGAACCAATGTCCCAACACGCAGCCATAATGAATGATTTCATTGGCTCGGCTTGTGCCAATAAAACCTGGTCACAAACAGCAAGCACTGTCACCCCAGCCAGGTACAGAAATCACAGACATACTTCCATGCAGATGCAAAAACCAGACAACCTTCAGAGGGGAAAAAATACAACTTTTAATTGACAAAAAGCATTAGGAAGACACAAATCTCCAAACTTGGAGAGTTAAATAGACAAGCACAGTAGAAGCTTGTTTCTGATCCACATCAGCTTAATGGAAATATCCGGCATTAACTAATCAAGCCACACATCTAAGCTTGCACAATTGAAAATTCACAAGTTTCGATTCACAAAGAATCTTACAGTACACATTGCCTGGGTGCTGGATACAACTGCAGTACGAAAAGCTTGTAACATCATTCCAAGAGGACTGGACAGTTTGGTTGAAGAATTCCAGACTTATGAATTAGACGTGATGGGAAAATCAGACTGGAGTTTTATATTCATCAAGTTGATGGGGTTAGACTTTAATATGTGTAATCACACCTTTTACACAGTCATCTATTCTAATGCCACATTCCTGATGTAACTACACAAGCTCCAGAGCTATTCGGTCACAATCTCGCCATTACTGATAAACTACTGATAATTAACACAATTATTACTGAACAGATAAAAAGGTTGCATTCATTCACTTGGAGAATAGCATGCAACTCTGCAAAGTGTGACAGTCCCTCCCATCACAACAGAGTTTGGAACAGTTGCTATCATTGTTAAAGCTATTGAGACACAGCCAGGCACAGAGGGCAGTTTCTTCAGGACCCAACTGGACACCTCAGATAGCTTTAGGCACAGGCTTTACAGGGCACAAATACACAGGGACACAACTTAAACTTGTTTCACACAATGACTGGCCCTGGTCTTTTCCATGCTTTGTGCTCATTTGTCGATCCTGCTGCAAGGATCACTTTCAGGAAGACTAATGATCAAAACTAGGAACATCCAGTCCCTTCAAAGGACTTAAATATACCACCAGACACTAGCCAATCCTGGCAATAAAAATTTCCTCCCTCAACATCCTTCCCTCCCCATCTCAGCTGAGCTTCCTACTCCTTCTCCGTCCGTACAGCTATCATGTATTTCTGCATCTTCTCCAGCATCCACATGGGAACAATAAATGGCCGGAGTTCATCCAGCCTCAGCTCAGGGGAGTCCCTGCAACACAATGTGGAATATGATTAGTGTGCTGCAACAATATGCATCTGGAAACTTACAATAACACAGTGAACTGCCTTTCACTGTGGGCAGTTTATTAAACATCATGGTCTGGGCTCATGAGAGAGGAACAGAAAGAAAACTGTGCATTTTTGCATGAATTAAGTCCCTGAAAGAAGAGGTAATTAATCTCATTTCCCTATTATTCTGCATAATTTTTCTGTTTATTTCTATCCAAACTCTTTTCTACTTTTGGGGACTTGATATTGCTGACAAGGCTAGGCAGGATTCATTGTCCACCTCAGACCTCCTGAGATGATGTTGGTGGAGGATGGGGAAGCCACCTTCATTTGCTGGAGTCCTACCAAAGGTACTCCCACAGTGCTATGGGTTGGGAGTCTCAACGTTTTGCTCAGTATTTGACCCATCAAGTCCCTTCAGAATCGTGTGTCAATAAGGTCACCCTGAATTCTATTAAACTCCTGGGAGTAGGACCTTGGAGTAATGTGTACATTTCTGGACACCTCATTATAGGAAGGATGTGGAAGCTTTAGAGAGGGTGCAGAGGCAATTTAGCAGGATGGTGCTTGGATTAAAGAACATGTCTTAGGAGGAAAGGTTGAACAAGCTAGGGCTTTTCTCTTTGGAGTAAAGGAGGATACGAGGTGACTTGATTGAGGTATATATGTTAAGAGGCATGGATAGAGTGGACAATCAGCATCTTTTTCCACAAAGCAGAAATGGTTAATATGAAGAATAATTTTAAGATAATTGAAGGAAAGTACAGGGGGGATACCAGAGATAGTTTTTTTTTTAAAAAGACACAGAGAGTGCTGTGTGTGTGGAACACACTGCCGGAAGTGGCGGTAGAGACAGATATATTGAAGACATTTGACAGACTCTAAGACTGGCAGATGGATAGAAGAAGAATAGAGGGTTATGCAGCAGGGTTTAGATTGATGTTGGAATGAGTTAAAAGGTCAGCAAGGATGTAATGCTAAAGCTTTATAAGGCATTGATCAGACTGCACTTGGAGTATTGTGAGCAGTTTTGGGACCATAATCTAAAATAGGACATGCTGGCATTGGAAAGGGTCCAAAGGAGGTTCACAAGAATGATCCTGGGAATGAAAGGGTTAAAGTGTGAGGCGCATTTGATGGCTCTGGGCCTGTACTTCTGGAGTTCAGAAGGATGGTGGGGGGGGGGGGTGGAGAATCTCATTGAAACCAATTGAATACTGAAAGGCCTAGATAGAGAGGACCTGTCCTATAGTGGGGGAAAAAAAATAGAAGGACACCCTTTTAGAACAGAGATAAGGAGAAATTTATTTAGGCAGAGGGTGGAGAGTCTGCAGAATTCATTGCCACAGATGGCTGTGGGGGCCAATTTATTTGGGTATATTTAAAGTGGAGGTTGAAAGGCTCTTGATTGGTAAGGGTGTCAAAAGTTATAGGAGAAGGCAGGAGAGTGGAGTTAAGAGGGACAATAGATCAGCCATGATGGAATGGCGGAGCAGACGTGATCGGCCAAATGGCTTAATTCTGCTCCTATGTCTTACACCTTATGGTTTTGAGAAAAGTAAAATCATGTATTACACACTTTAGGATTTGAGGATGCAACTGATAGGATCGATAATAGACACTGAATTTGGATTTTCAGAAGATATTTAATAACTTCAAGTTATTGCAAAAAGTAAGAGGGTGATATTTTAACATGGACACAAATTTATTAGAAAAACATTACAGATGAAAATTGACAGGCCATTTTCAGGTTAGCTGTTCAGTGTCACAAGGATCATTCCTGACCCCTGAGACATTGGAAATGCTACTGGAAAGACAGCTTGTACTCCTCCTCCTCCTCCTCCCACTTCTTATTCTGGCTTCTGCCCCCTTCCTTATAGTCCTGATAAAAGGTCTTGGACCAAAACATTGACTGTTTATTCCCCTCCAAGGATAAAATTTGAGGTTACCATGGGGATAGTTGGTAAAAGAAAAAAAATACATTATCAGGTCAATGGTTGAATGGGATTAGTTAGCAAGTACAAAGGAAAAAAAAGTGTGGGAGTTGCAAACTGCAAGGTATGTTAGGTATTTCCTCAATTCCCAGAGAGAAAAATGAAAACAAACTGAACCAGTATCACAGGTTGAATACTGATCCAGATAGAGAAATGAAGTTACCTGTTGTTTCTTCAAATGCATCCAGATCATATTGGATACAAAAAAAAGCATTTGGGCTAAGACGAGTTTTAAATTGGCCTTGGCCAGGTTCAGATTTTTATTTTACACCTGAGCAGACATCTAAGCTCTGCTATAAGATGTTCATTTATAACCCCCCAGTTCTCTGCCTTGCCTCCCTCAGTGGGACCAGCTTGGGATCCAAATTTCCTGGTTGAAAAGGTTCTCACCTGTAGTCATCACTGGCTGCCAGTTCTCGAATATCATCTTCTATTAACAGGTAGGCCTAAAAATAAACATTACAGAGTAGCATGACTAATAGCCATTGAAACTGCACTTGACATTGTGAAAACTGTGCAGGCAAAAGGCATAGCTAGTTACTACAGTCCCTCCCCAACAGAACAAGGGATCTGCATGAATGAGGCAGAAGGGAAAAACCATATAACCAAAGAGCTGAAATAGGTACGAGATGAAGGCACAATAAAAATTATAATTGACATTAATATACAGTAATACAGCACAGCCACAGGAAAATTGGGTAAGTCAATATGATATTCTGGTCCTCAGATCTGACTTTAAAGGGCAAGTTTGTGAATAACCGGATTACAAGACTGCTGTGGGCCATCAGAACAACATGATTTTTGTCCTTGTTTCACTGTTACTAAAATAACTAGCATTAGATCTGGAAACTCCAATTAGATCCTAATCCAAAACATAAAGAGATCCTGCAGATGCTGGACATACAGAGCAACACAAAACTTTGGAAGAATTTGGCAGCATCTATGGAGAGGCATAAGCAGTCCATGTTTTCAGCCGAGACCCTCATCAGGACTGGAAAGGTATGGGAAGGAGCCAGAATAAGAAGGTGGGGGGAGTGAAGGCATACAAGCAGGCAGGCAAAGGGCAAGGTGGGTGGGTGGGGGAGGAGGGATTAATGAGAAACTGGGAGGTGATGGGTGGAAAAGGTAAAAGGCTGATAGGAAAAGAGAGAGAGAACCATGGGAGAAGGGAAAGATGGAGGGGCACAAGAGGGACGTGATAGACAGGTGAGAAGAGAAGGGGTAAGAAAGGAACCAGAAAGGGGAATGGAAAAAGGGAGGAAGGGAAGATAGTGTATAGTGAGGCTGTCAGGAAGAATAGGCAGATGATAGAGCAAAATTGCAATCAGTGGGATGGGTTGTAGTGTAAAAGGGGAACAAAATTGAAAAGGATGACGAAGACAGGTCTGAAGGTGTTATATATGAATGTACACAGTATACGAAATGATCTCGTAGAGTAATTAGAGATTGGCAGATGTAATGCCATGGGTGTCATGAAGTCATGACTAAAAGATGATTGTAGTCGGGAACTTAACATCCAAGGATACACAATCTATCAAAAGGGCAGGGAGTTTGGCAGAGGAGTAGTGGCTCAGCTGGTAAAAAAAAAAAGGCATGAAATCTTTTTGGTGACATAGGATCGGAAGATGTAGAATCCTTATGAGTAGAGTTAACAATCTGCAAGGGTAAGACCACCCTGATGGGAATTATTTACAGGTCTCCAAACAGTAGCCAGGATGTGGTCTACAAATTACAGTGGGAGACAGGAAAAGCATAATGTCATAAAGGCATTGTTACATTAGTCATGGGGGATTTCAATACATAGATTGATTGGGAAATCAAATTGATGCTGGATCCCAAGAAAGAAAATTTGAGAATGCCCCCGAGATGGCTTTTTGGAGCAGCTTCTGGTTGAGCCCATTAGGGGGTTCAGCAATTCTGGATTGGGTGTTGTGTAATGAACTGGATTTGATTAGAGAGCTTAAGGTAAAGGAACCTTTAGGAATCAGTCACCATAATATGATAGAATTCACCCTGCAATTTGAGAGGGAGAAGCTAAAGTCAGATGTATCAGTATTACAGTGGAGTAAGGAGAATTACAGAAGCATGAGAGAGGAGCTGGCCAAAGTTGATTGGAAGGGGACACTAGAAAGGATGACGGCCAAGCAGCAATGGCTGGAGTTTCTGGGAGCAACTCAGAAGGCGCAGGATAGATACATCTCACAGAAGAGGAAGTATTCTAAAGGCGAGATGATGTAACCATTGCTGAAAAGTGAAGTCAAAGCAACATAAAATCAAGAGAGTGGGTGTATAATAGATCAACAATTAATGGGAAGTTAGAGAACTGGGAAATTTTTAAAAACCAAAAGGCAACTAAAAAAACCATGGGGAGGGGAACGAAATACGAAGGCAAGCTAGTCAATAATATCAAAAAATGTTTTTTTCAGATATACAGTATAAAGAGTAAAAGCGAGGAGAGAGTAGATATTGGACCACTGGAAAATGACGCTGGAGAGATAGTAACGGGGACAAGGAAATAGCAGATGAACTGAATAAGTATTTTGCATCAGTCTTCATTGTGGAAGACATTAGTAGTATGCCAGAGGTTTGAGAGTGTTAAGGGGCAGAAGTGATTCCAGTTGCTATTACCACCAGGGAGATGGTACTTAGGAAACTAAAATGTCTGTAGTCACCTGGACCTGATGGATGGCACCCCAAAGTTCTAAATGAGGTATAGTAGCCAAAGAGATTGCAGAGGCATTAGTAATGATCTATCAAGAGTCAACAGATTTTGGAATGGTTCCAGAGGACTGGAAAATTGCAAATGTCACTCCACTCTTCAAGGGAGGGAAGCAAAAGAAAGGAAATTATGGGACTAACCTCAGTGGTTGGGAAGATGTTGGAGTCAATTGTTATGGATGTGGTTTCAGGGTACTTGGAGGCACATGACAAAATAGGGCCAAGGTCAGAATGGTCCTCAAGGGAAAAGACTGCCTGACAAATCCATTGGAATTCTTTGAAAAAATAACGAACAGGATAGACAAAGGAGAATCGATGGATGTTGTGTACTTGGATTTTCAAAAGGCTTTTGACAGGGTACCACATATGAGGTTGCTTAACAAAACAAGAACCTCAAGTATTACAGGAAAAAACACTAGCACAGATAGAGCATTGGCTGATTGGCAGGAGACAGAGAGTGGGAAAATTGGGATTCTTTTCAGATTGGCTGCTGGTGACTAGTGGTGTTCCACATGAGTCTGTGTTGGGACAGCTTCTTTTTACATTGTATGCTTGAAGCTGTCATTAAGGAAGAAATAGCGAAACATTTAGAAAGGAGTGGTTCTATTAGACAAACGCAGCACGGATTCAGAAAGGGCAGGTCCTGTTTGACAAACTTAATGGAGTACTTTGAGGACATAATGAGCGCAGTGGATAGCGGGGAACAGGTGGATGTCATACACTTAGATTTCCAGAAGGTGTTCGATACAGTACCGCACAAGAGACTTATAATTAAGATACGGATGCATGGAGTCGGGAGAAGTGTATTGGCATGCATAGTGGATTGGTTAACCAATAGAAGGCAGAGAGTTGGTATAAATGGGTGTTTCTCCAGTTGGCAGTCTGTGGTGAGTGGGGTGCCGCAGGGGTCGGTGCTGGGCCTGCAGCTGTTTACCATTTACATTGATGATTTGGAAGAGGGGACTGAGTGTAGTGTAGCAAAATTTGCTGATGACACTAAACTGAGTGGAAAAGCAAATTGTACAGAGGATGTGGAGAGTCTGCAGAGGGATATAGATAGGTTAAGTGAGTGGGCCAAGGTCTGGCAGATGGAATACAACGTTGGTAAATGCAAAATAATCCACTTTGGAAGGCATAATAGAAGAGCAGATTATTATTTAAATGGTGAAAGATTGCAGCATGCTGTTGTGAAGAGGGATTTGGGAGTGCTTGTTCATGAATCGCAAAAAGTTGGCTTGCAGGTACAACAGGTTATGAAGGCAAACGGAATGTTGGCCTTCATTGCTAGAGGGATTGAATTCAAGAGCAGGGAGGTCATGCCACAACCATACAGGGAACTGGTGAGGCCGCACCTGGAGTACTGTGTGCAGTTCTGGTCTCCGTACTTGAGGAAGGATATACTGGCTTTGGAGGCAGTATAGAGAAGGTTCACCAGGTTGATTCCAGGGATGAAGGGGTTAACCTATGAGGAGAGATTGAGTCACCTGGGACTGTACTCTCTGGAGTTCAGAAGAATAAGAGGGCATCTTATAGAAACATACAAAATTTTGAAAGGGATAGATAAGCTAGAAGATTAGGAGAAACTGTTTTTCCCTGAGCGTGGTGAATCTGTGGAATTCTCTGTCTAGGGAAGCAGTTGAGGCTTCACTAAATATATTTAAGAAACAGGTAGATAGGTTTTTACATAGTAAGGGAAGTAAGTGTTATGGGGAAAAGGCAGGTAGATGGAGCTGAGTTTACGGACAGATTAGCTATGATCTTATTGAATGGCGGGGCAGGCTCAATGGGCCGGATGGCCTACTCCTGCTCCTATTTTTTATGTTATGTTCTTATGTAAATGATTTGGATGATGAAATTGATTGCTTTGTGGCCAAAATTGTGGATGATACGAAGATAGGTGGAGGGGCAGGTAGTTTTGGGTAAGCAGGAAGGCCACAAAAGGACTTGGAGAATGGGCAAAGAAGTAGCAGATCAAAGTGTATGATCATGCACTTTGGTAGAAGGAATAAAAGCATTGACTATTTTCTAAAAGGGGAGAAAATTTTAAAAATCTGAGGTGCAAAGGGATTTGGAGTCCTCCTGCGGGATTCTTAAAGGTTAATTTACAGGTTGAATCAGTGGTGAGGAAGGCAAATGTTAATATTTATTTAAAGAGGACTAGAATATAAAAGCAAGGAATAATGCTGAGGCTGTACAAGGTACTGATGAGGCCTCATGGAGTATCTTGAGCAGTTTTGGACCCCTTAAGAAAGGATGTGCTGACATTGGAGAGGGTTCAGAGGAGGTTCATGAGATTGATTCCGGGAATGAAAGGGTTATCATATGAACATCGATTGAAGGCTCTGGGCCTGTAATCACTGGAATTTAGAAGAATGAGGTGGAATCTCATTGAAACCTTTTGAATATTGAAAGGCCGAGATAGAGTTGTTGTGAAAAGAATGTTTCCTTTGGTGGGGGAATCTGGGACCAGAGGGCACAGTCTCAAAATAGAGGGACATGTATTTAGAACAGAGATGGGGTGGAATTTCTTCAACCCATCTGTGGAATTAGTTGTCACAGGTGGCTGGAGAGGTCAGGTAACTGGGTGTGTTCAAGGCAGAGGTTGATAGACACTTGAATAATTAGGTCATGAAAGGTTATAACAAGGTGGCACGAGAATGGGGTTGAGAGGGAGATGGATCAGTCATGATGAAGTGGCAGAGCAGACCTGATGGGCCAAATCAGTTGTTGCAGCAGAGATTTACCTGTACACAAGCACATAAAGGCACACATGTCCTTAACAGTGGATTGTAGCATATTCAAAAATATAGAGATGCAGACTGCAATTACTGTTTCCTCATGAAAGATTAATGAGCAACTCTGGTACATACTTGGGATACTTCTGTAATCTGTGATTTGGAACAAGGACACAATACACAAGGACGGGAGATATTTTGCACAAATTCTTGATGTTAGTATTTGCTCAGCTGGTTCGCCAATACTTACCATTTTGCCACCTGTGGCTGGCATATGGTGCTTCTCTCCAAGCCAGTGCTTGTCCTGTGAGTCTGCAGAGTACTGAAAATCAGAAAGAGTATAGGTAAGGGCAGTTGTGGCCTAAGTTACACACAGTGACCCACACTGGATTTTTATGGTAAAGGACAATGCTTAACACAGCAACGAGTATTGGCTCAGACGAGTAAAATACTATACTGACCCACAATTGACCTTCCATGAAGCATTAAATAGCGAAATACCAATAACCTCACAACTGGAGTCTTTAGTGATGCCAGACTAGCAAATTTTCTGAATTACTGGACATCACTCTTTTAATTCAATTTAAAAATAAAGATTTTCCAATGGACCAGGCAAGTTGAAAGGGACAGCAGGGACCAGTGCCCAGTGAATGGGAAGGGAGTGCTGGAATCATCACCTCATGAGTCAGATACGGAACCACCAGTGTTTCCGAATCACTGGATAGATTATTGATATTTCACTGTATTGACCTACACTGAATCCACGGTGAAGGACAGCAATTACTTACACTGGCAGACTTTAAAAGATTGATTGTTTTTTACGTGCAGAGTAAATGGGATGTTACTCTAGTGGTTCTTTGTGTTTTGAGGATTTCACAATGTGTTTTTTTAAATGGATAATATTCCATGGATCACATTTGCCAACTACTATTCAAAAGAATAGAGAAATTTGGGACAATATGGATATGGGCTTTTGATAGACACATTGGAGATGAAAGCCAAATTGCAACTGTCATCAAATGGCCTTTCACTGCCGGCAGCAGGCAATGGGTGAGAATATGTGAATGACATGGTACACTCGCTGCCACTGAGCTTCACGCATCTTGAGACAAAAGCTCATTCGCTCTCACCTTGAATAGCTCAGGATGCTTTATGTAGATTCTTCCACGAGTGCCACCCATTCCCAAGGCTCTGAAACAGAAGAGGGAATGATCTGAAAAGAGTTTGTATACAGTACTGTATATAATGTAAAACTTTAAATGTATCTTAAAAGAGATGCCAATCTTACAGACTGCAGTACACAGAAGTTAAAGAATTTATTGTAAGGTTTACTCAAAAGAAGATGACATGTAACTTCTGTTGGGAACAGTAGCCCAGCCGTTAACCGTGGACTGTTCATCATGCTATAGGAGGGGTACTGTAGTACTCAAGATGTTGCAGGGGTTGGAGAATTACAGTACTGATGAAAGGCTGTAACGTTTTGTTAGGTTGGAGTGCAAGAGGACTGGTCAGCGAACGTGAAGGACTATTTAACTTTACATGGAAGTAGATGAATAAGAGTCACAGATTCATGCTTTTCATTGGAAATATTAGAGCAGGGGTTCCCTATCTGGAGTCCACAGACCCCTTGGTTAATAGTAAAGGTCCATGGCATAAAAAAAAGATTGGGAACCCCTGGATTAAAGGATTTGCCCTTGCTCTTTAAGTAAAGTGTCCAGAACCCACTGTTTCAAAAGGTAGAAGGCAGAAACAATGATCACACTTAAAACATTTCTGACCCTATACTTGGAAAAAAAAATGCAACTTGTAAAATCACAGATGGAAGAGTGGGAGGTGGGAGTAACTTAGCCAGCTCAATTTAGCTGCAGCACTGCAATGAGCTGAAAGAGCTCCTTTGGTATCATATATTTTTATGAACACCAGGGTGGAGAAACTGAAGTGAAGCAGAGCGCAGGGTGATAGTCATTGCAAAAAAAAAAAAATCCACTTCTGAATCAAAGCTTGGTCTCACTAAACCTTCCAGGACATTAATCAAGTTTTCTTCTCAAATTTACGGCTACAAGAAGTTTTCGTGTTGTAAGTCAGAAGTGAACAGGACCATCTGTGATGAGGGTATAAACAAGAATGTGAACAGCAGCTGATCTCACTGGCTCAGTAAGCAAGTCTGCTCAATACTACCAGCCCCACTTGGCTCAACCTAGACCCCCACCCAACAGTTGTGGCACGCCCTGGACCTACCCAACAGAAGGTGCCTGTAGCCCTCCAGCAGTTGGTAAATCCATTCTCATCCCAACTCTCATTCTTATATACGGGAAGTCAGTAAGTCAGGCATTAAAAACCTGGGGAAGGTATACTGCTTTATTTATGCTCCCTGGTCCATTCATAATCAGACTAAGGTTAGTCTAATCTTTGCTATTTGTACTCCAGCTAATAAGGGAATCTTACAACCAGTCTGTCTGTTCTTGCTTCGGTAATTTGGAAGGAGCAGAACAGAAGTAGCTTTATGCTGTATCTAACCACTGCTGCATCTGCCCGGGACAGGAGTCTGCAACCAAATGAAGACATTCTAAAACCCAACAATGACATCCTTACTTTGAGTGAGTGCAAGTCATAAGTCAAATA
The DNA here is from genome assembly GCF_963921235.1 of Mobula hypostoma. Lineage (NCBI taxonomy): Eukaryota > Metazoa > Chordata > Chondrichthyes > Myliobatiformes > Myliobatidae > Mobula > Mobula hypostoma. The sequence goes on from NC_086098.1 coordinate 223,636,952, forward strand.
CAGAAACAAACTTACAGAGGTTTGTTTCTTGTACCAAGAAAACAAAATAAAGGGAAGTACAGCAACAACCCGAGATCCTTTAAAGCAGAAAATGAAGGAAGAAAAGGATTTTAAAGCTAGTTTGTTTCTTCCCCCAGAATTATAATCCCGCAGAACAGGTAAATTTCTAGAGAGAGTACCATAATAAAGCCTGAGAAAGAACATGCAAACTGGCTCCTTACTTGTTAGCACGCGACCCAAGCACAAATGTGGTTGATGTGTTTAGTCTGGCTGGGTCCCACTGAAAATGTATAATAATAAAAAAGCAATTAGTAGTTCCTTTACCACTGTTCCTTCAGTCCCCACCACAGCCATTCTTTAACTTCCAGCAAATGGGAGCGCAAATTGCCTATTCCATAAGACAATAAAACATAGGAGCAGAATTAGGCTGTTTTGGCCAGAGTCTGTTTCATCATTCATCATGCCTGATTTACTTTGTCTTTCAACCTATTCTTCTCCCTTTAATCTTTGATGCCCTTAATAATCACAAATCTATCAACCTCTACTTTCAATATACTCAATGATTTGGCATTCATAGCCATCTGTGATAATGAATTCCACAAATTCACCACTTGCTGGCTAAAGAAACTCCTCCTTTGGTCTTAGATTCTCTCACAACTGGAAACATCCTCCCCATGTCCATTCTACCTACATCTTTCAATATAAATTTCAATAAGATCCCACCTCAACCTTCTAAATTCCAGTGGGTACAGGCTCAGAGCCATCAAACACTCCTTGTACATTAACCCTTTCATTCTCGTAAACCTCTTCTGAACTCTCTCCAATTCCAGCATATCCTTTCTTCGATACAGGTACAAATACAGCTCACAATAGTCAAGATGTGGTCTGATCTTTATAAAGTCTCGACATTATATTCTTACTTTTATATTCTAGTCCTCTCGAAATTAGTGCTAACATTGCATTTATCTCTCTTACTGGTCATTCAACTACATTAGGTCTCTTACACTAGGTCTCCCAAGGCCTTCTGTACCTCCAATTTGTGAATTCACTCTGTTTAGAAAACAGTCTACACCTTTATTTCTTCTATCAATTTAGGTTGTGCAAAGCTAAGTTTCAGGTACTGCTTTTCTATCCTACCATTGTAAGAACATGACCAGTCACTGCCAATGTTCCTGAAAAGAGTCTGTGAATCAGTGTTGCCCAGGAACAAATTAGCATACAATGCCCCTTTTGGTGGGGGGGGGGTGTCATCGCTATTTAGATTTGCAGCACCTCTTTCCACTCTTGAGATATTTAAATGATGATAAAGCTATCATCTAGAATTCTACTAGTGCACCCCAGAGGAGCAATTCCCTAATTCGGTTCCCAGTCTCTTTGAAGCAGTGGTTCAGATGTCATAAAACAGTGGTCCCCAACCACCAGGCCGCGGACCGGTACTGGGCCGCAAGGCAAGCGCTACTGGGCCGCGAGGAAACGATATGATTTGGTGCTATGAGTCAGCTGCACCTTTCCTCATTCCCTGTCACGACGACTGTTGAGCTTGAACGCATGCGAGATCATTACGTGCGCGTCATCCATGTCAGCACAGGAAGGAGATCAACTCCTCGAGCTTGCAAATGACGGCGGGCTGAAAAGTATGTTTGACATAACATCTCTGCCGGCATCCTGGATCTCAAAGTCAAGGCTAAATATCCTGAGATAGCCACTGAAGCACTGAAAACGTTGCTTCCATTTCCAACATATCTCTGCGATGAATGTAACGAAAACTAAATTTCTAAATAGACTGGACATAAGGAACCCTGTTCGAGTATCACTGTCTCCCGTCACCCTTCGATAGGACCGTCTTGTTGCAGGGCAACAAGCCCAGGGCTCCCACTGATTCAGCGATATTGGTGTGTTGCAATGATTTTATATATTCATACGGGGAAAATATGTGCTGTGTTTAATATCCAAACAATACTTAAAATGTTATGATGCTATTGACTTACTTATATAACCATATAACAATTACAGCACGGAAACAGGCCATCTCTCCCCTTCTAGTCCGTGCCACACGCTACTCTCACCTCATCCCACCGACCTGCACTCAGCCCATAACCCTCCATTCCTTTCCTGTCCATACACCTATCCAATTTTACTTTAAATGATAATATCGAACCTGCTTCTGCCACTTCTACTGGAAGTTCGTTTAACACTTACTTCAAGCTCCCCTGTCCTCCCCTGATAATTGACTTATCACTATACTCATGCGAGAAAAATATGCACCGTGTGTTTAATATTGAATTCGTTAGATAAACCATTTTAGAAACAAAATTGAGTGTATTAGCCACTTATCACCGATATTCTGGTCGTGATTAACTACCCCCCCACACCACCACCGCGCGAAGAGCATCGCCAAAATCGATTTGTAAAAAAAAAATCGGCACGTGCAAGTCATGCATGCGCACTGGCGCCCACGCAAGGCTTTATGGTCATTGTAGTCTTTTCGGGGTAAACGCAACGTATTTGACTGCTACTCTTGTCCATTAGCAACCACCCCTCCCCCCACCAGCCCGGTCGGCCGGTCTGCAAGAATATTGTCAATATGAAACCGGTCCGCAGTGCAAAAAAGGTTGGGGACCCCTGTTATAAAAGGCCTCCATGGGAGCTGGAAGGAGAAAATCAGGCAGGGCTCCTACTCCACATTATGTTCTATTAGCCTTAAAAAGGAATTGGTGAATATAGGTATAAGATAACAATGCTGTGATACCCTCACTGTCACTGACATCAGTCACGCAACACTGCACTGCTGTGATATCCACACTGTCACTGATAACAAGATACATGCACGTAGTTCTTACCCCAGTTTCAATCAGGGAGAGGAATCGTAAACACTTCATTGCAAACGAGTAAATATAATTCTAGTTAAGGAGGGAAGCACAAGCTGAAAACATTACCTTGGGTCCTTCCCGTTTTATTGGCTCAGTGTACTTAACTTTTGAGCTGAAAAATAAATTAATAAGTTAGAGCCTTCATGATAGCAGTAATGTAATATTTAATTTATTCCTATAATTAAAAAAAAACTGATTGAAGCACTGAAATAATCCAAGTTCTCAGAGGACTTGGTTGGGTAGATACAAAGTTGATGTTTCCCTGGCTGGAGCATCTGGAACCAGGCACACATTCTTAAAATAAATCAGCCATTCAGAACAGCGAGGGAGAGCACCCAAAGTTACCCGAGCTGCTGATAGTAGGAGACAGTTACTGGCATTACCCAGCTCTAAAGATGGCTCCTGTGGAAAGATTAACTCCAAACTCTACATGCATCTTTTTCTACTTTGGGACAGTACCTTACCCAAAGTAGACTCAGTATTTTTGCTGGCCCTGACCAGGCAGTGCCTGGATGGTGAACAGTGGCACTGGAACTTGGCAGTATCAAGCTACTTTCCTTCCCCACAAATCTGCTCCACAATTAAAAGCACTAACTGTTACCCAGACGGTGCATCATTATCTGTTCAGATACATAAACATTCATCACAAATGATTACAAGTTTCCCCCGCTGTTCGAAGGCAGAGCATTTCTATGAAATGGTTCGTAAGCCAGAATGTCGTAAAGTGAATATGCAATTACCATTTATTAATATGAGAAAAATTTGAGTGTTCCCAGACCCAAAAAAATAACCTACAAAATCATGCCAAATAACACGTAAAACCTAAAATAACAGTAACATATAGTAAAAACAGGAATGATATGATAAATACACAGCCTATATAAAGTAGAAATACTTTTCTGCAGCACTGTCTAGCGCAGCAAAAATCTCGTGGAAGCGCTCTCGGCAGAAACACCCTCTCCAGTAACCTTTAAGCTTTGAAGATGGCAAATCATACCAAATAACACATAAAAATACACAGCCTATATAAAGTAGAAATAATGTATGTACAGTGTAGTTTCACTTATCGGAATCGGGAAGACTCCAATAAATTGCAGTTTCGTCACAGTTAAACACTTGCTTATACGAATAACCACCTGATGCAATTGGCAATCGCCCCTGATCTGGGTCGACATTTACGTGCCGGGCGGCACCTAATTAATTAGCTTGTTTATTTCGTCTTTTGTCTTAAAGATGTGCTGGGTGCGTTCCGACTACTGCTGCACCGCTGCATTCTTCGTGGCAATGTATCGGTCCGCGGCCCAGAGGTTGGGGACCACTGCTTAAACTATGCAGCTGCCGTCGCCTCAGAAACTGATCAAACTACCCATGACTACCTTTAAATTCCACTTTCGCAACACTTTCATCACCATCGTCCAGTGTTTTCTGTTTCAGCATATTAAAAAGACTGACTAATCTCTCCTCAAGTGTAAGAAAACATAACGGAAAACCATGCTTTGTACACCCATAATCCACTCAAGCAATAGACTTTCCATTTTATCCGTTATTGGATACTGACTAAGAGAGACCACTTTGCTACGAGCAGAACCAACAGTAACATCGGCAGCTTTCAAAATTCTTTCTCTATGCGTATAAATAGTGCGAATGGTAGACACAGGCAAGTTCAACGTGCGGACAATGTCCTTACTTGTTCACCACGATCGAAACACTTAATTATGTCTACTTTTACGCTAAGTGTAACACCCTTACGAGCTCTTTTAGGCTTTTCCGATAACTTAGAACAGCGGTCCCCAACCATCGGGCCGTAAAGCATGTGCTACCGGGCCATGAGGAAACAATATGGGTCAGCTGCACCTTTCCTCATTCCCTGTCACGCATTGTTAAACTTGAACACTGGGTTGCCAACTGTCCCATATTTGCCAGGACATCCCGTATATTGGGCTAAATTGGTTTGTCTCGTATTTCCCCCGCTAAGGTACAGCATTCCTATGAAACCTTTCAGGCCGAAATGGTGTGAAGCGAAGAAGCAATTACCATTAATTTATATGGGAAAATTTTTTGAGCGTTCCTAGACCCAAAAAATAACCTAACAAATCATACCAAATAACACATAAAACCGAAAATAAATAACACTAACTTACAATAAAAGCAGGAATGATATGATAAATACACAGCCTATATAAAGTAGAAATAATGTATGTACAGTATAGTCGGGAAGATGAAGGCAAAACCGATCTGTGGGAAAAAAAATCGGCATGTACGCACATGCGCACATCACGTGTGCACGTCACGCATATGCACACAGGTGCCCGCGCAAGGCTTCATGGTCATGGTAGTCTTTCCTGGGGTAAAGTGTCCCGGGATTTGACTGCTACTTTTGTCCCTTATTTGGGAGTGAGAAAGTTGGCAAGCCTAACTGTAAAAGACATGTTGAGGTGAGTTTAACCCTACTCGAACACCTCCACCGCCACCCCCTCCTGCCGGTCCGCAAGAATATTGTCAATATTAAACCGGTCCGCGGTGCAAAAAAGGTTGGGGACCCCTGCCTTAGAACTCATCTTGCTAACGGATGCACAAAATAAATCAAGATAAAGCACGTGTTTAAGCAAAGCCGGCTAGAATGCAGTTCCGGGGGAGGAGCTTGGCTGTTCGGGCGCACACTGCCTTTTCTCGCACGCTGCCTTTTCTCGCACGCTGCCTTTTTTTGTAACAGTGAAAACACCTTCTGTTAGCGAAAACAGGTAACTAATGTAGGTCTTTCGTAAGACGGAAAACAGGGGCCACCTTTATTTGCAAGAAAAGCATAAATTGGAGAACAGCAGTTTAATCAAGTCACTCTTGGTGCTAGTAGCTCAACAGGATACATTTGCCTGAGGGTTGGTACTTACACAATAGCATTCGGAGCTGTCCGGTCAAATGAAATCAGATGTCCTGGTGGTCTTCCTTTCCTCTGCAAGAGCAAAATTTCTTTAAAACTTTGCACATGGTCCTTCACTGTTTAAAAACCTTGGGCAATTTGTGCAGTTCCATAATTCACAAGGTTACCGTATTTATGACCATTCACTGAAGGTGTATTATAATATAAAAAAAGATTCAAGATGGCACTGCCCTGGCTCAATGGATACAAGAAATAGATAATCAGGTTTACTGTTGTGTAGGATGTTTTGTGTTGAATGATTCAATACTTTGGGTGCATTAGGTACAGACCAGAATATACTGTCGATTGTCCAGTTTCTGTGATGGGATTTAGTTATGTGGTCTAATACACATTGGCATTTACAAGTTTACTAGTTTCCTTTTAGCCCTGTAGCTCTACAGTCCCTTTTGATGGCCACTATCCAATGACCTTTGCTAGAAAAGGCAGACTGAAGCACAAATTTGATGCCTCGTTTAGTTAGAAAGCCCACTAAGCACCAGCACTGGGCTGACATGTGAATGGTTTCTGAAACTTGCACAAACTACAACAATCGTTTTTAGTTCATCTTAACTTTTCATTTTCAGCTTCATTCAGGCTAACCTTCTTCAGGACCGGACTCCCTCTCTGGCTCAAGTCATCTTCCATCTGTCGTGATCGCTGCAGTAAGACACATTTTACATTAAAATATCACACTTGATTGCACTCAAAGTATAAAACATTAAAGCCAATGAAATATTTTTAAGTATGGCTAATTACTGTTAACAAACAGAGCAGCTAATTTGATCGTAATTTCTCATAAAAAGCAAAGTGACAATGATGTGATCATCAGTTATCAGGATGTTGACTGAGGGATAAATGTTGGCTGGATATTGGAGCAAATCCCTCAGCATTTCTTCAAAATCCTAAAGATTTCAGCAATTCTGTTTGAACCCCATCGCCAATCCTTTACGTGGCACTCTTCCCACTCTGTTACGTCGACTGTCCACACCCCTGCTTTCGACCATTGCTGCCGAAACCTGGGAAGTGGGCAGTTGTGCGAACACCGTAAGGCTGCCAGCATCTGGGGAACTACATTCTTTTACAAGCTGGTGCTTCCTTAAGAAGGAAAACAACACATTGGTGTTGTGACACAAGGACCTTCTATGTGCAAACTGCCATTTCTAGTCCACAATATCACTTCCGAGTGTTACTATTTTTGATGTTAAAATTTTATATCAGATTAATAGTTTGTGAGCATGCTATGTTGGTGCCAGACGCATAGTGATACGTGCAGGCTGCCCAGCATAATCGTCACTGATTTGATTTGACGTAAACGATGCATTCCACTGTATGTGTTGATGTACATGTGACAAATAAAGCTAATCTTTTCTTTCTCTTAATGCTTGAAAAATCCCATATTAGTAGCCATTCCCTATGTATATAGCTCTTGATTATGCTGCAAAAGCTCCAATTCATCTTACACAAAATAACCGATACCAACCCTGTGGGTATGCTGAAAGAGACAAATTATGAGTTTATAATATTCCACTGATTCAAACTGGTTTGGATAAGGCTGAAGAATATATTTGAAACCGTAGTGCAAACGTCTAAGTAAAACAAAATTAACCAAAACTCCTAAAGTATAACTGGATAAGAAGCAGTTGCATTTTTATCAGAAAAAAATCCTCACTCAGCTGTCAGCTAGAGATCATCCCCTTAGAAACAACTTTTTAAGATCTCTGTTGCAAAATCCTTTTGCTTGCCCAGATCAATCTAATTAACTGTCAGACTGCACCCTTCCAAAAATCCGTTGGTGCCCTGGGATGAATAACATGGGAGATCACCACAGGCAATCTGCCCTAGACACAATGGATAGGCTGCTGATTATGGCAGCTTTATTCAATAACCAGATCACTAACTACAAACCGAGGACGGAATCAGTCAAAGCAAACAAATGATAGACAAAAGTAGTAGTTAACTAATCCAAACTCCACCTGACACTCAACAGAGCAACATAACCATACTTGTGTAATCACTATGGTCTGAAGTAAACTCAGAGCCTACCTTTGAGGCAGAAAGGTCTCCAATGGCTTTGGTAAGCATCTTCCCTCCATCCGAGTACATCATTTTAGCCTGCACCAGGAAGATGGGATAAGGCACTGAGACAGGCACTGGCTCATAGTTACAAGCATAAAACAAAAAAAATCCATGGAACTGCTCCATCCAAGTATTAATACACACTGTATCCATATTAAAAATCTCCACCCAAAACCCATTTTTGCTGTTCCTTTTACAAATCAATGTTTCTTTCTTTTATTGTTTACCTAATCTAAACAGTATGATTGCTTATATTTATTTGAAGCTTCAAAAGTTTATTCTTTTGCTTGTTGGTATCTTTTACTAGAACGCTGGAATTGTCCTTCAATGAAATGACAAGCACAGCAAGGAGAGCTGAAGCTAAATAACTATTGTTGTTCAACCATTCCTGAAAGCCCTATTTATTCATGTTCAAATTGACGTAAATTATTTAAAACATTTGTTAAAAATGTACACCGTGACTGCAGTTTTACTGTGGGCTTGAGGCTAGCACTGAGCTGATCAAATCACTGGAGAATCAGAGATAAGTGACCCACATCCAGCCACGCACATTAGGACATGTACAGACCACGGCTGCTGCTCCTAAGTAAGGGTCTGGGCCAGCACACTACAGCCCAGTATGTCATTCTTAGTAAGGGTCATCACTATATGTTTAAGTAGGGCAAAAAATACTTCTGAACCCTATTGTTAAATAACATAGCTAAAAATATGCATTCCCTAATATGAACATATCATTCTACAAGCAAAGATTTTCTTGTGGTAATCAATGTTGCATTTTGTGTATTGGAAAGTGCAACTTGGGTACATCACATCCTGTGGAAGGACAGGGCACCATACAGCCCATCTAGGGCCATTTGATCCATTCACTCACTGTCTCCCTGCTACCATTTCTCCTACCTGTTCCAAACAGTTTTTACAGGTCTCTTGCACCAGCTGCTCAGGGTCTACATCTTCACCAATATTCTCCTTCACATTCCATGCAGCCTTCTGGAAAAACTGAAAATAGATTTAATCAGGACCAACAGACTCCAAATAAACAAACAGGGAGCATCTCTGCAACACACATAAAACTTGCTGGTGAACGCAGCAGGCCAGGCAGAATCTCTAGGAAGAGGTGCAGTCAACCTTTCAGGCCGAGACCCTTCGTCAGGACTAACTGAAGGAAGAGTGAGTAAGGGATTTGAAAGTTGGAGGAGGAGGGGGAGATCCAAAATGATAAAAGAAGACAGGAGGGGGAGGGATGGAGCCAAGAGCTGGACAGGTGATAGGCAAAAGGGATACGAGAGGATCATGGGACGGGAGGTCCGGGAAGAAAGACAAGTGGGGGGGACCCAGAGGATGGGCAAGGGGTATATTCAGAGGGACAGAGGGAGAAAAAGGAGAGTGAGAGAAAGAATGTGTGTATAAAAATAAGTAACAGATGGGGTACGAGGGGGAGGTGGGGCATTAGCGGAAGTTAGAGAAGTCGATGTTCATGCCATCAGGTTGGAGGTTACCCAGACGGAATATAAGGTGTTGTTCCTCCAACCTGAGTGTGGCTTCATCTTTACGGTAGAGGAGGCCGTGGATAGACATGTCAGAATGGGAATGGGACGTGGAATTAAAATGTGTGGCCACTGGGAGATCCTGCTTTCTCTGGCGGACAGAGCGTAGGTGTTCAGCAAAGCGGTCTCCCAGTCTGCGTCGGGTCTCGCCAATATATAAAAGGCCACATCGGGAGCACCGGACACAGTATATCACCCCAGCCGACTCACAGGTGAAGTGTTGCCTCACCTGGAAGGACTGTTTGGGGCCTTGAATGGTGGTAAGGGAGGAAGTGTAAGGGCATGTGTAGCACTTGTTCCGCTTACACGGATAAGTGCCAGGAGGGAGATCAGTGGGGAGGGATGGGGGGGACGAATGGACAAGGGAGTCGCGTAGGGAGCGATCCCTGCGGAATGCGGGGGGGGGGAGGGAAAGATGTGCTTAGTGGTGGGATTCCGTTAGCAAGCCGTTAGCATGTGGCCTTTTATATATTGGCGAGACCCGACGCAGACTGGGAGACCGCTTTGCTGAACACCTACGCTCTGTTCGCCAGAGAAAGCAGGATCTCCCAGTGGCCACACATTTTAATTCCACATCCCATTCCCATTCTGACATGTCTATCCACGGCCTCCTCTACTGTAAAGATGAAGCCACACTCAGGTTGGAGGAACAACACCTTATATTCCATCTGGGTAGCCTCCAACCTGATGGCATGAACATCGACTTCTCTAACTTCCGCTAATGCCCCACCTCCCCCTCGGACCCCATCTGTTACTTATTTTTATACACACATTCTTTCTCTCACTCTCCTTTTTCTCCCTCTGTCCCTCTGAATATACCCCTTGCCCATCCTCTGGGTCCCCGCCCCCCCCCTTGTCTTTCTTCCCGGACCTCCCGTCCCATGATCCTCTCGTATCTCTTTTGCCAATCACCTGTCCAGCTCTTGGCTCCATTCCTCCCCCTCCTGTCTTCTCCTATCATTTTGGATTTCCCCCTCCCCCTCCAACTTTCAAATCCCTTACTCACTCTTCCTTCAGTTAGTCCTGACGAAGGGTCTCGGCCTGAAACGTCGACTGCACCTCGTCCTAGAGATGCTGCCTGGCCTGCTGCGTTCACCAGCAACTTTTATGTGTGTTGCTTGAATTTCCAGCATCTGCAGAATTCCTGTTGTTAGGGAGCATCTCTGAGCATCTTCTCTTCCTGGTCCCCACCTCCCCCAAGCAACAATCAAGGTGAGCAGAGCTTGGAGCATCAAGCAGACTCACTTGCTGCACTAGCTTTTGATGAGGACTACTGTGGGATTGTTCTTGCAGAAATGTGGCTTCGAAACAACATCCATGTATTATCAATCTACAGGCCATGACACTCGGGGATTTCAGCTATCTTTTTTTGTGAATACATGTTTTTTCTGCTATGTGCTGTGGGTGACTGTTGATTACAGTGTGTGGCACCTTGGTCCCAGACGAAAGCTGATTCATTTGGCTGTATTCAGATGTATGGTCCAATGGCAATTAAACTTGAATCAGTAAAGCTGGCTGGTGGCCATTCTTCCCGTGCCTGCTCATTCTCCCATCACAGACATTTTTTATGATTCTTGCTTACATGCTGTTTTTGTTCACTTCTGACTTATGAACAATTGAAGTTACAGAGATATCTTGTGCCTGTACACAGGATATTAAGTTTGCTCCCTTGGTACTGTCAATCTCTGCTTCAAATCCATCTTCAGGTTGGCAGTGGGGCCTACAGCTATTTACAGCACATACTAAGGGTTTAGAAGAAAGACAGTATACTGTATAATGTGTTGAAGTCTGTGGGCAACAGAAGGCTGAGTGGGAGACTGAATAACAGGAAGGTGAAGAGTCAGAAAAGTGATAATCAACAGCGAGAGACAAGGAGGAGGCAGGTAGTCTACAATGTCATAGAATGTGAGGGCAGACATTTTGATAAAACAATGGAGGCAATTTAAGAGAGTCTCACTCAGCCAGTTCCTGGGGAAAAAGAGTTCCCCTATCATGAGCACTGGATATGGAAACTGGACCTGTATTTAGAACTTAGAAGACCAAAGAGCATCTTAAAAATCATAAAATGGCATTGCAGGATAGATGTCGAGCTGTTTCCATTATTGGGAGTTTCCATATTTCCTTATGACATAACCTCCTATGAATGATTATTCATTACATTATATGGATTGTCATCAAAACTGAACAAACACAGTAATTAATATTTCCTGGAGAACAGAATTAAAAATGCAATAGCTGACAGTGTCAAGCAGTATAGCACAAGTAAGTGGCATCAGCCGTAGGTCAACAAAGTCACAGCCTTGGTATGGAAAAAATTCAGTCAGCATATTTTTAAATACCTGATGTTATGTTTACTAAATCTTATAATTGTAATGCTACAATATGGTAATTTGATAGTTTAGATCTAGCAATACAGACAAGAGCTTCGGGGAAATCAAGAAATGAATCATCACACAGGAAACACAGCTTCTGACCTACTTGTAGCCAAAGTGTTTAACCAAGCTGGTAATGTAATCACCATTTCATTCCTCTGAAATTGGGCCAGCCTTGATCTAGAGTGTTGGTAACTCCAAAGTTTCACCTTTTCACATCAGGCTACAACTTGATCAAGTTAACATCACTGTTCAATACTTACACACAATTCCATAACTATTCAGTAGGGACAGAAAGCAAGTTAATGTTTTAGATTGATGACCTTTCACCTGAACAGTTTTGAAGTAAGGCTTTTGACCCAAGATATTAACTAGTTCTTTTCCGTAGCTGATTCTAGCACTTTTATTTTAATTTTAGAATTCCAGCTTTTCCTGTTCAATTGTCAGATAACTGTTCCCATTTTGTTACATTACAAACTGTATGGATTATTATACATAACTAATTCTTACATTCTCCACCTTCTGTTTGTTCCAGGAATTCTCTTCCCAACAATACAATGGGAATTCCTTCAGCATGTAGATTGTAGCAATTCCAGATGTGACACACTACTACTTAGTCAAAGGTTGGTAAGGATGGCCAATAAATACTGATCTTATCAAGGATGCTACATTGCCAAAATAAATTTTCATTGCTTGAACTACCAATCTACCCAGGACAGTGTTTCACTCACCCACTAGGTTCAGTCAGCTTACCTTGGTGTACTTATTGATTACGCCACGGATCTCCTCATTAATGTGAGGCTGCAGAACAGCTCGCAACAGATCCATGGATATGTTTGGATTGGTGAAACTAAAGAAAGGAGACAGACTGATATGATATCTTTTTAGAGGGCGATAATGTCTTTTAACAGTCAATTCAACATAGTCAATTCAGGGAATCAACCACTGATAACCTATATATGTAGCATTTCATCCCCACTGCAAGAGCTGGATGTATGAAACAGACTCTTTTGCTCACACCACAACCAAGGTTCCCATCAAATGTTACGGAATCATACTGCAAGTGTGGAGGGATCGGGTAGCATATTCAGGAAGTTTTAGTACAGGTCTTCAGGACTTTGACAAGTGCATCCATTTGGGCTCTATACTAAAGAAAGGATTTTGTCGTTTTGGGAACTATACTGATGCCTGGAATTGTCCAAGAAGGAAATCCAAGAGAGAGGGGCTTCTCATTCACTCTGTCATCAGATTTCTGAACAGTCCATGAACCCAAAACACCACATTATCCCCCTTTTGCATTTTTTATTTAGTAAATTTTAATAATTTTATGTCTTTGCACTGTTCTACTGCTACATAACAAACTTTACATCATACAAGACAGATAATCTGATTCTCAAACGCTGTAATGTTTAAATTGATGAGAGTTGATCTTATTGAAATATATACAATTCTGAGAGGGCTTGAGAGGATAAATACTAGGAAGATGTTTTCCCAGGTGGAGAAATCTCAAACTAGGGAGCATAGACTTAAGATAAAAAGGACACCCACTTATGACTAAGACGAGAGGGAATTCATTTTCTGAGTGTACTGAACCTTTGAAGGTCCCTACCTCAGGGAGCTGTGGATTCCCGTTTATTGACTATATTCAAAACGGGGACAGATTTTTGGACTACTGGGAAGTTGAGCCAAGAAAATGGAACTTAGGCTAGCAATTTGATCACTTGTAATTTTACCAAATGGTAGAAAACGCTTCAGGGGCCAGATGGTCTAGCTGTACTTCAATTTCTCATGCTCTTCATCTGAATATACAAGCTCTCATCATTCTGTGCTATCTACAATCTTAAACAATATGAGCATTTCCTAATAATAGTCAACACAAAGTTGTTTTGTCGCAAACCAAAACAAAAATTGGTAACATCCTACAATTATAAAAAAGACATTACACCAAGTAGAGATTAAATATACTTACAAGTTTGCAATTGAGAACCTACATGTTTTAACAAAATGATTGAGGAAGTTCAGATATTCTTTTGTTTTTATCTTCTGAAAATGAATGAGTTCAGATTTAATTTTGAACACAGCAGGAAATGGAGTGGAGAAGAATGCTAAAATTTTACAATTCAGTATGTGAACAAGTGTCTGAATAGCCATAAAAGTGCAGACAAAAAAAAGAGGGAGGACCTCCTTGTCAAGCATCGATTTTCCCAAGCTTGTCCAGAATGAGGAGGTATATCATTATAGAATCACAGAATCCTTATACCACAGGAGACCATTTGATGCTTCTGAGTAATATCAGCGCAGCTATCCCCACTCTATGACCTACCGAAAGTTCTGCAAGTTACTTCAGTTCAGATCATCTATCCAGCTTATTTCTGAATGCTTGCTGAAAGTCTCCACCACTACATATGGCAATACATTCCAGAACCTAACAACCCGCTGTGTGAAGAAATTCTTATTTCACTTTTGCTAATTCCCCTAGTTCTTAATTAATGAGCATGATTTCTCCCTATACATATCATTACAATTTTAAATACTTTCAAATCACTACACAAACTTGATAACAGCTTCTTCAGCCTATCTAAATAACTAAAGTCCATCATCCCTGAAACCATTCAAGTGATCTCTTTAGCATCGTCCCTAGAGGCCTTTGAAAGGAAGCTCTCCAAGTACGCAGGACTGGTCAGCCAATGTTGGCAGGCTGGATGGAGAGCGAGGTGTCTCCCAGTGGAGGTTGGTTGTAGGGGATTCGCAGCCCGTTCCTTAGCCAGAGCCTTCAGCAATCTGGGCATCGAGGGAGAGAGGAAGAGGAGAGCCATCCGCAGTACCACCGATGCAGCAGAGAGGGCCTCAAAAGAGGGGAGCCATGGAGTCATAAGTAGCTAGCCACCTGGACACAAGCTGGGGTCTGATCAGCCCCGGCTGGGTCACCTGGGTCACCTGGAGGAGGCTGTATGATGTTGAAAGACCCGAAGCACCCGGTGATTCCAGGAACATCACTGAAGATGCGTCCAGAAGCATCAGTAGATGTATGTACACAGAACACTTTCTTAAACTGGCACCAGAACACGACACAGCTGTCGAAAACCAGTGTTTTATAAAGGTTTTTTTTTAAAAAGGTTCTGATGCCAGAATTGGGAGCAAAAAAAAAACACATTGCTGGAGGAACTCACTAGGTCAAACAGCATCTGTGGGAAGTGGGGGGGGGGGGAGAAATTATTGACATTCCAGGTAGAGGCACTGCATCAGTCCTGTGCCTTTATCTGTATAGCCCAGTATGTCAAATACATTTTAACCACTTTCTCAACCTACCTTGTTATTTTCAATAAACTTTGCACATTAAATCCTGATCTCTTCATTCTTTTAATACTTTTGGATTTGTATCTTCTCATTTATATAGCTCTTCTTATTCTTCCCGACAAAATATAATACGTCACCTTTCTCACCATTAACTTTCATCTGCCACCTCTCTGCCCATTTTACTCAGACCGTTAATATCGCTTTGAAATTTATTATTTTTTTCTGCAACTCAATTTTTTTTCAATGCACAGCTGCACTTTACATCATCTGCAAATTTTGAAATTGTGCCCTGTATACCCATCCATCTCAGTAACATATATTAACTCCTCAGAAAACACCACTAACACCTTCCTCTATCATAAGATCATAATACATAGGAGCAGGATTAGGCCATTCGGCCCATCAACCCCGATCCACCATTCCATCATGCCTGATTGTTATCCCTCTCAACTCAATTTTCCTGCCTGCTCCCCATAACCTTTGACTCTCTTACTAATCAAGAACCTATCAACTTCCACTTTGGATATATCCAACGACTGCCCTCTGCAGTAATAAATTCCACAGATTCACCACTATCTAGCTAAAAAAGTTCTTCCTTACCTCTGTTCTAAATGGACGTTCTACTATTCTGAGGCTTTGACTTCTGGTCCTAGGCTTCCCCAATATAGGAAACGTCCTCTCTACATCTAGTCTCTCTGGGCTTTCCAATATTCAATGGATTTCAATGAGTTCCCTCCTCATTCTTCTAATCTCCAGTGACTATAGGCCCAGAGACATTAAAGACTGCTCATATGTTAACAGTTTCATCCTTGGAAGCATTCTCGTGGACCTCCTCTGAACCTGCTCCAACGCCAGCATGTCCTTTCTTAGATAAGGGGCCCAAAACTGCTCACAATACTCAAAGCGCGGTCATACCAATGCCTTATAAAGCCTCAGCATTACCTCCCCTATCCTGTAAAACATTTCCACTCTGTACTACATCCCAGAGTTTCAGCATGATTTTTTTAAAAATTCTAAATATATAAAAAAATTCTTTGACATGAGATAGGGGAGGACAGTAGGCAGACAACAGATGAGTGCTGTATTACACGGAGGGGAGGACGGTAGGTTGATAATTGGTGAGTGTTGTATTGCACGGAGGGGAGGACGGTAGGCTGATAATTGGAGAGTGTTGTATTGCACGGAGGGGAGGACGGTAGGCTGATAATTGGTGAGTGTTGTATTACACGGAGGGGAGGACAGTAGGCTGATAATTGGTGAGTGTTGTATTGCACGGAGGGGAGGACAGTAGGCTGATAATTGGTGAGTGTTGTATTACACGGAGGGGAGGACGGTAGGCTGATAACTGGTGAGTGTTGTATTACACGGAGGGGAGGACGGTAGGCTGATAACTGGTGAGTGTTGTATTACACGGAGGGGAGGACTGTAGGCTGATAATTGGTGATGTTGTATTACACGGAGGGGAGGACAGTAGGCTGATAATTGGTGAGTGTTGTATTGCACAGGGGGAGGACAGTAGGCTGATAACTAGTGAGTGTTATATTACACAGAGGGGAGGATTGTAGGCTGATAATTGGTGAGCACTGTATTGCATGGAGGGATGGACAGTAGGCTGATGATTGGTGAGTGTTGTATTACACGGAGGGGAGGACTGTAGGCTGATAATTGGTGATGTTGTATTACACGGAGGGGAGGACAGTAGGCTGATAATTGGTGAGTGTTGTATTGCACAGGGGGAGGACAGTAGGCTGATAACTAGTGAGTGTTATATTACACAGAGGGGAGGATTGTAGGCTGATAATTGGTGAGCACTGTATTGCATCGAGGGATGGACAGTAGGCTGATGATTGGTGAGCACTGTATTGCACGGAGGGGAGGACAGTAGGCTGATAATTGGTGAGCAGTGTATTGCACGGAGGGGAGGACGGTAGGCTGATGAGGGCCGTGAAGTGTGTTTTCCAAGCTTTGAATGGACTCGCCCAATTTGGGCTGTGACGTCAGTCTCTCTCTTCCGAATTACCTCCCAACTTTCCCTTGCATGCCACTGACTGACTTATGGCAGCGAGCAAACTCTACCAGTGCTGGAGAAAATTGGAGGGAAATTTTCATTCTAAAGAAGGATTTTTTTAAAATCCGCTGCTGGCCTGCCACATTGCTGTTGTTGTAATTGTTGCAGAAGGTGGATTGTGTAGGTTAGAAGTGAATTGTATTGTGACATTTTCATATCTTTAGCAGTTTTCTCATTTCGTTATAATGCAACAATGGACACAAAAAACTCCCTCTTTATAATAAAGGCTACTGATCAAAGGGCTTTAGATGGACTGGTGATCCAATTTGTCCTATTCCATTGTGCCTGGTCTGTGGCAAACAATTTAACAGCAAAATTGACTTAACTACAAATCACAGCCATATGACATATAAAAGTGCTGATTATTTTAAATGACTATTGGAATCTCAAAACAAACCGATTAAAGCTTTTGTTAATAAAGTCACAGTGAAAAGATCAGGAAGCAAGTTAGTTAGCAGTAGTTATTACTCAGAAAAGGAAAAGTCAAACAGTTGATGAGAACCTAATGATGCCAGCACGTAAAATTATAGTGGGTAAAATGCTTGGACAAGATGCAGTATGAGAAATTGAAAAGGTTTCACTATCAAACAGTATGATAAGTTAATGCGTTGATGACGTGTCACATGATGCTGAAGAGGTCTTGTGTGATAAACTAAAAAAAACATCTTCTCCATCCAGGTTGATGAGTCAACAGATTTCACCAATAAATGTCATGTTGTAGCATTTAATGATGGTGAAATTCTCGGCCTGAAACGTCGACTGCGCCTCTTCCTATAGATGCTGCTTGGCCTGCTGCGTTCACCAGCAACTTTGATGTGTGTTGCACGAAGATATATTTAATGATTTGTCTTCATATCTGGAAACAGAAGGTCTGTCTTGAAGGAACTGTGTTGGAATCTGCACTGATGGTGCTCGATCAATGGGTGGCTCAATGAGAGGTTTTGTTTCTCTTGCAAAACAGAAATCTGACGTCACAACACACAGCTTCAACATTGTCAAAAACATTTCATGTTGTAAATATCATCAATTAAAATCAATTTACACCCTCTACAGATGTACCCCACTTTTCGAATGTTCGCTTTACGAAACCTCGCTGTTACAAAAGACCTACATTAGTTACCTGTTTTCGCTAACAGAAGGTGTTTTTACTGTTACGAAAAAAGGCAGCACGCGCCCTGAGCAGCCAAGCTCCTCCCCCGGAACTGCATTCTAGCCGGCATTGCTTAAACACGTGCCTGTGAGCAGCCATTTGCAAGATGAGTTCTAAGGTATCGGAAAAGTCTAAAAGAGCTCGTAAGGGTGTTACACTTAGCGTAAAACTAGACATAATTAAGCGTTTGGATCATGGTAAGCCAAGTAAGGACAAAGTGAGTTTGGCTTGTGGAAGGTGACGAAGATGATGTTGAAGAGGTTTTGGCATCCCATGACCAAGAACTGATAGATGAAGAGCTGATGCAATTGGAAGAGGAAAGGATAACAATCAAAACCAAATGCAGTAGCGAACGGACCAAAAGTGAAGTCGTCCAGGAACTGAACGTGAAGCAACTGCATGAGATTTTTGCTGCAATGATTGCAGAAAAGTATGACTTTAATTTTGAAAAGGTATGTAAGTTTAGGGCATATTTGCAAGATGGTTTGAGTGCTCACAAAGAACTGTATGATAGAAAAATGCGCGAGGCTAAGCAGTCAAGCATACTGTTTTTTTTCAAGCCTTCCACATCAGCCACAGCAGACAACGAACCTCGACCTTCGACATCGAGGCAGGCACATATAGAAGAAGATGACCTGACTGCAATTGCCTCTGATCTGGGCCGACATTTACTTGCCGGGCGGCACCTAACTAATTAGCTTGTTTATTTCAGCTTTTTTTCTTAAAGATGTGCTGGGTGCGTCCCGGCTACCGCTGCACCACTGCATGCTTTGCAGATCGGTATCAGTCCACGGCCCAGAGGGTGGGGACCACTGCACCACCCCATCCTCCGACGACTCAGCCTAACACACCATCATCAGTGTGCTCGGTGCTGTCTTCCCAATTCCGGTAAGTGATACTACACTGTACATACATTATTTCTACTTTATATAGGCTGTGTATTTTTGTGTTATTTGGTATGATTTGACTGCTTCATAGCTTAAAGGATACTGGAGAGAGTGTTTCTGCCGAGAGCGCTTGTGTGAGATTTTTGCTACGGAGAACAGTGCGGCAATGATTGTAGAAGAGTATTTCTACTTTATATAAGCTGTGCATTTATCATATCATTCCTGCTTTTACTATATGTTACTGTTATTTTAGGTTTTATGTGTTATTTAGCATGATTTGGTAGGTTAATTTTTGGGTCTGCGAATGCTCACAAATTTTTCCCATATAAGTAAATGGTAACTGCTTCTTCACTTTACGACATTCCGGCTAACGAACCGTTTCATAGGAACACTCTACCTTTGGATGGCGGGGGAAACCTGTATTTAAATTAAATCTATTTGAGCCTACCTTCAGAAAAATTAAATCCTATTTTGGCTTAAGCCAGTTGTTTAACAAAAAAAATGTTTGCCTTATGAGTTTTTAAAATTTATGAAAGGCAAAGAAAGATTAATTTCAAGAAAGGCAAGATAGGCTTAACTACCCATGTTTTTCAAGAAAGTTTGGCTAAAATTCATTCTCTACTCAAAGGAGCATTGACAATTATTTTTAGATTATTACATCTACAACTTAATGATCATGCTAACATACCGTGAGCTGTAGATATAATAATTTTTAGGCAAGGGTTCCCTGAGACCTGAAAATTATTTGAAGGGTTTCTCCAGGGCAGAAAGATTGAGAAAGACAGATCTATACTAATCCCATTTAGCCACACTGAGTCTGGAGCCTGCTATGCCATGGAGAATCAACTGCTCCAAGAGTATCTGCCTCCACCTTCACACCTCACAGCACGTTCCAGATTCTAACCACCCTACGCGGGGAAAACAAAAACCACACTCAGATCACCTCTCAATTTCTACTGCTCACCTGTCCTCATATTAGCCTTAGTCCAAGCATTGACAAAAGAATCCAATTATATTCCCCTTCCAGTGCCAAACACAATGAACAAATATATTGAGGATTCACTTTTCCCAACTGGTCTTCTGATCCTACCAGATCTGGACCAGGATACCGAGCACAGAGGTGTTCTTATGTGCACTTTGATCAATGAAATGCTTTACCTCACTGCCATCTGTGATCTCCGACCCCTTCGGGCAACTTGGCGGTGCTTAATCATGATGTTCCATGGATTCTGTAAATTAAAAAAGCAAGTCAGGGTAAGAGATATTGAAGGGAAGAAATAAAAAGAACAGGAAGTCTACATTAGGGTGGAAGGCTTGTGGAGAATGAATGACAAAGTGGTGACATCAGGCTGGAAGGACCAGTGTCTCAGGAAGAATTGTGTGGGTTTGTGTAGGTTGTGAGCTTGGGAGGGTGAGGAGAATGTTGGGGAGGGGATGGAATTAAATAGGAAACAAATAAAATCCAAAATTACAAATGGAGGTAAGACAGGGTAAAATCTAAAAGGAATCTTAAATTGTGAATTGCATGGTTGGAATAAGCTGAAGGCAATCTCTCTAGCATATAAAAAAAGACTCACAATATGAGCTCATCTTAACGCAATACCCCCAGATGCTCACCACACCATATCCTGCACCAAGAGCCACCACTGAACTTACTGCTTTATTACGAATTCCCAACTACATCGATGTTACGTTGTATGGATTTTATGCGCCCCCCCCCATTCACACAAGGGGTGTGAACAAATTCCAAAGACAGAGCACCTGAATAACTGAAGTTATGGAAATTAAAACAATGGGCTAGATGATAGCAAACATCAGCCAAGACATTTGGTCAAAACCAGAGGAGAAAACAAAATATTCAGACCAACTAAAGACGAATAAAGACTGAAGAGAGTGTGAGAATAGATTAGTGAACAACACTATAATATGGAGTGCTTCAAATGAGATTCTGACTCTGAACAAAAATGATCTTGGGGTGGAAAAGAGCAGCACAAATAAAGAACCAACTTAAGAGTTTTGCTTTGTCTTTACCCGGTGAAGATTCTGTTAACACAATAAAATGGTTGCAAATTCTGGTAGTATATAAAGCGGACAAGATTAGGAGCTCACAAGAACTGTCCAGCCTTTAAGGATGCATCCAGGGATATTGGGAGAAATAAAGTATGGAGATAAGGATCCACTGACCACAATCTTCATTGCAAAAGGAATAATACCAGAGAAGTACAGGGATATAAACTTAGAAATCAGGATCGGGGCACCCAGCCTTTCAAAAGCCTGCTCTGCCATTTAATGAGATAATGGCTGGTTGGACAACTTAAACTCAGCACTCCTGTGGTAAACTCTCTCCACAGGTGCAACCTAACTTGCTGAGCATTTCCAGCATTATCTGCTTTTACTTCAGATTCCCACTACCTGTCATTGTCTTGAACATCATGTGTGTTTCATGTGTTTCCTTTCAACCTTCTTCATCAAACTCCATCAAACTTCATCAAACTCCATCAGAAAGCCCTTCTATTCCTCTCATTTCATCTCCCCTTGAACCCATCTATGTCCATCATCCTCCAGTGTCAACATCTGTGAACTCTAATTGCAGCCTAATTAAAGTTACAAACATTTTAACAGAACTTCACTGTTTTTAATTTGTACATCTCTCAAAATAAAAAGTTTTTTTAATCGTGATTTTGTAACTGTATTGCTACGTTTAGTAACCAGTATTCACAAATCTCCCAGTTCTTCAGCCTGCTCAGACACATCTTCCTCATGGATCACAAAATTCCTTAATTTTCCAACTCAGATTTAAAACTTTATATTCATTTCCAGCAGATTTATTCTGCCACTTGTCAAGCTCTGTGCTTTATCACAATGCAGTGCCCTGTGAACATTTCAAAATTGTGCTAAACTCTTCTCACTCCTTCATCTGATGAAATCAGATGTCTGGGAGCAACTCCTGTGGAATACCACCTTCCAACATCTGGCGATTTAACTAAAAGAAAACTTTAATCTGCATTTGGTTTTGTAGCCAAATCGACACCCACTCTCAAGAAGTGAAACAAAATTGCAGGTGCTGAAAGACGCTGCAGGTACATAAAAGCACAACACGCAGGAGGCAAGCCACTGGTTCACAACACCTCGAGGTCTCCGATACCGGACTCCCTGATAGCGGGAGCACCTGTACAATTCTGGTCACATAACAAGAAAGATGTGACTGCACTGGAGAAGCTGCAGAGGTGATTTACACGAATAATGCCAGCACCAGAACGCTATAGCTATGAGGAAAAATGCGTAGGATTAATTTTTACGGAATACCGCAGGCTAAGAGGAGACTTGAGTGAATCGGAGAACCAGGGCCCCGGACATAGGAAGATCAATTTCCTTTAGCTCAGAAGTGAACAACCAGGGGCATGAGTTTAAAAGCAGAAAGCAGAGGAGGTATTTTGTCACCCAGATGGTGCTCGGGTGCAGAAAGCCTCATCATGTTCAAATGGTTGTAGCTGTTGAGCCGTGGGCTGCCGGGCCAAAAACCCAGAGTAGGAAGGTGGGACTGGGCTGGGAAGCTTCCTCCCGACCTGTAGAGGTTCTAAAGAATGCAAAGCACCTGCAGGATAGCTTCCTACGCCAAACCTATAACCTCCATCCACCGGGTCCCCCTGCAGCCTCATTGGCCCCCGACTCTCGCCGGCACCCGGGCCCCGGGCTGCTGCTGCTGCTGCTGCTGCTACCGCCGTTCGACCGGACGGCGCTGCGCGAACATTTGTGGAGGGCAATGGACAGTTTAAAAACCGGCTCTGCTCACCGTGCTCGGGCCCTCGGATTCGGGCGGGCCGTCAGCTGGGCTTCCCTCTTCACCGCTCGCTCCCATGGTAACCGCTCCTCACACCGCTGCCCACTGACCCTGGCTGCAGCTACCGCCGCCCAGGCTGTCACTTCCGGCACCGGCGGCGCGGTTACGACAATCGTCGGCCGTCATGGTTGTGCGGGGCACCCAGGCACAATCACCATCTTACTGCGGGGCCAGTGACGTCATAACGAGACGTTCGCCCAACAGTGGCCGCAACCAGTGGTACGATTCGTCGGCCGCGTATCACGTTATTAAGCCGGTCCCGTCGCTACCTGACGCATGGGCTCCATAGCTCAGGGGTTAGAGCACTGGTCTTGTAAACCAGGGGTCGCGAGTTCAAATCTCGCTGGGGCCTGCGCTGGAATGTTTTAGCATGAGCCGCAGTTTTATTCCTTCTCCCGGTGTGAGGGCGGAAAGCTGCAAGATAAGCGTCTTTGTGGCCGAAGAGAGAAAAATTTCAGTCTTCGCAACCACACGCGAGAAAATCTTTGTGGCAACACGCACAAAATGCTGGAAAAACTCAACAGGCCGGGAAGCATCTAAAGGAAAGAGTTTGACAGTCGAAGTTGATTGATGAAAAGATATAGGAGTTAAAAATACACGTGTAAACTGTCCTGTGCTATCACCAGTGGGATCATCAGTTGATCTGGTGAAAATCAGTTCATCAGATGAAAAGGGGTTAATCTGTTTGATAGGAGAAGACCATGAAAGAAAGGGAAAGGAGCACCAAAGGGAGGCGACTGGCAGCTAAGGAGGTGGGAAAAGGGAAGGGAAAAATCGATGTTCATGCCATTAGGTTGGAGGCTGCCTAGGTGGAGTATTAGTGGCTGATCTTGCAATTTGAGTGAAATTATAGACTCAGAATCAAAATTATGTCTAATATCACTGACAATTGTGAAATTTGTTAACAGCGGCAGCAGTACAATGCAATACATGATAATATAGAAACAAATCAGTATATTAATTACAGTAAGCATCATCATCATCAGGGGCCGTGCCCAGTTTGAGCTTTGACTGCCATGGCCCACACACTCCTGTTTCAGGTCGAGTGGATCAAATCATTGGTATTCATTTCCAGTTCTCTGGCTGCTGTCTTCATCATCATTTGTCTTTGTCTTCCTCTTAGACAATAGGTGCAGAGGTAGGCCATTCGGCCCTTTGAGCCAGCACTGCCATTCACTGTCATCATAGCTGATAATCCACAATCAGTACCCCGTTCCTGCCTTCTCCCCATATACCTCGACTCTGTTATCATTAAGAGCTGTATCCAACTCTTTTTTGAAAGAATCCAGAGAATTGGCCTCCACTGCCTTCTGAGGCAGAGCATTCCACAGAACCACAACCGTCTGGGTGAAAAAGTTTTTCCTCAACTCCGTTCTAAATGGCCTACCCCTTGTTCTCAAATTGTGGCCTCTGGTTCTGGACTCACCCAACATCGAGAACATGTTTCCTGCCTCTAGCATGTCCAATCCCTTAATAATCTTATATGTTTCAATCAGATCCCCTCTCATCCTTCTAAATTCCACTGTATACAACCCCAGTTGCTCCAATCTTTCAACATATGACAGTCCCGCCATCCCGGGAATTAACCTTGTGAACCTACGCTGCACTCCCTCAATAGCAAGAATGTTCTTCCTCACATTTGGAGACCAAAACTGTACACAATACTCCAGGTGTGGGCCCTGTACAACTTCAGAAGGACCTCTTTGCTCCTATACTCAACTCCCCTTGTTATGAAGGCCAACATGCCATTAGCTTTCTTCACTGCCTGCTGTACCTGCATGCTTACTTTCAGTGACTGATGAACAAGGACACCTAGATCTCATTGTACTTCCCATTTTCCTAACTTGACACCATTCAAGTAGTAATCTGCCTTCCTGTTCTTGCCACCAAAGTGGATAACCTTACATTTATCCACATTAAACTGCATCTGCCCACTCACCCAACCTGTCCAAGTCATCCTGCATTATCACAACATCCTCCACACATTTCACACTGCCACCCAGCTTTGTGTCATCTGTAAATTTACTAATGTTACTTTTAATCCCTTCATCTAAATCATTAATGTATATTGTAAATAGCTGCGGTCCCAGCACCGATCCTTGTGGTACCCCACTAGTCACCGCCTGCCATTCTGAAAGGGACTCTTGCTTTCTTCCCTTCAATCTTTCCCATAATTACCATGCATTCTAACTCCTCTGTTCTAATCACATGTCGAATGAAGTTACGTTGCCTTTTCATGATCTCATACATTATTTCTTTCTTTGTGTTTGCTCTGTTCATGACATCCTCGTTAGATATTCGTTTTGTCCATGATATTCTTTGCATCCTCCTCAAAAATCACATCTCTGCTTCCAGTCTCATAAATGTCATTGATTAAATCAGTAGGTTTTTCGATTCCATAATCTTCAAGGACGATAATTTGTTCTATTATTAAGTGTGTGTGTATATATATACACACACACACACACATATATACATATATATATGTGTGTGTGTGTGTGTGTATATATATATTCATGGGTTGAATGTCCATTTAGGAATCGGATAGCAGAGGGGAAGAAGCTGTTCCTGAATTGGTGTACCTCCTTCAGGCTTCTGTACCTCCTTCACGACGTAACAATTAGAAGAGGGCATGGCCTGAGTGATGGATGCTGCTGAGGCATCACTCCTTGAGGGTGTCTTAGATACTATGGAGGCTAGTACCCAAGATAGAGCTGACTAATTTTACAACTTTCTGCAGCTTCTTTCGGTCCTGTGCAGTAGCCCCACCCCATACCAGACAGTGATGCAGCCTGTCAGAATGCTCTTCATGGTACATCTGTAGATGTTTTCAAGTATTTTAGGTGACAGACCAAATCTATTCAAAATCCTAATGAAATATAGCCACTGGCTTTCCTTCTTCATAGCTGCATCGATCTGTTGGGACCAGGTTGGATCCTCAGAGATCTTGACCCCCAGGAACTGGAAATTGCTCACTCTCTCCACTTCTGATCCCTCTATAAGGATTGGTTCATATTCCCTCATTTTATTCTTCCTGAAGTAAGTTCACAATCAGCTCTTTGGTCTTGCTGACGTTCAGTGCCAGGTTGTGGCTGCGACTACACTCCACTAGTTGGTCTATCTCGCTCCTGTATGCCTTCTCGTCTCCATCTGAGATTCTACCAACAACGTTTGTATCATCAGCAAAATTATAGATGGCATTTGAGCTATACCTAGCCACATAGTCATGGGTATTGTTACATACTTCATGGATATCTTGTGACTGTCTTATGAGGATGATGTAATGGTCTTGCGGAGGTCACATGATGTAATTTTCCCGCCAGTGAGGTCACACGATGACCTGTTCTCAGCAGGTATATAAAAGGGAGACCCCTGGTGACGCAGTTAGTTTTCAGTTTAGTTTTGTGTTACATACTCTGTTTTGCTGTGTATTCGGCTTACAACGCAGTTTTGTTTTAAAGTGGAGTTCTACTTTCTATTGTAATTAGTATTGGAGAGTGAAGACCTTACCAAAGTACAGGAATTCGCCGCGTTGAGTAAAGCTGATATTGTTTGGTGGTTTTGGAGAGGATCGACCTTTATTGAATCCTTGTTCAAGTAAAAGTGACCTGCAACTGAGATATCCCCTGCTAAAGTAGGAAGGATAGTACAGTGACTATTCGCCAGAGGAAAAGGTCAGTTCCTTTAAACCGTTTTATTTCCGTCGTCGTGAATCCTGCGGACAAGGCAGGTTCCGGCTGGGATCAACAGTAATGTGATGTCTTCGAGGAGTTCTTTACTTCAGGAAAGTCTCTCCTAATTGACTGTATAAATCTCCTGGACTTTTGAATTTACCACTTTAAGAACTGTGTTTGAATTTACCACTTTAAGAACTGTTTTTTGCATTTACCATTTTAAGAACTGTTCCAGAGTTGCCGTATAGCAGTTAACTTCCGGTTAAGTTAGTCGTTTAAATACATTTCGCTATTTTTAAGCAAAGTTTAATAAATGTTTGTTTGTCCCTGACTCAATTTTATATTCATTGTTGCCAGTCACGTGACAGTATATAGAGAGTAGAGCAGTGGGCTAAGCCCACACCTCTGAAGTGCACCAGTGTTAATCATCAGTGAGGAAGAGATATTATCACCAATCCACACAGATTGTGATCTTCCAGTTAGGAAGTCGAGGATCCAATTGCAGAGGGAAGTACAGAGGCCAAGGTTCTGTAACATATCAATCAGGATTGTGGGAATGATGATGTTAAACGCTGAGCCATAGTCAACAAGCAGCATCCTGACATAGGTGTTTGTACTGTCCAGGTGATCTAAAGTGTGTGAAGAGCCTCTGAGATTATGTGTGTTGTGATCTATTGTGGCGCTAGGCAATTTGCAGTGGGTCCAGGTCCTTGCTGAGGCAGGAGTTGATTCTGGCCATGACCAACCTCTTGAAGCAACTCATCACTGTAGATGTGAGTGCTACTGGACGACAGTCATTAAGGCAGCTCACACTTCTTCTTGGGCACTGGTATAGTTGTTGCCCTTTTGAAGCAGGTGGGAACTTCTGACCACAGCAATGAGAAGCTGTCATGGTCCAGTCCGTGAAGTCCGTATTCCGGTTCACGGTCCGGTCCATCGACCCTTGCTCCCAGTTTTCCTGTCTACCCTGTTTCTGTTCTCGTTGAGCTCTAATTGAGTCAGCTGATGCTCGTTGGGGCTGGCTGCATAAATACCTTCAGAGACCAGGGCGTGGCTTCTGGATTGTTCTTGTCCTTACTCCTTGTATCCCTTCCTCTGCCTTCCGTTTCCTCGCCTGAAGCCTCACCTTGTTTTGCCGGTAACTATCGCCTCGCCTGAAGTTCTCGTCTCACCTTGCATTGCCTGAAGCCTTGCCTTGTCTTATTGGTAACTCTTGCCTCATCTCGCCTGCAGTCTTGTCCTGGAGCCACCCTGTACCTAGCTCCCTTCCTGTCCCTTGCCTCCGCCTAGATAAGCCAAGCTGTCTTGCTGTTACCTGCGGTTGGTTCTGTCCCTTCCTGTCCCGTGCCTCCGTTGGGTGGTGATCCGCGCCCTGTCCAGGAGTACCGTGCCCTGCCCAGGAGGAGCCTGCCTAGCCTCAAGCCTGAAGACTCCAGCCTCCTGCCTAGCCTCAAGCCTGAAGACTCCAGCCTCCTGCCTAGCCTCAAGCCTGAAGACTCCAGCCTCCTGCCTATCCGCAACCCTGAAGACTCCAGCCTCCTGCCTCCTGCCAAGCCTGAAGACTCAAGCCTCGTCTCTAGCCTCTAGTCTGAAGACCCCAGCCTCCTGCCTCCTGCCAAGCCTCGTCTCTAGCCTCTAGCCTGAAGACCCCAGCCTCCTGCCTCCTGCCAAGCCTCGCCTGTAGACTGAAGCCTGAAGACTCCAGCCTCCTGCCTCCTGCCAAGCCTCGCCTGTAGCCTCAAGCCTGAAGACTCCAGCCTCATTCTGCCTGCCTGCCAAGCCTCATCCTTGCCTAGTTCTGGGGTCCGAGCCAGAGGCAAGACCCAGGTACTGGGTCCTTGTCCAATCTCTGGCTCGGAGTCCAAGCCCGGGCTCCTAGCTCTGTTGTCCAGTCCTGTTCCGGGTTCCCGGTTTTCGTGTCCATGTCCTTGCCCTCAGCCTGTATCCTAGTCCTGTCCCTAGTACTTCAGTGTCTGTGTCTTGCACTTGGGTCCGTTCCCAGCCACCGCCTTATGACAGAAGCTGAAAATATCCTTGAATACTCCCGCCAGTTGGTTGGCACAAGTGTTCACAGCCTTACCAGGTACTCCACCTGGGCCTGCCACCTTGCAAGGGTTCACCCTCCTGAAAGACAGCCTGACATCAGCCTCCGAGACAGAGATCTCAGGGTCATCAGGTGCAGCAGGGATCTTCATAGTTGTAGTTATATTCTCCCTTTCAAACAGGCATAAGTGTTGACCTTGGCTGGTAGTGAAGCATCACTGCCACTCATGCTATTGGGTTTCATTTTGTAGGAAGTAATGTTCTTCAAGCCACGTCAGAGTTGACGTGCATCCGAAGTCACCTCCATCCTTGCTCAGAATTGTTTCTCCAATGAATGTGGCCTCATCACAGCAGAAGAGGAGGCCATGGACTGACATGTCAGAATGGGAATGGGAAGTAGGGTTGAAATGGGTGGCCACTGGGAGATCCCACTTTTTCAGGTGGATGGAACATAGATGCTCAGTGAAGCAGTCTCCTAATGTACATCAGGTCTCACCGATACACAGGAAGTCACATTGGGAGCACCAGATGCCATAGGTGACCCCAACAGACTCACAGGTGAAGTGTCACCTCACCTGGAAGGACTGTTTGTGTCCTGAATGGTAACGAGGGAGAAGATGTAGGGACAGGTGTAACACGTTCCGCTTGCAAGGATAAGTGCCAAGAGGGAGATCAGTGGGGAGGGATGAATGGAGAAGGGAGTCACATAGGGAGCGATTCCTGCAGAAAGTGGGGGGAGAGGGAAAGATGTGCTTGACGATGGGATCTCATTGAAGATGGTGGAAGTTATGGAGAATTATGCGTTGGTTGCAGAGGCTAGTGGGACGATAGGTGAGGACAAGAGGAACCCTCTCCCTGGTGGAGTGGCAGGAGATTGGGGTGAAATGGAAGAGATGTGGTTGAGGGCAACATTGATGGTGGAGGAAGGAAAGCATCTTTCTTTGAAAAAGGGGATCATCTCATTAGTTCTGGAAATAGTTATGTTTACGAGAAAATCTGGACATGGAAGCAGCAGTATGAGAGAAGGGAATTTCTAAAGGACTCATTCCACAACCTCTAGGGAATGACGGGGAAAAGAGAGAGGTGGAGTCTGTGGAGGATGGAGTGGAAAGAGTGAGCAAGGCTGGAAAGAGGCTGTGAAGCAAGAGCATATCCAAAGGTTTCATAATCCTCTACCTCTTACAGCACCTTTCCAATTGCTGGAGTATAGTACAAATACAGAAAAGAGCAAGAGAGAAAGAGAGGGGACATTGGGAAGGTGCTGAGAAGGAAAGGTTGGAAATTATGGCATGGGGAAATGAAAGATAGAGAGATGAGCAGCCTCACTGCCATCCCAAAATGACAAGAATGCCATACATCAACTGCAAACAACAATTTCTGAGAACATGTAGCATCTCTGCTGGCAGAAAGGAACCCAAATCACAAGTTCTAAAATTCTGCTGTCCTACAAAAAAATTATCTCCACTTCCTTGAAGAGTTGGAAATCATGATTCCAGCCAATGGACCTGATCTCAAGTCAGATATTCCAGTGCACTATCACTCAACAGATTTTTCAGTCTTTTTCACCTCATCACCCATCAACCTTCCCACTGGAATGGAACTAATTTATAAAGTAATGAGAATTTAGTAATTCTCATTTATTAATGACAATGAAGTAATAAAGTATTCAGAATCAGAAACAGTTCCTCCAGCTTTGTGTGTTGCTCAAGTCTATAATTTCTGTCTTATATGATGTGAAATCTGTTGTTTTGCAGCAGCAGTGCCATGCAAAGACTTGAAATTACTATAAATCACAAAATAATTGAGTAGCACAAAAAAGGAAAACAAGGTAGTGTTTATAAATTCAGGGTGGGGGTGGGGGGAGAAGCTGTTTCCGACCAACATTCCTTGCACTCCAGAACTCCAGTCACTTAGCTGCAGTATGTAGAAGATGCTTACCCACGTGCGCACTTGTAGACTGAACATAAAAGATGTTGTTGGTCCGTTTACCAAAGCATAGGAAAGGCCTCATGTTCAACATCCACAAGACAAAGATTCTCTACCAACCTTACTACACTGCTGTCCAGTGAGGTAGATGGTGACACCCTGCAAATTGTGGACCACCTCTTGTCTCTCAAGAGCCACCTCTTGGAGAAGACAGACACTGATGGTGAAATTCAGTGCTGCCAGCCCAACGTTTGGCCAACTAAGGAAAAGTGTTTGAACATCAAGAGCTCAAGCAAAAGTCTCGTGGTCTATATCTGGAAACAGTGATCCCTGCTTTCCTGTACACTTCTGCATGAATTACCTTAAGGCATTTCTCCCAAGCCAATGTTCTGAGACTCTAATTATCCTCAGGTTATTCCATTGACAAGCTCAACTCCAGACTCCAGAACATACACTCCATCTGATCTCTGTCATGAGAAGATGGATAGAGGAAAAGATTCAAGAAATATTCAAAGCCTCTATGAGAAAGAAAATGAACACCCCACAGGCTAAGAAGAGGGTTAATGTTTCCCTTCACTGTGCAGGCAGTGTCTATGAACTGAGCAGCGAGTGCCCGTGCTTCAGCAGAGAAGGAAGTGGTCAGTCACATTGTCCGACCTTTCTGCTGACAGTTAGACAAGTCCAATGCTGATTCAAGATTCAAGATTGTTTAATGTCATTTCCAGTACACAAGTGTAAAGGGGAACAAAATAATTGTTACTCCGGATCAGATGCAGCATAAAAAAATGCACTAAGATGAAGAACACAATAATTTTAAAAGAAACACAATATTATAAATACATAAGATAGCTAATATACATAGATTGTTTGTATGTCCATAAAGTGATGCTCGGTACAGGAGTGTCTGTACATTGGTGACTGTTAACAGGAAATGATAAAGTAGTGGTGGTCAGGGGTGTGGAGTGCTGGGTTACCAGGTGAAGGTATTGATCAGCCTTACTGCTTGGGGGAAAGTCACTGCTTTTGAATCTGGTGATCCTCATGTGGATGCTACATAACCTTCTCCCTGATGGAAGTGTGAGTGATGGGAGATGGAGATTGTTTTGTGCGGTGCTGGGTCTTCGCCTGGCTGTTTCTCTTCTTCCCATCACTGCCGGTCATCTGGCTCTGGGGCTCCAGAATGTACTGTTGCTGGATTGTGCAGCACACAGCACCCGTGTACAATGTTCTGGAGAGCACCCTTGAAGTGATGGGTATATCTGAATGAAATCTAGAGGATGCGATTAGCATTCTCCTTGATGCTCCTGAGATGGTGTGGCTTTGTTCATCTCTCTGGTCAAAAGCAGCCTTGAAGAGCTACAAGTCCTGTCAGGCTTCATTGTGTTAACTACAAGGAACAACTTCTAATATCCAGCACCTTTACTTTCAGTGAGAGGCAGCCTTTCTTTTTGATAAGGTCATTACTCTGAACCCCATAAAGGCACAAGACAATAGTTCCCATCATCTCTTCTCCCAACACTCCATTACTCCTCTGACTAACAGTCTTGAACTTCCTTAGACCATAAAATATAGGGGCATAATTAGGCCATTTGGCCCATTGAATCTGCTCTGCCATTTCTTCATGGCTGATTCAATTTTCCTCTCAGCCCCAGTCTCCTGCCTTCTCTCTTTATCCCTTCATGCCCTGACCAATCAAGAATCTATCAACCACTGACTTAAATATACATAAAGACTTGGCTTCCACAACTGCCTGTGGCAAAGAATTCCACAGATTTACCACACTCTGGCTAAAGAAATTTCTCATCTCTGTTCTAAAAGGATGCCCCTCTATTCTGAGGCTGTGTCCTCTGGTCCAAGATTCCCCCACCACTCTATCAAGGCCTTTCAACACTTGATAAGTTTCAATGAGGTCCTCCCTCATTCTTCTGAATTCTAGTGAATACAGGCCCAGAGACATCAAACACTCTTCATATTGCAAGCTATTCAATACTGGAATCCGTTTTTGAACCTCCTTTCAACTCTCTCCAGTGTCAGCACATCCTTTCTAAGACAAAGGACCCAGAACTGCTCAAAATTCTCCAAGTGAGGCCTCCCAAGTGCTTTAGAAAGCCTCAACATCACTATATTCTAGTACTCTTGAAATGAATGCTAACATTGCATTTGCCTTCCTCACTACAGACTCAATCTGCAAATTAATCTTTAGGGAATCCTGCACAAGAACTCCCAAGTCTCTTTGAGCCTCAGGTTTTTGAAATTTCTCTCCATTTAGGAAATAGTCCACCTTTCTTTTCTTTTACTAAAGTGCATGACTGTACATGTCCTGGCACTATATTTCATTTGCCAGTTGTTTGCCCATTCTCCTAATCCTTCTGTAGCCTCTCTACTTCCTCAAAACTATCTGCCCTTTCACCTATCTTTGCAGCGTCCACAAACTTTGCGGCAAAGCCATCAATTCCATCATCCAGGTCATTGACATATAACATAAAAAGCGGTTCCCCCCAATGCAAACTCCTGTGGAACACCACTAATCACTGACAACCGATAAGAAAAGGCTCCCTTTATTCACACTCTTTGCCTCCTGATAATCAGCCACTGCTTTATTCATGCTAGAATCTTTTCTGTAATACAATGGGCTCTTAACTTGTTAAGCAGCCTCATGTGTGACACCTAGTCAAAGGCCTTCTGAAAATCTAAGTACACAAAATCAACCGATTCTCCTTTGTCCATCCTGCTTGTTATTTCTTCAAAGAGTTCCAACAGGCAAGGTTTTCTCTTGAGGAAGCCATGCTGATTATGGCCTATTTTATTATGTGTCTCCAAGTAATCTGAAACCATACCCTTAACAACCAACTCCAACATCTACCCAACCACAGAGGTCAGGCTAACTGGCCTATAATTTCCTTTCTTTTACCTCCCTATCTTCTTGGAGTGATATTAGCAATTTTCCAGTATTCCGGAACCATTCCAGAATCTATTAATTCTTGAAAGATCATTACTAATGCCACCACAATCTCTTCAGTCACCTCTTTCAGAACCCTGAGGTGTACACCATCTGGTCCTGGTGAGTTATCTACCTTCAGACCTTTCAGTTTCCCAAGAACCTTCTCCCTAGTAATGGTGATATCACACACTTCTGACCCCC
This sequence comes from Mobula hypostoma, assembly GCF_963921235.1. Classification (NCBI taxonomy): domain Eukaryota; kingdom Metazoa; phylum Chordata; class Chondrichthyes; order Myliobatiformes; family Myliobatidae; genus Mobula; species Mobula hypostoma. The sequence continues at coordinate 223,670,759 of NC_086098.1, forward strand.
TGCCACTCTGGAACTTCCACCATACCACTAGTGTCTTCCACAGTGAAGACTGATGCAAAATACTTGATCAGTTAGTCTGCCATTTTTTTTGTCCCATATCACTACCTCTGCAGCATCGTTTTCCAGTGGTCTGATATCCACTCTCACCTTGCTTTTACTCTTTATGTATCTTTTTTAACTTTTAGTATCCCTTTTCCTTTTCAATGACTTTTTCAGTTGGTTTTTAAAAACTTCCCGATCCCCTAACCTCCCACTAATTTTTGCTGTATTATATGCCCTCTCTCTGGCTTTAACTTCTCTTGTTAGCCATGGTTGTGTCTTTTTGCCTTTACAACAGTTCTTCCTCTTTGGGATGTATCCCTTCCCAATTGCTTCCAGAAATTGTTGCTCACTTTCATCCCTGCCTGTGTTCTTTTCCAATCAATTTTAACCAACTTCTCTCTCATGCTTCTGTAATTCCCTTAACTCCACTGTAATACTGATACATTTGACTTTATCTTCACTTTTTCAAATTTCTGGATGTATTCGATATTATGATCACTAACCCAAAGGGTTCTTTTACATTAAGCTCTCTAATCAATTGCAGTTCATTGCACAACACCCAATCCAGAATAGCTGATCCCCTTAGTGGGCTCAACCATGAAATGATCTAAATAGCCATTTCGTAAGCATTTTATAAACCAGATCCAATGCTTACCCTATCCTCTGAGTACCAAACTCTCTGTTGTATCCACTACCTTGCTCACATCATGAATCAAGACCACTTTAACCACCAACCTGCATCCCACAAACATGATGATATCCACACCCCCCACCTCTCTGACTGATGTCTACCTCTCCTCCAGTTGGTGGCTGTTGTCACCAACTAGAGCTGCGCAGCCATTCTCCAGGCCTGGAATCCCATTCCTCCGCTAGCAAACTTACTGTTCATTGCAATAAACAAAAGCCAATCATCAATGCCATGAAATTCCAACAGCCTTATCTTGCCATCAGGTACAGACTCTGCCCCCTGTCCCCCCAGAACAAATACTCAGCAAACACTGACACCTCCTCCACTGTGGGAACAAATACTGGTGAATAGCTCAGTGGTAGAGGAAATACAGAACAGCTTCCAGGGACATAGAGAGGTCGAATAATGGGCATGTATATAGCAGGTAGATAACTTGGAAAAGTATGAGGTCATCCACTTTGGTAGGAAAAGCTAGGAAACTGGAGTATGTATGCTTTTTTGAAAAGTGTGAGACTGCACGACTCATTGCAAAAGGATTTCATTACAGAAATACAGATTATCTTTCTACAATGATGCAGGGACCTAGAGAGATAGCAGCTGGAATACTGTGTACCACTCTAAACCTCCTTACTCAAGAAAGGACACACCAGTCTGGTGATACCCCCAAGACAGAGAAACAAACACAAAATGCTGGAGGAACTCTGCAAACTAGGCAGCATCTATAGAGAGGAATAAACAGTCAATGATTTGGGCCAAGACCCTTTCATCAGGACCGGAAAGGAAGGGGTTAGAAGATAGAATAAGGTGGGGGAGGGAAAAGAGTACAAGCTGGCAAATGATGGGTAGGTGAGGGAGAAGTTTGGTGAGTGGGAAAGAGGGATGAGGTGAGAAGCTTGGAGGTGATAGGGTTAAGAGGTAAAGGGCTGAAGAAGGAATTTGATAGGAGACAAGAATGGACCGTGGGAGAAAGGGAAGAACACCAGATGAAGTTGATGGGCTGGTGAGAAGAAAAAGGGTGAGAGGGGAGGCAGAATGCCGAATGAAAAAAGGAAGTGGGGGGGGGGGGGAGAAATTACTGAAAGTTAAAGAAGTTGGTATTCATGCTTTCAGACCGAATGTAAGGTGTTGCTTCTCCAACCAGAATGGCCTCATTGTGACAGTACAGAAGACCTTGGAAGGATGTGTACCTTGTCCCAATCTACGAGAGGGTGATTTCAATCACTACCCTACACTAGGATTGACTAGTAGATTATTGTGTTTGTGAAAGCTTTCAAAGGATGCTTATTACAATCTTGTAACTCACTATTATGCTGGGAATTATATACTCAGAGCCATATTGCATGGATATACATTTTTTTTAAAGAGACAAGTAAATGCCAAACCACAGCAACTTTTGCAAAACGTTGGCATCACAAGCTAATTTTCATCCATATAGCTTCCGCCAGACAAGTGAGGAGAAAGGATAACGAGGGCAATGTTTTTTTAAACAGAGGTGTACATTCTGTTTTAGGTGCACATATGAACCAAAGCTACTATTTCCATGCTTCTGTTAGCTCAATTGTCTGGTTATTGAAATAAGTACAGGGATGGGTATAGTATCTCCAAAAATCCTTATACTGGCTATTAGCTGGTCTTCTGTTTGCCTGAAATGAAGAAATAGACTAAAAGATCTGTGGGGTAAAACCCAGTGAAGTTACAATGAATGAGAGGAGGTAGATGACCAAGGCTCGCTTGGTGTTTCAAAGAGCTAGTTACTTATAGGATGTAAGGAATCTTGTTTTTAAAATCTTGGCAAGTAATGAGTTAAAAGGAGGAAACTGAACAATGAGCACACATTAGAGCAGTTGGAATGCAGCAGCGTCCTGAGTAACAAAATGAAAGTTTGTTCCTCAGGACGTTGAAGAACATCCGAGTTTTTTAAGCACAAGAAACAATCCACTCTTGATTTCTGTTCAGCAATTAAAGAGCTTTGAGTTTGGGAAGTAAGTTTCAGATTTTAGCTTTATAGATGGTAACTTACCTCGAGTGTTGTGAACAGTTTTGGGATTCTTATGTAAGATGTACTGGCATTGGAGAGGGTTTAGATGAAGTACACAAGGATGATTCTGGGAATGAAAGGGTTATCGTATGAGGAAGTTTGATGCCTCTGGGCCTGTACTCCCTGGAATTTAGAAGAATGAGGGGGGAATCTCATTGAAACCTTTGAAATGTTGAAAGGCCTAGACAGAGTAGATGTGGAAAGGATGTTTCCCATGGAGGAGGAGTCTAAGACAGGAGGGCACAGCCTCAGGATAGACGGACATCCATTTAAAACAGATGCAGAGGTATTTCTTTAGCCAGAGGGTGGTGAATTTGCGGAATTTGTTACCACAGGCAGCTGTGGAGGCCAGCTTGTTGGATGTACTCAAGATGGAGTATGATAGGTTCATGATTGGCCATGGCATCAAAGGTTGCGGAGAGAAGGCTGGGGAGTGGGGCTGAGGAGGAGTGAAAAGGATCAGTCATGACTGAATGGCAGAGCAGACAATGGGCCAGATGGCCTAATTCTGCTCCTATGACTTAAGATCTAATTTCTTAAGGTTTGCCATCCCACGCCAGGTTTAGTACTCAAGACCACAATTTGGAGTTCATGAGGTTAGAAGGCCAAAACAGAGAAGGGGTGATGTGGATGCTTTCTGCGAAAACAGGTGGAATGAACAAACACAAAATTTCAATACTTAAAAAAATGGGATCAAGATGCAGTCACATGAGATTGCTGATACTAGAATCTGGAGTAATAAATAATCTCCTGGAAGAACTCAGTGGGTCAAGCAATTCTTTTGGGGTGGGGGAAGAATTGTTGATATTTTTCCTTTCACCTCACACTTGCTACTTGGCCCACTGAGTTTCTCCAGCAAGTTCTTTTATGAGCAAGGTGCAGTGATTCAGCTACTGACAGGACCGATCAATGTGTAATCAGAAGCAGAGCACACACACCTGTAGAAGAGTGGATTGGGTCAGATGGTCAATAGGCATGGTTCAATGAATGACAATTGCCACATTAATAACATAGAAATGTTCACACTAAAACATAGACAATAGAAAGTAAAAGGGATGGAGACATTCTGCTAAAACTGGGTGGGATAAAAGAGGGTTTTAAATAAGTTAATATACCTGTGGAATACTGGGAAGGAAGTACCTCAATCATACAGTATTCCAGATAGTGCACATTTTACAGTGTATGGGAAGCCCCACACTAGTATATAGTGGATGGGTACATGTGAGGGAAGACCAATTCTATAGAATGGATGGGGAGAGTTGAGTGAAGATTGGTTCTGAAAAGTGTTTGGAAAAAGGTGAAGTAAGACTGGCTCTGAACTGTGGATGTGGAGAGATGATGGAAGGCTAGCTTTGTATAGTGAAATGCGGGGGCGGATGGGGGGGGGACGGTGGTGGAGTCGAATGAAGATCAGTTCTGTATTGTGCATGGGGAGAGATAAGGAAGACAGGTGCTCTTAATAAGACTATGCATTAAGTGCAAGACTCAAACCATGTGGACAATGGTGCAAGACATTGCCATAGTTGAAGGATTTGAAGAATATCCAACATGTTATACTCAAGCTAAAGGAGTTTGTTGTCAAAACCCTAAACTTCATTTTTCCTTATCACACTTGCTAGTTTTATATAATCCACTTTATTAATTTATGAATTTAATGAAGGAACATTGTTGAAGAATTCCTTTATGTGAAAATTATGCTGACATCATATGAAAAGAACTATTGAACCACAAGCAATGTGCCATGAGGCAACAGAGAATTAGGAGTCGATAGGACAACACAGAAGCACTGAATGACAGACATCACAAGGAAGGAGCAAACATGGGCAACACCAGATGGCAGAACAGCACAAGAGCACAAGGTGACAGGTCAGCAAAGAACAACAAAACAACAGGGCAATGTGGGGCACAGGATAGCTGGATGATCTCATGTTGAAATAGTATCAAACACAGAGCCACAATTTAAGAAGACAGAAAGGATGCATGAAACAGACAATGCTGGAAACTGTGGTTCAGACACAGAGGAAATCAGTTTCAGGTTCATAGGTTCTCTTGAAAAGTTTCCAGTCTGAAACATCAACTGTTCCTCTCTTCATGGATGCTGCCTGAACTGCTGAGTATTTTCAGCATGATTCTGATTTCCTGCATCTAGTATTTTGATTTCACATGGGTTACATCATGGGCCATTCTACACCAGGTTTCTGAGAATAAGCTGTATTTTATCAAAAAGCACAAAACTGAAAATTTTTAAACAATTTGGAAATACTCAACAGATCAGGGCAGGTCCTACACGAAAAGATTAACATATCAGGTTTGTGACTCTCCTGACAAAGGTTCACAAGAGGGTTGACAGGCTGACCACATTCACCTTGCTTATATGTTATATTTATATATTAAAAAATCTTTTTCTAGCAATTAACTCATTTTTAGTTGTCCCCAAAAAGCAGTAATTACAATCACACTCAACTCTTCACTTTGCACAGTCGCTGTTTTAAAGTTTTGTAGTAGGAAGCTGCTTATCCAACCTGATGCTGTGTACTGTTACAGTAATACTGTCATACAATACTTAGAATGCACCTTTGCCCAGATCAGCCAGGTCCCCTCACTTGCCTGCATTTAAGTTCAGACGTGTTTCAAACCTGGACTTCAGCTGTGTGACGTATTACCCAAATCCTTAGTGCAGCTGAATGAAAGGAGTACTATACTTGAACTAAATGGTATGAGGTAACCACCATTTCCCCATCATTCTGTAACTTATGTGAACCTTCCATCTGATGCAACAAAAGTGGAGAATGAGTATCTCTGGTGACTGGCTGTGCTGGGGCTTAGTGCTATGGTTGAGACAATGCATGGACAGCAATATCTTATAATCTCAGTTACTCTGTGACAGGATATCTTGTTAAACACTTCCAGACAAAGCATCCCTGTATTTAACCCTTCACTGGGTGGCCCAAATAAGAACATTGAGTTCATCACTTGAAGCTGAGCACTGACTGAAAGTACAGAGCTCCCTTGTATTCTATCAAAAACTCCATATCCACAGCATGCTGCACATGTGGGAAACTAATCATGCTGACTGAGTGCACATTGCAAGTCTCCACAATCTTTATGAAAGAAAGCTTTCACAATAGGGCTCTGAGCTCTCGTCCCATCTCTTTGTTCTCTTCCTGTAGTTTTCAGAATTTCCCTTCACGAATTCATCATATTCCCGTGTCAGTGAAGGATTAAATGCAAAGATGGACAGTACACACTAGATGACATACATTTGCACACTCAAGTGCATGAAGTTGTCTTTGAACAATTCAGAGATCGTCTACATAGGTCAACAAGAAGCAATACTTCTTAAAAGGACACCAATGAATTCCTATCCATCACTTTGTACATTTAAACTTAATTCTCAGCAATATAAAGAAATTCCTATACACACGGCATTAAAATGGAGAATGTCTACAGCCACTATTTGCAAAGTTTACAAAAATTAGACAGAATTGCATAATCTCAAAAAAATAAAAAAAAGCTGATAAAACTGACACAGTATTCTGTTATGAAATATTTTCGTAGAATATATTACACAAGACACATTCTGTTTCTCTCTCCTACATACCTTGGTAAAAATAAAAGCAACAAACAAAACATTAAGAATCCAGAACTGTAGTTCTGCTTAGTAACACTGTACATATCTACATTTCTTGCTGGTGATGACAATAGTTCTGCAGCTTGTTTCAAGTCAGTCTGTTTAAAATAACATAGAGCATTAGCTCTACATGCTCTCTTTATCAATCACAGTTCAGTGGTGCTCGGTGTTGCTGCTATGGTCCCAATTCTGTTCCTGGTCTTTTTCACCAGATGCCACAGAGGAGGACGAGGAAGATGATGACTTCCCTGTTATTTTATAAGCTGCCATTAACTCCTGGACCCGCTCTGGAATAGGCCCCCATTTTGCAAAGCCAGCATCATTCTGCAGGAAGATGAGAGCTGTGGAGTGCACAGCTTTATAATAGACGTCTTCCCTGAAAGCAAACAAGACACATTTCATCTCACCTCACATCATATCCAGAGCTCCTAAATAAAGTAACAAATTACTAAAAGGAATGCACTTAGTTTTACACAAGGCCACCCCAACAACTATACTGACTCTCTGGCACCCTCATCGCTCTACACCAATGCAACTTCCTGCACCTTCCCCAAAAGCAGTGCCCCCCCTCCACATACACACACATTATTTGTTCCATGCCCTCACCTAATTACAATCTCAACACCTCAGTCTGACCCTGACTGCCTCACACCCACACCTCTCACAGCTGTCTTTCAAACTATGACTCTCCCTCACCCTGCAACTCCCCTGGATGCTTTCTCTCCTCAACTGTTCTCTATTGTTGTGATGTCACTTGCCCAACTCTCAGTCGATCCCGTTGGATGCAGGAGATAAATAATTCAATAAACCTGTCGCTCATGTTCGTACAAAACTTACTTTTTGCAGATGTGTTGCGCTCCACTTCTGTACTCATGCTCATAAGCTGGGACTAGGATTTGGTGGCGCTTGAACTTGCTCTCCTCCATCCGGACCAGAGCTGGTGTTGGAGGGTTTCTCCATTCTGGGATGAACACAACAAATGACAGAGGCTCGCTGGAACTCCTAAGCAGGTTCTGAATGAGGAAGAAATTAACAGGGATCAGTTAATAGTAAAGAAAAGATGTCTCCATTTCACAGCTTTCAGCAGCAGGTCAAGCCAATGTCTTTCTCAATGGATGACCAACTCTTCAACCTACCTTCTCATCAGACACATTGACTCTAATAATTTTGATAAAAGTTCATCAAGTTTAATTCTGTTCTCTGTGGAAAGAGAGAAAGAATTAAAATTTCAGCTCAAAGACCCTTCATCAGAATTCAGGTCTGATGAAAGGTATTCAACCCGAAACAATAACTCTGTCTTTCCTCAGGTTCTCTGCAACTTGCTGAGTGTTTTCTTTTTATTTCAGATTTCCAGCATCTGCTGTTTTTGATTTTCATTAATTTTGTTTCCTTCTTGACAGAGCCACCTGAGTTACTGAAGGCTGTCAGCATTCTCTATATTTATTTTGCTAGGTATTGGATTGAGTAGAGTTTTTGATCCTCCCTCGGTATACAAGGTCTATTCACTTTGATGATGCAACATTACTTTCATAAACAATTTCTTACTAAGTGGCCCAAGTCAGCTTTTGGTCAATGATGAGTCCTCAGGGAACTTTGTAGATGCCGCTATGTTCCTGGCTGTTGTAGCTTCATGCCTAACTATGAATGAGGTTCAAGGCCTGTTTCATTTTAACAAATGTTAACAGGAAAAGGATCTTCCTAAAGATGCACCTCTCCTTAAATCTAAATTTTGTATCAACTCGGTTTCAGTTTATATCTGCTTATTTTGTTCAGCTAGTTGGATGTCTTGTTTCTAAACTTGTTGTGCATTTCTGAACAATGCTTTGCCAAATTTTTAACATGATTGTATGCTCCCAATTTTCATTTACGTTGACATATTATTTCAGATTGGTCTTTAAGCGATCCTAGCATCCTTTGAATAGTGCATTAAGGTTCACCTCACAGGCAGTGCCTTTATGGTCTCATTTTTCTAAGAAGGAAGTAACTAAAATTTATAACGTTAGTGTAAGCGATGTTGCTCCAAAAGGGATGTTTTTTAAACTCTAGTTTTTTTGTGAACTTAATGCCCATCCCCTTGCACAACTAGCAAGACCTCTCACAAAGACTACTAGCTTTAAACAATCTATCATTTTCTACATTCATGAGTGGCTTCCTTGATAGGTAAATCAGTCCATTGCAGACAGTTATTATTAAATGAAAGACAATATTTTCCAGGACTTCCTTCTTCAGACTGCAAGTGAAGCCACGTTTATTTTTTTTAAAAGAGTCTGTGAAATGCTATATGATTACTTGGAAGTCCCTTTCTATGTGGGAACACAAGTCACAACCATTAATAAACCAGTCATCAAAGACCAATTTCTCAAAGATCTGCTCACTGTAACATTTTAGGATACCTACTGCAAGTATTTTTTTAACCCTGCTTTGACAAGCTGGACAACTTATAATGCATCTCCTGTGTATGTTTGATTAGATGGCAATCATTGTATTTCTGGGATCATTTATTTTGCCCATGAACAAGAAAAGAACCCACAGTCTCTGCCCGTTAGTTTCTTCCTGTGTCATACACCACTGGATGTATTGCATTTTAACCTGCCATTTTCCATCTGGTGAGACTGTACTAACTTAATAGCATTATGCAATAACAGTTCCTTAACAAATGACACTAAAACAGGACTTCGAGGTAGATGATCCATGATCTACAAAGGAGTTTCAGTTTAGTAATATGGTTAAGCCCAAGTGTCCAAGGTTTGAGTCTTGAAGATATGATTCCTTCAGTCAGGCTACCAAAAATTATTTGCATCATCTTGAAGAATTCTTCATAAAGCATTTTCACAGGACTGTCAGATTTGTCTATGTAAATTTTTCTATGCAACTTACTTTGGTGTTAGAGGCAGCTCCTTCAACTGTGCATAACGGAGGGTCTAATTCACAAAGCAATTCATGCTTTCCATGCTAATTATAGCAAACTAGTCTCAACGTTTATGGATTTTGATTTTTTTTGTCTCATATATTACAATAGTACATTAAGCCCAATTGCCAAAAGCTGTATTCATAATGCCAATACGATTTTCTAAAGCTGACCTTCAACCCCAGCAGCTTTAAGTTTGGTGATGTTTAATTGGGTACAACTTTTTAACTTTGTGATCTTCAAAACAGTTATCTAAAGTTCAAGTATATTAAGAAAAGCTGGTTGCCTATCCATAACACAGCTCCTGTTGTAACTCATTTTCCAATTGATTGGTATATGATTTAGTAATTACAGTATATAATTGTATGACTGTTCTATTATGTTACTTTACATGTATGGAATCTTACAGTACTAGTAAAGCCTTTAACAGTTATGATATTGCTTGTGACTTGGAGATTGCAGTGATAACAACAGTTCACCTTGTGATTTTTGGGTTTGCAAACTACACAGAGATACAAAGTGAAGTATAATTGTGGTCCATGCACATTGCTGACAAATCTGAGACTTTAACTAGCTTAGAAATGGAGGTATGTCCTGTGACTTATATTTTGCTCTTCCAAATACCGTTAGATCTGACTCCAATCACCTACATCTTCCCTATAACAATGAATATACAGTAGTAAACATATAGAGTTTGGTAGCATTTCTGGCTGAAATAAACAAATTATTTAAAAGTTTTAACACTACCTTAACAAAAATAACTGGGGGATGTTTAAATATATTTAATTATTTTGTAACTTGTAATAATTTTTATGTCTTGCACTGTACTGCTGCCACAAAACAACAAATTTCATGACATACTGTATGTCAGAAATAATAAACCTGATTATGATAGTTAATAAATTGAGGGCAAATTTTATCTCTTTAAGAAGAAAGGTTGCTATTCTACTAATGCAACAGAATCATGGTATGGGTGAGCAAAAAACTCTTAAAGAGGCCATGTCTTTTTCTTTTTCATCAACTTGATTGTTGAGCATTTGTACTGCTCATTTTTTACAGCTCTTGCCCTTTTGTTTTTACAAGGTCTTAAAAGAGGTATCTAGCTAACTTTATCCTTTCTACATCCTGCTAGTTTCATTGAGAGAATCATTTGACCTAGCAGGAGGATATCACCAGGAGAGAATTAACAGCTTGAGCTCTTGCTATGTCTAATTCAAATGACAGAACCAATCCATGGTCTGCATCATGAACCATGATAATAAGGGAAGTTTAATGAAAACAATCACCATTTTTGTACCACATAGAGAGGATCAGATTGAAGATTGAAACACTGAATAGGACCAAATTTCAAAGTGACCAGAGTCTATAGGTGCTCCAGAATTTATGATCCTCAATTTCTCTGCTTTCAAGTATCTTACATCTCTTCAGTCCTTAATTCTGGCATACTGCGATTCCTAATTTCCTTTAGCTCTCCAATACTGATCATGCTGCTCAGGTCTTAGGTAATGGAACACCATCACTAAGAATTTCTATTTCTCTTACCTTTCTTTAAGTTATTTCTCAAACCTGCCTCCTTGCCCAAGCTTTCAGCCATTTGTCTAGACTCATACTTAAGTAGCTAAGTGTCACTCTCCTTCTGCAGCATTACTGCAAAGGACTCAAGAAGTTTTGCTAAGGTATTAAATTTTAAACACAGTAATACTGCAAAATGCATTGAGAGCACTAATTTGAATAACATCTGTGGAAATTATTGGCTAGTTTTACTATTTGCCCCATTAAATGAAAGTACTAACGTTAATGTAGTGTCTCTTGTATCTTCAAAATACTACGAAGTAAGTCATAGCCAACAGTGCTCTTGAAGTACAGCAACATTAATTATCTTTCAACAATGGAACGTTGGAAGTGTGGAATATGCTACAGAGCATCACCTTCTCTTCCACAAAGATTGTGATATTTATCTAGGTGCTCTGGTTTCCTCCCACAGTCCAAAGCTAAACCAGTTAGTTGGTTAATTTGTCCCGCGTAGGTAAATTGTCCTGTGATTAGGCTAGAGTTAAACTGGTGGGTTGAAGGGCTTGTTCTGCCCTGTATCTCCAAACATAAATAAACAAACAAACAAACAAACAGGGGAGGGCCACACATCCTTCAAACTGGAGCTGAGTCTTTGAAGAATGATGTGTTAGGAAGGATTTTTTTCATACTAAAGGCAGAGACAATGTGCAACTCTCTCCCAAAGAAAGTGGTTGAGAAGATCAGATGAAAACCTCAAAACAGAAATGGATAATTTTTTGATAGCATTCAGCAATTTAAAGACAACGGAATCCAGACAGATGAAAAGACATAACTTGGCCATGATCTGGTTGCCTGGCAAATAATACGAAAGGACTGACTGGTCTCCCTTTTTCTCATGCTTCTAATGTATTCAGTGAAGAAATTAGTGCAGCTAGCAAGACACAACATTAATATCAGCCCTTTCATTTAATGAAACTAACTTGTACATCCTATTATCATTGATACTGGGAGAGAAATAACAAACATACACCCACAAAAGAACCATTTTATTTTAATTTTGAATCGTGGAAACACACAATTTTCAATGAAGGCAGGTTGTTTTAGTTTCTGATGGTCTGGGGATATTACTAGTGTTTAGCCCTTTTATGCCTGAATCTCCCAAGAGTGCTCAACATTGAAACTGATTTTTCATTATTCACAATCCAGCTTCCACCTCAATGGTGCCACATCTTGTGACTGTGAAGCTAATCTGACCCCACACCCAGCACATCTAAAGTCTTGGGATTCTTGCTAACATCAATCATGCCATTAAAATGCCATTTCTAATTGATCTGTAAAAGCCAGTGGTACAGCCACTATTACAATATGTTACTGATTAGTGCCTTCTATTCCATTTTTGGAATGTTAACCTAAGTTTCACGTATCAAGATAAGATGTTGTCTGATGGACGTTGAAGTGTTTTTCCATTGTGAATATCAGCCGAATCAAGGGAAAAGGGACTTTCAAAGCAAAATGGAGCTGAGTTTTCAGATAAGCCTGAATCTTATTGCATGGTACAACTGATTCAAGGGCCAAATGGTTTAATCTAGTTTTTATTTCTTATGTAAGAAATAGAACAGAATTTAGGTACAGAGAAGAACATGAATGAATCTAATCACAAAATTACGAAGATCAGAGATAGCATTCTAATAGATTTGGTGCAGAGGTCCCCATTTACTAACCATCTCATGAAGGGACCTTTTGTGCCTGATGATGCAGAGTAGAGAGACATTGTTACAGAATTACGCTTTGTACCCTGGGAGTTTTTTTTAAATAGAGGGTTGACTCCAATCATTAAAATTATTGAGGAGGGTATACAAATAAATTAGGATTAATTATTTGAGCAGCCACGACAGAGTTTTGGCTTCCACTCTAAATGAAGGAAGCTGCGAGTGGGAATGAATGCAAAAGGTTTATATTTCTCTGAATTAGATCTCCCTGTGGAACACCATTCTGGAGAGTAGTGAAGATCAACCCAGTCATCATGGTTCTCTACAGATGAAAGATATGAGAGAAAAGCTGAAGGATTTGAGGACAATATGAACTGTGGGAGATTTTGAAATGGTAGATGATCCATATTAAGAACTGGGACAACTATGCCATAGTATCTGCTGGCCTGTTCTAATGCAAGGTACATGAAAGCTGACGAAATATAATGTTTCACAAAAAAGGAGGTAAATAATATTCTCCTCACAATCTGGCCGCAAAATAGAAATGAATAATTTCATGCAGTGATGCTAATCTGATCTATATCTCACTATTAAAGTTCTTGTTCCTTGAAACAAAACACTTTAACTATGTGTTAACGCAACCCTTTGACCTACCCTTGGTCTACTTTGCAATACAGGCTAACACCTCGGACCCTCACCTCCATATGTGTGACCATACTGTCCATCAGCTCTTCACCAAACGGAGGATTTGCTTCAAAGGAGCCGCTGACTGGTGAGAAAGTCAAGAATGAGCTGTAAAGGAGAAAACAAGCAGCAACTTTCACACAGTTCAGCGTCAGCTCTACAGACAGGTATACAAAAGGGACAACACATAGAGGACTGTGGTAGAATCATTTACCCACAACAAAATCCAACTTCCATCCTCAGTGAACACAGCGATTAAACACTTCTAGCACAACCCCAGAAATCTGGGCCTCAGTCAAAGCACAAAGCCAGGAATTTGATCTTCACCCACCACCAGAGGGACTTGTCCCTCACACACAGAAGTGAAGAAATCTCACATCTAATCTCTCAGAAAGCATAAACCAGAGAAAATGGACATCATTACAAAAAGAAACACAAGGACCTGACTCTCAGCTGCAGGCCAGTCTTAGAGATCTGCTTATTACCTCACATTAGACCTGTGATCCCACATTCTCACAGTACAACTCTTCTAACTACAAATAAGCTCTCCCAAGTATAAGTTCTCTCTCTCGTAAGTAATAACCATATAAATTTTGTGTATAAACTTACTTCCTTCTGAGAATAAAACATCACCTCACTCAAGACTAAACGCCCACTTTATTGTTGATAAATTCTCATTTCACTCTGGAATTTTTCCTCCCCTGTCCCTCAAATATAGTTTTTTCTGTTTTAACACTTCCACTTTAGGATATAAATCCATCTTCCTTTGATCAAAACCTTGCTAACCTGAACATAAACCTTTCTACTCTGATGATAAGCTTTCTGTCCTGAGTATAATTCCCCTCCTTTCTGAATGTAAATTCTCTCTATGAGCAAAATCCTGCCCTCCTCTACATGTACATTCTCCTACATATTATATCTTCTCTCATTTTGGGCTTCATTGTCTCCATTTGACTATAAACCTTCTCTCCTAGGCGATTAACCCTCATCTGTTACTGCACAGATTACCTCACTGAACATAAACCCTCTTTTGTCCAAGGTAGAACTCTCTCCTGGAGCTTAGAAAAATAGAGGGCTATGGGTAACCCTAGGTAATTTCTAAGGTAAGGACATGTTCGGCACAGCTTTGTGGGCCAAAGGGCCTGTATTGTGCTGTAGGTTTTCTATGTAACATTGGATGAAGTTTGTGAATAAAGTTTCTGTCCTTTGAGCTTAAACCAACTCTCTAAGCAAAATTGTTCTTAATGTGAACATAAATCTGCTCCCCTCTAAGAACTGAAACTTTGACAAATGTTCCTCACAGGTGCTGCTGGATCCAGAGTTTCTCTAGCAGATTGCTGGTGTGTTCTGTAAGAACTCTTACTTCTGCTTTTAAATCCAATTATTTGCGTAAAATTCGATCTCCTGAGAACAAATCCTCTTCTCTACAGCATGGTTACAGCAAAATAGAAGTCATACATCCTGCTGAGACTATACTAACTTCATGTAAAAGCAAATCACATTAATTCCACTCTACTACCCACCTCCCATTACCCCTCAATTCCTTTCCTTTTTGATTCGAATTGCAATATTGAAACAGTACAAGCTACTGTTTCAACCTATACATTTCATTTACTATATCAGTCACTTCCTTCATGTTACTTTTGGTTCTTTTGTCACTTAACTTCAATGCACACGGCCTATCAGTGAAACAGCTTTTACCTGAACCTGTCTACACATTTGATGTGATTTCAAATAATTAGAGTAATAAAACACCACAGCACAGAAGCAAGCCATTTGGCCTACCTAGTCTGCTGAAATATTATTCTGCCTACTACCATCAAACCACACCTGGACCATAGCCTTCCCATCCATGTATTGACCCAAACTTCTCTTAAATATTGCAATCAAACCCACATCTATTACTTCTGCGGGCAGCTTGTTCCACACCTGCACCACTCTGAGTGAAGCTCCTCCTCAGATTCTCCTTAAGTATTTCACCCTTCACCTACAGGATGACCTCTAAATCTAGTCTCAAAGAATCTCAGTGGAAAAAGCCTGCTTGAATTTACCCTATCTATACCCCTCATAATTTTGTACATCTCTATCAGATCTCCCCTCATTCTCCTACACTCCAGGGAATAAAGTCCCAATTTATTCAACTTTCCCTATGACTCAGGTCCTCAACATCCTTGTAAATTTTCTCTGTATTCTTTCAATCTTATTGATATCTTTCCCGTTGATAGGTGACCAGACCAGCACACAATACTCCAAATCTGGCCTCACCAATGTCTTATACAACTTCAACATAACAATCTAACTCCTATACTCAATACTCTGATTTATAAAGGCCAATATTCTAAAAACTCTCCTTACATAAACTCACCCTGCTCCATTCATAAGCACTCTCTCAATACATACATATATACACTGTGCTCTTAGTATAAGTCCTTCCTCCCTGATCCTTAATATAAAGCTTCTCTTTGACTATAAGCTCAACAATGCCAGGTAGAAGCCTTCAAATCTCTGATATTATTTTCTAAGCAAATCAAAGCATCATCTCTTTTCTAAGCAAATTCCCTTCTCAATCTCTATAAAACCCACTTGAACAGTAACTCTTACTCCTGCATATAAATGCTCTTCTCAGAAGAGATGAGAAGTAAAAACACTTCTCATCTGAGCATAAACTGTCTCCTCTGAGCATGAATTCAATCTGCTAAGTGTAAATCCTCTCTTTCGACTCAGTTTCTACAGGCACTGCTTTCTATCCTTAATACACTTTTATATCCCTCATGCTGCTTGTTATATCTTCAATTTCACTATTTAAATATCTGTCAAGTACCTGAAAAATTTAGATAATATCAATTGCATTTGCATGATCAAAATTTCCTGATATATCAAAATTCAATTATGTTCATGAAGTACAATTTACCTTTAATAAATCCATGCTGGTTCTTTTATGAACCCAATCTTCTCTATATTCCTTTTACTGTTTCTCTGATTATTGTTTATAAAATTCTCCAAGCAAGATGCTCATTAACCATTTTCGAATTCCTTAGCACCTCTTGCTCGAAGACTAACTGAATGTTTTGGGCAAGCCTTTCCAAAATTGCCATCACCTCTCTCATCAAATTAGGTTATGTCCTATTTTTGACTTATTTATTTTAAGCACAGTCGAACTTTTTGATACTATTTCCTTATTAATTTTTATCCTTTATTTCTACTACCTCTGCTACTGTGAGATATTTTAGTTGATTCATTTCTTCCCCTCTTCCACCATCCATGGTGTTCTAAATTTTGTTCCTCTTGCTTTACCACTTAGGGAGTCTCCCTACCTTATAGACAATAGACAATAGGTGCAGGAGTAGGCCCTTCGGCCCTTCGAGCCAGCACCACCATTCACTGTGATCATGACTGATCATCCACAATCAATACCCCGTTCCTGCCTTCTCCCCATATCCCTTGACTCCGCTATCATTAAGAGCTCCATCCAACTCTTTCTTGAAAGCATCCAGAGAATTGGCCTCCACTGCCTTCTGAGGCAGAGCATTCCACAGATCCACAACTCTCTGGGTGAAAAAGTTTTTCCTCAACTCCGTTCTAAATGGCCTACCCCTTATTCTCAAAAGGTGGCCTCTGGTTCTGGACTCCCCCAACATCGGGAACATGTTTCCTGCCTCTAGCGTGTCCAATCCCTTAATAATCTTATATGTTTCAATCAGATCCCCTTTCATCCTTCTAAATTCCACTGTATATAAGCCCAGTCACTCCAATCTTTCAACACAGGACAGTCCCGCCATCCCGGGAATTAACCCCGTGAACCTACGCTGCAACTCCCTCAATAGCAAGAATGTCCTTCCTCAAATTTGGAGATCAAAACTGTACACAATACTCCAGGTCTGGTCTCCAGGGCCCTGTACAACTGCAGAAGGACCTCTTTGCTCCCATACTCAACTCCCCTTGTTATGAAGGCCAACATGCTATTAGCTTTCTTCACTGCCTGCTGTACCTGCATGCTTACTTTCAGTGACTGATGAACAAGGACACCTAGATCTCGTTGTACTTCCCCTTTTCCTAACTTGACACCATTCAAATAGTAATCTGCCTTCCTGTTCTTGCTACCAAAGTGGATAACCTCACATTTATCCACATTAAACTGCATCTGCCATGCATCTGCCCACTCACCCAACCTGTCCAAGTCATCCTGCATTATCACAACATCCTCCGCACATTTCACACTGCCACCCAGCTTTGTGTCATCTGCAAATTTACTAATGTTACTTTTAATCCCTTCATCTAAATCATTAATGTATATTGTAAATAGCTGCGGTCCCAGCACCGAGCCTTGCGGTACCCCACTAGTCACCGCCTGCCATTCTGAAAGGGACCCGTTAATCCCTACTCTTTGTTTCCTGTCTGCCAACCAATTTTCTATCCATGTCAGTACCCTGCCCCCAATACCATGTGCTCTAATTTTGCCCACTATTCTCCTATGTGGGACCTTATCAAAGGCCTTCTGATACCTTGCTCTATAGAATTTTTTCAATTTTCAGTTAGTGTCTTATCTATTTAGTATTGCTTTAACCCTGGCCATATTCTCTCACATCCATTGAAATTAGTCCTTCTCCAATTAAGATTCTATTTTAGATCATTCCATATTCTCAATTATCCATAAAAATTGATGAGCACTGTTCCTCACATTATTTATTTTTAATACTTAAACCAATCAAGATGTTCTTCTGAACAATTTTAGAAATTCTTTCCTTGCCACTACTTTGATATTAATCCCTCAAGCACATATATCCTCCTTAATCAATGACACCATTGCACTTTTTTTTTTACTATTCATTACCTTTTCAGAATACCCTGTTTCCAGGAATATAATGTTCACAGTTCTGCCCTATTTTAAGCCATGACTCAGGCTACTGGCACTGTACTTAAGCCTGATTTATACCTCTGCGTCAACTCGACACCATAACCTACGCAAGTGACCCCCTACGCGCATTGTGAGCATTTACACTTGTGCGTTGGTGTGTCTGCGTTGCATTGCAATTCGTGCATGTCACGCTTGCGCACACACCTGCCCATGCAAGGCTTCATGGTCATGGTAGTCTTTCTCAGGGTAAACAAGAAGCGAGTGTCTTTTTTCGTAAAAACGAAATGTGTCCTCCATTATTTCGGAGGTCTGTAAAGCTTTATGGAAAGGATTGCAGCCAGAGTTCCTTCCCTGCCCTTCAGTTGCCCAATGGGAAGCTATTGCAGTGTAGGATGAAATGCGATGCTGCCAAGCGGACCAATCACAGTTCTTATGGTCTGCATTGCTGTGATGCGCAGTTACATTTTGGGAGAGGTGCGCGTCGCAGCAACACAGGCTCTGGCGTAGGGATTCGCGTCGGCTTTGCGGCAACGCAGTACTTACGGCATCGCGTTGCTGCAGAAGTATAAATCAGGCTTATGTTCAATACATTAAAATCAATTAAGGCGTTCAATTGGGCCCCTTTCTGTGCTTTAGACCATAAGACCATGAAATATAGGAGCAAATTAGGCCATTTGGCCCATCGAATTTGCTCCATTTCATCATAGCTGATCTATTTCCCTCTTAGCCCCAATCTCCTGTTTTCTCCACATATCCTTTCATGTTCTGACTAATCAAGAATATACCAACCTCTGCCTTAAATATACCCAATGATCTGGCAACAAATTCCAGAGATTCACCACTCTCTGGCTAAAGAAATTCTTCCTCATCTCCATTCTAAATGAACATCCTTCTCTTCTGAGGCTGTGTCCTCTCTCTTAGGCTCCCCCACCATAGGAAACATCCTCTCCACATCCACTCTATTAAGGCCTTTCAACATTCGATAGGTTTCATTAAGATCCCCCTCATTCTTCTGAATTCCAGTGAGTACAGGACCAGAGGCAAACACTCTTCATATGATAAGCCGTTCAATCCTGGAATCATTTTCGTGAACGTCCTTTAAATCCTCTCCAATGTCAGCACATACTTTCTTAGATAAGGGGCCCAAGACTGCTCACAATACTCCAAGTAAGGCCTCACCAGTGCCTTATACAGCTTCAATATTACATCCTTGCTTTTATATTCTAGTCCTTGAAATGAATACTAACATTGCATTTGCCTCTCACCACCAATTCAATCTGCAAATAAAGACTCTCAAGTTCCTGTGCATCTCTGATTTCTGAATTTTCACTTCATTTAGAAAATAGTCTATACTTTTATTTCTCCTACCAAAGTGCATGACCATACACTTCCTGACACTATATTCCATCTGCCACTTCTTTGCCCATTCTCCTAAACTGTCTAAGTCCTTCTGTAGCCTCTATTCTTCCTGTACACTATCTGCCCCTCCACCTACCTTTGTATTGTCCACAAGTCTTGTCACAAAGCCATCAATTCCGTCATCCAGATGACTGACATATGTGTAAAAACTAACGGTCCCAACACACACCCCTGTGAAACACCACCAGTCACTGGCAGCCAACAAGAAAAGGCGCCCTTTATTCCAACTCTTTGCCTCCTACCAATCAGCAAATGCTCTATCATGCTAGTGTCTTTCCTGTAATACCAAGGGTTCTTAACTTGTTAAGCAGCCATGTGTGGCACCTTGTCAAAGGCCTTCTGAAAATCAAAGTACACAACATCAGCTGATTCTCCTTTTGTCTATCCTGCTTGTTATTTCTTCAAAGAATTCCAACAGATTTGTCAGGCAATATTTTCTCTTAAGGAAACCATGCTGACTGTGGCCTATTTTATCATGTGCATCCAAGTACCCTGAAACCACATCCTTTCTCTTTAAATCTTTTTATTGAGTAAGTATACAAAAAAGGTAAACCATATAAACATTAATACAATGTTAAAGTATAATAAAATTCCAAAAGATAACAATACCAAAAAGAAAATACTACAAACAATGTAATTTAAGCATAAGAAACCAAGATAACATAATAGTATACTAGATTTTATATATATCAATGGAAAAAAAGAAAAAAAAAACCCCAAAAAAAAAACCCACCGTGCAACTAACTAAAAGCAAAGCAAAGCAATGGGCTAACTTGAAACCAAACAGAGTTAAACTTAAAATCACGTCCTCAATCCCGACCTCCATTAAAACAGTGAAGAGAAAACAAGAAGGGTAAATATTACATTAAATGAAAATATCGAATAAAAGGTCCCCAAATCTGTTCAAATTTAAATGAAGAATCATAAAGGTTACTTCTAATTTTCTCCAGATTCAAACATAAAATCGTCTGAGAAAACCAAAAAAAGGTAGTTGGAGCATTAAGCTCTTTCCAATGTTGTAAAATACATCTTTTCGCCATTAAAGTAAGAAATGCAATCATTCTACGGGCTGAAGGGGAAAGATTACTAGAAATTTTAGGTAGTCCAAAGATAGCAGTAATAGGGTGAGGAGAGATATCTATATTTAATACCTTAGAAATAATATTGAAAATATCTCTCCAAAAAGTTTCCAAAGTAGGGCAAGACCAAAACATATGAGTTAAAGAGGCTATCTGCCCCGAACATCTATCACAGAAAGGATTAATATGCGAGTAAAAACGCGCTAACTTATCTTTGGACATATGTGCTCTATGAACCACTTTAAATTGAATTAGGGAATGTTTAGCACAAATAGAGGAAGTATTAACTAATTGTAAAATCTGCCCCCAATCATCCACAGAAATGGTAAGCCCCAATTCCTGTTCCCAATCTACCCTAATCTTATCAAATGGAGCTTTCCTAAGTTTCATAATAATATTATAAATCATAGCCGATGCACCTTTCTGACATGGATTAAGGTTAATTATCGAATCTAAAATATATATAGGAGGAAGCATTGGAAAGGAAGTAAGTATAGTACTTAGGAAATTTCTAACTTGTAAATATCTAAAAAAATGTATTCTTGATAAGTTATATTTGTTAGATAATTGTTCAAAAGACATAAGGGAACCATCTAAAAATAAATCCAAAAACCGTAAAATACCCTTAGTCTTCCAAGTTTGAAAAGCGCGATCCGTAAAAGAGGGAGGAAAAAATATGTTACCTAAAATAGGAATCGCTAACCCGAATTGATTAAGATCAAAAAATTTTCTGAATTGAAACCAAATGCGCAAAGCATATTTAACTATCGGGTTAGAGACCTGCTTAAGACGTTTCGAATCAAAAGGAAGAGAGGAACCTAAAATAGAACCAAGTGTATAACCCTGAACAGATTGTAATTCCAATGCTACCCATTTAGGAATAAATAGTATGTCCCGATCAAGTAACCAAAATTTCATATGTCGAATATTAATAGCCCAATAATAAAATCTAAAGTTAGGTAATGCTAAACCTCCATCTCTCTTAGCTTTCTGTAAATGTATTTTACCCAGTCTCGGATTCTTGTTCTGCCAAATAAATGAAGAAATTTTAGAGTCAACTTTATCAAAAAAAGATTTAGGAACGAAAATTGGTAATGCCTGAAACACATATAAAAATTTTGGCAAAAAAAACATCTTAACTGCATTAATACGACCAATCAAAGTTAAATATAAGGGAAACCATTTAGATGAAAGTTGAGTAATATGGTCTATTAATGGTAAAAAGTTAGTCTTAAATAAATCTTTATGTTTACAAGTAATTTTAATCCCAAGATATGAAAAGTAATTATTAATCAATTTAAATGGAAATTTATAATATAAGGGAAGATGTTTATTAATCGGAAAAAGTTCACTCTTACTAAGATTTAATTTATAACCTGAGAAAAGACCAAATTGTGCTAATAACTCTAAAACAGCAGGAATGGATCTCTCAGGATTAGAAATATATAAAAGTAAATCATCAGCATAGAGTGATAATTTATGGGACTTTAATCCCCGAGTTATCCCAGTTTTATTTCTCCTACCAAAGTGCATGACCATACACTTCCTGACACTATATTCCATCTGCCACTTCTTTGCCCATTCTCCTAAACTGTCTAAGTCCTTCTGTAGCCTCTATTCTTCCTGTACACTATCTGCCCCTCCACCTACCTTTGTATTGTCCACAAGTCTTGTCACAAAGCCATCAATTCCGTCATCCAGATGACTGACATATGTGTAAAAACTAACGGTCCCAACACACACCCCTGTGAAACACCACCAGTCACTGGCAGCCAACAAGAAAAGGCGCCCTTTATTCCAACTCTTTGCCTCCTACCAATCAGCAAATGCTCTATCATGCTAGTGTCTTTCCTGTAATACCAAGGGTTCTTAACTTGTTAAGCAGCCATGTGTGGCACCTTGTCAAAGGCCTTCTGAAAATCAAAGTACACAACATCAGCTGATTCTCCTTTTGTCTATCCTGCTTGTTATTTCTTCAAAGAATTCCAACAGATTTGTCAGGCAATATTTTCTCTTAAGGAAACCATGCTGACTGTGGCCTATTTTATCATGTGCATCCAAGTACCCTGAAACCACATCCTTTAATAATCGACTCCAACATCTTCCCAAACACTGAGGTTAGACAAACTGGCCTACAATTTCCTTTCTCCTGCATCTCTCCCTTCTTGAAGAGAGACATTTGCAATTTTTCAGTCCTCTGGAACCATGTCAAAATCTAGTGATTCTTGAAAGCTCATTACCAATGCCTCCACAATCTCTTCATCCACCTCTTTCAGAACCCTGGGGTGTACACCATCTGGTCCTGGTTACTTATCTACCTTCAGACCTTTCAGTTTCACAAGCACCTTCTCCCTATTATGGACAACTTCACTCACTTAACAGTCATAGAGCCATAGAGAAGTACAACACAGAAAGGGCCCTTCAGCCTATCAATGCCAAAACCATTTAAACTGCATACTCCCATTGACCTACATTGGGACCATAGCCCTCCATATCCCTACCATTTATGTACCTATCCAAACTTCTCTTAAACATTGAAAGCGAGCTTGAGTGCACCACTTGTGCTGGCAGTTCATTCCACACTCTCATGAGTCACTGAGTGAAGAGTTTCCCTCATGTTCCTTTTAAACTTCTCACCTTTAACCCATGGCCTCTGGTTGTGGTCCCATACAGCCTAGTGGAAACAGTCTGCTTGCATTTCCCCTATCTATACCCCTCATAATTTTGTACACATCTATCAAATCTCCCCTCAATCTTCTACGTTCTAAAGAATATAGTCCTAACCTATTCAATCTTTCCTTATAACTCAGGTCCTCCAGACCCGACAACATTATTGTAAATTTTCTCTACACTCTTTCAACCTTATTTACCTCTTTCCTGTAGGTACTGATCAAAACTGCACACAATACTCCAAATTAGGCCTCATCAATGTCTTATACAGGTTCAACATAACATCCCATCTTCTATACTCAATACATTAATTTATGAAGGCAACTATACCAAAAACTTTCTTTACAAGCCTATCTACCTGTGACACTACTTTAAATGAATCACCGACCTGTATTCCTAGATCCCTTTGTTTTACAAACACTCCTCTGTGCCCTACCGTTGACTGTGCAAGACCTACCCTGGCTGGTCCTACTGAAGTGCAAAACCTCACACTTGCCTGCATTAAATTCCATCTGCAATTTTTCAGCCCATTTTTCCAGCTGATGCAGATCCCTCTGCAAGCCATGATAGCCTTCCTCACTGTCCATTACTCCTCCAATCTTGGTGTCATCTCCAGATTTGCCGATCCAGTTAAACACACTATCATCCAGATCACTGATATAGATAACAAACAATAAAGGAACCAGCACTGATCCCAGTGGCACATCAATAGTCACAGTTCTCCAGTCAGAAAGACAACCCTCTAGTACTACTCTCTGGCTTCTCCCACAAAGCCAATATCTAATCCAAAATACTACCTTATCCTGAATACCGAATGGCTGAACCTTCTTGACCAGCCTCCCACGCGGGACCTTGTCAAACGTCTTACTAAAGTCCATGTACTTCTGCCCTGACACACTTGAACTTCAAGCACACTGTTAGTGTCTTCCACAGTGAAGACTGATGCAAAATATTTATTCAGTTCATCCGCCATTTCTTTGTTCTCCATTGCTACCTCTCCAGCTTCATTTTCCAGTGGTCCAATATCAACTCTCGCCTCTTTAGTGTCAAATATGATAATATTTGAAATATTTTTCAAACAGTAAAGGTGCAATATACTTCTAAGTTGTTGTCATGTACTCTGTCACAGTGGAAACTTGAGACACTACTATAGCTCAGGGCATCAGAGTTCAATTCTGATGCCCTCTGTAAGAAGTTTGTAGATCTTTTCTGTGAGTGTGTGTGTTTCCTCCAGGTTTCCGGTTTCCTTCTGCAGTCCAAAGACGTACCACCAGTTGGTGGGTTAACTGGACTTTGTAAATCGTTCCTGCAATTAGTCTAGGGCTAAAAAGTGGTTTGCTGGGCAGCACGCATTGTTGGGCCAGAATGGCCTATTCCACATTGTATGTCTAAATACAATAATGAAATAAAACCTTCCACTATACATTTCATACCCTTTCAGCCTATGTTGGCTCTTAGTAAAAGTCATAGTTAGTCCTATTTCTGTCTCTTTTTAATTTTTCTTCCCTTAACCAACCAATTCTCCTGAAAAAGCTCTGATGACACCACATTATCAGGAACATAACTGCATGTTGCATTGGAAAGAGTTGCTCACGTTTTTTTAAAGCAATCACTTACATCTGTTCTGTCTAGTTCTCAATCCTTCCATCTTTGTAAACTATATAACCACCATTGATACTGCCCTCACCTGCATCTTCTCCATTTTCCAGATATTGGCGCCCACCCCATCACCCGCTGTCTTAACAGGAATAGAGTACTTCTTGTCCTCACCTACCACCCCTTGAGCCTCCACATTCAACACATCATTCTCTGAAACTTTCGCCATCTTCAACAATATCCTACCACCAAATATATCTTTGCATCCCCCAACACTCCACTTTCTGCAGGGAGCTCTTCCTCTGTGAATCCCTTGTCCATTTGTCCTTCCCCTCTAATCTCTCTCCTGACACATATTACTGCAAGCAAAAGAAATGCTAGGCTGCCCATTCACTTCCTCCCTTACCTCCATTCAGAGCCCCAAACAGTCCTTCAAGGTGAGGCAACACTTCACCTGCAAATCTGTTGCGGTCGCCTATTGCATTGGGTGCTCCTGATGCAGGTTCCTCCACATTAGTGAACTCTGACGTAAGTCGGGGGACTGCTTTGTTGAGCCTGAAATGTTGGCTATTTATTCATTTTCACAGATGCTGCCTGACCTGCTGAGTTCTTCCAGCATTTTGCGTACCTTATCCTTGTAAACAGTTTCTCTGTATTAATTTTGACTGATAACTTTGAACACTCTCAATTTCTATTTTCATTGCGCTGAGGAAAATAATCTCAGTTTCTCCAGTCTATTCATGCAATTGAAGCCTTCCATCCCTAGGTTCATTTTATTAAATCTTGCTTGTACCCGCTGTAGAGATGCTATTCTAGAATGTAGTGACTACAATTAGATACAATGCGCTGGTTGGATTAAATTATAGTTTGTAAGTGCTAATGTATCCTCTTTGTTTCTGAATTCTGGCTCAATTTGTAAAGTTCAAGAACCCGCATATTTTAGTTTTACAAGTAGCTTTATTAATACTCCTGCCACCTTTGAAGATTGTGCAAATGGACATTCAGGTCTTGAAATACCTTTTGAATTGAATCCTTTACATTTTTCATTTCTTGCAAAATTTTCTTCTCCTCTACATGGGACCACTATAAGGATCAACTGCTAGGTCCTTCCGTTTCAATAGCCTGTTTACATTCTTTGAAGCTCATAATTACAGTCTTCTTTAAGCATCCCCCCCCGCCCCCCACCGCCGGTCTAAAGTAAAGACAGAAAATGCAAGAAATGAATGTAAACGTGTTCAACCCCGGATCCCTTTCCTGAAGAACATAGGATTTAGCAGCAGATCATAAAGGAAAGAATTAAGTTGTAAGTGTCTTTAGATAAAGGATAATTTGCAAGTGAATAGTCAGGATGAGAGAATTTCAGGTGTATGAACTAATATGATGCAAGCTAACCTTTCATTCTATTTTGTTGATAAAAATTTTCTTAGAAAATTTTCTTAGAGAAATTACATGTATGCAGAAGTTGACTCTGCAAATGTTTGCAGCATGTTAGATGTTTCATGCCCATAAAAACAACTAAAGGACTATGCTGCTCATATCTGATGTCTGCATCTTCAGAAACTAGGTAGAATTTCTCTTCTAGAAGAGCCTGAAAGGAGCTTTATGGTCATAGAGTCATACAGCATGGGAAACTGCCCTTCAGTCCAAAGGGTCCTATCTAAACTAGACCCACCTGCTCATGTTTGGGTCATATCCCTCTAAACCTTTCCTATCCTTGTAACTGTCCAAGTGCCTGTAAAATGTTGTTAATGTACCTGCCTCAACTATTTCCTCTGGCAGCTCATCTGAAATACTGAGCACCATCTGCATGAGAATGTTGCCCTCCAGGTTCCCATTACATCTTTCCCCTCAGAGGCTACCATTAATTTATGTGTTTCTGATATTCAGATCAAACAACAGTCCTTTGTAGGTAACAATAACTACAGAGAAGCTTGCTTTCTTTAAATCAAACAACATTGGCCTTGGATAAAACTGGCAGATCTGATAGTCTTATCTCTGTAGATAATACTGATATTAGAACCAAAATTTTTAACTGTCTCTGGCACTGGGGACAAATGATAAGGTGTAGATCAGTTTAGCTGTGTTGAAAGAAAAGAAGGGTAATTCATGGCTAAAGTCCTCAAACATGGAGAAGAATAGCATTGCTTGGGGTTACTTCTGGATTGCTATCTATGCAAGAGGTTCAATAGCTTACTGATGAATGGTTATAAATCTGAAAATTAAACTAATTTCCAGTTTGGCCCGCCGAGAGCTTTCAATAATTTCATCTTTATTTTGGATTCCCATTTCGGTATTTTTTGAGTTTCTTATTTAATGTTTTTGTTAATTTCTTGACAGGAGATGGGCTTAATTCTAGTGGCTTTGCAGTAATACATTGAATTTGAAAATATTAAATATAGATTGCAACCTGAATACATTTTTTCTATCTTGTCACTAAGAGATATCAAATGACAGATTTATCAAGAAGGTTCACAATAATTTTGATCTTGCCACTGTTAAGACTTAAGTAACATGCACTGTCAGATGCATTGTTTAAACTTAAATAAAACGATGCTAGGAGTGCAACACCAAATCCAGTTTTTGTCCACTTGGGTCACTCATTGTTGGATGCTTAATTAGTGTTAACTGATTGAGTTTGACCAGGTTATGTGGTAACCTGAAGGTTTTCCACATACCTGTGAAGAATCTGGAATATTTCAAATATACTGCATGATTTAATATGTAATCATTCTACAAAATAGGTATCCATGAATGTCACAAGAAACTTGGTTTTTTTTTTAAATTGAGCAGCAATTTTTACTAGTGTTTCGTGGATACATTCTCATCTGTTGTTCTAAAGGAATTCTTTTCCTGTACCAAGAATTTGCACTCATATGAGATAAATAGTGAATTTAGTATTTTCATAATGTAGGATAATCATGATGGATGTTTGTACCCTGTGATTAAGAGCAGATTGTTGAGGAAGTTTTTCAGTCAATATTGGCTAAGAATTAGCAAGTGAGGTAACTTTTGAGTCACTAAGAATTATTCAGTGCCACATTCATCTGCGTACATGTCATCTTCCCCACTCCCCCGCCCAAAGAATTTTTAAGATTCTGAGTACATTATACTTTAGTGATTTCTATAATTTAGAACATCAGATAATGCTGTATTGATCAAATGAATTGTGACTGTACGATATGTTACTATACATGTTGTTATAAATTTGCTTTCTATCCCTTTGCTTTGTAGCTTCCTATGCTGTAGAGAAGTTTGCTTTCTGCATCTGTGCAAGTCTCAGTTAACTCATCAGTAAGACAAAGGAGATGGTGATGGACTTTAGGAATACTAAGCCTGTTTTGCTCCCAGTTAATATTGATGGTGAAGATGTGGTGAGGACATGCAAGTAGCTGGGGGTGCACCTGGATGACAGACGAGTGGAGCACCAACACAAAGGCTGTGTACAAGAAGGGCCAGAGTCGCCTCTACTTGCTGAGGAGACTGAGGTCCTTTGAAGTCTGCAGACCTCTCCTTCACATGTTCTACCAGACTGTTGTCAACAGTGCAGTCTTCTATGTGGTGGTGTGCTGGGGCAATGGTGTCACCACAGGTGATGCCAACAGGCTCAATAAACTGATTAGAAATGCTGGCTCTGTTATAGGAGTCAATCTGGACACACTGGAGGCTCTGGTAGAACAAGGACCCTATGGAAAATCCTGGCGTTTCTGGACAATGTTTCTCACCCTCTGCATGCCACCTTGGCTGATCAGAGGAGCATTTTCAGTAATAGACCAAGAAAATGGCGCTGCTCCAAAGAGTGCTATTTGAGGTCATTCTTACCCTTGGCCATTAGGCTCTATAATGAGTCAACCTACAGCCAGGGAAGTGATGACCCCCTCTTGTTAGACTGTTTCAGGCCACTTATTTTTCATTCTTTCTTACATCTCTTCTAATATTTGTAAAACTGTGCACTTGTAATGCTACTGTGACACTGCAATTTTCTTTGGGATAAATAAAGTATCTATCTTTCTATCCATGACAGGTCGAATTATGACTATTTCACTGATGTGGTCAGCAGTAACAGAATTACAGGCAAGACAAAAGCAACAAGCCCACAATTCAGAAAAAACTTACAGTTCCTCAAAATTTTAAGCTTAATTAAAATGTTCCTTAACATTCCCTACACCATGAACAATTCCATCTTTACTAATCTCTTCAGATAACTAAAGATAACTTCTTCATCTGATACCATTTCAGTAAATTTCTTCTGCAATCTCTCTGTGCCTTGATGTACTTTCTTAAACATTAGACATAATACTCAAAAATCCATGACTAATTAGCAAATTTTAGGGCCAAAAATAAATTTATAGCTTTCCTATGACTGGTGAGGATCATTCATGTTTTAAAAAAATTAAATAACAGTGTTACGAATTTGTTCTATACAAACAATTTCTGTACAAATCAATTCCTGAGCATTTTCCACAGGTTTCCTGTGTTTGGCTGCTGGAGAGCAGCAAGTGCCTAGGCAGGATTCTGTCACAATTGTGGGACAATTGGTCCTGTCCAACATGACAATTTCCAATGCAGACTTCTCTGTTCCTGAAATCCAATTATAATTCCATTGATAAAATTACATTTAAGTAATAATGATAATAATTTCCAGAAATTGGTATCAGGACACTTGGTATTGACAGAGGTACATCAGGTACTGGTAATGGTACACCGGTATCATTCAAGTCAGATAATGATCTTAAGTACACCCAGCATTAACAGTTCATGGGATGTGGATATCACTGGCAATGGCAGAAGTTTCTGACCATACCTCTTTTAATTATACATGGTTAAACAGAGTGAATTACCTGACTATTTCAGATGGCTTGTTACAAGTTAGCCATGTTACTTTGGGTTTGGAATCACACCTGGCCCAACCAGATATGGATGGCATATTTCCTTCCCTAATATAGTACATTTATGAACCAAATAAGTTTTAAAGTTAATTTAATAGTCATTGCTAATGATACTAGTTTTCTTTTATTAGATTTGTTTAACTACTTGAAGTTAAAACGGTGGGTTCAAATTCATGTCTTCCGATCAATTATCCAGGACTTTGGATGAGATTCCAGTAACAATGTTGTACCCTGAATAGGTCCACAAATTGTTATATTGCATCATGCATTAGATATTAAAGTTAAGGTGCTATTGATACCAGTACATTAGCTTCTAATATATATGCCACAGATATTCATAACAGTGCACCAGTACTGAAAATGGCATTTGTGCCTTATTTTATTTTATTTATTTCTGTACAAGTCAGTGGGAGAGAATTAGGAAATGTGTTAAGAAGAAGAAAAGTTGAGGAAGTGAGTGCATATTAAGTGAGGCAATCTCACAAACAGAATGATAACATAAAAATAAGTCTGATAGTCTTAGTTAACTTGAGCCTAATTTATGAATGTCTGGAATTCACGAAACCTTAGATGAACTAAATGAGTTGGCAAAAGTGGCCATATAATCACATAGTCAACAAAGCCTCAGATCTGTTACTTTAGCTTATAACTGGTAGGTATCACAGAGATAACAAAATACCACAATGGAATGAAAGATTATGCTAAAATGTTAATTTTATACTGCTGCCTGATCTGTCTTCTATTTTCATTCCACAATCAGTTTGCTAGTTTTTTTTTTGTCAGAATGGGAATCACTGATCCCACACAAATTGACAAGCAATTCAATGATTCTAACTCTATATATAAACTGTCTTGTTTTTCAGTAACACTGCTCTTACTGTGGAAATAACCTAAATATTTGATTCTGTGCCACCTTAGCAAATGCCCACTAAAAATATAATTTTTCAAAAATAGTATTAAGAAAAAAGGAATACATAGCTGCATGACATAAATGACAGTCATGGAAATGAGTGACACTTCGAAATGGCATGAGAAAATGTACATGGGGATCAGAGGAACATGCGATTGATGAAGAAAGGGAATGAGAAAAATGCAAGTATGAGATGTAAGTGAGAGAGAAAAGGGTTGTGCAAATCAGACATGTGAATAAGAAACGGAGAGAAGTCAGAAAGAGAGAAACAAGGGAAGAAGAGAGAAATATAAATGAGAGCACAGATGATAAAAAGACAGGCATGGACAGAGACAAAAAATGCTATGGAAGGCAGAGAAAGAAAGATGAGGGAAAGAAAAACACAAGAAATAGGAGTAGGAAGGCGAGTCACAGAGAAACAAAGGCACAGTTACAATGAAGGCAACTATAAAAAGGTACACAAAAACCAAAAAATACGGAGGACAGGACATTAAAAGGCATATGTGAGCAGAACACATTAAGCAAATGGTGATAGTCTGATAAATGCCAAAGATTAAAACCTTCAAGCAAAACCCACCAATTTGATTGTATGTCTGACCCTACAACCCAACAATATACCATCCTTCAGTGTCACCTGAATCCCTCAACGCTCTCTATTTCCTCCAGTGGCATCCTGATCCTTACCACCATGTACTCCATCATCCTTCTCCCAATCCCATCTCTTTAGCACCTTGGAAGAAAGATGCATTTTTAAGAATGCAATATCTATTAAGCACAGTGCCTTGGAAATCATGAGTAATAGAACTTTACAGCCTTGCACAGAACTCTCATTGATACTTTCTCCTCCACTCCCCCCAACAAAAAAAACATTTTTCTTTTCTCCACTTCTCTTGGTACAGAAGAATGTTGTACCCATCCAAAATTATGCTACAGTGAAGCCAAAGAAAAATAAAAATGAAGCATGGAGCAAAATGAGAGCCTGAATCAAATCTGTCCATCAGAGAGATGAGGTTATCATTACTTGAGAGGCACAAGTGAAAAACAAAAATTATATGAAGAAGCACAAAAAAAAAGTATCATTAATGAGAGACAAAAAAGATGTGGAAGAGAAACCAACATGGAACTGATGAGAAAGACAAAAGAAATCAGAACAAACTAATATTCTTGAGATAACCATAATCAAAATATAAAACTTTAAAGATACATTACCACTTAAAAACCACAGAAAATAAACAAACTCTGATTTTAGTAGGAGATTTATTAACTGATTGATCACAACAGACAGAAACACTTGCATTTAGCTCAGTAAAACAAACTTGTGCAATAAATTATGATGTCATACTCACCCCCTAGAACCGAAGTAGCCATCAGTGTCAGGGAACGCAGAGCAGTACTGTCTGAAGTAACAATTCAGTGGTGAGGCAAAGCACTCAAACGTCACACCAAACTGTTTATTCAATGTCTCAAATACAGCTACTGGTAAAGCCCCTTGCAAGCCAGTACCTTCATGTATTCCAAGACCAAACATGGACTGAAACAAAACAGATTATTATAAAATCATTTCTTTTCGCAATGAATCATTAGCAAGAACCTGCAGTTATTTAATGGTGACATGCAGTGGTAAATCATCATTTTGAAAACACTGTTATGTATCTGCAGGGAAAATAAACAGCAAAGCAAATATCAGCCTTTGTTGTAAATGGACCCCAACCAAAATTTCAGCTCACCTGGTCCTGTTATGCGATTTCTCTACTCACAGGAACTTAAGTATTTTGGTCACTCTCAATCTTTGAAAAAATTCGAACCTCTATAAATAAGAATTTTGTTTTCAGCTAGAACAGAAAGGAAGCCTGGGCTACTGTGGTTGGTTGAGAAAGGCTGCATGCATTCATAGTTGGTAGTGTGAAACATGCTAAATAGCTGCCTCCGCAAATTATACTCTGCCTCTGTGGTCATTCTGAAAATTTCAAGTGTTACTAAATGGAGATGAATTTCTCTGAAATTATTTCTTAAAGAACTTTGCACTATGTCAATTGGCCCTTCCTCTACATGTAATAACATATCTTTATTCAATGTACACCCAGTGCTCTTTTTAAGAGCACAAGAAAATATGAGCAGAGCGAGCCACTCAACCCATCAAGCCTGTTCCAGCATTCAATAGCAGGTCTGCTCCAGGCCTCACCTCTACTGTGCCAGTTCCCCATTGACCTCAATTCCCTAATCTTTCAAAAATCTACTTGTTCTTTAAATACCAACCCACTTATTAGTAAACACTATTGAGACTCTAAATGGTAATAAAACTTGAACATAAAAGAGCATCCATCTTTCCATTAGAGATTCAGTGTTCTACAATACTAAAGTAGCTTTACTATCAATTGCGTTATACTGGCATTAGAAGCAAGGTCCATCTTAGATTAAGGCTGCGGACAGAGGAAGCGGCTTATAGTGTCATTATCAAAATACATGAAATGCTAAGAAAGTTCATCTGAGGTCTGTGGAAGGTGACTATGTTCTGACTTGTACTTGGTTTGGACATAGAAACAAATTGGGCTTTGGTACTAGTGGCTCAAATCCAAGTGAGAATACTCTTGTAATGTTGTTAATTGGAAGGCAGGCAGGCTTCTGTGTTCTAAATAAGTCCCTATACCACATATGTACTTCCAAATTATGGTAGTTACTAGTGTTGCTTTTGAATGAGTGATTTGTCTGACAGGTCTCATAAAGGGACCAGCAGTTTTCACACTTTGTAAAGACTGAGGCAATTATACCAATAATTTAAAATTTTTTAAAATATAAATTTCAAACTGAAGAGCCTGTGCCAGAACTAGTTCAAATAGGGTGGGCCATTGACTTTAATTGCATTAACAAAAACAAAAGAAAAACATCCTTTAACTACGCACAAACAAATCAAGAGAAATTTTAAAAATAATACCTCTATACAAATGCTAGAATTTCTGCAGAGCATTTGGAAGCTATTGTTAAATTCAAGGTTTTCACTGGACAGTGAGGAAAGAACACAACTTCTGATAATGAGAAAGCAGCCATGAAGCAATCTTGAAGCTTAATTTGGGTTCAGTGAAAAGCATTTATGATGCAGAGATAATAACTGGCCACTGAAATCACTAAGGGAAATGCTGTTTAATGTTGATTTCAACTGAGTTTACAACTTACCTGATATCGCCTGAGTAAACACCAGACCCTTGCCAAGAACTTTTCAAATCGTGGATCATCAATACAACTGTACCTATACAACTGTTCCTAAAAAAAAAAGATAAGATAAAGCTCTTTCAAGGACTAATTTACTTTTCTGTGTTTCTTCTATCAGAATAAACCATATTTTCATTCTTACATTCCTTAAAACCAATCGGACTGTTGCCACTCCTATGGCCCCCTGGGGTGATACACTACTACAATAATTGAGGGGCTTCTTTGCCCAATACAGCGCCTCCCTCTCCAGGAGTGGAAAAAACCCTATACAGTAGTCCTTCCCCACCGAGCCCTTGCGATGGCTGCACCAAGATTCAGTGCGTCCCTCAGCAAGTACTCCTGTGTCAAGAATGTGTCAGTTGGCAGCATTCCTCTATGAATTTCTTATTGCACTGGCAGACAAAAGGGCATCTTCCACAGAGCTGATAATTTGTCAGCAGCATTTGATGTCCATCTCTCTGTTTACCTACAAGCATAAAACTGCCAAGGCTGCACCAAGAAAGCACAAGGTTACAGACCTAAAACATTGACTGTTGCTCCTTTCAAAGATGCTGCCTGACTTGTTATTCTGCTTTTGAAATTTTTGGCATCTGCATCTCTTGATTTGCACACACCCTATATGAAAGCACTAGAATGGGAACTTTTCAAAGTTTAAAGTAAATTATTAAAGTACATATACGTCACCATACACAACCCTTTTTGCAGGCATAATCAGTAAATCCATAATAGAATAATGACCGTAATAGAATCAACGAAACCACACCAACTTAGGCATTCAACCAGTGTGCAAAAAACAAAAGAAAAATGCAAATACAAGGAAGAAATATCGATAACAAATAAATATGGAGAACATGAGATGAAGAGTCCTTGAAAGTGAGTCCATAGGTTGAGAAAACATTTCAATGATGGGGAAGGTGAAATTACCCCTTTTATTTCAAGAACCTGCTGGTTGAGGGATAATAACTGTTCCTGAACCTGGTGGTGTGAGTCCTGAGGCTCCTGTACCTTCTTCCTGATGGCAGCAGTGAGAAGAGGACATGGCTTGGTGTGTGTGTGTGTGTGTTGCGGGGGGGGGGGGGAGAGATCCCTGGTGATGGATGCTGCTTTCTTTTGGTAATGTTTCATGTAGATGTGCTCAATGGTGGGGAGGGTTTTACCTGTGATGGACTGGGCCGTATCCACTACCGTTTGCAGGATTTTCAGTTCAAGGGCACTGGTGTTTCCATACCAGGCTGTGATGCAGCCAGTCAATATACTCTCCACCACACATCTATAAAGGTTTGTCAAAATCTTAAATGTCATGCTGAATCTTTGTAAACACCTAGGAAAGTAGGGAGCTGCCGTACTTTCTTTGTAATTGCACTAATGTGCTGGGCCCTCCTCTGAAATGACAACATCATGGAATTTAAAGCTGCTGACTCTCTCCACCTCTGATCCTCTGATGAAGACTGGCTCATGGAACTCTGGTTTCCTCCTCCTGAAGTTAATAATCAGCTCCTTGGTCTTGCTGACATTGAGTGAGAGGTTGTTGTTGTGGCTGTTGTTTCTTTATGTTTTTCACCACTCTTCCCCAGATCAGATGGAAATGTGAGACGTGCAAACTTGAGACATGCAGCAATTTTCTTTTTTGGAGAGTAGTGGTTTCTTCCATGGTGTCCTTTCATGTACACCATTCTCGTTCACTGTTTTTCTTATAGTGGACTCACGAACAGAGACTTTATAGTACATTCTAGAGATTTCTGCAGGTCTTCTGCTGTTACCCTTGGGTTCTTTTTCCACCTCCTTCAGCATTGTCCATTGTGCTCTTGGTGTAATTGTTGCAGGATGCTCACTCCTAGGGAGGGCAGCAACAATACTGAGCTTCCTCTATTTGTGAAAATTTCTCTTAATGTAGACTGATGAACACTCAGGTCTTTAGAAGTGCTTTTGTAGCCTTTTCCAGCTTCATGCACCTCTACAATCCTTCTTCCAAGGTCCTCAAAGTTGTTTTGATCAAGGCAGTGTGCACATAAACAGATTTGGGGAGTTTGTGTGTCTTCTAAAAAAAAAATTGGGCAGGGCACCTCTACAACCCACAACTCCAATCTCAACTCATTGATTGGAAAACCTGACTCAGAATAGCTTTTGTAGAAGGCATTACCCCAGAGGTTCACATACTTTTCCCAACAAATACATATAATAATGGATCATTTTTCTCAATAAATAAGTGAACAAGCACAATCTTTTTTTTCTGTTATTTATTTAATTGGGCTCTCTTTATCTAGTTTTAGGAGTTGTGTGACAAGCTGATTATATCTTAGGTCATATTTATGCAGAAATAGAGAAAATTCTACAGGGTTCAGAAACTTCCTAGCACCACTGTACATTTGTTTTCTTAACAGGTTTGTTACTACAGAGATGATTCATTTTTGACTTGATAATGCTTCACTCAAGGCTTCCAACTCTATGGTACCAAATTAA
Organism: Mobula hypostoma; assembly: GCF_963921235.1. Taxonomy (NCBI): domain Eukaryota; kingdom Metazoa; phylum Chordata; class Chondrichthyes; order Myliobatiformes; family Myliobatidae; genus Mobula; species Mobula hypostoma. Next base: position 223,707,053 of record NC_086098.1, read on the forward strand.
TGGTTTGATTGTTGATGGTACAGCTCTTCCTGTCATCTCAAAATGGTTTATAATTTGTTAAGATATGTATTTCTTGGTTCTTGACAATGTTCGGTTTTGACATCCAGTAGTGTTTTGCATTGGAGATGATAAAGAACGCAAGTAACCTCTCAGAAATAGTTGCAAATCAGGATCTGGAAGGCAGGGAAGAATCTGGGAAAATTAAGATCACTAAGGAAATAGTACTGAACAATTATTGGAATGGTAGACATTCCAGTATTATTGGAATGGGTAGCATGTTAGTGTAATGCTATTACTGTGTCAGCGATCACCAATCAGGGTTCAAATCCTGCTGCAGGCTGTGGGGAGTTTTCAATGTCCTCCCTGTGACAGTATAGGTTTCCTCTGGGTGGTACTTCTCACATTCTAAAGACGCAAGTTAGGGCTACTGAGTTGTGGGCATGCTATGAGCACAAACTTCGCTGATTTGATTTGATGCAAATGCCGCATTTCACTGTATATTTCAATGTACATGTGACAAAAACTAATCTTATTTTAATCAGAGCTCTCAGGTCCTAGCAGATTTTATCTTAAGGTCTTTAAACAAAATGACCTGTGGGACTGGTATTTCATTAGTTTTACTTTTCTGAAGTTCCTAAGTTTCAGGGAGTGCACCATTAAATGGGAAAATAGCAAATGGAATAATTTTATTCAAAAAGGAGACAAAATGTGAAACTTAGGCCAGTTCAGATTAACATCAGTAATAAGGGAAATATTTATTGTTATTACTAGAGATATTTCTAGAAGGGCATTTAGGAAAATTCAAGGTAATCAGGCAAAATTAAAATATTTTGTAAAAGAGAAACTATGTTTGATCTGTTTATTGCAGTTCTTTGAAGTAGTAACATGTGCGGTATAAGGTCGGGGGGGGGAAACCAGCGGATTTACAATATTTAGATTTTCACATGGCATTTAGCAGGGTGCTGTATTTAAGACAGTTGAAAAAAATTAAAAGCCCATGATGCAGGATAACATATTAACAAGGATAGGATTAGTTGTCTATTAGGAAGCTCTGCAGGAATAAATGGGTCATTTCCTGGTTGGCACAATGGAGTATAATGTGGAAAAAAGCTGAAATTGTCTTTTTTGGCAGGAAAAAAATTAAAATGTATATTATGTAAACACTGAACGACTACTGGGTTTGTAGGTCCAGGGGAAATTGAGTAATGTTTTGATCTTAAAACTTGCATCTTTGCTTACAAATTGCTTTCAGGATTTAGCTCCGCCCCATTTCTATTCTCCTCCAATTTTAAATCACTTTAGAAAACTGTGGAAATTCAAGACACTGGCCATTCACTGCTGTGTCCTTGCAGGTGAAACTGAAGTATTCAGCTTATTCTTACTTTCTTGTAGATTACACAGCTTCAAATGCATTTTCAAATATGTTTCAAATGTTTTAAGGGTTTCTGCCTTTAACATTTCATTAGGCCGAGTTCCAGACCCTCGCCACCAATTTCTCAACTTCCTACTAATCCTTCTTACAGTTGCATTTCACATTATATTACAAAACAAGATCAATTTTATACTCTCTAACCCTACAAAACAAGATGAAAAAATAAAGACTCACCAGTTTACTTAAGTAGTTCCGGTTGATTTTCCTAACGTCTCCTTTATAACGTACACAGGCAATATCATTCTCAAAGTGCATTTCAACACGTGGGAGTGGAATTGTTGGGTATTGAAGCCTCGAAGGGTAACAGTACACCAACCTGTCCATTACTTCCGGCTTTTCCAACTTTTCTGAAGGAACAGTAGAAATGAGATGTAAGATTTCAGAAGGCAAATTGCACTCAATCTCCTCTTTATAATAACAATTCCATAATCATTTACATTACTAACTTTGTATTAAAATAAATAAATGGTAATCTGAATTGAGGTAACAGTTTTAAAGTATCCAGATGCTTTTGTAAAGCAGCTTTTGAAGATATAAAACATCACAGTTTAATTCAATTTTGTGCAGCAAAGTCCCTCAGCAAAGGAAATTTGTCATCTTTACCTGCTCTGGCCACATACAAATCCACACATTCCAATGTGGTTGCTCTTAAATGGCCTCTGAAATGAACTAGGAGGCTACTCAATTGTAGCATTATTGCTCACTTTGAAAAACAGAAGGGGAAAAAAAAGAATGGATCACCTGACATCACCCAAGACAACAAGGTAATCACTACAAAGTTTGTGGAGACAAATTCCTGTCTTTACACCAAGGACCCAATCCACCATATTGGGGAGCACTGCAGTTCTGCTAAATGGGATAGACTTGGATCAATTCAAAACTGGATATACGTGAGGCAATGATGACCACCAGCAACAGCAGAAATCTGTTTCACTGCAGTCTGTAACCTGTTGCTCAGCTTATCATCACGCTGGGGATCAACACCAGTTTAACAGAGTGCAGAACGGCATGCTAGACCAGCACCAGGCATACCTAAAATTGAGGTTGTTAGGATACAGAACTACACATGTGCACAACAGCAATGGCAGCATCCCAAAGACATGGGTAACTACTCTCATAATTAATTGATTGGACGGAAGCTCTGTGGTTCTATCAAACTAGTCATGAATGTTGGTGGTGACTTAATCAACAGGAGGGATGGCATCCAAGGACATTCAATTCCAATATTGAGTGCTAAAGACAAGGCTAAATCATTTTCAACTCCGTTCAGCTGGAACTAGTACACGTATAGTGTGCATCTTGACTTCCTCCTGAGACCCTCACCATCACAGAAACCAATTTAGAGTAAGAATTTAGAATCCAATTTATTACTACTTGCATATGACGTGAAATTTGTTGTTTTGCTGCAGTAGTACAGTGCAAAGGCATAACACTATAAATTATGGAAGCAAATAAATAGTGCAAAAATTGGATTAATGAGGAATCATGTGTTAATGGACCATTCAGAAGTCTGATGCCAAAAACAAAGCTGTTCTTTTTTTTAATATAATTTTTATTGAGTTTTCAAAATGAATACATGAAAAGATAATATCTACCCTCCCCCCTCCTCTTAACCCTCCCCCCCCATATAAAGTCCTACCTAAAAAGAAAAGAAGAAAAAAAAGAACCGCCTGGGTATTGGAAGGTTTCCACATGCTCCATGGAATTCAAAATAAATTTGGTATACTTATTCGTTACTTTCCCCAAGGGACCAAGATCTTTATCTGAGCACTTAAATATGCCATCTATCTTTTGTAAATAAGGGCGCCAAATATTCAAAAATGTTACATATTTATCTCTTAAATTATAAGTAATTTTTTCGAGTGGAATAGAACTAGCCATTTCATTATTCCAATGATTCATACTTAAATACGAATCAGATTTCCAAGTAACTGCTATAGTCTTCTTAGCTACTGCCAATGCAATTTTTATAAATTCTTTCTGATATTTATTCAATTTAAGTTTCGGCTTTATCCCTTCAATATCACCTAATAGAAATAATACAGGGTTATGTGCAAGTTGAATTCCAGTAATTTGTTCCAAAAAGACTCTTAAATTTATCCAAAAGGGTTGAATTTTAAAACAAGACCAAGTAGAATGTAAGAAAGTACCAATTTCTTGATTACACCGAAAGCATTTATCGGATAGATTTGAATTTAATCTATTTAATTTTTGTGGTGTAATATATAATTGGTGTAAAAAATTATATTTTACTAATCTAAGTTGAACATTTATTGTATTTGTCATACTGTCAAGACAGAGTCTTGACCAATTTGTTTCATCAATATTAATATTCAGATCTGTTTCCCATTTTTGTTTTGACTTATGGATTCCTTGTTTAATTGTCTGTTTTTGAATCAAATTATACATACAAGAAATAATTTTTTAAATTTTCCCTTTTTGAATTAAAGTTTCAATTTCATTAGGTTTTGGCAAAAACATTGTTTGACCCAGCTTACCTTTTAAGTAAGCCCTTAATTGAAGGTAACAAAAGAAATTGTTATTTGATATTTTATATTTATCCTTTAGTTGTTCAAATGTCATCAATATACCTCGTTTGTAACAATCTCCTATAAATTTATTCCCTTTTTGGTACCAATTATATAAAAGTTGATTGTCCATTGTAAAAGGAATAAGTCCGTTTTGGAACAAAGGTCTCCTTGCTAATAAAGATTTCTGTATTTCATTATCAGGCCTGAAACGTCGACTGCGCCTCTTCCTATAGATGCTGCCTGGCCTGCTGCGTTCACCAGCAACTTTGATGTATGTTGTTAATATAGGAGATTCTTTGTTTTCCTGTATCCATTTAGATTCCCATTTATATATAAAATCTTCAGGTCTATTTTCTCCTATCTTGTCTAATTCTATTTTAATCCATGCTGGTTTTCGATCATCGAAGAAAGATGCAATAAATCTAAGTTGATTTGCTTTATAATAATTCTTAAAGTTTGGAAGTTGTAACCCTCCTAACTCAAATTTACATGTCAATTTTTCCAATGATATTCTTGACATTTTACCTTTCCAAAGAAATTTTCTCACACATTTATTTAACTCTTGAAAAAATTTCTGAGGCAATTGTATTGGTAATGTTTGAAACAAATACTGTAATCTAGGAAATATGTTCATTTTTACAACATTGACTCTACGTACTAATGTTATTGGTAGTATCATCCATTTGTCAAGATCTTCTTGAATTTTTTTCAATAGTGGTAAATAATTAAATTTATATAAATTCTTTACATCATTATCAAGTCTTATACCTAAATACTTGATACCATTTACCGGCCATCTAAATTGGGTTGCTAACCGACATTGACTACAGTCTCCTTTAGTAAGAGGTAAAATTTCACTTTTATCCCAATTTATTTTATAACCTGATACCTTCCCATATTCATCCAATCTAGAAGATAATTTATGTAACGAATGTTGTGGGTTTGTTAAGTAAATCAAAACATCATCGGCAAAAAGATTAATTTGATATTCCTCCTGATTAACTCTAAAACCCATAATATCTGGATCAATTCTGATTAGTTTTGCTAATGGCTCTATCGCCAGTACAAATAAAGCAGGTAATAATGGATAACCTTGTCTAGTTGACCTTTTTAACTGGAATGGTGTTGAAATTTGAGAGTTTGTCACTACTTTAGCCTTAGGGTTAGAATTTAAAATTTTAATCCAATTTATAAAAGATGTTCCTAACCCATATTTTTCTAATATTTTAAATAAAAAATCCCATTCTAATCTATCAAATGCTTTTTCTGCATCCAAGGCTACTACTATACTCTTCTCGTCCCTTTTTTGTGCCAAATGAATTATATTGAGTAGCCGAGTTACATTATCTGCCAATTGTCTATTTTTAATAAATCCTGTTTGATCCATATGTATTAATTTTGGTAAATATTTAGATAATCTATTCAATAAAGTTTTTGCTATTATTTTATAATCAGTATACAATAAAGAAATAGGCCTGTATGATGTTGGTTTCATAGGGTCTCTGTCTTTTTTTAGCAATACTATTACAATCGCTGTTGAAAAAGATTCTGGGAGTTTATGTGTTTTTTCTGCTTGACGTATTAACTCCATAAAGAGAGGAAATAATAAATATTTGAACTTTTTATAAAATTCAGGTGGAAAACCATCTTCTCCTGGAGATTTATTACTTTGAAGTGATCCTAAAGCTTCTTCAATTTCTTTTAATGTAAAAGGCATATCTAATCCCTTCTGTTCTTCCGAGTTCAATTTTGGAAGAGTTACTTGTGATAAAAACCTTTCCATCTCATTAACATCATTTTGTGATTCTGATTGATATAATTCAAAATAGAAACTTTTAAAGGTTTCATTTATTTCAAGAGGTTTATAAGATATTTTATTTGCACTTGTTCTAATTGCATTTACTGTTTTGGAAGCTTGTTCTGTTTTCAACTGCCAGGCAAGAATTTTATGTGCTCTCTCACCTAACTCATAATACCTTTCCTTAGTTCTTATAATTGCTTTTTCCATTCTATATGTCTGAAGCGTATTATATTGTAACTTCTTATTGACAAGTTGCCTTCGTTTTTCTTCCGAGATATATCTTTGAGATTCTTTTTCTAATTCTGTAATCTCTTTTTCCAATTGATCTAGTTCTGCCATATATTCTTTCTTAATTTTAGACGTATAACTTATTATCTGGCCCCTCAGATATGCTTTCATCGCATCCCATAATATAAATTTATCATCCACTGAATGAAAATTTGTATCCAAAAAAAATTGGATCTGCTTTTTCATAAAATCACAAAAACCTTCATGTTTTAATAATGTTGAATTAAATCTCCATCTATAAGCCACTTCTTCCTTATCAATCGTTATTATTGTCATTAATAAAGGAGAATGATCTGACAATATTCTTGCTTTATATTCCATATTTTTCACTCTGTGTTGAATATGCATTGATAATAGGAAAAAATCTATCCTTGAGTAAGTTTTATGTCTATGAGAATAGAACGAATAGTCTCTTCCTTTAGGATTGATTCTTCTCCATATATCAATCAAATTTAAATCTTTCATCAATGATAAAGTTAGATTTACTACCTTCGATTTTATAACAGCCTTAGTTGATCTATCTAAGATTGGGTCTAAGCAAAAATTAAAGTCTCCTCCAATTAATATTTTTTCATGAGCATCCGCCAAATTCAAAAAAGCTTCTTGTATGAATTCTGCATCGTTTTCATTTGGTGCATAAATATTCATAAATGTCCATAATTCAGAGAAAAGTTGACAATGTATAATCACATATCTCCCCGCAGAATCGGTTATTACATTTTGTATTCTAATTGATAACGTTTTATTGATCAAAATTGCTACTCCCCTCGCTTTTGAATTAAATGAAGCCGCAACAACACTACCCACTCAATCTCTCTTTAGTTTCTGATGTTCTGTTTCTGTTAAATGCGTTTCCTGTAAAAAGGCTAAATCTATCTTCATTTTCTTAATGTGTGTTAAGATTCTTTTTCTTTTCACTGGTCCATTAAGCCCATTAACATTAAAACTCAAAAAAATTCAATAAATTAGTTATTATTCTTAACAAAGTTACTCCAATCTAAAACATTACTTATCTTCTCAACTCTCATAGTTCCTTGGGGAATCTCTTTGAACTTCACCATGTTGCTATGTGTTTCCCTCCCAACCCTCCAGGCAAAAAGAAAAAGATAGAAAAGATACAAAAAAAGAAAAATCAAAATACCCCCCCACTAATGTTGTGACTGAAAAGATACACAACACTACCCCCCTCCATTTTGCGGGTCGTGGCTAAAGCCACGCTTGCACACATGATTAGCGTAGCAATTGGTCAGTGCTTCTTCCAGCTCCCCCGCAACAAAAAAAAAATTATATATATATATAAACAAAATTAATGTTACTATTCCCAACTAGTATTCTTCAAATTTTAATCTTTCTTCCCCCCCGCCGTATAATTAATAATATATTTATATATTCATCCGCCCAAAAATCCAACAAGTCCATTCTTGACCCAGTCTTCATCTTCAATCTATCTCGCTCCCCTGGATTTGTTCTTGTATCTGGTGAATATTCAGAGAATCTCGCACAAACTGCTCTGCTTTCCGGTAGTCATCAAGAAATCTTTTTTCTCCACCAGGCAAAAAAATCTTCAAGGTTGCAGGATAACGCAATATAAATTGATAACCGTGATCCCATAGGAGTTTTTTCACTGGATTAAATTTCTTCCTTCCCTTCAAAAGTTCATAACTTATGTCAGGGTAGAAAAAAACTTTGTTCCCTTGAATCATCAATGGCCCTTTTCTATTCTTGGCAGCTTGGGCAGCTGCCTGTAGAATCCTTTCCTTGTCTTGAAATCTTAAGAATTTTATTAAAATCGATCGTGGATATTGGTCATCTTGTGGTTTTGGTCTTAGAGCTCCATGTGCCCGCTTAATTTCAATTGATCGAACCTCCTCTTTCATTTGCAAAACTTCCGGGATCCATCTTTGAAAAAACTCAATTGGATTTTCTCCCTCCATACCTTCTTTAAGACTAACAATTTTGATATTATTACGTCTACTGAAATTTTCCAACATGTCCACTTTCTCCAAGAGTCGATTTCTTTCCGAGTTCCAGACAAGCAGATCATTTTCTGTTTTTTCCACTCTATCATTCATATGCCCCATTGCTCTTTCCATCTTCTGAAGCTTCTTATCCATTTTATCCTGTCTTTTCATAGCTTTATTATAGCACATCTTCATATCTCTAAACTCTGCTCTTACTTTTCTTAGTTCAGCCGCTAGTTGCAATAAAGCCTCTTTTATGTCTCCATCATCTCCTTTACTTCCAATCTCTTCCAGTTCTTCCTCCTCCACTTCATCTGTGTTCTCTGTGGAATCCAATTCTGACTCTGAGTCACTTTCAGTTGCAGTGGCTGTCGGTTCTTGTAGTTTGAGTTGTGTCGATGTGCGCATGCGCATTTCCCGCATCTTCTTCCAAGAGACCGCTACCGCCGCCATTGCTCCCTGTTCTACGCCAGAGATAGAATGCATCTCCTCCGAAGGAGATCCAACCTGAGTCCGAGGCTCCATCGTTGCAGTAGGCCTTTTTTTCTTCCCATCTCGCGGTGACTTCGCAACAACAGACTTCTTCTGTTGCGGTTTACGAGGCATATCGTAAAGTAGTCTTGCAAAGTTTATAAATAGTTTTCGGAAAGTATTTATTAACTTTGTTTTGTTTAACTGGTACTTTGCTGATTTTTTATGAGAGAGCTGGATTTACATGTCTCAATCCCATGTCATCACGTGACGCCCCCCCAACAAAGTTGTTCTTAAATCACTGAGTATGGGTCTTCAGGCTCCAGCACCTGCTTCCTGATGGCAGTAACAAAAAGAGGGCATGTCCCACTGGTGAGGTCCATTAATGATGGATGCCACCTTCTTGAGGCACCATCTCTTGAAGATGCCCTCAATGGTGGGGAGGATTACCAAGACCCATCATTTGAATGGTGATCAAGATCTGAATCTTGACGGAGCTGATTGAACCTATAACCTCTGCAGCTTCTTGAGATCCTGAAACACTTATAGAGTCAACTTCCGCATATGTGTAATTTCTCTCTTTTTAAAGAAAATTTATATCAACAAAATAGAATGAAAGGTTAACCTGCATCATATTAGTTCTTACACCTGAAGTTTTCTGATCCTGACTATTCACTTGCAAATTATCCTTTATCTACAGATGCCTGCAACTTAACTCTTTCCTTTATGATCTGCTGCTAAATCCTAAATTCTTCAGGAAAGGGATCTGGGGTTGAACACGTTTACATTCATTTCTTGCATTTTCTGTCTTTAGACAGGGAGAGAGAGCTTAAAGAGGACAGTAATTATGGACTACAAAGAATGTATACAGGCTACTGAAATGGAAGGACCTAGCAGCTGATCCATATAATGATCTGATATAGAGAAGGAAATTACGAAACTCTGTAAGAAATGCAAAATGTAAAGAGTTCAATTCAATAAGGTATTGAGAGACCCGAGTATGCATGTGCACAACCTTCAAAAGGTGGCAGGAGTGTTAATAAAGACATTTAAAAGCAAAACATGCAGGTTCCTGAACTTTACAAATTGAGCGAAAATACAGACACAATGAGGATACATTCGCCTTTATAAACAATAACAATGCAACCAGCACATTATACAATGCCTATAAAAAGTATTCACCCACCTTGGAAACTTTCACATTGTATTGTTTTACAACATTGAATCACAGTGGATTTAATCTGGCTTTGACACTGATGAACAGAAAGACTTCTGTGTCAAACTGAAAACAAATTTCTACAAATTGGTCTAAATTTATTAATTATTAAACATTAAATAATTGATTGCATAAGTATTCACTCCCTTCAAGTCAGTATTTAGTAGATGCACTTTTGGCAGTAATTACTGCCTCGAGTCTGTGTGGATAGGTCTCTATCAGCTTTGCACATCTGGACACTGCAATTTTCCTCCATTCTTCTTTACAAAACTGCTTAAGCTCTGTCAGATTGCAGGGGGATTGTGAGTGAACAGTCCTTTTCAAGTCCAGCCACAGATTCTCAATTGGACTGAGATCTGGACTCTGACTTGGCCAATCCAGGAATGCTTTTAAGCCATTCCCATGCAGCTTTGACTTTATGCCTGGGGTTATTGTCTTGCCGGAAAAGAACTCTCCCAAGTCACAGTTCTCTTGCAGACTTCATCAGGTTTTCCTCTATAATTTTCCTGTATTTTGCTGCATTCATTTTATCTTCTACCTTTACAAGCCTTCCAAGGCTTGCTGCAGTGAAGCATCCCCACAGCATGATGCAGCCACCACTATGCTTCATGGTAGGTATGGTGTGCACCAAACATAGCGTTTAGTCTGATGGCCAAAAAACTCCATTTTGGTTTCATCAGATCACAGAACCTTTTTCCAGCTGACTTCAGAGTCTCCCACGTGCCCTCTGGTAAACTCTAGCAACGATTTCATGAGAGTTTTTTTTTCTTTTTGCCACTCTCCCATAAAGCTGTGACTGGTGAAGCACCTGGGCAACAGTTGCACATGCAGTCTCTCCCATCTCAGCCACTGAAATTGGTAACTCCTCTAGAGTTATCATAAGTCTGTTGGTGGCCTCCCTCACTAGTCCCTTTCTTGCATGGTCACTCAGTTTTTGAGAATGGCCTGTTCTTGGCAGATTTACAGCTGTGCCATATTCTTTCCATTTCTTGATGACTGTACTCTAAAGGATATTCAGTGACTTGGAAATTTTCTTGCATCCATCTCCTGACTTGGGCTTTTCAATAACCTTTTTTGCAAAATTGCTCGATGTGTTCTTTTGTCTTCATGGTGTAGTTTTTACCAGAATACTGACTCACCAGCAATTGGACTTTCCAGATACATGTGTATTTCTACTATAATCAATTGAAACATCTTTACTGCACACTCCATTTAACTAATTATGTGATTTCTAAAATCAATTGGCTGCACCAATGAAGAGTTGGTGTGTCATATTAATGGTGCTGAATATTTATGTTATCAATTATTTGATGGAGACAGACGTGAAAGCACAGAGGAACATCTGGAGAAATTTCTGAAACGCAGGTTCGCTGCTGATGTTACTGCGTGATCGAGAATCTTCTGGAGGGAAGGCCTCAAAATCCCCGGCTTTGCCTGCTGTTGGCGACCGAGATTGAGGTCGAATCGTTCGGATAGAGATGGTGTTCGGTACTCGCTGTCAGAGAGCAGATTGGAGGCTCTAAGTTTTCGGACGACTCAGAGTCGGACTGTAGTCGGGCATGGCAGGGAGAGTTTTTCTTCCTTCTCCCGTCTGCGTGAGATGTAGGGCATTTGAGAGATTTTGAACTTTTTACTGTGCCATGGACTGTTCTTCATCAAGTTATGGTGTTGTTGCACTGTTGTAACTATATGTTATAATTATGTGGTTTTGTTAGTTTTCTCAGTCTTGGTCTGTCCTGTGTTTTGTGATATCACACCAGAGGAAATATTGTATCATTTCTTAATGCATGCATTACTAAATGACAATAAAAAGAGGATTGTGTGTCTTCATAATCTAGTTTAGTGTTTTATATTTGTAATTAATTTAGGTCACTTTATAAAGACCTGTTTTCACTTTGACTCAAAGGAGACTTTTTCTGTCGATCAGTGTCAAAATAAAAAAGCCAAATTAAATTCAATGCTGTAAATCAACAAATCCTGAAAACTTCTGGGGGGGGGGAGGGGGTGGGGGTAAGGAAGAAATGTGAATACTTTTTATAGGCACTGTATAATGTATGACAATAAGTAAAAATTGCCTAACATTTAATATTAATACATAGTTTACTTAAATATAGCACAAAATGCCAAGAGGAACAATGGTCCAGTCATTGCCATGAAGGGAAGTTAAAAGCTGTATTAGATCAAAGGCAAAATTGCCCAAAAATGTAATAAGGCTAAGTACTGTGAAAGCTTCAGAATTCAGTAAAGGATGAAAAGGTATTAATAAGGAAAAAAGATGATTATGTGGGTTAGCTAGTGAGAAACATAATAGCAGACTATGAGACTTCTTACACACATAGTACAAGACTAGAAGTTAATGTGGGTCCTTTATAGAATGAGATAGGAGACAATACATTGGAAAACAAGGAAATGACAGAAATTAACCACTATTTTGTATCCATCTTGATGGAAGATACAGAAAAACCTCTGATAAATAATGGTGACCTACATTTTTGGTGTGAAAGGAGCCCAAAGAAGCTAGAACAGTAAAAGCTCTGTTATCCAGTTCATGATACTCTTCATACTTTAAATCTTTATTATTGGCTTGCTAGTGACTGCATAACTCACCTGAGATATTGCACTCACGAAGTACTGCTAAATGCTTCTCTCGGACTCGCTTCGCATATTCACTAGATATGTAATATATCTTTCCACAGATTGCCTCCACTGAATCTTTAGCCACTGCTGCCACATGGGGTCCACATTGTTTCCGCAAATGTTCAAGCCTCTCCTGCAATAAACAAGATTCAGGATTTCATCCAACAAATTAGATCACAATATATTTCTATAAAGAAGTATTCATAAATAACATTTATAAAACCCACGATTTTCATATTACTATTCTTTAAGTTCCAATACCTCTATCAATAGTTGGAAATTTCTTGGTATGAAGCATTAGCTTTTCTGCTCTATTGTTATTTAGTGTTCAGGACACCTGCTCAGAAACAAGAGTTCTGCTAGAATCAGTGCTAAAAGGGATCATTCCAGTATTAAAGTACTATGCAAAAGTGTTTGGCATATTTAAAAAAAAATCTGTAAAGATGCTTACAAAAATAATGAAATGAAGTTTCTAAATATCAAAAAATTTCCTATAAAAAGCAATAAACAGTAAAAAAACTAAGTCAATATTTGTTATGATCACCCATTGCCTTTAAAACTGCATCAAATCTCAGTTTCATAAGAAAATCAGCTGGTATGTTATTCCAAGCACCTTGGAGAACTTGCCACAGTTCTTCTGTAGACTTTGGCTGCCTTGCCTGCTTGTCTCTCCAGGTAACTGCAGACAGCCTCAATGATGTTGAGATTAGGGCTCTGTGGAGGCCATAGCATCTGTTGCAGAACTCCTTGTTCTTCACTTTCACTGAAGATAGTTCTTTATGAGCAACACACACAAAATGCTGGTGGAGCGTAGCAGGCCAGGCAGCGTCTATAGGAACAAGTACAGTCGATGTTTCGGATCAAGATCCAAAACGTCGACTGTACTTGTTCCTATAGATGCTGCCTGGCCTGCTGCTTTCCATCAGCATTTTGTGTGTGTTGTTTGAATTTCCAGCATCTGCAGATTTTCTTGTGTTTGCATAGTTCTTTACGATCTTGGCCATGTACTTGAGGTTATTGTACTGCTGCAGAATGAAGTTGGAACCGATCAGATGCCTCCCTGGTGGTATAGAGTGATCAATGAGAACCTGCTTGTACTTCTCAGTATTGAGAATTCCATTAATTCTGACCAGATTACGAACTCCATTTGCAGAAATGCAGCCCCAAACCTGCAGGGAACCTCTGCTGTGATTCACTGTTGGCTGCAGCCAATCATCTATGTCGTGCTCTCAAGCTCTTCTACAAAAAGGCCATTGTTTGAGCTAAAAGTTTCAAATTTTGACATCAATCTCTTGCCACCATTGTTCAGCACCCCAGTCCTTGTGTTTTTGAGCATGGGTGAGTCTCTTGGCTTTGTTTTCCCTTTGGAGAAATGGCTTTTTGGCAGCAACTCTTCCATGAAGATCACTTTCATGGCAAAGCAGCCAAAGTCTGCAGAAGAACTGTGGCAAGTTCTCCAAGGCGCTTGGAGTAACATACCAGCTGATTTTCTTATGAAACTGAGATTTGATGCAGATTTGAAAAAATGCACGGGGGAGGGATTCAAATTTTTGGGGCATTGGAACCAGTTCTGGAGGAGGTGGGACCAGTACAAGCAGGACGGTCTGCACCTGGGCTGGACTGGAACCAATGTCCTAGGGGGAGCATTTGCTACTGTTGTTCAGGAGGATTTAAACTAATGTGGCAGGGGGATGGGAAGAAGTGCAGAGAGATAGAGGGGTGTAAAATGAGGGTAGAAGCAAAAGGTAAAAGTGGCAGGCTGGCACATCCAGGGCAAAAATCAAAAAGGGCCACTTTTCAACATAATTGTATAAGGGCTAAGGGTGTTGTATAAGCAAGCCAGAAGGCTTTGTGTGTTAATGCAAGGAGCATTCGTAACAAGGTAGATGAATTGAATGTGCAGATAGTTATTAATGAATATGATATAGTTGGGATCACAGAGACATGGCTCCAGGGTGACCAAGGATGGGAGCTCAACATTCAGGGATATCAATATTCAGGATGGATAGACATGAAAGAAAAGGAGGTGGGGTGGCATTGCTGGTTAGAAAGAAGATTAACGCAATAGAAAGGAAGGACATGAGCCGGGAGGATATGGGTAGAGCTGCATAACACTAAGGGGCAGAAAACGCTGGTGGGAGTTGTGTACAGGCCACCTAATAGTAGTAGTGAGGTTGCGGATGGCATTAAACAGGAAATTAGAAATGCGTGCAATAAAGGAACAGCAGTTATAATGGGTGACTTCAATCTACATATAGATTGGGTGAACCAAATTGGTAAGGGCGCTGAGAAAGAGGATTTTGTGGAATGTATGCGGGATAGTTTTCTGAACCAACATGTCGAGGAACCAACTAGAGAGCAGGCCATTCCACACTGGGTATTGAGTAAAGAGGAAGGGTTAGTTAGCAACCTTGTTGTGCAAAGCCCCTTGGGTAAGAGTGACCATAATATGGTGGAATTCTTCACTAAGATGGAGAGTGACATAGTTAATTCAGAAACAAAGGTTCTGAACTTAAGGAAGGGTAACTTTGAAGGTATGAGACGTGAATTAGCTAAGGTAGAATGGCAAATGATACTTAAAGGGTTGACGGTGGATATGCAATGGCAAGCATTTAAGGATCGCATGGATGAACTACAACAATTGTTCATCCCAGTTTGGCAAAAGAATAAACCAGGGAAGGTAGTGCACCCATGGCTGACAAGGGAAATTAGGGATAGTATCAATTCCAAAGAAGAAACATACAAATTAGCCAGAAAAAGCGGCACACCTGAGGACTGGGAGAAATTCAGAGTCCAGCAGAGGAGGACAAAGGGCTTAATTAGGAAAGGGAAAAAAGATTATGAGAGAAAGCTGGCAGGGAACATAAAAACTGACTGTAAAAGCTATTATAGATATGTGAAAAGAAAAAGATTGGTTACGACAAATGTAGGTCCCTTACAGTCAGAAACAGGTGAATTGATCATGGGGAACAAGGACATGGCAGACCAATTGAATAACTACTTTGGTTCTATCTTCACTAAGGAGGACATAAATAATCTTCCAGAAATAGTAGGGGACCAAGGGTCTACTGAGATGGAGGAACTGAGGGAAATACATGTTAGTAGGGTAGTGGTGTTAGGTAAACTGAAGGGATTGAAGGCAGGTAAATCCCCAGGGCCAGATGGTCTGCATCCCACAGTGCTTAAGGAAGTGGCCCAA
This sequence comes from Mobula hypostoma, assembly GCF_963921235.1. NCBI lineage: Eukaryota > Metazoa > Chordata > Chondrichthyes > Myliobatiformes > Myliobatidae > Mobula > Mobula hypostoma. The sequence continues at coordinate 223,722,589 of NC_086098.1, forward strand.
GAAATAGTGGATATATTAGTGATAATTTTTCAAAACACTTTAGATTCTGGATTAGTTCCTGAGGATTGGACGGTCCCGGTCCCGCTTTTAAAAAAGGAGGGAGAAAGAAACCGGAGAATTATAGACCGGTAAGCCTAACATCGGTGGTGGGGAAAATGCTAGAGTCAGTTATCAAAGATGTGATAACAACACATTTGGAAAGCGGTGAAGTCATCGGACAAAGTCAGCATGGATTTGTGAAAGGAAAATCATGTCTGACGAATCTCATAGAATTTTTTGAGAATGTAACTAGTAGAGTAGGTAGGGGAGAACCAGTGGATGTGGTATATTTGGATTTTCAAAAGGCTTTTGACAAGGTCCCACACAGGAGATTAGTGTGCAAACTTAAAGCACACGGTATTGGGGGTATGGTATTGATGTGGATAGAGAATTGGTTGGCAGACAGGAAGCAAAGAGTGGGAATAAACGGGACCTTTTCAGAATGGCAGGCAGTGACTAGTGGGGTACCACAAGGCTCAGTGCTGGAACCCCAGTTGTTTACAATATATATTAATGACTTAGATGAGGGAATTAAATGCAGCATCTCCAAGTTTGCGGATGACACGAAGCTGGGCGGCAGTGTTAGCTGTGAGGAGGATGCTAAGAGGATGCAGGGTGACTTGGATAGGTTAGGTGAGTGGGCAAATTCATGGCAGATGGAATTTAATGTGGATAAATGTGAGGTTATCCACTTTGGTGGCAAGAACAGGAAAACAGATTATTATCTGAATGGTGGCCGATTAGGAAAAGGGGAGGTGCAACGAGACCTGGGTATCATTGTACACCAGTCATTGAAAGTGGGCATGCAGGTACAGCAGGTGGTGAAAAAGGCGAATGGTATGCTGGCATTCATTGCAAGAGGATTCGAGTACAGGAGCAGGGAGGTACTACTGCAGTTGTACAAGGTCTTGGTGAGACCACACTTGGAGTATTGTGTGCAGTTTTGGTCCCCTAATCTGAGGAAAGACATTCTTGCCATAGAAGGAGTACAAAGGAGGTTCACCAGATTGATTCCTGGGATGGCAGGACTTTCATATGATGAAAGACTGGGTCAACTAGGCTTATACTTGCTGGAATTTAGAAGATTGAGGGGGGGATCTTATTGAAACGTATAAAATCCTAAAGGGATTGGACAGGCTAGATGCAGGAAGATTGTTCCCGATGTTGGGGAAGTCCAGAATGAGGGGTCACAGCTTGAGGATAAAAGGGAAGCCTTTTAGGACCGAGATGAGGAAAAACTTCTTCTCACAGAGAGTGATGAACCTGTGGAATTCTCTGCCACAAGAAACCGTTGAGGCCAGTTCATTGGCTATATTTAAGAGGGAGTTAGATATGGCCCTTGTGGCTAAAGGGATCAGGGGGTATGGAGAGAAGGCAGGTACAGGGTTCTGAGTTGGATGATCAGCCATGATCATACTGAATGGCGGTGCCGGCTTGAAGGGCTGAATGGCCTACTCCTGCATCTATTTTCTATGTTTCCAACAAGACTTCTCTAGACTGTAGAGTGGTTCCAGTGGTTTCTTTGAGTTAAGAACTAATAACAATGCTGGACTTCTTCCAATTTAGAAGGAACGTCAGTTTGATGCATCTCTTCTGCTGCACTTAGTTTCTATAGCTGACCACTGTGTTTCTGCTCCGCAACTTGCCCATTTCTTTGTGCTTCTTCAGGAGAGCTTGGCCAGCACATTTTGAAACTCCTGTCTGCCACAAAATTTCAGTTCGGGAGACCTTCCTGATGCAGGATGACCACTAGTGCCTTGATACTATGCTCACTCTTGGTATAAGAACTTATGATTTGAAGGTTAAAATGGTCACTTCTGCTGCACCCTCACCTTTTAGTCTGGTTGTCCTTCACCCAGTTTGATTCCTTCTACACCTGCTTCTGTTCCAGTTAATCAGTTTAGTTCATTGAATTCATTATGTCATTGATGATTAACAGCTGTATGTTATCTTTGTTTAATCATACACTGGGCTATATACCTACAAGGTAATCCAGTTTTTATTTGAAAAGTGGACTAATACTTAATATGTTACTTTATTATAATGAAATACAAAACATTCTCTAACATTTAATTTCTTGGAAAATGGTTGTTTGCAAATCTAAAATTTGCTCTTTTCTATTGACACACTAACGCAGAAGACAAAAAATAAACATCTAAAACAAAATTTATATAAACCTAGGATGTTTAAGACTTTTGCACACTATTGTATATAAAGAAAAAGATGGGTTATTGACAGTGCAACTGTGCCAGAAACTGTTGAGGTGTCAGTCCTCAGCTGGCACTCCTGATCTCATCAATAGATCGACCGAGTGAGCCACTGCGGCAATATGTAAGGACTTCCTGTGAGGGAATGTGCTGGGCAGGGCGATGTCAACGGAGCTCAGGACTGCATACTACCTGGTATGGTGACAGACGTATGGCCTTACAGGGTGAGGAGAACATAGCTGTCTGTCACAATATGCTTGTCTATGACCACCCGCAAGTTCCTTTAGTATCTCAAACTTCATTAAGGTCAGAATGACCTGATTGCACTCAGATGGGTTTGATGCAGCCAGCTTTTACTGAATGGGAAGTGTTTATTTTCCTCAATTCACTTGATTTTGTGAAGGTTGGTGGCATCCTGGTGTATGGAAGGACAAGTGATGCATGCCTGCAAAGGCAGCCATGGTGCTAGAGACCGCTTTGACATTTCATTGATATACTGAGTTACAGTGTTAAACTGAATATTATTGTAATTGTAGCTGTATTTGGGCCACAACAGAACACACTCAGCTCTTGAATATGCAAGAGGTCTTGCAGATATCAGCACCACTAATGAAGTACTCCCTAGATTGAGCTGGCAGTTTCTTAACTATATTAACTCTGTCTTATTGCCTCCCTCCTTTAGAAGGGCCTTAAAGAATAGTACATGGTCTAGTAACACTCCACAATAAATTACAATGGGAACACATTCAACCTTGCTGTTGCAGAAGATCATATTCAAGATTGTGCTGGTATTAAAGTAAAAGGCAGTTATGTTATTTTCTGGGTATGTGGTTTGATTTCCTACTTCTGTCTGCAGCATGATACTGTCCTTTGCAGTCCTGTCCTGTACCTTCAGCAATTTGGCATCTCATTTTTAGCTATTGCCTAGTAGTTTCCTGGCTTTAAACTCCTCACTGAAACAGAATTCACCCTTGGCTTGAGCACGGAATATGCTGGGTGCTTATCTATAATATCATAGATTCTGGTGAGAAGTCTTAACCTAAGGGCTGGAAGGATGTGAGTTTTGAGCTGCCAAATCTAATGTGAATCTATCCCATTCACCACAATGAATATGCCACATAACATGATGGAGGATATCTTAGTATGAAGATGATCATTCATACTACATCATACTCAATCACATCATGGTCAGAGCTTTTGCAACAAATACATTTTTGAGGATAAGGTCAAAGTAGCAACTGGACTAGCTGGAATAATGGGCTGAAAAGTGACAGATGGAAATTATCGCGGACACGTGTGAGGTGTTGTACTCTGAGAACACCAACCAGGATAGGGCACTGAGAAGTGTGGTAGAACAGACGGATCTGGAAATACAGATCCATTAACTCTTTGAAAGGGGTGTCACAGGTATATAGGGCCATAAAGAAAGCTTTAGGCACATTAGCCTTCATAAATCAATGTACTGAATACAGGAGTTGGATGTTATGTTGAAATTGTATAAGACATTGGTGAGGCCTAATTTGAAGTATTGGGTGCAGTTTTGGTCACTGACCTACAGGAAAGATGTAAATAAGATTGAAAGAATGCAGAGAAAATCTACAAGTATCTTCCTAAGACTTGAAGACCTGAGTTAGAGGGAAAGGATGGAAAGGTAAGGAATTTATTCCCAAAAGCATGGAAGAATCAGGGGAGATTTGATAGAAGTATACAAAATTATGAAGGTTATAGATAAGAGCACGTGCAAGCAGGCTTTTTCCACTGAACTGGGTGAGACTACAACTAGATGTTACGTGTTAGGGGTGAAAGGTGAAATGTTTTAGGGGAATGTGGGGGGGGGGAGAGAGCTTCTTCACTTAGCAGGTGATGACAGTGTGGAACAAGCTGCCAGTGCAAGTGGTGGATAAGGGGTTGATTTCAATATTTAAAAGAAATTTGGATAGGTACATGGATGAGCAGGATATTGAGGGCTATGGATCCAGGTTCCAGTCGATGGAAGTATGTAGATTAATGGTATGGCACAGACTGTGGCACAGGGCCTCTTTCTGTACTAAAGTAATATTCTACCATGTTACCTCTGGTGAGGGACATCGAAGAAACCCCATCCAGAGTACAACTTGTTCTCTTGCTGCTCCTAGTGCTTCTTTCAAGTGATGCTCAAAATCTTTCATGCCCTGGTATAAGTTCATGACACTTGCATGAGTTCCATTCAGAGTTAAGGATTCCCACAGCCATTAATTCCTGATTGTATTCCAGTGTGTGCACACCATTCATGAATTTGCCTAGACTGATTTGCCAGACTTTTCTATGGGATAGATCTTCCAATTTTGCTGAGTCTGGAAATGTTGGTGAAGGACAGAAGAGAATGGCATACAGTATATCATTGCATACTTCATATTAGTTGCCTCGATCATTCACAGATTGTCCATCCTATCTTTTTATCACAATTTTAGCGATCAGTTACGAATCAACAACACTGTTATAGATCTAGAGTTATGGAATAACTATTTCTGAATCTGTTCCTACTGATTGGGAAAATATTTTCTGTTCATAACAAAGCACCATTAAAGAATTAGAGAATTTTACAATAATCCAGAAATTTCAATTAATTTATTTAAATTCCTTATTTGCTAAGGTGAGATTTAAAATCCTGTCTCCTACCCCTAGATTGATAATACAGTATTATAACTACTACGCTGCTGAGTTCTTATTACCTTATTAATCTATTCCTCTATGACTCTAATTCTTCTTTAAAGACCATCTTGTTTGGCCCCAGTTCCCCACTGACAATTCTCTATGAATCCAATTCTTGCACTGATGCTCATTATTTCATGATTTTCGTTATCCAGCAGTAGCTGGTTGACCTTCGACTCGTAAGGGAGAATGAGGCAGTCATAGATGAGAGCTACAGGGAGGTAGTCACACCTAGGCTGTCGGAAGCAGGTCGTTGGGTGACAGTCAGAGGGGGGAAAGCCAAGGTGAGTAGACAGGTAGTGCAGAGCACCCCTGTAGCAATTCCCCTGAATAATAAGTTTACTGTCCTGGATACTGTTGGCGGGGACGACCGACCAGAAGTGAGCCATGGTGGCATGGCCTCTGGCACCGAGTCTGACCCTGTGCAGAAGGGTGGGAAGGAGAAGAGGAGAGCTGTCGTCATTGGAGACTCTGTAGTCAGGGGAGCAGACAGGAGATTTTGTGGATGTGAGAAGGACACCTGCATGGTTTGTTGCCTCCCGGGTACCAGGGTCCGGGATGTCTCTGACCAGGTGCACGACATCCTGGTATGAGAGGGAAAGCAACCAGAAGTCGTGATACATGTTGGTACCAATGACATAGGCAGGAAGAGGGATGAGGTCCTGAAGTGTGAGTTTCGGGAACTAGGCAGAAGGATGAAGAACAGGACCTCAAGGGTGGTGTTCTCAGTATTGCTGCCAGTGCTACGTAATAGTGATGGTAAGAATTGGAGGAGATGGCAGTTGAATGCGTGGCTGAGGAGTTGGTGCAGGGGGCAGGGTTTTAGATTTTTGGATCATTGGGATCTCTTCTGGGGAAGGTAGGACCTGTACAGATTGGATGAGTTGCACCTGAACTCGAAGGGGAGGAATATCCTTACAGGTAGGTTTGCTAGCATGGATCAGGAGGGTTTAAACTAATTTGCAAGGGGGATGGGACCCAGAGCGATAGAGCAGTGAAAGAAGTGCATGGAGTAAAGCCAGATCTAACATATAGAGAGGTTTTGAGGAAAGAGAAACAGAATAAAGGGTGTAAAGGTAGGAAGGTAGAAGGGCTAAAGTGCGTGTACTTCAATGCAAGAAGCATCAGGAACAAAGGTGATGAACTGAGAGTTCGGATACATACATGGAATTATGAAGTAGTTGCCATCACAGAGACTTGGCTGGCACCAGGGCAGGAATGGATTCTCAATATTCCTGGATTTCAGTGCTTTAAAAAGGGATAGAGAAGGGGGGAAAGGGGAGGAGGAGCGGCATTACTGGTGTATTCCAGCTGCAGAAAGGGTGGGTAATGTAGCAGGATCCTCTTTTGAGTCAGTATGGGTGGAAGTCAGGAACAGGAAGGGAGCAGTTACTCTATTGGGAGTATTCTATAGGCTCCCTGGTAGCAGCAGAGATACCGAGGAGCAGATTGAGAGGCAGATTTTGGAAAGGTGCAAAAATAACAGGGTTGTTATCATGGGTGACTTCAACTTCCCTAATATTGATTGGTACCTGATTAATTCCTTGGGTTTAGATGGGGCAGAGTTTGTTAAGTGTGTCCAGGACGGATTCCTGTCACAGTATGTTGACAGGCCGACTAGGGGAACGCCATACCAGATCTAGTATTAGGTAACGAACCAGATGAGGTCACAGTGGATGGTGGTGCAGTGGATGTGATCTACATGGATTTTAGTAAGGCATTTGACAAGGTTCCACACGGCTTATTCAGAAAGTTTGGCCAGGTGGATTCAGAATTGGCTTGCCTGCAGAAGGCAGAGGGTCGTGGTGGAGGGAGTACATTCGGATTGGAAGGTTGTGACTAGTGGGTTGGCAAGTTTGCAGACCACACAAAGGTTGGTGGTGTTGTAGATGGTGTAGAGGATTGTCGAAGATTGTAGAGAGACACTGATAGGATGCAGAAGTGGGCTGAGAAGTGGCAGATGGAGTTCAACCCAGAGAAGTGTGAGGTGGTACACTTTGGAAGGACAAACTCCAAGGCAGAGTACAAAGTAAATGGCAGGATACTTGGTAGTGTGGAGGAGCAGAGGGATCTGGGGGGGTACATGTCCACAGATCCCTGAAAGTTGCTTCACAGGTAGATAGGGTAGTTAAGAAAGCTTATGGGGTGTTAGCTTTCCTAAGTCGAGGGATAGAGTTTGAGAGTCGCGAGGTAATGATGCAGCTCTATAAAACTCCCGTTAGGCCACACTTGGAGTACTGTGTCCAGTTCTGGTCGCCTCACTATAGGAAGGATGTGGAAGTATTGGAAAGGGTACAGAGGAGATTTACCAGGACGCTGCCTGGTTTAGAGAGTATGGATTATGATCAGAGATTAAGGGAGCTAGGGCTTTCCTCTTTGGAGAGGAGGAGGATGAGAGGAGACATGATAGAGGTATACAAGATATTAAGAGGAATAGATAGAGTGGATAGCCAGTGCCTCTTCCCCAGGGCACCACTGCTCAATACAAGAGGTCATGGCTTTAAGGTAAGGGGTGGGAAGTTCAAGGGGGATATTAGAGGAAGGTTTTTTACTCAGAGAGCACTGCCTGAGTCAGTGGTGGAGGCAGATACACTAGTGAAATTTAAGAGACTACTAGACAGGTATACGGAGGAATTTAAGGTGGGGGGTTATATGGGAGGCAGGGGTTGAGGGTCGGCACAACATTGTGGGCCGAAGGGCCTGTACTATTCTATGTTCTATCCCTGACCTAAATGACCATATTAATATTCAAGCTATTATTGTATTATTTTGTAATCTTCCTTTTAACTTTTAGCTTTTCTCTTACCATATAATCTTCTTTTGTTGCGGATGGTTCCTTTCGTAGCCAGTTGAAAGTGTCTTCAACGTTCCACTTCACAGTTTTCCTGATATCTGGTGTAGCATTCCTGGGGAAGCAGCAAAAAGTAATCAGGACAAAATGGATCCTAAGATCATTATTTCCAAACAGACAAAAAGAATCAAGATCCTTCTCAGAGCCTGAAATACATTATTTTACTTTAAAATTCTATAATCACGTCAACAACAACTCCAAAGGGGTTTGGGAAAACTTTCACTATACCTGAAACCATAATCAACCTGTTATCTGACAGACACAGTAATTCCCACAATAGGTTGGAATGTTTCAATTCTTGCTTAACAGCCAACATAAGATTCATACAGTGTACCAGTTACTTGAAAACAAACCAAAACCGCTGAGAGACTGCATACTGGAGTGGACACTATATGGTGTGCTTCCAAAATAACCAAGTTCCAAGTAGAAAAAGGTATGTTTGATCCTTTATTATGAAACCAGCAGAGATGAACAATCTTATAGTGATAAAAAACTATAAAACTAAATTAGTAATATGGTGAAATAAGAATAACTAGTATAATTAAACATAATTAATACAATAAGTTTTTAAATTAGCAGTCATAAAAAAAAATCACCCCAGCTGAATCCCTCTCAACAAGACTCAGCTGACTACATCAAAGCAAGAATGTATTTACTTCTACCACGCCCCAACCCACAAAAAACATGATACACAAAGTACAATACAGATAGACAGAAAATACATGCATGGCTAAGTACAGTATGAAAACAGGCCCTTATACTGCCAATTAGCCCCATTTACCTGCATTCGGCTCATGTTCCTTTAAACCATTCCTATTCACATCTTTTAAATGTTCTACCATATTTCTATCTACCACTTCTTCTAACAGCTTTTTCCGTAAGTCCAACACGCTCTATGTTAAAAACCTATCACTCAGATCCCCTTTAAATCTTCCTTCTCTTACCATGAATCTATGCCCAAGTCTTAGACTCTTCCAGAAAGGACTGTGACCATACACCTCTTCTACGTCCCTTGTGATTTTATAAACCTCTGTAAGGTCACCCCTTAGCCTCCTATGCTCCAGGAAAAAAAGTCCCATCCTATCCAGTTTTTCTTTTTAACTCAAGCCCTCCAATCCCGGTAACATCCCTGTGAATCTTTTCCGCACCTTTTCAAAGTAAATTTATCAAGGTATGTACAGTGGTATGCAAAAGTTTGGGCACCCCTGGTCAAAATTTCTGTTACTGTGAATAGCTGAGCGAGTAAAAGAAGACCTGATTTCCAAAAGGCATAAAGTTAAAGATGACACATTTCTTTAATATTTTAAGCAAGATTACTTTTTTATTTAAACGCAAACAACAGGAATTCTGCAGATGTTGGAAATTCAAGCAACACACATCAAAGTTGCTGGTGAACGCAGCAGGCCAAGCAGCTGACGAAGGGTCTCGGCCTGAAACGTCGACTGCACCTCTTCCTACAGATGCTGCTTGGCCTGCTGCGTTCACCAGCAACTTTGATGTGTGTTGCTTACTTTTTTATTTCCATCTTTTACAGTTTCACAATAACAGAAAAGGAAAAGGGCCCGAAGCAAGTTTGGGCAGCCTGCATGGTCAGTACTTAGTATACTTTTAACTTAACTGGCGCCAAACAATTGGTACTAGAACGTATAATCATCACAGCGATATTTGATTCTGCGCTTCACACTCCCTGGATTGCAAATATTAAATATTAAAAAGTTAAAATTAGTAAATATTAAAAATTTAAATTATAAATCATAAATAGAAAATAGGAAAATGGGAAGTAAGGTAGTGCAAAAAAACCGAGAGGCAGGTCCAGATATTTGAGGGTACGCCCCAGATCCGGGTCAGAATCCCTTCAGCAGTCTTATCACAGTTGGAAAGAAGCTGTTCCCAAATCTGGCCATACGAGTCTTTAGAGGAAGGTTTTTTACTCAGAGAGTGGTTGGTGCGTGGAATGCACTGCCTGAGTCAGTGGTGGAGGTAGATACACTAGTGAAATTTAAGAGACTACTAGACAAGTATATGGAGGAATTTAAGATGGGGGGTTATCTGGGAGGCAGGGTTTGAGGGTTGGCACAACACTGTGGGCCGAAGGGCCTGTACTATTCTATGTTCTATCCCTGACCTAAATGATCATATTAATATTCAAGCTATTATTATATTATTTTGTAATCTTCCTTTTAACTTTTAGCTTTTCTCTTACCATATAATCTTCTTTTGTTGCAGATGGTTCCTTTTGTAGCCAGTTATAAGTATCTTCAACAATAAAAGTAACACCCTCTTTGGCAAGTATCACAGCTTGTAAACACTGTCTGTAGCCAGCTAAGAGCCTTTCAATTCTTGTTTGGGGAATTTTCACCCATTCTTCCTTGCAAAAGGCTTCTAGTTCTGTGAGATTCTTGGGCCATCTTGCATGCACTGCTTTTTTGAGGTCTATCCACAGATTTTCGATGATGTTTAGGTCAGGGGACTGTGAGGGCCATGGCAAAACCTTCAGCTTGCGCCTCTTGAGGTAGATTTTGAGGTGTGTTTATACCTCATTATCTTGTTGTGTAAGCCAATCTCTTTTCACCTTCAGATTTTTTACTTCCAGAATTTGCTGGTATTTAATTGAATTCATTCTTCCCTCTACCAGTGAAATGTTCCCTGTGCCACTGGCTGCAACACAAGCCCAAAGCATGATCGATCCACCCCCGTGCTTAACAGTTGGAGAGGTGTGATTTTCATGAAAATCTGCACTCTTTTCTCCAAACATACCTTTGCTCATTGCGGCCAAAGAGTTCTATTTTAACTTCATCAGTCTACAGGACTTGTTTCCAAAATGCATCAGGCTTGTTTAGATGTTCCTTTGCAAACTTCTGATGCTGAATTTTGTGGTGAGGACGCAGGAAAGGTTTTCTTCTGATGACTCTTCCATGAAGGTCATATTTGTGTAGGTGTCGCTGAACAGTAGAACATTGCGCCACCACTCCAGAGTCTGCTAAATCTTCCTGAAGGTCTTTTGTAGTCAAACGGGGGTTTTGATTTGCCTTTCCAGCAATCCTATGAGCAGTTGTCTCGAAAAGTTTCCTTGGTCTTCCAGACCACAACTTGACCTCCACCATTCCTGTTAACTGCCATTTCTTAACTACATTATGAACTGAGGAACCGGCTACCTGAAAAGGCTTTGCTATCTTCTTATAGCCTTCTCCTGCTTTGTGGGCATCATTTATTTTAATTTTCAGAGTGCTAGGCAGCTGCTTAGAGGAGCCCATGGCTGCTGATTGTTGGGACATGGTTTGAGGAGTCAGGGTATTTATAAAGCTTTGAAATTTGCATCACCTGGCCTTCCCTGACAATGACTGTGAACAAGTCATAACCCTGACATGCTAATTAAGGTCTGAGACCCTGGTAAGTTATCTGAGAGCTCGAATCTCTTGGAGTGCCCAAACTTTTGCATGGTGCTCCTTTCCTCTTTCTCCCACTCTAAAATTGTACAAAACAAAAATAGTACACTAACCTTGCTTAAAATGTTGAAAAGAATGTTTCATCTTTAAATTTATGACTTTTGGAGATCAGTTCATCTTTTACTCACTTAACTATTCACAGTAACAGAAATTTTGACCAGGGGTGCCCAAACATTTGCATGCCACTGTATATGTACCATATACTACCTTGAGATTCATTTTCTTGCAACAAATAAATACAACAGAATCATTGAAAGAGTACAGAAACAGCTATTTTCTTTGGAAACAACTCTATTTCTATCTTTAATATCTCTATTTTTCCCTTTCAGGGTTCTTTTGAAAACCCTGACCTGGAGTCATACACTGACTTCCGTTCTTTGTGGGAATGGGACCTGCTCTCGGGATCTCATGACTGGCTGCTATACGATGTACCAAGGACGCTCTCAGGGTTCTGGGATTTCACGGCTCTGGAAGCAGGTGGAACCAAGGTCGATGCCTCCGCAGGAAATTGGTGTGTTATGGGAGTACACGGAAGATCAAAAGCAGCAAGCTGGCTGCTGACTGTATGCCTAGAGACCTAATTTTTTTGGGCACGGATCTTGGAAAAAGCTCGGAAATCAGCGAGTTGTTTATTATGTCTCCCCTCTCGCTGTGAAATGGGGATGCCTCTTTTACCCTTATTAGGGAGAGAGAGCGCCTGGAATATGTGGAATACTGGGTGAACTAGTAGTCTTTGGGGTACTGCAAGTCTGTGTCTTTATTGATGCTTTGTTGCACGCTTCAGTACTTGGTGGGGGAGGGGGAATCGTCGCTTTGTTGCTGCTTATTGTGGGTGGGGGCTTTGGAGTTCTGTCATTTAACTGTCATTCATTCTTTGGAGCATTCGCTGTTTTTGTGGATGGTTGCGAAGAAAAAGAATTTCAAGTATATTGTATATATTTCTCTGATAATAAATGTACCTTTGAAACATGAACTGGCAAACTGTGTCAAACTGTTTCTTAGAGGTAAATTACAGGCTGCAGATTCCAGCAATAGCAGTTTAAATCTAGTAGGGTTCTGAGTTGCCTGCAAAATGTACCCGTATATCGCCAGTGGCATCTTCCCAAGAGCCCAGCTTAAAGACATCGTTCCTGTGGTAAGGTAACCAGAACTGCAAACAATATTCCGAGTGTCAACCTCTCATATAGTTGATATAGTTAACATAGTGTCCCAACTCTTCTATCAATACCTTGACTAATGAAGCCAAGCATGCCAGACACATTCTTCAACAACCTTTCTACCTGTGTCGCCACTTCAAAATCAGATTATTATCACTGACATATTTGTAAAACATTGTTTTGTGGCATCAGTACAGTGCATGACATAAAAATTACTCTTAAGTTATACATATCTGAATAGTACAAAAGAGGAACAGCAAGGTAATGTTCATGGGTTCATAGACCATTCATAAATCTGATGGTGGAGAAGAAGGTACTCCTAAAATGTGAATGTGGGTCTTCAGGCTCCCCTCCCCAATGGTAGTAATGAAAAGATGGTGAAGGTCCATAATGATAGATGCTGCCTTCTTGAGGCACCCCCTTTTGAAGATATCCTCAATGTTAGGAAGGGTTATGCATCATACAAATACATTGGATTCCAATTAATTGGGACACATCAGGACCAGTATATTTTGGCCCAGTTAAACGGCTGCCCCAATTAGCCAAAGTTTCATGGAAATAGTTTAAAAGGTATAAAAAGACAAACTATTGTTTAACTGAGTAAAAAACTCAGTATGTAAATGAAATTAGAACACTACTATTGTACTGTAAAACTTTGCACGAGTTCCTAATAGTTATCAACAGAAGAAATTCATGCACACTGCTGTTCTTTTGATTGACTGTAAATGAACAAAATCAGTGCAGACATCTAGGAGTGCCTTCATACAATGCTTTCAACGTCTGCATCCTCCAAATCTTCATTTTCACTGTAACATTCAAGATGGTTGTTGACACCTTCAAACACTTCATAGTTCCTGACTTAATGAAGTAGTGAAATAACTTCATTTTCACTCCCGATTGTTTCTGGTATCTTCAAGCCTCAATGGTTGAAACCACAGTAAGCAAAACAGTTCTGAATAGCCTTATTGCTTAGTTATCGCCAACTATCAGTGGCAAAAATTACTGCTTTTTGAACACAAACATATGTAATTAACACATTTAAAAACTGTCCCCTCTAAGCATGGCGTAGCATCTAATGGCCACACAAGTGATGTGACTGATGCTAGTTAGAAACTGTTTGGCTACAGGCTCCCGTCCCATTAAGCGGCAGAGTGTCCCAAATAAACAAAAGGAATGTCAGCTATTTTCTCGATTAGTTTTTATTCTTTACGAGTGGTCCCAAATAAGTGGCTGCCCCGATTAACCGATGGCCCAATTAACTGGAATCCATTGTACTACTTTGAGATTTCTTAGTCATTTACAGGAAAATAAAGAAATACAATAGAGTTTATGAAAATTCTACAAAAACAAAGACTGACAAACAACCAATGTGTAAAAAAAGATAAACCATGCAAATAAAAATAAAACTGAGATCATGAGTTGTAGAATACTTGAAAGTGAGTCTGCAGGTTGTAAATCAGTTCAGAGTTGTGGTGAGTGAAGTTAGTGACAATGGTTAAGGAGCCTGATTGTTGAAGAGTAATAACTATTCCCGAACTTGGTGGTGTGGTACCTAAGACACCTGTGCCTCCTATCCAATGGCAGGAATGAGAAGACAGCATGGTGGGATTCTTTGATGATTGATACTGCTTTCCTGTGGCAGCACTCCATATAAATGTGCTCAATGGTGGGGAGTGCTTGCCTGGGATGGACTGGGCAGTATCCACCACTTTCTGTAGATTTTTCCATTCTTGGGTACTGGTGTTTTTATACTAGGCCATGGCGCAACCAGTTAGGATACTTTCCACTGTGCCTCTATAAAAGTTTGTCAAAGATTTTAGTGACATGACAAATCTAAGCAAACTTCTAAGAAAGCATAGGAGCTGAATGCCTTGTTTGTGATGGTACTTGCTTGCTGGTGCCAGGACAGATCCTCTGATATGATACTGTCAAGGAATTTAGAGCTACCGTTCCTCTCTGCTTCTGAACCCCTAATGAGGACTGGTTTATTGTCTTCTGGCTTCCTCCTCCTGTAATCAATAATCGGTTCCTTGGTTTTGCTAACATTGAGTGAGAAGTTGTTGTGGCACCACTCAAGCAGGTTTTCAATCTTCTTCCAATAAGCTGATTTGTCACTATCTTTGATTCGGCCAACAGTGGTGTTGTCTGCAGACTTAAAAACGGCATTGGCCACACAATCATTGGTATAAAGGCAGTAACACAGGGTACTTAAGCACACAGCCTTGTAGTGCAGCTATGCTGATGATGTTCTACCAATACGTACTGATTGGGGTCTGCCAGCAAGGAAAATGAGGATCCAGTTGCACAGGGAGGTATCGAGGCTCATGTTTTGGAGCTTAGTGAACTCCTCTGAGATAGATCCTCCGAGATGCTGATGCCCAGGAACTTGAATTCTTTTCATCGCTGATCCCGCTAATGAGGACTGGTGTGTGTTCTTCCGACTTCCTCATCCTGAAGTCCACAAATCAATGCATAGAACTACGTATTTGTACTGCTAGACCTTTCTGTTCTACAATGCTCTCCAAGGCTCTGCCACTTACATGCAAGACTTACTTTGGCTTAGCTTACCAAAATGCAGCACTTTGCACTTGTCTGAGTTAAATTCTATCTTCCATTCTTTGGTCCAGTTTCCCAGTTGACCTGAATCCTTTGTAATCTTGGATAATCTTCATCACGATCGATCATACCACCAATTTTGGTGTCAGTAACCTTGCTGACCATGCCAACTATATTCTCATCCGAATCAATATAGACAATGAACAATGATTCAGCACCAACCCCTGCTGTATACTGTTGGTCAGGCTTCTAATCTGAAAAACTCTCCACAACCACCCTCTGACTATTTCTACTAAGCTAATTTTGTATCCAATTGGCTACCTCACCCTAACCTTCCAGACCAGCCGACTACAGGGAACCTTGTTAAAAGCCTTGCTGAAGTCCATTCAGACGATGTTAATCGTTTTGGTCATCTCTTCAAAATACTCATCAAATTAGACAGAAGCCATACTGACTATTCCTACTTAGTTCATATGTTGAAAGCCAAATAAATGCAGGTGCTGACAATCTAAAATAAAGGCAGAAGATGTTGGGAATACACAACAGGTTAGGTAATCTTTGTGAGGAGAAAAACAAGTTTAACATTCTCAAAATGTTAACAGATCAGAAGCCTTCATCAGAACTGGAAATCAGAATATCTTTTCGAGTTCTGTTGAAAGGTCATTGAACTAAAAACATAACACTATTTGGAGCACAATTTTGCAAAGTGTAAGCTTGAAGTCATCACAATCTGAGTTCATTATACTATTAAGGAATTAATTCAAATCTCTTGCATTTTATGCTCGCTTTGAATATTGTTATGAATAAAATAAATTTGGGAGTAAACAATACATATAGTTGTTGCATGGGGTTCATAATTCCAATGTATATGAAACAAACATTTCACATAGCAGCCTTGCACTTTGCTGAAGCGTTATTTAAAATACCATCATCACTATTTTAAACATTTCATGCAGTAACACATTGGGAAGCACATGTGAGAATCTACCTGAATACTGCCACTGTGATCATCCCAGGGAGAGCCATTCTTAATATTGACATTGAGTTACATTTGGTCCGAATACTGAAACTGGGAACATTGCAGATAGAATCCATCTGAATACTGGAAGCATAGTGGAGCTTGTCTAAATTTTGATAAAGGAAACATTGCCAGGTATTTGAATTTGAATACAGATAGGGAGATCATGACAAGAAAAATTCTGAGTACTAGTTATGGGATTAATCAAAACTTTGACTGGATGTAGGGAATCTATAAGAAAGAATTGTCTCAAAAGTATTTTTTTGCACAGTACTACCATTTTCTGACATTGTACAGAATGGAAAGCCAATAATGAGATTATTCTGTTTGAATTGTGTCACTCCAGTCTATTATTTTTTTCCTTCTTAAATAACAATTTCTACTTGGTGGTCACCCAGTCCTTAGGTACCAAGCTTGTATTTAAAGAGCATTAGAAAATGTTTAGTTAGAGCCTGTGTTATTTCCTTTCATTTCTTTTAAGAGCCTGGGTTACTGGGCCTAATATTTTTTTTTACTTCTAAGCATGCTAGGCCTCTTATTATGTCCTCCCTCTGTTCATCATTTCCAATAATTACATATCATTTCCTTCTTCGGTGAAGATACTTTGGATACTTTCACTTGTCAGCACATTAGCAAAGAACATTAACTCATACTCAGGAGTAACATTACTGAACACAACAACATCCCAGAAACAGTCAGTCGTGATATTGTAAAATTGCAAAATCTATCTTTATATTGATTCTGAGAACATACAATGAAAGATTTTAACTTGAACACTGTGAACTTCTCAAAATATACATAAATACTGAAGGTGGGAACATCCCAAGATGAAGTAGTCGAAATGTTTTCCCCAGTAAACCAACCTGGATTCAATCATCCGCTTTGCCGACTCTGCATATTTAAAAAGCAATCTTCGAGCTTCCTCCCTGTATTTAATACGAGACAATCTGCAAGATTAAATATTTACAATGATGACACAGTGGCAATTTCAACATAATGAACTACGTAGCATGAACATAAATCACAGCAAAATGTGAGAACTATATCTTCATAATCATGGAACATTTCTTCCAAACGACCGTTATTGAGACAGAACAGTAAATTTATTATCTAAGTACGAATATGTCACCATATTCTTGCAGGCATTCACAGTAGGACAAAGAAATACAACAGAGTCAATGAAAAGCTACACAAAAACAATCAATGTGAAAAATACCACGAACACGAGTTACAGAGTCCTTGAAAGTGAGTCCATAGACTGTGGAAGTTACCCACACTAGTTCTGGAGCCTGATGGTTGATGATCAATAACTGTTCCTGAAACCGGTGGTGTGGGACGCAAGGCTTCTGTATCTCCTTCCCGATGGTAGCATTGAGAAGAGCAGCTTGTTCTTGGTTGTGCAGGGGAGTTTATGCAGAGGGAATTACATGGATGGGTTGGAAAGTACTTGCAGTAGTCTTTTATGGAATACTGAGTTCAATATATGAATCGCCGTATATATGCCTAATCTGTATTATTCCCCCCAAAAAATATCACATTACCTAATAGGAATGTCATTCATTACTTCTCGGAACATGGAAGGTGACACGACAGGATCACAATCACTCGGCAGCAAAGGATCCTTGCCCTTGTCAATTGCCTTGCGTTCCAAAAGCCAGCGGTTAAATGAATCACGTGGTGGATCAATCCCTGCCAGGGTAAACAAATTAATGTTAAAAGTACTCACAGACTAATATCTTGTCTGGATATTTCCATTTTCTCACATTTTTGCAGCAGCCACTAACTAAATGTAATAGAAAAACTTGCTTCAATTTGTCCATTATTTTCTATTATTGTGTATATTGGGTGTCACAACCACAATTACTCAAAAAAAATTTGTATGTCATTTAAACATTGGAACAATCAAAATTTAAAGGAGAACGTGTGCTTTGGAAGTAATTTAGCACAGGAAATATCCACCAAATTTGATCAGTGGTTAGCTAGTTGATTTCAGGATTGCCATTGAGAACATTACAACCAGTTTCAATTGAAAGAGGCTAGGTTTCCCCCTTTTCCCCCAACAGTTATTCAATCTATAGTTGGCAAATTCACAATAGTTATTATGTTAGGACACAAACGGTTTAATTACTATGCTTTCCAAATCAATTATTACTGCCTCGCCTAACACACAAGGCAAAGTTCAAGGAGGCTCTGATCTTCAGCAAGAGTCAGAATCTTGAGAATGTTCAGGAAAATCAAATTCAACCATACCCTATGTAGCATTCCCTTACTCTATACTATAAGAACCCTGTTGCTGAAAAGAAGGGACATGCATTTATATTGTCAGGACAGAGTTCCAAACAACCAATGGTGTACGTTTGAAACATTTGCTATTGAATATCAAGAAACATGACAGCCAATTTGGACATAGTAAGCTCCAATAAATATCAGAGATAAACAACCAGTTAATCAATCTTACCAGTTAATATTACCCAGTACATCTTTTTCATTAGATGATGCCCTAGGGTCTGAGGTGTTTAAAATACTGAAAATTGGGCTTGTACCAAATAAAGTGTGAACAGTGGAAGAGTATTTGATTGAAACAAGGGATTTTGAAGGGACTTGGCAGGGTCCACTTTGAGAACATCTTCCTGTGTGAAAAATCTAGAACTAGGCATCACTGTTTAAAGAAAGTAAGTCTCCCATTTAAGACAGAGATGAGCTGAAATTTCTTTTTGCAGAGAATCAACTCCTCAAAGAGCAATGGAAGCACAATCTTTAAAATTTTAAATCAGATATAGATAGGTTCTCAGTATTACCTAAAGTAGGCAAAAATGAGGGACTGAGGGAAAATAAAATCAAACATTTATTTACTATACAGTCAAGTGACCTGCACAATTCATGTTTCTATGGCAAGTAGAAAGGAAAGGGAAATTAACATTTCTGCTCTGAAATCAACCCTAAGCCTGAAGTTTGAAATGCTTTCTCTTTCACACTTTCTGATTTGTTTTTGTGCATATCAAGAACAGTCAAACATTTCTGCCTTGCCAGCTATAGAGATTACCTTCTCTCTGTTGACACAGCTCCAGGTAGTGTTGTCTCAGTTTTAATGTCAGTTGTGCTCGTAGTACTTCCACATCTGGATGTGGCGGAAACAGCTCAATTGGAGCAAGCTCCTTAATCACTGCATTAGTTGGAACTTCAAGGTCCCAGTAAATACTGTAACACAAAATTGTAACCTGTAGTTTACATATCAAGCTTATATTTAGCTACTTCTAAGAAGTTCATAAAATGAACTCCATTGCCTAGAAAGTGGATTATGCAGTGCAGACTTTTTCTAGCATCACATAATTAAAAATACATGCCTTTTGGGGGAAAACACAAAAACATGGTTAATCTCTGGGATTTGCATAGTTCATGAAATATGATCCAGTTGCTTCCAGTTGTAGTCCATTGCGACACAGATTGATCATTTGACACATAGAATCCATGCAGAATGATGTTGTTCAATTTGTAATATAGTGTTAGTATTCCAGATGAAATTGGGTCATGTTTTTCTACTTCAGCATTTTTTACTTCAGTAACATTGTTTTTCACTCACAAGGAAGAACCTTCTCACACCATTCTATTCAAGGCAATTGTGAAATTTAAAGGACTACCCCCACAAATGACCATACAAATCTACAGGACACTGAATTAGGGAGGCCCAATTAACCACAGCAACTTTGGATGAAGTAACTCTTCCAATGATGCATCTGGGGTTATTCTACTGGGTATACTTAATGAACTAGAGCAACAAGACATACCCAAGTGCTCAGAGGGAGGAGAGCAAAACAGCAGTATGTCATCAGTACCAACCTCCATGAGGAGTAAGGAAGTCATTCTCCTACCAGCTCTCTGAAGAGCGATAAATACACATTGGCAATAGAGCTCAATGATCATCTTAGGCCCAGATCAATGATCTACTCGGGGATAAGCTACAGTCATGCTCAGACAGATCAGCTCATGAAGGTCAAAGTCACTTTCATCATTTCCTAGCCTGGGATTCAATCCAAGGAATAGCATCTACACCATATATCCATGTTTTCTCTTCAATGCAATATTAAGGTGGTGTTGGAATCCACTGTCTTTTGAAACTCTTTTAATAAGATATTAGATGAATTAATATGAAGCTATGAAGTTATAGCTTAATCATTTGTACTTTTTTGAAAAGCAAACTTTCACAGTATGTGGTGGTTTGTCCTGCCTTACTGGCAGAAGGTGCTATCGCAGTTACATATACCTTTTCATTTTTCTTTGGCCAAATATTAGCACATTACCAACGTGATGTAATGGTGCAACCATCTATCTTATTCTTATCTAAGGAATTTTCTGTTATCTGGATTATAAAAGGTGATGGATTTTTCAGAGGTGCCATCTTCATCTTCTTTTTATCTTCAGCCTTTGGTTTTCATTGCTTTGTTTCTCAGCTCTTCACTTAGTTTGCTTAGTATTTGTGTGTTTGTTTAGACTTTAAAATAAGCAATTGTTAAAAATCAAGATTGCTTGCCATTCCTGACCCCCAGAAGAACCCTAAGGATCAGAAAAATAAGAGATCCAACAATTTGGCACCCAAACGTGGGATGATTACTTGAAGAAAACTGGACAAAGAAAGGAAGTTTCAAGCAAGCATCTGAGAGGCAAGGCAGCTTCTTCTGTTCCTTAATGTCTGTGGAAGACCTTGGGAGGGTGGTTCAGTCAACCCAATGGGCAATGTTAACGGTGATGTCAATCATGTTGGAAGGCAGCCAACACTGACTAGTCCTCAGAAACAGCGACAACTTGGAAACTTTAAGGAGCTGCAAAGTGATACTGATTCAACAGAGGCTTCTAGTGGGTTAAATGATGATGACTGTAATGAGGTAATTGGTTTGACAGCTGTGGCAAGACTTGCCCCAGAAATAACTAAGAGAGAGAAAACATGCAAGACTGATGATTATGAAAGGAGACAGGAAGTTTATCATCAACTACCAGATTCAGAAAAAAATTGACAAATGGTCCAGGGAAGTTCCACATCCTAAAAAAGGAAGCTTAAAAACTTGGGTTGAACTTCAATGAATTAAGAATACATACAAATTGCATGGCGTTCAAATTTTAGCTACCATGCTAACAATTCAGCAAATAAACCAGTTGACACAGTGAGTTGAAGGTGGTAGAGAGAGGATAAACAGAACTTACCAGATGATTGGGATGAAGTTAGGAAATGGTTGGAACAACAAACCCCAACACAGGATGATTGCAAACAAGAGGCTTCAGATGATGTTTCTGAATAGGACAACTGCTACAAGAAGTTTGGATCATTTACTCATAAGTTCAACCAACAATTGGAGATAATATGGAAGAATCCACAAAAGCTCTTTCATATCAACCTTCATGGATGGTTTGAAACCAGATGTTGCCAAAATGGTGAAGCTGACAAAAGCAAATTGGATTGAAACTGCTGTTTCCTACAGTGATCTGGCGCAAACTGCCAAACAAGTAGAGTCCAAATGAAGTCCAAATAAGACTGGTACAGATGAACCAACTGCCTACACCTGCTAACCAACAGAACAAGTGGAACTGGAATTCACAGCACTATGTTGATTTACTAATTGGATATGAATGTGATTTTTTTACGTCTGCTCTATTACCTAGCCCTAAAAAGACACAAAGCGAATTTGGACAAAGCATCATTGCAACAAGTGGAAGTGATTTCTTGGGACTGAAAGTTTCCCAAGGCAAACAGGAAATCACTGAAAATCATGCAAAGGCTGTTAAATCATCAAAACCACCTACAACAGTTCAGCAACTTTGATCATTTCTGGGTTTCTGTAACCACAACAGAGCATGGACCGATTCATATGCTGCAATTACTCAACTCCTTACTTGTGTGCTGAAAAGCAGGAAGCACTCTGACAACTCTGTGACTCTTAATGAAGAACAGATAGCTTTCCAAAGCTTAAAGGTGATACTACGTACTGCACCTGCATTGGGAATCCCTGATACAAGATCATTTATCATATATGTCAGTGAGAAGCCTGGCTACATGACAGCTGTTGTAACTCAAGAACATGGAAATCAACAGTGTTTTGTGGGGTATTACTCTGCCAAATTAAGACAAATGCAGCCTTCAGATGAGGTTCATGTCCATAAGCAGTACAAGCAACTTACCTAGCAATCATGACTGTTTCCAACATTGTGCTAGATTAGAATTTAGATGTCTGATGTCCACACTGTGCATACTTTACTGAATATGAACAGGGCCTCTCAAGTGACAGCTGCTCGGTGATCCAAGTGGTCCACTGTTCCTGAGGCACCTAATATCATCCAACTAGCAAGTCCAGCGAATCCAGCTACACTGTTGTCAGTGGACATGAAAGATTACGATGATCATGACTGTACAAGAACAGTAACATGCCAAAAAGATGCAAATTACCATAAAGAAGTGCCTTTGTTCAACCCAGATCTGATATTGTACACCGATAGCTCCTTAGCCATTGAGAATGGTTGGTTAGGCTGTTGTCTCAGAAAATGAAGTGATGGCCTCAGGAACCATGGTTCCTGGTAACTCTGCACAATAGGCAAAACTGAAAGCTTTGACTGAAGCATTTAAGCCAGCAAAAAGAAGATCAACTAATATCTACATGGATTCTCAATATACCTCTGGAGTCGTTCATAACTTTGGAAATTCATGGAGACAAACAGGATTTCTTACAGCTGTGGGAACTCGTATGAGAACTTATGGAAATCTTGAAACTACCATCAGAAGGTGCAGTATTAAAATGTAAAGGTTACTCTAAAATGACCACAATGGAAAGACAAAGAAATGTGTTTGCAGACGAAACTGCAAAAAAGGCAGCAAGAGAAGGAATAAAGAAAATTGGGGGAAAAAATGCAAGAAAACCCGATAACTAAAACTATGGAAACCAAGTTAAACGCCATGTCACAGACGAGCATGCAAGATATTCAAGACATGCAAGATCAGTGCTCAAATGAAGAAAAGTAGCACTAGATGGAAAATGGCAGGTTATTAAAGGACGATGGAGTATGGAGATCCAGCACTAGTCATTGACTGGTGGCCCCATCTCAGCTGTTTGCTTATCTGACCCTGACTCTGCAGACACACTCTTTAAGACACATTGGAGTACAAAAGACGGTTGACAGATTCTCCCAGTGGTGGTGGAAATCAAAATTCAGGATACAAGCTTGACAAACGGTTGAGAGATGTATGGCATGCTTGTCCTGTGGTGGCATGCCTTATTCTGATTATCAAAAGTCACTTCCGTTGTGATTGGTTAGTTTAGAAGCTGCATCTGCTTTTCACTGTGGATAACTGCCTGGTGTCCCGTTTCAAATATCCTGAATGTATAAAATAGCACGTGGAAGGGGTATGCTCTCTTCTTTCTTTGTTTAAGAGATCACCATTGGAAAGGTATGTTCTGCGCACACTTTTAACTAAGTATATTTCTTGAATGTTCGTATGCCTGTTGAGTATTTGGTTTCGTAGTGTCTGTAACTTGGGGAACATGAAAGTTTGGTCGAATTTTTACTGTTTGTAAAGAAATGATTAATATACCTATTCGAAGCCAGTGCACTTCCTGCCTCACTTGCCAGACCCACGGAACTGATTCAACATTATAATGCTAGAAAACAAGCCCCAGATCAACGAAGAAGCTACCTCAACTAAGTACTCCTACTCCACCTGATACATTTTTACATCATCAAGTGGACTACATTATTTCACCAAAGTGCTAGGGATATTCAGATGTGTTAATAATAGTGGGCAAATTTTCAAGATGGGTGGAAGCCATCCCAGCAAGAAAAGCTACTGCCACACAGACAGGCAAAACTCTGGTTAAGGAGTACATTCCTAGATGGGAGTTGCCATACCACACAGACTCTGACCAAGGAATACATTTCACTGGAAACGTCTGTCAGGTTACGTCGTACTGATGAATATTGAATGGTCTTTTCATTGCCCACATCATCCAGAGTCATCAGGATAAGTTGAAAGAATGAATGGCATCAAACAAAGGCTAACTATGTATCATGAGGAAGGTGTACCATGGCCTACAGCTCTTCCTTTGGTTTTTTGCAGCAACAGGGCAACTCCATCCAAGACAACAAACTGACTCCATTTGAAGTGGTGATGGGGGCGACCTATGTCACTACCGGAAGCTCCCAATCTTAAGAGACGCAAATATACACATTATAGTCAACAGTTTAATTGATTATTGTGTGAAACTAACCCAAGTTGTTCAGTCTGTTTCCCAAGAGGTTACTGCTTATTGAAGTGGTCCATTGGAAGGAGGACGCACCTCAATTCCTAGCAAATGGGTCCCAGTCAGGAAACCGCATATGGAATTCCTGAGAGTTTGGCAGGAAGGTCCTTACCAATTCAGCAGTTAAAGTAGAAGGTAAAAGTAAGTGGATACATGCCAGCCACTGCAAGCGAGCTAATGTAAGTCCAGGTTAAGACCAGTACTGTGGGAAGACTTCAAGCATGAATATAATTATCAGATATTTTTTATTGGTTATATGGACCATATTTTGATGCTTATTGTTATTATATTTTTGCCTGTTTCCCTTACTCATGATGTGCCGGTTGAAATGACTCACAATGAATATGCAGTACTACAAATGCTTTTAATAAGTACTCTTTGATTACTCGGTAACATAGATAATTTAAATTTTCTTCTGCCTCTGAATTTTCAGATGTGATTCTGCCAGGGTCCCTTATAGGATTAATGAGGAGACTGTTGAAAACCACTTTTTTTAAATACATTTTATAAGATATTACATGAATTAATTTGAGACTAAACTTGCAGTTTAATCCTTTGTATTTTTTTAAAAACAAACTCATGTATTTTTCCATAGTATGTGGTGGTTTGTCCCAACTTAC
Source organism: Mobula hypostoma (assembly GCF_963921235.1). Taxonomy (NCBI): domain Eukaryota; kingdom Metazoa; phylum Chordata; class Chondrichthyes; order Myliobatiformes; family Myliobatidae; genus Mobula; species Mobula hypostoma. Next base: position 223,747,453 of record NC_086098.1, read on the forward strand.
TGGCAGAAGGGGCTATAGCAGTTACATATGTCTTTTTATTTTTCTTTGGCTAAGTATTAGCACATTAGCTATGTGATGCAATTGTACAACCAGTAATTGGTTAATTCTTATCCAAGGAATTTTCCGTTATCTGGATTATAAAAGGTGATGGCGCCACCCTCATCTTTTTATCTTTGCTTTGTTTCTCACCTCTTCACTTAGTTTATTTAGTATTTGTATGTTTGTTTAAACATTAAAATAAATGATCATTAAGAATTCTTGACCCCTGGAAGAACCCTAAGGATCAGCGACCAGCAAGTTGAACAGAAATCTGATTTATGTAATTTACCACTGCCCTTCATTCTTTTTATAATATATTTTAAAGCAGCCCACACCATCTGTCATATTTTAGCTTCTACTACTAGAACGACTGTATTTTGGGGATGAAATATTTTCCCTTCTTCATTGGCTTCCAGTTCCTGTCCATTCTCCAGGAATGCAACTGTGCAAAGATAAAAAAAAACCAATTGCTACATGTTGAACAGGAGCCCATTGTAGAATTTTATGGAGGATCTTTATTTGTGGATTCTGGAAGGTTGCCTCAAATAAGACACACTCACCCAGGGTAAAATCATTTCCCTATTAAGGACTCTGTTCCCTGCATATTTTCGTTTACAAGCATACATTATCATCACAAGGGATAATGAGAGTTAATTCATAAACTTTCACAAGATAACTTATTGAATTATTGACAAACAGAAACTAGCTTTGCTATGGAAATTGAACAGGAAGTGTGAATGATAGGTAATTCATATAAACAAGCAAATACAGGGATGGACCTGACTCCAGGCTTACCTGTTGCGTAATTCCTTTATTGTAAGTAATTTTGCTGTCTCCCGTTTAATGCTACAACTGATCCATGCCTTGTATTAGGAAATGGGCCAGTTGTGGATTGGATTTAAGTACCAATACAATAACATAAACTTCAGTACAAATAGTCTCCAACTTCAATAGGTTTATCAGCAGCTTAGGTCTGAGTGCTGATACTTTCTAGCTTCATACGAGTGCAATACTCCTCAGCTTGTACTTTACTAATATTTCTGCAGCTTAAATTTATGTATCAATGTTAACTAGATTGGATTTGATTACTAATATTAAGTAGCTTGGATTTATATACTGATAACATCCAGTATAGTTCTGTGAAAATAGTAAAATTAATAAGCCAGAGATTCAAAATTCCTTGCTACCAGAATTTGATGTTATGTACTCACGCTGTTGGACGGATATGTACAGGTGCAAGAACAGCTGATGACGAGGACGATGAAGATGCTGATGTCCCTTGTGCCAGTGACAACGATGATGGTGGAGGCTGTGGTTTATCATCAGTTGATTTGGATGCACTTCGGGACAGAGGTGTACTTGAAACACCAGAAGCGACAGGTGAAATAGGAACTGTCGGAGTTGTAGGAGTGAAGGAGGCATCTGTCTGTAAAAACAATAAGTAATTTATTCAACAGTTTCAGTTAACAAAATCAATCAACAGTTTGAGAGAGGAGAACTCTAGATACAGTGAACACTTATCTCATGGCTACATAACCATTCATTTTTTTTGCTAGAAAGAAGCATAAAAGTGCTTTTTAGAAATAGTGTCAATTGGTGGCACATTTATTTGTTTCATTAATTGGACCCCCAACTCAAGTGCTACTGGGAAGTCTTTATAAAGACTTGTCAGACAATGTTATTGGCTTCTAGCTGTAATCACAGACCTCTTTTCTTAACCTGGAAAATTACTGAGAATCTTCAATTATTGTACCTCTCTATCTTTGTACTGATCAGTTACATATTTCAAAAAAAAAATGGTGTTGTGATGGGGACTTATAATAGAAACATCCTTTTAGTTTTGTAGTTTCTTGACTTTAGAGATTGTTGGCCATTGGGGCAAGTGGCTGCTGGAAAATAATTAAAACAAAAACAAAGGCGGGAATAGAGAAAAATATAAAAGACGGATAACGGAACCAAGGTCAGTTTATCTCCACTGGAATGTTTAAACAAGAGGAACAAAGCTGGTATTTTGCATACAAAAACATTCACACAAAAATAATTAAGCATTGAGGATATCATGCTGTTTCAACATTGAGCTGGGGTGGATACTGTGGTGGCATGTATCCAAAACAGGTCAATAATTGATAGAAATGACTAAGAAGGAAAGTAGCATTAAGTCCAGATAACAAAATAACAGGTGCTTCCTCGTGCAACGAAACTCCATACACTTGCATTTTAGTATGAAGTCTATCAGAAGGAAGGCTGAGACACCTAACAGATGAGTCAGAAACCAAACTCCTCTCAGTGTATAACAGTTCAGGTACTCTCCGCTGTATTTTGAAAGTTTTTGCCTCAATACTTATGCTGAATTGAATAAATACTATAATTGATATGATTTAATGTTGAGCTGTCTCACCTATTAAAGGATCAATTACACAACAGTAACTGAAGTTACCCTCCTCCCTCCCCGAACTACTTGCAGTCTTTGTTACCCACAGGCAGTTACAGCATTCTGAAGGTGTTTTAATAAAGTTAGAATTGTAGTTCATTAATGAACTACCATTAAACTGGGTAAGGCCTCCACAGTATCCTCAATGCATCCCACTGATGATTCCCTCACAATACCAGAATCCTAATTACCCAGAATGTATTCAAGTCAAAATAGAACGCATACATAGCATTTGAACCCCGTAACACCTAATTCTCCCTGATTTCATATCAGCATTCAGTGCTCCAAGTTAAAATTTGTATCTTTATCCGTTCCTTTTCAGATTGGTTATCTAATCTTTCCTGCCTTCTATATTATTGCAAAACTATTTCTTTATCCATCTAAAATTCCCTACTCACACTACTCACAAACAGTTTTCCTGGACTCTGAACTTGATTATAAGTTTTTACATCTCAAACTTTGTCCAGTTGTAATGAATAATCATCAGTCTGAAACGATAACTCTGCCTCTTTCTCCACAGATGGTGCTTGACTGTTGAATTAAACAAAAATGCACAGAAGAAAGAGAATTGACAATGGAACAAGCAAAGAAGCAAAAGTTGGATCTAGAGGAGGTACAAAAGGGAACAGCTGAATTGCCAAACCCCACTGAAGCTGGAGATCATAAATCAAAGTGCTGGAAATACTTTGGTCAGTCATCATTGGGAGAGAGAAAGAAAATCAATGTTCCATATTGATGGCATTTCATCAGGCCTGAAATTATTGAACTCAGCTCTGAATTCATAAGGTTGTAATGTGCCAACGTGTACATCTGAACACACAAAATTAATCCCCCACCCACTACTCCTTCCAGTGAATTACACTAAGACAATGGAGTGGGAATCTAATGAAAATTTAAAATAACAGATAACCAGAAGCTTGGGACACATTTATGGACCAAGTAGAGATACTCCATAAATGATCACCCAATATATAATTAGTCACCTGAATGTAGAAGGGACCACATATGAAGCAGCATATATAATACACTGAAAATACTACAAGTCTTGGAAATGATGGAAGTTGATCGATTAAATGAGCACTGAGGGACTGAGGTGAGAAATGAGGGTAGCTCTATTGAGATTCTGAGAACAAGGAGGGTGACAGCAGAAGTGCAGGAAATGGAACAGGTAGGATTGAGGAAAAATTAAAATACATGTCAGAGGTACTTCTTTTCTCCACTTCACTTCTAAAACTTGTCTGGGTTACAGCCAAAGGGTCATCAGATATTCGCTGACAGGCAGAATGAATGGAAAGATTAGTTTTGAAACAGAAAATTTAAAAATAAAATCAGACAATTCCTACTCGGGGTCTTTTGAAGCTATTTGTTGATTGCTGCTGGGTATCCTCAGAATGTCGTCGCTTCCTTTGTGCATTTTCAGGTACGGAATCGCCTTCAGCCAATTCTACAGTTGCATTTAACCCAAGAGGATCAGACTACAAGAGAAACAAAATCAAATGTTAAATTACAGCAAGACATTAAATACATTCTTTTATCATAGCAACTGGTAATAATGAACATTTAATTTTGTACATAACCTTCTGTTCTTTTAATCTGGTATTCTCTAGACTAGACAAAGTCTCCCAGTGTGTTTTCTCCACTGTCTTCCTCTCCCCTTGTTGTAATTTAAGTACCCATATTTTTACTACCTCACTTATGTCTCTAGCACTGCCATCAACCCCATTACAGACTAAACTGGCTGTAATCACTTGCAAGCTTAAAATCCCATCCTACTTTTAACCCCACTTCCTCCTTTGCCAGATCTTGGTTCTCCCCCACTCTGTTATCCGATCCCTCCCCCAGTAATTAACAATTCCATTTTCAAATTCCCCGTCTAACTTAAGTGCTCTATTCAACCAGGGATTTCCAGAAAATTGATCTGTGGTAGCATATTCTCATCTCCACTTTGGATGATACTAAACTCACTAAAAGTATAGGAGCTATTGGCCTTCAATATCATCATCCAAAATAAGTCATTATTCAGAATCACCCTGGAATGGAAACACTGTAATTCTTCTAGGTTCATTTTCTATGACAACATCATTTAACAACTTCACTCCTACCACCTCCAAAATAACCTTTTTGTGAAGAAAACATATTCATCTCCATCTTCTGATCAGCTCTCATATTTAATTTTATTCTAACTTTAGTGATACAGCTAGGAGTTGGCTCTTCCAGTCGCACTACCCCAGCAACCCCCTACAAACCCAATTAACCCACATCTAATCACGGGACAATTTACAATGAGCAACTAACTTACATCTTTGGACTGTAGGAGGAAACTGGAGCACCCGGCGAAAACCCACACAGAGACTCCTTACAGAACAAGCGCAGGAATTGCACACTGAAATGCCCCAAGCTGTAAGAGCATTGTGCTAACTGCTGCAATACTGTGGTGTCCTTGAATTCAATATTACCTGAATTCCCTTAGACTTTGTTGCTGCCTAACTCTAACTTCCTTAAGCATTACAAAGATTTGTGATATCTTCCCCCCCCCCATTCAAACTTCATGTAATGCAAATTTTAATCACTCCACCCTAGGCAGCTATGTCTTCAACTGGTAACCAAATTACAAATTTCCTCCCTAAATAATGCTCCATTTTGGTACTCTCTAAACTCTTTGTCCAAGTTTTTATCTATCTGCCCTAATATTTCATTTTGCAAGGCATCCAATTCTGTTAATAGCACTCCTAAAATACAGTTCTAAACATTTTACTATGCTAAAAAAAAAAATCAGTCATGGACCAAAGAGCTGAAATAAAGATGACAAAGCAGATTCTCTTGATGTCAAGGGAATTTTAACTCTAATATGATGTCAAGGCTCCAAGACTGATAAGAAACTCTTCAATGCCAGTGTCAGATGTAGTACAAAGGAAGATGAATGTACTTGTTGGAAAGAGACAACGTTCTTTAATCTACCACATTTAAACACTATCAAATACAAAGTGCAGACAGATCAGTTAGGCTGAGATGGAGACATAAAAGTTGACTCGAAGGTCTGGATCACACAGGACATGTTTTACAAAACTCACTGAATCTGCATAGGAGACCACATCAAAGCTAGCTAAATTGACAGTACAAGTGAATGACTACTTCATATGGAACTAATATCTGGGGTCATAGAAGCCTGGGTTAGAGATGGTAAACAGATAGGTATTGCATTTCTTGTGGTTGCAGAAGAAGATGTCATAGAAGATGCCAAAGTAGCGGCTGGCAAAAATGTAAAGAGAACCAGATTGTCCCAAGTGAAGTTTGCTTTCTAAAAAGAAACATGGGGAGTCGTGTTTATTCCTATGTCACAAACAATTATTATTCTTCACTCAGAATATGTATAATAAAAAGGTATTATCAAAGAATATAGTAATGAGGAAATATAGTAATTTGTAGAATTAAATGCACCATTTAGAAGTGACAGAACCTGTTCTCTGAATACAATACCGTTGAATGTCAAGTACAGGAAACAATGCAGTATCGCTCTGAGAAAGCATTTAAATCTGGATAGATTTCTGAACAAGAGAGCTATGTTCTATCTGCATGGGTTGAATTCAAAGCCAAAAGGATGTTTAATCCATTGTAAAAGCTGATTTTGGTAACTGAGTTTTATTTCTAACGTCAACTACCCGCTGAGTCCTACTGAAGGGTTTTGGCCCAAAACTTCAACAATACTTTTTTCCATAGATGCTGCCTGGCCTGTTGAGATCCCCCAGCATCTTGTGTGTGTTGCTTGGATTTCCAGCATCTGCAGATTTTCTCTTGTTTGTGACCCTCTAACTATTGTTAATTCCGGGCTTTTCATGCAGATCTTTTGCATGCGTGGCTGAAAGATTTCATTTCACACACATGGAGGTTCATAGAACATACAGGAAAGCAAGGCAATAAGAATAAATGGCTTTGGTGATGAGGCCCACTCTGTGTAACGTGATGTATAACCTGGAAATTTTGTACATCTGAATGCCTTGGCAGTAGAACACTGAGAGGCCTGAAAACATTTGACTCATTGCTGAGTTGTAATGGATAACCATCCTCCTTGTGTCTGTGACTTAGGGTTTTGGCAATATTTAAACTGACGGAGTATAAGTGTAGTACTGTTAATGGAAACATTAATGACTTTAATTACTTTTTTTTTGCATCTGTTTAACTGCCTGACATTGTTTCCAGTTTTGTCCCTAACCGCTAGATCCCCAATGAGATGCTTCAGTTCTTTCACTGAGGTAATGTAGGGAATGTTGCAATGGATGGCAAGGAACAAAATAATTCCTTCCTGTGCTGTTGAGGGATAAATGTTAGCCGGGGCACTGGAAAGAAATCCCTTGAATGTCTTTAAAATAGTGATACAAGACCTTTTCTGTCAATCCTAAAAGGCAGATAATATCTTAGTTTAATACTTAATTTGGTGTGGGTATTTCAACAATTAATGCAAAATTTAACTAGGTACAGCAAGATTAAGAAAAGGGAACAGTGGATGAAATTGACAAAGAGCAAAAGAGAATGAAAGAGAGGCCAATATCTTTATTAGATAAATAAATGTAATGTTTCCCTAAAAATATTAAAGCTTGAATCAATAAGAACACTCAAAAGTCCAGTACAGGGAGGTGAACTGTAATTTAAGTGGCATAATTGTTAAAAGGGTTTAAGTATGTAATAACAAGGTTCATACTATGTGAGTTCAACATGCAATCAATGAGCAGAAACATATACAAGTTCATTAGAGTAAAGGAGAGGCAAAGGGTACTGTCGTGACAGTAGAGTGTACAATTTGGACAGCAAGTTTTGAATATTCATGGTTAACTATATATTTGGTTCTTGTCTTAAATTACAATACTATTTATCAGCAAATAATAGAGAAAGCTATTAACACTGCCAGTATTTCATCTTCAAATTATGGTCCATTAGACAATGGGGTGACCCGTTGGGGCACCCTTTGAGAGAAGGGTAGTGCAGTCTGATATGACCAGAATGAACATTAAATTTTCCTGAATGCTATTGGTATTGCTTTGCTTTGGAAACTGAAGTAGAAAACCTCAGTTTATTAAAGAAGAACCACGCATAGCAAAGCAAATATAGCTCCTCCTCATTTAACAAAGGACTCTTTTGATGGCATCATTTCTGGTTTATCTGCCACCCTCGTGCCTCTTGTTGTCATTCTGGAGACGTGCAGTCCTTTCATCCCCCGTCTCTTCATCTCTTCTGCTGTTTGTTCTTTGTCTCTGATCCTGGAGACCTGCATTTCTCAGCTCCTTTGTCTCTTCCTCTCTCCTCCTTCTGTGCCTGTTTTTGTCATTCTGGAGACGTGCAGCCCTTTCATCCCCCGTCTCTTCAGCTCTTCTGCTGTTTGTTGTTTGTCTCTAATCCTGGAGATGTGGATGCCTCTCCTCCTCTGTCTCTTCTTCTCTCATCTTTTTTTGTCCTGACACTTTGATCCTGGAGTCGTGCAGCCCTGGACTCATCCGATTCTTGTTCTCTCCCTCTCCTTGAGGCTTCCTGACGACGTTTGGCGTCATCTCTTGACCATAATGTCCCCCTTCCCTTTCCACGCTGCATAATTAGGCTGACCATTTTATTTTACCCTAATGCTGGATAGAAGATACGAAGCACTAACACCAAAGGATGCTGATTATGCTTGATGATGTGGTTGGCGCTCTCCTAAATGGAGGTGATATAGTCACCACTGTCCTTTGACTGCAGCAAAGGGTTTTATGGGTGTCTCGAAGTACGTCATTACAATAAGATTTAATTATCTCTTATCGATGGGTGGCAGTTAGATCTGTCCCAATCCTGCACATGCTGATGGTGATTAGCAGAATGCGACCTGACCCCTTCAAATTGAGCTGCCCTGCCCTTTTGCTCCGGTAGGTGTCGCTGCTGAGGCTGGCCATGCACATGCGTCAGGCTGTCGCTTCCCGATTTCCATGATGGCCGATCGGGTCTCGGGTGAAAGCCACCCTATTGATTTTGATGAATGAGCAATTATATACAAAAATATAACCCTGAACTTTGCCTGCATTCTGTAAGTTAGCGTATTTTAATTCGATTGAGCTGAAAAAAGTGACACTGTAATGCACTGCTTGCGTTAATTGGAGGTCACAAAGAGACAGACAGAGCAAGAGAGTTTTAGTAGTATATAGATAGATTAGTTTTGAATCCTTTGAGTTGTACTTCCAGTACAGGTGTCCCCCGCTTTTCGAACGTTCGCTTTATGAAACCTCACTGTTACAAAAGACCTACATTAGTACCCTGTTTTCGCTAACAGAAGGTGTTTTCACTGTTACGAAGAAAGGCAGCGCACACCACGAGCAGCCGCTCTCCCCCGGATTCAGTACGGCATTCTTGCCCACACTGCTTAAACAGATGCCTGTGAGCAGCCGTTTGCAAGATGAGTTCTAAGGTATTGGAAAAGCCTAAAAGAGCTCGTAAGGGTGTTGCACTTAGTGTAAAACTAGATATAATTAAGTGTTTTGATCCTGGTGAACGAAGTAAAGACAAAGTGAGTTTGGCTTGTGGAAGCTGACGAAGATGATGTTGAAGAGGTTTTGGCATCCCATGACCAAGAACTGATAGATGAAGAGCTGATGCAATTGGAAGAGGAAAGGAAAACAATCGAAACCGAATGAGTAATGATAAAGTACGATTTTAATTTTGAAAGGGTACGTTGGTTTAGGGGATATTTGCAGGATGGTTTGAGTGCTTACAAAGAAATGTATGATAGAAAAATGCGCGAGACTCAGCAGTCAAGCAAGCCTTCTACATCAGCCACAGCAGGTGATGCAATCGGCAATCGGCACTGATCTGGGCCGACAATTACGTGCCGGGCGACACCTAATTAATTAGCATGTTTATTTCAGCTTTTTTCTTAAAGATGTGCTGTGTGCCTCCCGGCTACTGCTGCATGCTTCACAGATCGGTATCGGTTCGCTGCCTGGAGGGTGGGGGCTGCTGCTCCACCCAAGCTCCGACGACTCAGTCTAACACACCACCATCAGTGTGCTCCACGCTTTCCCAATTCTGGTAAGTGATACTACACTGTACATACATCATTTCTACTTTATGTTGGCTGTGTATTTTTATGTGTTATTTGGTATGATTTGGCAGCTTCATAGCTTAAAGGTTACTGGAGCGCGCTTGCGCCATGTTTTGCCGACGGCGCCTGCGTGAGATTTTCGCTACAGAGAACAGTTCAGGCAATGGTTGTGGAAAAGTATTTCTACTTTATATAAGCTGTGTATTTATCATATCATTCCTGCTTTTACTATATGTTACTGTTATTTTAGGTTTTATGTGTTATTTGGCATGATTTGGTAGGTTATTTTTGGGTCTGCAAACGCTCACAAAATTTTCCCATATAAATAAATGGTAATTGCTTCTTTGCTTTACCACATTCCGGCTTACGAACCGTTTCATAGGAACGCTCTACCTTCGGATGGTGGGGGAAACCTGTAGTACGTCTGGAGCTGGTGTTTCGTAGGCTAGGGGGCACCACCTGCAGGTAAGAGCTGGAATAACAGTGCACAATATCCAAATCACCATTAAGTCCCCCCAGAAGATGGCGGCATTATAGATTTAAAGTAGATATGTCATACAGAAGAGCATAAATGGAGTTTATAGTATCTTTGCATTGTTTCCAAAGAAATAGCTTTATTAAAATGTTTCTGTTTTGTATTGACTGGCAGACTGGCAGACCACAGTACGTGTGCTTGCAACACTGTGTATCCAAGAGAATGATCAGCAGCACTGGGGCTCCACAGGGGACTGTCTTGTCTCCCTTCCTCTTCACCATTTACACCTCGGACTTCAACTACTGCACAGAGTCTTGCCATCTTCAGAAGTTTTCTGATGACTCTGCTATAGTTGGATGCATCAGCAAGGGAGATGAGGCTGAGTACAGGGCTATGGTAGGAAACTTTCTCGTCACAGGGTGTGAGCAGAATTATCTGCAGCTTAATGTGAAAAAGACTACGGAGCTGGTGGTGGACCTGAGCAGGGCTAAGGCACCAGTGACCCCTACTTCCATCCAAGGGGTCAGTGTGGACATGGTGGAGGATTACAAATACCTGGGGATACGAATTGACAATAAACTGGACTGGTCAAAGAACACTGAGTCTTGACGAAGGGTCTCGGCCTGAAACCTCGACTGCGCCTCTTCCTATAGATGCTGCTTGGCCTGCTGCGTTCACCAGCAACTTTGATGTATGTTGCTTGAATTTCCAGCATCTGCAGAATTCCTGTTGTTTGCGTTTAAAAGAACACTGAGGCTGTCTACAAGAAGGGCCAGAGCCGTCTCTATTTCCTAAGGAGACTGAGGTCCTTTAACGTCTGTCGAACGATGCTGAGGATGTTCTATGAGTCTATGGTGGCCAGTGCGATCATGTTTGCTGTTGTGTGCTGGGGCAGCAGGGGCTGAGGGTAGCAGACACTAACAGGATCAACAAACTCATTCGTAAGGCCAGTGATGTTGTGGGGATGGAACTGGACTCTCTGACGGTGGTGTCTGAAAAGAGGACGCTGTCCAAGTTGCATGCCATCTTGGACAATGTCTCCCATCCACTACATAATGTACTGGTTGGGTACAGGAGTGCATTCAGCCACAGACTCATTCCACCGAGATGCAACACTGAGCGTCATAGGAAGTCATTCCTGCCTGTGGCCATCAAACTTTACAACTCCTCCCTTGGAGGGTCAGACACCCTGAGCCAATAGGCTGGTCCTGGACTTATTTCCTGGCATAATTTACATATTACTATTTAACTATTTATGGTTTTATATTGCTATATTTATACTCTATTCTTGGTTGGTACAACTGTAACGAAAACCAATTTCCCTCGGGAACAATGAAGTATGACTATGATTATGACTATGTCTATGTTATGAGTCAGGTATAAGCATTAATCTAGGATTTTACAAGTAAGGTATAGCCAAAGTATGAGCAGTTGCAAGAAGATGTTTGTGAATCCTTTGCAATTAGCTGCTTTTCTGCATTAGTTACTCATAAAACGTGGTCTGATCTTCATCTAAGTCACAATAATACACAAATACAAACTGCCTAAATTAACAAAGCACAAATAATTGTTCTTTTCATGTCTTTATTGAACACATTGTTTACTCATTCACATTCTAGGCTGGAAAAAGTATGTGAACCCTTGTATTTAATAATGGGTAGAACCTCCTTTAGCAGCAGTAACCTCCACCAAGCATTTCCTGTAGCTGCTGATCAGACTTGCACAGTGGCGGGGAGGAATTTTAGACCATTCCGCCATACAAAATTGTTTCAAGTCGTCAATATTTCTGGGACAGCTTGCATGAACAGCCATCTGTAGTTCATGCCACAAAATCTCAATTGGGTTAAGACCTGGACTCTGACTTGGCTATTCCAAAACACAAATTTTCTTCTTTTTAAACCATTCTGTTCTTGATTTAATCTTGCGTTTTGGATCATTCTCTTGTTGCATCATCCAACTTGTATTAAGCTTCTGGAGCTGGACCATTACTCTGACATTCTCCTGTAAAATGTCTTGATACAATTTTGAATTAATCGTTTCCTCCACCATTGCAAGGTGTCCAGGCCCTGAGGCAGCAAAGCAGCCCCAAACCATGATACTCCTTTCACAATACTTCACAATTGGGATGAGGTTTTGGTATGGGTGTGCACTTCTGTCAAAAAGTTCAACTTTTGTCTCATCTGTCCACAGCACATTGCCCCATAAGCATTCTGGAACATTCAGCTGGTCCTTTGCAAGCTTCAGACGTGCAGCAATATTTTTTATGGAGAGCTGTGGTGTCCTTCTATGAACACGATTCTTGTTCAGTGTTTCTCTTATAGTGGACACATGAACAGAGACTTTAGCAAGTTCTAGAGATTTCTGCAAGTCTTTTGCAGTTACCCTTAGGTTCTTATTCACCTCCTGCAGCATTGCCTATTGTGCTTTTGGTATGATCTTTGCAGGACACCCGCTCCTAGGGGAGTAGCAACAGTACTGATTTTCCTCCACTTCTAGACAACTTCTCTTACAGTGGACTGATGAATAATCAGGTCTTTAACAATATGTTTGTAGCCTTTTCAAGCTTCATGCACCTCTACAATTCTTCTGATGTCCTCTAAAAGTTGTCTTGATTAAGGCATGGTGCACATAAACAGATCTTTCTTGAGAAGACCAGGCTCTGCCATTAACTGGACTGTGTCTTTTTTATAGGGCAGACAGAGGACTTCTACAACCCACACCTCCGATCTCATTTCATTCATTGGAACACCTGACTTCAAACAGCACTTTGTAGAAGACATTAGCCCAGTTGTTCACATAGATTTTTGAACCTAGACTGGGATTGTTTAAATGGTGTACTCAGTATTGATGAAAAGTACAATTGTTTTGTGTTATTAGTTTAGGCAGATTGTGTATTATTGTGACTTAGATGAAGATCAGACCACATTTTATGACTAACTAATGCAGAAAATCAGGTCATTGCAAAGTGTTCACAAAATTTTTCTTGCAGCTGTATACTTTATACAACATTGAGATTTGTCTCCTTACAAGCAGCCACAAAACAAAAGATAGAACCATTAATAAAAGATTGTCACCCAATGAACAAAAAAAATCACGCAAATAAAAAGTAAGCAAATAACTTTCAGAACTAAAGCTCATGAAAGTGTGTTCACAGCCACAAAACCAGCCATCACTGCAGCTGGTCCAGGAGCCCATTAGTTGCAGGCCCCAGCCTCAGTTCAGTGCAGAGATGAGTAAACCTTGCCCGCCAGTGAGCTGAACACTAGCCTGTCCATCGCCTCCAGCCCTGACACTCTGATCTTTTCAATATGGCTCAGCACTTAAATTGGCCAAACCTCAGCTCATTCTTCACTCTCGCACCAGGGACCTGCCTGCTCAATTAAGCCCATACCCAACTTTTCCAATCTGGCACAGTGCTTAAATCAGTCAAACATCATCTTGTTCTTTGCTCTTGGGCTCAGGCTCCACCGCTTGACTCACCAAGTCTGCTCCAGCAATGGCCAATCATTGGTTCATTCCTTGCTCTCAGACCCAGGCTGTACTGTCTTGATTCAGCACATACACGCCACGTCGCAATTATCCTGAACCTTTGACATTTCAGTTCACACCATATAGGTGGTTCAACAGCTCAACTCCAAAAGGGAAGTTAAAGACCATTGACTGCAGTGAGCGTTTTCCAGAAAAAGTGTGATTTAATAAAGTAGTTAGTAATCTTGTTTGTCGCCGTGTTTCACCAGTGCCATCCTAAGCCAGATATAATTTATGATATACATTAATTTAAAATGCAACTGTATTATAAAGTATGTAACATAATTGTTCATTCAACTCCAAGGATATTTCCACCAACGTGGTGGTAGGATATGCATATGAAGGTTTTCTCAAAAAGTGTTCAAGAAAGTAGCAATGATTACATACAAAAGATGATGCAAGATTCTTTCCCGAAATGAAACTACTCTTCCAAGGTAGCAGGATTTGCTAAACCATTGATTAGAAAACATTTGGGATCCTGAGGTCCAAAGTAGAAGAACGAAGTATAAACAGTAAAATGAACGACGAACTTGCATAAAGCATTAGTTACTATTGATTAGAAGACTGTGTCCAATTCTAGTAATTTGACTTTAGACAGAGCAAAGAAAAGATTTAGAAGAATGATTCTAGGGAATAGAATTCATCTATATGCTTACATTGGAGAAGCTAAGGTTCAATTGCTATGCACAAAATGAGGAGAGATTTGCTGGAGGTACACATCATGACAAATATAGACAGGGCAAACTGAGACAAGCTGTTCCCAACAGCAGATAGTTAAAGGAACAAAAAACAAGTTTAAAATTTTGAGGCAAGCACTACATAGAAGAGATGCTAAAAAAAAACTTATGAAAAATAGTCATGCTATGGAATTTACTGGGTAGGGCTGGATCTACTCCCTCCACAGATGTTACCTGACTTGCTGAATTCCTCCAGCATTTTTTGTATGTTACTCAAGATTTCCAGCACTTGCAGAATCTCTTATGTTTAGAATCTATCAGTGTCTTTACAGAGAAGCCATCTTAAATTTAATAGGATAATTGGCCATTGTCATAACAAGTATATGACTTTATATTGTTACAGTAGTAGGAAACACAGGGCAAGTGGTATTATACACATAATTTAGGTAAGCTATTTCAGTGAAGCTGTAGACTGCAGATGATCCAATATGCTGATGAAGTTGGAATAGTGAGTACAAAAGATACTAAATGAACTAAGTGCTAAGTGACTTCCTTCAAACAAAACTACCTGGCAATCAACCTTGCATACCAGATAGTAATTATTCATCATACAATTGGACTACAATAATAATGATTTTATGTAAGACTACCTTTAAAAACATGTACCAAAGCAGCAGCTCGGGGACTGTTTTGTTGAACATCTGTTCTGCCCACCACAAAAAAGCTGGACCTCTTGGTAGTTACCTATTTCCATTTGACTTCCCACTGCCATTATGACACACCATGGCCTGCTCTACTGCTATGATGAAGCTAAACTAAGGTTGGAGGAGCAACAGCTCATATTCTGTCTAGGTAGCCTATAACCTGATGTCATGAACACAGATTTCTCCAGCTTCCGGTAATCCCACCACTCTCTTTTTCTATTCCCCATTCTGGTTACCCTCTCACCCCTTCTCTCCTCCTCACATACCCACCACCTTTCTCTGGTTTCCCTCCTCCATGGTCCACTGACCTCCTCTATTATTCTTTTTTATTCAGCCCTTTACCTCTTCTACCTATCCCCTCCTAGTTTCTTCCTTCCTCTTGCCACCCAAACTTTCCCCCTCACTAGGTCTTGCCTATCACCTGCCAGCTTGAACTCCTCCCCACCCCCACCTTCTTATCCTGGCTTCAGTCTCCTTCCTTTTCAGTCCTGATGAAGGGTCTTGGCCTGAAATGTCAACTGTTTATTCCTCTCTATAGATCCTGATTTCCTCCAGCATCTTGTGTGTTCCTCAAATTTTTATCTGTGCTTAGTCTTGGATGGACATTGAGTGAAAGTGGGAACAGTTGAGCAGCAACAACTTGTCAAGTGTACAATCAAGTTTTTTTTCAAAATCCTGAATTTGGCATCCATTGCTTTGACTATTCATCTCAACATGTTTTCTAAGGATGGATTAACCCTTTATTACATCTACATTTACCTATATTCTAAAAGCACAGGAAACAGTGATCACACGTAAAGATTTGGTATAACAACAGAAATGAACCTAAGGTGTTGTAGAATAAAAATATTCAACTGGAAGAGTGACAATTTCAGTAGGTTGGAAACGTAACTCTTCAGGATAAACTGAAACCAAACATTATGCAAATTGATCAGCCCTTAGAGAAAAGGTAGTTAAGACTGTACATGTGTATGTGTATATGAGGGTGGGCGGGAAGGAGGAAACACCAGGGCCTGTTTCACTGTTGTTGCTTGCTGTGTTCTGCCGAGCATTGTGAGCATGCATGTTGGCGCTGGAACGTGTGGCGACAATTGCTGACTGCCCCCAGCACATCCTTGAGGCCAAATGACACATTCACTGTATGTTTCGATGAATCTGATACACGTAACTACATTCCAGAGGAGCAAGGTAGAACAAGAAATACATAGAAACATAGAAAACCTACAGCACAATACAGGCCCTTCGGCCCACAAAGTTGTGCCGAACATGTCTCTACCTTAAAAGTTACTAGGCTTACCTATAGCCCTCTATTTTACTAAGCTCCATGTACCTATCCAAAAGTCTCTTAAAAGACCCTATCGTATCCGCCTCCACCACCGTTGCCGGCAGCCCATTCCATGCACCCGCCACTCTCTAAGTAAAAAACTTACCCCTGACATCTCCTCTGTACCTACTCACCAGCACCTTAAACCTGTGCCCTCTTGTGGCAACCATTTCAGCCCTGGGAAAAGCCTCTGACTATCCACATGATCAATGCCTCTCATCATCTTATACACCTCTATCAGGTCACCTCTCATCCTCTGTTGCTCCAAAGAGAAAAGGTAGAGTTCACTCAACCTATTCTCATAAGGCATGCTCCCCAGTCCAGGCAACATCCTTGTAGATCTCCTCTGCACCCTCTCTATCCCTTCCACATCCTTCCTGTAGTGAGGCAACCAGAACTGAGCACAGTACTCCAAGTGGGGTCTGACCAAGGGTCCTATATAGCTGCAACATTACCTCTCGGCTCCTAAATTCAGTTCCACGATTGATGAAGGCCAATACACCGTACGCCTTCCTAACCACAGAGTCAACATGCGCAGCTGCTTTGAGTGTCCTATGGACTTGGACCCCAAGATCCCTCTGATCTTCCACACTGCCAAGAGTCTTACTATTAATACAAAATCCTGTATCACATAAGATATGGAAAGATGAAAGTATACATGAGAGATGACAGGTTTAAAAGAGAGAACAAGGAGAAAATATAGAAGCATCAGAGAGGGATTAAAAACATTCTAAGGGGAAACATTAAAGTAGACTTGCGGCTAAAACCATATAACCATATAACAATTACAGCACGGAAACAGACCATCTCGGCCCTTCAGTCCGTGCGAAAACAAAAGGAAATCAATAATTTTTCTATGAACTCTACAATAATAAATATGAGATCAGTTGGAGATAAAATATGAATATACATGGAGATAGTAAACACAGAAGTACTTAATAAATACTTCAGTCTTTATCAAGGATCTACAGCTTAAGTCATTGCAAAAAAGGGCTAACATTAGAAATCCAAAGTGCAGAAATATTGAAGATAAAGCAGGGTCACTACATAGCTTGGTTATACTTATAATTAGATAGGTCACCGGTCCATTGTGAGAGAACCATGGAAAGAAAAGTTACAAACCCAAAACTGTAGGTTAGTTAATTCAACATCGGGAACCATTGTTTCCCAGCTTTAAGAAGGTATGCAGTCATATTAGTAGCCACTGGCGTTAGTAAGAGAACTTCTGCTTCTACAAAGATGTTTTACTCAGTGATATAGGGCACCATTTCAACATCTGCAAAAAAAATACAAAGCTTATAGAGCTTACAGGAGATATTCTAAAAGAAATAATGAGTAGAATTATTGCAGTGCTGAAAGGGGTTATTCAGGCCATCAAACCTAGACGGAGTTCAAGGAAAGACCAGCCAATCTTATTTCCTGGCTCCTTCTTCAAAGCCCTGAATGTTATTTTCCTCCTCATGTATAATGCCTTTGAACATTATGATCGATTTGCTTCCACTGGCACTAGGTATTTGCATAAAAATATATCTGCTTCATGTCAGGCTAACCTTTCTCACATTGTGAGGGTTTGATGGCCCAACAGCTTCTTTACAGTCCTGTAACAATTCTACTAATTGTTTATATTATCCAGAAACTGTAAATGGCACTGTATAACATGATCTTGTTTCTTTCTAATTTCATGGTACTCCATATTAATGCCCTTCTCCTGGCCTGGACCATCAAGCATTTTGTCCTAGTGCTCTGGACCATTTAAGCCAATTTTCATCTCCACTCCTTGGCCTCCTTGTAAAGTAACAGAGGAATCGCGGCACAGATCATATGTCTCATCCAATCTATGTCACATGAGCAGCATCCTACTCCATTTATACTTGAAATTTACATGTCACTGCTTCAATCTCGAACTTCAGTAGCACAATATACAGAATGACAGGCTGTTTTCAGAGTTAAATCTCTTATATCCTTGGTCCCTCATTCTTAAATCCTACTTCTTATCTAATTTTCAGCCATGGGCTCAAAATTCTAGAGATCTAGAATTGGAGTTAAAGCATAAATGTTGTTTTACATTAAAGGCTTATTAAGTATGTGCAGTATTATTTACCATGTTGCCTTGGCATGGAAACAGTTGCAAATGCTTTCAGGTCCTTTTCTAACCATGTAACTTAGTTTGATTCACGGTGTACCTTTCACTGCGAAAGGATATATTAAAGCAAGCATTTTCTAGCTTCAATTACAACACGGGGCACAAGGAATCGCTCCTTGCAAGTAGCTCAGAAATCAAGAGCTGTTCTAAACTCAAAACATTTGGTTACTATAGTGGTGCTTCCACTGCTCTTCAATCAAGCAGAATTTATTTCATTAAGTTCTTCTCTTGTAGAGCCATGTAGAAATGAAGCAAAGGAAACGTGACTGCTGTGCCTTGTCTTTAATGTCTTTGCACTTCTCTCTAACTGCCTGCCTCCCTTTCAATTCTTCATACGCATACAGTCATTTATTCATCTCTGCCATCAACTTTCGGGGCAAGCTTCAGAAATGAAATCGCTAAATTAAAAAAATGCTTGTGGCATGTCTAGATTATCTCAGGGTGGATAATGAGTTGAATATCTGTGCTCAGAGCACTGCTCGTGAATTTTGATGTATGGTCAATACAGGTATAGATTTTTATTTCTGTATTTAAACAGGGTGTGGTGCAATCTGTGTTCTGTAAGACCGGAGCTCCAGGGACCAGGAGAGAGAGTGAGACATAGCAAAATAACAGCAGCTATCAGTTACAGAGTTTGACATTGTTTTGAACTTTAAGATTATATAGCACCAATTGTAAAATTTTTGAAGAGCAATTGATTGTAAGGTCAAGGTTCAGAAAGTTTATGATTTTTTTCAACACATTCCCTGAGCACTAAATACAATGATAAAGATGCACACAAAATCCTACTATAAAAAAGCTGCCGGCCTTGCCACACTTTCTCTTGTTACTTTTTAAGAGTTAACTGAAGGTATTTTACATACTACCTTTAAAAAGTTAACCATAATAGAAATTTGAGTAACTTAATAACATTCCACCTAATCAAAAACAGCATTCTACAGATAAAGCAAACAGCATTCAAACCAGTGATTCACAAGACTGGAGTTTCACTCTTTCCATGTTGTGACAATGAATGATTTTAAAGTTGGCATACTTAGCAGAAATAGGTCATATGATTGAATACTACTGCAACAACTACCTCTCGCTCAACATCAGCAAAACTAAAGAGCTGATTGTTCATTTCAAAAAGGGAAAAGGGGGCAAACATGTGCCAGTCTACATGGGGGAAACTGGCAGTGTAGAGATGCAGCAGGTTTAAATTTCTGGGGTATAACATACTAGATGACCTGCTCTGGGCCCAACCCATAGATGGAATCATAAGGAAAGCACGCAAGTACCTACTTTCTCAGAAGATTAAGGAGGTTCAGCTAGTCATCAAACACCACCAAATTTCTACAGTTACACTGTTGAAAGTATCCTGACTGGTTACATTATGGCACAGAAAATTAAATGCACAAGAAGTTGAGAAGCTACCTAAATTAGTGGATCTTGCCCAATACACCAAGAACACATTCCTCTTTACCATCGATAGTATCTACAGGAGGCACTGCCTCAAGGAGGCAACATCTTTTCCCAAAGACCCCAACCCTGGCCATGCCATTTTCTCGCAATTCAAGAATACAGAAAACATGCAAGAGCTACAGAAGCTTAATAGTCTGAATCCACCAGGTTCAAGAATAGCTACTTCCCTTCAACCACTGGGTTCTTGAACCAACCAAAAACCCTAATCACTGCAGTTTAGAAATACAAAGACTAAAATTTTTCACTAAAATGAACTTCCTTGTTTATTTTTGGCCTAATTATGCTCTTCCTTGTAAAACATTGTGTATAACTTATGTTAAATTCTTGTTTGTTGTGAATGTTGCTCAGATGATGCTCAGGTGATACCACTGCAATTAAGTTTTTTTTATTGCGGTTGTCCATACGTGTACTTGTGCATATGACAAAAACTCACTTTGACTAAAAATCACAAATAATGCAGTAAAATTACAGATGGTGTCAATTAGACCTTCAAGCCCAGGTGGTAGAAAATACAAAAGGAATCCAGGGATAAGCAAGGGCAACAAAAGGCCTGGTATTGACTGAACCAGTTAATGAGCCTGGTGCAATTTCTCCTCTTCTAGGTTTCCTCTGCTAGACTCTTCAGGATCCAAATGCTCTTGTGTATTCTACCAAAAAAGCCTTAGTTCAGTGATAAAATACTACTGTCATCTACAATTAATAAAAATTAGAATCATGAAAACCAAAACACTGCAGATGCTGGTAATCTGGAAATACTCAACAGGTTAAGCAGCATGTGAAGAAAAAGAAACTGTAAATGTCCTCATTGACAGTTTAATGAGGACACAGAGAAAGAGGAAAGGAGAACATAAACAAAAAAGGAACACAAATGCTCTGAACTGAGACAAATGAAAAACGTATTATGAACTGTAAAATGAAGAGCCGCAAGAAATGTTGGGGTCAGGCAGTGCTAACAGAGAAGGAAAATCTGAGCTAATATTATAGAAACATAGAAAGAGGGAGGGAACGTCGACTCAGACCTAGAGAGGCTGCGCCAGGCATTTTCATGCCTTACAGGCTGGAAGTCTGTGTGGGGCGCCACTCCTCGCACAGACACTAGAGCAATGTGTGGTTAAGTGCCTTGCTCAAGGACACAAATACGCGGCCACAGCTGAGGCTCGAACTAGCGACCTTCAGATCACTAGATGAACGCCTTAACCACTTAGCCAAGTGCCTGACACAGAAAACCTAAAACATAGAAAACCTACAGCACCATACAGGCCCTTTGGCCCACAAAGTTGTGCCGAATATGTCTCTACCTTAGAAATTACTAGGCTTACCCATAGCCCTCTATTTTTCTAAGCTGCTTATACCTATCCAAAAGTCTCTTAAAAGACCCTATCACATCTGCCTCCACCACCGTTGCTGGCAGCCCATTCCAGGCACTCACCACTCTCTGCGTAAAAGACTTACCCCTGACATCTCCTCTGTACCTACTCCCCAGCACCTTAAACCTGTGTCCCCTTGTGGCAACCATTTCAGTCCTGGGAAAAAGCCTCTGACTATCCACACGATCAATGTCTCTCATCGTCTTATACACCTCTATCAGGTCACCTCTCATCCTTCGTTGCTCCTAGGAGAAAAGGCCAAGTTCACTCAACCCATTCTCATAAGGCATGCGCCCCAATCCAGGCAATATCCTTGTAAATCTCCTCTGCACCCTTTCTATGGTTTCCACGTCCTTCCTGTAGTGAGGTGACCAGAACTGAGCACAGTACCCCAAGTGGGTTCTGTGGGTGTATGATAGGAAGACTGTAAGGTATCTGGATGGAAAATAAACTGCTGTTCCTCAGCTTGCTGAATTTTGCTAAACAGTGCAAGAGGCCACAGACAGATATGTCAGAGTGGGAATAGGATAGTGAATTAAAACAGCAAGCACCAAGAAGCTGAAGTTCATCCATGTGCTCTGAATGCTGGATGCCACTTTACAGAGACACCTAACTACATTTGGCTTCTCAATGTAGGGGTGACCATATCATGACTAAATGAAATATAATATATTGGAAGAAGGCCTTACTTTCTGCATGATTTTACTAACTCTTTATACATTCATCCCACACTAAGATGGTCTAAGGGGTCTCTGTTTCTTTCTTGAAAAGACAATAAGTTGACCTTTACTAGCATACTCATTTGCCACTGGCTAAACTTATTCACACACTGAATAACAACTCCTTCAACTCCACTCACCTTCTCCAAATCAAAGCTGTAGTCATGGGAATTCACAAGAGCTCAAACTGCACCCAGACTTTTCAAGCCCCTTTTCTGGTTCATCAGTGATAGCATTGGTGCTGCTTTCTGCACAGAACTACTTTTGCTGCAAATGTAAACATTGCTCTCATTATCAAATGGCCAGTCTCATTTTCTTCCTCTCCCTTTCAAGGGACAGGTTAACAACAAACATCAATTACAAGCCCACAGACTTACAGTTTTCTCAACTATATTTGCACTCACCACACCTCCTATTCCATGCACCCAGTTCCTCTTATCTCTGCAGTATCTACTTGATGTTGAGACTTACCACATGTACCTCTGTGTGGCCTTTGTTCCTCTCTTTTACCGTAATTGATGGCTCCTTTGACTACACCTCTGATCCCACCCTCCATTCTCCTGCACAGGTTACAGCTCCCCAAGTCCGTACGTTTTGCATCACCAGCTTTTGCATTAAACACTCAAAATTTCTACCACCAGTTTCCTATCACAACAAGTTTTTCCCAGTAGACACACCTTCCCCTCTTAGCAATCTGAAGGAACTAAGTCTGCTCTTCAATCTTTACCAACTAGTTTCTCTTACAACTACAGTAGATGCAGCACAATCATCTTGCTGCTTCCCTTCCCACCACCCACCATCAAGGATTCCAGCTGAAGCAGTGATTCAGTGTACTTCTTCCAAAGCAATGTATTGCAGTATGTGCACAATAAGGTCTCTTATACACCAGAAATACCAAACACAAATTGGGTGATCTCTTTGCGGAACGCCAGTGTTCAATCCTTCAGCTTGAGCCCGAGCTTCTTGTTTCCTGTCATTTTGGCATAGTAGTTAGTATAATGCTTTTCAGTGGCAGCAACTGGGATTCAATTCCCACCACGGTCCAGTTTCCTCTCATATACATTACAAAGGTGTACAGGTAGTAAATTGTGGTCATGCTATGTTGGTACTGGAAGCTTGGCGACACTTGTGGGTAACTCGGGAACTTGTGGCTATGTTGGCCATTTACGCAAACTTCACATTTCACTGTATTTTTCGATGTACACGTGATAAATAAAGCTAAACTTCTTTATTCTCTCTCTGATCTATCTGCACTGTTATAGCTGTCAAGTTCTGCTATGGATCTCCTATCTGTAATATTGACTCAGTTATTCTCTCTCTCGGTACCTCCTGAATTGCTGGACATTTTCTACAGCTCTGCCTTTTGTAGCTCCTACATTCCTCTGTCTGAGTATTCCATTCTAACTATATTCATTAACCTATAACTACATGGCTACATTTGACAATCCAAACTTCACCTTATTTGAGATATTCCCTTTGGCCTATCCATCTATTTCTTCATCCCATCTTTGACTTGAGACATTAACTTTCTCTTCCCATAGTAGAGGAGGCAGCATCTGTGAGTTTCCAGCATTTTCTGTTTTTATTTAATACAAATCAGAATTGACAATATTGATGGATCCTCAAGATCTATTCAACTGACATTCATATAAAGCTGGCACACGAGGGAAGGGTTTCTTTGCAGAATTTATTTGATACTTTGGAAAAATTGAGATATGATTAGTTTCAGCAAAAATGAGAGGTTTCTTACAAAAGACCAAAATTGACAGATTTCTATCCCAGGCTGCATTTATAAACTGAGCAATTATACATTCTAGGGCTAAGAAAAATCAAAGAAAATATATACTGTATATTACCATTCCAGCATCTCCCACACAAAGGCAAGGTAATGGGTAATCTACATCTACAATCGCAATCAATTCCATTTTTTCCTCGCTATCTCAGTTAGGTCCAGTCATCCCATACATAGCAACCACTTAGAATGCAAATGAGTTTGTTTTACTAAATGTAATCTCAGAAGCAAAACATTTCCAGCTGCATTTAACCAGTGAAATAATCTACCTTAGCATCAGAATGGATTTTCATTTGGTTAAAATCTCCCTCACTTAGCATCTGGTTCTAAAAGATGAATAAATACTAGTCTCTGTTAATGGTGGAGACAATTACTTCAATACACTTCCACACTTAAGCATTCACAATTCACAGAAGTAATTTGCTAATGAAATAATTCAAGTTACCTGATTCTATATAAGTTCAATGGTTTCAAATCATAACACTGACCAACATCCAAATTATGAATTAAGCTTCAAGAGTCAGGATGAACCAAGACTAATTTGAGAATAAGGGGGCTCTTTACATTAGGTAAGGGGAAAAAAAACTACTCAAGAATTCTGCTCCTGATCATTACCTATGCTAAATATTGCGAGCTGTTAAACAAAACAGCTGAAATGGGCAATTTAGCACATTTGTTAAATTTGAAAACAAGATAATTTTATTTATTATATTTTGTTGTGGTAATTGAACAGAACGTACAATAAAACCAATTCCTTATGAAATTAACAGCATACAACAGTTCAGAATTTAATGACAATTCCTACTTCTTAATTAGCTTACAAAGAAATGTAGCCATGGGATATACATCATGCCACTATTTCAACAATGAATTAATCAGCCCAAATTTATTGACCAAGACCAATTAATCAGTCATGGGCTTCTCAAAGGGCAAAATATCTCAACATAAACGGGAAACAAACACCAGCCGTATACAAAGACTTCCTGATAAATGAACAGAATGCAATGCAGAGCAATTTTGACAGAAACTTAAAATTCAAAGTTATTGCACAATAATGATATCAAATAATTTAACCTAAAGAATGCTCTTAATCCTAAGAGCAGTATGAGACTGCAAAGCTCACATGGGCACCTTTGATGCAACAACCACTTTCCTCTATTATCATAATTCCATGTATGTATCCAAGCTCTCAGTTCATCACCTTTGTTCCTGATGCTTCTTGCATTGAAGTACACGCACTTTAGCCCTTCTACCTTCCTACCTTTACACCCTTTATTCTGCTTCTCTTTCCTCAAAGCCCCTCTATATGTTAGATCTGGCTTTACTCCATGCACTTCATTCACTGCTCTATCGCTCCAGGTCCCATCCCCCTTGCAAATTAGTTTAAACCCTCCCGAACCATGTTAGTAAAGCTACCTGCAAGGATATTGCTCCCCCTCGAGTTCAGGTGCAACCCATCCAATCTGTACAGGTCCCACCTTCCCCAGAAGAGATCCCAATGATCCAAAAATCTAAAACCCTGCCCCCTGCACCAACTCCTCAGCCACGCATTCAACTGCCATCTCCTCCAATTCTTACCATCACTGTCACATAGCACTGGCAGCAATCCTGAGAACGCCACCCTTGAGGTCCTGTTCTTCAGCCTTCTGCCTAGTTCCCGAAACTCACACTTCAGGACCTCATCCCTCTTCCTGCCTATGCTGTTGCTGCCAACATTTATCATGACTTCTGGTTGCTTTCCCTCTTGTACCAGGATGTCGTGCACCCGGTCAGACACATCCCGGACCCTGGCACCCGGGAGGCAACAAATCATGTGGGTGTCCTTCTCACATCTACAAAATCTCCTGTCTGCTCCCCTGACTATAAAGTCTCCAACGACGACAGCTCTCCTCTTCTCCGTCCTTCCCTTCTGCACCACAGGGTGAGACTCAGTGCCAGAGGCCCTGCCACCGTGGCTCACACCTGGTTGGTCGTCCCCGCCAATAGTATCCAGGATGGTAAACTTATTATTCAGGGGAATTGCTACAGGGGTGCTCTGCACTACCTGTCTATTCACCTTCGCTTTCCCCCCTCTGACTGTCACCCAATGACCTGCTTCCGACAGCCTAGGTGTGACTACCTCCCTGTAGCTCTCATCTATGACTGCCTCATTCTCCCTTACGAGTCGAAGGTCATCCAGCTGCTGCTCCAGATTCCTTACATGGTCTTCCAGATCGCCCAGCCGCATGCACTTCTGGCAGATGTGACTCTACGGGAGAGGGCAGTTCCCCCAAGACTGCCACATCTCACATGAGAGGCACATCACCGTCTCAGGAAGCATTGTAAAGACTAACTGGGACCAAGCTCGTCCTCCGCCTCTTCTCGTCAAAGCCTCAAAGCTCCACTCACTCACTGGCCGCTTTCCACAGGTCGCTCCGCATGAGCTACCCCTCTATTTATTTGTTTGAGCTGTTCAAACTGCTTAGTCACCTGACCGCGATTGCCCAATCAGCTGCGTTCTGCTGAGTCTGAGCTATTCGAATCTCCTGTAGTGGCCATTACAGAGACTTGGCTGGCACCAGGGCAAGAATGGATTCTCGATATTCCTGGATTTCAGTGCTTTAGAAGGGATAGAGAGGGGGGAAAGGGCAGGAGGGGTGGCATTACTGGTCAGGGATACAATTACAGCTACAGAAAGGGTGGGTAATGTAGCAGGATCCTCTTTTGAGTCAGTATGGTGAAAGTCACTCTATTGGGAGTATTCTATAGGCCCCCTGGTAGCAGCCGAGATACCAAGGAGAAGATTGGGAGGCAGATTTTGGAAAGGTGCAAAAATAACAGGATTGTTATCATGGGTGACTTTAACTTCCCTAATATTGATTGGCACTTAATTAGTTCCAAGGGTTTAGACGGGGCAGAGATTGTTAATTGTGTCCAGGACGGATTCCTGTCACAGTATGTTGACAGGCCGACTAGGGGGAATGCCATACTAGATCTAGTATCAGGTAACGAACCGGGTCAGGTCACAAATCTCTCAGTGGCTGAGCATCTGGGGGACAGAGATCACAGCTCCCTGGCCTTTAGCATTATCATGAAAAAGGACAGAATCAGAGAGGACAGGAAAATTTCTAATTGGGATGATGTTTTTGCAGGGAAATGTACTATGGACATGTGGTCGATGTTTAGAGATCTCTTGCAGGATGTTCGGGATAAGTTTTTCCCGGTGAGGAAGATAAAGAATGGTAGGGTGAAGGAACCACGGGTGACAAATGAGGTGGAAAATCTAGTCAGGTGGAAGAAGGCAGCATACATTAGGTTTAGGAAGCAAGGATCAGATGGGTCTATTGAGGAATATAGGGTAGCAAGAAAGGAGCTTAAGAAGGGGCTGAGAAGAACAAGCAGGGGGCATGAGAAAGCCTTGGCGAGTAGGGTAAAGGAAAACCCCAAGGCATTCTTCAATTATGTGAAGAACAAAGAGATGAAAGGAGTGAAGGTAGGATCGATTAGAGATAAAGGTGGGAAGATGTGCCTGGAGGCTGTGGAAGTGAGTGAGGTCCTCAATGAATACTCCTCTTCGGTATTCACCAATGAGAGGGAACTTGAGGACAATATGAGTGGGGCTGATGTTCTGGAGCATGTTGATGTTAAGGCAAATACATTAGGACGGATAAATCCCCGGGGCCGGACGGAATATTCCCCAGGCTGCTCCATGAGGCGAGGGAAGAGATTGCTGAGCCTCTGGCTAGGATCTTTATGTCCTCGTTGTCTATGGGAATGGTACTGGAGGACTGGAGGGAGACGAATGTTGTCCCCTTGTTCAAAAAAGGTAGTAGGGATAGTTCGGGTAATCATAGACCAGTGAGCCTTACATCTGTGCTGGGAAAGTTGTTGGAAAAGATTCTTAGAGATAGAATCTATGGGCATTTAGAGAATCATGGTCTGATCAGTGACAGTCTGCATGGCTTTGTGAAGGGCAGATTGTGTCTAACAAGCCTGATAAGAGTTCTTTGAGGAGGTGACTAGGCATGTCTGTAATGAGGGTAGTGCAGTGGATGTGATCTATATGGATTTTAGAAAGGCATTTGACAAGGTTCCACATGGTAGGCTTATTCAGAAAGTCAGAAGGCATGGGATCCAGGGAAGTTTGGCCAGGAGGATTCAGAATTGGCTTGCCTGCTGAAGGCAGAGGGTCACAGTGGACGGAGTACATTCGGATTAGAGGGTTGTGACTAGTGCTGTCCCACAAGGATTGGTTCTGGAACATCTACTTTTCGTGATTTCTATTAACGACCTGGATGTGGGGGTAGAAGGCTGGGTTGGCAAGTTTGCAGACGACACAAAGGTTGATGGTGTTGTAGATAGTGTAGAGGATTCTCGAAGCTTGCAAAGAGACATTGATAGGTTGCAGAAGTGGGCTGAGAAGTGGCAGATGGAGTTCAACCCAGAGAAGAGTAAGGTGGTACACATTGGAAGGACAAACTCCAAGGCAGAGTACAAAGTAAGCGGCAGGATACTTGGTAGTGTGGAAGAGCTGAGGGATCTGAGGGTACATGTCCACAGATCCCTGAAAGTTGCCTCACAGGTAGATAGGGTAGTTAAGAAAGCTTATGGGGTGTTAGCTTTCATAAGTCGAGGGACAGAGTTTAAGAGTTGCGAGGTAATGATGCAGCTCTATAAAACTCTAGTTAGGCCACACTTGGAGTACTGTGTCCAGTTCTGGTCGCCTCACTATAGGAAGGATGTGGAAGCATTGGAAAGGGTACAGAGGAGATTTACTAGGATGCTGCCTGGTTTAGAGAGTATGGATTATTTTCATTTTTAAATCTTTATTAATTATTATTGAAAATTGACAACAAAGAAATATACATTAAAAGTAATCAAGTCAATATATCAATATGTATAATAAGAGTAAAATTATTAACCAAACTAAACAGTATATCAATAATAATAATTTTAAAAAACGTTAAAACTATTTTTTTTGAGAAAGAAGGAAAAAAGAACCCCTACTAACTAAAACAAAAAAAAAACAACCAGCTAACAAGCAAAAGAAAACAAGAAAAAAAACCCATTTGGAGCACAAACCCGGAGCTATACGCCATACAAGCTTCTATATAAAAAAAAGACATCAATCCGCCAACCAAATCCATTTACCCAAGAATCAGAAGGGAACCATCTTAATTAACTCAAATCAAATGATAGTAGCAGGCAAAAGAGCCACCTTTTCTCAAAGTCAAATCGAGGGAGTTCGATTTCTGATTTTTTCCAAACTAAGACATAACATCACCTGAGAGAACCATTCTATCAAAGTGGGAGCAGAAGCATCTTTCCATTTTAATAAAATAGCCCCTCTAGCCAATAATGTAACAAATTCAATTACATATTGGTCTGATATAGAAATACCATGAATATATTGAGGAATTATACCAAACAAAACTGTCAATTTATTAGGTTGTAAATTAATTTTTAAAGCTTTAGAAATTCTAGAAAAAATAGATTTCCAAAACCGTTTCAGTACAGAACACGACCAAAACATATGCGTCAATGTAGCTATCTCAGTTTTACATCTATCACACTGAGTATTAACATTAGGAAATATTTTAGACAGTCTCTCCTTTGTCAAATAATAACGATGTACAATTTTAAACTGAATCAAAGAAGAACTGGCGCAAATCGAAGAAGAGTTAACCAACTTCAAAATTCGCAACCAATCCTCTGTTATCAAGGTCATGTTAAGCTCTCTTTCCCCATCTTGCTTAATCTTAAATAGAGGATAATTATCCTGCTGTAATAGTAAATTATAAATTTTCCCAATAAAATCCTTCAATAAAGGGTTGATTTTTAAAATAGTGTCGAACAGGTCAGAATCTTGTATATATGGAAAATTACTCAAATATTCTTGTAAAAAATGTCTGACCTGAAGATATTGCAAGAACTGTGAGTATGAAAGAGAGTATTTAGTTACTAATTTCTCAAAGGACATCAATCTGCCATCTTGAAACAAATCCATAAAGGAATAAATTCCTTTATTCCTCCAAAGAGAAAAGGTAGGATCACTAAGTGAAGGTTTAAATAAATAGTTTCAATAAATTAAACTAAGAAGGTTAAATTTTTTAAGATCAAAAAACTTACGAAACCGGTACCAAATTCGTAATGACTGCTTAATCATAGGATTAATATTTAAAATAGAAATTTTGGCTAGTTGTACAGGTAAAGAAGCTCCTAAAATGTAGAAGGTAACTCTCCGAACAAAAAAGAATCTTAAAAAATTTCCAACATATAAGGAGTAAGCAAATTTTCAAATTTTTTATAAAATCCTACAGAAAAACCATCAAGTCCAAGAGCTTTACCAGACTGTATTGAAAAAAATAGCTTTCTGAATTTCTCTTTCAGTAAAGCAGTATCAAGAATTTGTTGATCTTCAAAAGATATTCTAGGAAAATCAATCTTTTGTAAAAAGGCATTCATTTTAAAAGGATCAGCTGGAAACTGAGATTTATAGAGTTCACTGTAATAAGTCTTGAAAAATTTTATTAATATCTTCATAGTTACAAGCTAAACTACCATCTCCCTTACGAATTTTTAAAATTCATCTTTTAGCTCTAACTGCTTTCAGTTGGGATGCTAGTAGCTTATTACTTTTATCTCCAAACACAAAAAATTGACTTTTTAATTTAAGCAAATTTCTTTCAATAAGATAAGTTAATAATAAATTATATTGTGATTGAAGTTCAACCCTTTGTTTAAATAAATCAATATTAGGAGAAACTGCATAAGTGTTATCCAAGTCTTTAATTTGTTTTGAAATCCTATCTAACTCTATTTTTGTCTGTTTCTTAAGCTTAGCCAAATAGATTATCTGACCTCGCAAATACGTTTTAAATGTATCCCATATAATCAATTTCCACATATTTTCTGTATTATTAAAAAGAAAAAAATCTTTTATTTGAATCTCTATAAATTTGACAAAGTCCAAACTTTGTAATAAGTTTTCTGGAAAACGCCAAGGCAAGTTTACATTACTAACATCATTCAATTCAAAAGTTAAGCTTAAAGGTGCATGATCCAAGACAGCAATAGCATTATATTCACATTTCTGGACTTTGGACAAAAATCGGAAATTAGCTATAAAATAATCAATTCGCGAGTATTTTTTATGGACATGTGAATAAAAAGAATAATCTCTATCATTAGGATGTAGATTTTTCCTGATTTCTATCAAACCATAATCAATTAAAAAGGAATCAATTAGTGATGCTGAACAACTTGGAAGCTGCTGATTGGTTGAACTCTTGTAAATCAAAGGGTTTAAACAACAGTTGAAGTCACCTCCCATCAGCAGCATATATTCATTTAAGTTTGGTAATAAACCAAATATATTTTTAAAAAAAGGATCATCTACATTAGGTCCATATAGGTTAACCAAGACAATTTTTCTATTACAAATTGTTCTTTTAATAATTAAAAATCTACCATTGACATCTGAGACAATATCTTCTTGGATAAATAAAATATTAGCTTTAATAACAACAGATACTCCCTTTGTTTTATTTTGACAAGTAGCATGATATTGAAGGCCCTTCCACATTTTAAAAATTCTATTTTGATCGCCCATTCTGATATGCGTTTCTTGAACAAAAATTATATCCGGCTGGAATCGGTTAATAATTTTAAAAGTCTTCTTTTGCTTAATAGGGTGATTCCAGCCACGTACGTTCCAACTAATAACGTTTATCTGTTTAGAATATTATAGAATATTATTTTAAACACGAAAATACACGCATACCATCGTGGGCTAATCAAAGGTGGCGGTGATGAATCTATAGAAAACACGCATGCTCCGGAGCTCCATAATGGGAAAAAAACCTGAAAAAGAAATCTTATAATAAACCCCAAATTGCAAAAAAACACCAAATCCTCCCCCCATCCCAAAAGGTAGAAATCCTGCAAAAAGGAAGGAAAAAGCTAGAATTCCTCCCCAAAGAGAAAAGCAGAACTCCGCGTGCCACTCAATATAAATAGTGATTTTAAAATTTTTCTCCCAATTCCCCCCTCCCCTTTACAAAGAAAACACTTGAGCCTAAGATAAGAAAGCCCAGCAGAGAAGCAGAAAAAAATGTTCATAGTTAATCATTGAAAATAAACTAGGAATGCAAAAACAGTCTCCAGAATCGTCAAAACAACACTATTAAACCTAAACAATACAATCTCTAACAAGAAAAAGACACCATTATTCCTTTTCTCTGGCAAGGATGTGATCGGTAGGTGGGAAGCTTTCAAAGGAGAAATTTTGAGAGTGCAGAATTTGTATGTTCCTGTCAGGATTAAAGGCAAAGTGAATAGGAATAAGGAACCTTGGTTCTCAAGGGATATTGCAACTCTGACAAAGAAGAAGAGGGAGTTGTATGACATGTATACGAAGCAGGGAGTAAATAAGGTGCTCGAGGAGTATAAGAAGTGCAAGAAAATACTTAAGAAAGAAATCAGGAGGGCTAAAAGAAGACATGAGGTTGTCTTGGCAGTCAAAGTGAAGGATAATCCAAAGAGCTTTTACAGGTATATTAAGAGCAAAAGGATTGTAAGGGATAAAATTGGTCCTCTTGAAGATCAGAGTGGTTGGCTATGTGCGGAACCAAAGGAAATGGGAGAGATCTTAAATAGGTTTTTTGCGTCTGTATTTACTAAGGAAACTGGCATGAAGTCTATGGAATTAAGGGAAACAAGTAGTGAGATCATGGAAACTGTACAGATCGAAAAGGAGGAGGTCCTTGCTGTCTTGAGGAAAATTAAAGTGGATAAATCCCCGGGACCTCACAGGGTGTTCCCTCGGACCTTGAAGGAGACTAGTGTTGAAATTGCAGGGGCCCTGGCAGAAATATTTACAATGTCGCTGTCTACAGGTGAGGTGCCGGAGGATTGGAGAGTGGCTCATGTTGTTCCGTTGTTTAAAAAAGGATCAAAAAGTAATCCAGGAAATTATAGGCCAGTAAATTTAACGTCGGTAGTAGGTAAGTTATTGGAGGGAGTGCTAAGAGACAGAATCTACAAGCATTTGGATAGACAGGGACTTATTAGGGAGAGTCAACATGGCTTTGTGCGTGGTAAGTCATGTTTGACCAATCTATTGGAGTTTTTCGAGGAGGTTACCAGGAAAGTGGATGAAGGGAAGGCAGTGGATATTGTCTACATGGACTTCAGTAAGGCTTTTGACAAGGGTCCCGCATGGGAGGTTAGTTAGGAAAATTCAGTTGCTAGGTATACATGGAGAGGTGGTAAATTGGATTAGACATTGGCTCAATGGAAGAAGCCAAAGAGTGGTAGCAGAGAATTGCTTCTCTGAGTGGAGGCCTGTGACTAGTGGTGTGCCACAGGGATCAGTGCTGGGCCCATTGTTATTTGTCATCTATATCAATGATCTGGATGATAATGTGGTAAATTGGATCAGCAAATTTGCTGATGATACAAAGATTGGAGGTGTAGTAGACAGTG
This sequence comes from Mobula hypostoma, assembly GCF_963921235.1. Taxonomy (NCBI): domain Eukaryota; kingdom Metazoa; phylum Chordata; class Chondrichthyes; order Myliobatiformes; family Myliobatidae; genus Mobula; species Mobula hypostoma. The sequence goes on from NC_086098.1 coordinate 223,780,635, forward strand.
AGGAAGGTTATCAGAGCCTGCAGAGGGACTCGGACCAGCTAGAAAATGGGCTGAAAAATTGCAGATGGAGTTTAATACAGACAAGTGTGAGGTATTGCACGTTGGAAGGACAAACCAACGTAGAACATACAGGGTTAATGGTAAGGCACTGAGGAGTGCAGTGGAACAGAGGGATCTGGGAATACAGATACAAAATTCCCTAAAAGTAGCATCACAGGTAGATAGGGTCGTAAAGAGAGCTTTTGGTACATTGGCCTTTATTAATCAAAGTATTGCATATAAGAGCTGGAATGTTACGATGAGGTAGTATAAGGCATTGGTGAGGACGAATCTGGAGTATTGTGTTCAGTTTTGGTCACCAAATTACAGGAAGGATATAAATAAGGTTGAAAGAGTGCAGAGAAAGTTTACAAGGATGTTGCCCGGACTTGAGAAACTCAGTTACGGAGAAAGGTTGAATAGGTTAGGACTTTATTCCCTGGAGTGTAGAAGATTGAGGGGAGATTTGATAGAGGTATATAAAATTATGATGGGTATAGATAGAGTGAATGCAAGCAGGCTTTTTCCACTGAGGCAAGGGGAGAAAAAAACCAGCGGACATGGGTTAAGGGTGAGGGGGGAAAAGTTTAAAGGGAACATTGGGGGGGCTTCTTCACACAGAGTGGTGGGAGTATGGAATGAGCTGCCAGACGAGGTGGTAAATGCGGGTTCTTTTTTAACATTTAAGAATAAATTGGACAGATACATGGATGGGAGGTGTATGGAGGGATATGGTCCGTGTGCAGGTCAGTGGGACTAGGCAGAAAATCGTTCGGCACAGCCAAGAAGGGCCAAAAGGCCTGTTTCTGTGCTGTAGTTTCTATGGTTTAGCTTAAAACTAAAGCTAATTATCTATTCTAAACACTCCTCACTATATAAGAAAGAGTCTATATAAACTATGAAAGCTGTCACTTAATTAATAAAAAAGGAAGAAAGCAGATAATCAAACCAGTTAGTTACTTGAATTTCCAGCATCTGCAGAATTCCTGTTATTTGCGTTTAATAATCTGACCACTGTGTTAGTTCACTCCATATACCAAACAGACTTCAATAAAGTAATTCATTAGTCAAACCAAGAAGTTCACCTCTTCTTTAAATAGTTCATCGATCAAAGGAAATCTTCAGCATATCAAAAATCTTCAAAGCCTGTTTTCTTTCAGAAAATTATTCAGCAACCCAAATGTCCTTCATCCATCAGCCAACTCCACGATAGAGTTAACAAAGTCCAATGCTGCCTGGGATTCCGAAAACACACGAGGTGTAGAATCTTTAGGAAATAATTTTAATCTTGCTGGGTAGCGAAGCGATGGAAAGAATTCCTTTTCATAAGCAGTTTGCATTGCTGGGGCAAATTTGATCCGCTGTTCCATAATTTCCTGTGGATAATCTTTGTAAAAACGGACCTTGGAACTGTTAAATTTAAAAACCCTCTGTTTCCTTGCACATTTTATAATTTGATCTTTAACTTTAAAGCAAAGAAAGTTGACCAAAATAGGCCGAGATTTACCTGAGGTCTGGGAATTCGATATGAAAATTCTATGAGCTCTTTCAATATCGGGAGGTTGAGGTAGAATATCCGGAAACAAAGATTGAAACAAATTCGCAAAATAGTCCAATAAATTCCCACTCTCAGAACCTTCCTTGAGTCCGATAATTCGTATATTATTCCGACGAGACTTCACCCCTAAATCGACAATTTTACAATGAGCTGGTTCCAAGCAGGTTGAAATATCCACAATTTGACGTTTCGATTCTTTAAACTCAGTATTCAAGGAAATAATATTTTCCTCAATTGTCTGAAAACTCTGTCGGAACGACTTCAACTCAGAAGTGTTATTGTCCATTTTGTTGTCGAGAGCCATCAATGCATGTTCCAAACGCTCAGCCCAGACAGGCATATCTTCTGATTTTTCTTTCAATGTTTTTCCCTCTCCATTGCTGGATTCAAAAGGCAACTTTCTACTTCTTCAAGGATATGACATAATGACAACTATTTCCCTCTAAGATCCGAGAAATAAAAGTTAAAAATTCAAGGTTTAAACTGAGGAAAAGGAGGAAGTAAAGGCAGCCACAAAACTTAAGTATTACTCCACTGAGCCGCAGGTAGATAGGGTAGTTAAGAAAGCTTATGGGGTGTTAGCTTTCATAAGTCGAGGGATAGAGTTTAGGAGTCGCGAGGTAATGATGCAGCTCTATAAAGCTCTGGTTAGGCCACACTTGGAGTACTGTGTCCAGTTCTGGTCGCCTCACTATAGGAAGGATGTGGAAGCATTGGAAAGGGTACAGAGGAGATTTACCAGGATGCTGCCTGGTTTAGAGAGTATGGATTATGATCAGAGATTAAGGGAGCTAGGGCTTTACTCTTTGGAGAGAAGGAAGATGAGAGGAGACATGATAGAGTTATACAAGATATTAAGAGGTATAGATAGAGTGGATAGCCAGCGCCTCTTCCCCAGGGCACCACTGCTCAATACAACAGGACATGGCTTTAAGGTAAGGCGTGGGAAGTTCAAGGGGGATATTAGAGGAAGGTTTTTTACTCAGAGAGTGGTTGGTGCATGGAATGCACTGCCTGAGTCAGTGGTGGAGGCAGATACACTAGTGAAATTTAAGAGACTACTAGACAGGTATATGGAGGAATTTAAGGTGGAGGGTTATATGGGAGGCAGGGTTTGAGGGTTGGTATAACAATGTGGGCCGAAGGGCCTGTACTGTGCTGTACTATTCTATGTTCTCTGTTCATGTGTTCTATTCATTCCTGCCTTTATCCACTCTTGTTCTACATTCAAGGTTAAAATCAGTTGTTTATCGTCTTCCCCCATCAGTCCACAGCACACCATAGGATGGTAATAGTACAGGTTCCGAGGCTTTTTTTGTTCCACATCAGTTTTATAATTTTGTACAAGAACTCTTACTTGCTAATAAGCCTGATTTGATCTGTAGTGTATTCATTTGTTCTACGTTCAGTGTTATGGTCTACGTTGAAGTCTTATGAAGTATTGCATTTCCAATCTTCCAGATGGTCCAAGTCTTGCAACCAAACAAGTGGTTAAAGTCTCGAGAGCAGATTGAGGCTGAAATTTTATATCACTCTGATTTTTTTCTAATTCAGATTTGTTTAAATTTTGCTGGCTGGCCAAAAACATAGCATAACATTTTCACTTTCAAGGTACCTTCATGTGTGATGGTTGCTCTGTGCCATTTTTATTTTATTACTGCAATCTTATGTCATTTCTCCTCAGCAATAATTTTCATTCTATATTTTGTTGCACTTTTGTGCATGTTTTCTATTATTTCCTTTAGCTCTCTGCAATTGCAATTATTACTTCAATATTATTTCCGAAACAAAGACGGTCAATTCCTCTTCCTCCAAATACCATTATTCCAGTGAAGCTCTGAAGGATCTGGCAAAATTTGTTCACTGATGAATACATAGGGTGAAAATACAGCCTTGCTGTACACTCGGTATGGTAATCAGGAATCCATTACTACTTATATTGTTGTAAAGTTCTTATGCAAGACTTATGATTGTAGATTGACAACACTGTCGGTTTAACCTAACAAGTTTTTGTTAGTCTTTGAAATTATGACTGAAAATGGAATAAGCAAAGCAAAATTGAAATAGATCATAGAGGGATGTGCAGGATTCAAAGAGACTTTCATCACAAAAACAATAGAGTTTTCTGAATCTGGAAAAGTGAACCATGAATTGTCAAGCTAAAGTATATACAATAAAAGACTTGCTTACTGAAAAAGTACAATGCAAAAGCCAGATCCAGAAATAACACAACTAAAGAGGATGCAGAACAGAAAATAAAAACAAAACTTTGACCATCGAGAGCAGTTGAAGAAACATGGAAGACAGAGAAACAACTGGCATTGAATATTTTTGCGAGAATATGATACAAGAGTACTGTACTTGGCCCTTTGAGCCTGCTCCACCATTCATAAACATCATGACTGATCTCCCGCAGGTTGATTTTCTTACACTATCAAAGTTCAAAGTAAATTTATTATCGAAGTACTTATATGTCACCATATACTACTCTGTGATTCATTTTCTTGCAGCCGTACTCAATAAATCCATAACAGAATAATAACCATAATAGAATCAATGAAAGACTGCATCAACTTAGGCACTCTACAAGTGTGCAAAAGACAACAACTGCAAATACAAAAGGCGAGAAATAATAAATAAATTAGCAATACATAAAATGCATACAAAAAATCTACAAAATTAGATAAGTCTAGTGATTACAGTAAAAAAAAATTAACAATAGTTTCTATAAAATGGAATCAAAGCTAACATAACTATCACATTATTACCTATTAGAATATTTGAGGCTTGTGTTTGTTTTCAACATTCTGGAACAAGCTGGATTCAGATCATGAAGAATCACCACGGAACAAATATTTGGTTTTAATCATTTTATAATATCCTGACAACCAAAAATTCACAGGTCTTATTGTTAATATTAAACACAATAAACACCAAGCACAGAGAGGCAACAATTCTTTATTTACCAGTACTTATTAACAGGGGACCCAGTCAGGGAAGATATCTAATTACAAACTCACCTGCAATCAATACTCTTTGCATTAGCATTATGCCCTGCTGGTCTTTGAAGCTAAAAACGGGAGAGTGATGGTTTGACCAAGAGGTTCAAGACTTACATGATGCAGGTTAAGAATTTGGTTACTTACAATGATGTCATGCTGTCCAAACACAGGCATTTCCCACAGTGACTGGTTGGTAAACTTATTGAAGTAATATGGCCTGTTTTCTCTCCTACTCCAACACTTTGACCATCCTGCCTGCACCAGCTCATCTGAAAGGAATACATTCAAGATTAAAATTAATTAAAAATGAAGTGAAATGAACTGTCAATGACACATAAAATTTACTTTAACCAAAGATTAGTCAAGGTGAGGTCACGCCATCTTGTTTTTACCAGGTTAGCTAAGAATTTGAAAATAATGCTCTATACAACCTAATGAAGTGCCAGATGCACTGAGATTAAAGTTTTAAAGCTTGTCCAGCAAACTGAAGTATAGTAGATTGGACGTGCATCTTCTGTTCTATTCCTCTGCCAATTTTCATTCTACCCCTCTGGAGACTTTTGTGATAGAGATCACAAAGCTCATATTTACTCATGTACAGGACTGTACATGAGTGTAATGGACTGCCTGGTCCTTTTCATTCTTCCCAGTCCATGTACACAAAACCAAGCTGAAATTATCCAATTTAACATTTAACTGAAGCTTAGATACAAGTGGGTCAGATTTAAAAGAATAATGTTTATCACTATTAACTCACTTTCTGTTTATCACCAATTAAGTTGTTACATCACGCATGTTAACAACTGCTAACTTGTAAACTGCAGAAAGTTCACTCCTACCCAATTCAAGATTCATTTCAGATAGCAATACAACATCAAGTCAAAGGTTAAGTTTGTGAGTTTTGACCAACACTTAAAGGAATAAAAAAAATAAAATTTATAAAAACTGTGCCAGATACCAGCTGGAAAAGCTAAAGCACACCCAAAATCTTCATATAAAGGCAACTACAGTCTACTGTATGTCAGGAACACACAATAACTTCACTATTTACAGAAGCAAAAAGGTGAACATCTAACTACACTCCATGCATTTTCACATCATGAGATGTAGCAGAGTATTCATATAATGGTCCATACATCTGGATACAAAAGAAGCACAAGCCTTGATCTAATCAGATAAATAACTTAGCAGTTTCTTTGGAACCAATCACTGCTTGTTTGATAAATGCAAACAATACAATGAGCAAAGATATGATATAAATAGAATATTATGACAAACAGAATCGACAAAGTCTTGAGTGCATCACGTAGATGGGTTAGAACAAATGAAGATATTTAAGACTAAGAAACAACATCTTTATAAGGAGATTAACTGCAATAATAGAGATCATGGTTTTTCCAAGTCAATACTTGTTTCCCAACCAATAAAAATGTTGAAAAGCCCGAAGCAAGAATGTGATTATTTATAAATTGGCTGTCATGCAAAAATCAATCCTTAAAAGACAAAGAAATTCAAAAAATGTAGCATTAAACAAGCATTAAAGACAACATTTCACCTTGCTAATGTCTGTATCTGGTCTCAAAGAAACTTAACAGAAGCCTTTTTAAAACATACTCAAATTCAGCATTTTTCACAACTGGAAAATCCCTAACCATTAATACCTTCCAACATTTCAGATCTGCAAATATGTCACAAGAGGTTTCAAAGTCAAAAGCATAAACACATCAGAATTAGGTTTAATATCACTGGAATATGTCATGAAATTTATTGTACATAGCACCTTACACAAACACCAGGAAGAACCCCAAAGACATCGAGAAACATGACTGTGTACTTCTTGGTAACGAGGGCTGATAGAAAAATGTGGGTGAATACATCAAAATTTTCCTGTTTTGCAAATAAACCCATGGGAACTTATGACCATCTGCAACTGCAGGTGGGGTCTCATTTTAACATCTCATTCCCTGAGAGACCCAACATAAAATAACTGAATTATCAACAGTCCTCTACTTTTAAATACTATCTAAACAAAGCACGACTTCTCTCAACAGTGAGAATTCTCAGTGGAGTCCCAGTGGCCTTTGATAATCTTCACATGAATTACCAAATCAGAAAGCTACCTTTATGCAACTTGGGACTAGGTATAAAAGTATAAATAACTGAACATTGATAAAAAAAAAATTACACAACCCTCTATCTTTGCACTTGCAATTTGCCAATTGCCTAAAACAGGCGAATTCTCTCCAGTCTCTCAAGGACAAACTGCAGATATACATCAAGAAAACAAAAGAAAATGTCATAAACATGCAGCAAGTCAGAGTGCATCTATGGAAACAGAATCAATATTACAGGTCAGTGATACTTCATTTGATGACGTTGAGTTCATGCTGTTGACATATTAATTTGTTTTTGACTCCATTTTCAGTTGAATCCAAAAAATGCTATAAACACCAGAAGAACACTACTGCCAGCCCTATATTTCAACATATTCTATGCTAACGAACTCCATTTCCTTAAATCCCTGAATATAAGAAGTATATCAACCTACGTCTTTAAAAATAATCAGCAACTGAATCCTATTAGGTAATAAATTGGAAACATCCATAATGCTCTGGGTGAAGAAATGTCTTCTCATTTCTCTCCTGACAGTCTTAACTATTATTTTGAGATTGATCCCTGGTTCTAAACACCTCAAACTTCAGAAATATCAAATTTCTATCCACCCAAGCCCCATAAGAATTGTAAATACTTGAATGAGATCACTCCTACTGTCCTAAATTCTAGACTGTCTGTCCTCATGTAACAAACTTGTCATTGCAAGAATCAAACTAAACCCTTGCTAAACTTCCTCTATCACAAGATTGTCTTCTCTTGGGTAAGGAGATCAGACTTGTACAAAATATTCTACATGCAATCTCAAAAAGGCTTGAAATAAATGGAGCAAGACATCTTGTACTCAAATCTTCTTGCAATTAAGGACAATGTAACATTTGCCTAAATTAAAAAGATATTGCTAGAAACAATAGGACAGGCAGTATCTATGGAAAGAGTTAATAATTCAAGCTTGAGAACCTTCATCAGAACTACATTTACTTTCCTATATTTTGCTGTATTTGCATGTTAACTTCAAATGATTTCTGTAACATCAATAACTTTCAATTTATCAGAATACTAAACAGGATCACCTAATTATTTTACACATTCATATTTCAACTTCCGTATCACTGTCTATTTACTAACTATATCCTCAAAATATCATCCAATTTTATATCTGTAGCTCACCTGGGATACATTACACTTGACCTCTGCATCCAAATCAGTAATAATAGCTTGGGAACAGCTGGGGCTAATCCCTGTGACACCCTACTGGTTATTACCTCCTAACAAAGTTTATTTTTTCATTTCTCTAGATTTCTGCCCAATAACCAATTTTCAACCCACTTCAAATTTTTCCCTATTTAATAATCTTTTGTACAGCAGCTTTTATGAAGACATTCTGAAAGTCCAAATATACTACGTCAATTACTGGCATCTATTTTACTAGATACAAATTCAAAAAGTTTCAAAAAAGTGGATTGTTAATTGACAATTTTAACCTCTCGCTTCAGTAGTTTGAGGTATCCACTTGCTTCAAGCAGGACTTAATCATACCGGCACCCAAGAAAAACATGGTAACCTCCCTCAATGACTATCATCCAGTAGCACTTACATCCACTACGATGAAGTGCTTTGAGGGAATGGTCATGAAGCATATCAATTCCTCCCTGAGGAGTGACTTGGATCCGCTCCAATTTGCCTACCATCACAACAGGGCAACAGCAGATTCCATTTCATTGGCTCTTCACATCTGGACAGTGAAGTTGCACTTATCAGGATGCTCTTGAATGACTACAGCTCAGCATTCAACACTATCATCCCCATGAAATTAATCATTAAGCCCAAAGCCTAGGCTTTGATACCTCTGAGCAACTGGACCTTGATTTCCTCACTTGCAGACCCCAGTTAGTATGGATTGGCAACAATGACTCCTCACACTCACCATCAGCACATGTGCACCACAAGGCTGTGAGTTTAGCCCCCTGCTCTACTTGTTTTTTTACTTATGACTGTGAGGCTAAGTATAGCTCCAATGCCCCATTTAAGTTTGCTGACACCACCAATATTGTTAGGCAAATCAAAGATGGTGACAAAGCAGCATATAGCAGGGAGATTGGCAATCTGGTTGAATAGTGGCACAACAACAAACTCTCACTCAACATCAGCAAAACCAAAGAGCTAATTATTAACTACATGAGCAAGAAACTGAAGGCCCATGAGCTAGTCCTCATCAGGGAAATGAAGGTGGAAAAGGGCAGTAACTTTAAATTCCTTGGTGTTATCATTGTAGTCCTGAGACCATAATGTAAGTGATATCACAAAGAAGGCTTCTACTTTATTAGAGGCTTGTGCAAATTCATCATGAGCTATAGATGTACAATGGAGAATAAATATCCTCACTGACTGCATCATGACCAGAAAATGCCTCGGGATATTTCTGATCGTGTCCAAGATATCCTGAAGTGGGAGGGTGAAGAGCCAGAGGTCCTGGTACATATAGGTACCAATGACATAGGTAGGAAAAGGGATGAGGTCCTGAAAGAAGAATATAGGGAGCTAGGAAGGGAGTTGAGAAAAAGGACCGCAAAGGTAGTAATCTCGGGATTACTGCCTGTGCCACGCGACAGTGAGAGTAGGAATGCGATGAGGTGGAGGATAAATGCGTGGCTGAGGGATTGGAGCAGGGGGCAGGGATTCAAGTTTTTGGATCATTGGGACCTCTTTTGGCGCAGGTGTGACCCGTACAAAAAGGACGGGTTACACTTAAATCCTAGGGGGACCAATATCCTGGCAGGGAGATTAGCGGGGGCTACTGAGGTGACTTTAAACTAGAATGGTTGGGGGGTGGGAATCAAATTAAAGCGGCTAGGTGTGAGGAGGTTAGTTCACAACAGAGGGATGGGAACCAGTGCAGAGAGACAGAGGGGTGTAAAGTGAGCGTAGAAGCAAAAAGTACAAAGGGGAAAAGTAAAAGTGGCAGGCCGACAAATCCAGGGCAAGCATTAAAAAGGGCTAAGAGAGTTGCAAAAGAGCGCCTGAAGGCTTTATGTGTCAATGCAAGGAGCATTCGTAATAAGGTGGATGAATTGAAAGTGCAGATTGTTATTAATGATTATGATATAGTTGGGATCACAGAGACATGGCTCCAGGGTGACCAGGGATGGGAGCTCAACGTTCAGGGATATTCAATATTCAGGAGGGATAGACATGAAGGAAGGGGAGGTGGGGTGGCGTTGCTGGTTAAAAAAGAGATTAACGCAATAGAAAGGAAGGACATAAGCCGGGAAGATGTGGAATCGATATGGGTAGAGCTGCGTAACACTAAGGGGCAGAAGACGCTGGTGGGAGTTGTGTACAGGCCACCTAACAGTAGTAGTGAGGTCGGAGATGGTATTAAACAGGAAATTAGAAATGTGTGCAATAAAGGAACAGCAGTTATAATGGGTGACTTCAATCTACATGTAGACTGGGTGAACCAAATTGGTAAAGGTGCTGAGGAAGAGGATTTCTTGGAATGTATGCGGGATGGTTTTTGAACCAACATGTCGAGGAACCGACTAGAGAGCAGGCTATTCTGGACTGGGTTTTGAGCAATGAGGAAGGGTTAATTAGCGATCTTGTCGTGAGAGGCCCCTTGGGTAAGAGTGACCATAATATGGTGGAATTCTTCATTAACATGGAGAGTGACGTAGTTAATTCAGAAACAAAGGTTCTGAACTTAAAGAGGGGTAACTTTGAAGGTATGAGACGTGAATTAGCCAAGATAGACTGGCAAGTGACACTTCAAGGATTGACGGTGGATATGCAATGGCAGGCATTTAAAGGTTGCATGGATGAACTACAACAATTGTTCATCCCAGTTTGGCAAAAGAATAAATCAAGGAAGGTAGTGCACCCGTGGCTGACAAGAGAAATTAGGGATAGTATCAATTCCAAAGAAGTAGCATACAAATTAGCCAGAGAAAGTGGCTCACCTGAGGACTGGGAGAAATTCAGAGTTCAGCAGAGGAGGACAAAGGGCTTAATTAGGAAGGGGAAAAAAGATTATGAGAGAAAACTGGCAGAGAACATAAAAACGGACTGTAAAAGCTTTTATAGATATGTAAAAAGGAAAAGACTGATAAAGACAAATGTAGGTCCCCTGCAAACAGAAACAGGTGAATTGATTATGGGGAGCAAGGACATGGCAGACCAATTGAATAATTACTTTGGTTCTGTCTTCACTAAGGAGGACATAAATAATCTTCCAGAAATAGTAAGGGACAGAGGGTCCAGTGAGATGGAGGAACTGAGCGAAATACATGTTAGTAGGGAAGTGGTGTTAGGTAAATTGAAGGGATTGAAGGCAGATAAATCCCTAGGGCCAGATGGTCTGCATCCCAGAGTGCTTAAGGAAGTGGCCCAAGAAATAGTGGATGCATTAGTGATAATTTTTCAAAACTCGTTAGATTCTGGACTAGTTCCTGAGGATTGGAGGGTGGCTAATGTAACCCCACTTTTTAAAAAAGGAGGGAGAGAGAAACCGGGGAATTATAGGCCGGTTAGTCTAACGTCGGTGGTGGGGAAACTGCTGGAGTCAGTTATCAAGGATGTGATAACAGCACATTTGGAAAGCGGTGAAATGATCGGACAAAGTCAGCATGGATTTGTGAAAGGAAAATCATGTCTGACGAATCTCATAGAATTTTTTGAGGATGTAACTAGTAGAGTGGATGGGGGAGAACCAGTGGATGTGGTATATTTGGATTTTCAAAAGGCTTTTGACAAGGTCCCACACAGGAGATTAGTGTGCAAACTTAAAGCACATGGTATTGGGGGTAAGGTATTGGTATGGGTGGAGAATTGGTTAGCAGACAGGAAGCAAAGAGTGGGAATAAACGGGACCTTTTCAGAATGGCAAGCGGTGACTAGTGGGGTACCGCAAGGCTCAGTGCTGGGACCCCAGTTGTTTACAATATATATTAATGACTTGGATGAGGGAATTAAATGCAGCATCTCCAAGTTTGCGGATGACACAAAGCTGGGTGGCAGTGTTAGCAGTGAGGAGGATGCTAAGAGGATGCAGGGTGACTTGGATAGGTTGGGTGAGTGGGCAAACTCATGGCAGATGCAATTTAATGTGGATAAATGTGAAGTTATCCACTTTGGTGGCAAAAATAGGAAAACAGATTATTATCTGAATGGTGGCCGATTAGGAAAAGGGGAGGTGCAACGAGACCTGGGTGTCATTATACACCAGTCATTGAAAGTGGGCATGCAGGTACAGCAGGCGGTGAAAAAGGCGAACGGTATGCTGGCATTTATAGCGAGAGGATTCGAGTACAGGAGCAGGGAGGTACTACTGCAGTTGTACAAGGCCTTGGTGAGACCACACCTGGAGTATTGTGTGCAGTTTTGGTCCCCTAATCTGAGGAAAGACATCTTTGCCATAGAGGGAGTACAAAGAAGGTTCACCAGATTGATTCCTGGGATGGCAGGTCTTTCATATGAAGAAAGACTGGATGAACTGGGCTTGTACTCGTTGGAATTTAGAAGATTGAGGGGGGGATCTGATTGAAACGTATAAGATCCTAAAGGGATTGGACAGGCTAGATGCGGGAAGATTGTTCCCGATGTTGGGGAGGTCTAGAACGAGGGGTCACAGTTTGAGGATAGAGGGGAAGCCTTTTAGGACCGAGGTTAGGAAAAACTTCTTCACACAGAGAGTGGTGAATCTGTGGAATTCTCTGCCACAGCAAACTGTTGAGGCCAGTTCATTAGCTATGTTTAAAAGGAAGTTAGATATGGCCCTTGTGGCTACAGGGGTCAGGGGGTATGGAGGGAAGGCTGGGTTCTGAGTTGGATGATCAGCCATGATCATAATAAATGGCGGTGCAGGCTCGAAGGGCCGAATGGCCTACTCCTGCACCTATTTTCTATGTTTCTATGTTTCTATGGAAAAACCCACAAAATGTAATGGATACAGCCCAGACCTTTAGAGGAAAATCCTTCCTCACCTTTGAGCACATCTACAAGGAGCACTGCTACAAGAAAGCAGCATCCATCATCAAAAACCCCCACCATCCAGGCCTCGCTCTCTTCTCAATTGTTGCTATTGGGCAGGTGGTAGAGGAGCCATAGGTCCCACAACCTCAGGTTGATGAACAGTTATTACCCTTCAACCATCAGGCTTCTGAATTCACTCACCTTAACACTGAGCAGACCCCACAACCTATGGATTCACTTTTAAGGACTTTACAATTCATGTTTTCAGTATTACTTATTTTATTATTATTTATTCCTTTTTTGCATTTTACAAGCTGTCTTCTTTTGCATATTGGTTGCTTGTCACTCTTTGTGTGTAGTTTTTCATTGATTCTAATGAATTTCTTTGTTCTGCGAATGCCTACAAGAAAATTAAACTCAGGGTAGTATATGGTGACGTATATACATTTTGATAATAAATTTACTTTGAACTTTGAATTTAAATATGTATACATATTTGCTTCTGTCCAAATTGTGGATATCACACTAGAATTGTGAATGATTACAACCAATGGTTTCACTCCATCCTTAGCCATCACTTTCAATATCCTAGAATGCAGGTCATTAGATCCTGGTGATCTACACCTATCCTCGTTATATGCGTCTTCAGACAATGCGGATTCACAGTTACGCGAGGAACCTATTTCTACCAACGTCTTGTTATATGCATCCAAAACTCAGTTATGCGAGGAGCACCGCTTTCCCACCAATACAAGTCAGGTGCGCAGGCCTCACAATCTCACTCCTGCCAGTCTCCCATTGGTTCTGGCAAGGTATGGATGCACGATCTTGCGCTCTTAAACTTTTGTTGGTTTAACCTACTGTGCAGTGATTTTGTGCTTGAAATATTTAACTATACCTCCTAAACATCCGATGTCATGTCCTGGGCCATCAGCCGAGCGGCAGAGAACCGCTTTAACACTTGAAAAAAGTTGGAAATTATGAACAGCGCGGCATCAGCTGAAGGTAACACAGCTCTGGGATGCTACTGCCAGTAACAGAATCTTGCCTTTAAAGTTTTTTTGTTGCTTGACAATGCGCCAGCCCATCCTAAACATTTGGACAGCATTCATCCTAACATAACAGTGCGTTTCCTGCCGCCTAACACAACATTGCTGATTCAACCACTCCACCAAGGTATGATCCCCATTCAAGACGTGTTTTTTTTTACGGCGAACTATCTCTCAGATGCTGCAAGCAACAGATGATTTTGAAAATCCCAGGAGTTTACTAACGGTGAGGGAATGGTGGAAGTCGGAACACTCGGCACAAATGACGATGAACATGGACCCAAATTTAGAACGGAGTCAGCATTTCAGTCGTTCCCTGCCGTCAACCCTTCTTCCCTACAAGCAAATTTATGCTGAAAAACAAAATGCTGCCAAGCAAACAATCCTCACCACTTCCTTCAAATCCATGTCATCTCCTGCTGCCGGCAGTTCTAAGAGTTCTGTGAGTCTTCCTTCACCCCTTGCTGTGCTTAATATGATCCTGACGACCACAACCATCCACCTTATCCATGTAAAGCTGCCCGACACCACAACAACCACTCATCTCCTGGAGCGAACACACCTGCCACTGTTGGTGAGTACTGTACACCCTACGATGTTAACTTTCTATGATTTATTACATTGAATATTACCTTAAATTGATTAAATATAATACAAATGTTGTCTTGTGGTACTGCTTTTGTGTCGTATTGGTATGAAAATGTGAATAAATTACAGATAAAGCATATTTAGGAAGCGCTCTGGAACGCATCCCTATTTTCTCTATTTAAATAATTATTCACATTATGTGTCGACTGTGAGGAACATATCCGCCCCATATAACGAGGATAGGGTGTATCACTTTTCAGTCTCATTAACTTCTCGAAAAAATTACTAACTAGAATCTCTTTGTGGTCCTTGTTCACTCTGTACTTACAGTCCTCCACTATTTCCAAGTTTTCTGCACCTTCTTTCATGAAAAGGGGAAAAAAAACTTGTTAATTTCTCTGCCATTTCCATTGACACAGATCCACTTGCAATATCTGAAATACTCAGCTAGTGAACACAGGACAAAATTAAAGCTTAAAAAATAGAAGCAAGGAGAGAATTAATCAGAGGCTTAGCTGTCACCTGGCAGATCCTGCACCAAAGGTTTGCCAGCCTTTGGTGATGAGGGCTGTCCTTGGTCAGAAGTACTCGCTGGACGGATCATTGTTGTGGGATCCCCTGCTTGAGGGCTGCTGTGATTTTCACTCGCCATTTTGTTTGTATCTGCCCTACAAATTAAGAGGACAAGTCAACAATTACCCCACGACATACTTTGTGAAGCAAACATTCTATTCAAGCCAGAATCTGTACTAGTTGCCCAACTGTAAAACTTCCAGTTAAATACCCTAAAATATTAAAACACAAAAATCATATCCACTGTTAAGATACAAGTATCAAGTAATTAATAGTTAAAGTAATAACACATTCTCCATTAAGAGTTTGAAAATTGATACAAAGCAAACACCAATACATTGAACCTTCTGTAGCAGTCACCTATCCATGCCTTTCCTTGAGTCTAGTATCAACCTATTTAAGGTAAATCAAATCATTGTTCAAAGGTTAAGTGCACATGCTCCAATACTGAGGACTTGAGTCCAAATCCCTTATTGCTTTTTGCTATAATTGTTGGGAGTGGATTCCAGCTAATTGGGACATTGGTAAATCCAGACAGCCACTTATCTGGGACAACACTTAAAGAAATAAACTACTCAAGGAAATAGCCAGGATTCCCTTCATTTATTTGGGAGATGATGCCGCTTAATTGGAACAGGACACTTACCAGTTTCTAACTATTGTCTTTTGCGTGAATTTGTGTGGCTGTTTGGCATCCTGACTGGCTGCATCATTGTCTGGTATGGAAACTGTACTTCCCCCAATCACAGGACTCTGCAGAGAGTGGTGCAGATAGCCCAGCGCATCTGTAGATGTGAACTTCCTAGCATGCAGGACATTTACAAAGAAAGGTGTGTAAAAAGGGCCCGAAGGATCATTGGGGACCCGAGTCACCCCAACCACAAAATGTTCCAGCTGCTACCATCCGGGAAATGGTACTGCAGCATAAAAGCCAGGACCAACAGACTCCGGGATGGCTTCTTCCACCAGGACATCAGACTATCTATGTTATATTGACTATCCTGTTGTACATACTATTTATTATAAACTACTATCAACTGTACATTGCACATTTAGACAGAGACGTAAAGGTTTTTACTCCTCATGTATACGAAGGAAGTAAGTAATATAGTCAATTCAATTCACTACACTGTGAACAGTTTTTAAATAGCATCAGTTGTGCGTGTTAAAAAAAGCATTAATTTTTGCTACTGTTAGTTGGCAAGAAATAAGAAGTGACAATTTAGAACCGTTTCACTCACTGTGGTTTCAAACATTCAGACTTCGAGATGCCAGAGATTACCAGACTGAAAATGAAACTATTTCACTAATTTAACAAGTTGGAAACTACAAAGAATTTAAAGGCATTGACAATCATCTTGAATGTTACAAAGAAAATGAAGATTTTGAGGATGTAATTTCTGAAAACAATTGTATGAAGGCAGTCCATTATCTGAACTAGGAGTCTGCGTGATTTTGTTCATTTACAGTCATCAAAAGAATATGGCATTGTACATTGGATGAATTCATGTCGATAACTTATTAGGAACAAATACATAGTTTTCAAGTACTGTAGTAGCATTGGTAGTGTTCTAATTTGTTTTGTGTTTCATAATTTGCTACTCAGTTAAATGGTAGCTTGTCTTTTTATACCTTTTTAACTATTTCCATGATACTTCGACTAATTGGAGCAACCACTTAATTGGGCCAAAAGGTATTGGTCCTGTTGTGTCCCAATTAACTGGAATCCAATGTATTTGCATAATGCAATACAAGAATTACATAGGTTGCAGAATTTTAATAAATATAATTTAACTACTGAACCTTAGCACTATGGGGATTAATTCTGAGATCCCTTCAATCCCAGAAGTCTCATACATCTAGAAATAGACCTTTCAGCCCACCATGTCAGTACCAACACTGGGCACCTTCTGCAATAACCTCTCTTCTTCATGCATCCTCATCAACAACCTTCCCATCCTAACTGATTCTCCTATCGTCCACCTACAATAGGGTCAATTTAACTTGATCAATTAATATATCAAAAATTAATCTATCAGCCAGTACATTTTAGTACATGGGAAGATACCAGGATATACCAGAGAAACCCATGCAGTCACAGACACAACCTGCAAACTCCACACAGATAGCCAAGGCTGGGATTGAATCTGGGTTTCTAGACTGTGAGGCATTATGCTACCTTAGGGGGTTTCCAGGAAACAATACAGGGATATAGGAGGAACGGAAAGTTTCAGAGTTTGAAGTTGCAGGGTAAATTATTCTATCAGGAAAATAAAATTGGCAGTCAAGATTGTCATTTTCATAGATTTCCAAAGATCATTATGTAGTGGGATAACAATTTAGCTAATGAATTTGCTAATTAGATAACACTAGCACTATATGTATAAATTCACTACTTAAAGAAAATCCCTGCAGTTATTTTAGCAAATACAAAGTCTTGTATTTCATATTTCTACTATTCCAGTAGATCAAGTACATAAAATGTAGCGGCGTTCCAAAGATACAGTTTCTTGTAACTAAAGATGATTTCTAATTCTACAAGTTATTTTGTTTATGCATTGTTGCAGAAAATTTATTACCAGTTTGTGGTCAAAAGATATACTGAAAAGAAGTAAAAGAACTCAACAGTAACTTTATGGTAAGAGATTGACACAGTAGCCTTCAATCTGTTCAATTTAGTAACATTTAAACAATATAATTCCCTCAGGTCACAATACATTTGAAATTCAACGGGACAAAGGTGTACTGCTAACTGTGATTAAACTAGTAATCTTATTTTCTTTATTAAAATAGTGCAGCATAATACAACAAGAGAAAATCTGCAGATGCTGGAAATCTAAGAAACACACAAAATGCTAGAGGAACTCAGCAAGCCAGGCAGCATCTATGGAAAAAAAAGTACAGTCGATGTTTCTAGCCAAGATCCTCTGGCAGGACTGGAGAAAAAAAAGATCACTTTTTTCCCCTCCAGTCCTGCCAAAGTGACTTCTCATTCTTATCCTCTGTAGCTTAAAGTGGCATTACCAGAACCACATGCATTTGCTTCAAAAAAACTGTTTGGTTCCTTCTCCAAAAAACACCAAGTGGTGCTTCACTTCCAGCAATCACAATCTGTACAAAATGTTCCTACTTTGGGTGGAATTTAACTACTCTAGGAACCTTTTTACTTTCAATGAGAGCAACTAAAAAGCAAAACAGAAGAACACATAGCTTGGATAAAAAATCATTTATCTCTCCACAGTTGCTGCCTGAGCTGCTGAGTGTTTTTCCCTGTTTTACGGCATTTGGGAAGTCTAGAACTATGTGATCATCTGTACAAAAAAAGACTAGCCTTGGGCCGGCTGGTGGCGCAACGACATCGGTACCGGACCTGGGAGCGGAGATTCCCGGGTTCGAAACTAGTTGGGTCCGCTCCCGAGTACGCTTTTCATCCGTGCCGGGTTGAGTATTGAGATCGCAACTCGACCTCGTAAAATAAAGGGAAAATACTGGGAAAATGTCTGTGTGAGGAGTGGCGCTCCACACAGTCTCTCTCTCACTCTCGCTCCGCGCCTTGTAAAAGCCATGAAAAAGACATCATCACGGACACACGCACAGACTCGCATGCAAGCAGGCACACGCCAAAAAAATGGCTTTCACAACCATTCAACTTGAAATATATATGGATTCAAACATCCAAGAAATAAAATAATGGAGGAACTATACATATTTAGTACCAGATTTTCAACTTAAACCATTATTTACATTTCTTGTCCCAATGGTAAGACAACATTCATATGGAATTAATTGTTGTTTTACATGCATTTTTCCATCGTCGTCACTTTATTTTGCAGGGTTCAAAGTAAACCTTAACGTTATTGAACAGTGAAATGCAGGATGATATCAAAAGAACATTATTCTCTGGAAACTAGAGCTCATTAGACAATACTGATATAAATTTGTCAATACTCACTCTTAGCATCCAGATTATTTGAGTTACAGAGATATGGCCACCCACACGAACCATCAAACACCCATTTACACTTATACAGTACTACTCTTAACTTATTTTATCATCCCCATATTCTCATTAACTCCTCCAGATTCTGGTCATCTTCATTCTTGAGGCATTTATTTGGTGTCCAATTAACCTGATAAACTGCATACTTTTGGGATATGTGAGGAAGTAGGAGCACACAGAAGAATCAGATGCAGTCACAGGTGGAACATGAAAACTGCACACAGACAGCACCTAAGGTGGCCCAATGGCACAAGAAATGGCAAAGGGTCAGACACCCTGAGCCAATAGGCTGGTCCTGGACTTATTTCCTGGCATAATTTACATATTACTATTTAATTATTTATGGTGCAACTGTAACGAAAACCAATTTCCCCTGGGATCAATAAAGTATGACTATGAAACACACAGAAAAGGGACTGAACCTGAACTCAGTTCTCTGCCTTACTTCTTACTGGTATTTGTTGCACTTCAATTATACAATATTACTGCATTTTGAGAAACTAACCACCCCTACATGAGTCTCACTGGCACTTCAACTTCCCTGTGCTATCAAAATTACAGATGTAGCATTCTATCCCCATCCCAAAACGCACATCCAAACATTAATTTACATGATCACCCTCAAAATGGACATTGAAAATACAAAACTGGATTATGTCCAAGCTTTTTTTTAAAGCACCTATGCTAACTAATTCATTGCACATCATCTTTAAGACTCCATATCTATTGTGATGCCTCATAATTTATCATGTTGTGTCTAAAACAAATATATTATAGTAAATTATTCAACATGACAGATGTGTGAGCAATAATCCAATCCACAGAAACTGAAGCACGTTCTTCATTTTGATTTAACTTTTTCCCACTGTCTCAGGATGATTGAAAAACCGATTTTCTATACTTATAATAATCAAAGTAAAATTGCTAATTGTTGTCAATGTTGTTAACGAAACCGAAATCCAATTCCTTAAATCATGAAGTTTAACAACTGCTATCCTCCAATTTTTTTTGACTTGATTCTGTGTTCTGTTAATATCATTATCCACAACTATTTGGTCTGATTCAATTACCTGTTTGAAACTTTCACCTCCTATCAAATCCAAAAATAAGCTTGCAATTCTTGCACTAAGATCTTAAGTGTGGAGTGATTATTTTCCATTCCATGACTGCCAATACAAATTCATTGAAGGCACATTGAAGTTACCATACTCCAACTAAATTAATTAATCTACAAGGAAACTAAAGATAATACACTATCTCTTTTTTTTGCTGTGGGGACACAGCATAATAATTTTGTATCATACATGTCCAATGCGGCAAGCTCGAGTCGGAAATACATGTCCTTATGTCTCATACCTAACTCTAAATGTCAACCCAATAAGTATTATGCATAAGTAAATAAATTCAAACTGTTTCTGAACACTTCCAAATGCCACAGGGAACAAAATGACAAGGCCAAGGAAAGAGAAGGGAAGTGCTTTCAAAAAAGGAAGACACCACTGGTCTTCTTTTCTTTTGCTTTTCCAGACAAGAACTCTGTAAATACATGTCCTTCAGGTGTTCAGCTCCTTTGATGAAATAATACCACTTGTCACCATAAAATTCTGAAGCAATTACTAAACCTTTAATTTTGATGATGCTATCTGATGAGCATTTCCAAGACCATCCGCTATAAATCTAGAATTATTTGGTCTATTCTTTCAAAAATTAAGTGAAGTAAATGTTCAGTTTCATACCCAATGGATATATTGTCACTTCAATCTGTTGAGATCAACCAGAAGTTTGTCAAGCTTCTATAACATGACTTTAGATACTGTTAATACTGTGACTTAGGATGGAAATTTCACTGATGACACAACAGTAGTTGGCCTCATCAACGACGACAAGATGGCATAGAGAAGAGGTGGAGCAGCTGGTAGAATAGTGTGACCACAATTTGAGTCTCAACATGGACATGACCAAAGAGATGACTGTGTACTGGAGGAAGGTACATTCATCAATCCACATGCACAGCTCCTCCGTGGAGTTAGGAGCACCAAGTTTCTGGGATTGCACATAAGGGATGGTCTCACCTAGTTCCTCAACACCACAGTTTTGTCCAAGAAAATACAAGTGTTTCTGTTTCCTGATGAGATTGATGCGAATGAGGCCATCTTCCCCACCCCCCCTCCCCCAATCCCAGTTTTAACAAATCTTAACTGGAACACCATGGAGTGTGCCCTGACCAGCTGCAGCACTGTCTACTACGGGAATTGCAAGGCATCTGAAAGTCCCTACAAAGAATTGTGCAGATGCTGAGAGGGTCACCTGGGTCTCTTCCACCCATCAAAGATAATTATCAGCGGTGCTGTGTACACAGAGTCCTTAAAATTGTCAATGCATCCCATCCTTGCAACAATCTCTGACCTCTATCATCAGGCAGGAGGTCATCATCATAGCTTGTCACACCAGACAGCCAGCCATTCTAGTGTTGTTTGGTTGATGTTGAGCAGGTCAGAGTCAGCTAAAACAGGTGAGAGTGGGCAGTTGCACAGAACATGTTCAATGTTCTGCACCCTTTCGCCACACTCACAGGATTCATTGGTCTTTAAACTCCACTTCACCATATTGTCTCCCATCCTACAAACTCCCGCTCTCGCTCTGTTGAGAGCACACCACTTCTGTCCGTCAGGCAGTGCCCCATCTGGTAACATTTCTGTGGGGTCTTACACTGTATTGTTTGATGGTGTTCTGGCTCCTGTCTGTTGCTGGAGGTCAATCCTGTATGTTTTGGGGGATGTTCTGTGCAGTAGTTCCTCCACTGTAGCAAAACTTTTCCTCAATTTTAGGCGGTTGGAAACTGGCACATGATGGTATAGTGGGTGCCGTGGATCCAAGTTCTGTTTACCTTTTTCCAATATTTGTTGTAGTGTGTCTTCAGATCTCTGGGGGAGCAATGCCTGCAAATCCGTAAATGATAGTAGTGGGCGTGGGGCGCAGTGTGCCCATGATTATTCGGCAGGCTTCATTAAGCAACACATCTATTTTCTTTGCTTGGGCTGATCTGCCCCACACAGGTGCACAGTATTCTGCAGGTGCATAGCAGAGTGCTAGGGCAGTGTGTGAGCATTAGCTCCCCATTTCGTGACTGCTAATTTTTTCAAGAGAGAATTGAGAGAGCCAACTTTCCCTCAGAGTTTTTGGATGTGGGTTGCAAATGAGAGCGTCCTATCCAGTGTCACACCCAGGTAAATTGGAGTCGGATGGTGTTCGAGCTCCTTCCCACACCAGAAGATCTTGAGTTTCCGAGCTGCTTCTCAATTCCTCAGGTGGAATGCACACACTTGAGTTTTTGATGGATTTGGGTTCAGAGACCATTTTTCATAATACTGCTTCATTGCTTCGAGGACTGCTGTAAGTCGTACTTCAACTTCTTGGAAGGAGTTAGCTTGTGTTGTTATGCAGAGGTAGTCTGCATAGATAAACCTGCGTGTTAGGAAAGGTTGGTTGATCATTTGAGTAGACATTAAGTAGTAGAGGTGCCAGGACTGATCCCTGTGGTAGTCCGTTCTTTTGTGGACGCCACCTACTCTTAATTCCATTCATTTCTACATAAAATCTACGATCTTCTAGGAGGCTTCTTATTACTTTGACTGTGGTTTTGTTCTTTAACATTTTAGATAATTTCAGTAGAAGGCAGGAGGTACCGAAGCATTAGGACAAGAACTGCAAGTATGGGAACCAACTTCTTCCACCAGGCTGTATGACCACTGAACTTTCTGCCAACACGTATGAAGTGCCAGTAGCGTTATACTGTTTACTTTTTAAGCTTGTATCATATATACATCTTATTATTTGTGGTAATACAGCGTCATCTGAAAAAATCCGAAAAGCCGAAAAGCTCTGAAATACAGATTTTTTTTTAAAGTGCTGACATTTTGTCACAAATGGAAAATTCCACAAGGCGCTGGGAAGGTACCCAGACTACGTGCAGGTCTCTGAACACCACAGACAGTTCTGAGAAGTGAACTCGCATATGTAATGAACAGAAGTTAATGAAAAATAGTAAAACACTGCATAAAGTGAAAAATAAAGATCTCGATCACGTATTGAAAGAATGGATTCATCAGTGTTGGGAGTGTACATATGTCGCTTAACAAACTAAAAATTGAAGGTAATTGTAAATATTCAGCAGGCTGATTGCAGTAGTTTTTAACACGTACATATTGTTCGGGTCAAATTTGACCCGTTTTGACATTTGACAGCAGTAAAACTACCCTAAATGCCATTTTTTAGCCAAAATTTGTTGACTTTTCCTAAAGTGACCCAAAATGCCCAAAAATGAAAATATTTAAAAATTAATTTTAAAACTTTTGTACACGTGCTACAAATTTTTGTACATTGAGGCTATTCCGGGTCAAATTTGACCCCTATTTATTGAAATGGATTTTAGATCCACCAGTGTGGGTCAGATTAAGGAAAATGGGTGTTTTAGGGAATCTTGAAACTGTACATGCCATGTCTGTGTATATTTTTTGAGACAGTAGTGCCAGAGTTTAAGGGGGACTTTGACACTGTCACAAGAAATGCCTGTGTTCCCACCAAGACAAGCACCTGTTGGTCTTTGAAATGTCATGGGGGAATCTCGAAACAGTGAAAGAGTAAAACAGCATAGGCATGATCATATATCATAAGACTATAAAGGTATCTGAGCTGCCATTTCAGTGACTGAGGTCATGGCAGCAAGACTTACTGTCCAAGAGGTCATTGATCTGGTCTTACAAGATGAGCAAGCAGACAGTGATTTGGAGATGGAAATGTCAGAGGACAACACGGAGGAAAACTCTGATTACAGCCTCTCAGATGAAGATGACTCTGAGAGAGAGGAGCAGGCAGCAAAGGAGACATTTATGTCCAAGGATAACACAATCAGTTGGTCCTCGCTTCCCTATCAGGTTGCAGGCAGGATGGCAGCAGAAAATATCATTCAAATAACTCCAGGACCCACAAGACTGGCTACTTCCCATGCATCCGACATTTTATCAACTTTCTAACTCTTCCTCCCTCCAGCCATTGAAAAAATTGTCACTGACATGACTAACAGGGAGGGGATTAAACAACACAGTCAAAAATGGAAGCCATGGATGTGACTGACCTACATGTGGCTTCTAATACTGGCTGGTGTGTATAGGTCCTGAGGTGAGGCTGCTTCTAGTCTTTGGAATGCTGAGACAGGAAGACCAATTTTTCGTACCACCGTGTCCCTGGAAATGTTCCGTATCATATCGGCCATGCTCAGATTTAACAACTGTGAGACAAGACCTGGGTGGCATGTCACTGACAAACTGGCAGCAATCAGGGATGTCTGGGACAAGTGGGTGGAACGCTGCCTCTCAAGTACAACCCTAGCCCTGAGGCCAAAGTGGATGAAAGACTGGTTCCATTCAGAGGTATAAATGCCCACCCTTTTATTGTTAAGACTAGTTAATCACTGCTTCAATTATACACATGCTATCGGTTGTGATTATCAAGTGACTTTTCTCCTTTTTATGTTTTTGCAGGTCGCTGTCCTTTCCGCCAGTACATGCCTAGCAAGCCAAGAAAATATGGAGTAAACTTATGGGCAGCCAGTGATGCACGTTCCAGTTGTGATTGGAATATGCAAGTATATACTGGGGAGCCTCGGAGAGAAAACAAGGCATGTGCGTTGTGTTGGAGATGACAGAAAGGCTAAGAGGACACAATGTGACCTGTGACAACTTCTTCACATCTCATGAGCTTGGTCAGGTACTTTGATTCAGGTATTTCCCCGAGGCTGCTGTGCTGCTTTTGTTACCCTGCACTCATTATATTTATGATATGTAATAATTTTTACTGTTAGGAACATATCTGTGACGAACAAGTGTAAGACAAAAACTGTCTACCAGAAGTACATAAATTCAGTGAGAATTTATGGTGATCCCAAGCTATCTCATTGTGAATTTATTTCAAAATCCAAAAAAATCTGAGATCTGAAATACACCCAGCCCCATGCATTTTGGGTAAGGGGTATTCAACTTATATTACTTTGTGTTATATGTGTGAGTTATATGTACTGTAATGGTGTACCTTGGTCAGCAGGAACATTGTTTTGTTTGGTGGTCTAAGTGTGTACAGTTGAATGACAATAAACTGAACTTGAAATAAGAAAAACAAGCCAAATGGCAGCTATAGACATTACATAGAACATAGAATAGTACAGCACAGAACAGGCCCTTTGGCCCACAATGTTGTGCCAACCCTCAAACCCTGCCTCCCATATAACCCCCCACCTTAAATTCCTCCATAGTCTCTTAAATTTCACTAGTGTATCTGCCTCCACCACTGACTCAGGCAGTGTATTCCACGCACCAACCACTCTCTGAGTAAAAAATCTTCCTCTAATATCCCCCTTGAACTTCCCACCCCTTACCTTAAAGCCATGTCCTCTTGCATTGAGCAGTGGTGCCCTGGGGAAGAGGCGCTGGCTATCCACTCTGTCAATATTCCTCTTATTATCTTATTACACATACAAAAATATTGATGTTGACATTAGTTAAATATAAATTTAAAAAATACTTCTCACGATTCTAAAGAGTTAAATGACAATCTGTAATAACTAGATCTTAAAATTTAGAAAATAAACAAAATCCTCCATACAATGGATTCACATCCTGCACCTCAAAAGCCTGCTGAGTACTTCAAAGCATAGGTACACCACAAAAGCAAGAAATGCCACTGAAACATCAGCTGCTGTAAACACAGAAGGAACAAAATACATAGAGTACTGACTAGAATATCAACATCAATGCTTTTGCTCTGTAATAACTTCAATCTTCTGCCTGAGAAAGTACTACTGTATGCATGGAGCTAAAACCAAAGATTCAGCTCCAAGTACAGTCCAATTTTATTTTGTTTATCTGGAATACAAAACCTGGTAAAGTATAAAGCTGATGGGTCCTTATTTTTAAAAGGCAAGAACTCGCACTAACAATTTACCTCACTGCCTTTTATTCATTCATTTTCAGGATTTGCATATCATTGTCAAGGGCAGAATTTATTGTCTCCTCTGCAACCAAGTTCCCCTTGTCCCACATATTCTCCACTCCCAAATTGTGACCTAAACAACTTGCTTATTTTTCTAGTGCCTATGAAGGGTCCTAGACAAACATAATAGTTTCTAATTATGCCCTACTGAATATTTCCAAAATTTCCACTTTTTTTTTGCATCTATTGCCCATCCATTACCAGCATCAAGAACCTGATAGAGTCTTCGTGAACTACTGCAGCCCTTTCAAAAGAAGTACACCTAAAATACTACTGAGGCGATTTCAACTCACATGCACATGAATCCTTTGCCCTTCTTGGGTAGAGGTCATGAATCAAGGACGTGCTGTTGGAGTAGCTTATGTAAAAAAAGCCATTGTGCACCAGCAGTTCAGGGAAAGAACATTTAAGATGAACAGGCTATCAACAAAACTCAAATATTTTTCTTGATTTTCACATATTGAGACATGTGGAAACTACTATCAAACGAGCTTGTGCCTTGTTGATTGTGGTAGTGTCACTTGCCACAGGACACTCAGACTCCCACTTGTTCATGGATCCACTCATTTTGTGAGCAGTTTCTGATCAAAGGGGATTCCAGAATGTTGATGGGGAGACATTCAGCAATGGTAATGACACTAAATAACTTGGGTAGTTAGCATGTCTCTCATTTTTATTGTATGGTCACTGTGTGGCACTTATGAGCTCATGTCTGAACACTGTTTACAGCTTGATGCATGCAAGCCATGACCTGCTTCATTTGCTGAGTTGAGAATGAATCTGAACATTGCCCCCATCAACAGACATTCCCATTTTTGATCTTAAAATGGAGGAAATATTATTGAAGCAGCAGGTACCTTGCCCAAAGAAGTGATATCTAGGGATTGAGATGATTGACTAAGGCACATCCAATTACAAGTATTTTCAGTTTAACCAGATGGGAATGAGAAACTGGTCATGGCAAGTTGATTCATTAAAAGGTAACGGTGCAGTTTAGAGCTAAAGGATTCTTGTGAAACCCAAACTGGGGCAGTGATAAGTAGATTACCATACAACAGGACTGACCAGATAGCATCGTCAACACCAGACAATTTGCAGATCACTGGGTAATAATATACTAGATTCAATTTTATGTGCTTATTTGTGAGCAGAACAAAATTTATCAGTGTTTGAGTCGCAATGATAAAGAAACAGCTTGTCTCAAAACAAGGCCAGTCTGGAATGCAAATCTTTAACACGAGTGCCTGTCCCATGCCTTTTGTTGTATCTCCTGATGTCATTCAAATGAATTTAGTTGGCTGAAGGCTGGATTTTATGATGGTGGGTATTTCAGGTGTTTAGATAGATTTTTCATTTCAGAATTCTGACTGAACACAGTTGCATTTGCTCCAGTTGAGGATTGAGCACTCAAACTGATTTGTGCCATTGTTAAAGATGAGCCATCGCTTCCCACACCCTTCCACTCTCCCCAATTAATTTCAATTATCCATGTGACCGATCTCCAGATATTTGATTTGATCTACACATTGTAAAATTGTTGTGTTTTTTGTGTTATACACATGGGTATATCTGGTACTGCTGTCAACATGCCCTTCTGTATCCCTCATGGCATCAGATATGATCTCCTGGTTTAACTTTAACAGTAGGATTAGAAATATTCCACACCTCCAGAAAATAACTATGGTGGTGTATTTGATACATGTAACTCAGCACCTAGATCAGCCAATTAAAAAACATGAGCAACACAATCTTAGTCACTTATCTGGAAAATTAATCATTTAAAAAAAGGAATGATATGCATACAACTTTGTGCCTAATTTCATAGGTTTCACCAGTTTCAATCATTAAAATGGTTTACAATCACTCAAACACAATATAATGGAACTTCTACCAACCTTCAAGATACCCATTACTTTTCCCATCAATTAAGGACAGAGGCATAGGCTAATGGCTTTTCTTTAATCCCTTTGAAAGTACACAAAATGACAGTAATGTATAAGCTACTGAGCATTGGTAAAATTCAAATAAAAGTTAATGTTTTGGCAGTGAAAGCAGTCTCAAATCTATTTTTATGCCTCACCTTTCTAGTTAGCTGGTACTCGGCCATAGCAAGTCAAATGAAAGACTAATCTCATTAGAATTTCCAACAAATTGAATAAACTTTACACACAATAGAGCCATACATGTACAAGAAAAAATATTTTTTGTATAAATTGGACCACAGTTTTCTAAATCCAAGCAGCACTATGGCAGTTAGTAGAGCTGCTGCCTCACAAGACCAAAGGCGCTGTCTGTGTTTACACTTTCTTCCTGACAGCCTGGGCTTCCTCCACGTGCTCCAGCTTCTTCCCACATTCCAAAGTTATGCAGATTGGTAGGTTATTTAGCCACTGCACATTGCCTCTATTGAGGTGGTAAGAGAATCTGGGAGAAGCTGATGAGAGTGTGAGAATAAAGAAATGGGATTAATGTAGGATTAGTACAAATGGGTGCAAAATGGTAGATACGACCTCAGCAGGCCAAAGCTCCTGTTTCCATTCTCTCTAATTAATAATTATATCCCACTGGAAATATTATATCTCTTTATATCTATCTGATAAATTTAACTGTTTTCCAGTGGGATGGGAATGGTGGAGATCATCCAAATCTACATTCCATATACAAAGAAATAAACTTGCAAGATACTATTTTTAAATGCAAGGTAGTCTTTATTTAGGAAATAGCAGCACTGTAGTTTTGAAAACACATTAACGATCCAGGGACTGAAACAAGTTCATACTTCATGGGAAGACTTAACTCATTTAGTCTATGCCAGCTCTCACAGCATTCCCATTCCCTTATTTACTTTCTGGTAACATTTTCCCTCTTAAGCTCATCAACTTCACTCCAATTCTATGTCCCCACTACACTTGGGTCAATTTACAGCAGCCAATTAAATTAACAAAGCACCTTTTGTGGGAGGAAACCAATGCAATCATGTAGAGAATATAAAACACCACACAAGATGAGATGCACCAGTCACTGGAACTGGGGCAGGAATGGTAACTGCTACATCACTGTGCCATCCAAGGAAACCCGGGCTACTCCACCCCAACTTATGAAGTCAGAGGACACTGGCAAGGGCAGCATTTATTGCTCATCTACATTGCAATGTGGAAGAACTGAGAACTTGGTATCAAGTCTATGAAATAAAATGATGGCCATTAAAGACAAATGTATTTTCCCTCCCTTTGACTGATCTTGAGGGAAACTTCCCAAAGGGAAGTTGGGTCAATGATACAAACTTGGTAAGTATGGAGGTAAACAGTAATCTTGGATGGACAGGATGTAGGGTTGAAATCAGTCAGATCAGTTATGGCAAAGTAGTGTTGAATCTCTCTGAAAGAACTCCCATAAAATATCTGGAATAAAAGGTTAGCTGCAGTAACGGCAACCATAAAAACTACTAGTTGGTCAGGGACAACTTAATGTCAAGTGACAAATGAATGCCCAACATCCAGTTTAAAAAAAAGTTGCCAACTCTAACTCTGCCTTTCATACATCACAACAAACCCAGTCTCCCCGACTTCCAATAACTAGTCTCTGACGTCCAAAGCTTTTCTCATCCAGTCACCACTGGCACAGCACAGCAACCCATCCTAACCCACTCAAACATCAATGGTCATGCACCCTAAACATTCACACTCCTGGAAATAACACAAGACAACCCTCTCCCTTCACCTGCCTTGTTCACTACTCATCTAGATCTAGATAGGCCAGCGATGTTGTGGGGATGGAACTGGACTCTCTGTCAGTGGTGTTTGGAAAGAGGATGCTGTCCAAGTTGCATGCCATCTTGGACAGTATCTCCCATCCACTACATAATGTACTGGTTGGGCACAGGAGTACATTCAGCCAGAGACTCATCCCACCGAGATGCAACAAACAGCATCATAGGAAGTCATTCCTGCCTGTGGCCATCAAACTTTACAGCTCCTCCCTTAGAGGATCAGACACCCTGAGGCAATAGGCTGGACCTGGACTTATTTCCTGGCATAATTTACATATTACTATTTATGGTGCAACTGTAACGAAAACCAATTTCCCCCGGGATCAATAAAGTACAACTATAACTATATACACACTCTCCACCCCTCCCTCCAATCATCCAAACTTCAGCCTCCCTCATACACCTGCCCCATTGCCAGTCCCTTATACCCCAATCACCGGACCCACAAGTGCCCCCATAACCCCTCCTTCACATCTTCATCACCTGTCCCATACGCAACCCACAAGTGGCCCCCCCCCCCACATTTCGGCCCACAAGCAACACCCCCCTCCCACATTCTGGCCCACAAGCAACACCCCCCTCCCACATTCCAGCCCACAAGTGACCCCCCCTAGCACATTCCGGCCCACAAGCGACCCCTCCCAAACACATTCCGGCCCACAAGCGAACCCCCCAAACACATTCCAGCCCACAAGCGACTCCCCCAACACATTCCGGCCCACAAGCAGACCCCCCCTTCACATTCCAGCCCACAAACGACCCCCTACACACATTCCGGCCACAAGTGACACCCCCACACACTCATATTCCGGCCCACAAGCGCTCCCCAACACATTCCGACCCACAAGCGACCCCCAACACACATATTCCCGACCCACAAGCGACACCCCCCACACATTCCCACCCACCAGCGACACCCCCCACACATTCCCACCCACCAGCGACACTCCCCACACATTCCCACCCACAAGCGACCCCCGCCCAACATTCCCACCCACAAGCGACCCCCCCACACACCCACATTCCGACCCACAAGCGACCCCCCCCCACATACCCACATTTCGACCCACAAGCGACCCCCCCCACACACCCACATTTCGACCCACAAGCGACCCCCCCCACACACATTCTCCAACCCACAAGCGACCACCCCCCACACATTCCGACCCACAAGCGACCCCCCCAACACACATATTCCCACCCACCAGCGACACCCCCACACAATCCGACCCACAAGCGACCCCCCCCCACACAGCCACATTCCGCCCCACAAGCGACCCCCCCCCCCCACACACACACACATTCCGGTCCACAAGCGACCCCCCCCACACACCCACATTCCGCCCCGCAAGCGACCCCCCCACACATTCCGCCCCGCAAGGACCCCCCCACACATTCCGCCCCGCAAGCGACCCCCCCAACACACATATTCCCACCCACCAGCGACACCCCCACACATTCCGACCCACAAGCGACCCCCCCCACACACACTCCGACCCACAAGCGACCCCCCCACACACCCACATTCCGCCCCACAAGCGACCCCCCCCACACCCACATTCCGACCCGCAAGCGACCCCCCCATACACATTCCACCCCACAAGCGACCCCCCCACACACCCACATTCCGACCCTCAAGCGACCCCCCCCACACACATTCCACCCCACAAGCAACCCCCCTCACACACCCACATTCCACCCAAGCGACCCCCCCCACACACCCACATTCCGACCCGCAAGCGACCCCCCCACATTCCACCCCACAAGCGACCCCCCCACACATTCCGCCCCACAAGCCGCCACCCCCCCGTCACCCCACCCTCACCCCTCCCATCACCCATCCTCCTCCTCCGCTCCCACTCCGCGCGCCCGCGCCACTCAATGGAGCCGCTGCGCGGTTGGCGCCTGACTGCGCATGCTCTGGCTATGCCGCCCGCCCAGATCCTCGGCCGCAGGTTGAGCGAGCCAGGGGGAAGGCTCGCGTGCAAGCAGCGCAGCACAAAACTCTAGGGCCGCTTCGGGCACCGAGTGCGGAGTGCGGCCCCCGAGATCGGACACAGTTCCCGACCGAATGAGGACAGAGCATCAGCGTCAGCGGGCAGAGCAGACCGCGCTCCCGAGCGGCGTCACTGGAAAAGCCTCAAAATGGCGACGGTGGCTGGGAGCCCGCCCGCTTGCCGCCACCGTCCCCCCCACCCCCCGGCTCTCTCCTTCCCGCTTTTGGGCGGCAAATGACGGACCACTGGTGAGGTGCGTGGTGCCGTGCTCGTCATGCGGCGTGTGCTGGTGCTATGCGCGGCCCGATTACCGGCTATGCAGATAGGAGAGGCTCGACACCGAACCACCTCGTTGCTGATCCCGCCTCCGCTTCACCGCTCAGCCACCGCCGCCTCCATCTTGTGTTTCGGAGCGCCGCGCCGGCCCCCGCGCAGGCGCGCAGCGCCGGGGCTCCTCCGCTGATTGGCTCGCGCCAGGAAGGAGCGCGGGCACCGATTGGCGGGGCAGTAGGCGTCGGCAACAAATGCACTCGTTGCTCAAGCCGAGAGGGCGATCTTCGCTTCATCTGATTGGATGGGGATGCCGCTGAAGAACCAGCGGTTTGGCGATTGGCTGCTGATCCGGCAGGGTACGTCATCAAAATAAACAGGGGTTCGGGAGGGTGTTTTGTTGGTTTGTTGAATATGGGTGGGGTTGTGTTGTGTTGTGCTGTGCTATCGCAGAGGTACACTGCTAGTGCTGTGTTGTCGAACTGATGTTCATGTGTGGGCGTTGTTACTTACTGTCTTGTCACTCATCGCTAGTGCTATGATACTGTTTTGGCCTTGTGGCTCGGTATTGAGCGGCGATGCTTGGAGTGTTGGTTTGTAGAACTTTAGAGCAGTTCCGCATGTCATGCCCTCTCCCCCACATAATCCTCTATTTTCGATATATTATGTGCCTATCTAAGAGTCTCTTAAATGTCTCTAATGTATTGGCTACTATGACTGCTCCCGGCAGTGTGTTCCATTCACTCTCTTAAGTTAAAATAAACTATCTGACAACCCTCCCCCCCCCCATGCTATCCTATTCCCCTTAATGATCACTCAGCCTACAGAGAGGAGATGAAAGACTCAAGGACTGGTGCTGGGCGAATAGCTTCTTGCTTAATGTCAACAAGGCAATGGAAAATTTTGTGGGGGTTTTCGTGCTGCATCAGATCTAAAGTAACGATTATTTTGCTCCCCTTTACACTTGATTGCTGGAATCAACCACCTTAAAATTACACCCTCTCATATTAGCCATTATCTTCCAGGGAAAAGGGTGCTGGCTGTCCACTCAATGCTTTTTATCATCTTACACTCTTCCATTAAGTTGCTCCTCATCCCCCTTTGCTCCAAAGAGAAAAGCCCTAGCTCGCTCAATCCTTTCTCATGATAGATGTTCTTTAATCCAGGCAGCATTCTGATAAATCTCCTCAGCACCCTCTCTAAAGTGCCCACATCCTTCTTATAATGAGGCGACCAGAGCTAATTCAAGTCTAACCAGTTTTATAGAGATGACGACATAGCTCCATGGCTCTTGAACTCAATTCCCTGACTAATGAAGGCCAACACACCACATGCCACCTTAACCACTCTATCAGCTTGCATTGCAGGTTAACCATAATGCCTAACTTTACTAATCCCTAATTGTATATCTCTCTATGCCCTGCTTATTCAATATCTGTCGAGACGTCTGTTAAGTGGTTGTTACTGTTCCTTCCGGATACCAACTTTTAAGTGAAAATTTTACCCCTCAGATCCCCTTTAAATATCCTCCCTCTCACCTTAAACCAGTGTCCTTTAGTTTTAGACCCTACTATAGGAAACAGACACTAGACATCAATCCTATCTATGCTTCATAATTTTAAATACTTCTATCATGTCAGCTCCAGCTTCATTTGGTCCAGGAAAAAAGACCTGAACTGTCTGATCCCGATAACTTAAGTTCTCCAATCCAAGCAACAATCTTTGAATGTTTTCTGCAATCTCTGTGGCTTACTCTTAAGTGTGGCCCTAACCAACATTTTGTACAACTGTAACATGGTGTCCCAACCCTTGTAGTCAGTGCCTCAGCAGAATAGGGCAAACATGCCAAGATGCCTTCTTCACCACTGCTGTGACCTATATTCCCATTTTCAGGAAATATATGCTGTTATCCCAGATGCTTTCTGCTTAACACCATTCCCTGTGGTATGTCCTGGTTCAACATCCCAAAATGCATTTTCGCACATATCTGAAATAAATTGCATTTGCCAGTCCCTTGCAAACTTTCCCAGTTGATCCACATTCTCTTGTAACCCAAATCAACTTTCTTCACTGTGCACTATACTACCAACTTAATATTGTCTTCTGCAAACTTCCTAATCGTGCCACTTCCATTCTCCTCCAAATCTTTTATATATATATATGACAAAGAAAAGGGGCACCCTGCATCAATCCCTGCTGCACACCACTTATCACAGACCTCCAATATGAGAAACAACTCTCCACGGCCTCCTACTAATAAGGCAAATTTATATCCAGTTTGCTAATTTGTCCTGGATTCCTGGTGTCTCATCTGCTCCATTTTGATTGGTCATGAACAGAGATTCTATAATACTCTAAGAAATAGGTGCAGAATTAAGCTATCTGGCCCGTCAAGTTTGCTCCACTATTTCAGAACAATCTTGAACCTTAGGATCCATTGGTCCACAATGTCTGAGGCAAGCACAATTAAACTAAATCTCCTCAGCCTGTATGTCATCTACAGTATATCCCATCATTCTCTGCATATTCATGTGCCTAACATCCTCTTTAACACCACTATTGTATCCACTTCCACCACTGCCTCTGGCAGTTTCTGTAGAAAAAAATTATTTTACACACCTCCTTTGAACTTTACCTGACTCCTTAAATGCATGTTCTATAGTACTTGGTATTTCTATCCTGATATATAAAAAAAATCAGAGTATCTATTCTATCTATGCCTCCCAAAATTTTATTTACTGAGAGAGACAACACAGAACAGGCGCTTTCAGCCCAATGAGCTACAGCCCAGCAAACCACCTATTTAACCATAGTCTAATCACAGGATAGTTTACAATGACCAGTTGGCTTATTAACCGGTACATCTCTGGAGTGTGTGAAGAAACTGGAACACTTACAGAAAGAGCTGAAACTGAACTCTGAACTATGACACCTCAAGCTGTAATAACATCCCAGTAATTGCTACCTGCCGTGGCACCCTATAAACTTCCCCTCAGCCTCCAGAGACAGCAACCCAAGTTTTGTCCTATTTCTCCTTATAATTCATACCCTCTAATCCAGCCAACATCGTGTTAAACCCTTTCCAAAACCTCCACATCCTTCTTGTAAAGGGGCAACCAGAATTGCACAGAATATCTAGCTTTTTCCTCTGACCTTCTAGTAATCTCTGCCTATGTCTGAACTTGGGTATGTGCAGAACAGGCAAGATATTAAGCACATAGATAGGGTTGATGATGAGAAACTCTTTCTCTTAGCAGAGCTGAATGTAATTAGAGGCTGTAGATTTAAAGTAAAGGTTGGGAAATTTGGTGTGGAGAAATATTTTTTTCCACCCGGAAGTACTGAATCAGGTTTACAATCACCGACGTATGTTGTGAAATTTATTGCTTTGTGGCAGCAATACAGTGCAAGACATTAAAATATTACTGTAAGTTACAATAGAATAAATAGCACAGAGATGAATCATGAGATGGTGTTCATGCACTGGTCAGAAATCTGAAGGCAGAGGGATAGAAATTGATCATAAAATGTTGAGTATGGGTCTTCAGGCTCCTGAATCTCCTCCCTGATTGTAGTAATGAGAAGAAGGCAAATGCCGAGTGATGAGGATCTTTTATGATAGACGTTGCCTTCTTTAGGAGCTGCATTTTGAAGATGTCCTCGATGGTGGGAAGGGTTGGTTAAGTGCATTTTAGTGGAGGCAACTACTCTCACAATTGTTGCAGTGGGAGTGAATGGAAGCGCAGTGGGCATGCTGGAATCCATGCTACAGGACAGCAATCTCATTTGTGTTCCTCTCTACTGTTTGTTCCCTGGAAGGCAAGCTGGATTCTAAGGCACCATCCCATGAGCTATCAGTCTTCAAGCTACCCCACCCAAGAACCTGTGCTAATATTTGTGACTGTATGTGCTATCATAGCTGTGTGTGACTGTATGCATTGTGTTTTGCAACTTGGCCCCAGTGGAATACTGTTTCATTTAGCTGTATGCATGTGTATGGTTGAATGACAATTGAACATTAACTTGAAATTTAAATATTTAGATGGTCTTACAAAATGGCACGGCATAAAAAGATTACAGGCTGAATGCTAGAAAATGGGAATAGTACAGATAGTTACTTAATAGTTG
This sequence comes from Mobula hypostoma, assembly GCF_963921235.1. Taxonomy (NCBI): domain Eukaryota; kingdom Metazoa; phylum Chordata; class Chondrichthyes; order Myliobatiformes; family Myliobatidae; genus Mobula; species Mobula hypostoma. The sequence goes on from NC_086098.1 coordinate 223,816,734, forward strand.
GCACACACAGTGGACTGAAGAGCCTTTTTTTCTGTGTTGTATGACAAAGCCTGCTCATTGGAGTGGAATTGAGGCCTTAATGTTAGCCCAAGAGAGGATATAGGAAATGTACATTTACCCGGCCACAAGTAGTTTGCAGAGAGTGTTGATGGTACTTTTCCTTTGTTTTGAAGTACTTGCTGTAGGTAGTTCATATCTGAAGAGTTGTACAGGAGGACAGGGATTGCTATTCCATGAACTTCATGCCAGGTTTGTGGCTGGGTTTCTTCTCATCAGTTGCTCTGGAACTATACTGATTCACTGACTTCAGATGCTGGAAATCTTTAGCAACAGAAACAAAATGCTGGAGGTGCTCATCAGTTCTAATGAAAGGTCTCTGCCTGAAGCACTAACTGTTCATTTCCCTCCATAGATGCTGCCTGACTTGCTGAGTTCCTCCAATATTTCGTGATGTGTTGACTGTTACACTGATTCACTGAAGGCAATGCTGGCTTCCAACACTCCAGTGAGGTGGCTCCCAGTCTCATCATGGACCTTGATTGTTAGAAGGTAGTGTTGTACAGGACAGGTTGGTGGTCTTCCTGATGTTTAGTGTAAGGCATATTCTCTTGTATGCTTCTGCCAAGGACTTGCAGTGACTTGAAGCTTAGTCTCTGAACATACAAATACACAAAAATTGAAATCCAAATGTAGCTCAATAGTTGAAGTTGAGGTGACCTTGGCACTGGAATGGAGGTTGTGCAGCTTAAACAGTTTCCCATTTTTCCTGTGGATTAATCTCAATCCATTGGAAAGCTTATTGCAGATAAGGTGCAGCATTTTATCAACAAACATTACAGAAAATTTTGGGATGATGAGGCAATCTTTAATGATACTGGTCTGCCCTGAGATTGGGTCTATGATGCTTAAAGTAATGGCATAGACGTGATCAAGAAACAGATTTGAAATAGAGATGAATTTTTGTAGACGACAAAATTTGAGAAGAATGGTCCATCTTGATTGAAGAAGCAAATATTTGAGTGACATGGTAGTGTAGAAGTTAGTAGCACCAGCAATCAGGGTTCAATTCCTGCTGCCTTCTGTGAGGAGTTCTCCCCATGACCGTGTGGGTTTCCTCCAGGTGCTCCAGTTTCCTGTCACATTTCAAAGGCACATGGTTAGGGTTTGTGTGTTGGCACTTGCAGACTGCCCTCTGCATAATCTTTGGACTGTGTCAGGTGAGTCTTGAAAAGCACTGGGTTCATAAGCACAATTTCAATATAAGAAAAGTTTCACACATCAGAGTTGCTGGTGAATGCAGCAGGCCAGGCAGCATCTCTAAGAAGAGGTACAGTCGACGTTTTGGGCCGAGACCCTTCGTCAGGACGAAGGACCCTTAGTCCTGACGAAGGATCTCGGCCCGAAACGTCGACTACCTCTTCCTAGAGATGCTGCCTGGCCTGCTGCATTCACCAACAACTTTGATGTGTGTTGCTTGAATTTCCAGCATCTGCAGAATTCCTCGTGTTTAAGAAAAGTTTGTTGACTTTGTAATAATTTTCTAACGGCCCCTAACAATGGGTTTTGCCATTTGATGCAGTTCCTCACTTTTGCCTGTTTCTCTTTTCTTGAATTGTGGTGTTGCATTTGTTGCCTTCTAATCTGATGTCTCTGTTCCAGAATCTAATAAATTTTTGAAGATTATCGGTAACTAATGCATTATTTCATTGGCCATCGCTCATTGAACTAGTATCCAGAGGCCTGGACTGTCCGTCCATAAACAGGAGTTTGCATTCCACTGTGACGAATGGGGAAATTAAATTCTAGTGGTTATTTCTGGAATAAAAATCAGGTTTGCATCAATGGTGACTTTAAGATGATAGGATCATTGTAAAAAAAAACTCTGAAAATCTGCTGTCTTTTAGCTGAGTGACTCCTGTCTCTCCAATTGCCTTCCAATTCCAGATGTAGAATGTATACCAGCTGCATCTGTGACATCCATGTACCTGGAAGGTGTAGGTTTCAGATCCAGGGGATGTCAGCTTTTGGTATCACATCACCAACAACAAATTTCACATCATATAAGTTAATCATAATAAACCAGATTCTGACCCCAAACTGGTGGTGATATTTCTGTAACTTTTATTTTGTTTCCTATCTTGAAGACTGACTAAAATATTAATTTTAATGTCTCAGCTTTTCTATGTTCTTGATTTAAATTACAGTACTTCATTTTTGGCTCCAGAGGACAATTGTTTCTTTTTGATATTGTTTTAATAAACATCTCCTCCACAATGTCCATCAGCACAGGTACACTACAGGGTGGTGCTTAGCCACCTGCTCTCTTTGCTTTACATCTATGTCTATGTGGTGAAGTACAGCTCCAACACCATACTCGAGTTTGCTGATGACACCACTGTTGTGGGCCATTTCAGAGGTGGTGAGGAACAGCATACAGGAGGGAGATTGAAATTTTGTCTGAGTGGTGTCATGACAACAACCTCCCACTCAATGTCAGTAAAGCGAGGAACTGATGGTAGACTTAGGGAGAGGGAAACTAGAGATCCATAAGCCAGACCTCATTGGAGCTTCAGAGGTGGAGCAGGTCAGTAACTTTTAACTCCTGGGTTTTACTATCTCAGAGGACTTGTCCTGGACCCGTCATATAAATGTAATTGCAAAGAAAGCACGACAGCGCCTCTACTTTCTCAGGAGTCTGCTGAGATTCGGCATGGCATCGAATACCTTCACAAACTCCTATAGTTGTATAGTGGAAAGCCTGTTGACTGGCTGCATTACAGCCTGGTATGGGAACACCAATGCCTTTGTATGGAAAATCCTATAAAACGTAGTTTATTCGGTCCACTACATCACGGGTAAAACCCTCCCAGCCATTGAGCATATCTATATGAAACACTGTTACAGGAAAGCAGCATCCATCATCAAAGATCCTTACCACCCAGGCCTTGCTCTTTTCTCACTGTTGCCATCAGGCAGAAGATACAAGTACCTCAGGACTCGCACCACCAGGTTCAAGAATAGTTACTACCCTTCAAACATCAGGCTGTTGAATAAAAGAGGATGACTACACTCATCTGTTGAGGTGTTCCCACTACCAATGAACTCACTTTAAGGATTCTTTATCTTGTTATTTCATACTTTTGTTATTTATTGCTATTTATATTTACAGTTGCACAGCTTGTTTTATATGCTCTTGTTCTTTCATTGATCCTATTTACAGTTACTATTCTGTAGATTCGCAGGAAAAAGAATCTCGATTGTATGTGGTGACTTGTATGTACTCTGATAATAAATTTTACTTTGAACTTCATATAGTTGTAGAAATTCTCAAATTAAAGAATATGTATTTTTTGCTCATTTACCTTTGTGTTCTGTTTCTGTGAATATTTGGTCATTGGCTGGTTCTTAAAATTTCTTTCTCCTCAGGCTTACTATTCTTGATAGTTTTGTAAGCCTTCAATCTAGTCTCCATGGTTAGCTGAAAAGAAATTACACTTCAAGATTTTTGTGCATTGAAAAGTATTTATCTACTAGTAAGCCTTTTAATCTAGTTTTCTAATCTGTTTTGGCCAGCAAGCTATTCACTATTTTAATGAATTATTTCATTTTGTATTAAATCCTGGAAATTCATATATTCCTCAATAGATGTAACTATCACCTTGAAATCTATAAACATTCCTCAGTTTCCACCTTTTTATAATTTAAACCCTTTTCCAGCTCTAGTTAACCAATTCAGCAGGACCCCTGTTCCGTCCCTTTTTAAGCAGACCTATCTCAGTAGAATAGAATTTCTCCATCGCTCCTGCCAATACCCCATGATTTGAAACCCTTTCTCCCATTCCACTCAAGTTCCATTCAGCTTTATGATCAAGTAAAAAATCTGGGGTTCATTATTTTTAAAGTTCTAATTGTAACTGCAGCCCAAGCTTCTCAACTTTTTTTTGCAGAACTTTTACCTTCATTCGATCAAACATAAACAAAACCAACTGTGTTGCCTACTCCAAATTCTTCACCCTTAATCTGGAACCAAAATGTTGCATGTTCAGTCATCAGCTTCAGCACCATTGAGAAGTCCTCAACATTAGTAAACCTCTCTGTCCCATCCCTTGCTCACAAATCCCTGATTCAGTTTTCACTTCTTACAAAGAAGGCATTGTGGTAAAAACACTAGGAACTGCTATGGTGTGAATTGGTAAGTAGGAACTGATTGCCACTTAAACTGCATACTAACATTCATTCAAGAGTGTGCATGAAGCTTTGGTGGATAGCACTTTGGCTTGGCACTTTCCAAAAAATACACACATGGAGTATGAAGAATCCAATACTCCCCATTTCATATTTCTTGCTTTTGGTCCTGTGAAGAGGTCCTCAGAAGTGTCATCACCGATTAACTGGAATCAGAAAACTTGCACTCCTTTCTCAATTACACTTTATGTGCACAAGGAAAACAGACTATTGTAAAGTTTAAGCAAAGAAATACAAATTTTATACAAAAAATGATCAGTTGGATGCAGATATTGACCAACTGGTAACCTTGTAGATGTTCAAATTCCTAACATGCATAATCAAATCATCAATGCCACTATTATAGTACAAGTCTTAATAACCAATAGAATCTACATGTTAAAGGCAAATAACAGAACTGATAAAATAACTGAGCAATAGGAAATGTTGCCCTGGAATGCTTTGTTTTGATTCCTTTTCTTGGTATCCTGAATGACTCTGGTCCCCTGCTGTGCAGAGGGAAGCTATGCTCTTCAAGACCTTCCTTGCCTGGGTTGACTGCACAGTATCTCTAAACTGTCCTTGCTTCCACATTATCTTAACCCTTGTGTTGTAACTTCCAACAGAAGCACATGCTGGTGTTCCTGGGGCACCTTATCAAGGCATTGACAACACTCAAGGAACATTTGTCTTGCATATTCTTGAAGACATCATCTAAAGATAGTAAATGCTGTTGCACTCTCTTAATAAAGGTGATACAATGGTCATGAAACAAAATGCTGGAAATGTCCATCAGGTCAGGCACCATTTGTGTGACAAAAAACAGTTAATACTTTCAGGATAGGAATCCATGACTAGCCTAGGATGATGTCCAGTATGAACAGTGTATATGAATTTCATTTATTGTGATAATGATCGTGAAAAGGCACGGAGCTAAGATGGTGTCCTTTACTTCTGCAAGTTTGAGATATCTCTTTTCTACCAGAGCATTCAGTGGTGTTCTCTAGAGTCTATTTCCTCCTCCTTATGAGCCCAACTCTTCCAGCATAAACTACTGTATGCAACAAGAGTACCTCACACGTTCAGTGGACTCAGAGTCTGGAACCCACATTTACAGCTCTTATAACAGTTGTACGGAGTAGCACTTGTTGAAAATGTATGTTTTAATTCTTCAAAGAAAATTAGGAAGTAGAGTAGGCAATATGATCCTTAGAACTTGTTCCAGACATTAAATACAATCAGAACTGATTCTTTATCACAACACTCTCTTCTCATTATCAATTGATATCTTTACTGCATAGATTCAAATTATGGTAATCAATTATTAAAGCAAAACTTTGAGTTAATACCAGCTGCTCAAACATTCAAATCCAATTAGTATGGAATTTAGGGACCAGCTTTCATCATGATCAACCACGTTTAAACTATGAATGCAGTAATGTAAAAAATCCAAGAACACGGTGTGAATAAGTCTCACAGCCTGGGTGAAGAAGTTGTTGCCCTGCCTAACAGTTCTGATTCTTGCGCTGCGGTATCTTCTGCTTGACAGTAGGAGGTCAAAGAAATTATGGGAAGGATTAGAGGGGTCCTTGACAATGGGAGGTGCTACATATGTGTTGCTTCTGATATACAGAATTGGGGGTGGGGAGGAAAAACTTGAGAAAGTGCATAAATTAGTCCTATAGTTGGCAACAGATTCACAATATCAAAGGAGGAAGACCCAGCTTACCACACTTGTCCCAACACAGCAACCAAATTGAGAAATCACAGAAATGGGAGATGGTGGCAGATTTTTTACTGAAGAACAAGAATAAACTTAAGGGCTAGGAGGGCGATGATGATTTTGACTATTATACTGTGATTCACTGTAAAGCTTCCTTTATGATTGTATAAATCATTAAAAATCTCTATTTGATAAACCGATGGTGTTTTCTTTTGCTGACTTGTTTACATTAAAAAATCATTGGAACAGTGGTATCCTACAAACCCCATGGCAGAAGGGTTCTTTTTTAGGAGCAGTGGAGGTGATAAGTTTCCAGTCAGTTGGGGAGAAAGGTTTGGAGCTTTAGGATGGAAATGTAAACTGCAGTGGAAGACATTCTGGAAGGATTACGATCTGGGAGTGGAGATTTTTGCAAAATAAGTTGTGAGTAGTCCAAGTCCTAGGAGTGGAAGTGAGGAGTGCAAAAGAGGCTGTGGAAGGTCTGTGAGTTAGGAGGGCAGTGCCACCTGCAGAAGCAGAGTGTTTCATTATGGGAAATTGAGTAGAGGAATACAGTCCTTGGTGGGGTGTGATAAGCAATTTTTATTAAGGATCGGGGAGCACTGCAAGGGAGAGAGATAAAGTTAGTCTTCAGGAGGAGGAAGAGGTTGCATTGATTTGGAGGTTTGCCTGAGGAGTAGAAAATTTTCGCAAGGATTGTGAAAATATTCATTGTATCTAGTCCAGCAGTCCCTCCCTTTCACTGCAGCTTACTTATGTCTAACAAAACTATGCGGCTACAGTAATGAACTTTAAATAAACTCTCAACTGTAAAGAAGGAGTCTGATTTAAATATAATAATTAAGAGTCTAATGTTTTATGATAAAAACATCAAAACTTCACATTGCAAAAATGGCACCATTACAGATTTGGCTCATATTGTCTATATTGGGCTCCTTAACTGCTGATTCTATCTTACCTATCAGTCTGCAATACTATAAAGCTAGATAAAGGACATATAAAAATCACAAACAAATAGTAATAATTATGCTTCGCAAAGGCAACACAGATGGTCAATGCAGAAATGCGGTAGGAAAAGATTAGTGGACACTGAATTAGGGATATGATAATAAAATAGATTACAAGTGGACATGGTAGTAAGAATTAGAGGTTTTTTTTGTATTGCTGGAATCTGTAAGTGGGTTGCTGTAGGACTACATAGTGTCATAGAGAAGTGCAACACAGAAACAAGCCCTATGGCACATCTAGTCCATACTGAAGCCATTTAAATTGCCTACTCCCATTGTCCTGCATGGGAGCATAGCCCTCCATGCCCCTACTATCCATGTACCTATCCAAACTTAAATGTTGAAATGAAGCTCACAGGCACCACTTGTGCTGGCAGCTCATTCCACACTCTCACGACCCTCTGAGTGAAGTTTCCCATCATGTTCCCCTTAAACCTTTCACCCTTAACTCCGGTTGAAGATCCATCCAACCTCCGTGGAAAAAGCCTGTTTACATTTATCCTGTCTATGCCCTTTATAATTTTGTACACCTCTATCAAATCTCCTCTCAATTACATTCTAAGGAATACAGTCCTAACCTCTTCAATCGTTTCTTATAATTCAGGTCCTCTGGACCTGGCAATATTCTTGTAAATTTTCACTGTACTCGTACATGTTTCCTGTAGGTAGGTGACCTAAACCATACACGATGCTCCAAATTAGGTCTCACCAACATCTTGTACAATTTCAACATAACATCCCATTTCTTGTACTCAATATATTGATCTTGAAGGCCAATATACCAAAAGCTTTCTTTATGACCCTATCTATCTGAGATGCCACTTTTAATGAATTATGCACCTGTATCCCTAGATCCCTTTGTTCTACCACACTCCTCAGTGTCCTACCGTTGACCTACCCTGACTGGTCAGGCCTACCCTGGTTGGTCCTACAGAATACAATATTGTGCACTTGTCTGCATTAAATTCCATCTGTCATTTTTCCAGCTGATGCAGATCCCTCTGCAAGCCACAATAGTCTTCCTTGCTGTCCACTACACCCCCAATCTTGGTGTCACCTGCAAATTTACTGAATCAGTTAATCACATTATCATCCAGATTATTGATATAGATGACAAACAACAATGGATCCAGCACCAATCCCTGTGGCACTCCACTAGCCACAGGCCTCCAGTCTGAGAAGCAACCATCCACTTCCACTATCTGGCTTCTCCCCCAAAGCCAATGTCTAATCCAATTTTCTACATAATTTTGAATGCCGGGTGACTTAATCTTCTTGACCAACTTCCCATGCAGGACCTTGTCAAATGCATTGCTAAAGTCCACGTAAAAAATCCATTGCCTTGCCTTCATCCACTTTCCCAGTAATTTCCTTGAAAAGCTCTATGAGATTGATTAGACATGACCTGTCATGCACAAAGCCATGCTGACTATCCTTAATCAGGCCATGTCAATCCAAATACTAATATATCTGGTCCCTTAGAATACCTTCCAATAACTTCCCCACAATGCTGTCAGACTCACCAGCCTATAATCTCCTGGTTTATGTGAGAGCCGTTTTTGAACAGCGTAACATCTTACTGGGTACATCAGGCTCAGAAGGAACTTTAAATTTTTGAATATGTCCTCAGTGGTGGGGAGGCTGGGGCCTATGAAGAAGCTGGCTGAGCTTACAACCTTCCGGAGCTTTTTCTGATATTGTTCATTGGCACCTCTATACCAGATGGTGATGCAACCAGTCAGATTGCTCTCCACATGTCAGAGTCTTTGGTGAGACAGCAGCACCTTACAGGGTGGGAGCTATTTGAAAACTGCAAGTCTTGTCAGGAGTGAGTCTCATTTGAGTAAATAAAAAGAAAGATATATGAGGAGTGGCCATTGTTAGAGTGGGGCAGTGTTAGGGTGGTCCAGCTTTGGTACAACAGGCTTGGGCAAGTGCTGGTGGAGGTTCTAAATAAGTTTCTATTAAGTTTTTTTGTTGTTAGTACATCACTCGAGCACTGAGAATGGGTCCAGAATTAGTGGTATGTTCCTTGCATGAGACTTGGGAACATTGGGAGACATCCAGTCTCCTTGATAACTACATCTGCATGAAGTGCACCGAGCTGGAGCTCCTTAGAGACCATGTAAAAGAGATGGAGCTGCAGCTCGGCGACCTTTGGCTCATACAGGAGAATAAGGAGGTGATAGGGATATAGTTAGGGTGATAGATACAGGGAGGTGGTCACCTCTAAGTTGCAGGAGGCACATATCTGGGTGACTGTCAGGAGAAGGAAAGGGAATGGGCAGCCAGAGCAGAGTACCCCTTGGCTGTTCCCATCAATAATGTATACTGCTTTGGGTACTATTGGGGAGGGGGAATGACCTACTAGGGGGAAGCTGCAGGGAGCCGCTCTTTGGTACTGAGTCTGGCTCTGTGGCTCGGGGGGAGAAGAGGAATGCAGTAGTACTGAGGGATTCCACAGTTAAGTGAGCAGACAGTAGATTCTGTTGATGTGTTAGATACCCTTATTGTATTTTTTTTTAGATTAGATTATGAGGACACGCAGTCCTCTTTTGCCTGTCAGGTATGAGAGTCAGGGATGTCTCAGATTTTGACCATAGTATTCTATAATGGTGAACAGCCAGAAGTCGTGGTACATGTTGGTACCAATGACATAGATAGGAAATGGGGGGAAGTCCTGAAGAGAGAATATAAGGAGTTAGATAGAAAGCTGAAAAGCAGGGTCTTCAAAGAAGTAATCTCTGGATAGTTGCCTATGCCGTGCACCAGTGATGGTATGAATAGGATGATTTGTCAGATGAATGTGTGGCTGAGGAATTGTGCGGGGAGTAGGGTTTTAAATTTCTGGATCTTCTGGGGAGGTATGACCTGTAGAAAAAGGAAGGATTAGAACTGAATCCAAGGGGACCATTATCCTTGTGGGCAGGTTTGCTAGAACTGTTAGGGAGGATTTAAACTAATTTGATTGGGGATGGCAACCAGGATGATAAGGCCGAGAATGGGACAGTTGGTATACAAGGAAATGCAGTGTGTAGTGAGACTGAGGAAGGACAGGCAGATGACAGGGCAAAATTACAGTCAGTGGGATGAGTTGAAGTGTAACATGGGGGCAGAATTGAAAAGGGTGATGAATACAGGGCTGAAGGTGGCATTGCTCTGTTGGTAAAAAATTAAATGCTTAGAAAGAGGTGACATAGGATCAGAAGATGTAGAATCATTTTGGGTAGAGTTAAGAAACTGCAAGTGTAAAAAGACCCTGATGGGAAATGCATACAGGCCTCTAAATAGTAGCCAGGATGTGGGATACAAATTACAGCAGGAGATAGAAAAGGCATGTAAGTAAGTCAATGTTATGGTAGTCATGGGGGAATTTCAATATGCAGGTAGATTGGGAAATTCAGATTAGTGCTGAATCCCAGAAGAGGGAATATGTAGAATGCCTGCGAGATGGTTTTTAAGAGCCCACTAGAGGAAAGGCAATTCTGGATAAGGTGTTGTATAATGAAACACTTTTGATTTGTGGATGAGGGTAAAGGAATTTCTAGGAAGTAGTGATCATAATATTATGGAATTTACCCTGCAGCCTGAGAGGGAGAAGATAAAGTCAGACTTATCTGTAGTAGAGTAAAGGGAATTATAGAGGAGCTGGCTAAAGTTGATTGGAAGGGACACCAGCAGGGATGATGGCAGAACAACAATAGCTGGAGTTTCTGGGGTCAATTCAGAAGGTGCAGGATAGATACATCCCAAAGATGAAGAAGTACTCTAAAGGGAGGATGAGGCAACTGTGGCTGACAAGGGAAGTCAAAGACAGCATAAAAGTAAAGAAGATGGCACATAATATAGCAAAAAATAGTGGGAAGATAGAGGATTGGGAAGCTTTTAAAAACCAACAGAAGGCAACTAAAAAAAAACCATAAGGAGAGAAAAGATGAAATATAAAGGGAAGCTAGCCAATAATATAAAACAGCATGCCAAATGTGATTTTTTAGAAGTATATAGGGTAAAAGAGAGGCAATAGTGGATATCAGACCACTGAGCTGGAAAATGATGCTGGAGAGGTTGTAATGTGAGACAAAAAATGGCAGAGGAACTTAGTAAGTATTTTGTGTCAAGTCTTCACTTTGGAAGACACCAGAAATTTGAGTGTTAGGGGAAGAAGTGAATGCTGTTGTTATTACTAAGGAGAAGGTGCTTGGGATGATGAAATATTTGAAGATAGATAAATCACCTGGACCACCAGATAGACTACACCCCAGGGTTCTGAAAGAGATTGCTGAGATATTGTTGAGGCATTAGTAATGATCTTTCAAGAATCAATAGATTCTGGCATCATTCTGGAGGAATGGAAAATTGCAAATGTCACTACACCCTTTTATAAGGGAGGGACACAGAAGGAAGGAAATTATAGCTTAGTTAGCCTGACTTCACTGGTCGGGATGATGTTGGAGTCCATTATTAAGTGATGGTTAGGTTTAGGTTGAGATTATGCCAGCAGTGGGAAAATCATCCCTCTTGTGCTTTTTGATATCATCACTCGAGATTCAGTGTCACACACCCCTGCCACTTTGATCTGGCCCACGCCTTCACTAACCAGGTCCAACACTTACCTTTATTGGTTCTTCCTCCTCCTTACACAGGTCTCGTGTTTGTGGGGGTGTGCCTAGGGTTAGTGGGGGTGTGTCCCCTTGGACATTAGGATTAGGTTTGAGGGTAGGGCTGGTGGATGTATATGTGGGGCTGGGAGAGACAAGTGTTTTGCGGTACTTAGAGGCACATGATAAAGTAGGCCAAAGTCAGCATGGTTTCCTTAAAGGGAAATCTTGCCTGACAAATCTGTTGGGAACCTTTGAGGAAATAACAAGCAAGGTGGATAGAGGAGGGTCAGTGGATGTTGTTTGCTTGGTTTTTCAGAAGGACTCAGAATCGGACTGTGGTCGAGTGCTTCCAGGATGCTGCATCGGCAAGTTTGCAGCGCTGGAAGCTCATGGCAGGGAGAGTTTCTCCCCTCTACCGTCTGCGTGAGATGTTGGGGCTATCGGGACTTTGAGACTTTTTTTTACTATGCCCATGGTCTGCTCTTATCAAATTACGGTATTGCTTTGCATTGTTGTAACTATATGTTATAATTATGTGGTTTTTGTCAGTTTTAGTCTTGGTCTGTCTTGTGTTTCTGTGATGTCATACTGGAGGAACATTGTATCATTTCTTAATGCATGTATTTCTAAATGACAATAAATGAGGACTGAGTGTCCCCATAATCATAATAATCATTTGATAAAGTGCCTAAAATCTAAGAGCCCATTATGTTACAGGAAAGATAATAGCATGGACAGAAGATTGGCTGACTGACAGGAGGCAAAGGATGGGAATAAAGGGGGCCTTTTCTAGTTGGCTGCCAGTGACAAGTGGTGTTCTGCCAGGGTCAGTGTTGGGACCACTTCTTTTCATGTTATCTGTCAGTGATTTGGATGGCAGAATTGATGGCTTTGTGGATGATATGAAGATAGGTGGAGGGACAAGTAGTGTTGAGGAAGCAGGGAGTCTGTAGAAGGACTTAGACAGGTTGGGAGAATGGGCAAGTAAGTGGAATATAGTGTAGAGAAACGTATCATTATGCATTTTGGTAGAATGAATAAAGGCATAGACTTTTTTAAATGAGGAGAAAATTCAAAGTTCAGAGATGCAAAGGGACTTGGGAGTCCTCGTGCAGGATTCCCTAAAGGTTAACTTGTAGGCTGAGTCTGGAGAAAGGAAGGCAAATGCAATATTAGCATTCATTTCAAGAGAACTAGAATATAAGAGAAAGGATGTAATAATGAGGCCTTATAAGGCACTAGTCGGACCGCACTTGGAGTATTGTGAGCAGTTTTAGGCCCCTTTTCTAAGAAAGTATGTGCTAGCATTGGAGCTGGTCTGGAGGAGGTTCATGGGAATGATTCTGGGAGTGAAAGGTTAATGTATGAGGAATGTTTGACGGCTCTGGGCCTGTACTTGCTGGAGTTTAGAATAATGAGGGTGGGATCTCATCGAAACCTATCAAATATTGAAAGGTTTAGATAGAGTGGATGTAGGGAGGATGTTTCCTATAGTGGGGGAGTCTGTGACCAGAAGGCACAGCCTCAGAACAGAGGGACATTCATTTAGAACAAAAATGAGGACGAAATTCTTTAGCCAGAGGTAGTGAATCTGTGGAATTCATTGCACAAGAAGCTGTGGAGGCCAGGTCATTCAGTATATTTAAAGAGGAGGTTGATAGGTTTTTGATTAGTCAAGGCATCAGAGGTTATGGGGAGAAAACAGGAGAATGGGATTAAGAGGGATAATAAATCAGTTATGATGGAATGGTGGAGCAGTGTTGATCAGCCAAATGGCCTACTTCTGCTCTTATGTCTTATGGTCTTGTACCAAATCTCAAACTACGAATGAAATATAGCAACTGACTTGTCTTCTTTGTAGTTGCATCAATATGTTGGGAGAGGGATAGATATTCAGAGATTTTGACACCCAGGAACTTGAAGCTGCTCACCCTCTCCCCTGCTGCCCCCTCAATGAAGTTCTGTTCTCCAATCCTCCTCTTCCTGAAGTCCACAATTAATTCTTGTTGTGACATCACTCAACCAGCCTATCTATCTCACTCCTGTATGCCTCCTTGTCACCATCTGAGATTCTGCCAACAGTTGTGTCATCAGTCAATTTACAGATGTCACTTAAATGCACCATGTTGGTCAAATGACAGCCTTCTGTTTCATCATGATTCAGAATTAAAGATAAAACCCCTAACAATACTGTAGATAGAGAACAGTACTGTAGATTGGAGAATAGTCATTACCCCTCAACTATCAGGCTCTTGGGCCAAAGGAAATAACTTCACTTGCCCCATTACTGAACTGTTCTCGCAACCTATGTACTCAACTTTCATCTAAATGGTTTCCTTTATATTTAACTTTGATTGGTCGTATTAATGCAGTTAAGACGTTTTTTTTGCCAAAATTTTTATATGTGTTTCAGGCATTACCAATTTTTGTTCCAAAATCTTTCTTTGATAAAGTTGACTCTAAAATTTCTTCATTTATTTGGCAGAATAAAAATCCGAGACTGGGTAAAATACATTTACAGAAAGCTAAGAGAGATGGAGGTTTAGCATTACCTAACTTTAGATTCTATTATTGGGCAATTAATATTCGACATATGAAATTTTGGTTACTTGATCAGGATATACTATCTATTCCTAAATGGGTAGCATTGGAACTACAATCTGTTCAGGGCTATACACTTGGCTCTATTTTAGGTTCCTCTCTCCCTTTTGATTCGAAATGCCTTAAGCAGGTCTCTAACCCGATAGTTAAATATGCTTTGCGTATTTGGTTTCAATTCAGAAAATTTTTTGATCTTAATCAATTCGGGTTAGCGATTCCTATTTTAGGTAATATATTTTTTCCTCCCTCTTTTACGGATCGCGCTTTTCAAACTTGGAAGACTAAGGGTATTTTACGGTTTTTGGATTTATTTTTAGATGGTTCCCTTATGTCTTTTGAACAACTATCTAACAAATATAATTTATCAAGAATACATTTTTTTAGATATTTGCAAGTTAGAAATTTCCTAAGTACTATACTTTCTTCCTTTCCAATGCTTCCTCCTACATATATTTTAGATTCGATAATTAACCTTAATCCATGTCAGAAAGGTGCATCGGCTATGATTTATAATATTATTATGAAACTTAGGAAAGCTCCATTTGATAAGATTAGGGTAGATTGGGAACAGGAATTGGGGCTTACCATTTCTGTGGATGATTGGGGGCAGATTTTACAATTAGTTAATACTTCCTCTATTTGCGCTAAACATTCCCTAATTCAATTTAAAGTTGTTCATAGAGCACATATGTCCAAAGATAAGTTAGCGCGTTTTTACTTGCATATTAATCCTTTTTGTGATAGATGTTCGGGGCAGATAGCCTCTTTAACTCATATGTTTTGGTCTTGCCCTACTTTGGAAACTTTTTGGAGAGACATTTTTAATATTATTTCTAAGGTGTTAAATATAGATATCTCTCCTCACCCTATTACTGCTATCTTTGGACTACCTAAAATTTCTAGTAATCTTTCCCCTTCAGCCCGTAGAATGATTGCATTTCTTACTTTAATGGCGAAAAGATGTATTTTACAACATTGGAAAGAGCTTAATGCTCCAACTACCTTTTTTTGGTTCTCCCAGACGATATTATGTTTGAATCTGGAGAAAATTAGAAGTAACCTTTATGATTCTTCATTTAAATTTGAACAGATTTGGGGATCTTTTATTCGATATTTTCATTTAATGTAATATATACCCTTCTTGTTTTTTTTCACTGTTTTTAATGGAGGTCGGGATTGAGGACGTGATTTTAAGTTTAACTCTGTTTGGTTTCAAGTTAGCCCATTGCTTTGCTTTGCTTTTAGTTAGTTGCACGGTGGGTTGTTTTTTTGGGGTTTTTTTTTTCTTTTTTTCTATCGATATATATATAAAATTTAGTATACTATTATGTTATCTTGGTTTCTTATGTTTAAATTACATTGTTTGTAGTATTTTTTTTCGGTATTGATACCTTCTGTAATTTTATTATATTTTAACATTGTATTAATGTTTATATGGCTTACCTTTTGGTATACTTATTCAATAAAAAGATTTAAAAAGAAAGAAAAGAACAACCTATGTACTAGCTTTCAAGGACTCGTAATCTCATGTTTTTGATATTTATTGCTTACTATTTCTTATTCTTATTATTATTCTTGCTTTTTTTCTTTCTTTTTTGTATTTGCGTAGCTTGTTGTCTTTTGCACACTGGTTGTCTGCCTTGTTAGTGCTGTCTTACATTGATTCTATTATAGTTATTGGATTTATTGAATATACCCACAGAAAATTAATCTCAGGATTGTATACAGAGAAATATATGTACTTTGAAAATAAATTTACTTTAAACTTTCTGATTAGATGCTGATTTTTTTTTGGTTAACTCACCCATTAAGTTTATTAGCAACGAGCCTGGTTAATATCCAATCTACCACCAGAGAATTAATGTCACTTTCCTTAAATAGGAACTAGATATATTATTTATATATTATCGACAACATTATTTACTTGAAATTTCCTTTGAAACCCTTTAGACTTAATAACAGGATAGGGTATTTGACCCCTCTTTCACATCATATATACATTATCCACTGTTTTCCAAATTAAACAATCCTTTACTTATTAAGATACCATTATTTATTTACCCTTTTGAAAAATAGCTCCTTCCAGTTTCCTCTCCAAATTAAATTATGCATTCACATTTATTTACACACTTTATTTTAAAAACAGCTTTAACTTGAGTTGGGCTTAAATGATTTCATCAAAATTTGTTCTGTAGCCTTGCAATTACAAATTAGGGGACAATTATATTCTCCAGATCCTGCGGCTCTTAAAACCTGCTTAAATCAGCAAGACCAAGGAATTATTTGTGGATTTCATGACAGGGAAGTTAGGAGAACATCCTCCACGAGGATCAGGGTTGAACAGGTAAGCAACTTACTGGGGATTAGCATCTGGTAAGATCTTTTTTGAGCCCATCACACTGATGCAATCACAAAAAGTGCACACCAGAATACTTCATTCAGAGTTTGAGGAGGTTTGGCATGCCACCAAAGACCTTGGCAAGTTTCTACAGGTGTGCTTTCGAGACAGTACATCTAGCATCTAGCATGGAGTCTACTGTCGAGACTCCATCTAGCATGGAGTCTCCAATGTGCTGAGGGTCGTAGAGTCAGTCAGCTCCATCACGGGCACAAACCTCCCCACCATCGAGGACATCTTCAAAAGGCAGTGCCTCAGGGAGGTGGCTTCCATCATTAAGGACCCTCACCAACTGAGACATGCCCTGTTCTCCACTGTCATCAGGGAGGAGGCAAAGGAGCCTGAGACATGCTCTCTTCTCTATTGCCATCAGGGACTGGGCATAGGAGCCTGAGACATGCCCTCTTCTCCACTGTCATCAGGGTCGGGGCAAAGGAGCCTGAGACATGCCCTCTTCTCTATTGCCATCAGGGACTGGGCATAGGAGCCTGAGACATGCCCTCTTCTCCACTGTCATCAGGGTCGGGGCAAAGGAGCCTGAGACATGCCCTCTTCTCTATTGCCATCAGGGACTGGGCATAGGAGCCTGAGACATGCCCTCTTCTCCACTGCCATCGGGGAGGGGCAAAGGAGCCTGAGACATGCCCTCTTCTCCACTGCCACCAGGGACTGGGCAAAGGAGCCTGAGACATGCCCTCTTCTCCACTGCCATCAGGGAGGGGGCAAAGGAGCCTGAGGGCACACACACAACTTTTGAGGAACAGCCTCATCCCCTCTGCCATCAGAATTATGAACAGTCCATGAACCCATGAACATTACCTTGCCATTCCTCTGTTGAACTATTTGTTTATTTTTAATGTGACTTACTGTAATCCTTGATGTATTGCCATGTAGAGCTACTGAAAACAACAAATGTTATGACATGCTGTGTATCAGTGATAATAAATCTGATTCTGATTCCCTTTATCTTCACCGTGATCACCTGTCCTTCGTCCTCGCTTGCTGATCTTCCCCACTTTAGCTAACACCCCATCCAAAGAATAGCCCTCCTAGCAAAACTATACTGCTTTTATACTCATTCCTGTCCTCTGGATTGCATATCTGGTGACAAAGTGGGTTTGTATTTGTGCATCACTGCCTACAAAGACCAGCTACAGAAACCACAGGAATGAGGAGACGTTCTCACATTCCCGGATGAGCTCCACCTTCTAATGCTGTTTCTCCATTTTCTAAACAAAACTGCAAGTGGAGCAAGAAACTGACAACTTCTTCAGCGTGGAACTCCTGACCACGACATTCCTGGAAATCCTTTAATCACCGAAGACAATTCAACTCTGGGCATCACCAAGAATTCCACTGACTGGTGAGTGCAGAGTATAAAAGGGGGCCTGTCAGTGTGTAATACCAATGGCTCAGCTAGTTCCATTCAGCATTATTTGTCTGAGCTGCTTGTGGTTCTTCTTTTGTGAGAAACAGTTTGACATCTTCATTGCACCACCTGTGGCTCATGCCTCAGCATAACCAAACACTGGGCTCACGTCGCACTCTTGAAGTTTAAATGCTACTCCAGGCCAACACTGCAGTGCACTGCTGGGAAGTGTAAGTGCGATGGAAGGTCCCATCACTGCCCTGTATGGCTGTGAACAAGACCATCCTACCTCCTCTCAAATAAAGCCCAGGTTTCACTTACCTTCCTGACAGCTTACTCAACCAGCATACTAATTTGTGTGTTTAATATGCAAAGGCTTGTAGATCCTTCTGTGCAGCTTCTGTCAGGGACTATCATCTTCAAGAAAAATACTAATGGAGCTGATAAATAAGAGCCCATTGATGTAATTCCAAGCAGCATTTGATAAGAAACCAGTAAAACTGCACAAGGCAAAGTCTTATGAGGTTTGTGGTAACATAGTAGCATAGCTGGGGGACTAGTTACAGACTGAAAAAGGAAAGAGGGGAAACAGGCCGTGTTCAAGTTAGCACACTGGAACTAGTGGAGCACTCAGCTGGGTTCTGTGTTAGTGATTTGGACAGAGATCAAATGTAATTGCAATGTATCCAGTTTACTGGCACTACAAAGGTGGATGGGCAAACGCATTGTGAGATGGATAGAGGGTTTGTTAAGGGGTATTAAGGAGCTAGAGAAGTAGTCAAAAGTCTGGCAGGCAGATTGTAATGTGTGGAGTGGGATTATCTGCTTTGAGTGAAAGAGTAGACAAATAATTATTCGAATTGGGTTCTGATAGGAGGAGTTGTGCTGGTCTGGGAAATAAATTAGGACATAGAATAGTACAGCACAGTACAGGCCCTTCGGCCCACAATGTTGTGCCGACCCTCAAACCCTGCCTCCCATATGAGCCCCGACCTTAAATTCCTCCATATGCCTGTCTAGTAGTCTCTTAAACTTCACTAGTGTATCTGCCTCCACCACTGACTCAGGCAGTGCATTCCATGCACCAACCACTCTCTGAGTAAAAAACCTTCCTCTAATATCCCCCTTGAACTTCCCACCCCTTACCTTAAAGCCATGTCCTCTTGTATTGAGCAGTGGTGCCCTGGGGAAGAGGCGCTGGCTATCCACTCTATCTATTCCTCTTATTATCTTGTACACCTCTATCACGTCTTCTCTCATCCTCCTCCTCTCCAAAGAGTAAAGCCCTAGTTCCCTTAATCTCTGATCATAATCCATACTCTCTAAACCAGGCAGCATCCTGGTAAATCTCCTCTGTACCCTTTCCAATGCTTCCACATCCTTCCTATAGTGAGGTGACCGGAACTGGACACAGTACTCCAAGTGTGGCCTCACCAGAGTTTTATAGGGCTGCATCATTACATCGCGACTCTTAAACAATATCCCTCGACTTATGAAAGCCAGCACCCCATAAGCTTTCTTAGCTACCCTATCCACCTGTGAGGCAACTTTCAGGGATCTGTGGACATGTACCCCCAGATCCCTCTGCTCCTCCACACTACCAAGTATCCTGCCATTTACTTTGTACTCTGCCTTGGAGTTTGTCCTTCCAAAATGTACCACCTCACACTTCTCTGGGTTGAACTCCATCTGCCACTTCTCAGCTCACTTCTGCATCTCTCTGCAATCTTCTACACTATCTACAACTCCACCAACTTTTGTGTCATCTGCAAACTTGCCAACCCAACCTCCTACCCCCACATCCAGGTCGTTAATAAAAATCATGAAAAGGAGAGGTCCCAGAACAGATCCTTGTGGGACACCACTAGTCACATTCCTCCAATCTGAATGTACTCCCTCCATCATGACCCTCTGCCTTCTGCAGGCAAGCCAATTCTGAATCCACCTGGCCAAACTTCCCTGGATCCCATGCCTTCTGACTTTCTGAATAAGCCTACCATGTGGAACCTTGTCAAATGCCTTACTAAAATCCATATAGATCACATCCACTGCACTACCCTCATCTATATGCCTGGTCACCTCCTCAAAGAACTCTATCAGGCTTGTTAGACACGATCTGCCCTTCACAAAGCCATGCTGACTGTCCCTGATCAGACCATGATTCTCTAAATGCCCATAGATCCTATCTCTAAGAATCTTTTCCAACAGCTTTCCCACCACAGACGCAAGGATCACTGGTCTATAATTACCCGGACTATCCCTACTGCCTTTTTTGAACAAGGGGACAACATTCGCCTCCCTCCAATCCTCCGGTACCATTCCCGTGGACAACGAGGACATAAAGATCCTAGCCAGAGGCTCAGCAATCTCTCCCCTCGCCTCGTGGAGTAGCCTGGGGAATATTCCATCCGGCCCCGGGGACTTATCCGTCCTAATGTATTTTAACAACTTCAACACCTCCTCTCCCTTAATATCAACATGCTCCAGAACATCAACCTCACTCACATTGTCCTCACCATCATCAAGTTCCCATAAGCTGCATTCTCCCATTAACCACTTTAGTGGAAGAATGGAGATACAAACGACTGTGGATATTGGAATCTAGTGAAACAAACAATCCTCTGAGGTAGCTCAGTGGTTTCAACCTGAAACGTCGACAATACCTTTCCTCCCACAGAGGCTGCTTGACCTGCTGAGTTCCTCCAGAAAATTGCTTGTTCTTTTGGTGGAAGATCTTTGCTTTGGGACTGTTCCCTCTGAATCCTAATTTTGGATTCTGGATCTCTCTCCCTAACAGCACTGTGGGAGGACCTTCACCTTGTTGGTATTCTTTAGGGAAATAACAGGCAGGACGGACAAAGTGGATGTTATTTACTGGGATTTTTGGAGGGTCTTTGACAAGGTGGCGCACATGAGCTAAACAAGATAAGAGCCCTGCTATTACAGGAAAGACCCGAGCGAGGATAGAAGATTGGCTGACTGGCAGGAGGCAAGGATTGGGAATAAAGGGGATCTTTTCTGTTTGGCTGCCAGTGACTAATGACGTTCCTCAGGGGTTGGGGCTGCTCCTATGCCTTATGCTCTTATGATTGCAGAAATCCAGGAAGACATCTCACCACCACCTTCTCCCGGATAATTAGGGATGAGTAGGAAGTACTGGCAACAAATCACAGATCCCAGAACTGAACAAAACTGATCCTGACCATTACTCCAAAGCCAAAGTGCAACTGCTAATCATTAAATAAATTGGAAGCAGAGATCTGGATTAAGTTGAGTGGAAGCACTGAGATTCAGTATCCCGAGGACAACTTTGCACAGGAGATGAACAGCGTGGGAAGATCTGAAGGCTCATTGAGAACTACAATTATACATATATAGAACTGACAGTGCCAATATATACGTAGGTCATTTAAAAAACTGGGCTGGATTTTTTTGCTTTAAATAACACCAAAAATCAGTGCTCTTGGCCATTAATCACAACCTGAGTTGGACGCAGCTCAGTTAGAGGAGGCAGGGTGTGGCTGGGGTGTTGAGACTAAGTAACTCTTCATTGGCTACTTCATCTGACTTGCAAACAGTATTCCACATAGTCAGATAGTCCTCCTGGCAGGAGTGCACATCAGTTCAAGATTGCCAGCTGAAGGTCACAGGAAGAGGTATGGAGAATTTTCCTTGTGGATAAACAAAAAGAGAGTTTTGCATTTCCGTAGCATCCCCTACATCCCTTTGGGATTTCCTGAAACAATTTTATAGCCAACGGAGTCCTCTGTTAAACACTGACTGAAGGATAAATATTATGCGGATTTCCAGGATAACTCCCCTGGGCCTCTAACCTATAGAACTTTCACACCTGAGAGGTCAGACAGAGCCTCATCTTGACCAAATGCCTTCACTGGTCTTCTGAACCAGAGGCAGACGTACACTTCAGAAATGGTTTAGGCTGTTCTAGGCACCTGATCTTATTCACTCATTCAATCAGACCATGGCTGGAGGATGAAGGCCCGGAGGCAGCCTGTGCTGGGATCGGAGGAGTAACGTATATGTGTGAGTGGGTGGGTAAGTGGCTAGATGGGAGGGGCTTGTTTTGATGCTGTTTCGTTGCTGTTGTTCTATCAAATATTGTGGGCATGTTATGTTGGCAGTAGAACATGTAGAGACACTTGTGGGCTGTCCCCAGCACTTCCTTCGGCTGTGTTGACTGTTAACGCAAACAACACATTTCACTGTAAGTTTCAGTGTCTGTGATAAATAAATCTGAATCTGTATTGCTGTGGGATAGGATAAGGAGCTAGACGGATGATGGTGGGAATGGGGTGGGCAAAAGGTGACTTGTCAGGAGAAGGAACTTCATGCAGCAGATCCAAGCTGGATCGCATTTCCTTGTTTTTAGTGCAATCCCCTTGATTCCCTTCCACAACCTCGGAAGTCTGTTAGCAATTGGAACACTTGTCCAGAGGCTGGGGGCAAACAGGATACAGGATATATTTTTTAAAGGATTCAGGGAAACTTGTGAAAAAAGAATGGAGTTGAGCAGATTTTTCTCCCAGTAACATCCACAGCAATGATAGACTCCACAGGTAGGCTATCCCACAAGCACCACCGTAATCACTAGAGTTTAGCAACACTATGAACACTATGACTTTAATTACTTGGCAATAAAATGGGCCTTTATGTTTTTGTTCTGTGTTTAGTTCATAACACCATAAGACATTTGGAGCAGAATTAGACAATTTGGCCCATCAAGTGTGCTCCCACTATTTAATCGTGGCTGATTTATTATCCCTTTCAACCCCATTCTCCTGCCTTCTCCCTGTAACCTCTGACAGCCTTATTAATCAAGAACTCCAACCTCTGCTTTAAGTGTACTCAGTGACTTGACCTCCACAGTCATCTGTGGTAATCAATTCCACAGATTCAACACTGCCCTCTGGCTGAAGAAATTCCTCCTCAGCTCTGTTCTGAATGGATGTCCTCCTATTTTGAAGCTGATTTTCTTGTAAAAATTGTGTATAATTTATATTTAATTTATGTTTTTTCTTGTAAATGCTGCTTATTTGACGTTATGTGCCTGTGATTCTGCTGCAGTTAAGTTTTTCATTGCACTTGTGCATCTGACAATAAGTCAATTTTGACTTTTAGTTTGACCCTAGATCAGGTTGGAATGTAAGCCACTTTCGAAGGTGAGGGGATGTTAAGTGAGTGTTTTATGATGAGATTTAAGCTCCAGAGTAGACTGTAGAAGACTCAACAAGTGAATCTTTCTTGCATTTTTTTGTGCAGTTTCATTCAATAACTACCCAAAGAAAGGGAAGGAGTTCAAAATTGAACAGTTACTGCCTGAACTTTATTAGGGAAGAGTTTTTAGCCCCCTTGCAGTAATTCGGTATCTGTATCAGACCACTCTTATTGCCATCACTTACTTGTTGTTAATTACCTCTGCTATTTCACTCATTCATGACCTGTGTTGCATCACTCCTGCTGATTTGCAGTTTTGAGGTTGAAATTTCAGAATACTTGGAAGTATATGTAAAATGGGGCGTAGTCAGTATGGTTTCATTGATGGGAGATATTGCCTGTTACAAATCTCCAAGAAAGTAACAAGCAGAATAGACAAAGGAGAGTCAGAGGATGCCATTTACTTGGATTGTCAGAAGCCCTTTGACTAGGTACCGCACATGAGGCTGCTGAACAAGATGAGAGCCCATACTGTTAGGGTTAAGGTACAGGTATGGATAGGAGATTAACTGACTGGCAGAAGTCAGATAGTGGGGTTAAAAGAGTACTTTTCAGGATGGCTGCCAGTGACTAGCGGATTGCAGTTTTTCACTTTATACATTAATGATCAGGATGTAGGAACTGATGGAATTGTATCCAAGTTTGGAAATGATGCCAAGACAGGTCAAAGAACAGATAGTGTTGCAAAGACAGGGAGCCTGCAGAAGGATTTGCACAGATTGGGAGAATGGACAAAGAAGTGGCAGACGGGATATAGCACAGGGAAATGTGCGATAATGCACTTTGGTTGGAAGGATAAAGGTGTAGACTATTTTCCAAAATATGAACAAAAATCAGAATTTGGAATTGCAAAGGGACTTGTAAGGATTTTCTTAAGGTTAACTTGTAGGCTGAGTCAGTAGTAAAGGCAACTGTAATTGCAGCATTCATTTCAAGAGGACTAGAATATAAAAGCAAGGATATACAGTACTGCTGAGGCTTTATAAAGCATGGGTCAGGTCGCATTTGGAATATTGTGAACAATTTTGGGCATCATATCTAAGGAAGGTTGTGCTGGCCCTGGAGAGGGTCCGGAAGAGGTTCAAGAGAATGATTCCAGGAATTAGGGGCATTTGATGTCTCCTGGCTTGTGCTCAATGAAGTTCAGAAGGATGGAGGGATCACTTTGAAAACTACCGGATAACGAAAATCCTGGACATAGTGGATATGAAGATGTTGATTGGTAAGGGGGGAGGTTAAGGGTTAGGGGCAGAAGGAGTTGAAAATGGTGTTGAAAACAAATTACCCAGGATTGAATGGCGGAGCAGACTTGATGGGCTGAATGGGTTATTTCTGTTCCTATATCTTATGGACATAAAGTTGTAATCTCTGTTCTCTACTGTCAGTGAAGGGGGCTGATGTTCTCTGTACTGTTCGGTGAAAGAGACTGCCGTGGCTGGCAGGGTAAAGGCAGTAGGTGCAAGCCAGCAACAGGCATAATTTCTGACCCTGCTCCACACTTACCCAAGATCTTCTTACTGCAACCACTGGGAATTTATTCTCAGTCATGTGGGAATGGGAATTGGTATTGGTTTATTATTGTCTCATGTACCAAGATGTCGTGAAAACTTTATCTTCCAAACTGTTAATACAGGCCAGATCATTACACAGTGCATTGAGGTAGAACAAGGTAAAACAATAACAATGCACTGAGGTAAAAACAATAAGATAAAATAATAATAATAATAATAATAATAACAAAAACAATATGCAATAATAATGCAGTATAAAGTATAAAAGTTACCAAAAAAGTGCAGTGCAGGTAAACAAAGTGCAAGATCAGAACAAGGTTGAGTGTGAGGCCAAGAATCCATCTTATCGTACGAGAGGTTCATTTAAGAGTCTGGTAATAGTAGGGTAGAAGTTGTCCTTGAGCCTGGTAGTATCCCCTATCACTGACCTGGAATATGTGAATAATGTGTGGGAAAGATCCTACAGTGTGAAAGGTGAGGAGGTGTACTCCTGCTTGAGATTGTAGAAAACTGCTGCTTCCCTCCCAGATGAAAGGTCTCAACTCAGATGTCCCTGCACAGATGTGAAGTGATCCGCTGAATCAGTTTGTCTTTTCACTCCTCCTTCCCCCTCATCCTGTTATTCCAGTTAATTTAGTCCCAGCCCAAGTTAATTTAGTTGTCTTCAGCAATCTAATTAGCTGCTTGTTACTGACAGGAATGCAATTGCAGGATAAGCTTCTCTTTTTCTGGTAGTGCTGTAGAGATGGCATGTCAGATATCTCAGCAGATTCACAGACCCTTCACTCCCCTTCTTTGCCGTGCACCAGCTCCTGAATTAGAGATCGAGCATAGTACTGTCTCTCCGGTGCACAGCTGTACCCTGGCCGCAGTGGAACGCACAGAACACCAGAAATGTTGAAATAGACTCCAGCAAAGGGAAAACAATTTGTCAGTACCCAACTTAAGGAAGGAATTAGCAATATTGATAGTTCTATGCAACTTGATCCAATATTGAATCAAATTGCAGCAATAATAGAACTATTCATCATAATGATGGAATTGTTTTGTATCGGTTTATTATTGTCAAATCTACCAGCTGGTGGTGCAGTGGCATCAGCACTGGTCTTCAAGGCAAATAGTCCTGACCTAGCCGGGTCCCAGCCTGGGCAGCACCAGTATCTGCACGGAAGAAAGGCCTGTGTTGTAAAAAAAATACTACTTATAACGATGATTAGTGAGGCACAGAGAGATCTGTATTTACTGACAGGTACCTTTATTGTTTAAACTAACAAGTACGTGAATTCATACATTAAATGCCTTGTGTGCACACCCACTAAATATCCCTGACTCTCCTGAATAGTCAAAGAATAGCAAAGGTATTACCCGGGCAAAGGAGTTTACGCTGGCCAGGCTTTCCTCGTTGTCCCGATTTACACGCCTTGTGTTTCACACAGGGTCACTCACGCTTGTATCTGTAATGGTTATTCTTCAAAGTTACTGCTACCAGCACACATGAAGCATCCACTTTTATATCCATTCCTTATCAATTCAAATATTGCATTCCAATGTCATTGGCCATATGTCACGTGTCTGTCCTTTAACATCTTGTTATTGGCTCTGCTCCAAGCCAGCATTCATTTATTGCCCTCTCCCCATCAAGTGACAGTCGAATATTTATGGCTGTTCGTTCTCAATCAGCAAAGAGCTTGAATCACTTCAGGCAGGCATCAACCCCAACATTCACAAACTTGCATGTTATATCCAACCAAAGAACATTTCACAAATAACTTCTTATTTGGAAGTGATCTTCAGTCCAGCAGATTACCTGAAGTATCTTTGTGTCTTCTTTAAAACATTGATCAAGCCCAGCATGTCAAGCTCAGAAAATGGAGAATAGAGTGTCTTCACAAAATGGCAGCCTCCATCCCCAAGCATGTGGTAAGAACAAAGACAATTAGTCTGTCTGCTTCCACTGTCCTTGATTCATCTGAATTCACTGATTTGTAGATTGTCATTCTTTCTGGCCAACAGCTAGCAATCTACTTCTGTATCTTACCATGAAAACCCTATGGTCCATGACGTCACAAAGTCGGACTCAACGACTGAACAACAAACCAAGGTTCACTGAAAAGCTTGTTTTGTACGCTATTCTTACAAATCAGATCATTACACAGTGTAGAACAGGCTAAAACAATAATAATGCCGAATAAAGTATAACAGATACAGAGAAAGTTGTGCAGGTAAACAAGAAATTGCAACATAATAATGAGGTAGATTGCGAGATCATGAGTTTATCTTATTGGACAAGAGGTCTGATAAGCTGTCCTTGAGCCTGGTGGTACAAGCTGTCAGGCTTTTGTATCTTCTGCCTGATAGAATTACCATAGTAACAGAGGAATGGTATTGACGATAATGATGTGAAAAAATGTCTCAGCCTCAGTAGAACTATACTCCAATTTGGGTGAAAGGACAACCTGCCAACAGTTAGAACCTTCCACGGTAAATGTAGAACCTAATCCCAAATGATGGTAATCTCCAAAGTAAAAGTTTCCACCGCAGTGACACAGGAACCCAAGCAATCGTGGAACTGTAGCATGTGGGAAAGTAACCTTGCAAAGGTGCAACTAGAGTTTCAAAGTGTGGAAGTGGGCCTCTGGGCCCACATCAGCACAAGTGATCCTGCAGATGCTGGAAACACACACAAACTGGTGGAGGAACTCATGAAGTAGGCAAGATGGCACCAACGACAAACAGTGCCATTTTGCAGACAGCTCACAACACTACTAGATACACTAACAGATATATTTCTTCTTCTAAACTGTGATTGCTTCAGTCGCTAGCCTGCAATTTCCCTTTTAAGGATGTTCGTTAGAACCAACTAAATGATCTGGTGCTTTTGTGATCTTCTGGGAGATTCGGTGAACTGGACTCAAGAGTGCAGGTATGGCCAGGGTAGCTATCACTAGTGGTGGATACTGTGTTGAGGCCTGATGGCGGAAGAAAAGCCCATGGTCGGTCCATTACTTCGCACTGATGGTGGAAGAAAACCAGTGGCGGGCTCCATTACTCGACACTGATGGCCAAAGAAGAACCCGTGGTCAGTTCCATTACTCCACGCTGATGGCAGAATAAGAACCTGTGATTGTCCCCATTACTCCATGCTGATGGCCAAAGAAGAACCCATAGTTGGATCCATTATTCCGCCCTGATAGCCAAAGAAGAACCCGTGGTCAGTTCCATTACCCCGTGCTGATGGCCAAAGAAGAACCCATAGATGGATCCATTACTCCATGTTGATGGTGGAAGAAGAACCCATGGTCGGCTCCATTACTTTGCGCTGATGGTGGAAGACGAACCTGTGGTTGTCCCCATTACTCCACGCTGATGGCCAAAGAAGAACCCATAGTTGGATCCATTACTCCATGCTGATGGTGGAAGAAGAACCTGTGGTCAGTCCCATTACTCAGCCCCAATTAAAGTGGCAAGCAATTTTAAAATCATTGAGGATAAGAGCGGAAAATGAACAGGTGTTCGGTGATGTCTGCCTGCATTCACTAGATCTCCCTCTCTTCTCACAACTACCGCTGGGCGGGAAGTACAGTAGTCTTGGGTCCCACGCCACCAGGTTTAGGAACGGTTATTGCCCTGCAGCCATCACAGGCTTCACTCGCCTGAGCGCTGAACGGGCTCCACAGCTGTGGACTCCACAGTTCACATGCATTTTTATTTACTTTTTTGTACCATTTGTGCGATTTTATCAAGGTGTCAAGGCCAAGGGTGAAGGCCAAATAGGTTTTCATCTCATTACTCCGCGAGGTTTACTCACCTCAGTGCTGAAGGGCCTACAGCTGTGGCGGGCCGCCATCACCTCCTGGACTGGCTTTACTTGCCTCAGCGCTGAACTGGTTCCGTGGCTGTGGACTCATTTTCAGGGACTCTTGGTTAATGTTCTGCGTGTTATTTGTTTATGTTTTTATCATTTGCACGATTTACTTTTTTTTCGCGCATTGGGTGTTTGCTGGTCTCAGTTTTGTGGGTTTTTCATGGATTCTATTCTGTTTCTCGGTTTTGTGGCTGTCTGTGAGAAGACGAATCTCAAGGTTGTATATGGTATACATACTCCGATAATAAATGTACTTTCAACTACTGTATGTCAGGCCACAGCTGTAGATGGAATGAAGATTTCTGGGCCGAGGCCCTTCAATGTCGACTGTTCATTATAGATGCTGCTTGACCTGCTGAGTTTCTCCAGCTTTTGGTGTATTTGACTCAGTGCTGACCATGAAGCATCTATTTACACTGCTCCTGTTTTATTTTCTCCATAATCCCAACAACTTCCCCCCAATCTCAAATTCCATCGCTGTCCTAGCAGCAAATTCACATGAACAACCCCTCCCCCCCCGCAGCCCTCTTTCACCCACTTTCATCCCTATCCCCATCTGGCTTCTGTCCACCCACTACACAAGGTTCCCTCCAACCCCTGATATGGTTCCATTTGCCGTTCATCTCTCCCCTTATGGTTCACATTTTCACCTCCTTTACTTATTAGAATCCAGCTCTGGTAGCATTTTGTGTTCCCTCTGCTCTCCCTCCAGCAGCTGTCTCCCATCTTCACACTCTCCATCCCTCCATCTTGTTCCATCAGTTTTTTCCCCTTCCCCCTTTCCCTCTCTTTGTTTGCCTCCATCTGTCATTTGCCAGCACTGCCTTTGCTCACCTCCTTACCTGGCACTACCTGTATGCCATCTCACACCCCTCCTCAGTCCACCAGTCACCTGGGAATCCATACTGGCTACTCCCCTTCTCCTCCTTGTACTGACCATCTCACCACACCATCCCCACCAACTCTCAGTCTTGATGCAAGATTTTGACCCAAAATGTCAGCAATTCCTTCCCTCCCACAGATGCTGCTCAACCCACAGAGTTCTTCCAGCAGATTGTTTGTAGCTCCACATTCCAGCATCTGCGGTCTCTTGCGTCAGCCAATTAACCTACAGAGCCTGCTGTGGGAGGTATTGGAGCACCCGGAGGAATCCCATGCTAGCGTCCCCCTTCCAATCAACTTTGACCAACTCCTCTCTTATAGAAACAGAGAAAACCTACAGCACAATACAGGCCCTTCGGCCCACAAAGTTATGCTGAACATGTCCCTACCTTAGAAATTACTAGGCTTACCTATAGCCCTCTATTTTACTAAGCTCCTTGTATCTATTCAAAAGTCTCTGAAAAGACCCACCATTGCCGGCAGCCCATTCCACGCACTCACCACTCTCTGCGTAAAAAACTTACCCCTGACATCTCCTCTGTACCTACTCCCCAGCACCTTAAACCTGTGTCCTCCTGTGGCAACCATTTCAGCCCTGGGAAAAAGCCTCTGACTATCCACATGATCAATGCCTCTCATCATCTTATACATCCCTATATGCCACTGTAATTCCCTTTACTCGACTGTAATACCGATACATCTCACGATTGAACCTGGGTTGCTGGAGCTGTGAGGTAGTGGCTGTATTCTCTGTGCCACTGAAGCTGATGACACTGTTGTCTTCTCCATCACAGAAGGCAGCAGTGGCCATGTTATTATATTCAAAGGGATCAAGGCAAGGGGATGGAAGGAACTGGGTGCCAAACTGAACAGCAACCATGATCACTTTCAATAATGGAGAAAGTCTGACAGGCCAGGCAATCTATTCTGCTCCCATTTTTATGTTTTATTAAAGGATTATAATATTTCCAAACCTAACAATAAGCCCAAGAATAGGGAAAATTTCAGAACTGGCAATGAAACTGCACAGCTGAAAGTGGAAGAGCTGTACTCCAGCAGTGCTGATACTCTTATCCAGTCATGCATATTTCTCTCTCTGAACAGCAATTACACCAGAGCAACACACACAAAACGCTGGAGGAACTCAGCAGGTCAGGCAGCATCAATGGAAATAAATAAACAGTCGACATTTCGGGCCGAGACCCTTCTTCAGGACTGGATTTCTAGCGTCTGCAGACTTTCTCGTGTTAACAATTAAACGATTTCTGCAGCTTTGAAACGGTCGCTCAGCTGTATCAGAGCAACAATGAAAATTTGCCCTCCCATCATGTCGAAACGTTTAGAGGAGGTACAGCAGCCTGAAGACCCAGACACAACCATTCCGGTACAGCTTCTTCCCGGCCACCATCAGAATTCTAAACAGTCTGTGCACTCACGAACACCATGTCGTTATTTCTCTCTTACACTATTTATTTTGTAATTTATAGTAATTTTTACACTTCTGCATTGTATTGATGCTGCAAAGCAACAAATGTATAAGTGATAATAAACTTGATTCTGATTCTGAGTGAAGGTATGTCAGTAACCCAGTAACAGTTGGAATTCTGGTAGAACTGTACAGCAGGAACAGTGGAATTGCACAGATTCTGAGCAACTGAAGAATTGTAGCCCAGCAACAGTCAAACTAGTGACAAAGGAGCTTTGGTCTGAAGCATTAACTCTATTTTTCTTCCCACAGATGTGTCCTGACTGCTGAGTATTTCCAGCACTTTCTGGTTTTACTTTAAACTAAACCAGCATCAGCGTAGATGTACGTCAGGTAGATCAATACCGGTGATCTATTCTGCAACCTCCACTTTAAATACTGTACACCCAATGACTTGGCCTCTACAGCTGTCTGTGGCAATGAATTCCACAGACTCACCACCCTCTGTCTAAAGAAATCCCTTCTCATCTCTGTTTTAAAGGGGCGTCTCCCCATCGTTGAGTGTAAGGTTGTTGCGGCAACACTGCTCAACCGGACATTCTGTCTCACTTCTGTGCGCTTCCTCTTCTCCATCTGAGATTCTGCCAACAACAGTTGTGCCTTTGGTGAACTTGTAGGTGGTGTTTGCACTGTACCTAGCCACACAGTCGTGGGTGTAGAGGGTGCAGGGCAGTAGACTAAACACGCATTCTTGAGGTGTGCCGGTGCCCCTGAGCCAGCTCCAGTGGAGGGGTCTCATTGTCCTCGTACCCGGTGCCGTACTCCAGGAACAGGCACTATTCTGAGCTCCATGAAGACAAGCTGTTTTCAGGAAGACAGGGAAACATAAGATCTTCATTGTCTCTGGGAAGTCCCTGGTCTACGCCACTGAAATTGGAGTTGGGGGAGGGCAGTGAGAGACACATTTAGGGAAGCACTTTGAGCATTGAGCCTGCTTGACAGAAGCATATGGAGAACAGCAGCAAGAGTGAGTGACTTTCCAAACCACCATCCCATCCACCGCCCTATTAAGCAACACCACTCCCACCTGTGGCAGAATCTATCACTTTAAAACCTGCAGAACTGGGGGAGAAGCAAGTTGCCCTCAGATCTGGAGGAACTCCAAACTGCACTTCAGCAATTGTAGAACAGTACCTCACAGTGAGAGAGGAGTCCCGCAGAGATGGTAGAAATATACCGAGGCAATCATACAGTTGGACCCTTGCAGTAGGAAATATGGTGGTCAGCACTCCTAGAAATCGACCTCAGCGATGGTAGAACCTACCCCATCAATAGGAGAACTCTATATTTCAGTGTTAGAACCATACCTTTATAATTGAGCAAACTGTGCGTCCGCAAGTGTAGAATTTTATCCCTGCTTTGGTGAACTTGGACCTTACAACAGTAAAGCTGTAATGTTAAAACACCTATGGTAGAACAGCATATGAATAATGGTGGTGGTATAGAGGCATAGTATTAAAGTCATAGATTACTACAGCACAGAAACAGACTTTTGGCCGATCTAGTCCACGCTGATACTAATCTTCTGTCCATCTACCGATACCCAGACCATATCCCTTCATACCCTTCCCACCCATGTACCTATCCAATTTTCCCTTGTGTTACAACTGAACCTGCATCTATCATTTCCACGACAGCGTGATCCACATTCACATTGCTTTCAGATTCCTCTTAAATGTTTCACCTTCACCCTAAATTGATGACCTCTAGTTCTAGTCTCACCCATCCTGAGGGGAAAAAGCCTGTATGCATTCATGCTACCTATACCCCTGATAAAATTGTATACCCTAAGATATACAGTGCATATAAAAAGTATTCAGCCCCCCCCCCCGGACGTTTTCACGTTTCACTGTTTTACAACATTGAATCACAGTGGACTTAATTTGGCTTTTTTTTACACTGATCAACAGAAAAAGGTGCTTTCGCGTCAAAGTGGAAACAGATCTCTACAAAGTGATCTAAATTAATTACAAATATAAAACACAAAATAATTGCATAATTATTCACCCTCCCCCTTTTAATATGACACACTAAATCATCACTGATGCAGCCAATTGGTTTTAGAAGTCACATAATTAGTTTAATGGAGATCACTGTGTGCAGTCAAGGTGCTTCAATTAATTGTAGTAAAAATACACCTGTATCTGGAAGGTCCAACTGCTAGTGAGTCAGTATCCTGGCAAAAACTACACCATGAAGACAAAAGAACACTCCAAGCAACTCCATGAAAAGATTATTGAAAAGCACATGTCAGGAGATGGATACAAGAAAATTTCCAAGTTACTGAATGTTTGTTGGAGTACAGTTAAGTCAACCATCAAGAAATAGAAAGAATATGGCACAGCTGTAAATAGAGCAGGCCATCCTTAAACACGAATGGAAAGATTGAATAGGTTAGAACTTTATTCCCTGGACCATAGAACATTGAGAGGAAATTTGATAGAGATATGCAAAATTCTGAAGGGTATAGATGGGTAAATGCAAGCAGGTTGGGTGAGATTATAACTCAGGTTATGGGTAAAGGGTGAAAGCTGAAAAGTCTAAGGAGAACATAAGGGGAAACTTCAGCGGGTTTTGAGAGTGTGGAATAGGCTGCCAGTGCAAGTGGTGCATGCAAGCTCATTTTCAATGTTTGAGAGAAGTTTGGATGGATACATGGATGGGAGGGTTATAGAGGGCTATAGTCCTGCTGCAGGCCAAAGGAAATAGGTATCTAAATGGTTTGGCATGGACTAGGAAACTGTTTCTGTGCTGTGCTTTTCTATGACTTTACAAGAACAGTCAGACTGGTTCAAGCTGCCAGAAAGGTGAGAGTAACTCAAATAACCATGCATTACAACAGTGTTGTGCAGAAAAGCATCTCTGAAGAACGTGTCGAACCTTGAAGTTCATTGGCTACAGCAGCAGAAGACCATGAGCATGCACTCTGTAGTAATTTTATGGCAACAATAGATGCAGGGCTTGTATAGGCAACATGTATGAATGGAGGTGAGATTGTACAGGTAGCTGCAGCACCTGCAGCAGTAATGCAGTGCAGACAGACAGCTGGCACTGTATGGGGGGCATTAGTCTACTGCTGCTCCCCAACAGCATGCAGACCAGGGTATTAACCACAAGTCTACTCTCAGTGAAGGTCAGCATCAGACAAGGCAGCCCAACACTTCTCTCCATCACTGTCAAAGGGTTAGTGTAGCTGGGTACTATTGACAGTGTCAACACAAACAACAGATGGAGGAACTCAGCAGAACAGGCAGCATCTATGGAGGGAGATGGATAGTTGACATTTCAGTCAGAGACCCTTCGTCAGGCCTAGAACGGAAGGGGGCAGAAGCCTGAATAAGTTAGGGGGGAGGGAAGCACAAGCTGGCATCTCATCCCTCCCCTTCGTGCCCCCCTCCACCAACCACCTACACTCTTCTTCACCTATCACCGGCTAGCTTGTGCTCCTCCCTCCTTATTCTGGCTTCTGCCCCCTTTCCTTCCAGTCCCGATGAAGGGTCTCGGCCTGGAACGTTTACTCCCTTCCATGGATGCCGCCTGACCAACATCTGCAGTACAGTATCGCTTGTGACTCTGTTAGTGTCAAGTTTGTACATTGACCCTGTGTAAAGGACAAGGCTTGTAAACTGAGTCCGTGACTCACGGTTTACAGGTACCTGCCATTTGTATTGTTTACTCCATTCCCAATCTCAGTGTTTATCTACACAGCTGGGTACCGTGTGTACAGTGTACTGCCAGGCACAGTGTGTACCGCCAGTACGCACACAAACAGAACGAGAGGGAGAAAAACATTACCTACAGACAAGGCCTCCATGTGTATGCACAAGACTTTATACATACAGACTGATCTCTGTGTATGTATGTGGGACCCAGTGTGTATGGGCAGAGCAGAGAGTTCACAACCACAGCCCGAGATGTACAATACAGCTGACCCGTAAGACACCGAGAAAAAATGAATGCTCTCTTGTTGAAGTAATGAGGATAGCTTGCTTTTGGATTAGTGAGTGAGGGAGAGAAGCCCATGAGAAACACTGTCAGGGGGCGGAGGCAGGGCTGCGTTCTTTGGGGAGAGGGTCACTTTCGATCCGAGTCCGGCTGCTGGGTGGGGAAGGCGGAGTGGTCAGGACACCGACACTGGACGAGGGAGACTCCGTCACCTGGGGTCCGACTGGTCCCGGCCATGAGGGACAGCAGAGGCCAGCTCTTCAATTCCAGCTTTTGTTGACGTGCTCTGCAGCCCGTTTGGAGAATTCAGCCTCCCACGGAGAACTCTGTGTGAATTGGCGCAGCACGGTGCTGTACTGCTGCTGGGTGGCAGTATTCAGAGAACAATTGGCCTTTTCATGCTGCCAGTAGTCTCCCAGCCGATGTTGCATGCACTCCACGGTCTCAGTGAACCCTGCACTGTTTACGGGAAAAATGGGTTGATTTGATGTCATTGGTTCTGACAAGCAGAGAGAGAGGGGAGGACGGGGAGGGGAATCACATGTCACCAAACAGCTGAGGTTACTAAACCTCTGGCCAAAACTGGGTGGGGGGCGGGGGGAGCGATCAGGGATTTCCAGTGCGTCGAAATGACAGATCGTTCCCTGCTGCCTACAAGCTGTGACGCCTGAATTAGCAATTGCCTCGCCACGGACCCTCTCGAAGCAGAGAAGCGACTGACACTGCTCCCCGGGATAAGAAAGATTGTCTAACCCATTCTTCGGCAGCTTTGTGCTGGGTGAGTTTGCGTTGATGGCAGGTGTTGCGGTGGGTAAGGGATTGAATGAAAGTTGCAGGCTGAAATCACACTCTCCTTGGCCCGGGGCCGGGAGCCCATGGTTCCGGGGTCAGCTGGCCTGGGCTCAGCACGGGCTGAGGGACTGGTGAAGGTGTAGACACGCACTATGAGGGGAGGCACACAGCGGGATAACGTGTTCGCATTTGTGTAAGGCGTCCAAACAATCTGCTCACCGTTCAATCATACATCGAGAGGGCGAAGGATAGAGCAAGTTAACATTGACTGAGGAAAGAGAGAACTGGTTTACGCTGACCCGGGACATACAGTACCCGGTTTACACTGACCCGGGACAGGGGTGCCTGGTTTACACTGACCCGGGACAGGGGGCACCCGGTTTACACTGACCCGGGACAGGGGGCACCCGGTTTACACTGACCGGGGACAGGGAGTACCCGTTTTACACTGACCCGGGACAGGGAGTACCCGTTTTACACTGACCCGGGGCAGAGAGTACCCAGTTTACACTGACCCAGGACAGAAGGTGTCAAGTTCATAATGGTACAGGAGAAAGTTTACTAGGGTCACACTCAATGTCACACTCAGGTCAGGGGTTTCTGGGGTCACACTCATGGCGATCTGCACCAGTGTTGCACTGATTTGGTTGTGAACCCAGAGTTTTCAGGTGATACAAACAACTCTTTGCCTGGTTGACCATGTCGGAGGAAATCCGGTCGCCCCTGCTGGCAGAAACACGCAGCACGAGACAATCATGGAGTGCAGGAATAGGCCCATCATGTGTGATCATGGCTTACCCGGTGTTGACCGACACCTCGTTCCCCACACTCTCTGGACACCTGTGCTCTCTTCTGCTTCAAATGTCTATCAGTCTCTGCCTTGGGTTCATCCCATGACTCCACCGGTGCAGATCTTTGTGGTAGGGAGCTGCAGAAATCCTTGATCCTCCGGGAGGAGAATTTCCTCTTCACCTTCACCCTACATGAGCAGCCTTTCATTATGAAACCATATCCCTTAGTTGTAAATACCTACAAGGGAAAAGAGCCTCTCAACATCCACTCTATCAATTCTCCCCTGACCCTGTTTCAGGGGATCAACCCCCACATTCTGCTCAGCTCTAACAGGGTCCAACTGTCCAACTGCCCAACCTCTCTTTGCAGTTAAATCTTGCATTCCAAGAATCACCTAGCAATGGCTCCATACTGCCTTTAGTGTTCAGATTCAAATTTACTTATCATATATGAAACATCGAAGTATACAGTGAAATGCGTCATTTGCCTTAACATTGAACACCCCCATGGATGGGATGAGGACAGCCACATGTCTGGTGTTCATCGTAGGATGCCCACGACGCTCGGCAGTACAACACAACACTCAACAAAACAGCGCTCAACAAGCAAATAAAACAAGCTGCATTCCTCCCAGTGCACGCATACAGTCCTCCAACCCTGGGACAGGCCTTTCCCTGGAGATTATTTCCTCCCTTAAATAAGGGGGCCAAAGCAGGCAGAACTACTCCAGGCCAGACATTGCTAACAGCCTGTAATCCTGCACCAGCTTTCTCTTATGTTTGCGTCCATACACCCTGCAGTATAAGGCAATTTTCCACTGGACATCCGTGAACAAGAACTCTCAGATCTCTTTGTACCACAACACTTTGTTGGGTGGGGAAGTAGCAAAGTGGTGTCATTTGGCAAGGGAAGATATATGGGGGTGGTAATGTGGTCTGAAGGAACAGATAGACCTTGCAGTATACATCTACAAAGATCACAAGACAAGTGATTAAATAGGCATATGGGAATAACCTCTATTAATGAGATACCAAGTATGAAAGTGGAGGGGTTGTGTAACAGCTGTATACAAGTCTAGTTAGACCACAGCTAAGGACCATGTAAAACTCAGGTCACCACAATACAAGAAAGGTGTGATTGCACTGAAGATGACGAAAGGATTTGAACCGATTTCACCAGGAATGGAAAATTGAAGCTGTGAGTAAAGATTGGATAAATCTGGAATTGCTAAAGGAGATGATGAGGAGTCTGTTAACGTAAATAGGAAGCATTCACTTCCCTCAGCAGAAGGATCAAACACCAGGGGTAAATGTAAGGTAATTGGTGGAAGAATTAGGGAGGAAATGAGTTAAAAGTGACTCTGCCTGCAGAGTTGTGGTGGAGTTTTGGAGCTCACTGTCTGAAAGGGCATGTCCCACAACTTTGCCATCAGCAGCTCCTGACACAAAACAGTTTAAGCTGATTTTAACGCACCCTTAACTCTCCCATTGGGTAGCCTGGGTTCTGATGAAATATCCCCAAGACATTCATTGTTCTGGGTGGCAGAGTGGCATAGTGGTTCATGCAATTGCTGCATAGGGATTGGGGTCTGATTCCCGTCACTGTCTGGAAGGAGTTTGTCCATTCCCCGCGTGACTGGGTGCTCCGGTTTCCTGCCACATTCAGGG
Organism: Mobula hypostoma; assembly: GCF_963921235.1. NCBI lineage: Eukaryota > Metazoa > Chordata > Chondrichthyes > Myliobatiformes > Myliobatidae > Mobula > Mobula hypostoma. The sequence continues at coordinate 223,854,832 of NC_086098.1, forward strand.
TTAGGGTTGGTAAATTATGGGAATGCGCTGAAGGCACCGGAAACAGGGCAACACTTGCTGGCTGCCCCCATCACATCCTCATTGATTTCATTTGCAGCAAACATCACACCTCAGTGTATATTTTAATGTACTTGTGATGAATAAAACTAATCTTATTATCTTATCCCTCTTGCACAAATGCTGCCTGATCCTCTGGGTGTTTCCGGCATTTTGTTTTCACCGTTTGCGCTTTTTTTGGTTTTCACTCACTGATTCCAACATTAACCAGTTACCCTGTACCTGCTGACTCTAACGATTAACCTATTGCCCTCTGGTAACCGTCCCTGTGGTGGAGGAACCCGTCACCCCCGTACTCTCAATAAACCCTGTGCTTGCTGACCACATCCTGTTATCCTGATGTCCTTGAGCCCATTGACTTGCCTCGGCTGCTGGTAAGCGACGGCTTAGGTTTAAGGTTCTGATCCTCATTTACAATGGCCCCAAAGCCTTATTATGTTCTATTCTACTCCAAAAGAAAATTGGAGGGTTACAGACGGTGTAGGAAGAAGGGTTAGGTTTATTGTGGAGCAGGTTAAAAGGTCGGTACAACATCAGAGCTGAAGGGGCCGGTGCTGTTCCATGTTCTACAACTCTCAGCCTTCCGAGAAATGTTTGCTCCTCCAACCCTGGCAGCTCCATAATTATCCATTTATTTTGTTGCCTGCATCCTTGCTTTTGAAGTCTAGGCCCTTTCCATCCGCACAGAAGGCATGAAGAAGGCGGCTGAGTGGTCTGCTGGGCTTGTCTAACAGGTTCGAGGGTCGAAGGAACATCTTTCTGCTCCTGTGTAACAGACTGGAGAAACTGAATGGCCTTTTGCTGCTTCTGTGCAACTGTCTGGCAGGCCGAAAGGCTTGCTCTTGTGGATGGGGTCCTGGAGGCCTCCTGAGTGCAGATGATATGAGCGGGCTCACTCAGCAACAAGGCTGAACTTGTCAGCACGGGCCGCGGCCATGGGCTCTGTGTTGGTTCTGTGCTGAGCCTGTGACTGAGGGCGTCTAAGACTGCTGCTCCTTGCCTTGCAGGTACACAGGAAGACGATGGCTCTCTGGATCTCTGGCCTGTTGCTCCTGATGGTTCCGGGCACTGCAACGAGCTCGAACTCCGGCTGCCGTATCCGCATCACTAACCGGGGCCTAACACTGAGTAAGATCCCAAAGCCTTCGCTCACCACTGCAACCCCCTCTGGGACTGACTTCTCGCTGAATAAATGCACGACTACTTTGTGATCAGTGGAAGTGGAAAAGCTGTATGAATGTCCGATTCAGAAACAGGCTTATTATTGCTGAGATAGGTCATGAAACTTATTGTTTTGCAGCAGCAGTAAGGGGCATGACATAAAAGATTACTGTCAGTTGGTAGGGTCTGGAGGCTGGGAGCTAATTTACTTCACTGTCAGCCTCTCGGTGGTCATAAACCAGTCACTAAGGCTGCCATCAGGGGGCGACCCTTATCTCCCCCACAGGACAAAAGACATACCCAACAGGCTCCTTTCTTCCACTCAGCAGGTTACAGAGGGTGGGAAGTAACTGCATTTGTAAAATGTACACACACACGTAGGCATAGTCGCTTGATAGTGGTATGCCCCATGTACACATACATGTGGCCACTTTATTAGATACACCTGCTTATTAATGCAATAACTAATCAGCCAATCATGCATAAAGGCATGCAGACATAGTCAAGAGATTTAGCTGTTGTATACATCGAACATCGGAATGGGGAACATATGTGATCTAAGTGACTGTGGCCGTGGAATGATTGCTGGTGCCAGACAGGGTGGTTTGAGTATCTCAGAAACCGCTGATCTCCTGGGATTTTCACTCACAACAGTCTCTAGAGTTTACAGAGAATAGTGCAAACAGCAACAACAACAAAAAAATCCAGAAAGCAGCAGTTCTGTGGGCAAAAGCACCTTGTTACTGAGAGAGGTTAGAGGAGAATGGTCAGACTGGTTCAAGCTGACAGGAAGGTGACAGTAACTCAGATAACCACATATTACAACAGCGGTGTGCTGAAGAGCATCTGTAAATTCACAACACTTTAAACCTTGAGGTGGACTGGCAGAAGACCACGAACATGCTCTGAGTGGTCACTTTAATAGGTACAGGAGGTATATACAGGCTCTGTATAACATGAAGATACTTTACGCACACCCACATAGATTATTCCCAATTGTCACACGCATACACACACTAGCACACTGTCACATCACACTCACATACACATTTACACTACAATACACTCATGTACTCTCAGAAATATACACTCAGTGGCCACTTTATGAGATACATCCTGTACCTAATAAAGTAGCTGCTGAGTGTATGTTGTAGCATTCTGCTCCTGGAGCTCATCCACTTCAAGATCCAACATATTGTGTGTTTAGAGATGCTCTTCTGCACACCACTGTTGTAATGCATGGTTATTTGACTTACTGTCGCCTTCCTGGTAGCTTGAACCAGTCTGGCCATTTTCCTCTGACCCCTCTCATTAACAAGGCATTTTTGCTCACTGGACATTTTCTGTTTTTCACACCATTCTTTATAAACTCTAGAATTTGTAGTTCATGAAAATCCAAGGAGATCAGTAGTTTCAGAGATTCTCAAACCACCCCATCTGGCACCAACAATCACTCCGTAGTCAAAAACACTTGGATCACACTTCTCCGTTTTCTGTGTAAAACCGAGCCAGGCTGAACAAAACCAAGTGTAAATATTCATAAAAATTGCTGGTGAACGCAGCAGGCCAGGCAGCATCTATAGGAAGAGGTACAGTCGACGTTTCGGGCCGAGACCCTTCATCCTGACGAAGAGTCTTGGGCCGACGAAGGGTCTCGGCCTGAAACGTCGACTGTACTTCTTCCTATAGAAGCTGCCTGGCCTGCTGCGTTCACCAGCAATTTTTATGTGTGTTGCTTGAAATTCCAGCATCTGCAGATTTCCTCGTGTTTGCAAGTGTGACTATTCTTTGTTCTTTATAGTTCAGTATGAAGGACTGAAGTTTGTGGCTGAAGAGATTGAAAATATCACCATTTCAGATCTGTCTGGGAAAGAGGGTCCGTTCCAGTATTCCATTAACGGGTGAGTGTCTCCTTGGTTCTTTGCTGCTGTTTGCTTGTGGACCAGAGTCACTGAGCTTTGTATTTTGATATCCCACAGGGTGAAGATCACCGAGCTGAATATATCCAGTGCTGCCCTCAGCTTCCAACGTGGCGCCGGTCTCTGCCTCGAAATGCAGAACTCGTCCATCAGCATCACCTTCCAGAGGAATATATTGTACTGGCTGATGTGCGTGCCTTTTGTTCCCGTCTTCTCTTATTTGACCTGTACTGTCCTGTTGTATTGTTTATCCCCGGCATTTGTGCTTCATCTGCTTTCCTCACTGAGAGCCTCTGTCGCTGGAAATGCTGGCGAGTTAAGTATTACACCTTTACACTGGGGATCCTTTCAAACTTCACTTTACAGAGAACCTACAGCAGAAAAACAGGAGATTTAACCCCCAGCCCTCACCAGGCCATGCCAGAGTTTATCCACAGGGTTATAAGAATTGTACAGCACAAAATCAAGCCCTTCTGTCCATCACATTCATGCTGACTATTTACCCATCCACACTAGTCCTATCTGTCTGCTTTGGGATCATATCCTTCAATGCCTTGCCTATTTCTAAATGCCTCTTAAACATAATGACTGTATGTACCTGATTCCATCTCCTGCTCCAGCAGTGTGTTTCAGATATTAACCTTTATCTCTGTATGATAAAGACTTACTCCTAAGATCCCCCTGAAATCTCTCAGCTCTCACCTTAAAACTGTGACCACTTGTTTTTGATATCTATACCATGTTTTAACTATCTACCCTACCCATACATCTCATAATCTTGTATATCAGCTCCTTTGCTGCAGGGAAAATGAGCCCAGCCTATCCAATCTCTCTCCATAATGAAAACCCTCCAGTCCAAGTATGCCCTTACTAGTGTTTGGTGAAGCTGCTACATAGTGTCCCTACTCTTATCATCTATGCTGCAGCTTATGAATGGAAGTATGTCATATGCTTTCATTGATTGAACTCCAAGGTCTCTGTTTCTCAACATTGCACAATGCTCTATCACTCACTGTATATCTCCTACCCATATCTGATTTCTCAAAATGTATCACCTTGCACTTGTCAGGACTATATTCCATTTGCGAACACTCTACTCAAGTTTCCAACTGATCTGTATCTTGCTGTTGTCTCAGACAACCTTCCTAGCTATCCACAGCTCCACCGATTTCCGTCTGCAAACTTACCAATGATAGCTCTTTCATTCACGTCCAAGTCATAGATGTGTAGTTCACAAACAGCAGAGGTCCAAGCACCAATCCCTGTGGTACATCACTGATCACAGACTTCCGTACAAAAAGACATCCTTCCTCCACTACCCTCTGACACTTATCAGTCAGCCAGTTTTGGATCCCGAACATCATAAACATCTGGACAGCCTTTCATGCGACACCTTGTCATATGCATTTCTATAGACAACATCTACTATCCAGATTAATCTCTTTGGTTACCTCCTCAAATAATTAAATTAACGAGACAGGATTTTCCCCTCACAAATCCTTAGAACTTACTCCAAAATTTTCATAGCACTGATTCAGGGATCACTGGCCTGTAGTTATGTGGCCTATCTCTGCTGCCCATTTTAAGGGAACATCATTCCCTCTCCTCCAGTCCTTCTGGTACCCTGCCTGTGGCTAATGAAGATACAAAAATCTCTGACAGGGGCCTAGCACCTTTCTCCATTGTTACCCATAGTATTCTCCTCTATCCCTGGGGAATTATCTACCCTTATGTATTCCAAGACATGTAACACCTCCATCTTCTTAATACCTACATGGTCTAGACAATGCCCCCATGCTTCACTTGCTCCCTCGACCCTTTTTATTTCTAACTCCATTAAGTAACCTCCTGTTATTGCAGTTGCGATGTTCATCTCAACTGCTTCTTCTTTATTGCATTCCCAAATATTCTAATTTCCCTTTTTGGTTATTAATCATCTTACTTTGGTGCCCTCAAGTTTTGATCTCTCCCACACTTAACCTAGAGGCTTGTTTCTATGGAGCTGTTTTCCAGGCTCTGAAATGCGCTCAATTTCATTTCTGAAAAACTGTCGCACCATTATATGTACCTTGATTTCTCTATCTATCGGCATGGTGATATTCTGTGTTCCTGTTGCTGTGCTATGTAATCGAGACAGAAGGCTTAATGTGTTCATGATTTAACTCCTTCCTGTGGACATGTATTACTCCTAAGACATAGTGGGAACCTCACTCAACAATCTGGAACCTAGAAGTGCATTTACAAATAGTGTGTTATTGAAAATCTTGTTACTGAGACACAATTTTTACACATGTTATCTATGGGTCGAGAGGAATGGAGTGAGGTCATTTGGGATTGTAGTGCAACAAGAGATCAGAGGTTTCACCAAGGAGGATGAGGTGGTTGCTTAGGGACTGGGGGTGTCCAAGATACGGCTATTGATGAGGAATCAGTATTAGTAAGGTGTTGGTGTCCATGTAAGTCAAGGGTTAACTTTGGTCAAGATTCAAGAAGTGACTAGGATTTCTGGTGATGGATTGGGTAGGAGCGGGGTATTCTGGAGCTGAATTTATGAGGTGCTGTGGTGGTGCCATTGCTGATGAGCTGGACTCTGAAGACACTGCCCTCATTGCTAAATCACACTTTATTTACTTGTGCCTGGCCCCGTCACCAAGCTGAAAGTCAGAACAGAGAAATGCCATTTTTATGCAGGTTGACTTGTTGGATACAGGTACCGACCAACTGGTAACCTTGTGTATGTTTAATTTCCTTATTTGCATGATCAATCACCAATCACACTACAATGATATCAGTGTTAATAGAAAATAGAATCTAGTCTTCGGAATTAGTGAAGTAACTGACCATTAGCAAGTGTTACCCTAAAATCCTTTGAGTCCTTACTTTGACTCCGTATGGCAAATAGCTCCAGTCTCCTGCTGTGCAGAGGAAAACTATGCTCTTCAAAGAGCTCTCTTGCCAGGGCTGACTGCACACTATCTGTTAACTGTTCTTGCCTGCACATTATCTTAACCCTTACCTTGCTGCAACTTCCACAGTGGGACAGGATACATGACTAGAGTTTTTATCTGCCACCACTAAGACATTTTGTGTTTTTTTTTACAGTCAGGACGTTGGTCAGATTAATGCCTCTGCCGAAGGAGCCAACATCTGGGTTGTGCTACATCTGTCCAGAAGTAAATCTGGTCAGCTGAAGATAAGCAAGGTGCTCTGCAAAGCCTCCATTGCCAAAATGAAAGCAAAGTTTAATGGCAGCTTTAGGTAAAAAAAATATTTTTTATCACGAGGCACGACGTGTTTGAGGATTGCTGTCATGAAACAACTGTCTCATGACACAGGGTGCACTGCAATTACAAACAGAAATATATCTGTAAGTGTGCAATTGTCCACAAAGGCAAAAGCTCAATCCCTCTCAGATATCATGAAAGAAAGTGAGAATAGGCCCAAGAAGTGGCCTATTCCTTAAACCTGCCTCAAAATTTAATGTGGTCGCTAACACGTTTTCTGACCATTCCAATATCTCTTAATGTAATAATTAAAGATCTATTAGTCTCATTGCCTGAGCTAAAGAATGCCAAAGGTTCCTTCTTCTTTTAGATGAAGAGGAGGATCCTAGCCTCAACTTAGTCCCAAGTTACTCTTCAACCATCAGGCTCCCGAACCAGCGTGGACAACTCCAGTCACCTGAACACTGAAATGATTCCACAAACCATGGGCTCACTTTCAAGAACCCTACAACTCTTGTTCTCAATATTGTCTATCTATCCTTCTATTGTGTTTACACAGTTCATCTTCTTTTGCACATTAGTTGTTTGTCCTTCTTTGTGTGTTGTTTTTCATTGATTCAAATGTTTCTTTGTGTCTACTGAAAATGTCCACAAGAAAATGAATCTCAGGGTAGTATACGGGGTCATATGCTGTATGTACTTTGATAATAAATTTATTGTGAACTCTGAGCTTTGAAGTGGTTAACTCCTTATCTGAAAATAATTCCCCCCAACTTCCTGTCCTTCCAGTATCTTGGCTTCATCGCTGACAGTCCCTCTAAGATTCTTGTAGTTTCAGGTTCATCTGTTCTTCTGGATTCATTTGTACAGAGGCCAGTCTTATTCAAGTCCTTCTCAGGGTGACTCCCCTCATCCAACATTGAGCCTATTGGATCCACAGTCTCATGTACATCCTTCCTTAGGAAAGATGAAATCTCTAGATTCTCACCAAACCCCTAAGGCAAAGCTTCCTTACTGTTATTTTTCATCAAATCCTCATAATGAAGGCCAACATCCAAATACTTTGTCATGGTTAGCTGTATCTATGTATTTACTGTGTAAGTTTTGTGAACCAACTCTCCTAGATGTACTGATAGTATTTCACCACTTAAAAAATAAACATCATCTTCTCAATTCTGCCAAAGCAAATATCCTCACATTTCCCATATTGTGTTCCATCTGCCACTTTATTTCCCCCATTGCTTCAGCTGTCAATGGAACTTTGCAGAATCTTCACATCCATGTCACATCATACCTTTTCTCCACCAGCTAACTTGACCACGTTACACCCTGGGCAAGATACTCATGCACGCAACTCTGGACAAAATAGCCTATTACTGTCAAACATCCACCTCACCTGCAGTAAATCCACTATGTGAACAGTTCTTGACATCCTTGCACAGATGGTTTCCTTGTACTTTTTAAACTGTGTTTTTATTTACTCCAGGACTCATTTTCCGGCTTACAATTACCCTAAATGATAGTCAACAGTAAATCAACATGTGGAATTCCTCTTGAGTGAAATTTCAATTTCTGAAGAACGACAGTTCCTAGTTACTCTAAGACCTGCTAGGTTTTACTAATTCTATTTCATCTAAAATAAAGCTGCTTGAGAGGTCAACACTTAAATTGTCTCACTGAGATGTGTTACTTTAAGCTTTGCTTGTGGAGATCAAAGTCATGTTTTCTCTCACTCGCTAGCATGGAGGGTAAAATTTTCCTGCTGGTTGATGCCAAAACACTGATTTCCCATACATGGTATTTCCCTTTAGCTCCTCTCTAATATTACAGGTGATTTCCTAAGTTCGTGCTATTGTCTCTTTTTACAGGGGCTTTTATCAAGTATTCTCCGCTGTTCTCACAACTGGTTTGCGCTTCCTCATAAACCAACAGGTAAATTTCACTTTCTGCATGTTCACAATGTCTTATGCCCATTCCTATTTGGGTGGAGGTGAGCTGCCTTTTTGAACAGGGAGGTATCCCATAGAACTGAGGTGGAAAGAGTTCCAGCACTTGACCCAGTAATGATTAAGGAAAGCAAAATATTTCCAACTCAGGACAGTGCATGACTTGGAAGGGAAACTGCAGGTAGTGGTGTTTCCACCTGCCCACTGTCCTTATCCTTCTTGATGGTAGGTGTCTTAAATTTTCAAGGTGCTGTTGGAGTAGCTTAGGAGAATATCTACATTTTACAGCTGGTAAATGCTACGGCTGTGAGGAGGCCAATGGGATGCCAATCACGTGGGCCACTTTGTACTGAGTGGTGTCGAGTTTGTGTTCGGGGCATTGAGACAGAGTCATTTTTATTAATGAATGCCCCATAGAAAACTTCCTATCTGGATGCACATCACAACAACTGTTCCCTACGTGACTGCAAGAAACTACAGAGTTGTGGGCATAAGTCCAAAGACCCCACCCTCCCCGAATTTTCTCTCTTCTCCCCCCTGCCCCTCCAATCGGGTAGAGATGTATAGAAAGCCTGAAAGCTTGTATCACCAGGCTCAAAGACAGCTTCTATCCCACTACATAGACTATCAGACTCTTAAATGGATTTCTTGTACAATACAATGGACTCTTGGTCTGACAATCTACCTCATCATGATCTTACACTTTATCATTTAGATTATGAGGACACTCAGTCCTCGTTTATTGTCACTTAGAAATGCATGCATTAAAAAATGATACAATGTTCCTCCAGAATGATATCACAGAAACACAGGACAAACCAAGACTAAAACTGACAAAACCACATAATTATAACATATAGTTACAACAGTGCAAAGCAATACCGTAGTTTGATAAGAGCAGACCATGGGCATAGTAAAAAAAAAGTCTCAAGTCCCGATAGCCCCATCATCTCACGCAGCCAGTAAAAAGGGAGAAACTCTCCCTGCCATGAACCTCCAAGCGTTGCGGACTTGCCGATGCAGCACCATTGGAAGCACCCGACTGCAGCGGACTCTGAGTCCGTCCGAAAACCTCAAGCCTCCGACCAGCCCTCCGACACTGAGCACCGAGCACCTTCCTCTGCTGAGCGCTTCGACCCCGCCCCGGCCGCCGAGCAACAAGCAAAGCCAAGGACTCAGGGCCTGCTCCTCCGAAGATTCTGGATCACACAGTAGCAGCGACAGTGAAACAGGCATTTCAGAAGTTTCACCAGGTGTTCCTCCGTGCTCTCACGTCTGTCTCCATCAAATCAGGATTGTGCACGGCACCCTACTTGACAGATAACAGATATCACCATCGGAGTGGCCACTGCGAGCTGCATCACGCTGCCATCTTCTCCTCCCATACCTGCACTGTACTTTCTCTGTAGCTTTTGTTCTTTATTCGCATTGTTCTAGCACAATGCACTGTGTGATGATTTGATCTGTATGAACAGTATACAAGACAGGCTTTTCACTGTATCTCGGTACATGTGACCATAATAAAACAAAGCTCCAGGGCAGGCACCTGCTCCAACAGCCATGTAGCTTCTGTGCTAATCACATTGCAAATCACTTCAGAGTGGAGGTGAGGATCTCCTGGCTCTGTAATAGATTCCAAGTCCTCCACACCTTAGAGTTGGACACATCTCCAGACATTGTAGAGTACAAAGCCGAAAACCTTGTCTAGATCAACACACAAGGCACTGGGAGAGCTCGGCAGGTCAGGCAACATCTGTGGAGGAAATTGGACAGTTGATGTTTTGGGCTGGACCAGATGAAAAGGTTTTGATCTGAAATGTTGACTGTTCATTTCTTTCCATCGATGCAGCCTGACCCACTGAGCTCCCCCAGCACCATGTGTGTCGCTCCGAATTCTGCTATCTGCAGTCTCTTTTGCCTCAACCTGGTCTTACTGATTCCCCATGAAGGAGCTGATCTGAGCCTGAGGCAGCACCACTGGTTGGATGCAGTTACACTGGAAACCTCTGTCTGCACCTCCAGAGTCCAGTGACTCCCATCAAGAAACACTGAATCATGTTTCTCTGGAGGTCAGTGTCTGATCTGGTGCTGGGTGAGCCTGGCTACCTGACCGTAGCAGGCAGTCATCGTCCTCTCCGGTCATCAGGTGATTCCCCCAATCACTCTGGCAGCAGGCTGAGGCTCGAGATTCACCTCCGGGAGAAGATAAAGCACCTGTAAATACTCCAAACAAGCACCAAATGAATCGGAAGAATGGGATTCAGGTTCATTATCACTGTCTTATATGTCGTTAAGTTCAATGTGGTTCTATTTAATATCAGAGAATGTGTACAGTATACAGCCTGAAATTCTTACTCTCCGCAGACATCCACAAAACAGAAAAAAAAGAATGAATGACAGAAAAACGTTAGAACCCCAAAGCCCCCCTCACCCTTCCCATGCACAAGCAACAGCAAAGCATCAACCCTCCCCCTACCTGCCTCAGCACCCCCCAACACCCCCCAAAAGAGACCAAGCATAAAAAAACCCGCTTTGACATTGCACAGGCTCTCTCACTCACTAACAAGGTATCACTCCTGCCACAGCAAGGGAGTGCGGGGCAATAGCTGGCTGTTTCAATGTTACAGTCTGCAGAGTCGCTCATTTTGACAGCAGCGTACACTGCTGTCTGGATGTTCGATCTCCTGCGACGCTTCAGTCGGTGACACTGTCGAGGGATTGAGTTGTCCACAGGGCCACAGGGCTATACCCTGAAGGCGCACATCTTCCAGGCTGCTCCTGGAGACACTGAAAACACTAGGCCAGTCGGTGAGCGGGAACCCACCGTCGAGAAGAACCACGGTTTGAGTGCAGCCGTAGGTCAGGGACTCTAATAGGACCCCAAACACCTTGAAAAGGGAAGAGACATCAAAGAGAAGAACTCAAACTGTTTTGCAGATGAACTGGAAGAAGTGGCCCTTTGGCTCCAGCTCTAGTGTTGTTTTGCGGCAGCAGAACAGTGCAGACGTCGCATCACATAAGTTAAAAAATGCAGTAACGGCTGGTGTTCATGGATTCATGGACCATTCAGTAATGTAACAGTGGAGGGGAAGAAGCTGTTCTTGAATCGCTGAGAGTGGGTCTTCAGGTTCCTGTACCCTGTCCCTGATGGTGGTACTGAGAAGAGGCCATGTCCTGGATAATGAGGGGCATTAGGGATACATGCTGCCTTCCTGAGTCACTGCCTGCTGAAGATATACCGGATGGTGCCCATGATGGAGTCTACACCCTCCACAGCCTCTTTCAGTCCTGTTCATTGGAGACTCCATACCACATGGTGGTACTTTCAGTCAGAGTATTCTCCAACGTACATCTGTAGAAACTGCTGAGTCTTTGGTGACATGTCAGATCACTAGTCACAGTGAGAGCACCGGTAATGCAGGTGACTTCTTGCTGTAGATGCTGAGCTTCAGGTTTTGACAGAAGCAGGTTTTTCTTGTGTTAGAGATGTAATCTTATGATCCAGGAATACTGTATGTCGTGTAGGGTGTCTGTGTGAGGGTCAGGATACTCTGTGAATACAGAGTATCTAGGTACTTCACCAGTGATTGAGTTAGACTATAAGACCATAAGACATAGGAGCAGAATTAGGCCATTTAGCCCAGCAAGTCTGACCCGCCATTCAATCATAACTGATTTAGTTTCCCTCTTAACCCCATTCTCCATCCTTCTCCCGTAACCTTTGACACCCTTACTAATCAAGAACCTATCAACCTCTGCATTAAATATACCCAATGACTTGGCCTCCACAGCTGTCTGTGACATCAAATTCCACAGATTCATCACCTCTAGCTAAAGAAATTCCTCTTCATCTCTGTTCTAAAGGGATGTCCTTGTATTCTGAGTCTGTGCTCTCTGGTCCTAGATTCCCCCTCCCCACATCCGCTCTATCTAGGTCTTTCAGTATTCGATAGCTTTCGATGAGATCCCCTCTCATTCTTCTAAACCCCAGTGATTACAGGCTCAGAGCTTCAAATGCTCCTCATACATTAACCCTTTCATTCCCAGGATCATTCTTGTGAACCTTGCCTGGACCCTCTCCAATGCCAGCAAATCTTTTCATAGATAAGAGGCCCAAAACTGCTCATGGTACTCCACGTACATCTGACCAATGCCTTAAAAAAGAGTCATATTGTTTTGGATATCCTTTGTCCAATAGACTACTCTCAGCAAACACTGACTGAAAGAATTATATCAGATGATAATCTTGTTCATGCCCATGAGTTGCCATGTTGATTTGAATTTCGCGATTGTGGAGAAGCGATGTTGTCTTTTCTATCTGAATAATCCCCCCTTCTATGCTCCTGTAGATTTGTCCAGCCCTACAACACTCAGGACTGGTGCTGCTGAACTCTCTGCTGGAGACCGTGCCAGGTGTGTATGTGTCCTGCCTAGTGAATGCACTTCCCTGAAGAGGCAGTGTGCGCGGCAAACAACAGTTGCGTGTTGTATGCTGGCGTGGCACCTCCGCCCTGGGGGCTAAACTGGAGTGGGGCAAAGTGTTGTTTCCTGTGAAGGCACCTGGCATTCTCACCACCTCAGCCATCGGCAGTTCAATGCATCAGGAGGGTGGGGGAGCTTGGTTAAGTTAGGGACAGGACTATGCGTCCTGATAACAATGTGTCTCCTGGCTCCAAACCACACAGAAAAATGTGAGCTGCCACATACTGGTGACAAAGTGCTTGCCACCCCTGCAGCCAGGAGGAACTTCAAGGGCTGCCCTGAATCCCAGTGGGAGGCCTGGTGTGCCCAAACGGTAATGAACTGGTTCACTTTACCGGAGAGGTTATGGTTTTCATTTACTGGGCAATATTGCCCTCCTGTAGTCTAAGCTGGAAGAGTGCAAGTCCCACCACTGATTATGTTTCTCAATGGTCTTGTTGGTACTTTCCTCTGGACTTCTGGGACTAACACTTTTTCTCCCTTATAAAGTGCGAACAGCGGTGGATCAGTACGTAGGGATCGATTATTCCCTCCTCAGTGACCCAAACGTTAATTCTGACTACATGGACATGGACTTCAAGGTAAGGATTACAAGCTGGTACAGACCCCATGAGTAGTGATAGTTTTCTTCCCACTGGCCAGAAGCAGGGCACAGTTCATTCACCCATCACCAAAGAGTTCCTGAGGAGACTAGCCTGAGCCCAGCCTTCAAGGAGACCACAGCTGAACTGACGACCAGGGTAAGGTCACCTCTTTGAGTGTAGGTTCCCTCACACATTCCATAGACATAAGGGCTGGTTGGTTAATTGGTCACATGGGTATAATTGGCAGCGCAGGCTTGTTGGGCCAGAAAAACCAGTAATTGTGCTGTATCTTTGAATAGAAACAAGATAAATAAAAACTTTCCCCGGGGCACACTTGCACCAAGGTGTGTGACTGGTGTGTGGGGGATGTTCTTGATGGCCAGCCTGTCAGATGGTGATATTGTTCAGGTGGAGGGTGACCTAAATGTGTTCTGTCTGTTCAGCAGGGGCAAGCGAAGTACAGCTAGTGGCTAGGGGTATCCAAATCCAAAGTTGCAATCTCAAAGTGAGGGGGTGGCTACTCGGGACCGAGATGGGAAGAAACTTCTTCACCCAGTGGGTGACAAAACTGCAATTCTCAGCTGAAGAGGGTCATGAAGGCTTAGTCCCTCAGTATGTTCTACGTGGATGTCAGAGATTTTTCAATGTTTTGAAAAATATTTCAATATTCTGAGAATCCAAGGATTTTGGATTAGAACAGTGAGTTTAAATACCAACTGCAATCTTACTGGGTGGTGGAGCAGTTACATAATGTAATGGGTTATGGGTTTGTGGTCACCTTGCATTGCAAGTCAGGTAACTGCTGTGCAACATAAGACTGGTGTTAATTCATGGTTGGTGCCAAAATGGTGGGCGTCACTGCCCAGCTAACCTTCCCAAATCATAACCGCTTTGTTACTCTACCTCAGGTACTCCTCTTCAAGGAGTAATGTTGTAATGTGAACATTATTAAAAGTAAGTTAATACTAATTAGGATAATGGGGGGTTTCACTTCCATTCTTTTTACTTCCGGTGTGTTTTGTATATAGTGTTCCTGCCATGCCGTACGGGTTCTGAAAGCCTCTGTATATACATGTCGGTTTTGGCGTTGGAGATAAAGTTGTTTCTTTGGCATGAAGTTGTCGAGTGTGCCTTTTTCAAAGTAGAAGTTACTACAGGCAAGGATACCGTTCTCAAATCTGGTTGAAAAGATGCATAAGATATTGCACCATTTCCAACAGAGGATCAATTCAGACAGACTCTTTTGTTTTGTAGCCTCTGTAAAAGTTTGTACCTTTTATTTTATACAGATGTATGCTTCCACTGGTAGGCCAAGATAAACCAGTTCACTTAGCCCGAAGCTTTGACTCTTTATTCCTTTCAGTAGATGCTGCCTGACCTGCTGAGTTCTTCCAGAATTGAGTGAGTGTGTGTGTGTGTGTGTGTGTGTGTTTTACACACTTTGCACATTACAATATTTGTTTCTCTTTAACTCCCCACAAGCCTGTATAATCACTTTACTACCTCAGCTAGGATGTAAAGGTTTTCACCTTCAATGTACCTAAGAATTAGCATGTTACCCCTATTGCAGAGGAGTGATGTATTTCTTGTAAAATGTTTGTTCATGGTGGAGTGGAAGAATTACCAGATGATTTATCACTACCTATGTGGTTGATGGGTGAATGCACATGTTGATAGAGATTGTTGGCTCTCCTGGTTGACGTTTTTACCGATTGAATTTAGATGGATGTTTTCATGAGACAAATCCAGTTTGGTAAATACTTTAGTTCCTGCCAGATCGGTGTAAAGTTCGTGGGCATTCTTCATCAACTACCACTAGTTTGGGTGTGGTCTTGTCGCTGCGGAATGCACTGTTCCCTTTAAGCCGCACGGGTGCAGGGCTGCACTATAACTGAAAGGCTCCTGCGCAGCTGGAATTTTCTTTAATATAATGTTTTATTAAAGTGCCGTGTAGTTTTTAGACCGTGTAAAAATTGCTTATGCAGCTGTAAAAGCAGAAAAAGAGAAAGTTGGCAGAGTGTTACACACAACTGCCATTCCATCTCACCAGGCATTCCACATCTCCTAACGTTTGAAGAATTGCTCCCAGTGCCAACTTCAGTTGCCTTGTGCTTTTGCTTAGCTGTGTTTTGCTGAAGTTCTGTAAGTAAGTACCGGGTCTCGTCGTAATGCAGTCCACAGTAATGTCATCTTTCGAACAAGTACACCAATGGCTTGGTGGAGCCATTTTCCACCATGTGTCAAGGATGGGGAACCTGGCACATGTTGTTAATCAGCAAGTTCCACGTTTGACTGATTTACAGCCTGTGCCAGGTTCAACATCTTTGTCATCAAGTTCCCTGCAGTGAAGGCCGACGTGCTCGTCTGAACGTTCTCTTACTCTGGACCAGACCTGCAAACTGCTTCTATAACAGACAGCTATTTTCAACTCGTGTCTCTGTCCTGGTTGACTGTTACTGTGCCTCCTACAGGTAAATTGTGGAAGTATGCCTTTCTCTTGGATCTGCCTAAATGCACTGTCATCTTCATCTTTATCAAAGCTGTTCTGCGACAGATTCTGGATGCCATCTTTCATCAGTCAGCCTGAAAATTAGTCTACCCCTAGAGCTCTGCTCAGTCTTGCAATGTATTCAGCGTACCTTCAGTCCTGCAGTATCACTGCCAATGGGCTCACCAACATTTCAACTTGGATGTTCGACAAAGCAATTTCAGAATTAACTGTACAGGGGAGCTATTTCAAAGGGATCTTAAACATTAAACAGACAGGCTAGGTTTGGAGTCACACACCATTAAGGTATGGTAAAGCAAAGGCTGTGAGCAAAACCAGGTGGAGTTTTATGATAATCCAGTGAATTTTGTGGACAGCATTGCTCTTTTCCCATATCTAGATGATTAACTGAATTTAAATTCTCTGCACACTGGTCTCTACATTGTTAGGTCAGTTCTTTGGATCACTAGTCTGATAATTTAACCTGTGCCAACAGTCTGTATCTCTCCACCTCCCTGATGTGCCCTATCCTTCACTCATCCAATACCCATCAAGCCAGGCTACAGAAGGACATCAGGCTGTGATACCAAGAAATGACTGAGAGCATTGGTTACAGAACAGCTTTGGGAACAGACAACGTCCCAGCTCTAGTACCGAAGACCCACACTCCAAAATTAGTTGTGCCTCAATTCAAATGTTCAGATATTTACACCACTGGCATCTACTCAACAATTACCCAAGTATGTTCTGTTCACAAAGAGCAGAATATGTACTGGTTCGATGCTGTATATTACTCAGACTCTAAACCAAATCAAGCTTTACCATGGAAAACTGAGAATCAATTTACCGCAGTCATCAACAAAGTAATCTACGCAGTGCTATTGAGTGACGCCTACTCACCATCACCGTGCTCTATAATGTCCAGAGTGGATTTTACCAGGAGCTCTCCATCTCAGACCTCATCACAGCCTCAGTCCAATCTGAAAAGACGAAGTGACCCAATGATCTTCTTCAGCCCTTCAGCCAGCTGGAATCAAACCCTACAGCAGAGCAACATTTGTGCAGGCTCCCTATCACTGTCCGTGCATTTTATTCTGATTTTATTCCGCTGTTAATCTTTATAAAATTGAAATCCCATGTCTGTGTGCACTCTTTACTGAGATGTTCCTGCCACTTTTTTTTTCCAGGGAATGTTCTATCCTCTTCAAGATGAGAACCAAACACTGCCAAACACTGCAGCTAGCCCCCATCTGAAGAGCAAGGATCGCATGGTGCATATCGCTCTGTCCGAGTACTTCTTCGACTCTGCCATGTTCTCCTATTATAAAGCTGGAACGCTAAAGACCGAGATTCCCGAGAGCAAGGTGAGCTCCCAATCCTTACAGCAACTAATGTGAAATAAATCACCAGCAGCTACTGAATACTGTTGCCAATTTGTTACCAGATGCCAGTGGACCTTGCTTATTTACTCAGGACAACTTTCTTTGGACCAATCATCTTATTGGTGAGTAACAAGGCCATGTTATATATTATTACTCCCTTTCTCTGTCTTATCCTTTTCCTCTTGCATTCTGTTCTCTCATTTTCCTTCTCCACCTTGCTGTCTGATTTTTGATTATCTCTGCATCTACGTGTCTCGTTCCCACATCTCACAGAGTCACAGAGCAAAATACAGCACGAACACAGGTCCTTCGGCTCACCAGTCCATGCTGACCACTGTGGCCAGCCGGCTAGACCCAATTCCCCATGTTTGGCCCAAATCCCTCTAAGCCCTGCCCCTCCTTGTATCTATCCAAGTGCTTCGTAAATGATACTATTTGTACCTGTCCTCTGGCAGCTCGTTCCATATACTCACCACCCTCTGCGTGAAAAAGTTGCTCCTCAGTTCCCTTTTAAATCTTTCCCCCCTCACCCTAAACCTATGACCTCTAGATTTGGATTTCCATATCCTGGGCAAAAACTATTACCACCATTTAGTCTATGTCTCTCATAATTTTAAACACTTCTATAAGGTCATCTCTTATTCTGCCACATTCTAGAGAATACAGGCCTGGGCTGCCAACCTCTGCCTATAACTCAGGCTGTTCTCGCCCTGGCAACTTCCTAATGAATCTTTTCAGCACTGTTTTGAGTTTAACCATGTCTGTTCTATAATAGGGTGACCAAAACTGTACCTAGTAGTCCAAGTGCAGCCTCACCAATGACTTGTACAGCAGCAACATAAAGTCCATAAACATATCTTTTGCTCTCTTTCTTGTTTTCTGATGCATCCATTCTCTCTTTTTCTGTCAAAACTCTGCATTTCTTTCACTTCTCTGTTAAACTTGAACCTAGTCTGGTGTTTTTTGCTATTCTCTGCTTTATAGCAATAAAGTTCAAAGCAAATTTATTATCAAGGTACGTATATGCCACCATATACCATGGATTCCGGTTAACTGGGGCACACCAGGACCAGTACATTTTGGCCTGGTTAAGTGGCTGTCCCAATTAGCCAAAGTTTCATGTTAAAAGAATATAAAAAAAGAGAAACTACTGTTTAACTGAGTGACAAATTATGTATTTAAATGAAATATAGAACAAATTAGAACACTATCAATATTAAACTGTATTCCTAATAGTTATCGATGGAGGAATTGATCCAGTGTATACTGCCATGTTCTTTTACCATAGAAACCATAGAAACTACAGCACAGAAACAGGCCTTTTGGCCCTTATTGGCTGTGCCGAACCATTTTCTGCCTAGTTCCACTAACCTGCACACGGACCATATCCCTCCATACACTTCCCATCCATGTATCTGTCCAATTTATTCTTAAATGTTAAAAAAGAACCCGCATTTACCACCTCGTCTGGCAGCTCATTCCATACTCCCACCACTCTCTGTGTGAAGAAGCCTCCTCTAATGTTCCCTTTAAACTTTTCCCCCCTCACCCTAAACCCATGTCCTCTGGTTTTTTTCTCCCCTTGCCTCAGTGGAAAAAGCCTGCTTGCATTCACTCTATCTATACCCATCATAATTTTACATACCTCTATCAAATCTCCCGTCATTCTTCTATGCTCCAGGGAATAAAGTCCCAACCTATTCAACCTTTCTCTGTAACTGAGTTTCTCAAGTCCCGGCAACATCCTTGTAAACCTTCTCTGCACTCTTTCAACCTTATTTATATCCTTCCTGTAATTTGGTGACCAAAACTGAACACAATACTCCAGATTCGGCCTCACCAATGCCTTATACAACCTCATCATAACATTCCAGCTTTTATACTCAATACTTTGATTAATAAAGGCCAATGTACCAAAAGCTCTCTTTACGACCCTATCTACCTGTGACGCCACTTTTAGGGAATTTTGTATCTGTATTCCCAGATCCCTCTGTTCCACTGCACTCCTCAGTGCCTTACCATTAACCCTGTATGTTGTACGTTGGTTTGTCCTTCCAACGTGCAATACCTCACACTTGTCAGTATTAAACTCCATCTGCCATTTTTTAGCCCATTTTTCCAGCTGGTCCAAGTCCCTCTGCAGGCTCTGAAAACCTTCCTCACTGTCTACTACACCTCCAACCTTTGTATCATCAGCAAACTTGCTGATCCAATTTACCACATTATCATCCAGATCATTGATATAGATGACAAATAACAATGGACCCAGCACTGATCCCTGTGGCACACCACTAGTCACAGGCCTCCACTCAGAGAAGCAATTCTCTACCACCACTCTCTGGCTTCTTCCATCGAGCCAATGCCTAATCCAATTTACCACCTCTCCATGTATACCTAGCGACTGAATTTTCCTAACTAACCTCCCATGCGGGACCTTGTCAAAGGCCTTACTGAAGTCCATGTAGACAATATCCACTGCCTTCCCTTCATCCACTTTCCTGGTAACCTCCTCAAAAAACTCCAATAGATTGGTCAAACATGACCTACCACGCACAAAGCCATGTTGACTCTCCCTAATAAGTCCCAGTCTATCCAAATGCTTGTAGATTCTGTCTCTTAGCACTCCCTCCAATAACTTACCTACTACCGACGTTAAACTTACTGGCCTATAATTTCCCAGATTACTTTTCGATCCTTTTTTAAACAACGGAACAACATGAGCCACTCTCCAATCCTCCGGCACCTCACCTGTAGACAGCGACATTGTAAATATTTCTGCCAGGGTCCCTGCAATTTCAACACTAGTCTCCTTCAAGGTCCAAGGGAACACCCTGTCAGGTCCCGGGGATTTATCCACTTTAATTTTCCTCAAGACAGCAAGGATCTCCTCCTTTTCAATCTGTACAGTTTCCATGATCTCACTACTTGTTTCCCTTAACTCCATAGACTTCATGCCAGTTTCCTTAGTAAACACAGACGCAAAAAACCTATTTAAGATCTCCCCCATTTCCTTTGGTTCTGCACATAGCCGACCACTCTGATCTTCAAGAGGACCAATTTTATCCCTTACAATCCTTTTGCTCTTAATATACCTGTAAAAGCTCTTTGGATTATCCTTCACTTTGACTGCCAAGGCAACCTCATGTCCTCTTTTAGCCCTCCTGATTTCTTTCTTAAGTATTTTCTTGCACTTCTTATACTCCTCAAGCACCTTATTTACTCCCTGCTTCCTATACATGTCATACAACTCCCTCTTCTTCTTTATCAGAGTTGCAATATCCCTTGAGAACCAAGGTTCCTTATTCCTATTCACCTTGCCTTTAATCCTGACAGGAACATACAAATTCTGCACTCTCAAAATTTCTGCTTTGAAGGCTTCCCACCTACCGATCACATCCATGCCAGAGAACAACCTGTCCCAATCCACGCTTTTTAGATCCTTTCTCATTTCTTCAAATTTGGCCTTCTTCCAGTTAAGAACCTCAACCCTAGGACCCGATCTATCCTTGTCCATGATCAAGTTGAAACTAATGGTGTTATGATCACTGGAACCAAAGCGCGCCCCTACACAGACTTCTGTCACTTGTCCTAACTCGTTTCCTAACAGGAGATCCAATATTGCATCCCCTCTAGTTGGTCCCTCTATATATTGATGTAGAAAACTTTCCTGAACACATTTTACAAACTCTAAACCATCTAGACCCCTAACAGTATGGGAGACCCAATCAATATATGGAAAATTTAAATCCCCTACCACCACAACTTTATGTTTCCTGCAGTTGCCTGCTATCTCTCTGCAGATTTGCACTTCCAATTCTCTTTGACTATTGGGTGGTCTGTAATACAATCCCACTAATGTGGCCATACCTTTCCTGTTTCTCAGCTCCACCCACAAGGACTCAGTAGACAAGCCCTCTAATCTGTCCTGCCTGAGCACTGCTGTAATATTTTCCCTAACAAGCAATGCCACTCCCCCACCTTTCATTCCTCTGCCTCGATCACATCTGAAACATCAGAACCCTGGAATATTAAGCTGCCAGTCCTGCCCCTCCTGTAGCCAAGTTTCACTAATTGCTACAACGTCATAATTCCACGTGTCAATCCACGCCCTCAACTCATCCGCCTTCCCCGCAATACTCCTAGCATTGAAATATATACACCTCAGAAGATTTTTACCACCACTCACAACCTTTCTATTAGTGGATTTGCTTGAACTTTTAACATCATTTATTTTCACCCCAGCCACACTGTCAGCTCTGGCACTCTGGTTCCCATCCCCCTGCAAATCTAGTTTAAAGCCCCCCCAATAGCACTAACAAACCTCCCTGAAAGGGTATTGGTCCCCCTGTAGTTCAAGTGTAACCCATCTCTCTTGTACAGGTCCCACCTGCCCCAGAAGAGGTTCCAATTATCCTGAAATCTGAAACCCTGCTCCCTACACCAGTTCCTCAGCCACTTGTTCATCCTCCAGAGCATCCTATTCCTACCCTCACTGGCACGTAGCACAGGTAGCAATCCTGAGATTACCACCCTTGAGGTTCTGCTTTTCAACTTCCTACCAAGCTCTCTATACTCACCCTCCAGGACCTCCTCACTCTTCCTTGCTATGTCATTGGTACCGATGTGCACCACAACATCTGGCTGATCACCCTCCCACTTCAGAATATCATGCAATCGATCAGAGACGTCCTTGACCCTGGCACCCGGGAGGCAACAAACCATCCTGGATTCTCTGTCTTGATTGACTGTAAATGAACAAAACCAGCAAAGATACCTTGTGCAGATAATGGACTGCCTGCATTGCCTTTCCATAGGAAGTTGTGTCATAATCCAACAATAAAGTTCCTGGCACCCCTTGTAGTCACTAATTCAAGTTTTCATGCGTCATCTTCATCATTTCCTCATCTTCATATTTCCAGTCTTGGTGTTTTCATACCATGCTTTCAATGATTGCATCCTCCAAATCTTCATTTGCATTGCAACATTCAAGATGATTGTCAATATTTTCAAATTCTTCATAAGCAAAATTATCAAAAGTCACTGCTTTTTGATTCACTGGCCCAACTGGTTAACATAACACAAGCACGCACAACTGACGCAATTTAAAAACTTTGCTCTAAGCACCATGTAGTATCTGACAGCCACAAAGGTGCATGCGAGTGATGCTAGTCAGAGATTGTTTGGCAACAGTCTCCTGTCCCAATTAAACAATATGGTGTCTCAAATAAATGAAGGGAATCCTGGCTATTTTCTCAAATAGTTTTTGTTCCTTAAGAGTTGTCCCAAATAAGCAGCTGACTCGATTTACTGATCGCCCAATTAACTGGAATCCATCCTCCAATGATTATAGCAGAAAACAATAAGGATTTTTGACACATTTGGATTGGAGCACGTGCACTTAACCGTTAAACAATAATTTTATTTGCCTTAAATAGATTGATATTAGACTCAAGGAAAGGCATGGATAGGTGAAGTCATATTGACTGCTACAGAATGCTCAATGTATTGGTATTTGCTTTGTAGCAATCAATTTTCAGACTCTTAATGTAGAATATGTTATTACTTTAACTATTAATTACTTGATACTTGTATCTTAACTGTAGTTATGTTGTATTCTGTTTGTAGTACCTTGAGATTCATTTCCTTGCAGATATTCACAGTAAATCAAAGAAATACAATAGAATCAATAAAAAGCTACTTTGATAGGCGTAGGTGTTGGAGCCTAGTGATTAATTTTGAGAGAATGTTAGTATTGAATGCTGAGCTGTAATCATTGAAGAGCATCCTGCTGTATGCATCTTCATAGTCCAGATGTTTCAGAGTTGAGTATTGATCCAATGGAATCAAGCCAATGAATTCTGCTTAAAGGTTTATTTTGATATAAGTTCTAACTCAGTTCCTCATCAAACTCTATTAGAATGAGATGCAATCAGTCTATATTTTGATGCTGTATATTTGACATAGAATACTCTTGAGTGTTAATTTTCTGCCGCTTTTCCCAATCACTCCCAAGACCCCGACATCATCAGCCAAGGACGCTCCCTTGTTGCTGGAGTTGGAAGTGACGTCAGTTCCTCATTGTACAATCAAACCTTCGGGGATCACTGTCGGTGTCAGCGCTCGCATGAATATCATCATTCTGCCGCCCAATTCCACTCCGGTCACACTGTCCAGTATGATTATGGTAAGCAAAGTGTTCCCAATGTCCCTACAGTACAAAGTCCTTAGCACCACAGACAAAATGCTGGAGGAGGTCAGGTAGCATGTATGAAGGGGAATAATAAGTCTATGCTTCGGGCTGAGACCCTTCACCAGCTTCTCCAGCATTTTGCATGTGTTATTCAAAATTTCCAGCATCTGGAAAGTCTCTTGTGTGTTGTTACCGCTTCACACTGTTCCTACTGTCATACAATGTGTCTGTACTCACAGGTTCCCTACAATCACACTGTGTGCCTGTAGTCAAAAAGCCTTGTGCTTACACTGTCTTCAAGCCCTTGTAGTCTAAGTGTCCAAATATTTTGCAATTACAGTTATACATTAGCCCCACAGTTAAGTACATTGTTCTCAATGTAATGGTATCCAGATCTCTCAGGGTGGATCTGCACCCCGAGGTCCCTCTGGGCACCATTCCAAAGCTCAGTTCTGTTAAGCATCACCACCTGCAGATGCCCTGGTCTGTCTGAATTCCTCTGACCCATCATAACCTGTCCACCACGTTGCATGTCCATCCAGGCAAAGAACGTATTGTTTCCATGCGCGCGCAAACCCACCTCCAAGGATAAATGTGTTAGGAAAGGTTGCAAATGGACCACACATGTAGAAGCAAAGGTTTTTTGGAAAATTATTAAGGAGTATTGAGGTTAAAGTCGGAGGTCACGAGTACAAAGTACAAAGCCTTGGATTTTGGAAGAAGGAATAGAGTCGTTCTTCCAAAATGCAAGACCGTTTTTCTAAATGAGGAGCGAATTCAGAAATCAGAGATGCAAAGAAAATTGGGAATTCTCATGCAGGATTCTGTAAAGGTTAACTTGCAGGTTGAGTCAGTGGTAAAGAAGGCAAATTCAATGTTAGCATTAACTTCAAGAGGACTAGAATATAAAAACATGGATGTAATGCTGAGGCTTTATAAGGCACTGGTCAGAGTGCACGGTTTATTTTGAGCAAATTTGGTCCCCTATCCAAGGATGGATGTGCTGGCAATGGAGAGGGTCCAGAGGAGGTTCATGAGAATGATTCTGGGACTGAAGGGGTTAACACATGAGGAATGTTCAATACCTCTGGGCCGGTATTCGCTGGAGTTTAGAAGAATGAGGTGGGATTCCATTGAAAGCTATCGAATTTTGAAAGGCCAAGATAGAGTGGATGTTTCCTGTAGTGGGGGAGTCTAGCAACAGAAGATACAGACTTAGAGTAGGAGGATGTCCCTCTAGAATAGAGATGAGGAGGAATTTCTTTAGTTAGAGGGTGATGAATCTGTGGAATTCTTTGCCATAGATGGCTATGGAGGCAAAGTCCTTGGGTATATTTAAAGTGGAGGTTATTTAATATATTCTTGATTAGTCAGCGCCTCAAAGATAATGAGGAGAAGGCAGGAGAATGTAGATGAGAGGGATAATAAATTGCCATGATGGAATGGCAGTGCAGACTTGATGGGCTGAATGGCCTAATTCTGCTCCTATGTCTTATGGTCTTACGGTCATGAAGCACAGAACCATCAGGAGGTAGGAGGAAATATCAGAAACTGCATATTAAAAGTGGTGACTCTACCCTGTTTCCCTTCTCTCCTGATGCTTATTGGAATCCTGCTTCTGTCTTTTGACATCCAAACTGGATAACAGTAGATTCAGAAAAATAGCAAGGGAGAGTGTTATTTAAAAGGTAATATCTTGGGGAAGCCTTGATATACACCATGGCCCTGTTCATCAGATAGATTAGCTTTATTTGTCACGTGTACAGTACATTGCAACATACAGTCAAACGCGTCATTTGTGTCAAGACAAATCCGTGAGGATGGTGCTAGGGCAGCCCATATGTGTCACCATGTTTCCAGTGCCAGCATAGCATACCCACAAACCTACTGACCTGTATGTCTTTGGAATGTGGGAGGAAACCCGAGCTCCCAAAGGAAACCCACGCAGCCATGGAAAGAACTTACAAACTTGTTACAGATGGTGGCGGGAATTGAACATGATTGGTGATCGCTGGTGCTGTAAAGTGGTCACAGTGGAGTGTGGTGTGTGCACAGGTGGTCATAGTGGAGTGTGGTTTGCGCACAGGTGGTCATAGTAGAGTGTGGTGTGTGCACAAGTCACAGTGGAGTATGGTGTGCACACAAGTGGTCACAGTGAAGTGTGGTCTGTGTGCAAGTGGTCACAGAGTGTGGAGTGCACACAAGTGGTCACAGTGGAGTGTTGTGTACACAAGTAGTCATATTGGTGTATAGTGTGTGCACAAATGGTCATGTTGGAGTATTGTGTGCACACAAGTGGTCACAGTGGAGTGTGGTGTGTGCACAAGTAGTCACATTAGAGTGTGGTGTGTGCACAAGTGGACACATTGGAGTGTTGTGTGCACACAAGTTGTCACAGTGGAGTGTTGTTTGTGCACAAGTGGTTACATTGGAGTGTACTATGCACACAAGTGGTCATATGCATGCGTTGTTTGTTCACTGGAATCCCACAGTGGGCGATGTTCTATATTCTCATCTAGGTTTTCCGTTGCAGGAGTCAAAGTTGGATGCAAAGGTGGCTTTGAAAGGGAAGAAGCTAGCTATCACACTGGGCCTTAGAAGGTAAGACTATTGTATTCCTCATTGTGTCACATGTAATTCCCATCTCTTGCAACAATGGTAATGGTACATATGATCCTGAGGTCAATCACTGGACCCTGCGCTGTGGGTTTGATTGGTATGTCACCCATTGGCTCCAAGGAGGGAGTAACTTCCTTAGCTTGACATCTAGCCCAGTGAGCTACAGACGACCAAACAGGGAAATCATCCTAATTAAAAAGGGCCCATCACTGAAGTCAGCATTCAGAAGACCATTTAGAATGGCTCTGGTTACATTCGAGTGCTTTCTGGCAGGAAGTCCTTTCACTCTTTGCTGCTTCATTGCTATCGCATTGATGCCAGCTGAAGCCACAATCTTTGCCCCCCAAGTGTGCAAGATGTGCACAGTGAAGTCTCTCAACTGAGAAGCTTGCTATCCAGGAAGATGACCAGTCTCAAAGAAACAGGCAAACTCCTTAAAATTTTCAACTAAAGTCCAACTCTCTGCATAGGGTTAAGGATTGTGGCACTGGGTTCAAGTGTATTCTGTGAATACTTTATTTATGGCTTCAAAAGTAGGCCAATCCTCACTTTGACTCTTATCCATTTAACTGGATAATTAAACACTAATGCAAAGAATTTAGGGTTTACTTTTTGTCGTCCTTCCAGAGGGCACAGCTTCAGAAAAGAAGGATGGCCCTTTGGAACAGAGATGAGGAGAAATGTCTTCGGCCAGAGGGCAGTGAATCTGTGGAATTCATTGCCACAGTTGGCTGTGGAGGCAAAGTCATTGGGTGTATTTAAAGTGGAAGTCAATAGGTTTTTGATTAGTAAGGGCATCAAAGGTTATGGGGTTGAAAGGGAGAATAAATCAGCCATGATGGAATGGCAGAGCAGACTTGATGGGCCGAATATCCTATTTCTTCTCCTGTCTCTTATGGGCTTATGATGTGAAACTCTTGGTAGATTTGTGTCAGCTTGCCATAACTGGTTCAAGCAACTACTGTGCAGTGAGGAAGGATTCAACGAAATAACAAGTTGGCATTAAAAGCAGCAAATGTGGACTGAGACGATGTTGAGACAGGAATCTGGAAGCGGTGAAGTAAAGCAGTGGTAGGTATTACACACAGGAGGGTACAGTCCCATACCCTGATGGGCAGGGTGCAGTATACCCACAGTAATCAGCCAGAATCAGCATCATTTTGTGAAGGGAAAAGGTTGAATTTATTATAATTCTTTGAGGAAGTAATATGTAGACCTAGAGTAGGGGGTGTGCTCAGATTTCCAGAATGTATCTGATTTGATGCTGAAGATCATCGTGTGAGGAGATTACAAATTGGCACAGATATATTTGGAAGTTTATTCCTCCAAGGTCAATGGGAGCAGTGAGTGAATATTTTTAAGGCAAAAATAGATAGATTATTGATGAGCAGAGGGATGAAAGATTGTAGAACGGTACAGCACAGTTTGGAATCTTCAGCCTGAGATATTGTGTCAACGATATAAACCTACTTCAAATGTCAGTTCTTTATTCCCCCTTCACTGATGCTGCCTGACTTGGTGAGATCCTCCGCTATCTTGTATGCTGGTCACAATTTTTCATAGATCCATGTGCTTATCTAAGAATCTCTTAACTGTCCCTAACGTCCATCTACCACTACCCCAGCAGTGAATTCCAGTCACTTACCACTCTGTGTAAATAACCTACCTCTGACATCCCCCCCTAACCTTTCCTCTACTCACCTTAAAAGGATGTCCTCTGGTCTGGGTCATTGGTGCACTGAGAAAAAGATGTTGGCTGTCCACTCTATCCACATCTTGTGAAATCTATCAAATCACCTTCGCTCCCAGTTCACTCACCCTTTCCGCATAAGAATTGTTACATGGGAAAGTGAAATCGATGTTACAGTCAGATCGGCCATGACCTAATTTAATGGTGGAGCGGGGTTGGGGGACTACTCTTCCTCCTAATTGATATGCCATTTGCTATCTCAGCTGAAGGTAGTTAGATCTGGAGATGATGTTGCCCAGCAGGTCCCTCAGAACTCAAGAATGAGGCAAACATTTTATGGTTACAGCCATCTGATGATCTGTTCATCATGGTACAGGTCAGGCAGAACTTGCCTGTACCAGCAAGCAAGGCTGAGAAGCAATAAAGGAACTATGACTGTGATTGTAACTGTAACTGAGGAACACAAACATATTCCTCCTGACTCTCACAGCTATCTTGTACCTATTTCCACCCTGTCACTTTTAAAAAATGCTATTCCCTTCTCTCAATTCCTCCATCTCCACCACATCTCTTCTAAGGATGAAGCTTTCCATTCTAGAACATATAGTGAGCTACCTTGGCAGGATCCAGTACTATAATAGTGAAATGCTCCTGAAGCCTGCAGTTTTGGTGGGAGGGAGATGTAAATGCACTGGCAGCTGAAGAGATTCAGAATCAGATTTGTTATCACTGACTTACATGACGTCAACTTTGTTTTACGGCAGCCATACAGTGCAACTTAAAATTACCATAAATTACATCACAGTGCTAAAAGAAAGGAATAATTAGGTGGTTTTCATGGGTTCATGACTGTTCAGAAATCTGATGGCGGAGAGGAAGAAGTTTTTTTTATTTATGGTGTCTGTACATCCTCCCTGGTACCAGAAATGAGGAGAGGGAATCTCCCGGATGGCGAGAGTCCATAGTGATGGATGCTGCCTTCTTGAAGCGCTGTATCTTGAAGATTTCCTCGATGGGGTTGGCGGGGGGTGGGGGGGTGGAAGAGATGGGTTATGCCCATAGTGGAACTGAATCCACAACACTTTGTGGTCTCTTACAATCCCGTGCATTGGAGCCTTCGTGCCAGGTGGTAATGCAAGCAGTCCAAATGCTGTTCACTGTACATTATTATGAACCTGCTGGAGTCTTTGGTGAAACACCTCAAAGCCCCAATGAAGTACAGCCACTGATGTGCTTTCCTCATGATACATTCAATATGTTGGGTCCCTGAGACGTTGATGCCCAGGAACTTGAAAATGCTTACCATTGCCACCACTGGTTCCTCAATAAGGACTGTTGTGTGTTCTTCCAACTTCCAGCTTCCCTTTCCTGAAGTCTACGGTCAATTCCTCAGTCATGCTGACGTCGAATGCGTGAAGAGATTTACTGGAGTGAGGCGGTGGTTGATACATCATTGGAGTTGGGGTTTCTGGGTGATTTCTGTGGACAGGTTTTTGAGCCATTGTGATGATTTTCCTGTTACCATGAGCTACTTTTGTGCATTTTACATTTCTCAGAACAAGCTCCCTGTGGGGTCCCCAAGCAAGAATGTCAGCTGCTGCTGGACTTAGGTTACAGGTTCCAGCTCGGACTGTGGATGCAACACATTTTACAGAACCATCAAAAGTTCAAAGTAAATTTATTATCAAAGTACATGTATATCAGATATACAACCCTGAGATTCATTTTCTTGCAGGCATTTACAGTATATACAAGAAACAATATAGGGTCAATGAAAGTCTGCACGCAGGAGGACAAACGATTGATGTGCAAAAGACAATGAACTATGCAGACATTAGAAGAAAGAAAAATAAAGAAATAATAATAATTATGGACTAGGTGGTTAACACAAATTCAAGATGATAAATGCAGAAAAGACTGAGAAAAACCAGAAACAATCCAACACATTACGGGATCTTGTAGCAGTTTAACTCAATCTGATTACTTACACTGGCACGATCAAGTGGCAAACTTCATTCACCAAAATCTTGCTTTAAAATGCAAACTCATAAAAGACCTCATACCTTACTATAAATACAAACCTGATCCAGTTTTAGCATCAGAATCTGATAAATTATATTACGGCCAATCCATTATTACAGATAGGACAATCTGTAATAACCATCTAGATATAATATTACAGGATAGATAAGCAAGAACAACTTACTTAATTGATATAGTTATTCCAAAGACACATAACATATAGAAATCAGTAAGTGAAGAATCCAGAAATATGCTGAATCAAAAGAGAAAATTGAAAGATTATGGAACATGAACAGGGTATACATTGTCCCAATAGTAATATCCATACCTGGTTATCAACCCAAAATCACCACACAAAAGCATTAGGGCTACACAGCAATATTTATGTAGGTCTACAGAAATACTAAGCACCACTAGAATAGTCCGAAAGTTCCTAGCAATTGAGAAGTGAATGTGCTTGGCTAAGTCTGAACCTCAGGTTCCACCAGCTTCAGCTGAGATAAAATAAAAATACAACAACAATAATAATAAATAAATAAGTAAAAAAGACTTGAGAACATGAGATGAAAGTGAGTCCATAGGAATATTTCACATTTCACTGCAGGAACAATTCCCTTCTGGAATTCTGATTCAGAGCTTTAGGTATCAGAATGGACGAGTTCACTTCATGAGAACATGTGTGGGAATTACAGTTTATAAGCTGAGAGTTTCAGTTATCACATGTGTGCTGGAACAAGTTCTGAAATATTCACAATATGGGAGCAATGTTCTGAGGAGTACAGTCCCTGGGACAGCTTGCCTCCAATTGCTTTGTACTGTGCTGCACAGAAGACACTTAGAGGATTAATTTAATTATTTTCTTTCCCATAGATTCAGGATGTTCTCAGCAAAGTCAGCTCTGGAATCACTGGCGGTAAGTGGTCACAATCAGGGGTGAGGATCTTCATCACTACTGCATGGGCTACAGTCTGATGAAACACTTGCCTATTTCAGAATGCACTCAATTAGTAATGCAATAGTTATTTCAAATCAAAACTGGCACTTGTGCAGGGCTGAGGAATAGTAAACACTCTGCTGTTTATTAAATCATGACTCTGGAGGTGGTTTGGCTTATTATTGTGACATGTACCAAGATACAATGAAAAGTTTGTCTTGCATACTGATCAGATCATCACACAGTGTGAAGAGATAGAAAAGATAAAGCAATAACTCTGCATAACAGCTACAGAGAAGGTGCAGTACAGGGAAACGATAAGGTGCTAGATCATAATGAGGTAGGATGTGAGATTAAAAGTCCACTTATTGTACTAGGGAATTCTTTAGTAGTCTGATAAACAGCAGGATAGAAGCTGTCCTTGATCCTGGGTTTACGTGCTTGCAGCCTTTTGCATCTTCTGCTCAGTGGAAGAGGAGAGAAGAGAGAATGAGAATGGATGTGATCTTTGATTATGCTGGCTGATTTACTGATGCTGTGAGAAGTGTAGACAATCCATGGAGGGGTAGCTGGTTCCTCTGGTGTGCTGAGCTGTGTCCCTGCAGTTCCTTGCGGTCATGTGCAGAGCAGTTGCCATATCAAGCTGTGATGCATCCAGACCAAATAGTTTCCATGATGCATTGATTAAAAAATATAGTAAAGCCAACCACAAACAAGACAAAGTCTGCGGATGCTGGAAATCCAAATAGCTCACACAAAGTGCTGGAGGAACTCAGCAGGCCAGGCAGCATCTATGGAAAAGAGTACAGTTGACGTTTTGGGCTGGGATCTTTCGGCAGGACCTGCTGAATGTTGCTAGTGAAACTACTTTCTCAGGTGAGTTAAATATATACAGTACCTTTGTACAACACTGATGAAGAGCAGGAAAGGTATCACCATGTCTTGGCCTAAATTCATCCCTTAGTCTCCATAATTAAAGCTGGCTAGCTGGTCAATGTTGCAGTGCTCTTTGTGGGATCTTGACTTTTCTGTCCTGTCTCCGATCTGACCACCTCATACGTACTTCATGAGCTGCAAAATTCTTGGAGCTGACAGGCCATGACACAAATACAGGCTGTGGCAGTTCTGAAGTACCAGCTCTACATCTTCCCACACGTGAATAATTCTAGGACACTGTTTCGAAGGTAAGTAAGGGAGTTATTTCTGTTATCTTGCGCAATAATCATCTGTTTACAAACACTTAAAAAGTTATTCTATTTTAAATGATCTTTCTGGAAATTTGCTGTCTATAGATCGATACAAGTAAATTGTTGGATGTAAGTCACTTTGGGATTCCCAGAGTTTATAATTTGCTGAATGAAAATGATGGAAAACATTCTATCCTGCTTAAATGTTATCCTCTATGAAGGTTTATCCAATCACTTTAACCACAACAGTTGTACACTTGCATTCACAGGAGTAAAATAAAATGACAAACAAAACCTTTATTGTGAGAGACTGTGTGTCAAAGTGTAGTAACTGCACATCACTTGAGGAGCATTTTAAAGAATATTTACATTGAATAAGTCAACTTGTTAACATTCTTAGGGTGCCCGCGTCCTGGGAGACTCCAGACCTGGAAGATACATGTAACCATTTCCTTCATTCTGGTGCCTCTGCCATTTGCTTGTAGGGCAGAAGTGACGGGACTGTTGGATTCTGATGTTTTTGATCTGAGGTCCCTTGGAAGTCAAGACTGAGGCATAAATATTTTTGCTTACGATCATTTATTAAGCTCTAAGAGAACAAGGGGATTGGAAAAGGAGAGTAGTGAAAGCAGCACCCAGTCGTGAGAGAAGGCGAAGGTGGGAAAGAGATCAAGGCAACGTGGTTTAGCCTTCTTATGCCAATTTGTTAACAGCAATAAATAGCATTCAAATTGTGTAGATGAGTTAACCAATCATTATTCAAATAATGCAATACTCGCAATCATAACCACTAGGAAACACACTGAACAAATGCATATACATAGGTAACTATATACAAATACAATCAAGCATAAGAAAGTTAATCTACAAGGAATTAACAATTATACGGTCTAATCCAACAGAACATCAGAAGGATGAGAAGAGAAGCTTAACTCTAGGTCATCTCTGGCGATAAGTCTTGCCTCATTGCCAGAGTTATCAATAGCTATCAGTTAGTGTTAATTATCGTAACATGCTGAAAAGACATAGGGAATTAAAGGATTTGTACTTTACAATTCCTTTGAACTTTGTACTTTGTACTTGTTCTTTGAACTTTGAGTTTCCATTTATCTCAAGATTTTCAAATTTCTTCATATCTAATTTCTATGATGTGGAAATACAGAGGCAACAGGGTTAAATTAGTAGACAACAGTGCAGAGGCCCAGATAGCTGAGTTGGTGGCCTACCACGTGACTTCATGTAATTAAATAAACTGAGAATTACAAAACTCTTATTGACAAAAGTGACCAGAAGATATTAAGATTGTTATAAACTCCCAACTGGTTCAATAATGTTCTTCAGGGATGGAAATCTGTTTACTTACTAGATCCAGTTTATATGTGATATTGACTTATGAAGTGGTCCAGCAAGTCTCTCAGTAGAGTTAGAGAGAGCCAGCAGCTCTCACAGCTCATGATTTGTTTTTAAGCTACAAGTAGCTTCTACAAAGCTGTCCTGTCTGACATCCCTTGCCATTACCTCCTGTCTCAGCAATCTAAAGGGACAGATCCCACCATGACTCCTGTGGATCAAAGATCAAAAAAGTTCAAAGTTAATTTATTATCAAAGTACATATATGTCACCAGATACTACAGTGAGATTAATTTTTTGTCCGTATTCACAGTAAATACAAAGAAACATGATGGGGTAGATGGGGTCATAAAGAAAGTTTTTGATACATTGGCATTCATAAATTGAAGTATTGAGTATAGAAATTGGGATGTTATGTTGAATTTGTATGAGACGTCGGTGAGGCCTAGTTTGGAGTATTGTACAGTTTTGCTCACCTACCTACCAGAAAGATGCAAATAAAGGCGAAACAGTGCAGAGAAAATTTACAGGGACATTTTCAGGACTTGAGGACCTGGGTTACAGGGAAAAGTTGAATAAGTTAGGACTTTCTACCTGGAGTGTAGAAGAATGAGGGGAGATTTCATGGAGGTATACAAAACAGATGAGAGGTATAAAGAAGATAAATTCAAGCAGGCTTTTTCCACTGAGATTGGGTGAGACTAGAACTAGAGATCATGGGTTAAGGGTGAAAGGTGAAATTTTTAAGGGGAACATTAGGGGGAGCTTCTTCATTCAGAGGGTTGTGCGAGTGTGGAATGAGCTGCCACTGGAAGTGATGGATACAGATTAGATTTCAACAGTTAAGAGAAATTTGGAGAGGTACATGGAGGGAAATGGAGGGCTACAGTCCAGGTGCAGGTCAATGGGACTAGACAGATTAATAGTTCAGCATAGACTAGATGGACCAAAAGGCCTATTTCTGTGCTGTAGTGTCCTAACTCTATGATGCTAAACAATGATAAAAAAGCACACAACAAAGACAGACAAACAACCAATGTGCGAGAGACAACAAACTGTGCAAATACAAAAGAGAAAATAAATAAATAAATGAATTAACAATCAATATTGATAACCTAAATGGCAGAGTCTTTGAAAGTGAGTCCATAGGTGAGGGAGCAATTCAGGAATGGGGTGAGTGAAGTTATCCCCTCTGGTTCAGTACCCTGATGGTTGAGGGGTAATAACTGTTCCTGTACCAGGACAGGTCCCCTGAAATAGTTATACGTACATTTAGAACAGAAATGAGAGGGATTTTATTTAGGCAGTTGGTGGTAAATATGTGCAATTCATTGCTACAGATGGCCATGGAGGCCAAGTCACTGAGTATATTTAAAGCAGATGTTGATAGTTTCTTGGTTAGTCAGGCATCAAGGGCTATGGGGGAGATGGTAGGAGAACGGGGTTGAAAGAGATAATAAATCGGCCGTGATGGAATGGCGAAGCAGATGGGCAAGTGGCCTAACTCTGCTCCTATATCTTATGGTCTTGTGTACCTTCTTCCTGATGGCTGCAGCGAGAGAAGAGAGCACGGCTTGGATAGTGAGGATCTTTGATGATGGCTGCTGCTTTCCTGTGACAGCGCTCCTTGTAGATGTGCTTAATGGTGGGAAGGGCTTTACCATTATGGATTGAACTCTATCCACAAATTTTTGTAGGCTTTTCTATTTTAGGGATTTGGTGTTTCCATATCAACTCATGTTGTAACCAGTCAGTATACGCTCTACTACACATCTGTAGAAGTTTGTCAAAAATTTAGATGACATGCTGAATCTTCTCAAACTTCTAAGAAAGTAGAGGCGCTGGCATTCTCTCTTCATAATTGTACTTGTGTGCTGCACCCTCTGAAATGATAATGCCAAGGAAATTAAAGTTGCTGACCCCCTCCACCTCCGGTTCCCTCATGAGGACTGGCTCACAGACCTACGGTTTCCTCCTCCTGTAGTTATTAATTAGCTCTTTTGTTTTGCTGACATTGAGTGAGAGGTTGTTGTTGTGGCACCATTCAGCTAGATTTTCAATCTCCCCCCAATGTGATGATTCGTCACCACCTTTTATTCAGGCAACAACAGTGGCGTCATCATCAAGCTTAAATCTGGCACTGGAACTGTGCTTAGCCTTAGAGTCATAAGAATAAAATGACTAGAGCAGGGGGCTAAGCACACAGTCTTGTGGTGCACCTGTACTGATGGAGATTGTGGAGGAGATGTTGTTGCCAATCTGAATCGACTGAGGTCTACAAGTGAGGAAATTGAAGATCCAATTGCACAAGGAGGTATTGAGGCCAAGGTCTTGAAGCTTATTGATTGGTTTTGAGGATATGATAGTGTTGAATACAGTGCTGTAGTCAATGAAGAGCATCCTGATGTACGCATCTTCACTGTCCAGGTGTTCCAGGGTCGAGTGTAGAGCCAGTGACTCTCCATTTCCACCATCAAGCATCTTCCCAAGGAACCAGAGGAGATGCAATTCCTGCCCTTTTGCCTCTTCTCTTCCCACAAATGATCTTTCCAGCTGATGCAATATCTCATTACAGCCACTTCCAATCTGGTATACTGGAATTGGTATATTACATCCTCTTCTTGCAGTGTGTTCTTCTCAAATGAGTGAAAATCTAAAGAAAAACTGCTGATGCTGAAGTCTAAAACAAAACCTGAAAATGCTGGAATAAGCGGCCGGTCAGGCAGAAGAGAAACAGAGTCAATGCTTCAGGTTGGAGACTTTTCATCAGAGGGAGTGAGAGCAGAGGCACAGGGTAAGGATGAGATGTGGTGAAGGAATTTGTTAACTATGTTAGAGGGGTAGCCACAGTTCTGAGGTAGTATGTAGAAAGTCTCATCATTGGAGCAAATACAATGGAGACAGAGGAACTGGGAGAATGGAACAGAGTTGTTAGAGGATGTAGGGTGGGACAACAAGCAGTCAAGAGAGCTGTGGGAATTCTGTGATAGCCCACAGAAAAAGATACTACCAACATTCAAAGCAGCCCACCAACACCGCAGGCTGTGACTGCCGCAGGTGCTTCTCAGGGGAGTAGTTCACTTACAACTGAGACCACTCAAGCGGTTAAGAGAAGAAAGACATGCATGAAATGGTCATTAGAAGTAAACGCGTTCATAATGTGTGTATATTATCGAGTAATGGAACTTGAGATGACAGCATACAGGGACAAGCTTCATCAACAGTTTATAGCATGATATCCCTTCATTCAAGTAAATGCATAACGAATAGCAGATCAACAAAGAGTGAGGACAAAATATAATGTAATCCCTATAGACATGTTAAACCAAATAAAAGTTGCACAAGAGCTAGAAAGAAACCAACCTAAAGACCACATCAATGCTACGCAAGGAAATAATGAAGATGCAACACACTGAAGCAACTGCTTCACGATCGGACATTAACAGCAACAACACAGATCCAGAGCCTCTGCAGAATGCTGATGGCAAAGTTGAGCTTACAGACCAAATTTTCCTTATATTTAACACCACACTAACAGAATGTATGTATGGGCATTGACCCAACAAAAAGACCCTACATACCAAAGCAAAATAAGTCATCAAAATTTGCAAAAATTATTAATATTCTCAACAATATTATATTACCATAACATTTAGGAAGACATGAAGCATTTGAAGAACTACACATAATAACATACTGTGCAGCATTAACAGCAATGCAGTGCAATGGCTCCAAAACAGAGGCACTCATTAATAGAAACCTAAAACTGAGTAACAAAATGAGAACACTGAAATGGCAGAAGAGATTATAAAACAAAATTGAAACCTTAAGACCAGAAATAGCCCGCCTAGTGGAGTACAAAAAGGAGCAAGAAAGTTGAGAGAAAAGCTGAAGAAATATAAGGTCCACACAAGATATGATCAATCCAACAAAGGTATAGTAGAATTTATAGATGCACTAAAACAAAAGCTTGTTGCCTAGAGAGCCAGACCAAACAGATACATGAAATGCATCAGACAAAGAAATCAGACTTATCAGTTCAGAAACAATGAAAAAGGTTTACACAGGACATTGAAATGAAATTTGGCATACTAAAATGTCACCAAACCTAGCACAGAATTACCAACAAACACAGTGATAATGAACTTTTGATCTAATATCTGATCACACCAGGTGACACACAATCAAGAAGCAAGCTGGATTAGGGAGGAAATAAAAATGTGCTCACACAATTGAAGAAATACACATATCTGAAGTTACAATGGATATGCTGAAAGAGGTTATAAAAATACCCACAACTGGAAAAGTGCTGGCAGTGATAATATTCATAATTATTGGTTTAAAAAATTTACTTGCCTTCATCCATACCAATAATGTATACCAATGTATATTAATGTATACCAATAATTTTCTTTAAAATCCTGAAAAAGTGCCTGAATTTTTGACAGAATATAAAACATACACTTTACCTAAATGGAAAATCACAAAAGATCCATC
This sequence comes from Mobula hypostoma, assembly GCF_963921235.1. Taxonomy (NCBI): domain Eukaryota; kingdom Metazoa; phylum Chordata; class Chondrichthyes; order Myliobatiformes; family Myliobatidae; genus Mobula; species Mobula hypostoma. The sequence goes on from NC_086098.1 coordinate 223,892,564, forward strand.
AAAATATCGTCCCATTACTTGTTTATATACTATATATAAAATTGTAACATCATGCATTTCACAACTAATCACCACTCAATTAGATCACCACAATATACTTACAGAAGAGTAGAAAGGATGACGTAAGGGTATAAAAGGATGTAAAGAACAACTGATAACAGATTCTGTCATTCTAAATCAAGCCCAGAGGAAAAGCAGAGATCTTTCTTGTTGCTAAGTTGACTACCAAAAGGCATTTGACTCTGTCCCACACTCATGGTTAATAGAAGTTCTTAACATATATAAAATACACCCAATATTTGTGAAATTCCTTCAACACCCGATGAAGCACTGGCCGTACCATAATCACCCTTTCTATTAACAACCAAAAATGAACAACCACCGTTATCAAAATAAACCAAGGCATTTTCCAAGGTGACTCTCTATAGTCCACTATAGTTCTGTCTAGCTTTAAACCCGCTCTCTAATTTACTGAATCAGATGAAAATTGGTATCAAATCAGAAACAAAGAAGCGAGCTATATTTTAACACACCTTTTAAACATGGACAATTAGAAATTATACGCTCCTTCATCAGTGCGCTAAAACAATTAATTCAAATGGTAGAACCATCTCCGAAAGATATAAACATGAGCTTTGGTCAGGATAAATGTAGATCATTAAACATAAAGAAAGATGCAATAGAGCAAATAGAATACAAAACAGAACAGCAGGATACAGTACAACTGACGGATGAATATAAAACATGTAAGTACGAGGGGTGATTGATAAGTTTGTGGCCTAAGGTAGAAGGAGATGAATTATTAACTTCAAACTTTCTGCATAATCACTCAAAGAGTTGAACTGCACGTACGTGTAACAAGAGCTGTGTAACTAATCTCGTTTTACCTTAGGCCACAAACCTATCAATCACCCCTGCTGTGGACCACTTTCTGGAGGTCCAAGACACCAGCTTCTACAAAGAAGGGATCCGTATGCTCCACGACCGCTGGACTAAGTGTGTTAATGTAGGAGGGGACTATGCTGAAAAATAAATGTGCTAGGTTTTCTAAAATTGACTCCTTCTACCTTAGGCCACGAACTTATTAATCATCCCTCGTATCTGGGATATTCACAAGCAAAGAAAATAGATTGTAGTGTGTTAAAGGAAAAACTTTAGAAAGTATTTATTTCAAAGCTTAAGAAAATCTGGCAATCAGAGCTCAACAGTAAAATATAACAAAGGCAATAACCACTTTCGCCATACCTATATTAACGTATTCTTTTGGCATAATGTCTTGGTCCAAAACCGATCTGAAAAATTTACAAAGAAAAATAAGAACTGAAATGACAAATTTCAGAAAACGTTATGTACATTTGAAAGCTCTTAGATTAACACTACCTAGAACAGAAGGGGGAAGAGAAATAGCAGGCATTAAAAATACACACAAAAGTCAGATAAAACTTATAAGGATATATTTCCATCAATGAAAATAGGATTCAACACTCCTCACGAGCATATGCAATTCTGAAAGGATGTACACACCACTAAACTTAAATGAGAGCACAACCCAGAAAAATTAAGACATTATCACTATTGAAGAAAAAGTTAACCAATGGAAGAACATGACCCACCATGGAAGATATCCCCATGATCTGAGCAGACTAGATGTCGACAAGGAAGCGTCAAACACCTGGTTCAGAGTTGGAGACCTCTTCTCAGAAACAGAGGGGTTCCTTGTAGCCATACAAGACTAGATGGTTAATACCAAAATTATTAAAAATACATATTAAAAGACCAACAAATTCAAGATGATAAATGTAGAAAAAGATGAAGAAAACCAGAAATAATCCAACATATTACAGGATCCTGTAGTGGTTTAACACAATCTGATGACTTGCACATTCCAAACACACAGGTATCAATGAGTGAAAAACACCAGAAATATGCTGAATTGAAAGAGGGAATTGAAAGACTATGGAACAGAGTATACAATATTGTTCCAATAGTAATATCTATGACTGATATCATCCCAAAGCCACAACACAATAGCATTATACAATTAGGCCTACATAGCAATATTTATTTAATCTTCAGAAAGCTACAATACTCAACACCACTGGAATAGTCCAAAAGTTCCTAGCAATTGAGAAATGAGCGTGCTTGGCTTTGCCCGTGCCTCAGGTTTCACCAGCTTGAGCTGAGCAAAATAAACACACAATAAATATAAATATATAAGGTAGCTTGTATACATGGATTGATTGTATGTCCATAAAGTGACACTAGGTGTACTTAAGGTGACTGAGGAGAAATAATAAAGTAATGGTTGAATTAGTGGGTGGAGGTGTTGATTAGCTTTACAACTTGGGGAAAGTAACTGTTTTTGAGTCTGGTGGTCCTGATGTGGATGCTACGTAGCCTCCTCCCTGATGGGAGTGGGACAAACAGTCCATGAGGGTGTGTGGGATCCTTCATGATGCCACTGGCCCTTTTCTGCAATATTTTGGTATATATGACAGGTAGGCTGATGTCAGTGATGTGTTCATCAGTTTTGACCACCCGTTGTAGAGCTTTCCAGTCCGCTCTAGTGCAGCATCCATACCAAACAATGATGCATCTTATTGGGATGCTCTCCATTGCATATCTGAAAAATGGTGTAGTATGGATGTGCAAAGTCCAGCTCTCTTCGGCCTCCTCAGAAAGTAGAGGTATTAGTGAGCTTTCTTGACTGCGTAGGATGTGATCTGGGACCGTGAGAGGTTGTGTGTGATGTGCACTCTCAGTAGTTTGAAACTGATTGCAGCTTCCAGCACTGTGCCGCCAATGTCAAGGAGAGAGTGAATGGTGTGAGTTCTCCTGAAGTCGGTAACCATCTCTTTTCTCTTGTTGACATTAAGGAAGAGGTTATTTGCCTGGCACCAGGCATAAAGCTCTTCCACCTCCTCTCTGTAGGCCTTCGCGTTGTTTTTGGTGGTGAGCCCCATCACTGTCGTGTCATTGGCAAACTTGACAATGTGACTGCTCGGGCATTTGGCCATGCAGTGATGTGTGAGCAGAGTGCACAGCAATGGGCTCAGCACTCAGCCCTGGGGAGGGAGGAGCGGTTGTGCATGAGATGGCCTTTCTTGAGGTACCACCGTTGTCTGCACACTTACTAATGTAGCCGATGACCGATGAGGCATTCTTTGAGGTATGAGTCTAGTCCATTTGTGGTGGCCTCCTTGAACATCTACCAGATAGTCCATTCGCAACAGTCCTGAAGCATAGAGACTGCCTCATTTGGCCAAACAGCAATGGTCCTCTTGACTGTTTTCTCCGTTTTCAGCAGTGGTCAATAGGCTGGGATTAACATTATGGAGATGTGGTCAGAAAGGCCAAGGAGGGGGCATGGGATGGCTTTGTAAATATTGAGCCTGTTTGTATAAGCATGGCCCAGTCTGCTTGTTCCCCAAGTGGCAATGGTGACGTGTTGGTGGAACTTGGATTAAACGTCCTGCAGGTTAACATGACTGAAGCAATGATCCATGTGCTGAAAACCTCCTGGTTATGAGTTGAGACCTGTGGAAGGGTGGTCATACAATTAAGGTCACACAGCTGAAGGAAGGGGGACAGAGCAGTCAACGGGTTATGAAAGTTTGAATCTAAGCTTCTTTAATGATTGATACTCAGGACACGGTCAGTAATCTTCTCTGCACCATGAGGATAGTGAAGCAGAATACGGTCTATTATCACCGATGTATGTTGTCACTGAAATTTGTTGTTTTGTAAAAATAAAAATAAATCAAAAGTGCAAAAGAGGAAAAATGAGGTAGTATTCATGGGTTCAAGGACCATTTAGAAATCTGATGGCAGAGGGGAAGAAGAAACTGTTCCTAAAATGCCAAATGTGGCTCTTCCGGCTCCAGTACCTCCTCCCCAGTGCTGGTAATGAGAAGAGGGCATGTCCTGGATAGTGAAGGTCCTCGATGATGAATGCTACCTTCTTGAGGTACCGCAGTTTGAAGATGTCTTCTATGGAGGGGAGGGTTGTGTCTGACTGAGCCGACAACCCTCAGCAGCCTCTTTCGATCCTGCACATTGGAGCCTCCGTAACCAGACAGAATGACCTCCACGGTGCATCTGTAGAAATTGGCAGTCTTCGGTGACATATCAAATCTCAGACTCCCAGTGAAGTGGAACCCCTGGCATGCCTTCTTCATGATTGCATCAATGCGTTAGGCCCGAGACAGGTGCACCAAGATGTTAACACCCAGGAACTCACCCTTTACACTGCCGACCCAAATACCAGGGCTGATCTGCATTCTCCCAACTTCCCCTTCCTGAAGTCCACAATCAATTCCTTGAGTTTGCTGACGTTGAGTGTGAGGTTGTTGTGACATCACCCCTGTCTCACTAATGACAACATTAGAATTGGGTCAATTGCTATGATGAAAATCTTTGAAAGCCTTGGCAATCATAAGAACCAACAGCAGGAGGGAGCGACAAAGTGATGTGAATTTAAATTGTTTACTGACACCTCTGTACTCTTATAGTTGATTCCTATCCAGACTCCAATGAAGGCTCTTCTGCAGCTCACTATCATGCCAATTATCAATGGTAAGTACTCTCCAATTACTTATCTACTATCATAGTTTACACATTTATGATGTTGCACAGACAGTTATTGCATGCACACCCTCATGCTGTTCGGGAGATTCTGAGATTAAAGTGTTAGTTTTACACATCCCATTCAATAGGTTATCACAGTTGGCTGCTGCCTTTACATCCTCATGCCAGTGTAGATTATAACAAGGTTATATTTGCTTTCAGAGGCCATTGTACAAATAATGACATTGTGAAGATATATTTGTACACTATGACATGCTGTACATTTTGACAATGGTCTGTTTTATGTATGCATTTACATAATTGTATGGGTTATCATGGTTCGCTGCTGTATTTATATTCCCAAAACATTTAGTGGATTCTCACAGCCTGTCTCCATGCTTACACATTCACAATAATGTGCCGATGATCACAATTAGGCACTGCCTATTATGATTGGGCGTGCAGATTTTCAGAATTTACACTCTCACAATTATTAGAGCTCAGTGATTATACACTCACAAATTTGTGTGGAGTGCCACAGTTAGGTATTACCTTACACACTTCGAAGGCAATGCCAAAATCAAATTTATTTCCATAGGCACAAGTGCATGCATAAGACCATGCCCAGGTCAATGAAAAACTTAGTTGCAACAACATCACAGGCAAGTAGCATCAGATAAGCAGCATTCACAAGTGAAACACAAATTAAACATAAATGTTATACAATGTACAAGAATTAGAACAAATGAAAGTCCATTGTAATGTGAAGTGGTCAAAGTGTTGCCATACTGAGCTAGTGATTAGGGTTGTGCCAGTTGGTTCAAGAACCGAATAATTGGAGGGAAGTAGCTGATCCTGAGCCTGGGGATGCGTGACTTCAGGCTTCTGTGCCTCCTGCCTGACGGGAGCTGAGAGAAGATGGGATGGCCTGGATAGTGGGGATCTTAGATGATAGAGATGTTGCCTTCTTGAAGCAACTCATCCAGTAGATACTACTGATGGTGAGGAGAGATGTGCCCGTAATGTATCAGGCAGAGTCTACGGCTCTCTGCAGAATCATATCCTGAGTATGTAACTATATTGCTGCTAGCTGCCAGCAAAGTGTTGCCTCTCTGGCACCATCTTATGTTTAGTTATTCTTATGACATTGTGTAGGTTTTCACAGTTAGGTAATGGACTTGCAGATTCACATAATCTCAGGACTGGCCGCTGGATTTGTGCAAACTCCATTCTGTAAACTTTTAGATTTTAGTGGTGTGATTGCAAACATTTTATCACTTGATTCCTAGATTATGGCTGCCATTTACACTCATGTATATTTTATTTTCTAAAAAAATATATTTTATTCATAATATGCACAGTAAATACAATTGGGGCATGTCTTTGTTTATATTCTATGCCATCAATACATTACCTTACAAAACATCCGCACCCCCATGCTTCCCCCTTATGCATCAGGGGGATGTGTGCGAGGTGGTTACACATGGGCCAGTCACTCACTGTCCGGCGCAGTAAGCCCCCATACTGTGCTCTTTCACCACAGAGCCTTCCACTCTGAGCTTCAGTGTGTCTCCCAACACATACTCCAGCACTGTGGGATGTGTCAGTCCGCTGCGCTCCCTTGCAGACATCCCCTTAAGCTGGAAGACCAGCAAGTTTCGGGCAGACCAAAGTGTCTTGCTCACCATATTGATATTTAGACCATAAAACCATAAGTCATAGGAGCAGAATTGGGCCACTGGCCCATCGAGTCTGCTCTGCCATTCAATCATGGCTGATCCTTTTTTTCAATCTCTTCCTCAACCCCAGTTCCCTTCTCCCCGTAACCTTTGATGTCATGTCCAATCAAGAGCCTATCAATCTCTGCCTTAAATACACCCAATAACCTGGCCTCCACGGCTGCATGTGGTGACAAATTCCACAAATTCACCACCCTTTGGCTTGAGAAATTTCTCCACATCTCTGTTTTGAAAGGGCGCCCCTCTATCCTGAGGCTGTGCCCTCTTGACCTAGACTCTCCCACCATGGGAAACATCCTTTCCACATCTACTCTGTCTAGGCCTTTCAACATTCAAAAGGTTTCAATGAGATCTCCCCTCATCTTTCTGAATTCCAGTGAGTACAGACCCAGAGCCATCAAACGTTTCTTGTTGGAATGTTTTGTCTCAGTATCTCTCCCTGGGAACAGCCTGTAGATCAGACAATACTCTGATTTTTGTATTTCAAAACTAGACTTCATTCATTATTTAAAAAATATACAAAAGGAAGAAACAATGCAAAAAGGTCCTCTTATGCAATTGCTTGTATTAGTGATACATTCGTAGAACACTACAGCTCAGAAACAGGCCCTTCAGCCCATCTATCCCATGCTGGTATGTATTTCTGTCTATAGTCCCATCTACCAGTCAGTACCTGCATCATCGCTCTACATATCCCTTTCATCGATGTACCCAGCCAAACTTATATGTTCCACATCCACCACTTCTGCTGGGAGCTTGTTCCACGCTCACACCATTTTCTGAGTGAAGTTCTCCTTCAGGTTCCCCTTAAATATTTCAATTTTCACCTTAAACCCATGACTTCTAGTTGTAGTCTCACCCAACCTGGGTGGGGGGAGGCGGGGAAGCTTGTTCATATTTACCCTATCTATACCCTTCATAATTTTGCATACTTCCATAAGATTTCCCCTCATTCTCGTGTGCACCAAGGAACAAAGTCGAAACTCTAGGGAGGATTATGTACGAAGTTCGAAGTAAATTTCTTATCAAGATACATGCAGTATGTGTTACTCTAGTTTGCCTTGAGATTCATTTTCTTGCCGGCATTTACAGGGAAATAGAGATACAATAGAATTTTATGAAAACAAAGCATAAAACAGACATAAAGCCACCAAGTATGGCTGCATTCTCAAACTATGTGCAGGAGGTCACTCTTTAGTCACAATGACTATAGGGTTGTGATTTGCCCCACTAAAATGATGAACTGAATGCTGGGACTTTGGGCCTATTCCGGGCTGTGCCGGGGATTTGGATCTAAGGACTCATTTTGGTTTGCAATGTCTTTGCTGTCGCTCCCTTCTATTGTTTATACGAGTTGCTTTGTGTTTTTTCTCTTTTCTGTGGGCACTGGGAGGGGGGAGGTTGGTCTTATTTTTTAAAGGCGGGGTTCCTTGCTTTGAGACTGCCCGTAAGCAAACAAATCTCAAGGCTTTGTAATTTATACATTCTTTGATAATAAATGCACTTTGAAACTTTGACAGAAATGTCAGCTTCTGTTCTGCACTCCCTATCACAAGGAAGCTGAGTGAGTTTGCAGTGCACTGACTCTAAACACTGCTGAGATCAGCTGTCTGAATGGGAGTGGGATATGGAGAGCTATGGTCCGGGTACTGGTAGATGGAATTATAGACAGGAATACAGACCAGCATGGACTAGATGGACTGAAGGGCCTGTTTCTGAGCTGTAGTGTTCTACGAATGTATGGCCCCATGTGGTACGGGATGGCAGCACCTTTAATGGAGCAGATGACATTGTGTGTGTTTTACACATTGTGTGTGTGGAAGTAAGGAACTTGTACTAGGTGTGACCATTCCCTCCATGCAGCCACTTAACTCTCCATTTTCCTTTCTCTGTCTCTGCTCAGAGCGAGCCCTTCAGGGAGTACAGATTCCACTGCCAGAAGGAATCGACCTTATCAATGAGACAGTGACAAACTACCTGGTGAGTAATCTAACTCATTAAAGGATCCCGTGCACTAACTATTCACACCAATCTTTTTAAAGGTTTGGTAACTATTGATAAGGAATAGTTGAACAATATTGTCATTTTGGACCTGACTAATTAATCAATAGATCACACAACACGTATTTCTCCATCCATATTGCTTTACATTAACCCACCTAACCTTCAAAAGTGACCATTTATCAGCTTGTGTGAATTGGTGCTATGCTAGCATGCATTAGCGCAGGTAGTGGCGCCCACATAATAAAATAACACCCATCCTTTACTGTGCGTTTGATGTGCTGAAAGTAAAGCTAACGTGAAATGTACTGACGCCCATCATTCCCACATAATGGTAACGAACACAAGGGCTACACTTCATTCCTCACAAAGCATGTTGTGACTGTGATCTAATTCACCAGAGAAACACTGAAGTTGGTGACATAAAAGTCTTCATTCATTAAGACAAGAAAGCATGTTCCTGGTGACCCTCTCGTAGAGCCTCCCTAACTCAAATTACATCACATTTTTAGACCTTTAAGGCCAAAAAGATAGCAGGATGATTCAATACATTTTGAATAGTTCCAATGACTCAATATTTTGAGTGGACAATGTTTCCTTTGAACTACATATCTCCAATGGGAGATACCTCCAAATGTTCAAATACTTTTGCTGGGACAAAGTAATTCACTAGATGGCTGTAAAGCTTCTGAGGGCAGAGATCCCAGACACCCAAAATTAATGCTGCCAGGGCTGATTCTTGAGTATACAACTATCCCAGCTATTGATTGATCGACAATACCTGTGACCATGTTTGATGTACCGAGTGACATACATCATCAGTCTGGTCTGCAAGCTTCCTTGAACTCAGTCACAATGGTGCAAATAACGTGGCCAATGTTGCCTGGTTTGATGTAGACCAGCTAACATAACCCCATTTTTTAATGTTTGGCTGATGCATACAAGAATGCCTCATGGTCATTTCACTTTACAAAGTATAACTCTGAGCATCCAGCCCCCGTTATGGGTTCAGTTGGCAAAAGTGTTTGCAGAGCTGTGTACTTTTAAATCCAACTGATGCTGCTTGCAATTTACTTTAAGAACTGAAGACTGGTTCTTGTTTGAATTAATATCTACTATATTCACATAATTCCATAACTCCAGAATAATCCCTAACAAAGCAATGAGCAGCAGGGCACTGAGGAGTGTGGTAGAACAGAGGGATCTGGGAATACAGATCCATAATTCCTTGAAAGGTGTCATAGGTAGATAGGGTAGTAAAAACTTCTTGGCACATTGGCCTTCATAAATCAACGTATTGAGTACAGGAGTTGATATGTCATGATGAAATTGTATAAGACATTGCTGAGGCCTAATTTGCAGTATTGTGTGTAGTTTTGGTCACCTATCTGCAGGAAAGATGTAAACAAGATTGAAAGAGTGCAGAGAAAATTTACGAGGTTGTTGCTGGGACTGGAGGACCCGAGTCACAGGGAAAGGTTGAATAAGTGAGGACTTTATTCCCTGGTTCATAGAAGATTGAGAGGATATTTGATTGAGGTATACAAAATTATGAAGGGTAGCCAGAAAGTGGTGAATCTGGGGAATTCTTTACCACAGGCAGCTGTGGAGGCCAAACCTTTATACATACTTAAGGCAGAGGTTGATTCTAGATTGGTCAGGGCATGAAGGGATATGGGGAGAAAGCAGGAGATTGGGGCTGAGAGGAAAATTGGATCAGCTATGATGAAATGACGGAGCAGACTCGATGGGCCAAATGGCCTAAACCCACTCTTATGGTTGTATGGCATAGATAGCGTAAATGAAAGCGGGCTTTTTCCACTGAGGTTGGGTGAGACTACAACCAGAGTTCATGGGTAAATGGTGAAAGGTTAAATGTTTATATGGAAAATGGGGAGGAACTTACTGACTCAGAGGACGGTGAGAGGGTGGAACGAGCTGACGGTGCACATGGTGGATGTGGATTCGATTTCAACATTGAAGAGAAACTTGTACAGGGAGGGGTATGGTCTGAGTACAGCTCAGTGGAACTAGGCAGATTAATGGTTTAGCACAGAAAGGGTATGCTGAAGGGCTTGTTTCTGTGCTGTAGTGTTCTATGACTTTATGACCATAAGACATAGGAGCAGAATTAGGCCATTTGACCCATTGAATCTGCATCATCATTCTATCATGGCTGATTTATTATCCCTCTCAACCCCTTTCTCCTGCCTTCTCCCCATAACGTTTGATGTCTTTACTGATCAACCTCCACTTTAAATATATGCAGTGACTTGGCCTCCTCTGCTGCCTGTGGCAATGAATTCCTCAGATTCACCATCCTCTGGCTCAAGAAATTCCTCCTCATTTCTATTCTAAAACCTGTGCCCTCTGGTCCTAGATTCCCTCGCTATAGGAAACATCCTCTCCACATCCACTCTATCTCGGCCTTTCAATATTCAGTAGGCTTCTTGAGATCCCCTTTCATACTTCTAAACTCTAGTGAATACAGGCTCAGAGCCATCAAACTCTCCTCATACATAGGATAACATCAAGATATAGGAGGGAGGGAGGGAGGCAGGGATGTGTAAAGGCATCCGTTAGTCTTGCGAGACCGTGGATCTGCACCTGGAAAGTCTTCACTCTCCAGGGCGCAGGCCTGGGCAAGGTTGTATGGAAGACCAGCAGTTGTCCATACTGCAGGTCTCCCCAGCTTGGCACCAGTGTCGTCGCAGAGCAATGTGTGATTAAGTGCCTTGCTCAAGGACACAACACGTCCCCTCGGCTGGGAATGTGTGTGTATATATGATATCATGCTGGGAGGAGAGGTTGGACCTTGTGTTGCAGGGTTGTGGCATATGATGGGGTGTGCCTGCAGGTCAAGTGGAACACCTTCTGCTCAGATCTAATGCTAAAAAGGTGCTCATCTTTTTCAGCCAATTATCACAGCCCTGACACGGGGAAATTTAACTGGTAGAGTCAGTTTTGAAACAGAGCTAAAGTATGAAACATCAGTCTTATTGTATTATTTAAATAGACCAACCTCAAAAAAAACCCAGGTTTTTCACCCTGTCTGAATAAAAATTATCCTGAAAGTCCAGCCACAATACCACCCATGGAAACTGAAATTTTGTCAGTTAGGTATGTAATTTATAATTTTATTTTTAAGCCTAACAAAACAATGCACAGTTGCCAATTGTGTTCTTTGTCATTTGTAGGGTTTTCTGTCGATTGGAGCAGATTTACACTTTTACAAAGGCCTGAGGGAGGTAATTAATAAGAACGTACAGCAACTTCCCCCAAACAACTCAACTCTTCCTAAGTAGAAGAAGGCTGTGAAGAATAGTAACTTCTGTACCATGTATGAAGACTGACAGCAGTATTCTACTTACCTGTTAACTAATGTTATATTTTATTAGCCGAACACTGGCTGTATGGAATCTTTTCACTTTGTATTATTAAGACTTTGCGAGAGTGTAGAATCAAACATTTCAAGCTGAAAGTACACTGAAGGTCAGATTGGTGGTTTAAGTGCAACAACTGTTTGTTCCTTGTCATTGTGTTCTTGCAGAGTTTGCACTATTGAATCTATGAGCTGCTGTCAAGTAAAACTACACCACAGTCTGAAAGAGAGGGGAAAATACTACTGCAAAACCTTGGGCACATCCTGAACTACAGCTAACAAGCTAACATATGATTGTAGATTACAAGTGGCAACGCATGGCTCATAAATATTTTTCTTCCCCCAATCATTTAAAGTTATCATTCCTTGATCCCAGACTTGAAGGGTGGGGGAGGTTAGCAATGGTGGAATTACTCTGTGGTATAAACAGCTGTCCCACTCCCACTCATTATGTCCATAATATGTACTTAATGATCTCCCCATTCTCATCATGAGATGCACAAACTGAAGGTAGTAACATACCCAGCAACTGACACTCCTGCAGTTTGATAGAAGTGGGTCTACTCATTCAATAGAATTGTGGCCAGCCAAACACAAAGACTGTACGTGATTAGTGGAGCCTGTCCTTTTTGTATAGGCCATTTGCAGATTACACCAGGAACCATGGAAATGACCTCCATTCAAATCTTTAGATCCATACATGCCATTTTCCAATCTGCACCAATAAACTCTGCTTTATTCCCTATGGAAAGGCTTTCAGTAATGAACGCATTATACTGACAGTAGATTCCTCCGTTTAGTCAAAATTGCCATTTGTTCATCTTTTGTCTCACTTATACAGTATATCATAGAGTCATAGAGCATTACAGTACAGAAACAGGCCCTTTGGCCCATCTAATCCATGCCAACCTTATTTTCTGCCTAGCCCTATCTACCCTCAGCCAGACCATAGTCCTCCATAACCCTCCCATCCATGCACCTGTCCAAACTTCTCTTAAATGTTGGACCCAGGGCAGCTCCATTTTGCCTACCATCTGAACAGATCTATAGCAGGTGCCATTTCATTTGCATTTCGCTCAGCTCTGGAGCACCTAGCAATAAAGATGCATACATCACGATGTTCTTTATCGGTTACAACTCAACATTCAGCACTATCGTCCCCTCGAAACTTCAAGACCTGGGCTTCAATAATGCTCAGATTCTCAGTGCTAGGTTCCTAAAAGTGAGGTGTGTTAGACAACTGAGCATTTGCAATTTGTGCACGATATTAGCACCTGTCACCTCTGTACCTATCTTGACCAATTGTGCATATTGTTCCCCTCTCTCCATTCTCAAAATGGGAGAACGCCAATACCTGGCCATCAGTTGCCTCTCAGTCCCCCACACCAACCATGCATTGCCTCCCCGAATCCCACACCAGTTATCGCTGCCTTTCCATTCCCCACAGAAGACAACTCCCGCCAACTCAAGTGCCAGATAGGGAACAGAGCTAAAACTGCTCAAACTCGTGTCACTCAGACTGTAGCACATTGTAAAGCCTGTCATTAAACCAAGGTCTCAAAGATCATTGGAAACTAACTAAGGAGACTATTGAAAACCACTTCAGCTAATACTGGACCTGGTCTGGTGTGGCATATTGTCAGAGGGATTGTGTATTCCGAGCAAGAATACTTGTGCTGGTTAGTAAATATGAGAGTGATACTTCATGTGATGGTGATCATGGGCTAAAATCTTAAAAGAATGTTCTTAAGGATTAGGATTAAATGCTCCACATCATTGATGCTTGTGAGCTGAATATTCTGTTGTGAACAGCACTGGTGAATTAAATCCTCCCTGTAAATGATTCAATACGTAAATATACCTTGTAATGGTACCACAGCAGTAGATATTTTCTGCCGTGGTCCCTGTAATGCTGCTGGATGAATAATCAGAAGTATTGGATTATAGAGAATGCCAGTTTAGGTGTAGTCTATATAGTAATGACTCGTGCAGTTCATCAGTGTGTTGATCAAATATAACGATGCACCTTTGTATGTTAATGCACTCATCTTTTCATCAAGAATACAACCATATTGTACAACGTGGAATAAATATTATAATGATATCTCAGTGCTTGGGTAAACATTATGTCACAGGTGATGTCAGTAATCCATCCTGTCCCAAAAGAATCTCTAGAGGATTGGGAAGATTTTTATACTTAGTGGCCACTTTATTAGGTACATCTGTACACTTGCTTACTAGTGCAAATATCTAAATATCTAATGTAACAGCAACTCAATGCATAAAAGCATGAGGGGTTCAGTTGTTGTTTAGACCAAACATTAGGAGGAGAAGGTATGTGATCTCAGTGACTTTGACTGTGGAATGATTGTTACTGCCAAATAGGGTGGTTTGAGTATCTCAGAAACTTCTGAACTCCTGGGATTTTCACACACAACAATCTCTAGAATTTACAGAGAATGGTGCAAAAACCAAAAAAAAAAATTCAGTGAGTGGCAGTTCCGTGGGTGAATTCCGACTGATTTTTCAGGCAAGATTTTCTCTTAAGGAAACTATGCAGACTTTGGCCTACAGTGCCTATAAAAAGTATTCATTCCCCTTGGAAGTTTTCAAGTTTTATTGTTTTACAACATTGAATCACAGTGATTTGATTTGGCTTTTTGACACTGATGAACAGAAAAAGAATCTTCTGTGTCATAGTGAAAACAGATCTCTACAAAGTGAACTAAATTAATTACAAATATGAAATACAGAATAATTGATTGCATAACTATTCACCCCCTTCAAGTCAGTATTTAGTAGATGCACTTTTGGCAGCAATTACAGCCTTGATTCCGTGTGGATAGGTTTCTATCAGCTTTGCACATCTGGACACTGCAATTTTCCCCCTTTCTTCTTTATAAAACTGCTCAAGCTCTGTCGGATTGCATGGGGATCACAAGTGAACAGCCCTTTTCAAGTCTAGCAACAAATTCTCAATTGGATTGAGGTCTGGACTCTGACTTGGCCACTCCAGGGTATTAACTTTGTTGTTTTTAACCCATTCCTGTGTAACTTTGGCTTTACACTTGGGGTCATTGTCTTGCTGGAAAACAAGTCTTCTCCCAAGTTGCAGTTCTCTTGCAGACTGCATCAGGTTTTCCTCCAGGATTTCCCTGTATTTTGCTGCCTTCATTTTACCCTCTACCTTCACAAACATTCCAAGGCCTGCTGCAGTGAAGCATCCCCACAGCAGGATGCAGCCACCACCATGCTTCATGGTAGAGATGGTGTGTTTTTGATGGTGGCTTACACCAAACATAGCGTTTAGTCTGATGGCCAGAAAGCTCAATTTAGGTTTCATCAAACCATAGAACCTTCTTCCAGCTGACTCCAGAATCTTCCACATGCTTTCTGGCAATCTCTAGCTGGGATTTCATGTGAGTTTATTCAACAGTGGCTTTCTCATTGCCACTCTCCCATAAAGCTGTGACTGGTGAAGCAGCCGGGCAATAGTTGTCTGTGCAGTCTCTCCCATCTCAGCCACTGAGCTTGTAACTCCTCCAGAGTCATCATATTCTTTACAGCTATGTCGTATCCTTTCTATTTTTTGATGATTGACTTAACTGCACTCCAAGGGACATTTAGTGACATGAAAATTTTCTTGTATCCATCTCCTGACTTATGCTTTTTAATAACTTTTTTGTAGTATTGCTTGGAGAGTTCTTTTGTCTTCATGGTGTGGTTTTTTTGCCAGTATACTGACTCACCAGCAGTTGGGTCATCAAATACAGGTGTATTTTTACTACAATTAATTGAAGCACCATGACTTTACACAGGTCTCCAAAAACAGATCTCCATTTAACTAATATGTGACTTCTAAAATCAATTGGCGGCACCAGTGATATTTTGTGTGTCATATTAAAGTGGGGGGGGGGAGAGTGAATAATTATGCAATAAATTATTTTGTGTTTCATATTTGTAATTATTTTAGATCACTTTGTAGAGATCTGTTTTCACTTTTGACACAAAAGAGTCTGTTTCTGTTGATCAGAGTCAAATAAAGCCGAACTAAATTCACTGTGATTCAATGTAAAGCAATAAAACATGAAAACTTCCAAGGGGGTAAATATTTCTTATAGGCACTATATATTATCATGTGCCTCCAGTACCCCCAAACCACATAATTAACAATCAACTCCAACATCTTCCCAACAACTGAGGCTAGGCTAACTGGCCTATAATTTCCTTTCTTCTGCCTCCCTCCCTTCTTGAAGTGTGGAGTGACATTTGCAATTTTCCAGTCCTCCGGAACCATTCCAAGATCTAATAATTCTCGAGAAAGATCATTACTAATGCCTCCACAATATTTTCAGCTACCTCTTTCAGAACCCTGGGGTGTATTCCATCTTGTCCAGTTGAGTCATCTACCTTCTGATCTTTCCCAGTTTCCCAAGTACCTTCTCCCTAGTAATAGCAACTGCACTCACATCTGCCCCCAGGAGCGTTCAAACTTCCAGCATACTGCTAATGTGTTCCACAGTGAAAACAGATGCAAAGTACTTATTCAGTTTGCCCGCAATTTCCTTGTCCCCCATCACTACCTCTCCAGGGTCATTTTCCAGTAGTCTATTCTATTCTTGCCTCCCTTTTACTCTGCTGGACCACCTGCCTGTAAGCTCACCTCATAAATCTGTGGAGAAGGAGGGAACCTTTGACTCCACCAAACTCCCATTGCAGTGCCACAACTTAGCCATTGCTTTCAGTAAAAGGGAGGCCAGCACCCTGCAACCTCAGAGACCACAAGAACGTGTGATTGACCACCTCCTGGGTGCCACCCCTCCCCAAGGTTGTCTGGTCTCCCTCTCCCTTCCTGAGACCCAGGCCATGAATGACATCGCCAAAGTGCTACAGGATGGCTTAATTAGACCATCCCAGTTCCTACCAGTGCAGGATTCTTCTTTGTCAAAAAGAAAGATGGGGGTCTCCATCCCTGCATCAACTACCATGGACTCCACAAAATCACCATTAAGAACCACTACCCTCCCCTCTTGATGGATATTGCATTTGAAACACTTGTGTAACCCAGTGTCATGGTCCGGTCCGTGAAGTCCGCATTCCGGTTTACGGTCCAGTCCATCGACCCTTGCTCCAGGTTTTCCTGTCTACCCTGTTTCTGTTCCTGTTGAGCACTAATTGAGCCAGCTGATGCTCGTTGGGGCTGGCTGCATAAATACCTCCAGAGACCAGGGCGTAGCTGCTGGATTGTTCTTGTCCTTACTCCTTGTATCCCTCCCCCTGCCTTCTGTTTCTTCGCCTGAGGCCTTGCCTTGTCTTGCTGGTAACTCTCGCCTCACCTGAAGCTCTTGTCTCGCCTTGCCTTGCCTGAAGCCTTGCCTTGTCTTGCTGGTAACTCTTGCTTCGTCTCTCCTGAGATCTTGTCCTGGAGCCACTATGTACCTAGCTCCCTTTCTGTCCCTTGCCTCCGCCAGGTAAGTCAGGCTGTCTTGCCATTACCCTGCGGGGTGGTTCTGTCCCTTCCTGTCCCTTGCCTCCATCGGGTAAGCCAGGCTGTCTTGCCGTTACTCTACGGTTGGTTCTGTCCCTTGCCTCTGCCGGGTAAGTCAGGCCATCTTGCCGTTACCCTGGGGTTGGTTCTGTCCCTTCCTGTCCCTTGCCTCTGTCGGGTAAGCCAGGCCGTCTTGCCGTTACCCTACGGTTGGTTCTGTCCCTTCCCTCCGCTGGGTAAGTCAGGCCGTCTTGCCATTACCCTGCGGTTGGTTCTGTCCCTTCCTGTCCCTTGCCTCTGTCGGGTGGAGTATCGCGCCCTGCCCAGGAGGAGCTTCAAGACCCCAAGCCTCGAGCCTCACCCCAAGCCATGCTTCAAGACCCCTAGCCTCAAGTCTCTAGTCTCAAGTCCCTGGTCTCCAGCCTCGCCCCAGGTCCCTGGTCTCAAGCCTCACCTCAAGTCTGAAGATTCCAGCCTCGTCTGGCCTGCCAGCCAAGTCACGTCCTTGCCTAGTTCTGGAGTCCGAGCCAGAGGCAAGACCCAGGTTCTGGGTCCTTGTCCAGTCTCTGGCTTGGAGTCCAAGCCCGGGCTCCTAGCTCTCTTGTCCAGTCCTGTTCCGGGCATTTCAGTTTTTGAGTCCATGTCCTAGCCCTCACCCTGCATTCTAGTCCTGACCCTAGTACTTCAGTGTCTGTGTCTTGCACTTGAGTCCGTTCCCAGCCACCCCCGTATGACACTCAGATCTTCACCAACTGTATGTATAGAGCACATAGAACCAGATCCACATCCACCAGGGAGATGAATGAATAAGCAAGATGATGCTGGTAAACCACAGCGACATGTTGTGGGCAGCTTATAAAATTTCCAAATATACTTCTTTTGAACCACTCTCACTGCAACCTGCAGCCTGTAATTTCCATTTAAGAAACATAATTTTAAACAGACTTAACAGACTAGTGAATTCCCCGATCTTCTGAAGAAGTCAGCAGACTTAATTCTAAGGCATGCTTTAAGCAGATGAAAGTAGATCACCACAGCTGAAAGAGAGGGAGGAGGGGAAGTCTCCAAGCCAGGCTAAAACAAAGGGGCATGAAATTTCTACCCAGCATTTTGGTATCAAATATACAGTTGCTGGAGAACAAGATTGAGGACCTAAGGGCAAAATTGCTGTATTGGAGGGAAATGAGAAAATGCTGCATTCTTTGTTTCATGGATACATGGCTCATTTCAGACATGCCAGCTATGTCAGTAAATCTCGAGGACTTCTCAATATAAAGGTTGGACTGGACTGCTGATTCAGAGAAGGTAAAAGGTTGGGGTCTGTGCTTCATGAAAAAGTCTCTGTGGTACTCAGACACAGCGGTCTTGTTGCACTCTTGTTCCCCTGACCTGGGACATCTAATAATTAAGTGCCAACCGTTCTACTTACCAATCAAGTTCTCATCTGTGATCTTGACCACAGTTTACATACCACCAAAGGCCAATATTAAGCAGGAACTAGATGTATTGAGGGTCACCATCAGCAGACAAGAAACAGCCTAGCACAATGCCTTTCAAATCATTGTCGGGGAACTCAATCAGGCTTGTTTGAAGAAATCTCTGCCCAGTTACCATCAGCATATAACCTGTAGCATCAGGGGTCCCAGAACAATTTGGAATACCTACTATTCCATGCCTAAACTGCATTTTGGGAAATCTGATCACTTGGTTAATCTTCTCCTACCTGTATACAGTCAGAGACTAAAGAGCAAGGCTCAAGAGATAAGGACAACAAAGGGGCAGTCATTGGAGGCAGAGGAGTGGCTACGGGATTGCTTCAAGTCAGTGAATTGGATGGTGTCCAAGAATTCATCAGAGGATCTGAACCAATACACCACAGATGTCGTGAACTTCATAAAAACAGTTGTAGATGAGTGTGTCCCCACAATATCATTCCCCAACCGGAAGCCCTGTATGAACCATGAGATCCACTATCTGCTGTGGGTTTTATAAACACAGTATTCCAAAGTTCAAGTTCAAAGTAAATTTATTATCAAAGTACATATAATTTTAATCACAACTCTCATCCACAGTTCTTTGTTCACTCATTGAACCAGCCAACCTCAAACTGCTGCTTCTAGCTTTCAGTTACCTTGTTGCTGGTCATGTGAAGCATCTGTTCTCCCTTGCTTTGTGGTCCACCGTGGCTTATTATTTTGCAGTTTATTAGTAAAATATAATTTACTGCTTAATTGTCTGTGCTGCTTTGCTTCCGGGTCAAGCCTCCTCTCCATTTCCTGACAATGAGAAGCAGAAGGGAGCTGGTCAAATGTTATGCCCATTTCACCTATGGCTCACAAGTGTGCTGCTAAGGTCCGTGAGAGCCCAGAAGGAAATACTATTTAAAGTTTGAAGTAAATGCATTATCAAAGTACATATATGTCATCACATACTACCCTGAGATTAATTTTCTTGCAGACATTCACAGTAAAAACAAAAAAAAACAACAGAATTAATAAAGAGGAGAGGCTGTACTTGATCTGGTATTGGGAAATGAACCTGGTCAGGTGTCAGGACTCTCAGTGGGAGAGCATTTTGGAGATAGTGATCACAATTCTATTCTCCTTTACCATAGCATTGGAGAGGGATAGGAAGAGACAAGTTAGGAAAGCGTTTAATTGGAGTAAGGGGAAATATGAAGCTCTCAGGCATGAACTTGGAAGCATTAATTCGGAACAGATGTTCTCAGGGAAATGTATGGCAGAAATGTGGTAAATGTTCAAGGAATATTTGTGTGGCGTTCTGCATAGGTACATTCCAATGAGACAGGGAAAGGATGGTAGGGTACAGGAACTATGGTGTACAAAGGCTGTTGAAAATCTAATCAAGAAGAAAAGCTTACGAAAGGTTCAAAAAACTAGGTAATGATAGAGATCTAGAAGATTATAAGGCTAGCAGGAAGGAGCTTAAGAATGAAATTAGGAGAGCCAGAAGGGGCCATCAGAAGGCCTTGGTGAGCAGAATTAAGGAAAATCCCAAGGCATTCTACAAGTATATGAAGAGCAAGAGGATAAGACGTGACAGAATAGGACCAATCAAGTGTGACAGTGGAAAAGTGTGTATGGAACCGGAAGAGATACTTAATGAATACTTTGCTTCAGTATTCACTACGGAAAAGGATCTTGGCATTTGTAGGGATGACTTACAGTGGATTGAAAAGCTTGAGCATATAGACATTAAGAAAGAGGATGTGCTGGAGCTTTTGGAAAGCATCAAGTTGGATAAGTCTCCTGGACCTGATGAGATGTACCCCAGGATACTGTGGGAGGTTGAGGGAGGAGATTGCTGAGCCTTTGGCAATGATCTCTGCATCATTAATGGAGACGGGAGAGGTTCCAGAGGATTGGAGGGTTGCAGATGTTGTTCCCTTATAGACCAGTGAGTCTTACTTCAGTGGTTGGTAAGTTGATGGAAAAGATCCTGAGAGGCAGGACTTATGAACATTTGGAGATGCATAATATGATTAGGAATAGTCAGCATGGCTTTGTCAAAGGCAGGTTGTGCCTTACGAGCCTGAATGAATTTTTTGAGGATGTGGCTGAACACATTGATGAAGGTAGAGCAGTAGATGTAGTGTATATGGATTTCAGCAAGGCATTTAATAAGGTACCCCATGCAAGGCTTATTGAGAAAGTAAGGAGGCATGGATCCGAGGGGGCCTTGCTTTGTGGATCCAGAATTGGCTTGCTCACGGAAGGCAAAGTGTGGTTGTGGACGGGTCATATTCTGCATAGAAGTCAGTGACCAGTGATGTGCTTCAGGGATCTGTTCTGGGACCCCTTCTCTTCATGATTTTTATCAATGACCTGGATGAGGAAGTGGAGGGATGGGTTAGTGAATTTGCTGATGAAGCAAAAGTTGGGGGTGTTGTGGATAGTGTGGAGGGTTGTCAGAGGTTACAGCGGGATATTGATAGGAGCAAAACTGGGGCTGAGAAGTGGCAGATGGAGTTCAACCCAGATAACTGTGATGTGATTCATTTTGGTAGGTCTAACATGATGGCAGAATATAGTATTAATGGTAAGACTCTTGGCAGTGTGGAGGATCAGAGGGATCTTGGGGTCTGAGTTCATAGGACACTCAAAGCTGCTGCTCAGGTTGATTCTGTGGTTAAGAAGGCATACAGTGTATTGGCCTTCATTAACCATGGGATTGAGTTTAAGAGCCGAGAGGTAATGTTACAGCTATATAGGACCCTGGTCAGACCCCAGTTGGAGTACTGTGCTTAGTTCTGGTCACCTACTACAGAATGGATGTGGAAACTATAGAAAGGGTGCAGAGGAGATTTACAAGGATGTTGCCTGGATTGGGGAGCATGCCTTATAAGAATAGGTTGAGTGAACTTGGCCTTTTTTCCTTGGAGTGGTGGAGGATGAGAGGTGACCTGATAGAGGTGCATAAGATGATGAGAGGCATTGATCGTGTGCATAGTCAGAGGCTTTTTCCCAGGGCTGAAATTGCTAACACGAGAGGGCGCAGTTTTAAGGTGCTTGGAAGCAGGTGCAGAGGAGATGTCAGGGGTAAGTTTTTTAGGCAGAGAGTGGTGAGTGCATGGAATGGGCTGCCAGCAACGGAGGTGGAGGTGGATACGATAGGGTATTTTAAGAGACTTCTGGATAGGTACATGGAGCTTAGAAAAATAGAGGGCTTTGAGTTACCCTAGGTAACTTCTAAAGTAAGTACATGTTCGGCACAGCATTGTGGGCCAAAGGGCCTGTATGGTGCTGTAGGTTTTCTACGTTTCTAAAAAACTACACACACAGATGAACAACAACTAATGTGCATAAAAAGATAAAGTGTGCAATTACAAAAAAGAACAAATAATAATATGTAAATAATATTGAGAACATGAGTTGTTGAGTCCTTGAAAGTGAGCCTATAGGTTGTACAATTAGCTGTGTTGAGGTGAGTGAAGCTGTCCACACTTGTTCAGTTACCTGATGGTTAAATAGTAATAACTGTTCCTGAACCTAGTGGTGTTATGGTAGATAACCTGGTGGATTACAGGTTCAAGAGGGAAGAAGGAGAAACTAGGAAGCTGGAACAGGAAGTCAATAAGATGGAAGATTATAAGAAAGTGTGATGGGTAATTGCTTACCTGCACGCCACTTCCCTGCAGGATCCCCACACACTATGATACCCTTAACACCCAAAAAAACCTATTAGTCTCTGTCTTGAAATTACTCAGTGTCTTTGCCTCCCATTCTTGGGTAGAGAATTCCAGAGAGAGGCCGGAATTTTGGGGTGAAAAAATCTTTTCTCATCTCAGTCATGAATGGCTGAACCTTTAATTTGATGTTGTGCACTCTGGGTGTAGGCAGCTCAGCCAGGAAAATATTGCTCTGTATCTCCCAGAAAAAAATGTGAACTTTTCAACAAAATCACCTCTTTCTTTCTAAACCAAAGGTTCCCAACCATTTTTATGCCATGGAGCCTTATCATCAACTGAGGGGTCTGTGCACCCCGGGTTGGGAACCCCTGTTCTAAACCCTGACTAAGGAAAAATGGAGACTCGAAAATTTGCAGATGCTGGAAATCCAAAGCAACACACATAAAATGTTCCTGGAGGAGATCAGCAGGTCAGGCAACATCCTGATGAAGGTTTTGGCCCAAAATGTCGACTATTTACTCTTTTCCATAGATGCTGCCTGACCTACTGAGTTCCTCCAACACTTTGTTTGCGTTGCTAGGGAAAAATGGAATTGGGATCAGTGAACAGATCACATCGCTCTCCAAGCTCAGGTTACTGTGTCAAATGCTGTGACTTTTAAGGAAACCCTGGGAAACCATATCTATGGAGTTCCCATCAAACTTATAGCAAATATGGAGCCACCAAGTAAGACATTCCAAAAGAAAATCTCTGATGGTCTGCATCAGATGGACAGTGTAAAGCCCAAGTTAATCAACTTGGGATCATAAGCCCATTTGAAATCATAGATATATATATAAATAATTCATAAGGATATTTGAAGTCTGTTGTTTTTCACTTGGCAATGGAACTGATTTACTAACACCCTCATTTTGGGGTTGTAAAATATTTCGCGTCATGTTGAGGAAAATGTTGGGTAGAGGTGCTGTAGAAGAAACGTTGCTCTGTATACAACCCATCCCATTTTCTTTCAGAGTAGATCGCGTTTTACTCTTCTGCTTCTTTTCCGGGAGTCTTATCGAATGGTGTAAGTGAGAAATTTATACAGTACTGTATTGAACCAGCACTGTTTCTGCCCAGTGTTCAAAGGGACATTGTAGTGGGAGACGTACTCTGTATCACACCAGCTGTTTTTAATGGGACAGCATAAGAGTGCAGTTACTCTGCATCTAGCCATGTCCGAAAGTATTTGATAAGTTACACACATAAAAATTGCTGGTGAACGCAGCAGGCCAGGCAGCATCTATAGTCTACCAGACGAAGGGTCTCGGCCCGAAACGTCGACTGTACCTCTTCCTATAAATGCTGCCTGGCCTGCTGCGTTCACCAGCAATTTATATGTGTGTTGCTTGAAATTTCAGCATCTGCAGATTTCCTCGTGTTTGCGTATTTGATAAGTTATTAGGTTTCTGAAGTGATAGTGTTCCAATAGTCCAATGTTCTTATCTCTCAGGGTTATGGAAAATGTTACCAGTTTGAAACATTAAACATGGTGTAATGTGACCGGACCTCTTATTATGTTCTCATGAGGGAAATTTTACAGTATTACTCATCTGTAAGTTTCCAGCCCTCTGTTGGAACTCTTGACAAGAGCCTAGAGATTGCTTCTGAGGAACGAAGTGATTTAAGGAGCTGGCTGGCTGTGCTAATTCACATGCTGCGGTAGCAGGGGAGGGAACTGCCGATTCAACAAAGCGGGATCCTCAAGACTGATCTTTACCCTCTCAATAAGAAACATTTACAGATTGGTCCAAATATTTTCATACCGCTACAGCAGATGTGAACACGGGGAGCCGGCTAGTGAGCGTGAAAGCAACGTGCCGCTGCCAGTACCCCTCTGTGTGGTTTGAATGGTTGATGCCACAGTCGCTGGTTAATGTGTGGCTACTGCCAGTTCTTGTTGGACGCTGGGAAGCAGACAGTCCAGTCACAAGCTTCCAGCTCACAGCCAGAGGTGCCGATTGCCACAGGCACCTGCTCATCCCTCTCTGGATTCTGAGAAGTTCCTATTCTGCTATAGAGATGTCAGCGCAAGGGACATCCGGGAAGAGAAACTCCTGTAAGTAATACTGTAATCCACCCCTCCATTCCGTTGTATGTTATCAGTTTGCTGGGATCCAGAGGAAGGACAGGTCACTGGAAAGGAATGTGAGAAAAACAGCCAGATTTAAAGCATATCGGAGAAAGGGCTGACGCTGAGTCACTAGCTTCCAGCGTTTCACCCAAGATCTGAAGAGCTGGCTGTTATCAGTAATCTTGCAAAGAGGTGTATATTTTCAAACTCAAAAGTTTTGTGTCAGTGGGAGGGACCGGGACAAAACACTGACATGGTGTGTAACATGTTAGATCCTGTTATTCTATGTAAGATTTTTAAAGAGATATCCCTAATACTTTGCAGTAAATTAAGGAACCCCATCACCCAGTTCATGCCCTCTTCTTATTACAACCGTCAGGGAGGAGGTACAGGAACCTGAGGACACACACTCAACGTTTTAGGATTAGCTTTTACCCCATCCGCCATGAGATTCAGAACTGTCCATGAAACGATGAACACCACCTCACTATTTTTGCACTACTTAACTGTATATATATTCTTAGTAATTCATGGTCTATTTTATATACTGGGCACTGTACTGCTGACCAAAACAACAAATTTCACAATATATGTTAATGATAATAACATTGATTCTGATTCTAAATGAACATTACACCGAATCAAGACAAAACACAGTATGTAGTGTGGGGCTATTGTAACCAGATATTTAGGAAAGATGTAAGGGTTTTAGTAAAGATTATTTAAATAATTTCTGTGATGAGTCTGTAGCTCTGTGAGTTCAGTGGGGACGGGGTTGTTCTTGGAACTACTGAAATTATGGGATGTGATACAGCTACTTGAAATCAGGAAGGGTATAGACAGAGATGATGGAATAAAGCTGTCTCCATTGGGCAAAGGGTTAATGAAATGGGGGACATAGACTCAATGGCTACTTTATTTGGTACTGGAGTGGAACACGATGTGGTCTTCTACTGCTGTAGCCCATCCACTTTAAAGATCGACATGTTGTGTGTTCATTGATGCTTTTCTGCACACCACTGTTGTAACACATGGTTCTCTGAGTTATTGTCATCTTCCTGTCAGCTTGAACCAGTCTGGCATTTTCCTCTGACCTCTGACCTCTCTCATTAACAAGGCATTTTCACCCACAGAACTGCTACTCACTGGATGATTTCTGTTTATCACAACATTCTCTGTAAACGCTAGAGACTGCTGTGCATGAAAATCCCAGGGGATCAGTAATTTCTGAGATACTCAATTCACCCTGAATGGTGCCAACAATCATTCCACAGTCAAAATTAGTTAGATGACATTTCTTCCCCATTCTGATGTTTGGTCTGAACAAAAACTGAACCTCTTGACTAAGTCTGCATGCTTCCATGCACTGAGTTCAAAGTTCAAAGTAAATTTATTATCTAAATACATATATGCCACCATATACAACCCTGATTCATTTTCTTGCAGGCATACTCTGTAAATCCAAAAACTATGGTAGAATCAATGAAAGACTGCACCCAAAAAGGCAGACAATTGATTTGCAAAAAACAACAAATTGTGCAAATACAAAGAGGAAAAAAGTAATAATAATAATTATTAATTAATTAATTAATATGCAATAAATATCAAGAACGTGAGATGAAGAGTCCTTGAAAGTGAGTCCATGGGTTGTCGGAACAGTTCGGTGATGGGCCAAATGAAGTTATTTCCACTGGATCAAGAACCTAGTGGTTGAGGGATAATAACTGATCCTGAAACTGGTGGTATGAGTTGTGAGGCTTCTGTACCTTCTTCCTGATGGCAGCAGTGAGAAGAGTACATGACCTGGGTGGTGAGGTCCCTGATGATGGATGCTGCTTTCCTGTGACAATGCTCCATGTAAATATGCTCAAGGTGGAGTGAGCCCTACCTATAATGGACTGGGCTATATCCACTACTTTTTGTAGGATTTTATGTCCAAGGGCACTGGTGTTTCCATACCAGGCAGTGACAGTCACAGTCATATTCATAGTCATACTTTATTGATCCCGGGGGAAATTGGTTTTCGTTAGTTGCACCATAAATAATTAAATAGTAATATGTAAATTATGCCAGGAAATAAGTCCAGGACCAGCCTATTGGCTCAGGGTGTCTGACCCTCCAAGGGAGGAGTTGTAAAGTTTGATGGCCACAGACAGGAATGACTTCCTGTGATGCCCTATGTTGCATCTCGGTGGAATGAGTCTCTGGCTGAATGCCCTCCTGTGCCCAACCTGTACATTATGTAGTGGATGGGAGACATTGTCCAAGATGGCATGCAACTTGGACAGCATCCTCTTTTCAGATACCACCGTCAGAGAGTCCAGTTTTATCCCCACAACATCACTGGCCTTATGAATGAGTTTGTTGATTCTGTTGGTGTCTGCTACCCTCAGCCTGCTGCCCCAGCACACAACAGCAAACATGATCGCACTGGCCACCACAGACTCGTAAAACATCCTCAGCATCGTCCGGCAGATGTCAAAGGACCTCAG
The DNA here is from genome assembly GCF_963921235.1 of Mobula hypostoma. NCBI lineage: Eukaryota > Metazoa > Chordata > Chondrichthyes > Myliobatiformes > Myliobatidae > Mobula > Mobula hypostoma. The sequence continues at coordinate 223,919,494 of NC_086098.1, forward strand.
TCTCCTCAGGAAATAGAGACAGCTTTGACCCTTCTTGTAGACAGCCTCAGTGTTCTTTGACCAGTCCAGTTTATTGTCAATTCATATCCCCAGGTATTTGTAATCCTCCACCATGTCCACACTGACCCCCTGGATGGAAACAGGGGTCACCGGTACCTTAGCTCTCCTCAGGTCTACCACCAGCTCCTCAGTCTTTTTCACATTAAGCTGCAGATAATTCTGCTCACACCATGTGACAAAGTTTCCTACCGTAGCCCTGTACTCAGCCTCATCTCCATTGCTGATGCATCCAACTATGGCAGATACAAGTCAATAAACTCTCCACCATACATCTATAGAAGACTGTCAAAGTTTGAGATGTCATGCCTTATCTTCGCAGACTTCAAAGGAAGTATAGGTGCTTCTATGCTTTCTTGACATTTGCAGTTATGTGCTGGGCCCAGGATGGGTCCTCTGAAATGATAACACCAAGGAATTTAAAGTTACTGATCCTCTCCACCTCTAATCCCCCGATGAGGACTGGCTCATGGACCTCTCGTTTCCTCCTCCTGAAGTCAATAATCAGCTCTTTGGTCTTGCTGACATTGAGTGAGAGGTTGTCGTTGTGTCACCTCTCAGCCAGATTTTCAGTCTCCCTCCTGTATGCTGATTCGTCACCACCTTTGATTTGGCTAATTACAGTGGAGTCGTCAGCAAACTTAAATATGGCATTGGAGCTGTGCTTAGCCCCGCAGTCATAGTGTAAAATGAGTAGAGCAATGGGGCTAAGCACATAGCCTTCTGGTACACCTATGCTGCCACATGATTGGCTGATTCGATGTTTGCATTAATGAACATGTGTACAGGTGTACATAGTAAAGTGGTCACTGAGTGTAGAATGAAGGTTGTTGGCAAAAAGAAACAAAAGCAACCTGAGATAGTGTTTCTGTGCAATGGATAACCAGGCTCCAGAATGCATTACTGGGGTAAGTAGTGGAGGCAGGTTCAATTGTAGAATTCCTAAAGGGAGATCCTGCTTCTCCCATTATATCTTATCCACTCCTCTTTGAATCTAAGCCTCACTAATACAGCCAATTGTGCTACAACACGCATTTTCAAAATGCAAATTTGGATGTAGCGTTTGATGAATCAGGCAACACTGTATTACGTGGGTCAAATTAGAGAATTAGAGAATCATTTGAGTGTTACTTTGGAAAGTGAAGTTTGTCTTGGGGAAATAAAACTGCTTCCATGTAACATCCCCGCAGTAATCAATTATCATTATCACTAAAGAACACTGGCTGCTAGTCTCATCCTGTTGATACTTGTGTAAGGATACATTATTAAACAATGCAACATACAGACTTTAGTATGCTTAGTTTGAAGTAATAAAATAAATTTATAGCTTAGAAAAACACCTATATTTTTGAAAAGTAACTTTTTCATTGTAAGTCTGAAACTCTCAAATTGCTTACCGTATTCCCCTTGACATAATTTTTTATCACAACCTTTTCAAAATGAGTTAATTTTTAGAAGAGCAAATATTGCATTACAGCAGATGACAAAGTGAGGTAGATACACAATGACAAATTTCCAGTGAAATAAAACATCCAGCAGTGATCCATATGAGACTATAGAGTGGCAATGAAGAATGGTAAGGCTGAAGGAAAGCAGAAGCAAATGACCATAGAATTTGATAAAGCTAATTAGCAAGAAACGTATAAAATACTGCATAAGATTCTGAAAATATAAGTAAAAGAGTAGAAAAAATAAATGTGGTTCTACAGACCAGTGACAGAACCAATCATAATCAAGTTTCAAGTTTAATTATCATTCAACTATACATGAGTATAGCCAAACAAGAGTGTTCCTCTGTGACCAAGGTGCAAAACATATTACCAACAGCACACAGCACATAGCAGGAATAGTTATGATTTCAGAAAAACAAGTCCGAGTTCTCCTGATCCAGCTTGTTCTTCCACCAAGCAAACACCGGAGGGCAGCACTCTGAGAAGGGGCCAGCCCCCAGCCCAGTATGAAATGCAGCGCATACATCCACCTCTCCCCTTTGCTGGTGACTGCCAACAAGTGACTCTGAGACACTGTGGGCCTTGTCTGCGTAACAACCAAGGCAATGCAGCTCCCTCACCGCCAGTCTCGCCAATAAACCTGTGAAATGGGCTTGCAGTATTCTACACAACCAATGTCCAGCAGGGTCTTGCATTCACAATAAAAACAATAAGGGGGATTAATGAAATGGCTGAGGCATTATATCTAATATTTTGCAAAAGATACAACTCTAACATAATTGTAGGGGAAACAATCAATAGTCTAAGGACAGTGAAGTACTTAAAATCATTAAATCACTGTAGAGAAAATACTGGAAAAATTAAGGGTACTAAAACCAAATAAATCCCTGATTCAGATGGCCTATGTCCCAGATTTCTAAAAGCTGAAATATTGATGTCTTCCAACATTCCTAAAAATCTGAAACAGTTCCAGTAGCTTTCAAGATAGCAAGATAACATTTTCTTCTTAGGGAAGAAGAGAGAAAGAGTCTGGGGAATAGTAACCCATGCAATCTGGTAACCGTGCTTGCAAACATTGGAATTCTTCATTAAGGATGCAGTAAGTCAAAATATGATCAGGGAATATTTATGAAGATATTGAGGATGCAACTAGATATGGGGGGGGGGGAACAATGGAAGTAAAATATCTGCATTTTCAAGGGGCACTTGTTAATTTTCAGGCTGAAGCTGCTACTTATAATAGAGGCTGAAAAAAGTTATAAATATTATCAGAATTGCAGAGTGGTTACAGCTTTGGAAACTGAGATTGGGAACAAATGGTTTGGTTGCAGGCTGTGAACAGTTTTAGCCTCTGTACCTTGTAATCAGCATGGATTTAATAGGCTGATCATTGGCGGGAGGCGGCAAGGATGGAGGACTTCTGCCAAATATTGAAAGCTTGAGGCCCATATTCATCAAGAGGTGAACTCATTGAAGCACACAGGAGAGGGTCTAGTAGGTTGGATGTCAATAAGCTGACTGACCAGTAAGCAGGCATCATCACAGAACAAAATAAAGAGAAATTTTGAGGATTGAATACCTTTGGAATTTTCTGCCTCAGGTGGCTGTAGATGCTCCATCATGGAGCACGCTCAAGACTAAGTTGAAGGGATTTTGAGCAGATGAAATGGAGATCATATTCAGTGGCAGAGCAGATTGGGAGGGAGTAAGAATGAATGGCCAATTTCTGCTCCGATTTCTTAGTTCTTATTGGCCGGGTCATGAGGATGAATGTTGTGGCAGAATATATAATTGCTGCAGCTGTTTGCCCATGATGTATCAAGGATGCTCAGTTCTGGGTTTCCAGGTTAGTGCTATCCCATTCACTTCAGTAACTCTGCTGCAGAGTATACTTAGTGTGGGCTTGGACACCTCACAACAAGATCAATTAGGTGGTCACTTCCAACAATATTACCATAAAGAGATGTACCTTGGGCAGGTAGGCAGATGAGAACGAGATCAGATAGATTTCTCTCCTGAGCAGTTTCCCTTAGCACTTGCACTGTGGTAGTTTTATTGCTGCATCCTATGGGACACTTGGTAATATTGAAATCTGCCATACAAAGACCGTTCTCCATCCTTGCTGATCTGTGCTTCTTCCCAGTGGGATTCAACATAGTGGAATACTGATTCAGCTGTTAAGGGAGAAGAGTAGGTGGTAATCTACAGGTTACCTCTCCTGACTCTAACCTATTATCATGGAACTGTTAATGTCAAGGTTTCTCAGCGCTACACCCTTCTGACTGTAGGCCAGTGTTTTCTCACCTCTGATGATAAGCACAGCTTAAGCACAATGACCATCAAACCTTAAATAATGTCCTGTGAATACAATTGTCAGGCTTCTGTGGAGGTCCCTCCAAATTTAGGCACAAGGTCCTAACGGTTAGTATGTGGGGTTTTCCAGGTCCATCTATTTGGTCTGCTCTTTTTTTTAAAAATCCAGATCCTGAATTGGTCTAAGTTTGGATTTGGAATTGTCAGATACAGGGAGATTCCTGGTCCCTTCCCCCTTAAATTGGAAAAGCATCCAAAAAGTCAATAGGATTTCTTGAAAAGGGAGAACATGGAGGACAAACACATTATCCCTCACTACCCAACCACCCACCCAATCTGCTCTGCCTGTGCCAGAGCCTGCAAGTCCCATATTGGCACACTCTCAGAACTCAAACAACAGGAGTGAACATAGAACAGCAGAGTACAAGCCCTCTGACCTACAATGTTGTGCAGACCTTTTAACCTACTCTAAGATTAATCTAACCCTTTCCTCCCTCATAGCCCTCCTTTTTTTTTATCATCCATCTGGAAGCAGCTCATCCTTGACTGAGAGATTGTCTGCGAAACAGAAGGTCCGATTATATATGGACACCAAGTTGCCTTCTCATCAGAATATTAACAAACTTGATGGTTTGCAGAAAACTGGATAGCTTTGTCTTTGTCTATTAGCTTGTTTATTTCAGATTTATGCAAGGTTCATGTTGACCACACTGTGACCTTTGCACTTCTGCTTTTCAGCTGAACCAGAACACCCTCTAAGGTTGCTGAGTGCTGAGTACGCCCATGCGATGAAGTTTAGGGACCGGCAGAGTTTCTTCGAAGATGTGCTCCAGCCTGATGCAGACTGCTTCTCCAGAGCATACTGGCCAATCAGGCCTCAGAGGCGTGAGTACAGATAGTCTCTTCCAGTATCAGACTGCTCTAATAGCTTAGATGTGGTGCTCTGGCTGCCAGAGCAGGGCCTAATCCTGACTCAGTAAGAGCTGACCTTCTTTTCTTCCTTTGTTCCTTCACGGGATCAAACTTTACTGGTGATCCTTGCATTAATTATCCATCATTAACTGCTGCAAAACGGAGGAGATTGATGAGTGTGCAGTCAGTTGTTGGCCAAATCGATTGAGATTTCTCCTGTAATGATGTTGAGCTAACTAGATGGGCTTTTAAGAAACAATGCTGCTAGCCTTCTCTTGCCGTTGGTGAGCACAAGCAGGAAAAGGAATAAGCCATTCTGTCCCTTGTGCCTTGCCCATTAATCAATAACACAAGAGATTCTGCAATTTTTCTATCTTCTGGTTATTTCTCTTCCCCCCCCCCCCCATACTCCATTCTGCCTCCCCTCTTATCCTCTCTCTTCTCGTCACCTGCTTATTACCTACCTCTGATGTCCCTTCTCCTTCCCTTTCTCCCATCGTCTACAGTCCTCTCATATTAGATTATTTCTTCTTCATCCCTTAACTGCTGCCACCTCTTACCTTCTCACTTGATTCTCCACTCCCCTACCCACCCACCTTCCCCCTCACCTATCATCTGCCAGCTTGTACTCCATCCCCTCTCTTCACCATCTTTTTCTGGCTTCTTTCCAGTCCTGATGAAGGGTCTCAGCTCAAAATGTTGACTGTTTATTCCTCTCCATAGATGCTGTCTGATCTGCTAAATTCCTCCAGCATTTTGTGTGTGTTTCCCAGTATTCAATAAAATCACAGCGGATCCTTTACTATTGGCACAAGTCCAATATCCAATAATTCCTTCAATATCCAAAATATATCAATATCAATCTCTTGTTTTGAACATAATGAGTAATTCATCCTCAATTACCCTTTTGGGTATTGAAAAAAATGTCTTTCCTGCTTAGTCCTGAATGGGCCAACTCTTATTTTGAGGCAGTGACCCTGAGAAGGCAGCCATGCCCCCTTCTCACTACTATCATCAGGCAGGAGTTACAGAAGCCTTGATTAAAAATAACCCACACTGCTAGAGTCAGGAACAACCATCAGGCTCCAGAACTGACATGGATAAATTCATTCATTATCTCTAATCTGATTCATTGACCCACAGACTCACTTTCAAGGTCTCTTTACAATTGATGTTACTTTTATTACTTTTATTTGCTCAATTTGTCTTCTCCTGCACATTGGTTATTTTTAAATCTTTATCTTTTTAGGTAATAGTTTTTTTTGTAAAATTCTATTGTATTTCATTTTTCCCTGTACATGACTGTATTAATAAGAACCTTAAGGTTGTATATGGTAACAGATACGCACTTTGATAGTAAATTTACTCTGAATGTTGTTCTAGAACCCCACCTCCTGTCCCCAACCAAAGGAAGCATCTACCCCAGTAAGAATTTAGTATGCTTCAATGAAATCAATTCTCATTCTTTGAATTTCAAGGCAGGACAGCCCTGGTCCTTTTAATCTCTCTTCATCCTGTAGGTCCACCATGTCAACAATCGATTTAGTGAATCCTTGTTACACTACCTCTTTTGCAAGTGTATCCTTTCTGAGAAAGGGAAATGTAGAAGCTTTTATGGTCTTTATTTTTATTTTGCATTAAATTATTTGTGTATTCTGTCATCCATTTTCTTACTAATTTCTTGATCTTTTTAATGAAATCTGAAATTATCTCAACATACTTACTCCTCATTTTTGACAATATTATATATCATTTTCTTAACTATAAATGCTGGAAAACATCTTCCCTGGTGTCTGGTTTCTGCCAGTGTTATCATGAGAATACGAGCACCAGGATCAGATAATTACAGAAACAGACAAAGACTTAAAAATAACCAACGTGCAAAAGAAGACAAATTGAGCAAATAAAAGTAATAACACTGCCTGGTAGATGTTATTTGCTTAGTCTAGGAGTTCCAACTTTTTTATGTCATGAACCAATACCATTAAGCAAGGGGTCTGTGGACCCCAGGTTGGGAACCCCTGGCTTAGAACATCATCTATTGGAATCTGCCCTCTCCTGGTGCCTGCCTTCTGGAAGTGACTGCTTTTTGCTGCAACTTTCTTCAGCCTTCACCTGGTGATTACCTTTGCTTGTGATGGTCTCCTAGTGATTATCTGATCCTGGTGCTTGTATTCTCATGACGACTTTCCTCTGCTGGTGTCTACTTTCTACTGGTATTTATCTTCTACTGGTACCTGCACTCTCATAACAGCTTCTGCTGGAACCTGATTTTTGCTGTTGACTCTGTTCCACTGGTGAGTGGTTCCCTGTTGCCTAGCCTCTGCTGCCGACCAGTAATGTTTTTCTGCTGGTAACTGCCTTCTCCAATTGATTAGCTTTCTCCTGGTGCCTGTCTTTGCCAATAACTACCTTCTCCCATGGCTGCCTCTGCTGTTGGTCTCTCTCCTGGTGAGTATAACCATATAACAATTACAGCACGGAAACAGGCCATCTCTGCCCTTCTAGTCCGTGCCGAACTCTTACTCTCACCTAGTCCCACCGACCTGCACTCAGCCCATAACCCTCCATTCCTTTCCTGTCCATATAGCTATTCAATTTAACTTTAAATGACAACATCGAACCTGCCTCAACCACTTCTGCCGGAAGCTCGTTCCACACAGCTGCCACTCTCTAAGTAAAGAAGGTCCCCTCATGTTATCCCTAAACTTTTGCCCTTTAACCCCCAACTCATATCCTCTTGTTTGAATCTCCCCCACTCTCAATGGAAAAAGCCTATCCACGTCAGCTCTTATCTATCCCCCTCATAATTTTAAATACCTCTATCAAGTCTCCCCTCAACCTTCTACGCTCCAAAGAATAAAGACCCAACTTGTTCAACCTTTCTCTGTAACTTAGGAGATGAAACCCAGGTAACATTCTAGTAAATCTTCTCTGTACTCTCTCTATTTTGTTGACATCTTTCCTATAATTTGGTGACCAGAACTGTACACAATGCTCCAAATTTGGCCTTACCAATGCCTTGTACAATTTCAACATTACATCCCAACTCCTATACCCAATGCTCTGATTTATAAAAGTCAGCATACCAAAAGCTTTCTTCACCACCCTAGCCACATGAGATTCCACCTTCAGGGAACTATACATCATTATTCCTAGATACCTCTGTTCTACTGAATTCTTCAATGCCCTACCATTTGCCATGTATGTCCTATTTTGATTAGTCCTACCAAAATGTAGCAGCTCACATTTATCAGCATTAAACTCCATCTGCCATCTTTCAGCCCACTCTTCTAACTGGCCTAAATCTCTCTGTAAGCTTTGAAAACCTACTTCATTATCCACAACTCCACCTATCTTAGTATCATCTGCATACCTACTAATCCAATCTACCACCCCATCATCCAGATCATTAATATATATGACAAACAACATTGGACCCAGTACAGATCCCTGAGGCAGACCACTAGTCACCGGACTCCAATCTGACAAGCAGTTATCCACCTTTGGCGTCTCTCATCCAGCCACTGCTGAATCCATTTTACCACTTCAATATTAATACCTAACGATTGAACCTTCCTAACTAACCTTCCGTGTGGAACCTTGTCAAAGACCTTACTGAAGTCCATATAGACAACATCCACCACTTTACCCTCGTCAACTTTCCTAGTAACCTCTTCAAAAAATTCAGTAAGATTTGTCAAACATGACCTTCCACTCACAAATCCATGTTGACTGTTCCTAATCTGTCTATCCAGATAATTATATATACCATCTCTAAGAATACTTTCCATCAATTTACCCACCACTGACATCAAACTCACAGGCCGATAATTGCTAGGTTTACTCTTAGAACCCTTTTTAAACAATGGAACAACATGAGCAATATGCCAATCCTCCGGCACCATCCATTTCTAACGACATTTGAAATATTTCTGTCAGAGCCCCTGCTATTTCTACACTAACTTCCGTCAAGTTCCTAGGGAATATCCTGTCAGGACCCGGAGACTTATCCACTTTTATATTCCTTAAAAGCACCAGTACTTCCTCTTCTTTAATCATCATAGTTTCCATAACTACCCTACTTGTTTCCCTTACCTTACACAATTCAATATCCTTCTCCTTAGTGAGTACTGAAGAAAAGAAATTGTTCAAAATCTCCCCCATCTCTTTTGGCTCCGCACATAGCCGTCCACTCTGATTCTCTAAGGGACCAATTTTATCCCTCACTATAAAGGCATCCATTGGTCTTGCAAGACCATGGATCTGCACCTGGAAAGTCTTCACTCTCCAGGGCGCAGGCCTGGGCAAGGTTGTATGGAAGACCGGCAGTTGCCCATGCTGCAAGTCTCCCCTCACCATGACACCAATGTTGTCCAAGGGAAGGGCATTAGGATCCATACAGCTTGGCACCAGTGTTGTCGCAGAGCAATGTGTGATTAAGTGCCTTGCTCAAGGACACAACGCGTTCCCTCGGCTGGGGTTCAAACTCACGATCTTCAGTTCACTAGTCCAATGCCTTAACCACTTGGCCACGTGCCCACAACCCTCACTATCGTTTTGCTATTAATAGAACTGTAGAAACCCTTTGGGTTTATTTTCACCTTACTTGCCAAAGCAACCTCATATCTTCTTTTACCTTTTCTAATTTCTTTCTTAAGATTCTTTTTATGTTCTTTATATTCCTCGAGCACCTCATTTACGCCAAGCTGCCTATATTTATTGTACATCTCTCTCTTTTTCCGAACCAAGTTTCCAATATCCCTTGAAAACCATGGCTCACTCAAACTTTTAACCTTTCCTTTCAACCTAACAGGAACATAAAGATTCTGTACCCTCAAAATTTCACCTTTAAATGACCTCCATTTCTCTATTACACCTATCCCATAAAACAAATTGTCCCAATCCACTCCTTCTAAATCCTTTCGCATCTCCTCAAAGTTAGACGTTCTCCAATCAAAAATCTCAATCCTGGGTCCACTCCTATCCTTCTCCATAATTATATTGAAACTAATGGCATTGTGATCATTGGATTCAAAGTGCTCCCCAACACATACCTCTGTTATCTGACCTATCTCATTCCCTAACAAGAGATCCAACAATGCCCCTTCTCTAGTTGGTACCTCTATGTATTGCTGCAAAAAACTATCTTGCACACATTTTACAAACTCCAAACCATCTAGCCCTTTTACAAAATGGGTTTCCCAGTCTATATGTGGAAAATTAAAATCTCTCACAATCACAACCTTGTGCTTACTACAAATATCTGCTATCTCCTTACAAATTTGCTCCTCCAATTCTCGCCCCCCCATTAGGTGGTCTATAATACACCCCTTTAAGCATTACTACACCTTTCCCATTCCTCAATTCCACCCAAATAGCCTCCCTAGATGAGTCCTCTAATCTATCCTGCCAAAGCACCGCTGTAATATTTTCTCTGACAAACAATGCAACCTCCCCCTCTTGCCCTTCCAATTCTATCACACCTGAAGCAACGAAATCCAGGAATATTTAGTTGCCAATCACACCCCTCTTGCAACCATGTTTCACTAATAGCTACAATATCATATTTCCAGGTATCAATCCATGCTCTAAACTCATCCACCTTTCTTACGATGCTCCTTAACATTAAAATAGATGCATTTAAGAAACTCTCCACCTCTTACTCTCTGTTTATCCCTGATGGTGCAAACAACTTTGTTACCTTTTTCTTCCTTCTCCCCTACATCTTCGGTCTGAGCACTCCCCTTCTCTGTCACCTGCCTATCCTCCCTCACACACTGTCTACTAGCTTTCTCTATTTGTGAACTAACCTCCTCTCTCCTAGTCTCTTCAATTTGATTCCCACCCCCCCCAAAACCATTCTAGTTTAAAGTCTCCCCAGTAGCCTTCACAAATCTTCCCGCCAGGATATTGGTCCCCCTAGGATTCAAGTGCAACCTGTCCTTTTTGTAAAGGTCACACCTGCACCAAAAGAGGTCCCAATGATCCAGAAACTTGAATCCCTGCCCCTGCTCCAATCCCTTAGCCACGCATTTATCCTCCACCTCATTCCATTCCTACTCTCACTGTCGTGTGGCACAGGCAGTAATCCCAAGATTACTACCTTTGCGGTCCTTCTTCTCAACTCCCTTCCTAACTCCCTATATTCTCCTTTCAGGACCTCTTCCCTTCTCCTACCTATGTTATTGGTACCTATATGTACCACGACCTCTGGCTCCTCACCCTCCCACTTCAGGATATCTTGGACGCGATCAGAAACATCCCGGATCCTGGCACCAGGGAGGCAAACTACCATCCGGGTCTCCTGACTGCATCCACAGAATCATCTATCCGACCCTCTAACTATCGAGTCCCCTATTACTACTGCCCTCCTCTTCCTTTCCCTACTCTTCTATATTTTGCTGGTGACTGCCTTATGATGTTATTTTTTCTGGTTGCCTGCCTTCTGTTGGTAACTGTTGCCCTGAGTTCTACATTTTCAAAACATAGAAACATAAAAAACCTACAGCACAATACAGGCCCTTCAGCCCACAAAGCTGTGCTGAACATGTACTTATTTTTAGCAATTACCTAGCATTACCAATAGCCCAACACGAGGCATTCTGCAGATGCTGGAAATTCAAGCAACACACATAAAAGTTGCTGGTGAACGCAGCAGGCCAGGCAGCATCTACAGGAAGAGGTACAGTCGACGTTTCAGGCCAAGACCCTTCGTCAGAACTAACTGAAAGAAGAGCTAGTAAGAGATTTGAAAGTGGGAGGGGGAGGGGGAGGGGGAGATCCAAAATGATACGAGAAGACAGGGAGGGGGAGGGATGGAGCCAAGAGCTGGACAGGTGATTGGCAAAAGGGATATGAGAGGATCATGGGACAGGAGGCCCAGGGAGAAAGAAAAGAGGGAGGGGGGGAAGTCCAGAGGATGGGCAAGGGGTATAGTGAGGGGGACAGAGGGAGAAAAAGGAGAGAGAGAGAAAGAATGTGTGTATATAAATAAATAATGGATGGGGTACGAGGGGCAGTTGGGCCATTAGCGGAAGTTTGAGAAGTCAATATTCATGCCACCAGGTTGGAGGCTACCCAGACGGAATATAAGGTGTTGTTCCTCCAACCTGAGCGTGGCTTCATCTTTACAGTAGAGGAGGCCGTGGATAGACATTTCAGAATGGGAATGGGACGTGGAATTAAAATGTGTGGCCACTGGGAGATCCTGCTTTCTCTGGCGGACAGAGTGTAGGTGTTCAGCAAAACGATCTCCCAGTCTGCGTCAGGTCTCAGCAATATATAGAAGGCCACATCAGGAGCACCGGACACAGTATATCACCACAGCCGACTCACAGGTGAAGTGTCGCCTCACCTGGAAGGACTGTCTGGGGCCCTGAATGGTGGTAAGGGAGGAAGTGTAAGGGCATGTGTAGCACTTGTTCCGCTTACAAGGATAAGTGCCAGGAGGGAGATCGGTGGGGAGGGATGGGGGGGACGAATGGACAAGGGAGTCGTGTAGGGAGCGATCCCTGCGGAAAGCAGGGGGTGGGAGGGAAAGATGTGCTTAATGGTGGGATCCCGTTGGAGGTGGCGGAAGTTATGGAGAATAATATGTTGGACCCGGAGGCTGGTGGGGTGGTAGGTAAGGACAAGGGGAACCCTATTCCTAGTGGGGTGGCGGGAGGATGGAGCAAGAGCAGATGTGCGTGAAATGGGGGAGATGCGTTTGAGAGCAGAGTTGATGGTGGAGAAGGGGAAGTTCCTTTCTTTAAAAAAGGGGGACATCTCCCTCGTCCTGAAATGAAAAGCCTCATCCTGAGAGCAGATGCGGCGGAGACGGAGGAATTACGAGAAGGGGATGGCATTTTTGCAAGAGACAGGGTGAGAAGAGGAATAGTCCAGATAGCTGTGAGAGTCAGTAGGCTTATAGTAGACATCAGCAGATAAGCTGTCTCCAGAGGTAGAGACAGAAAGATCTAGAAAGGGGAGGGAGGTGTCAGAAATGGACCAGGTAAACTTGAGGGCAGGGTAAAAGTTGGGGGCAAAGTTAATGAAGTCAATGAGCTCAGCATGCGTGCAGGAAGCATTGCCAATGCAGTCGTTGATGTAGTGAAGGAAAAGTGGGGGACAGATACCAGAATAGGTTTGGAACATAGCTCACTATTTTTCTAGGCTCCATGTACCTTTCCCGGAGTCTCTTAAAAAAACCCTATCATATCAGCCTCCACCACAGTTGCTGGCAGCCCATTCCACGCACTCACCACTCTCTGTGTAAAAAAAAAACTTATCCTGACATCTCCTCTGTACCTACTTCCAAGCACTTTAAAACTGTGGCCTCTCGTGTTAGCCGTTTCAGCCCTGGGAAAAAGCCTCTGACTATCCAAACGATCAATGCCTCTCATCACCTTATACACCTCTATCAGGTCACTTCTCATCCTCCAACGCTCCAAGGAGAAAAGGCCAAGTTCACTCAATGTATTCTCATAAGGCATGCTCCCCAATCCAGGCAACATCCTTGTAAACCTCCTCTGCACCCTTTCTATAGTTTCAGCATCCTTCCTGTAGTGAGGAGACCAGAACTGAGCGCAGTGCTCCAAGTGGGGCCTGACCAGGGTCCTATATAGGTGGAACATTACCTCTCGGCTCTTAAACTCAATCCCACCCTGATGAAGGCTAATGCTCCATATGCCTTCTTAACCACAGAGTCAACCTGTGCAGCAGGTTTGAGTGTCCTATGGACTCTGATCCCAAGATCCCTCTGATCCTCCACACTGCCAAGAATCTTACCATTAATACTATATTCTGCCATCATATTTGACCTACCAGAATGAACCACCTCACACTTATCTGGGTTGAACTTCATCTGCCACTTCTCAGCCCAGTTTTGCATTCTATCAATGTTCTGCTGTAACCTCTGACAGCCCTTCACACTATCCACAACACCCCCAATCTTTGTGTCCTCAGTAAATTTACTAACCCATCCCTCCACTTCCTCATCCAGGTCATTTATAAAAATCACGAAAAAAAAGGGTTCTCAGAACAGATCCCTGAAGCACTCCACTGGTGAACAACCTCCATGCAGAATATGACCCATCTACAACCACTCTTTGCCTCCCGTGTGCAAGCCAATTCTGGATCCACAAAGCAAGGTCCCCTTGGATTTCTCAATAAGCCTTGCATGGGGTACCTTATTATATGCCTTGCTGAAATCCATACACAATACATCTACTGCTCTACCTTCATCAATGTGTTTAGTCACATCCTCAAAAAATTCAATCAGGCTCATAAGACCTGACCAGCCTTTGACAAAGCTATGCTGATGATTCCTAATCATATTATGCCTCTCAAAATGTTCATAAATCCTGCCTCTCAGGATCTTTTCCATCAACTTACCAACTACTGAAGTAAGACTCACTGGTCTATTGTTTCCTGGGGCATACCTACTCCCTTTCTTGAATAAGGGAAGAACAGCTGCAACCCTCCAATCCTCCAGAAACTCTCCCATCCCCATTGATGATGCAAAGATCATTGCCAGAGGCTCAGCAATCTTTTCCCTCACCTCCCACAGTAGCCTGGGGTACATCTCATCTGGTCCTGGAGACTTATCCAACTTGATGCTTTCCAAAAGCTCCAGCACATCCTCTTTCTTAATGTCCATATGCTCAAGCTTTTCAGTCTGCTGTAAGTCATCCCTGCAATTGCCAAGGTCCTTTTCTGTAGTGAATACTGAAGCAAAGTATTCATTAAGTATCTTTGCTATCTCTTCCGGTTCCATACACACTTTTCCACTGTCACACTTGATTGGTCCTGTTCTATCACATCTTTTCCTCTTTGCTGGAGGCTTGCTTCGGGTTCATATTATTTGCTGATGACTTCCAGGCCTTCCTGTTTATTAACACCTCCAGATTTTCCAACAATTAGCTAAATGCATGCCATCAGTGATACACCTCCCTGTAAAGAGAAATGGGTTTTCTCCACCAATTTTAGGCCCTTCATTATTTTATGCAGCTCAATTAAGTAGCCCCTCAGATTTCTCTGCTCCAAAGAAATGCCTCAGTCCATGAGATATTTGCAAAGAGATAAAATGATTCAATGTTTAGCAATATCCTTGTGATTCCACTGCTGTGCTTTCTCTGGGAGAACCACGTCCTTCCGTTATATGGTGGTCAGGGCAGTACTCGTTATAGGTATCTGGATAAACCTACTTACTATTTTGAAATAGTTTTAGAGACAAGATGAACATTGTAATGGGAAATTAGAATGGCTAGATAAGTGCTTTGCATCTGCCTTCACTGCAACACAAAAGGCTGGATTCCCCAACCCCCTGCTGCCAGTGATAGCTCTTATTAGTATTTTATGTTGGTAGTTCAATAAAAGCAACATGCTTCCTTTAACCATCGACTTCCCAATTTCATCAGACATTAAAGCTGCTGTCCATCTGTAAGTACCCAACGTCCTCATGCAACAATCTGATTGTGTACTGGCAAAGGGTTCCCAATAGAGCCAGTGCATGCAGTCTAAATACGAGTCAGGACCTTATCTCAATAATTCAGCCTGTGATAATCTTAGCAAACATTTGACTGGGGCAACCAGGAACGTACCATAAAACAAAATCTGGTGTTAACAAACCGAACACAGCAATGTGGTCTGCCCCTCAAGATGTTATCTGGTTTCAATGTCTAAGCATTATAGCTGTTACTCCCCAAAAAGAGCATAGCCATGCAAAAGAAAGATAGAAGAAACACCTCGTGTCAAACTATTTCAATACTTTTAATTGTACTCTTGATTGTGATGTTTATAGAGTATTACAATAATTTGACTTCAGTAGCTAGTTTTTCTCGGTTTTTAAAATCGTATCTTCAGGATTTAAAAAAAAATCAAAAGCTAGAAGGGGCTACAAACATAGTCTGCGAATTTGCGAGTCCGCTGGAAGCTGGAGGCCAAAGATGGCCTGTCCTGGGGTTTGCAGACTGTATATTTGCATGGGTGAGGGGGGAGTGGGGCTTATTTTGCTGTTGTTGCTTTGTCGCTTATCATGTTCTGTTTTGTTGGGTTGGACCATAAAACGTAGGATCAGAAGTAGGCCATTTGACCCATTCAATCATGGTTGATTTATTGTCTTTCTCAACCCCATTCTCCCTTTAACCTTTGACACCCTTACTAAATAAGAACATATTAACTTCTACTTTAAATATACCCAGTGGCTTGGCCATCCTTATTTCTCATGATAATGTTCATCTTGTTGTTTCTATAGGTGAAACTACTTAAAACGCTAAGTAGGCCTTAACCAGAAACCTATAATGAATACTGTTCTCACCGCCCTATAACAGAAGGATGAGATTCTCCCAGAGAAAGCAAGTAGTAGTCACAAGGATATTGCCAAACATTAAAGCAGTTTATATTTTTGCAAATATAGCAAGGACTGAGGGGGTGAGAATGGAAGTTATTGGAGAAGTGGGAAGTGAACGACAATAGGAACCTGGGGGGAGTGGGTGGATGAGCCAGCAGAGATGCAGGACAAAGATAGGTTAGGGGGATGTTGGCGGAGGGTGCAAATGGAACAAATATTGTAGGATTGGAGGCTCATAGGGAAAGGGAAGGGAAGAATTAAATGCGGCGGTGGGGGGCGCCACAGGGTTTGCCTAAAATTGGAAAACTCAATATGTCATTGGGTTTCAGGGTACCCAGGTGGAATTCAAGGTATTGCTCCTCTAGTTAACACAGGGCTTCGTTCTGGCATTACAAAAGGCCAAGAATGGACATTGTGGGAATGGGGAGTTGAAATGGTCTGCAGCTGGGTGTATAGGATGGGCTTTGCTGACTGAGTATGGGTGTTCTGTGAAACAGTCATCAACTCTGCATTTGGTCTTGAAAACGTGGACGCTGCTACATTGGGAACATCAGATGACACAGGGCAGAGGAGATGCACGTGAACCTTTGCCTCAATCTATTGAGAATCCATTTGGAAAATATGATCTCTTCCAAGTTTTCAAAAGAAGAGGAAAATAAAAAAGGCAGTTTATAATTTGAAGTTAAAGTATCTCTGGCAAATTCCATCACTTATGGCTGAAGAGATTTCTTTCTCCCACAGCACCACTTAGCAGTGTCTCTTCAATGGAAGTCAATGTGGACACACTGGAGCAGGTGGACCTCTTGGACGTGCCTGACCACGAAGTACTCGGTGACTTCCTCAATTTCAACGTGGATGGCTTTGAGGTATCAGCACTGTCAGGTAAGCAAGAAGCAGAGGAAAGCAATGGAACATTTGTCAGATGAGTGTTACTGGTCAGAAAACCTCAGAAATAGTCTGCCAAATCATGGGATTTAGAGGCGGCTAAATGATCCAGACAAGTGGGATTCCCAATGGTGTTCCAGACATAGTGTCTGTTTGCATTACACCATGAAAATGGAGGGCTTATGCTGGAAGTGTGGAGTAGCAACAGCAATCTAGGGTCCAATTTACATGAGAACCAGCTTTATCTAGCTGCTTTTAATCCTGGGGTGGTGGATATGATCATTTTTGGCTTTGTGAAAACAACTGGAATGTATCCTACTCTTGACTTCTTTTTGAATATTTACTATTTCCTCAATGCCATTTCTTCACACAGATGAGCAATTTTATAATAATCAGATTACTCTTCAAGGTCAAAATTCCGCAGAAACGAGATCCAGGAAGTCATCTATTTCCTCCAATTCCACGGACCCAAAGAGCCTGAATTCAGCTGATGGAGCCGAGACACCAACTGTCCAGTCAGATGAGGAGGATGTCCAAGATGACACTTCTTTACTTACAACAAGCACAGACCAAGACATTGCGACACAACCCAGAAAGGAAAGCTAAAACTGAATGCTAATAGCTGAGAGAGAATAGCACACTGAAGTAGATGTGCAAAAATCAAAGGGGATAGGAGCAGAAGTGAATAGAAATAGATGTAGTTTTTTTAACATTGGTGCACTGTTAAAAATGACACACAGATTCTCAATGACATAGTGTATCTAAGTCAAAGGGGGAATTCTGTCATCCATATATTGCCAATCACACACTGACTTTGGCAGTCACAAGGATTCACATACTGATCCAGTTATGCACGAAGTCAAGAGTATCACAGTTCCATAAACACACTTTGACATTGCCAACAGATAGTATTCTTGTTGCACGTAGGATATAGATAGCCAAGATCATTGATATAAATACTAATGCACAGAAACAAAGATGCTATCATTTATGAAATCAGTATCATGCTGACTCATTCATTTTTATTCTAATATCACAAGGAGATGTTTCTGTGGGGCTTTTAACGTTTGGAGTAATATCAAACGATGCCAATCAGGCACTAGGCAACAGCACAAGCTGCTAATCTGAGACAGGCTGCAACATGAAAACACTGCTGAGTTTTCCAATACAGACAATTAAATGATTTTTATCACTAAGAAGTGGCAACTGAAAATGTGGCTTCGGGAAGAGAACTAATTGTTTGCTGGAGTACAGCAATCTTTCATTTAATAAAATTAACTTTCATCATGAAAAGGACGTGTACGGAGCTGTATTGGAGATTTATTCCATCTTTTATATACTTAGTGACAATCATGAATCATTTAAGTCACAATTTTATGGTCTCAAGTGTTTCACATAAATATCTATTTGAATGTGATAAACCTGCGGAATATGCAATAAAACTTCTAAGTTGCTTCAACGTCACACTGGTGAGCTGTATGTTCTAAGCAGGAAGAATTTAAATATGAATTGTAAATTGGTTTATTACTGTCATATGTACTGAGTGAAAAATTTTGGTTTACATACCATTCTTACAGATCATTTCATTACAACAGTGCATTGAGTTCGTACAAGGGAAAACAATAACAGAATGCAGAATAAAATGTGACAATTACAGAGAAAGTGCAGCACAGGCAGGCAATAAGATGCAAGGCCATAACCAGGTAAATTGAGAGGTCAAGAGTCCATCTTAAAAACTAGGGGCCAGTTAAAGTCATAACAGTGAGATACGTGTTGTTCTTGAGCCTAGTGGTACATGCTTTCAGGCTTTTGCAACTTCTGCCAATGAGAAGGGGAAGGACAGAATGTCCAGTGTCGGGTGGGGTTCTTTGATTAAATTGGTGAGGGTCAAAGTTTTTCAGCCTCCTGAGGAAGTATAGGCAATGGAGAGCATTCTTGGCCATGGCGTCTACCTGAATGGACCAGGACAGGCTATCGGTGATGTTCATTCCTGGGAACTTGAAGCTCTGAACCTTCCCAACTCCAGCACTGTTGATTTAAAGAGGAGCACGGGCACTGCCCTTTTCTAAAATCAATGACAAGCTCTTTTGTTTTTCCTGATAACTTTACAGAGTTTGTATCTCCATTTCTTACAAAGGTCAGGATTACCTGATCTGAATGTTGCAGTACTGCACTTTAGTAGTAAGTGGATCTCTCAGTTCAACCAGGGGTTCCAGCTTGGAAGCACCCAACTGACTCTGTGGTACACATTGCTGATAAATTCCATGGCAGTGGTGATATACTCCTCTAGGCTGGTACTGAGTATTTGAACATGGACTAGTCTACCACTGAAAGCAGTTGCATAGAGTCAAAGAGCACTGCAGGACATAAACAGAACCACTGGCTGTCCAGTCTGTGCTGAACTATTAGTCTGCCAGTCCCATCGACCTGTACCTGGCCAATAGCCCTCCACACCCCTCCCCATCTTTGTAACCCAACTTTCTTAAATGTTAAAATCAAACCTGCGTGCACCACTTCCAGTGGCAGCTCATTCCACACTCTCACCACTCTCTGAGTGAAGAGGCTCCCCCTCATGTTCCCTTTAAACATTTCATCTTTCACCCTTAACCCATGACCTCCAGTTCTAGTCTCACTCAACCTCTGTTGAAAAAGCCTACTTGCACTTACTGTATCTATGCCCCTCAATTTTGCATGCCCCTATTAAATCTCTCCTTCTATGCTCCAGGCCTTTCCCTATAACTCGAAGTCCCTGAAACATTTTTGTAAATTTCCTCTGTACTCTTTCAAGTTTATTGATATCATTCCTGTAAGTAGGCAATCAGAACTGCAAACAATACAACAAATTTGGCCTCACCAACATTTTATAGTTGCGTAGAAGCTCATCTGTTTCTTCAGACTAGCACAGTACAACTTCTGTACCACATCCTCATGGTTCAACTTGTTTGTACACAGGAAGAAGGCAGGCAGGCTTGATTTACCAAAGCATAGCCCAGTGAGGTGGGGAGTGGGCGGCTCAGCAGGTATCTCTGATTGTTGTGTAGCAGTGGATATATGGGCCCCTGGTGGGACAGGAGACATACTAGTTGCATTTTGGTAACACACCCTTGAAGTTGGCTTGTTTGAAATGGGTCCTCGGATATCCTGCCTCAAGGATGTTGATCACGGAGTGCAGGCTTCATGTCTCAGGTCTGAATACAGACTGCCATCAAGATAGCTGAAGTGAAAGCTTGTGGCAGGTTGAACTGGTGGTATTTCACCAATAGATATTCCAAGTCAGCTGAGCAGGGACTCAGCAGGTTCATCATGTCCCAGCACTGCAAGGAGTTGATTAGGAAGCAGGCCATTTTACCTCTTTCTTGGCCCAAGGACACTGTACAGTCCATCAGGAGAATGGAGAAGCCCTCAGGTTGTACGGTGCAGTCAGGTGAAGCAGATATAAACCATGTTTCAGTGAGGCAGAGCACACTGGATAGGTATCCAGCTTGTGGTACGTTGGCCTTTGGGGAAGAAAAATTAAAGTATAATTTTAATAAGTAATGGAAACAATAAATGCAAACATGAGGAAATCTGCAGATGCTGGAATTTCAAGCAACACACATCAAAGTTGCTGGTGAACGCAGCAGGCCAGGCAGCATCTATAGGAAGAGGTACAGTTGATGTTTCGGGCCGAGACCCTTCGTCAGGACTAACTGAAGGAAGAGCTAGAAAGAGATTTGAAAGTGGGAGGGGGAGTGGGAGATCCAAAATGATAGGAGAAGACAGGAGGGGGAAGGGATGGAGCCAAGAGCTGGACAGTTGATTGGCAAGAGGGATATGAGAGGATCATAGGACAGGAGGCCCAGGGAGAAAGAAAGGGGAAAGGAGAAGCCCAGAGGATGGGCAAGGAGTGTAGTGAGAGGGACAGAGGGAGAAAAAGGAGAGAGAGAAAAAGAATATATATATAATAATAAATAAATAACAGATGGGGTACGAGGGGGAGGTGGGGCATTAACGGAAGTTAGAGAAGTCAGAAGAAACAATAAATGTTCTCTTCCTGAGTATCATCCATATCCCTCATTCCCTTAATATCCATTTGTTTATCTCAAAACCTCTTAAAACACCACCAAACTGCCTGCTTCCAATACAACCCTTGGTAACTCATTCCAGGCACTTACCACTGTGCGTAAAAAAAAACCTGTCCCTCATGTTACCTCTAAACCTCCCCTCTCTCTCTAAAGGCATGTGCTCTGGTGTTTGACATTTCTACCTCGGGGAACAGATTTTGACTATCTACTCTACACCACTCACAATTTAAAAATCCTCTATCAGGTCTCACCTCAGTCTCCTACGCTCTAGGTAAAACAACCCAAGTTTGTCCAACTTTTCTTTATAGCTCATACTGTACCCTCCAATCTAGGCAGCACCCTCTGTACCCCTTCCACATCCTTCCTGTAATGGAGTGACCAGAACTGCACACAATACTCTAAACTAAAGTTTTATACAGCTCCAGCTTAACTTCCTTACTATTAAACTCCATCTCTCTACCAATGAAGTCAAGTATGCCATAACCTCCTTTATCATCTGATCCACTTGTGTAACCACTTTCAATGAACTTCAATGATTTGGACCCCAGGATCTCTCTGGACTTCAATGTTACTAAGGGGCCTACCATTATTGCATACTTTCTCCTTTCATTTGACCTCCCAAAGTGCAATACCTCACACTTGCCCAGATTAAAGTCCACCTGCCATTTCTTTGCCCATTCAATAATTTGTCTATATACTGTTGTGGGTAATGGGTAGTGGCCCCATATGTCATTACTACAGGGCGTGACGACCCTGCCTTACTCGAGTCCCGGGCTCAGCTGGCTCCAGCTGACAGTACCCGGTATGGGCCCCTATCCAGGGTTATGGATCCCACTGCCTTGTGGGTATCTTCGGGAGAAGAGAAGGCTAAGGAGTAAACCCTACACAAATCTGGAGTAGAGCCCCTAAGGCCATTGGATGACATATCACGTCATCTCCCGGCAGCTCCTGCAGCCAAGCTGATGCCAAATATACTGCTTCGCATTCCTTTGGACCACATCTGCGAGGCTGAGAGGGGGATCTGGATGACTGGGCAGCCCAGGAACTCCATATTCGTCGCCCAGGTCTGTGCCCCGAGGGCACATCCATTGTCTACTTAGACAGATGGAGCCATTAATTAATTACTATATACTACTGTATTCTTTGATAGTATTTCACATTGTCCACAACTCCACCAGTCTTGGTGTCATCTACAAATTTCCTTATCCACCCATCTATATTGTCATCCAAATCAATGATCTATATCACCAAAAGTTCCTGTATAGATCCTCAAGTAACATCTCTGGTCACGACCTCCAGACAGAATAACAGCTTTCCACCCCTACTCTACATCTATGGGAAAACCAGTTCTGAATTCAAACTTGCAATTACACTGAGTCCAAATTATCTTCTGAATCAATTCACCATGAGGAACCGTATCAAAAGTCTTACTGAAATCCATAGATAATATCAACCACCTTATCCTCATCAAGCACCTTTGTCACCTCCTCAAAAGACTGAGTCAAGTTTGTAAGGTGTCACTTGCCCTACACAAAGCCATGCTGGCTGTCTCTGAGCAGATCATGCCTTTCCAAATGCTCTTAAATCATATTCCTACGTATCCTCTACTGACACGAGGCTCAGCTAATTTTATCTCTTCTCATAACTACCTTAAAATGTAATGAGTTGTGGTCACTACCCCAAAATATTCATCCACTATCAGATCTGTAAACTGGCCTGGCTCGTTTCCCAAAACTAGGTCCAGTATGTTCTCTTCTCTAGTTGGATTCTTCAGATACTGTTTTAAGAACTCAAGGATGCACTGAAGAAATTGCACCCTCTCTAAGCTTCCTGTGTTAAGTAAGTTACAATCAATACTGGAGAAGTTGAAGTCCTCCACTATAACAACCAGTTGTTCCTGTACCTTTCCATAATCTGTCAACATTCCTGTTCCTCAACCTCTGTGGCTTTTGGGGAAAGTAGATTACTACAGTATAATCCTATCAATGTAATTGGACCCTTATTTTTGAACTCCACCCAAATTGTCTCTGCAGATGAGCCCTCCAGTGTACCCTCTGAATACTGCTGCAACATTCTCCCCTATCAGTAGTACAACCCCTTCCACCTTTTTTTACCCTCCCCTCTCACATCTAAAACAACAAAATCCAGGAACATGGAACTACCAGTCATGCTCCTCACGTGACTAGGTCTCTGTAACAGCAACTCCATAACTCCATGTGCTGTTCCAGGCTCTAAGTTCACCTTCCTTACCCATTATACTCCTTGCACTGAAAAACTCATTTCAACCCATCAGTCCACTATGTTTATTAGCCCGGCCATTACTGTTTTCCTTTTAGTCTTTCTTATCATATCACCTTTCTTGCCCTCAACTCTACTACCTGTTGTCCTCTTGAACAAGAGAAAATATGCAGATGTTTCCTTCAGACAAAAGGTGTAGCCATCAGAACTCGCATGGGTCCTTATTCAATTCCTTAATTGCCCAGGAAATTACAGACCAGTGAGTCTTACCTCAGTGGTTGGTAAGTTGATGGAGAAGATCCTGCAGGATTTATGAACATTTGGAGAGGTATAGTATGATTAGGAATAGTCAGCATGGCTTTGTCAAAAGCAGGTCGTGCCTTATGAGCCTGATTGAATTTTTTGAGGATGTGACTAAACACATTGATAAAGGAAGAGCAGTAGTTGTAGTGTACATGGATTTCAGCAAGGCATTTGATAAGGTACCCCATGCTAGGCTTATTGAGAAAGTAAGGAGGCATGGGATCCAAGGGGACATTGCTTTGTGGATCTGGAACTGACTTGCCCACAGAAGGCAAAGAGTGGTTGTAGATGGGTCATATTCTGCATGGAGGTCAGTCATCAGTGGAGTGCCTCAGGGATCTGTTCTGGGACCTTTACTCTTCCTGATTTTTTATAAATGACCTGGATGAGGAAGTGGAGGGATGTATTAGTAGGTTTGCTGATGACACAAAGGTTGGGGGTGTTGTGGATAGTGTGGAGGGCTGTCAGAGGTTACAGCAGGACATTGATAGAATGCAAAACTGGGCTGAGAAGTGGCAGATGGAGTTCAACCCAGGTAAATGTGAAGTGGTTCATTTTGGTAGGTCAAATATGATGGCAGAATAGAGCATTAATGGTAAGTCTCTTGGCAGTGTGGAGGATCAGAGGGATCTTGGGGTCCGAGTCCATTGGACACTCAAAGCAGTTGCGCAGGTTGACTCTATGGTTAAGAGGGCATACAGTGTATTGACCTTCATCAGTCAAATTTAGGAGCCGAGAGGAAATGTTGCAGCTATATAGGACCCTAGTCAGACCCCACTTGGAGTACTGTGCTCAGTTCTGGTCGCCTCACTACAGAAAGGATGTGGAAGCCATAGAAAGGGTGCAGAGGAGATTTACAAGGATGTTGCCTGGATTGGGGAGCATGCCTTATGAGAATAGGTTGAGTGAACTTAGCTTTTTCTCCTTGGAGCGATGGAGGATGAGAGGTAACCTGATAGAGGTGTATAAGATGATGAGAGGCATTGATCGTGTGGATAGTCAGAGGCTTTTTCCCAGGGTTGAAATGGTTGCCACAAGAGGACACAGGTTTAAGGTGCTGGGGAGTAGGTACAGGGGAGATGTCAGGGGTATTTTGATAATATATCTGCTTTGAATTTAATGAGTGAATCCTGAGCAGGAATCAATGCCAATAAGAGAGTGAAGCACGGAGGGGGGGGGGGAATGAATTTAATCATTTATATCTTCAAAATGGAACTGACAGGCTGGTTTAAATATGTTGGGATAGTATAGTAAAACACTTATGAATTGATTTGGGAAGTGGGAAAAAAGTTTGGGTACAATAGTAGCCTTATTATTGGGATTGAAAGAGTCCAGGACAAAGCTTTGCAGACACTTTTGACTTATTTTCTGTCTTGATGATTTGAACTGAGAATTAGTCAGAATTTTACAACATAGCAACAGTTCATATGGACAGCAAATCTGCTGGCTTTTTTGCTTCACAAGGTCTTCCAAATAAATTTAACTCTTCCTATCACTATATTATTTACTCATTTACTAATCTAGCTTCCATTTACAAATAACCGTTTCAATTATCCTCACCCATTCTGATGTCACTTTCCACATAAAGTAAAGGATTACTCACTGGAACGTATTACTCATTATGATATTCTTCTGGCCCTTAACTTCCTCTCTTGACCTGAATCCTTTAGCAATTTTTATTGTAACAAATTGAACTTTAACAGACCTTTCTTCACACAACTTGCTCACACATGCATTCCATAATACTTGGCTTATTTCTCTCAGTAGCAGAATGTGTGCAAACTCTGTTAATGGGAAAATTTTCTAAATAATTCCATACCTTACTCTTTCAGATCTGTTCTAAAACATCCTAGCATCTACTTCTGGTCTATGTCTATCCATATGTATAGATGGGGTGTATGGGGTGGCAGGGAAGGATAGCACCTCTGGTGTGATGACCTGTCGTACCTTCCGAGGGTCCTCACCCGGCACTCAGCTCTCACCTGTGGCTCCAAGATGTTTGCATGTGACAGTGGCCACATCCTGGGCACCAGCTACAACAGGTCAGCCAAACCAGTTGAGTGTAGCCTTTGGAGTTTCATTTGAACCCTCAGTAACTTTGGGCTTGTCTACCCAAAGCACGTGAAGAATGTATTTGGCGGACTGCGCGGAGGAAATCACCAGCTGGCTCATCAGGCAAGAAGGCATTTCCCAGCATGCATTATGGGGTGCCAAGAGCACGGCAAGACATGTAGATTGCCCTGGTCATCCACTGCATCCTGACCAATCTACAGTTGTCTGGACTCTTGACTTGTCACAGGATCCAGATAGACTGGATGAGAGTGTGAGGTTGACGACCTGTACAACTCTCCTTCACTTTAATCAAACTCATACGCAAGTCACAACATCACAAACACATCCACCCAAGGATGTCAGTGGTCCTCATCGTTTGCGATGGATGCACATACACAGACACATCCATGTAACTGAAGTCCCCTGGAATCATTTTGGTAAATCAGAAGAGAGATAGAAGAATATACTTTCCAAAGCTTTACTATTGTTCTAAGGCATGCTGCCCAGAACTAGACACAAGATTCTGCCTGTGGCCAGATCAGTGTTTCAGACATATTCTTCATAATCTCATTGCTTTCATAATCCTTGCTTCTATGAAACTGGGGATGTTGTTTCTTTATTTAAAAAAACTTTCTGGACATG
The DNA here is from genome assembly GCF_963921235.1 of Mobula hypostoma. Classification (NCBI taxonomy): domain Eukaryota; kingdom Metazoa; phylum Chordata; class Chondrichthyes; order Myliobatiformes; family Myliobatidae; genus Mobula; species Mobula hypostoma. Next base: position 223,945,746 of record NC_086098.1, read on the forward strand.
TCCTGCCTCTTCCAATAAACTAAGTAGAGACTATTTTTAACTAATGCATCTTTTAGTATTGTGACCTCTTTTCTCATTCTTAGTACCAAAACTGATCACTTAAAATTTCTCAGCCTTAAATTTTAATCTGCCACATTCACCCATTCCACCAATCCATCTGTACTGAAATTCCTCCAGCAGTTCACTTTTTGTTCCAAGTTCCAGCATCTGTGGTCTCTCATGTCAACACTTAGACATCAACTTCAAAAGCGAGGATTTACAGACCATGGACCATAATGGAGGATTGGTGAGGCTCTTCTGCGGGCACAGACACACTAGGCAAAATAGCTTTATATCACCTTAGGTCAGTAGTTGGTAAGTCGATGGAGAAGATCCTGAAAGGCAGAATTTATGAACATTTGAAGAGGTATAATATAATTAGGAATAGTCAGCATGGCTTTGTCAAAGGCAGGTCGTGCCTGACAAGCCTGATTGAATTTTTTTGAGGATGTAACTAAACACATTGATGAAGATAGAGCAGTAGATACAGTGTATATGGATTTCAGCAAGGCATTTGATAAGGTACCCCATGCGAGGCTTATTGAGAAAGTAAGGAGGCATGGGATCCAAGGGGGCATTGCTTTGTGGATCCAGAACTGGGTTGCCCACAGAAGGCAGAGTGGTTGTAAACAGGTCATATTCTGCAAGGAGGCTGGCGACCAGTGGTGTGCCTCAGGGATCTGTTCTGGGACCTTTACTCTTCCTGATTTTTATAAATGACCTGGATGAGGAAGTGGAGGGATGGGTTAGTAAATTTGCTGATGACACAAAGATTGGGGGTGTTGTGGATAGTGTGGAGGGCTGTCAGAGGTTACAGCAGGACATTGATAGGATGCAAAACTGGGCTGAGAAGTGGCAGATGGAGTTCAACCCAGATAAGTGTGAGGTGATTCATTTTGGTAAGTCAAATATGATGGCAGAATACAGCATTAATGACAAGACTCTTGGCAGTGTGGAGGATCAGAGGGATTTGGGTCCAAGTCTACAGGACACTCAAAGCTGCTGCGCAGGTTGACTCTGTAGTTAAGAAGGCATACGGTGCATTGGTCTTCATCAACCATGGGATTGAGTTCAAGAGTCAAGAGGTAATGTTACAGCTATATAGGACCCTGGTCAGGCCCCACTTGGAGTACTGTGCTCAGTTCTGGTCACCTCACTACTGGAAGGACGTGGAAACTATAGAAAGGGTACAGAGGAGATTTACAAGGATGTTGCCTGGATTGGGGAGCATGCCTCAAGAGAATAGGTTGAATGAACTCAGCCTTTTCTCCTTGAAGTGACGGAGGATGAGAGGTGACCTGATAAAGGTGTACAAGATGATGAGAGGCATTGATCATCCAGGTCATTTATAAAAAGTCAGAGGCTTTTTCCCAGGGCTGAAATGGCTAACATGAGAGGGCACAGTTTTAAGGTACTTGGAAGTAGGTATAGTCAGGGGTAAGTTTTTTTTTATTAAACACAGAGAGTGGTGAGTGCATGGATTGGGGTGCCGGCAACAGTGGTGGAGGTGGATACAATAGAATGTTTTAAGAGACTCCTGGATAGGTGCATGGAGCTCAGAAAAATAGAGGGCTATGGGTAATCCTAGGTAATTTCTGAAGTAAGTACATGTTCAGCACAGCATTGTGGGTTGAAGGGCCTGTATTGTACTCTAGGTTTTCTATATTTCATCTGAAAAAGGGTACCTGTGTTAGGAACTCCAGAGAACGTGAATGTGGATTTCTTCAAAACAATGAAGAACACAAGACCCACACCAGACATCCATAGAATGAAAAAGAAACATACTGAAATGCTGATAAGCAAATGGAATATACTGTCTTTTGACGCAAATGGTAATGTAGCTACATGGCAGTAGCAAATTGTGATCAAATTATGACTGGAGGAGGAAGCAAACCCTCAGCTCCCTGCAGCCCTGGTGAGTTTGATTTACTGGCGAGAAGGGGGCAGAGCAGTAGCTGTGCGCCGCTGCGACGGAAACCCGGGGGGGAGGGGGGAACCGGTACCTGTGGCGTTACCGAGTCTCACAGGGGTGGAGATCGGAGGCCGACGGGAGGGACGGCCTCTGACAGGCTGCAGGGCCGTCACATCACCTCATCGGACCAGACAGCTAGTTTGTGACGCGCCCGGGGCAGGGCAAGGCATGGCATTGGCCGCCACCCAAACCCCTCGCCTCCAAAGTTTTCCCGCTGAAAACCCATCGCCAAGAATGGGGTCGTGCTCCTGGTTCCCAGAGCCGCCGCCGGATCCAGCTCACCCACCCACAGCACAGGTAAGGGTGAAGGTCAGCCCCAGGCAGCAGAGGGGGTAACTCTGCCGGGGGGCGATAAAAATGACAGGCCCACCTTACACTCTCGCTCCCTCTTGTTCCTGCCAGGGTAACGACAAGCCAGAGACCCCCGAGGACTGCTACCACCAGGACATCAAACATCTGAAGCAGGTAGACCGGGGAGAGGCGAGCGCTCCCGCTTTGACCCCCGTCGCCGCCAATTGCCCGCGCTCACCCACTCGCCACGTGCCCGCGCTCGCCGCCAATCGCCCGCCCGCTCGCCACGTGCCTGCGCCCGCCGCCAATCGCCCGCCCGCTCGCCACGTGCCCGCGCTCCCCGCCTCCACCTGCGACGCTCCCCCTGAATTTGTCGCCCCTTCACCCACAGCTGTCCTTTTCCTTGCTCTGGTTCGCTGGCCCGTTCTCTAGCCTCATCGTCTTGCCGCTACCGGTTATGCGGCAGGCACGTCCACTGGTTAGTACAATTTTGAGGATGTGGTAACTGGTGATATTTACCTATCTACTGGATGCCCCCGATGAGTCGGGCCTCTCCAGCGTGGAGCCTAGCCTGGGGCGGGGTTGGTAAATACATTTCACAAACCACGAATTAACTAATAGTGTTTGGTAAATGATTCTGCCACCACGATGTTAGACCATCAATATGGTGTTTAAAATTACGACTTTTGTTCATCCAGTTTAGTTGTCGTTATAACAGACCCTTTCAGCTACAATGATGGAAGAGCTTTTGGAGAGACTGGGGAAGTGGGGTAAGCTCACCACCCAGTTCTGTAGGCTCTCAGGAATATCAGTTGACAAGAAGAGGAAACTCAGGCTCACCTCTGCAAACAATATAGTATCCCCCCCCCCCATTAAGGACGCTAACAATTTGTTTGTGGTCTAATTTATGCAGATACGGAGGAATCTCAAAGTATTGCAAATGTTAACTTGTTTGAATAAAAAGCACGTTCTCCTGCAAGAAGTAGTCACTGAAAGTTGGAAAATGTTGCAGATGGACAAGCGTTATTACCATTACCTCTGCACTTCTAGGTGAGGAAACACAGGTGGATAAACAGATAAGCTTGCTAGTTTAAGAGGGCATATGTAAATATTGTGAAGTTAATAGTGTACACAAATTAGGAACAGGAGTAAGTCATAGGCCCTTGAGCCTAAGCCATTCTATTTGCGAAGCAACTTCAGTTTTATCAGAGTCTTTGTTTTAATATAACATACCCAGTGAACCATGGTGATAGTTGTGGCTCAGATACTTGCACGCTCTCTTGATTCAGAAGGTTCTGGATTCATGCTTCTTGAGTAATGACATAATCCGAGTTTTAACATATCTCTGTAGTGCTCATGCGGTGCTGCATTGGGACTAACTTGGGACTAGTACTATGGTTGGCATGGGTGAGCCTGTTTCCTTCCCATTTACACTATTACTTTAGGTGTTGCCTTTTTATAGACATTAGCCAGAGAGTCCTGTGTAAAACATCCCACGATATTATTTGTAAGGTTTTGGCTTTCTAATTTACATCTAATACATATCTTTCAGCCAGCCCATGATCCGGTTATTTCATAACTGTTTAAACTTGTCTGCAGATTATCTGCATTGTTTTCATTATTACAGTAGTGATGTTGGTTTACTGAATATTACAGCAAATTTGAAGGATTTTGCAGAGGCAGCATTATCAGTGTCATTCCTGGGCCTTGAGAAGCCTGCTGAAGGTAGTATAAACAACAGGAATTCTGCAGATGCTGGAAGTTCAAGCAACACACATCAAAGTTGCTGGTGAACGCAGCAGGCCAGGCAGCATCTCTAGGAAGAGGTGCAGTCGACGTTTCAGGCTGAGACCCTTCGTCAGGACTAACACCTTCGTTAGTCCTGACAAAGGGTCTTGGCCTGAAACGTCGACTGCACCTCTTCCTAGAGATGCTGCCTGGCCTGCTGCATTCACCAGCAACTTTGATGAAGGTAGTATAAACCTCAGAGCAGAGAGAACGGCAGGGATCACAGCTGTCCAGGGCACAATGAGTTTTGTGCCGTGTTTGACCTTCAAAAACAGTTGCTTAAATGCTATGCATTGAATGCAGTGGTGCTTTCACTGAGAGGTAACTCCTGAGACATGGAAAGTAGTCTTTATTTTCCAGGATTTTATGTTTTTTCTTTTGTTATCGAACAGCCACAGGCAGGGGCAGGTTTGTAATAGACATTCATTTTACAAATGTTAGAAGTAAAACTAATTATTTCACACCAAGGCTGTAATTACACACAATCGGCTTTGTTGGGCAGGCTACCTAGATGGCTCTGGATTCCCACAACAAACAGTATTCTGATTTTTACCATGGAAAGAGATTACCAGGTGGGCAGAGGAAAAGAAATAGCACTTTGGGAGATCGTCAGATTGTGAAGGGTGGTAACTAAAAGCAAGTTTTCATTGGAGTCACTTTACTCACCTCGACAATTTCACTGATGGAGCCACATGCTTCATCCGGAAGTGCATCCACGATGTTGTCCCCCAGAAGTCGGTCAGGGTCTTCCCAAATCAGAAACCCTGGATTAATAGTTCCGTGCGAGCAGGACTTACTGCACGACATAGAACTTGCATTGCTGGCAATCAACTAGAGCTGAAGAAAACCAGCTATGATCTGCGCAAAGCTATCAAGGCTGCAAAACAACAATATAGGGAGAAGATTGAGTCAAGATTCATAACAAATAGCACACGTGACTTGTGGCGAGGGCTGCATACCATCGCAGACTTCAAAGCCAAACATTGTGGTGCCGCCAACATCGAGGCCTCTCTCCCAGATGAGCTCAATTGCTTTTATGCTTGGTTCTATGTCGCAAACTCTGAGCCTCTGAGGAAAGCCACCGCTACAACCTGCAACCGAGTAATCTGTGAGGCTGAGGTACATGGATGTTTCCAATGAGTGGACAGTTGTGAGGCTGCAGGACCTGACGACATCCCAGGGCGAGTACTCAGGATGTGCGCAGCACAACTGGCAGGTGTGTTTACGGACATTTTTAATCTCTCCCTCTCCCAGTGTAGAGTGGCCTCCTGCTTCAAATTTTTCACCATTGTCCCTGGACCAAAAAAAGACCAAGGTAACTTGCCTGAATGACTGGCATCCTGTCGCACTCACCTCAATAATAAGCAAATGCTTTGAGAGGCTGGTCGAGGATTACACCTGCAGCTTGCTACCACCCAAATTGGACCCCCTACAATTCGCCTACCGACTCAACTGATCGACAAAATGGCGCAATAGCTACTGCTCTACATACTGTCCTGACACATCTGGAGAAGAAGGATCCTTATGTGAGAATACTGTTCTTGTACTACAGTTCAGCATTCAACACCATAGTTCCATCCAGGCTCGACAAGAAGCGCAGAGACCTCGGCCTTGACCCTGCCTTGTGCATCTGGATCCTGGACTTCCTGTCAGATTGCCACCAGGTTGTAAGAGTAGTTTCCCTCACCTCCAACCCTCTTGACTCTCAAATCAGGAGCCCCTCAGGGCTGCGTACTGAGTCCCCTCCTCTACTCCCTGTATACTCATGACTGTATCACCACCCACAGCTCCAGTCTGCTAATTAAATTTGCCGACGACACTACATTGATTGGCCTTATCTCAAACAATAATGAGGTGGGCTACAGGGAAGAAGTCACCTCTCTGACACAGTGGTGTCAAGAAAACAACCTCCCCCCGCAAAGTTGCAAAAACGAAGGAGCTTGTGGATTACGGGAGGAATGGAGACAGGCTAACCCGTATTGACATCAATGGATCTGGGGTTGAGAAGGTGAACAGTACCTCTTTCTCCTCAGACAGTTGAGTAAGTTTGGTATGAGCCCCCAAATCCTAAGAACTTTCCACAGGGGCACAATTGAGAGCATTCTGACTGGCTGCATTACCGCCTGGTATGGGAATTATACCTCCCTTAATTGCAGGACTCTGCAAAGAGTGGTGCAGACAGCCCAGCACATCTGTAATTGTGAACTTCCCATGATTCAGGACATTTATAAGGACAGGTGTGTAAAAAGGGCCTGTAGGATCATTGGGGACCCAAGCCATCCCAACCACAATCAATTCCAGCTGCTACCATCTGGGAAGTGGTACTGAGCATGAAAGCCAGGACCAACAGGCTCAGGGACAGCTTCTTCCACCAGGCCATCAGACTGATGAATTCACACTGATTTGAGTGTACTCTATATTACATTGACTGTTCTATTTATTATAAATTATGATTGCACATTGCACATTTAGATGGAGATGTAATGTAAAGATTTTTACTCATGTATGTGAAGGATGTAAGAAATAAAGTCAATTCAATTTCTCACTAGATTTGTAAGCAGTTAAACTCAATTATTATTTAACTTTATTTGACTTTGAAAAGGTAGTGTGGAACTACCATTTTGCTGTTGGTTTTTGACTCAGTTTTGATCCAGCAATAAATTTCCCAGAGGCTTTGGTGCATTATTTGTTGAGAAACTAGGAAAAGGTGATGAGCCTGTTATCCTTCTATGTCAAAGGTCTGCCTTTATTTCCTTTCTTTGAAACCCACAGTGGGGTTAGAACACAATGAGAATTTTAAGTTATATCATTAAGTTCTAGGTCAGATAAATTTTAAAGATGGATTCTAGGTAGTAGAAGTCGCAAATTTAAGGGATTACTGTGAAAGGTGAGTTGTTGTGTGCTTTGTAGATGATACACTCTGTAGCCACTGTGCTTGTGAAAGAGAGGATGAATCTTCTAATGTGGTGGGTTTGCTTTATTCTGAAGAGGATTGCTTTATTCTAAATTGAGCTTGAGTGTTGCACCAAGGGAATTGAAGAGTTCCCACCCTGATGCCTTGTGAGATAATCGTTGCAGAACACCTTTTGTAGACTCAAGTTTTTTCAAGAATACTTTATTCATAAAATGTACAACAAAACATTCAAAATTGTTATTTCACTTAATGTGCCAGGCAATTTGATACACTCACATTACTTGTCGATATCATTAATGTTTCATTCCCAAACATCCATAAGTGAAATGTTTGAAAGGTTGTTACATGGGGCCAGCTGTTCAATGTCTGGTGGCAGTGGGAGCGTAGACTGTGGTCCTTCTTCGTAGAGCTTTTGTGGTGGCTGCATGAACCCTTGGTACATGCCTTAGCATACTCTGCTGAACATGGAAAGTGCCCGTTGGTAGCATTCACTTGTGGACATCTTGCTTTAAGATAACTGAATGTTTTCAGTAGACCAAACTATATATTTTACCTTCCAGATTTTTTTCAGTTACATCCCTGGGAGCAACCCATAGAACAGTAAATCCTCTGTTATGCAGCTTTTTGGGATGAAACTTTACATAGACCATTGCAAAACATGCATAATGCCGAAGAAACTCAGCAGGCCAGGCAGCATCTATGGAAAAGAATATAGTCGGCGTTTCAGGCCGAGACCCTTCAGGACTCCTGGCAGCCTCCAATCTGATAATATGAACATCGATTTTTCTATCTTCTGGTAACAACCTCCCCCTTCCTTCATTCCTATACCCATTTCCCTCTCTCACCAAATCACATTACCTGCCCATCATCTCCCTCTGGTGCTCCTCCCCCTAACCTTTCTTACACGGCCTTCTTTCCTCCTCTTCTAGAATTTCCCCTTCTCCAGCCCTTTATCTCTTTCACCAATTAACTTCCCAGCTCTTTACTTCACCCCTCCCACTCCTCCTGGTTTCACCTATCATCTACTACCTAGTATTTCTTCTTCCCCTCCTCACCTTCTTACACTGACTTCACATCTTTTTTCTCCAGTCCTGATGAAGATCTCAACTCAAAACGTTGATTGTTTATCTGGCCCACTGAGTCTGCTCCACTGTTCAATCATGTCTGAACCTTTTTCTTTTATCTCCTCCCCAACCCCAGTTCCCGGCCTTCTCCCCGTCACCTTTGATGCCATGTCCAATCAAGAACCTATCAATCTCTGCCTTAAATACACCCAATGACCTGGCCTCCACGGCTGCATGTGACAACAAATTCACTGCCCTTTGGCTAAAGAAATTTCTCCGTATCTCTGTTTTGAAAGGGCGCCCCTCTATCCTGAGGCTATGTCCTCTTGTCTTAGACTCTCCCACCATGGGGAATATCCTTTCTACATCTTCTATGTCTAGACCTTTCAACATTCGGAAGATTTCAATAAGATCCCCCCTCATCCTTTCCAATAGATGCTACCTGGTCTGCTGAGTTCCTCTAGCATTGTGTGTGTTGCTTGGGTTTCCAGCATCTGCAGATTTTCTTTTGTTTGTGAATAGGCCATTGCATCCTTCTTGGAAATTGCATAGTCCACAAGGAGTTAGTTGGCCATCTCGTGCATAACGGCCATTTCAAGGGCAGCCTTTTGTAACCTCAGTAGTTGATCAAGCTAATGATGGTGGATTCATTTATAGTCATACCATTGACTACTTAGGCAGTTGGCTTCCTCTTATTAAAAATGTATATTGTCTGACTTGTGGCACAATTGTTACTTGCCTCTTATCAGATTGTAACCGGATATTGCTCAGTTTGTTCAATTACTTTATTATCTGAGGAGTTGTGAGTTGATCTCAATATTAATCAGCAAACAGCATGCTGTTTGCTTTATGATGGTCATTGATGAAGTGTGTGACATTAACTTCATTTAGCAGTTACTCACATTTTGGGTTACTGGATTTGGTGCAGCAAGTGAATTTATTCTCCCTATAGCTTGCAGTGCCTTTTTCTCTATCATCTTTCAGAAATTTCTAAGTGCCTATAATCCTCCAGTGGAGATGAAATCAGGAAGCCTTGGGTCCCACACCACAAGGTTCAGGAACAGTTATTACCTTCAACCATCAGGCTCCTGAACCATTGTGGATAACTTCATGCACTTCAACACTGAACCAATTTCATATCCTTTAAGGGCTCACTCTACAACTCGTGTTCTCATTATTATGTATTTATGTATTATTTTTGTATTTTCACAGTTTGACTTCTTTTGCACTTGGGTTATTAGTCAGTCGTTGTAGTTTTTCACTGATTCTATTGTATTTCTTTGTTCTACTGTGAATGTCTGCAAGAAAATGAATCTCAGGGTAGTGTGTGATGACTTCTGTACAAAAGTTTTAAGCACCCTAGATTTTCACCTAAATTTTGTTTTAGATGTTTATTTTTTATCTGCTACATAGTGTCAATAGAAAAGAAGAAATTTTGGATTTCTATTCATTTTCCAAAAATATATATGTTAAAGATTTGTTATTTTAATGAAAGTAACACGTTAAATAATAGACCATTTTTCAAATACAAACTTGATTACTTTGTAGGTATATAGCCCAGTGCATGATTAAACAAAGTTAACAAACTGGATGCTGATGATCAATAACGTGAGTTAAATGAACTAAACTGATTAACTGAAACAGAAATGGGTGTAGAAAAAATCAAGCTGGGTGAAGGACTACCAAACTAAAATATGAGGGTGTGGCAGATGTGACAGTTCAACTTTCAAATAATCAATTCTTACATCATGGCAAGAGTGAGCATAGCAACAAGACACAAGGTGGTTCTCCTGCATTAGCAAGGTCTCTCAAAATCTGAAATTTCATGGCAGACAGGAGCATCAAGATGTACTGTCCAAGCTCTTTTGAAGAAGCACAAAGAAATGGGCAGGGTTGAGGACCAGAAAGGTAGTGGGCAGCCACAGAAACTGAAATGCAGCAGATGAGAGGTACATCAAAACCGATGTCCCTACTAAATCAGAAGTCCAGCAGTGCTATCAGCTCTAAACTCTCAAAAACCACTGGAACTCAAGTACACCCCTCTGCAGTCTGGAGATGTCTTGCTGGAAGTAGTCTTCATGGAAGAGTTGCTGCCAAAAAGCCATTCCTCCCAAGTGGAAACAAAGCCAAGAGACTCACCTACGCACAAAAAAAACATGGAAAGCAAGAGGAGGGTGTTGGAACAATGACAACAAGTGCTATGGACTGACAGGACAAAATTCGAAATTTTTGGCTCAACTGGGAGGCAGTTTATTCTAGAAGGGCTGGACAGCACTCCGTGAGTGAGTGTCTGAAGCCAACAAAGAAGCACAGAGGAGGTTCCCTGCAGATTCAGGGCTGCATTTCTGCAAATGCAGTTGGTGATCCTGTCAGGACGACTGGAATCCTCAATGCTGAGAAGTACAAGCAGACTCATCCATCACGCAATACCATCAGGGAGGTGTCTGATTGGGCCTACATTCATTCTGCAGCAGGACAATGACCCCAACACACGGCCAAGGCCATAAAGAACCCTCTTTAGTGAGAAGAAGAACAAAGAGTTCTGCAATAGATGGTGTGACCTCTGCAGAGCTCTGATCTCAAAACATCGAGGCTCTTTGGAGAGACAAAAGCAATCAAGATGGCCAAAGTCTGCAGAAGAACTGTGGCAAATTCTCCAAGATGCTTGGAACAACCTACCAGCTGATTTTCTTATAAAAACTGAACTGCTGTGTACCTAAGAGAATTGATGCAGTTTTAAAAAGCAAAGGGTGGTCACACCAAATATTGATTTGATTTAATTCCTTACTGTTTCCTGCTCTTTATAGTAATTTTTTGGTATTTAGAAATTTTTAATTTCATTATTTTTGAAAGCATCTTCACTTTACAGATTTTATTTTACATGTGCTGAAGCCTTTTTCACAGTACTGTATGTATTTGGATAATAAATTTACTTTGAAAGGATTTAAAGTTCCACTTCAATACTTGGCTTCTTTAGTATAACATTACTGAGCTTCCAGCTGGTAGGATTCCAGACCATAAAGGAGCATTTTAATTTTAACACACGTTCTATATTTATATATATAAAATCATGTTTGAAAAATGTTCCACCTCACTTTTAATGCTCTAACTATCTGAATCCCTAATTTCCCATGCTTGTTTAGGTTATAATCATTTACTGTTTATGTCACATTTTCTTATGATGGAGGAAATCTGTTCTGGCTCTCAGAGCAATCCTATTCTCTCTCTTATTTACCTTTAACCTGTTCAGTCATACATGTCCATCCCCTCCACTCTGAATCTCCTGTTACCCATCTACTGTACACTAGAAACAATTAACAATTGTGACTTTAAGATCCGGGAGGAAACCTATACCATCAATGGAGGGGATGTACATGTTCACACAGACAGCACCAGAGCTCAGAATTGAACACATTGCTGGAGGTAGGAGGCAGCACCACCTAATGCTGCTCTTTTTATTCTTCTCCTGAACTGTATTATCTCATTTTTTTGCATTAGGATATCAGCTCCCAACTATTCACACAACCTTTTTATCTACTCTACTCCAATTTGCACAATATTCCCATGCTAAAAGTGTTCTGTGTCATCTGAAAAACTGGTACTGTTTCATGATTAGCCTGTGTTCAGATACTTAGATAAGCTAGAAGAGCAAAATGCTGTTTAAATGTTTCACGTTTAAAGATGTCCATTAACCACAGGTCTTTATTTTCTGTTATTTAACCAACCTTTAAACCTGTCACTACATTCCTGCCTTCAATTAATTTTAATAACCAGCCTTCTATGTGGCAGCTTATCAAATACTAATTAGAAAATTCGTTCACTAACATCCAGTATATTTCCCTTGTTAAATACATTCCATTAATTTTGTCAGATGTAATATGCTAACAGGTCTTCAATGTCTAATGTCATTTGAAGTGAGGATTAATTTTTTATTCTGTGAGTCTAGAAACTGAATTTATCTTTATTCTTATGTGAACAAATAGGAGTCCTCAACCACCTTCTGAATGATTTGTATATTTGAACCAGGAGATAATTTTGCAAATGATGTGCACATTACACTCAATGGCCACTTTATTAGGTACACCTGCTTATTAATATCTAATCAGCCAATCATGTGGCAACAGCCCAATGCATAAAAGCATGCAGGCATGGTCAAGAGGCTCAGCTGTTATTCAGACCAAAGATCAGAATGGGGAAGAAATATGATCTAAGTGACTTTGATTGTGGAATGATTGTTGGTGACAGACACAAAATGCTGGAGGAACTCAACAGGTCAGACAACATTTATGGATGGGAATAAACAGTCAATGTTTTGGGCCGAGATCCTTCATTAGGACAGGAAAGGAAGAGGGGAGAAGCCAGAATAAGAAGGTAGGGGGAGAGGTAGGATGCTTCCCTGCCTCAAAGTTCTCTGGAATCTGATTTTGGGGAAAAAAAGGCATGTGGTGAAGAGAAGAAGTTTGCAGAATTGTGAGAATCAGTGTATAGCTCTTTCAGAGCAGCGCTATAGGTCCCTCCTAACTCCCAAGTATTATGCTCATCCTGGAATTATTCAAGTTATCATGCTGGTGAAACCCCTTTTTAACTGGGCGTCTCTAGATATGCAACTTGTTAGCCCCTCGCTAACAGTCGCTGGACTCAGTAGTGAGAAAATCACCTTTGTCAGACTCCGTACGTCTAGGATCGGTATGACTTGGGTCCCACCAAACCTGGGATGTTGGGATGTCTCACCCACCTGAACCCTGATCTGTGTGAATACTGTGTAATTACTGCCCCCAAACAAGCAGCCATCGGCAAGAAATAACAGACTGTACACTGCATACACGTATAAAGAAAGAAAGTATTTACAAATTTCAGCTTTGTTGAACAGTTAGTAGGAAAAAGAAAAGTAAAAATATAAAAAGGGCCCATTACAGTTAACCCAATCCGAATGTACACATGAGTTGGAGCTCATCTCAAAGCTGTCTTTAACTCACTTGCTGGACCCATGGTCTGTGTGAAAGCCCACATCACCGTCTGAATGTTGCTTGAAATTCATCTTGGACTAACGGGCTCCTCCACGGGAGTATTGGTTCTTCCTACTTGAAGCCATTCATCTGCACAAAGCACCTTGTGCCATAGGAATGGCATCCTCAGCCATCTTCCTTCCTGTCTTCTCCCAGCTCCTGCCAAAAGACCTCGACTCACATCAGTGTCCTTCACAAAAACCTCTCCATCCAGCATTTTCTAGAACCCTCTCCCAATTCCACCTTCCTGATTGGATGACACTACATTCCTAAGCATGAAGGAATATCTTTAGCTCAAATGCAAGCATGCTGAAAGCAGAACAGTCTACTCTTACAGAACTAAAATGAAATACCTACACCATAGCAGAAAAGTCACACTGTTACACTGGTTATCATGATGCATTTTTTATTTTCATACATCAGTTTTACAACACTCCTTGAAACTGAAATAAAATTTAATCTAAATACATAATTAAGCCATGAAAAGAATTAATCAGATGGATGAATGTTGTATAACAGCTGTTATCAATAAAAATATGCAAAGAAAATAATTGCATATATAAATTATGTTTAATATTCTTAAATAAGTTTGTACTGAAGCACAATGTCTAAGTTTACATGATTTCAATGTTGAAGTGCTTCAGAATATATTATATTTATTCCTTTTGAATCCAGTATAAAAATGTACAGATTGTTTTTAATCTCCAACTCTAGAGCAACCAGTGGGTAGCTGACCATAGGAAAAGCATTAGTTTTCAAGATTAAGTCCAGCAACTTTTAATGATTGGTCTTCAGTCTTGCTCATAGCAAAACTAAATTGAACAAGGAAGTGAAATCTCTTGCATTGATAAGTTAGATCATATGGGATAATTGGTATCTGAGGGATGAGGACATTTTACCTATCATCATTGTAGCCACAGTTACATTTAGTATTTTTTTGAACTGACAAATTAAGTGCCATTGCAAACTGTTGGTGGATCTAAATTCCTGAGCAGCACGATTTATTCAAGATTATGTGATGGCACAGCAAGTGGTGACAGAAGGTTTAAATGTTCCAACAGGAACATGTATAGCTTCATCAATGCTTATCATGCTGTCAATAGATTTATATTGTAAAGGTTGTCCAGGAAGGTTGGAGAAATACATGGCCTAAGTTGCATCATATTTTGGTGCTAAAATTGCTCTTTCTTGCAACATTGGTCATTTTAATAGTGTGGAGTGACATTTGGGAAAACACTTTGTATTAAATCATGAAATAAGGAAACAGTTCAGCCCAGGTATTTCATTAAAATCATTCCTATTGAGTCTTCATGTTTAATTTCTGCGTTTCCTAATTTGAGTAAATATGAAGCAAAATCTCTCATAGATCAGTCAGCTGTGCTCAACTTTAGGTTTTCAAATGTAAATGGTTTATATTTTCCCAAGTATACAGTGCTTTAATATAGTCTTTCAATACTATAAATGTGATGTGAAACTGAAAGAGTACAGAGAAAATTTTCGAGGATGTTGATGGGATTTGAAGGAAACATTGAATCGGTTAGGTCTTTATTCCCTGGAGCACAGGATAATGAGGGGAGATTTGAAAGGGGTATAGATAGGGTAAACACAAGCAGGCTTTTTTCCACTGAGGTTGGATGAGACTGGAACCAGAGGTTATAGGCTAAGGGTGAAAGGTGAAATATTTAAGGGGAACCTGAGGGGGAACTTCACTCAGGCTAGTGCAAGTGTGGAATGAGCTGCCATTAGGAGTGGTGGATGTGGGTTTGATTAGAACATTTAAGAGAAGTTTTGATAAGTATGTGGATTGGAGGAGTGTGGAGGTCTATAGTCCAAATGGGGGTTGATGTGATGGGGCAGAATAAGATAGGCTGAAGGGTGCTTTTTCTGTGCTGTAGCACTCTGACTCTAATAGCAAATTAAGAAAATAAACTCTCATTCAATTAAAGACATTACAAAGAAGGAATCATTTTTTTCAAACAGTCTCATTGTATTTAAGGTTAACTTAGTTATTTCTTTTCTATAAAGTTATAACTGGTTTAAATTGTAGATTGTCTCCATCGTAAACTTAGTGCACAAATTGTCAATTTTTCTTTGTGGTTCAGGAAAACCAAAAGTACTCGGGTCAGGTCCACCCAAATTTGTTACTTCAGGTCTGAAAAAAATCTTCTAAATTTTGGAATTGAATTGGTTTATTATTGTCACATGTACTTAGATACAGTGGAAAAACTTGTCTTGCATACTGTTCATATAGATCAGGCCATTATACAATGCATTGAGGTAGAACAAGATAAAACAATATTAAAGTTAGGCTGTCGAGTACCTCCTGTGGGGGGTGGGGGTGTAGAAAAACAGTGTAACACGCACACTTATTTGGAATATCACTTACATAAATTTCATATTTCTGAGTTATGCACAGGGCACAAGGGCATTCTATAATATGTACAGTATGTACTTTCAGGTCAATCTATTCTTTATCCACATCTTTCTGTCTCTTATTTTGATGAAGCAACCCACACTGTACTCTGCCTTTGCTCTTGATTTTTATCTTGTTTTCTCAGATTTTTCCAATGGCTTCCTGAGCGTATCCCACTTGTGTATCGTAGAACTATGTGCCGATCTTCGCCGTGTCGATCAGTGAGGCGTTGTTGCACTCGATCTTGCTGGAAAAGCTTGCAGTAATTAGTGAGTTCAGAGAAATCAGACACCCAAACGTAATCCACAGCAGTCTAGCTGTGTGTCAGTATGAGGCTCTTAGGCCTGGAATTTAACTATTGCATCCCTTTAGCAAAAGCACATCACACCAATTTCTCTTAAGTGAACCATCGCTGAATCCATGCCAGGAAGGAACAACTCAAATTAACTTACACCCAGATTACCTACCCCAACACTACACACCTTACTCATCCCAAAGCTATTTATCCTGCACCCTCATTCCAACACTACTATCTCACTGCACTCTAGACTCAGTACCCCCACTCTGGTGCATATTAACATTACTCACCCGCACCTGAGTCCCAACACTCCCTTGTTCCCCACCCTTTCAAATACTACACACCATGCACGATAATCTTAATACCCCCACAACCTGCCCCATCCCAAAACCACCTCTTCCTCACTAGTCCCAGCATATACCCAACTCCACTTCATCCTAACACCACTCGTTGCACACTCTCATCTCAATGTTCTCTACCCTCCTTTGAACACCAGTTACCCTGCATTCTAGACCCGACAGAAACCCCATGCAGTTAATATCCCATCACCCCACATTTTGCCCCATCCCAGTAGGATCGATCTTGCTGCTACGCGTTGCCTTAACCACATTCTATCGTGACTAACTGACGCCACCTCCCTATGCCACCTATTCTGCTCCTGTCCATTGATGTTTGCATGAGAAGAGCACAAATGTTCGGGCATCTCCTGGTGTTACTGTTTCTCAATGGGTTGTGATGAGTGCAGGGTGATGTTCCACGTATAGAATATGCCTAGTATCCATATGGACTATTTTGGACAGCATTGTGACTCTTGCACACCAGAACTGCTACAGTCATTATTTACTCATATAGGTTCCTCGAGAATATTCTGACTGCTGACGAGACTCTGCCCGCAATGTGCTGCATACTCATTTTATCTGAATGCATCTTGGATCCTGAGCCTGACTAATTCAAATACTCTTTCAAAGGTTGGTATATCTTTTTATATAGAGCTCTTTGTATTTTTCTCAGGTTTGTCTGTTTGTGCGTGGTTTATGTTTTGATAAGAATTTTGAAGAAGATATTCCTTCAGTATTCTTCATTACCACAGTAATTTGCTTCACAATATGTAAAGTGCTTAGCCTTTCTTCCTGTTGTTAATGTGAAGAAGATAATTTAATGAAAGTTTAACAAATGTAGACATAATACTGCCTAAGTTATTCACCTGCATTTATCATTGTAGAGGATTCTACATGTTCCTTGAGCTATCAGAGGAAATAGTACTTCACAAGCCACACGGCCACAAATGCAGCAGAATGTGAAGTGTAAACAACAGGAATGGTACTGCTCCTTCAAAGTAGCCCAGAGTTTATCTGCAGCCTCAGGCAATCTACAATTAACAATGGTCTCAGCCAAGTGACAGAATACCCTGACTTTCCTTGGGTGTTAGATTTTCTTCTTTTGGGTTCACCAGAGTGTTCTTTCTCATTGACTTTTTAATCTTGGTGATATCACTGAAATGTCAATATACAAACATGCTGTTGGCTATTTCCAGTGAGCAGTCCACAATGGGTTCCAGGATGAAGGAGATGAGTGATTGTCTTACTTACACAAAATGCTGGAGAAACTCAGCGGGCCAGGCAGCATCCATAGAAAAAAAAAGTACAGCTGATGTTTTGGGCCAAAACCTGCAGGACTCGAAACATCGACTGTATTTTTTTCTATAGATGCTGCCTGGCTTGCTGAGTTCCTCCAGCATTTTGTGTGTGTTGCTTGGGATTTCCAGCATCTGCAGATTTTCTCTTGTTTGTGATTATCCTACTTCTGGCTTTTGCTTCTACTCTGTGGCCTTCAACTCCAGAGAATTGCTCTACTCAAAGTTATAGTTCCACCTGTAAGGAAATCTAGCACAAGGTGAGGGGATGATAGTTCTGTGCAGTGGTCGAAATGGTACTCCAGAAGGTCTGTGAGCTCCCATTCTGGGATGGCACAATTTTTGAAATGAGCAAAAATAAGAACTGTGCTTACCCTTGCTTAGGCCTGTTACCAACAAATCATACTCTTCTGCAGCAAACTGTAAGGGATCTTGAAGAACATATTGACTTAGGTGACATCCTCCTTGCATTCATTTTGCCTTTATTAGTCTTCCAGTCCGTCCCACAATCTCAGATACCTTTGAGGAAATTTATTTTTTGGTTCTCCATTAACATCAGCGAAACAAACTTGTGTCAACTTGTTTAGTTATTGCTGTGCTTTTGTTCTCACTACATGTCTGATTCCTGCTGCAGCCCCTTAATGATTGCCGTTGCAGGATTTTCCAAAAAAATCTAACTTCTGGCTAAGCCACAACAGCAACATTGAGTCCACCTTTAGGCACTTAAAAGAAAAAAATGGCCAAGGTTTAGAGGAAGTTTTACAATTATAAGTTACAAAAAGTTAAGACATCTGAGAATATACATTTTAGTACAGAGATGGTTATTGTTTCAACACGGAATGGAGTCTCTGCTGGGCAATCCCATCAGCTTTATTCTTCCCCACCTTTATGACTGGCACCTTCTGCAACCTATATAAGCTTTTCTGACACACCGGCATGCCATGGCCAAAGCCTGTGATCTTGCCAGCATGCATAACTTTTTATCCACCCAGTTGTTTAGGTCGACTCTGACTGGGAGCTTGGTGGTGGTCAAATCCAGAATTCCAGTCAGGAATATTTGTATCCATGCTGGGGTAGTGATATGGCCTCGTTGAATTTCTGCCTTAACCCCAGTAAAGCTTGTGCTAGGTGATACTGAGGGTCATTCCTCATACATTGTCGAACTTGTCTGAAATGGGTGATTGTTTCTGAGATGTATCCATACTATAGGAGGACAGCTCCTTTTGGACTTGAAGTCAGCAAAGAGCAGACTGAGAGCTTTATATTATTCTGGACATTTTTTTCCTGCAGGTGGTAAATCATTAAATTCATGTCACTTGATGGCTTGAAGCTGCACTGAAATTCTGGGATGACCTCTTGAACAAATAAGAGGTCGACAGTTCAGACATTGTAATGCTTTCTGTTGCAAAGAACAGTAAGATGAAGCTTCTGAAATTTTCTTTGTTGAAGTTTGTAATAATCACAGCCACTTGGGATTTCCTTGTCCTGCTACATTCTCAAGATAAGGGTGTGAAGGTGTGGCATAAGCTCCACTCCTCCATCAGGTACAGTTGCCTCATTATTCATCAGTTAATAGTATCCCTCACCTCATCAATCAACAAAGGGATGGAGAGATTCCAAATGTCTGTCTTACTGCCTATAGCAAGTTGGGGTATTTACATTTTGTTGACAGTGGCCTTGATTGATAATCAAAGAACTAATTCAAATAACGGGATGCACCTAAACCAGAATAATTTTATACAGCATGTTGTTTCAGATGAACAGATTATCTGAAAGTGGATTCAATATTAGATATTGGGTAAATATTTGGAGAGGAGAAATGTGAGGGGCTGTATGGAAAAAGCAGAAAAATGAGATACATTGAAAAACCTTTTCAAAAGAATCAGCACAGACACGTAGAGGTAAAAGGCTTCAGTGTTGTTTCATACTATGATTCTATAAGTACACACCACTCCATTCTCCCTTGCTGTGGCTTAGGAGGAGGGTCACCAGTCCAAAGGTCAACGATTCTGCGTATTTTTGTTTGTCAGCTTTAAAGCATTTTTAACATTCTTAGAAATTTAAGATATTTCACTAAATTCCGAGGTTTGATCCTGACATTGAAATGACTTACACAACTAAACCTGTGGACCAAATGTTGCACTCTCCGCATAATTAAGGCATGGGGGTGTCTGCTACATTTGTAAGATGTACAGCAGAAGCTGCACCAAGAAAATTGGCTTGCTTTTCAAATCGGAATGCTGAAATAGGAGAACACAAGATTGTTTTAGTGTTACATTTTCACAACTGCATGGAGCTAAATTTTCTGTACCTTACTCTTCCAGAAACAGAGCACAGATGGTAAGAATTGTTCATGTTTCTGCCCCACCTGCTGATGAAAACCGGAAACACGAGGAGAATGTCTGGTAGTAGTTAATATAAGAAGTCCTAAATATGAAGTGAAATAAAATATACATGTTTGGAAATATAACTAAAAACATAAAAGCTGCACAGATGCAGTGGGTCCTACTTCATCAGTCAACAATGGCTGTGGCCAAGTTCATATGATACATCAACTAAAGGCATTATTCAGGATTTTACGCCTTTCCTACTGATGTCCAAAGTAAGCATTTAGTTTGTTGTGCGCAGTGAAATGCAAATTCTCAATGCACATGCAGTGAGCCACGCACATACAGAAAATAGAGCAGGAGTAATTAGATCATGTTTCAGGTTAACACACTGCAATGACCAAAGCTGTAGCAGTGATTTTGATTAAGGAATTGAATGTAGTACATCCAATTTTTATTAAAGTGGAGTGCACAAGTGAATTGTCTGCAAAATACCAAGGTATAGATGAACTAAGTGAATGGGCGAAAATATTGCCGAAAGACATAAAAATAATGTTTACTTCAAAAGAAAAAATATTCTAGTAGAATATTACTTCAATAGTAAAAATAATGAGATTTCATTCATTAGAATCCTTTTTTGACAGAAGTCGCACGGTGACATCTAAGTGGATAAGGAAAGTAAATGGTGCATGGCTTTATTAAATAAAAAGCTGAGAATGTAAGAGTAAAAAAATACCTGATTTTGATAAGATCGCACTGGGATACTGTGTGCAGTTTAACTAAGAAAGGGTAAATTTACCTTAGAAGATGTGCAGCAAATAATCACTGAGCTGAGACAGCACAAATGGTGGAAAATTAAAATAAAAACAGCAAATGCTGGAAAATGCTCAGCAGATCAGGAAACATCTGTGGAAACAGTGTTAACACTTTAGGACAGTGACCTTCTCCGGAACTGGAAAAGGAGACAATTTAAAGTAACAGAGAATGGAGAGCGGTCTGTGATAAAGTAGCAGGCAGCAGAAAGTAACGATTGATAGGGTTGCTTGTGCAAGGCGAAGGAGAGTGGTAAGAGGTAAGTAAAGGTGAGTCCAAATGAGGTACAAGTAGGAATCATTATCTGATACCACAAATGCAAAATACTACAGATGCTGGAAATCTGAAATAAAAACAGCTTGGGGGTGGGGGTAGGAGTGCAAATGAATATTTAGCTTCTCAACAACACATGCAAAATGCTGGAGGAACTCAAGCAGGCCAGGCAGCATCTATGGAAAGGAGTAAACAGTCGATATTTGAGGCTGAGACCCTTCATCAAAACTGGAGAAAAAAGATGAAAAGTGTAAGAAGGTGGAAGGAAGGGGGGGAAGAAATACAAGGTAGTAGGTGGTGAAATGTGGATGGGGAGAGGTGAAGTAAAGAGCTGGGAAGTAGATTGTTGAAAGAGAAAGGGCTGGAGAAGGAGAAATCTGAAGGGAGAGGACAGAAGGCCTTGGAAGAAAGGCAAGGGGGAGGAGCACCAGAGGAAGGTGATGGGTAGATAAGCTGAGAGAGGGAATATAGCTCATTGGGGAATGGGAATGGTGAAGAGGGTGGGGGGAGGGCATTACCAGAAGTTTCAGAAATCAATGTTCATGCCATCAGGTTGGAGGCTACCTAGGCTGAATATAAAGTGTTGTCCGTCCAACCTGAGTGTGACCTCATCATGGCAGTACAGGAAGCCATGGACTGACCTGACGGAATGGGAGTAGAATTAATATAGGTAGCCATTGGAAGATCCTGCTTTTCCATGGCAGACGGAGTGTAGGTGTTCAGTGAAGTTGTCTCCCAGTCTATGTCAGTTCTCATCGATATACAGGATACAGTAACAGGTGAAGAGTTGCCTCACCTGAAAGGACTGTTTGGGGCCCTGAATGGTAGTGAGGGAGGAGGTGTAGCACTTGTTTTGCTTTCAAGGGTAAATGCAAGGAGGGAGATCAGTGGGGAGGGACGAATGAACAAGAGAGCAATCCCTACAGAGAGTGGAAGGGGAGGGAAAGATGTGCTTGGTTGTGGGATCATATTGGAGATGGTGGAAGTTATAGATAATTGTGCTGGGCGCAGAGGCTGGTGGGGTGGTAGGTGAGGACAAGAGGAACACTATCCCTGGTGGGGTGGCGGGAGGATTGGGTGAGGGTAGACATGCATAAAATGGAAGAGATGCAGTTGAGAGCAGCATTAATGAAGGAAGGGAAGCCCCTTTCTTTGAAGAAGGAAGACATCTCCTTAGTTCTGGAATGAAAAGCAATCCTGAGAGCAGATGTAATAGAGACAGAGGAATTGAGGGAAGGGGATGGCATTTTTACAAGTGACAGGGTGGGAAGAGGTATAGTCCAGGTAGCTGTGAAAGTCAGTGGGTTTATAAAAGACATCAGTAGATAAGCAATCTCCAGAGATAGAGACAGATCGAGAAAGGGGAGGGAAGTGTTGGAAATGGACCAGGTAAATTTGAGGGCTGGTGGAAATTTGAGGCAAAGTTAATGAGTTGACAAGCTTGGCATGGGTGCAGGAAGCAGCACCAATGCAGTTGTTGATGTAGCATAGGAAAAGTTGGGGAGTGACACCAGTTAGACTTAGAACATAGACTATTCCACTTAGCTGACAAAAAGGCAGGCGTAGCTGGGACCCATGTGAGTACCCAAGGCTACATCTTTTTTTTGAAAGGAGTGGGAGCAGTCAAAGGAGAAATTATTGAGAACGAGGACCAGTTCCACCAGACGGAGGAGAGTGGTGGTGGAGGAGATCTGGTTGGGTTTGGTGACCAGAAGGTAACAGCTTTGAGGCCTTCCTGGTGGGGGATGGAGTAGTACAGGGACTGGACATCCATAGTGAAATAAGATGATTGGGGCCAGGGATCTCCTGGTGGCATCCATTTTAATCCCATTTCCCACTCCCATCCAGACATGTCAGTCCATGGTCTCCTCAACTGCCTTGATGAGGCCACACTCAGGTTGGAGGAGCAACACCAGGGATACCCTGGATACAACAGGGATACAATGAACATGATGACATAAACATTGATTTTTCTAACTTCTGGTAATGCCCCCACCCCTCTCCTTCACTGTTCCCATTCCCCTCTCTCACCTTATCACCTTACCTGCCCATCACCTCCCACTGGTGCTCCTTCCCCTTCCCTTTCTTACAAGGCATTTCTGTGACTATGAGCAAGACTGCATGATGGTGTGCTCCTTACTGTGAGCAGATATAGCTCATTGCGAAAGGGGAAAGTAAGCAGCCAGAAGTGTTCAATATAGATACTGTATTGGTACTCCAACCAGTAGTGCAATGGCTTTATGGTAATCACCAACTGAGATTCAATTCCTGCTGTTGTCTAAGGAGTTTGTATGTTCTCCCTGTGACTCTGTGAATTTCCTCTGGATGCTCCAGTTTCCTCCCAGATTCCAAAGATGGACGATTAGTGTTAGTAAATTGTAGGTGTGTTAAGTTGGCACTGGAGGCATGGCGACACTTGTAGGCTCCCTTCAGAACAATCCTCACTAAATTGATTTGATGCAGATGATGCATTTCATAGGAAGAGAGATGTAGTTCTGCATAGTGAATATAGGGAGATGGCTAGTAAGTTAAACAGAAGGGCTCTACAGTTGTGATTTTGGGATTATTCCCTGTGCCATGTGCTAGAGAAGCCAGAAATAAGAAGATAGTACAGTTGAATCTATGGCTAAAGAGTTGGTGTAGGAGGATAGGCTTTGGATATCTGAATCATTGGGAACTTCCAGGACAAATAAGACTTGTATGAGGAGCAAGAGAAAAACTGCAGATGCTGGAAATCCAAGCAACATACACAATGCTGGAGGAACTCAGCAGGCCAGGCAGCATCTATGAAAAAGAGTACAGTCGACATTTTGGGCTGAGACCCTTCAGCAGGATTGGAGGGAAAAAGAGACTTTACTCCTCATTTTTTTCCCTCCAGTCCTGCTGAAGGGTCTCGGCCCAAAATGTTGATTGTACTGTTTTCCGTAGATGCTGCCTGGCTTGTATGATAAGGGTGGGTTTCATCTAAACTGGAGGGAAACTAACATTCTTGCAGAGATTTGCTGTTGCTGCTTGGGAGGGCTTAAGCTGATGTGATGGGTGGAAACAGGAGCAGTAAGAAAATATATTGATTGTGGAAAAGTAAATCTAATAGGAATAATAGGCAGAACCAGAATAATGAACATTGCAGGAATGATGGTCTGTAGAGTATTTTAATGGAAGGTGTATAACAAGTAAAGCAGATGATCTTAGACCCTGGATTGGTGCATGGAACCAGAATATTGTAGCTAATACAGAAACTAGATTAAGCAAAAAATGGGCAAGAAGGCTTAATATTCCAGGGTATAGATGATTCCGACATGAAAAAAGGTGGGGTGTTGCAATTTTGATTTGGGGAGAATAGTATAACTGCACTAAGGATATCTTGGAGGGCTTTTCCAGTGAGACTTGTATGGTTAGAACTCAGGAGTAGTGATGCAATCATAGTGATGGGTTTATACTATAATCAGTAGGAGCCAGAGGAACAAATATGCAGGCAGTTTATGGAAATAATTAAAACACGGTTATTGTAGCAGGTGAGTTTTGACTATTCTGATATTAACTTCGTGCCTGGGACTTAGATGGCTCAGAATTTGTTAGGTGCACCCAGGAGAGTTTTTTCTTTTTCAATATTTTTATTGATATTATATAAATTTCACGAATACAAATACAAAATTTATAAGGATACAAGTAAATAATACGAATTACATTACATTTAAATCACAGTAATATGATCACAGTATCCCATATTCCAAATCAATCATGTATAAAAAAAGATTGAATTATGAAGTGAAATAGAATAAAATAATTGTATTTTAAAAAAATCTACCCCCATTACCAAAATGAGCTGGTTGGTTAAAAAAAAGAAAAATACCTTACCATATGATATTATAATAATGCTCAGATCTGTACTTTAATAA
This sequence comes from Mobula hypostoma, assembly GCF_963921235.1. Classification (NCBI taxonomy): domain Eukaryota; kingdom Metazoa; phylum Chordata; class Chondrichthyes; order Myliobatiformes; family Myliobatidae; genus Mobula; species Mobula hypostoma. The sequence goes on from NC_086098.1 coordinate 223,970,476, forward strand.
CAGTTCAAAGATTGTGAAAATAATTCAGAAAGGGTTCCCATAACATTAGAAAATCATGTTTAGAATCATAAATTGAACAACAAATCTTCTCTAGATCGAGGCATAACATAACATCAAATAGCCATTGATCATGAGTGGGTGGGGCGGCCTCCTTCTACTTCAGCAAGATCACCCTCCTGGCCATAAGAGACATAAAGGCCAATACCCGCAAAGTAGATAGCTTCAATTTTGTAGCACTATCCTCAACAATACCAAACAAGGCAGTCAAAGGATTGGGCTTAAAGCTGACATTGAAAAGTGCAGAAAAAATTTGAAATACATACTTCCAGAATTTTTCAAGGCTTGGACATGTCCAAAACATAAGAATTAGTGTGGCCACTCCATTAGCACATCTATCACAGTAAGGGGAACTATTTGCGTAGAAACTTGGGTGCACCCAGGGGAGTTTATTTTAGACAGTATGTGATCCAACTAGGCATGGGGTCACACTAAAATTTACATTTGGGAATAAGTAGTTAAAGTTTGAGTATGGGGACATATTGGGAACAATGACTATATTTCCAAAAGTCTTAAAATAGTTGTAGATGTGGATAAGACCTTGGATGAAAGTTTAAGTTGGGGAGGCTAATTACAACAGTATTAATGGGCAGGAACTGGAGAAAGTAGATTGGAAATGTCTATTTAGGGTAAATCCACATCTGATGTAGGAGCCTTGTAAAGGTTAATTGAAGAGTTCAGGACCAGAGTGTTCCTGTGAGGATCAAAGAAGAGGATAGTAAGATTTGGGAACCCTGGGTGGCTAGAGTTATTGTAAGTTTAATCAAAAGGGAAAAAGGATTGTAGGGTTTAGGAAATGGAATTCAGGCAAGCCCTTAAGGAATATGAAGGAAACAAAAAAAAAGAGATTAGGAGGACTAAAATGAACAAACACAGCACATATAATTATGATAGCAGAAAAACATGTAGTGGCAAAAAAAAAATTAATATAGCCCAAGTTGCTGAGTTTCGTGGTCTGTAGAATGTTAGTGCTTGGATGTTGCCCTGGAGCCATGTTTCTGCAAGAGCAAGCCCACAGCAATTCCTCATCTCGTGTCAGTGCAGCTGCAGAAGAGCGTCATCCACTGAGTGGACACTAGAAAACAGCCGCAATGGGAAAGGCCAGTCCCTCACCCAGTACAGAATCCAGTAGTACATAGCCAGCTGCTTCCCCGGTGGCCACAGCAGGGTCTTGTGATCACAACAAGAATGTCCAAGACACTCACTGGCACCATTTGTTAGACCTTGCACTGACCCTGACACCTTCTTTCCTGGGTGGCTGAAGCAGGCGCAACACGATGCGCAAAAAGTCTAGCTCCACCCCTAATCCAGCAACTTGCTAGTGAGGCGGACCTGCAGTACTTGGTGTCCTTAACATCCAGCAGTGTCATACGATCTTGACAAAGACATAAAGGATGAACAATTACACCCTTGTTTGGACCCAGAGAGGCCACTGCATCTGAGTGCACTGCCATCTTACAGGAAGTCTCTGTTTTATATACTCTTTCAATATCAGATTTCCATCATCTGCAATCACTTTATTTTTAAGACTGAGGAAGTGTCTGAATAGGTGCTTGTCTTAAGTATTCTCGTGTGGCACCTTGTTAAAGGCCTTTCTAAATCCAAATACACAACATTCACAAATTCACCTTTGTCCATTATGCTTGCTATTTCCTCAAAGAATTCCAACAGATTTGTCATACAAGATTTCTCCTTAAGAAAACCATGGTGACTTTGACCTATTTTATATGCCCCTACATACCCCAAAACTCCAATATTTTCCCAACCAGGCCTATAATTGGCTAACTGGCCTATAATTTCCTTTCCTTTCTCCTGTCTCCCTCCCTTCTTGAAGCGTGGAGCGACATTTGCAATTTTCCTTTCCTTTGGAATCATTCCAGAATCTAGTGATTCTTGAAAGATCATTACTAATGCCTCCATAATCTCTTCAACTACCTATTTCAAAACCCTGGGGTGTAATCCATTTTTTTTGTCCAGGTGACTCATCTACTTTCAGACCTTTCAGTTTCCCAAGCACCTTCTCCCTAGTAATAGCAACTGCACTCACTACAGCCCCCTGTGACACCCTTGAACTTCTAGCATACTACTTCTCTCTTCCACAGTGAAGACTGATGCAAAATACTTACTCGGTTTGTCTACCATTTCCATGTCCCCCCATTTCTACCTCTCCAGTCATTCAAAATCTACTCTCCCTCTCTTTTAATCTTTATATATCTGAAAAATATGTTTGGTATCCTTTTTGATATTATTGGCTAGCTTAACTTCATTGATCAACTTTTATCCCCTTATGGCTTTTTTTTTAAGTAGTCTTCTGTTTTTTTTAAAGTTTCCTAATCCTCTAATTTCCCACTACTCTTTGCTATATCTTATTCTTTCTCTTTTGCTTTTATGTTGGCTTGACTTCCTTTGTAATCCACAGTTATGTCATTTTACTTGTGGAATGCTTCTTCCTCTTTGGGATGTATATATCCTGTGCCTTCAAATTGCTTCTAGAAATTCCAGCCATTGCTGCTCTGCCCTGCCAGTGTTCTTTTCCAATTAATTCTAGCCAACTCCTCTCTCAAGCCTCTTTAATTCCCTTTACTCCACTGTAATGCTGAGACATATGACTTTAGCTTCTCTCTCTCAAAGTGCAGGGTGAATTTTTGTCATATTATGGTCACAGTCTCCTAAGAGTTCCTTTACCCTAAACTCCCTAATCTAATCCAGTTTATTACACAACACCCGATCCAGAATAGCTGATCCCTTATCAAGGTCAACTAAAATCTGTTCTAAAAGAACATCTTGTAGGTATTCTACAAATTCGGGATTCAACACCGACCTGATTTTCCCAATCCACCTGCATATTGAAATTACCCATGACTATTGTTGTTGTTCGTCCTTCGTAGTCGAAGATGACCATGGCTTCAAAGTCAAATGGGCGATTGGTGGCTGTGAGTCTGGAGGTGACTGATGAGGCCAATCCGGGCCCTGAAGGCTCGCCCACATGTGGGACACAAGTGGGTGGGTGCTGTGGTGGCAGTGGATGCTGCTCGGGCCTTGCGCACAGCACGCTTTCGTTGCGTCTCGATGATGCGCCTGACTTCAGCTACACGAACTCCTGTGGTGATCTTGCTGCGCAAAGCTGGACGGTCGAGGGCAAGCGTCTCCCACGTGTTGATGTCAACACCCAGGCCTTTGAGGGACGCTTTCAGGCAGTCTTTGTAATGTTTCTTCTCCCCCCCGACTGAGCGCTTGCCCTGACACAGTTCTCCGTACAGCAGCTGCTTAGGCAATCGGCTGTCTGGCATTCTGACCACATGTCCAGCCCACCTGGCTTGGGGTTTCAGCAGGAGGGTGTAGACCCTGCAGAGCCCAGCTCGTTTCAGGATTTCCGTGTTGGGGACTTTGTCCTGCCACCTGATGTGGAGGAGTCTGCGGAGACAGCTCAGGTGAAAATGGTTGAGCTGTTTGGCGTGTCTGCTGTAGACAGTCCAGGTCTCGCTGGCGTAAAGGAGGGTGGTAAGGACCACTGCACAGTAGACCTTCAGCTTGGTGGTAAGGCTGAGTCCTCTCCGCTCCCAGACATTCTCACAGAGTCTCCCAAAGGCGGCACTGGCTTTGGCAATCCTGTTGTTGACCTCAGTGTCTACGTTCACTGCGCAAGAGAGTATGCTGCCCAGGTAGGTGAAGTTGTCGGCTGCCTGGAGGTTCTGGCCCTTCACCATGATGCGCGGCTCCTGGTATGGCTTTCCTGGGGCAGGCTGGTACATAACTTCGGTTGTAACATTGTCCTTTTGACATGCCTTTTCTATCTCCCATTGTAATTTGTAGCCCACATCCTGGCTACTGTTCAGAGCCTGTATATAACTCCCTTCAGGGTCTTTTTACCTTTGCAGTTTCTTAATTCTACCTGCGAGGATTCTACATCTTCTGATCCTATATTACCTCTTTCTAAGTATTTGAATTCATTTTTTTTTTACTAACAGAGCCACACCACCCCTCTGATTATGCTTTTCAGTTTTCTATCTAGCTCTTTAGGACCTCTTTGCTTTTCCTACCTATGGCATTGGTGCCAATATTAACCAAGACATCTAGATGTCTACCCTCACCTTTTAGTATGTTGTGGACCCAATCAGAGACATCCCTGATCCTGACACCCCGGAGGCAACATACTGTCTCGATTGCACCTACAGAATCTCGTGTCTACTCCTCTAACTATGGAATCCCCGACCAAAACAATACATTTGTGTCAATGTAGCTGTCTTGGTTTTACATCTATCACACTGACTGTCAACATTAGGAAACATTTTAGACAGTCTCTCCTTTGTCAAATAGTAATGATGTACAATTTTAAATTGAAATAAAGAGTGACTGGCACAGATCAAAGAAGAGTTAACCAACTTCAAAATCCGCAACCAATCCTCTGTTATCAGGGTCATGTTAAGCTCTCTCTCCCAATCTTGCTTAATCTTAAGCGAAAGGTAATTGTGCTGTTGTAACAATATAAATTTTCCCAATAAAACCTTTCACTAAAGGGTTCATTTTTAAAATATCTAACAGGTCAGAATCCTGTATATATGGAAAATTACTTAAATATTCTTGTAAAAAGTGTCTGACCTGAAGATTTTGCAGGAAATGTGAATACGAAAGAGAGTATTTAGTTACTAATTTCTCAAAAGTCATCAATAGGCCATCTTGGAACAGATCCATGAAGAAATAAACTCCTTTATTCCTCCAAAGAAGAAAGGTAGGATCACTTAATGAAGGTTTAAATAAACAATTTCAATAAATTAAACTAAAAATGGTCTCACTCACTCAATGGTCTCTCCACTTGTGCCTACTTTATTTGACCTTGTAAACAAATCACAACTGCTGCAGATAAAAGAGAAAATCCCACGAAAGTGTTTTTAAAAAATCTTTTGTTCCCTGACCTGTACAAGGCCTCCTGCGCCAATTCAACTGATATGCTGAAAAAAATCTGCATCTTAAAAGATTTAGGATTCTCCAATGACAGAATTTTAGTTCTCAAATAACATTCCAGCCCCTGTTCAGGGATCATTTAAAGATAATTTTCCATCATTGTTCATCTATCAAAATCCTTCAAGAGTTTTAAGAAACCTGGATTAACTTCCTGGCTACAAATCAGTCTGCTGACATTCATGTGCTGTCTTATTACCCAGTAATTTGAGCAAGGCTTTTTTATCTATATATTAAGTATTCAGCTGATAGAGTCTGTAATCAGAACAGGTTTCTCTTGAATTTGAATTTAATATGTAAAGATCACCTCAAATTTTGCTAGAACAATCTTACTGGATTTTATTTCTCAAGATTTAGATTGACACTAAGAACACCGAGAGACACAGAAAAAAATTGTAAACATTCCCAATATTCAACACATGTCCCAACATCTGGCATAGCAGCTGCATTGACCAGGCAATATTTGAATTTTGCATTGAGTAACTATACATGAATTGAATGAACATTGAAGAATTTGATGCTATAATATACCAAAATATCTTATTTGCATTAGATGTATTCTGCCATATAACTGATGTCTCAATCCTATGCTTGCATTGATAATCAATTACAGGAAGCAAACCTCGTGATAGAGGAATGACAGTGTGAATATGAACCATGTAACTTTTAGTCTTATGTAGGAAAAATACCTATTCTTTGAAAATGTATTCATACAATAATTTACATCATATAAAAAGTTATGGGATTAACATCTGAGTCAAATTTGCAAATTCTAAAGACATTCTGAAAGGGAGCAGAGTGGAGTGAATTTTAAAGAGGAAGACATTCAGACTGGCAGTTGGATAAGATAGGCACAGAAGGATATGGTGGGTAAATGAGATCATAATAGATGAGCAAAAGAGTTGGTATGGACATGGTTCACTGAAGAGGTCAGTTCTGTGCTGTACGACACCATGACTCTATAAAATGGTAAAATTCTTAGGACGTTTTATGTTGGATAATGTAATGTTGGAGATCATACACCAGGTACCCTGGGAGATGAATTTGTTGGGGCTCAGAATTTTAAATCTTTACTTGTCACAAGTGATGTGGCAGATGAGTAGATGACAGTGGATGTGCTTCCTTTATTCATGAAGGGTAGGAATAATTATAGCAACACACACAAAATGCTGGAGGAATTCAGCAGGCCAGGCAGCATCTATGGAAGAGAGTAAACAGTCAATGTTTCGGGCCAAGACCTCCTGATGAAAGATTCAGCCTGAAACATCGACTGTTTATTTTCAAAGATGCAGCCTGGCTGCTGATTTCCTCCAGCAGTTTGTATGTGTTGCTTTGGACTGCTAGTATCTGCAGATCTTCTCATGTGAGTAATAATTATAGTCCAGTTTGTCAATTATTAGGGATAGCATTATTAGAAAACATTGAAGGATAGGATTAAAGTTGCACTTTGAAAGGAGAAATTAATCAAAGATAGTCTTTTGATACCACTTCAAATGATGTGGTTGATGTGGAGTTCAGTAAGGCCTTTGACAAGGTCTCCCATGGGCAAGATTTTCCATACAGAGCTTCCAACAATTATCAAGTTCAAATTTATACAAATGTATACAGCTAAATGAAATAATGTTGCTATTATATTTAAAAGGTATTTGTATTATATTTGAATGACATTTGGACAGGTAATTAGGAAGGAAAAGGCTTTGGGCTTAATGGGATTAGCACAGACTGGCATTAGAATTCTCATGGATGATGGGGCTGAAAAGGCAGGTTTCTGCGCTATGCAACTCTGACTCTGTGAAACTCCAGAACTCACCCTTTGTGGTAGGAGGCACATCTCTTAACACCAAGTGGAAGCAACACCAAGGAGTAAGAGGCTTTAGGGACAAATGCTTTTCTCAGTGAATGATTTGATCACAAAGATGGGCAATTTAGAAAAATGGTTTGTTGACAGGGAGTCTGCCCCGTGGTGATGTATGAGAGGGACAGAGCAACCAAGAACACTGGTACAAGAGTAGTAGATGAGCTGAGATTTGAAAATGGAAGATGTGGGAATAGACAGGTGAACATTATGAAACTGCAAGGGTTTTAGAAGCCAATAAATTGGCTAAGCTGAATATGCTTTATGTACATAAAAATGAGTGGTCTTTTTAACAGTGAGTCCTTAGAAGTAGGTTTAGGTCAGGAATAGAATACCAAGGTTTCAAAATGCCTTTTCCACCCTGAGATGGGAGTCAATGAGTGCTCATAATCAATGACCAGGGAACCAGATTCATGCTAGGGCTATCAATATTATGCATCTTCATATTCATTTTTACGAAACAGAATCGATTATTTGGAAACTCAGAAACCACTGGAGGAACTCAACAGGTCAGGCAGCATCAATGAAGGGTAATGAGCAGTCTACATTTAGGGCCAAGACCATTCATCAGCATTTTGTGTGTTGGTCTAGCCCAGCATCTGCAGTGTTTCTTGTCATCAATTATTCAAGATTAATTTTAGAATCAGGTTTATTATCACTGACAAATGTCATGAAACTTGTTTTGTGGCAGCAGCAAAGTGAAAGGCAAATTACTAAAAGTTACAATAAGTAAATAAACAGCAAAAGAGGAATAATAAGGTAGTGTTTATGGATTGCTCAGCAAACAGAGAGGAAGCAGCTGTTACTAAGACATTGAATGTGGGTCTTCAGGCTCCTGTACCTCCTCCCTACTTGAGGCACTTCCCTGTGAAGATGTCATTGATGGTAGTGAGAGTTTTGCCCATGATGGAGTTGGCTGAGTTTACAACCTTTTAATAGTCTCTAAATCAGGTCGTGATACAGTCAGATTCCTCTCCATATCTGCGGCAATTTGTTGGTCTTTGGTAAAGGATTAAACCAAATTTGGGGTTTTCAGGGGAAAAAACATAACCCTAAAGCTAAACATACCTACATTCTCTCAGCACGTCAGTGGGTTCCTCGCATGGTTATAAAATCACTTTGGGCACACCTGCTCCTGAGAAGCATTGAAGGCAATATGGCATTGCTGGAGGCAAGGCCCGAACCGTCTGGCCGCTCAGCTAGATAGTAAGACTCTGTGGCGCTATTGAAGCACGGAGAAAATCCCCGTCTTGCAGCCGTGTTCTTCGCTCAATGAAACTTGGGCGGGGGTGAGGGGTGGACGACAGAAAATGTTCTCAGAACCAAGCAGCACCTGTGAAGAGACAAACTGGAGTTAACATTTCAGGACGGATGACGGTCTCCACAGTTTCTCTCTCCACAGAAGACGTTGCCGACTTTGAGAGTGTTTCCATTTTCCGTTTTTTTAATTCACAATGTCTGTTGGTTCTCAACATTACTCAAGCCATTTATCGTCAGTGATGTGCAAACCAAATGCCATGTTGGTTCTGATTTAACATTCCTCAGCACCCGATTCCGCCGGGTTAGGAGATGAGCTGAAAGTGAATGAGGTTTTTTTACGGTTAGTGGGGGAGTGGCGATATGCATGGCTCCATGTACAGCACTCGCTCCATTCCAATTCAGGTTTGTAGAGCAGCAGCAGCTCGGAGAGAGGCGAAGCAGCTGACGCAGGGACTGCGGTAGCGTTCCGACTCCGCCCCACGCTCTCGGTTCAATCCCGCCTCGATGAACGTCTTGCCCCATGGAGGAGGGTCTACAAACACTGAACCCCTTCCCTCAATATTATTGGTTCCCAATGTCGCGTTAAGAAGTGCAGGGTCAGTCGTTCCGTGGGAGGGGTGCTGAAGAGAAAAGTTTGGAAAAGTTTGTGGCGACAGCTCCCATGATGCCACGGTGACCCGGCACTAGCCCCGCCCGCTGCCTGCATCCGGAGAGGAAGAGGTACGGTAAGTGGAGGGTAATTCGGTGCTCAGCCTGGAGCTGCTACCCCGACCCCCCCTACGCCCCTTCCCTCTCTGTTCAAATCACGGCCGGAGCTGTGTCGAGCGGCCGACTGTGAGCTGGCGCCTCTGGTTCCTTGATCGCGGAGCTACCCCGGCCAAGGCCCGCGGCGCTGGAGGTCAGATCGGACGCACTCCCTCCCCTCCCCCCCGAGTACTGGTTCTCATTTAATATACAAGTTAGAGTAGCAGAGAGTCAAGGAGTAGGTGAGGATAATGAGGAGCGAACAGTGAGAGAATTGGGAAAGGGGATTTGGGGAAGATGGGGGGAGGGGAGTGAAAGTGATGGCTGGAGGAAGAAGGGAACCAGGGGAAAAAAGACTGGGTGGGGAAGTTGGTGATGATGAAGGACAGAGAGCTTGAGCAGCTGAGAGGAAATGAGGAAGAATTGCCAGTGAGCGAAGTATTAGTAAAAAATATTGATAAGGTGGGCAGCAGGCGTTTTTCACCAGGGCGGAATTGGCTAATACGAGAAGGTATAATTTTAAGGTGCTTGATGGAGTGTCAGGGGTAGTTCTTTTTTTAGCAGAGTGCGTGGAACGTGGTGGCAGGGGCAGATACATTAGCCAGATATTTGCTACACACATGGATGAAAGAAGGAAAACTGGAAGGCTATGCGGGAGGGAAGTGTTACAGTAGATTGATCTCGAAGTAGGTTAAAACGTCGGTACTTCTTCGTGGGCATATACTGCTGTATGTTTAGTGTAGAGCGGGTGAATAGGAATAGAGGAGAGGTGAAGTGGGGCTCATGGGCTAAGGGAGGGATGAGTGCGCAGGGATGTGGTTGTGCTGAGATTGGGCCTCACTGCAGGGCACGAAATTGCAGCGCGCAGTAACTGGACTCGCAGCAGCTGAGCCACGACAAGGTCGCAGGCGATGGGAACCTCGTGATCATTTGTCAATGGGGAAAAGTCTCATCTGGTACTAACTACTTTCTGGCACGGTTACATTGTTCCAAACCGCCGAGCCGGTCAGGTTTCAGCGCTGTTTAACCTTTTCTCTTTTCTCTTGTGTTTTTAATTTCCTTGAGTTTGTGTTTATGAAATGTAGGGAGTGGGAAAGTGATTGATGACAAGTTGACCGTGACACCAAAACTTGTAGGGTATCCCGTTATGGGTGTAAGGAGAGAGTTAAATATGGTACCTCCGTGGTATCTGCTAAAATGTGTGACAGAAGTTTGTAAGACAAACTGATGTTAGTCTGGAATATGGGAATGTCTTGAGAAAATATAAGGGAACCAGTTTGTGGCAATATTTTGAAAACAGTGTGAATACTAGTCTACAGCTCAGAGTAGATAATGGGGAAAAACATGTTTCTCTGTGGAAGGGAAGATGAATCTGCAGGTGCAGGTACCGTCTCATAGGAAAGTATTTGTGAAAGTGGTCTTGAAGGGTATAAAAAGGGGCAATTTCTTTGTGCAAATTTCTTTTCTTTGGTTGGATTACAGCTAGTGCTAAGAGATAGAGACAAGGACACAGAGACTGCAAAAGCTGTTGGACACTTGTACTTCCCTCCAGCAGAATATTGTGTAGCGTAGTTTAGTGATTGGGTGATAAGTATTAATTTTGTTTCTTTAAATCAAAGGTTGAAAGGCCCAATTCAATGTCAGTGAAATGTATACAATATACATCCTGAAATGCTTTTTCTTTGCAAACATCCAGGAAAACAGAGAAGTGCCCCAAAGAATGAATGACAGATAAACGTAAGAACCCCAAAGTCCTCCCCCCTCAGCTTCCCTCCCTCCCGTGCGTAAACAGCAGCGAGCAACAATCTCTCCCCCACCCCCTGCCACCGGCAAAAAGTAGCAAGCATTGGTACCCTCACGAAGCGCCCAAGCGTGAGCAAAGCAATAGCAAAGACACAGACTTGCATTTACCCCAAAGACTTCGCATTATGCCCGGCATTCGACATACTGCAGATTCTTTCTCCGGAGAAAAAGGTGTCTCCATTTTCCTAGCGAGTGGGGAGACGTAACAAACAACTCACTGGTTTACGATGTTAAAAGTCTGCTACGTCTCTTTTTTCAAGCTCTGTGCCTGAAGATCACAAAGATCCCAGGTCTTTGGGCCCACAGCAGATATCCCAATGACACACAAGTTTCCTGCCGTGACAGCAATCCTTGATCTGCCCATCTCCAGAGCCCCGAGATCTTAGGCTTCCGAATACGAGCTGGACTCTTGGGCTGAACACGGCGTGCCGAACAACGGCCAGACCTGAACCCTGAGAACGGGTCCCATTCCCTCAAAGGACTGAAGTCAGCGTGTAACTCCAAGTCACTGTCTTCAAAAGAACCCTGAAAGGGAAAAATAAAGATATTAAAGATGGAAATAGGGCTGTTTCCGAAGATGCAAGCAAAGGAGTTGCCGTTTAGCATCATCTTAACTTTGGTCATTAGTCATTTTTCTCTTTCAATATTCATCTTTTATATTAGTCTAATAAAGTAATTCCAAGTGTCTCCTTTGTGGGTACCTCTTGTTGCTGAATTGGAAAAGAACAAGGAAGGAATTGAAATATTTTCGTACACAATTGGTACAGTTGGTAGGATTCAGCACAATGTTCTGCAAACTACAGGAAGCTCCCTTTGGCAGGGTGGAGTTTAAGGTGCCAGGGTGGTCATCCATTCAAAGTTCCTAAAACATTCTGTAAACTTAGTGTGAGTACCAGTCTGCAGCCCTGAGAGTAGATAATGGGGAGAAAAGTGTTTGTCTGGGAAAGGAAAGATAATTCTGCAGGTGCTGATACTGCCTGTTACTGTTTCATGGTTTCCCATGTATTAGAGTAAGGGGTCTTGCAGAGTATTAAAAAAAGGCCATTTCTTTGTGCAAGAGTGAGACATCACACCCAAGTGTTAGCATCAGACTAAGTATTGCTATCCTAGCTTTCGGGGTCCAACCCTTAGTCATTAACAACCTTATTTTGATGGGATGTGGATCCTGATCCTGATCCCTTAGCCTTGCTAGATCCTTCTTCCTTGGGGGGTTTGCTGGGTTTTAGCTTTGACAGTCCATTGCGTTAACGTGATGGCGTTCTTGGTGGCCGTTCCTGCTGTTTGGAGAAACTCTGCGTCATTTAACAAAGTGGCGATTATACCTGGGACGTTACCACTGTTGCTCTCCATCTCGGCTCTCTAACGTGTAGGAGGGCCAAACACAAACAATACATTGGCCATTTTCCAAAACCATTGGTGTTGTCCGACTATCCTGCTACCGTAAACTCTGCCCCACCTGTGGGAACATTCTGTTTGTTGAACATTGTACTGAATCCTGCCAACCTGTGCCAATTGTATAATGAAAGACAAAAAAGAAAAAAATTGTTAATGGTGCAGTGAAAAGGACAAAAATAATACAAATCACCAAATCATGCTACACAATGTTCTGCTGGAGAGAAGCGCAAGTGTCCAATAGCTTTTGCTCTCTCTATTTGTCTTCCTTTCTATCTCTTGGCACTGGTCACAACCCAACTGAAGAGAAGATTGCCCCTTGCAAAGAAATGGTCCCTTTTTATACCATTCAAGATCCCTTGATTGAATACGTTCCCATGGGACAGTAACAGGCAATATCTGCGTCTGCAGAATCATCTTCAGTTTCCTAAATGAACATGTTTCCCTCTGGTATCTACTCAAATTTAACTCTTTCTGTACAGTCACCAGTCTGCTCCCAAACTTAGGAAGACCCACAGCAGGAGAAGTGCACAGTGAAACTCGGTGGTTTTATACTTCATTGTCGCCAAACAATTGATACTAGAACGTACAATCATCATAGCGATATTTGATTCTGAGCTTCTCGCTCCCTGGATTACAAATCGATAGTAAATATTAAAAATTTAAATTATAAATTTTAATTAGAATATAGAAAAATGGAAAGTAAGGTAGTGCAAAAAAAAAAAACCCAAGATGCAGGTCCGGATATTTGGAGGGTACGGCCCAGATCTGGGTCAGGATCTGTTCAGCAGTCTTATCACAGTTGGAAAGAAGCTGTTCCCAAATCTGGCCGTACGAGTCTTCAAGCTCCTGAGCCTTCTCCCAGAGGGAAGAGGGACGAAAAGTGTGTTGGCTGGGTGGGTCGTGTCCTTGATTATCCTGGCAGCACTGCTCCGACAGCGTGCAGTGTAAAGTGAGTCAAAGGATGGAAGATTGGTTTGTGTGATGTGCTGTGCTGTGTTCACAATCTTCTGCAGCTTCTTTTGGTCTTGGACAGGACAGCTTCCATACCAGGTTGTGATGTACCCTAGAAGAATGCTTTCTACGGTGCATCTATAAGAATTAGTGAGGGTTTTAGGGGACAGGCCAAATTTCTTCAGTTTTCTCAGCAAGTAAAGGTGCTGGTGGGCCTTCTTGGCAGTGGACTCTGTTTGGTTGGACCAACTCAGGTCATTTGTGATATTGACCTTGAGGAACTTAAAGCTCTTGACCTGTTCCACTTGCGCACCACAGATGTAAATTGGGTCGTGCGGTCCGCTACAACTTCTGAAGTCAACAACCAATTCCTTCGTCTTGCTGATGTTGAGGGATAGGTTGTTGTCTTTGCACCATGCCACCAGGTTCTTAATTTCCTGTCTGTACTCAAACTCATCATTACCCGAGATATGGCCTACAATTGTTGTGTCATCAGCAAACTTATATATTGAGTTCAATGGAAACTTGGCTGCACAATCATGGGTGTACAGTGAGTACAGCAGGGGGCTGAGTACACAGCCTTGTGGGGCACCGGTGCTCAGAGTGATTGTATTGATAAAATTCTGGGTCAGCAAAGATTGCAGGTGTATAAAAGCCTGGTTAGACCATACTTGGAATATTGTGTTCATTTCTGGTCGCCTCGTTATAGAAAGGATGTACTTTTAGAGGTGCAGAGGAGATTTACCAGCATGCTGGCTGGATTGGAGAACATGTCTTATGAGGATAGGTTGAGCGAGCTAGGGTTTTTCCTCTTTGGAGCGAAGGAGGATGAGAGGGGACTTGATAAAGATGTGCAAGATGATAAGAGGCATAGATCAAGTGGACAGCCAGAGACTTTTTCCCAGGGCAGAAATGGCTAATATGGCGGGGAGGAGACTTGATTTTAAAGTGATTAGAGGAAAGTATATGGGAGGATGTTAGAGCTACCTTTTTTTACCGAGCAAGTGGTGGGGGTGTGGAACACACACTAGTGTGTGTAGAGCAGACGCATTAGGGACATTTAAGAGACTCTTAGACTCGTATAGATGAAAGAAAACTGGAGGGCTATGTGGGAGGGAAGTGTTAGATTGATTTTAGAGTAGATTAAGAGGTTGGCACAGCATTGTGGGCAGAGGGGTCTGCACTGTGCTTTAGTGTCCTACGTTCATAGTGGTTGTTCGCTATAATGGGCAAGCTCGCTGCCTACACAGCTCACCAAGGACTTGAAGCCCCCTTAAGTCCCATGAAAAATGTGATTCAGCAATGAACAATATTTGGGAAGGGGGCTGGTGGCGGGGGAGGGGTTGAGTTGACTGTCCAGTAGGAAAATTAACCAAATTCATCACTCCAACAGCTCTTAAACGATTCCTGTTGAAACTCAAGTCTTCACAGTTCCACTTAGAATGGAACCTGTCTCTATAACCAAATGTACTGTTTGTTTGCAGATGTTGGGGCTTTCTGTGTTTCGAGGGGCTAACCTCCTGAAGGCGCGGAGCCTATTATCAGCTGCTTGCATTCGAGCGGTTCATGGACATGGTAAGCACTCTTGCATCCACACCACCACTGATTTTGAGTCACTGGAGTATGACCAGAGTGGCAAGTTTCGAATACTGTGGTCAATGGGACCAGTCAGGTAGTGAATGAACAATGTAGTTTAAGAGCTACCACAGCAAAAAGGGATAGAACTTTGGGATGAATTAAGGTGATAAAATTACTGGGTTGTGATTGTTTGTGGTTTACTCACTTCTAAGAACATAAGAAATGTGCGCAGGAGTAGCCATCTGGCCAGCTGAGTCTGCCCCCCATTCATTAAGATCAGGGCTAATCCATTTCTGCCTACCAGCCCTTTCTCCATAAGTGCCTTATCTCCTATGCAAAAATCTATCTGTGTCTTAAGTGTATTTAATGGGGTGGCCTTTGCTGCTTTCCTGGGTGAAGAATTGCACAGATTCACTGCACATAATAATACTCCCAAAATGAGATCTCACCAGATCCCTGTACAGTTGCAGCTTAACCCCCTGCTCTTTAAATTCAACCTCTCCAGCAATGAAGGCCAACATAGGGTGATACGGTAGCCTTGTGGTTAGTGTAACTCTACTCAGTGCCAGGACCTGTGTTCAATTCCACTTCTCTCTGTAAAGAGTTTGTACATTCTCCCCGTGACTGAGTGGGTTTTCTCTGGGTGCTCCGTTTTCCTCCCACATTCCAAAGATGTGCTGGTTAGTAAGTGTAATGTGGCAGGAGGGACTTATTGGGCCAGAAGTGCCTGTTAACTGTGCTGTATCTCTAAATAATAAAAAAGAAAAAAATCTATTTGCCATACTGACACTTGTTGCACCTGCAAACCAAGCTTTTATAATTCATATAGAAGCACTCCCAAGCTCCTCTGCAATAGTATGCTATAATAGTATTTCACAGTTTAGAATTTTGATCTTCTACTTTTCGTTCCAAAGTGAATGTCCTCACATTTATCAATGTGGACTCCATCTGACAATTTCTTGCCCACTTACTCAACTTGTCTACATCTTTCTGCAGTCACTGCATAATTTGCTTTTCTACTCAGTCATCAAGCTTAGAAGAGACCATGCTCTCTTCTCACTGCTGCCATTGGGAAAGAGGTATGGAAGCTCCAAGAACCAAACCAGCAGGTTCAGGAAGAGTTCTTCCCCTCAACCATCAGGCTGCTGAACTAAGTGGATAACTTCACTCCTCCCCAGCACTCAACTGATTCCACATCCTATGGGCTCACCTTCTTGGACCCTGCAGCTCACGTTCGCAATATTTATTATTATTAGCTTTCTTTCTTTGTTTTTGCACAATTTATTGTCTTTTGCAAGTTGGTTGTTTGTCTGCTTTTGCAATCTTTTAAAAATTGATTGTGTTGCGTTTCTTTGTATTTGCTGTGAATACCTGCGAGAAGATGAATCTCAGGGTAGTATATGGTAGTAAATGTGATAATAAATTTACTTTGAACTCTGAGAATCTGCAATTCATTACCACAAATGACAATGGGGTCTGAGTCATAGGCTATATTTAAAGCAGAGGATGATAGGTTCTTGGATCGGGAAGAGTGTCAAAGGTTACAGGAAGAAGGCAGGAGAACAAGTTGACGGAGAAAAATAAATCAGCTGACCGACTGGCCTAATTCTGCTGTTGTGTCTTATGATCTGGTAACCGAATATGGGGAAGCCAAACCAGTGCCAGGGAAGAGCAGTTTACCTGATTCACTCTTGACAGATGTGGCCACCACTTGCCGATACACTTTGTTGTGACTGGTCCTGATATATACTGAATATCATCCAGCGATCAGCTGTTGGATTGCTGGATTTGATTTTACCTCCTTCCTATAGGCCTGATTGAAGCAAGTCTACCTCCAGAGCATCTACTTTTCCAAGATCTACACTTGCTTTCATTTACAATTTGAGTCCAGTGAGGGGTGTTTTTACTGTGGAGCAGGATGTCATTAGCAATACAGAGCTATGAAGGCACAGCACTGCCGAGTTACTGAGCAGCTGCAGGGCAGAATGGACACAAAGTAAAGCTTCAGCTACCCTATTACACACTCTAAAATAATTTGTGTATGTAAAAGTGTGAATTTTGGAAATCAGAAGTAATACAGAAAATGCTGGAAATACTCGGCAGATCAGACAGCATCTATAGAAGAGAAACAGTTAATAGGACGATTATTTGAAAAAGCATTTCTGCTTACACCAGTGGGGTAGGTTTGAGTTCATCGGTGTAGTTTCCCTCCAGGATGTTTACTCTACATGGGATCGTGGTTGGAACAATTATAGATTGTGGATGGAAGAAACACAGAGCACAAGGCAGACAATAACAGAGGATGAGAGGAGACCACCATAGACTGTCAGATAGAGGGTGGGACTCGCAGTGTATGGTACACTAACATCTTTGCACATTATTATTTCAGAGGTTGTTAAACAGGAAGACATGTCACTGCCGATGTACTGTGACAGGAAGGATACACCACTCCCCGATATTCCCTACTTTACGAAGTTGAGTGCAGAGCAGAAGGCCCTGAAAGAAAAAGAGAAGAGCTCGTGGACAGATCTGACCAATGAAGAGAAAGTCGCATGTAAGTGAACCTGAGCCACTTGGCAAATGACTTGAGATTCACTCCACAAATGGGAGGAGTGTCCTTCTGCCTAGTCTGGGGTAGAGCAGTTGCTCAAACTGCATTTTGGAATGAAGCTAATGGTTCAGTTCTGGAGTGAGTTGGCTGTGCCCACTAGGACCCAGAGTTGCAACATCCCCAGATAATAAAGGCTCAGATACTGCCTGGTCCCTTGGTCTCAGCAGGGTTCCACAGTACATCAGATGAGCAGGCTAAACTGTTTTTATGACTCAGTTGGTGATGTCATTATCGTTTCTGGATGAGGGAAGATTGGGGAGACTTCACACACCAAATTGTGCCAGTTCTCCTGGGAGGGAGAAGGCCCTGGGTAAGATTGGGTCCATCAGTGAAACAGCAGAGAGGCATGTTGAGGAACGACCTCAAACTTTTAATGACTTTAAAGACAGACAATGGCCCCTAGAACCCTCACAGTTCTTTGCAGTTCAGAAAATGGATTTTCTTTTTTATCCCAAAAAACTGTCAAATAATCACCAAGAGGAGGGTTTCGATTCAGTTAATACATTATTGATTGACTTTGTTTTTGTTTTACTTTAGTGTATCGTATTGCTTTCAACCAGACCTATACGGAGATGAACAAAGTGAGCAATGAGTGGAAGTCTGTGGTGGGTGGTGTGTTTGTTTTCATCGGATTTGCTGGCCTGATCGTGTTGTGGCAGCGGTACTACGGTGAGTGAGTCTCCTTCTGCCATAAGCAGACTTTACAAATTACAAGATTAATTGGGAGAAGTAGAATTTTTTCACTCTGACTTGCTTGGTGACAGGTTCAAGCACTAGGCCATGTATGGCGCTAACAGCTGCCGACTGGGGCTTCAGAACATGCCTGTGGTTTGGGATTGAGTGTTGTTCGGTTTCCGTTTGAGGATGTTTAATCAGTGTATAGTTGAAAGTGCTTGCTCACTCTCAGCTGAAATCGTGAACCTTGGCACAAAATCCAGGCCAATATTCTGCATTGTCAAAGCCCTGCCTGTAAATCAACCCAAGGGAGCTTCTCAGTGGGAGCAAATAATTTCATGGCCTTGTTTAAAGGCAGCGTGGCATTTCTTTCAACCAACCTCTCAGTGATCTGGTTGTTTTGTCATTGATAATAGTATCATCCAGGTGTGTAAAGGAGAAATTTCAGTTTTTCCTACTTTACTACAAGAACTGTAATTAATTACTTGATCAGATGTGGGGGCTGGGGGAAACTACAGGACAGCTTGAGATTATCATGGACACTGGACATGGACATGAGATATCAACGACACTGTGCCCCATGCATTCTTTGTCCCTGTGCTAGTAGTCCTGTGTATCCTGTCCCCTGACACCACCAAAGACTGTGACTATTTCCATGTGGATCTAGAAATGCCCCTCCTTTATTGTTAAACTGCCTTGCTAATGTCCAGTTCTGAATCTGCAGAAATATTCATGGAGTAAAATTTGGAATAAACAAAAGCTGCTATTTTTTGGTTTGTGTCACAAACTCCATTGCTTCTCTAGTAAACCTGGAGTCTAGACCATCCCCAAAAACACGGCTGAACCAAACTCTTTGGTAGCTTGGTATTCTATTTAATTCAGAACCAAGCTTCCAAAGTCATTCTCATTGTCGACACTGTTGTCTTCCATATTTACAACATCGCCCCTCAATCCTGTCCAGGCTCTGGCTAGAGGCCTGTGACTAGTGGTATGCTGCAGGGATCCATGCTGGGTCCTTTTTTTGTTTTGTCACCTCTTGTCAATGGTCTGGGTGATAATGCAAACTGGATCAGCAAATTTGTGGATGACACCAAGAGTTGGGGAATAGTGAACAGTGGGGAAGGCTATCAAAGCATGCAGTGGGATCTAGAAAAATGGGCTGAAAATTGGAAAATGAAATGGCACATTGGCCTTCATTGATCAAAGTGAGTACAGGGGTTGGGACGTTGAAGATGTATAAGATGTTGGTGAGACCTAAGCTGGAGTATTGTGTGTTGTGGTCATCTACTTGCAGGAAAGATGCCAATAAATTGAAATAGTACAGAGAAAATTTACAATGATGTTGCTGGGACTTGACCTGAGTTGTAGGGAAGGATTGAATAGGCTAGGACTTTATTCCTTTGGAGCATGGGAGAATGAGGTTTTTTCCACTGAGGTTGGGTGAGATTAGAACTAGAGGTTATAAGTAAGGGTGAAAGGTGAAATGTTTAAGGGGAACATGAAGGGAACCTCTTCACTTGGGTGGCGTGAGCGTGGAATGAGCTGCCGATGGCAGCTGTGAATATGGATTCTATTTCAACATTTAAGTGCAGTTTGGACAGGTATATAGATGGGAGGGCTTGGAGGACTTTGATCCAGATGCAGATTGATGGGAGTAGGCAGAATAATAGTTCTTCGTGGACTAGATGAGCCAAAGGGCCTGTTTCAGTACTGTATTGCTCTGACTCCTTTCTTTCTAAAACCTTCACCATAAAACTTAGTATTCCAGAGCTTTCCTGGCCAGGCTGTCACCCCATCCCCTGTAGACTTGTAGAACACAGCAGCACAGAAACAGGCCCTTTGGCTCATTTAGTCTTTGGACCATTTGCACTTCGTACTCCCGTTGACCTGCACTGGGACTGTAGCCCTCTGTACCCTGACTGTCTATGTGCCTATCCAAACTTTGCTTAAACACGGAAATCAAGCTCGCATGCACCACTTGCACTGGCAGCCCATTCTACACTCTCACAACCCTCTGAGTGAAGAAGATTCCCCTTATGTTCCCTTAAACTTTTCACCCTTAACCTATGACCTCTAGTTGTAGTCCCACCCAACCTCAGTGGAAAAAGCCTTGCCTTTATTTACCGTATCAATACCCCTCATAATTTTGTATACCTCTATCAAATCTCCTTCCAGTCTTCTGTGTTCCAAGGAATAAAGTCCTAACCTTTCCTTAAAACTCAGGCCCTCCAGACCCAGCAACATCCTTGTAAATGTTGTCTGTATTTTGTTTTCAAACTTATTCACATCTTTCCTGTAGGTACGTGACCAAAACTGTACACAATACTTCAAATTAGGCCTCACCAATGTCTTGTAGAACTTCAACATAACATCCCATCTCCTATACTCAATATTTTGATTTATGAAGGCCAATATGCCAATGCCAAAAGCTTTCTTTACAACCGTATCTACCTGTGACACACGCAAAAAATGCTGGTGAACGCAGCAGGCTAGGCAGCATCTATAGGAAGAGGTACAGTCGATGTTTCGGGTGAAGGGTCTCGGCCCTTTGTTCTGCCGCACTCCCCACCATTAACTGTTTGAGACCCACCCCGGTTGGTCCTACAGAAGAGCAACGCCTCTCATTTGCCTGCTCTAAATTCCATCTACTATTTTTCCAGCTGGTCCAGATCCCACTGCAATCCATTATAGTCTTCCTTGCTGTTGACTGCACCCCCAGTCTTGGTATCATGTGGAAATTCTAACAAAGTGGCTCAGATTATAATGGGATTTATTCTCACTGATAAAAGCCATGGAATTTGCTGTTTTGTGGCAACAATATAGTGCAAGCATAATGAATTACTATAAGTTACAAAAAGTAATGCAAGAGGAATAGTGAGATTTGGTTTATTGATTGTTCAAAAATCATATGGTAGAGAAGAAACAATTGTTAAAGCATTGAGTGTGTGCCTTCAGGGTCCTGTACTTCCTCATTGATGATAATGAGAAAACAGCATGTCCCAGATGTAAAGGTCTGAAATATTAACTCTTTGTTCACAGATGCTGCCTATCTTCTGACGTGTTTCCAGTAGTTTGCTTTTTAGCCTCTCTGTATCACATAAACACAGCGTAGCAATACAGTGTCTCGTGACTTGTTACACAGTCAGGTGACACTGTCTGGTAATGAACTTACTGCTGGTTTTCTCGTGATGACTTTTTTTGCCAACTGTCTGGTTCTCATTTGTACGTCTCTCAGTCCTGCTGTCTGTGTCTCTTCTAGTGTTACCATTGATTCTGGCTACTTCAGGATTGAAAATGACCAGATTAACTATCATTGATTTAATTTCTATATTGCCTAGGCATGCCCTGTGTTCGTTCATACACCATGGAATTGGAATTCTCTAAACTGTTTGGGTTGTGTTCTGCCTAGAGATTAGGCAGGTTGTTGGTGTTAACAAACATTACAGTGCAGTTTCCTATAATGGTTGGATCATCACACTGATCGCAGTTGGCACCTGCACTAGCTCCTATGCATTGCCATCTACAAGGTGCTGTGGGGCTCCCTTCACAAACATCTGATTTGATATCCTCAACTGGCTCTAAAATTGTGGAAAACTCTGAAATGAAATTAGCAAAAGGAATGTCTAATCTCACCACTTAAGTGAAGATTAGTGACTTCTTTGCAGTGATTAGGGCTACACTGCAGCTGCCAGCCAAGGCTGGTGGTGTAAAGGTGAATGGCCAGGTCTGATGTGTATCTGCTCTCCCCCCACTCCATCCACTCATCATTCACACAAGCCCCTGTCCTCAGTGGCAAGGCCAGGGATGGAACAATATGCAGTTTTGACCTCAGCACATTCCCTCTGGGGCTGTCATTTGTGGTCAATGGGCCTGTTGTCTAAACATTCCAACCAAGATTGCTTCATTTAATCTGGGTTTCCAACCCACAAATTTGGCTGGTCGGCATTTAGTTAGCAATTCCTGTTGTTATGTCTTCACTTTTACCTCTGTGTTAACTGGTGGCCTGTAAAACAGCTTGTGTATTAATGTTGTTACTCTGGTTCCAAACACTGGTAGAAGCTGACTGTGTCTGGTTAAGACCTCTAACATTACTTTTAACTGCTGTTCTCACTGCCATGTTATTAGCCTCTGACAGGGGACTGGGAATTGAGGGGCATTTGTAGGTTGGATCATCCTTGCCATTGTTGCTCTTACTGCTCACAAGTACTTAAGACCAAGGCAGTGGCTCTGACATTCTCCCTTGGCTTATTTACTGTGGCTGGCACCAGTGTGACTCAGGCCAAGAAAACGCTGCCAATGCTGAAAATTGGAAATACTTGGGTTGGGCAGTAATTGTACAGGGAGAAACTGTTCATATTTCAGATCAGTAGATCGTTGGAAGTGCTTTAAATTGCAAAGCGGGTATGAGTTTTGTCTTCTATCCTTATTTACACTTTTAGCAGATCAGGAATCAGGTTTATTGCACTTTACATTAGTCATGAAATTTGTTTTGTGACACAAGTTCAGTGCAGGCATAACGAGTTACCATAAAAGTAAAGTGCAGAATTGAAGCACGAAGTAGCGATCATAAACTCTTCAGAGATCTGATGGCAGAGTGGAATAAACTCTTCAGAGATCTGATGGCAGAGTGGAATAAACTCTTCAGAGATCTGATGGCAGAGTGGAAGAAGCTGTTCCTAAAATGTTGAGTGTGGGTTTTCAGGCTACTGTACCATCTCCCTGGTGGTAGTAATGAGAAGAGGGATGTCCTGGATGGCGAAGGACCTCAATGATGGTGAATGGCTAAGTGTACAACCCTCTGAAGCCATTTATGATCCTGTGTATTGGAGCAAAGGATGTTTGGCCCCATTCTGAGTTGTAACCATTGTCGTAAAAGCAAGATACTGCACCTGTTACAAATCCAAAACAAAGCAAGGCATTCCTGGCAAACTGTTCGTGTGTAAATTGAACTAGTTTTTGTGTGTCAGGCTATTTCTTCCCTATGCCAGTCTATTAACTTGCAAGTCACTGATTCCTTAGAGCTGTACAGCATGACAGCACAAACAGGTGCTTTGGCCCATCTTGTCATGCCTAGTCCCATTGACCTGTACCTGTCCTATCTGACACATGATCACATGACATCAGGGCTGCTCCAGTCTCTGCAAACTTCCTGTAGCCTAACTTCACTTTTTTACAAAAATAATACTTCTCCCCACAAAATGCTTTCAGTGATCCCATTTAATAATCTTCCTGGAATGGTAGCTTTTTCCCTTTGGTGTCTGACAGGGGTGATGGTGCTGGGTGAAAGCCGTGCAATTCTTGCTGTGGATTAATTATGCTTTCCTGTTTATCATTCAGTTTATCCTGATCGACCACAAACCTTCAGTGCGGAGTGGCAGGAAAAGCAAGCCAAGAGAATGTTGGACATGCAGATGAACCCTATCGAGGGATTCGCCTCCAAATGGGATTACGAGAAGAACGAGTGGAAGAAGTGATCATTTTCAGTCTGGCGCCAGCAGATCCTCACTCACCACTGGAACTGTTCTAAATGGCCAACCTTCATCCTGTCAGTTTCAAAGTAAAATGTAAAATAATCTCAAATGCCCTAAGCAGCATTTAAATACTGAAATGTCATAGCATTTATAATGCAACTTATAATAAAGGTTGCTCTTATAAAATACTGTTGTTGAAGTATGGTAAATATTGCCAGCACAATTCACGGAATGGATGTTGTCAATTAAAACAGCCCTTCTTGGTGGAGTATCCATGAACTTGCACTTTTCTTTCCATTCACACATGGACACAGTAGTAGGTGGACTCTGAGGTGTGACTATTTTAGGCATAAGACTTTGGAGCAGAATTAGGCCATTCAATATTGCCTATTTATTATCCCTTTCAGCCCCATTCCCTTTCCTCCTCCACATAACCTGTGATGTCCTTACTAAACGTGTCGACCTCCTCTTTAATTACACCCAATCACTCAGCCTCCACAGCCGTCTGTGGCAATGCATACCAGATTCAGCACCCTCTGGCTAAATTCCTCCAAAAAAGGGACATCCTTGCATTCTGAGATTGTGCCCCCTAATCCTAGATTTCCCCCACTGTAGGAAACATCCTCTGTAGGCCTTTTAGTGAGATTTGGCCTTTCTCTCCTCCTCCCCTATTATAAACTCCAAATGTACAAGCCCAGAACCAACAACACTCTTAGTAAATAATCAGCTGTAAATGTGAACCTGGCATAAATTAACTGCTCCAACAATCCACCTGCAACAATTGTTATCAAGTCATGGCTAAAAAGGCCTGGGCTCACTCTGCTGGGGGCCATCTTAATCCTCCAGAGGGGATCAAATTACATGTTGAAATGTCAACTCTATTCCTTTTCACCTGTGCTGCCTGACCTGGTGAGTTCCTCCAGCATTTTGTGTGTGTAACTGTTTTTAAAAGGAATTCGTTATTGAAAATATGGAATGTTATAGAAAAGCCTGATGGAATGAATTGGAAATACAAGCCAAATGGACTCTTCCTTCTATGAAATGCAAAAGGCCAGAGGTACAGGTGCTGCAATTGGTTTCTTGGATAAAGTAACCAGGATCCCGCCTTCAGGTCATGATTGCCAACTGCCACACTGAGTACCCAGCTATAGCCGCAGGCCTAATGCCACAAGTTAAAACTGGTTGTAGACGGGTTATATTCTGCATGGAGGTCAGTCACCAGTGGTGTGCCTAATGGATCTTCTATGACCCCTACTCTTCATGATTTTTATAAATGACCTAGATGAGCAAGTGGAGGAATGGGTTAGTAAATTTGCTGATGACACAAAGGTTGGAGGAGATGTGGATAGTGTGGAGGGCTGTCAGAGGTTACAGCAGAACATTGATAGGATGCAAAACTGGGCTGAGAAGTGGCAGATGGAGTTCAACCCAGCTAAGTGTGAGGTGGTTCATTTTGGTAGGTCAAATATGATGGCAGAATAGAGCATTAATGGTAAGACTCGGCAGTGTGGAGGATCAGAGGGATCTTGGGGTCTGAGTCCATAGGACACTCAATACTGCTGCCCAGGTTGACTCTGTGGTTAAGGAAGCATACAGTGCATTGGCTTTCAATGGTAAGATTGAGTTTAGGAGCCAAGAGGTAATGTTGCAGCTATATAGGACCCTGGTCAGCCCCCGCTTGGAGTACTGTGCTCAGTTCCAGTCACCTCACTACAGGAAGGATGTGGAAACCATAGAAAGGGTGCAGAGGAGATTTACAAAGATATTGCCTGGATTGGGGGAGCATGCCTTATGAGAATAGGTTGAGTGAACTTGGCCTTTTCTGCTCGGAGCAATGAAGGATGACAGGTTTTCTGATAGAGGTGTATTAGGTGATGAGAGGCATTGATTGTGTGGATAGTCAGAGGCTTTTTCCCCAGGGCTGAACTGGCAAACATGAGAGGGCACAGTTTTCAGGTACAGAGATGTCAGGGGTAAATTGTTTCTTTCAATGCAGAGAGTGATGAGTGTGTGGAATGGACTGCTGGGGACAGTTGTGGAGGTGGATACAATAGGGTCTTTTAAGAGACTCAGGCAGTACATGGAACTCAGAAAAATAGAGGGCTATGGGTAACCCTAGGTAATTTCTAAGGTAAGGACACGTTCAGCACAGCTTTGTGGGCTGAAGAGCCTGTACTGTACTGTAGGTTTTCTATGTTTTTCAAGCAAAGCATTGTGTTAAAGAAAGATACCAACATCAACAGAAAGCAGAACTTTAATGTTTAATTTAAACACAAATCATTTTAATTTAAACTTTAAGATATCTGTGTAAAATAGTCTTACTCCTAATGTGGTGTAAGCAGCAAACTAACAAGGAATGATTACAATAAGTAGTGACTACTGTCACACATTCAGCATCCACATGATCCAATCTTTTAAAACAAATTTTGTACAATAAGGAAATGTGGGGGCCTGCACTCCACACAATCTTTTGCAAATAATAATTTCACATCATCATGAGAAACTGTTGAAAACCCCTTCCAGATTCCTGCTGTGAAACTTCAGACTGCATCATGAAGGCCGACTCAAACTTTTCCACATTATCCACCCAGGAGGGTTCAAGAATACATCCCACTGGAATTGGCTTAGTGTTGGCACTGAGTGGATGCCCAAAAGCCATCACAATGCTTGCCAATTAGAATATTGAATGTGTAAGTAACTTGTCAAAGTGGTGTGCCCTTCTCTATCATCCGTTATTCTGGTAGCTCCTTCCGGGAGGGCATTTCCTCACTACTTCCTTTGGTTTCTTGGCTGCAGATGTCCTGTGAACACAGCAGCTCTCTCATGCTGCAAATGCATCACTCTTGAATCCCAAGGGCATGGTTTTCCTTTTGTGCAGTCTGTCTTTCATTCTGCTCAGTCACTATGTCAAGGTGCATCCCATATTGTCACAACTCTGAAAACTGAACTCATGACCTTTACTTTTGGCAATCCAACGCACAGTCACGTCAGCTGTAGAGGCACAGTTAGTGCTCCACTTCTCAATCCCTCAAACAAATCTTCTCTTCAGTCGTTCTAGATTATCTCCATGCTGTCACAGCACCAGCCTGAATGGTTCATATTTGTAAACTGAATACACATACACAATACGTAATGTACAAGTAGCTGAGAATTGGTCCCATTACAGGAATAAACTGATCCATTGCAGCAGCTTTTGGATTTGTGCTAGTCCAATGTGAGTGTCTTTATATGGAGCAGTTGTTGACTGAGGCTTGCTTCTTTTAGTGTTGTTTCATAGCCGTTACCTTCTCCGGGCCAGATACATAGCAAGGGCCAGCACTGCTCCCAAAGCCATTACACTCATAAAATATTTCATGGCCATCTCCTGTATCTCACGGTTACGAGCAGCAGCATTATTCCCGTATAACATCACAAAGGCATCCTGTAGAAAGAAAGTAGACGTTAGCTGCCAGTACATCACTCAATCCCAAACCAATACAGGTTTTGCCCCACCATCCAAAGGTAGAGCGTTCCTATGAAGCGGTTCGTAAGCCGGAAGGTTGTAAAGCAAAGAAGCAATTACCATTAATTTATACGGGAAAAATTTGTGAGCATTCGCAGACCCAAAAATAACCTACCAAATCATGCCAAATAACACATAAAACCTAAAATAACAGTAACATATACAAACAGTAAAAGCAGGAATGATATGATAAATACACAGCCTATATAAAGTAGAAATACTTCTCTACAATTATGGTCTGCACTGTTCTCCGTAGTGAAAATCTCACACAAGTGCTCTCGGCAAAAACACAGCGCAAGCGCTCTCCAGTAACCTTTAAGCTATGAAGCTGCCAAATCATACCAAATAACACCTAAAAAAACACAGCCTATATAAAGTAGAAATGATGTATGTACAATGTAGTATCACTTATGGAATCGGGAAGACATCGAGCACACTGATGATGGTGTGTTAGGCTGAATCGTCAAAGGTTGGGGTGGTGCAGTGGCCCCCACCCTCCAGGCAGCGAACCAATACTGATAGGCGACGCAATCGGCAATCGCTTCTGATCTGGGCCGACATTTACATGCCGGGTGGCACCTAATTAATTAGCTTGTTTATTTCGGCTTTTTTTTCTTAAAGATGTGCTGGGTGCGTCCCGGTTACCGTTGCATTCTCCGCGAATTGGTATATGTCCGCGGCCCGGGGGTTGGGGTGGTGGGACACTAGGGTGTAGTTTGTTTCCATCAGGACAGGCTGGTCATCTTCTTCTATGTCTGCCTGCCTCGATGTCGAAGGTCGAGGTTCGTCATCTGCTGAAGACTTGCTTGACTGCTTAGCCTCACGCATTTTTCTATCATACAATTCTTTGTAAGCACTCAAACCATCCCCTAAACCGATGTACCCTTTCAAAAGTAAAGTCGTACTTTATCATTGCAGTGAAAATCTCACGCAGTTGCTTCACATTCAGTTCCTGGACAACTTCACTTTCGGTCCATTCGCTACTGCATTCAGTTTCGATCGTTATCCTTTCCTCTTCCAATTGCATCAGCTCTTCATCTATCAGTTCTTGGTCATGGGATGCCAAAACCTCTTCATCATCATCTTCGTCAACTTCCACAAGCCAAACTTGCTTTGTCCTTGTTTTGTTCACCACGATCGAAACGCTTAATTATGTCTAGTTTTACGCTAAGTGTAATACCCTTACGAGCTCTTTCAGGCTTTTCCGATACCTTAGAACTCATATTGCAAATGGCTGCTCACAGGCACGTGTTTAAGCAATGCCGGCTAGAATGCCATTCCGAATCCGGGGGAGGAGCGGCTGCTTGGGGCATGCTCTGCCTTTTTTCTTAACAGTGAAAACACCTTCTGTTAGTGAAAACAGGGAACTAATGTAAGTCTTTCATAACAGTGAGGTTTTGTAAAGCGAACGCTCAAAAAGCTGGGTCACCAGTAACTCAATTTCAAACCTTATTCATGAATCCTTGATACTTTTAGTAAAATCCTTTCCTAAACCACACAAAGTTGCATGGTCAATCTTTGCAACACACACACACACAAAATGCTGGAGGAATGCAGTAGGCCAGGTGGCATCTGTGGAAAAAGTAAACAGTAAACAGGACAGCAACACACATCAAAGTTGCTGGTGAACGCAAGCCAGGCAGCATCTCTAGGAAGAGGTACAGTCGACGTTTCAGGCCGAGACCCTTCGTCAGGACTAACTAAACAGGACTCCTGCTAAAGGGTCTTGGCCCGAAACATCAACTGTTTACTCTTTTCCTTAGACGCTGCCTGGCCTGTTGAGTTTCTCCAGCATTTTGTGTGTTGCTTGGATTTCCAGCATCTGCAGATTTTGTGTTTGATGTTCAATCTTTATTATAAACTGTACAACACAATTTATTTTCTATATGGATGCAGAGATAACAGCAAGACAATTTTTTGCACACATCTTTTTACCCAGAGAAATAATTGATCTATCCCCTGCAAGTTACTCAGACAAAATTAGAATCCAAAGCTATGAAGTGCCTGACTGGAAATAAGTGTAGGTCATAGGAAGGACAGCTCCCCCAAGATGAGTTAATTGATTAGATTTCACAACATTCAATCAGCCTTCATCATCATTCTTCCGGTATTTAATAAATATTTATTTACTAAATTGAATAACATCCTGCTATTGAGGGACATGAACTCTCAACTTCCTAGCTGTGTGTTTAGTCAGAACATGACTGTGCTACCTGCGTCACCAGTTGAATAACTACCCTCAGTGGGGTGGACAGGCACACCAGTTATAGCACAGTGACTTATCCCAGCAAGTTAGAACAAGGAATGAAACTCCAAAGCCAAGCACAATAATGAGCTTCACTTGGAAAAATGTGTGTGGAAGCTGCAGCTTTAAGTGTTAATATAGCCAGACAAATGATGCTGAAGAAAACCTGGCAAACTCTCATGAGGGAGCCTTGTTCCTGAAAACAGTTATCATAAATGAGTCACTGTGTGGATTGAGCCAGTAGAGTACAAAGTCACCAGGGTCAAAACAGCTTTACACTTCAAAACCAAATTCAACAAACTGCAGTACATAACCATGAGACTAATGAACCTAGTTACTTTCATACAGAGTGTGTGATACTGCTTAGGAACTGTTAGGCTTTTGGAATATTCACCATCTTTAACATGCCTTTACACCTCAGGGGCATGATGAATTTGTGCATGCAATGCACAAGTGGTAGAATGAGACTGATGACACCTTGAGACAGAGGTGTCTCTTGGCCCACAGTATCTGCTCCCCCATTCAATCATAGCTGATTTATTTTCCCTCTCTGTCCCATTCGCCTGCCTGCTTTCATCCAGTAACATTTGATGCCCTTAGTAACCAAGAACTTATCAACCTCCGCTTTGGTGGCGTAGTGGCATCAGCGCAGGACTGCGGGGCGGGAGTCCTGGGTCCTGAGCTCGAAGCCAGACGGCTCCCCTGCACGCCTTTCATCCGTGCTGGGTTACGAGCTGGTGATCTCTTTGAAAAACTCATCTGGCAGAAGGCAATGGCAAACCACTGCTGTAACTTGCCTTGTATGCGATTCCCAACTATGTCAGAGTGATGTGGGAGGAAGTCATCCGCTAACTGGAAAAATTCTGGAAGCGACGTACCTACTTTAAACGTACCCAAATAAATAACAACTTGGCCTTCACAGTCGTCTGTGGCAATGAATTCCACAGATTCACCACCCCTTAGCAAAAGAAATTTCTCCTCTTCTGTTCTAAAGGGACATTGTTCTATTGAAGTTGTGCCTCCTGGTTCTCAACTCCCCCACCGTAGGGAACAGCCTCTTCATGTCCACTCTGTCTAGGCCAGTGGTCCCCAACCACCGGGCTGCAAAGCATGTGCGACCAGGTCGTGAGGAAACAGTACGATTTGGCAATACGAAACGATATGAGTCAGCGGCACCTTTCCTCATTCCCTGTCACGCTCACTGTTGAACTTGAACACCTCCCCGGCCCCCTCCCCCCCCCCCCCGGGTCGACCGGTCCGCAAGAATATTGTCAATATTAAACCGGTCCGTGGTGCAAAAAAAGGTTGGGGACCCCGGTCTAGGCCATTCAATATGTGATCAGCTTCAATGAGATCCCCCTTTATTCTTCTAAACTCCAGCGAGTACAGGCCCAGAGTCATCAAT
The DNA here is from genome assembly GCF_963921235.1 of Mobula hypostoma. Taxonomy (NCBI): domain Eukaryota; kingdom Metazoa; phylum Chordata; class Chondrichthyes; order Myliobatiformes; family Myliobatidae; genus Mobula; species Mobula hypostoma. The sequence goes on from NC_086098.1 coordinate 224,000,987, forward strand.
TTTTTTTAAGACAAAATAAACTTTATTCACAATCTTTCCATACCTGGTCAGTGCTTTCCCTACTGTTCTAACATGCTGCCACTCATGTGGCTCTCTATGATTTTATATTATATTCTACATATTATTGCAGGGGCTTCCTCCCCCCACACGGCCCCTCCCTCTCCAGCAGAAGAACCCTAAACCATGGTCCTTCCCCACCGAGCCTTTGTGTGTCCCTCAGCACGTACTCCTGCAACCTGAAATGTGCCAGTCAGCACTCTTCCACAGATATCTTGATGTGCTTGAAGACCAACAAGTTTCGGGCTGACCAAAGAGCGCCCATCACCGAGTTGATGATCTGCCAGCAGCACCTGATTTTGTCTGTGCCTGTGTCCCTGGGAACAGCCTGTAGATCAAAGAGTCCTCTGTAATGCAGTTGCTTCCGATGAAATGTGACATATGTGTTCTTCATCTTCCTCCACACCTTCACAAAGAGGTGAGTTACTGTTTCTTCCCCACTACAGATATCCCGCAGACAACGGGTTGTGGGGATGATGCTCTGGGCATGCGGGAAGGATCTGACTGATACGAGTATACAAGTACTTAAGGGCGTTGAGGTCAAGGAGGAGGAAGTGTTGGGCTTCCTAATGAGTATTAAGGTGAATAAGTCCCTAGGGCCTGATGTGAGTTACCTCAGGTTATTGAAGGAGGCAAGAGGCAAGATTGCTGGGCTTTTGACCAGTATCTTCGTGTCCACTGTAGCCACAGGTGAGGTCCTGGAGGACTGGCGTGTGGCTAATGTTGTACCTTTATTTAAGAAGGGAACAAGGGAAAATCCTGGAAACTATAGTCGGGCAAGTCTCACACCAGTTGTACGGAAATTGCTGGAGAAAATTCTTAGGGATAGGATATATGAGCATTTGGAAACTCATGGCATAATAGAAACATAGAAACATAGAAAATAGGTGCAGGAGTAGGCCATTCGGCCCTTTGAGCCTGCACCGCCATTTATTATGATCATGGCTGATCATCCAACTCAGAACCCAGCCTTCCCTCCATACCCCCTGACCCCTGTAGCCACAAGGGCCATATCTAACTTCCTTTTAAACATAGCTAATGAACTGGCCTCAACAGTTTGCTGTGGCAGAGAATTCCACAGATTCACCACTCTCTGTGTGAAGAAGTTTTTCCTAACCTCGGTCCTAAAAGGCTTCCCCTCTATCCTCAAACTGTGACCCCTCGTTCTAGACCTCCCCAACATCGGGAACAATCTTCCCGCATCTAGCCTGTCCAATCCCTTTAGGATCTTATACGTTTCAATCAGATCCCCCCTCAATCTTCTAAATTCCAACGAGTACAAGCCCAGTTCATCCAGTCTTTCTTCATATGAAAGACCTGCCATCCCAGGAATCAATCTGGTGAACCTTCTTTGTACTCCCTCTATGGCAAAGATGTCTTTCCTCAGATTAGGGGACCAATGAGGGAGAGCCAGCATGGCTTTGTGCATGACAGGTCGTGCCTTACCAACTTGATTGAGTTTTTTGACAAGGTGATGAGGGTAGGGCAGTGGATGTTGTCTACATGGATTTTAGTAAGGTTTTTAACAATCCAGAAAATTAAGATACATAGGAACCACGGTGAATTGGCTGTCTGGATTCAGGACTAGCTTGCATGTAGAAGACAGAGGGTACTGGTTGAAGGGACTCATTCGAGCTGGATGTCTCTGGTTAGTGGTGTTCCGCAGTGATCTGTGCTAGCACCACTGCTGTTTGCAATGCATATAAATGATCTGATGAAAGTGTAGATGCTAGGGTGGTAAATTTGCCGATGATACCAAGATTGGTGGAGTTGACGATAGTGTAGGGGACAGGCAAAGAATATAGCATGATATAAATTATTTGCAGATATGGGCAGAGAAATGGCAGATGGAGTTTAACCCAGATAAATGTGATGTGTTGTACCTTGGTAGGGGAAATGCAAGGAGACAATACACTGTTAAAAGCAAGATCCTCCACAATGTTACTGAGCAGAGAGATCATGGGATCCAAGTTCATAGCTCCTTGAAAGTGCTACACAGGTCAATAAGGTGGTTAAGGCGGCTTATGGAATGCTTGCTTTTATTAGTTGAGGCATTGAGTTCAAAAGTCAGGAGGTTATGTTGCAACTTTATAAAACCCTGGTTAGGCCACATCTAGTGTATTGCATACAGTTCTGGTCACCCCACTATAAGAAGGATTTGGAGAGGGTGCAGAAGAGGTTTATCAGGATGCTGCCTGATTTAGAGGGCACATGAGTGGCTGTATAAACTTGGGTTGTTTTCTCTGGAGTGCCAGAGGCTGAGGTTTACAAGATTATGAGAGGTAAATATAGAGTGGACAGGGGGTATCCTATCTCAACGTTGAAGTGTGTACAAACGTAATACCAGAGGGCGTGCATTGAAGGTGAAAGGGGGTAGGCTCAAGGGCAAGTTTTTCTTAACTCAGACTTGGATACCTGGTATGGGGGGTACAGGCCAATACATTACAGGCTTTTAAGAGATGTTTAGATAAGCACATGCATGAAAGGAAGATGGAGGGATATGGATTTGCTTTTTAGCTGATTCAGCACAACACTGTAGGCTTAATGGCCTGTCCCTGGGCTGTACTCTGCTATGTTCTATGACTGGGAGGGCCTCTATCACCGCCAGCCAGGATAGCTCTTGGTGCCTGTCGGTGAGGCCTGGAGATGAAGCATTCTGCAGATGGCCTGGACAGTCTGCTCAGGGAACCACCCTGCTGTGACCATCACGTCCTTCTCTGCAGGACGTTCCGTGTTGACCACTGCCTGATGCCTCGAGGTCAAAGGTGTTGGTTTGCAAGAACTTTTTCCACGAAGGACATTGCGTGGTAACGGGGCCAGACCCATCCTTCGCAACATCGGGGACAGAACCTCGGCACATAGTGGTACTTGGTGCCCATGTATTTAGATTCCTCACACAGCCTGATGCAGCCACACACAAAGGTGCTCATCAGGGTGAGGGCGACACACATAAAAGTTGCTGGTGAACGCAGCAGGCCAGGCAGCATCTCTAGGAAGAGGTGCAGTCGACGTTTCAGGCCGAGACCCTTCGTCAGGACTAACTGAAGGAAGAGTGAGTAAGTGATTTGAAAGTTGGAGGGGGAGGGGGAGATCCAAATGATAGGAGAAGACAGGAGGGGGAGGGATGGAACCAAGAGCTGGACAGGTGATTGGCAAAAGGGATACGAGAGGATCATGGGACAGGAGGTCCGGGAAGAAAGACAAGGGGTGGGGGGGACCCAGAGGATGGGCAAGGGGTATATTCAGAGGGACAGAGGGAGAAAAAGGAGAGTGAGAGAAAGAATGTGTGTATAAAAATAAGTAACAGATGGGGTACGAGGGGGAGGTGAGGCATTAGCGGAAGTTAGAGAAGTCGATGTTCATGCCATCAGGTTGGAGGCTACCCAGACGGAATATAAGGTGTTGTTCCTCCAACCTGAGTGTGGCTTCATCTTTACAGTAGAGGAGGCCGTGGATAGACATGTCAGAATGGGAATGGGATGTGGAATTAAAATGTGTGGCCACTGGGAGATCCTGCTTTCTCTGGCGGACAGAGCGTAGGTGTTCAGCAAAGCGGTCTCCCAGTCTGCGTCAGGTCTCGCCAACATATAAAAGGCCACATCGGGAGCGCCGGACGCAGTATATCACCCCAGCCGACTCACAGGTGAAGTGTTGCCTCACTTGGAAGGACTGTTTGGGGCTCTGAATGGTGGTAAGGGAGGAAGTGTAAGGGCATGTGTAGCACTTGTTCTGCTTACACGGATAAGCACCAGGAGGGAGATCAGTGGGGAGGGATGGGGGGGACGAATGGACAAGGGAGTCGCGTAGGGAGCGATCCCTGCGGAATGCGGGGGGGGGGCGGGGAAGATGTGCTTAGTGGTGGGATCCTGTTGGAGGTGGCGGAAGTTACGGAGAATAACATGTTGGACCCGGAGGCTGGTGGGGTGGTAGGTGAGGACCAGGGGAACCCTATTCCTAGTGGGGTGGCAGGAGGATGGAGTGAGAGCAGATGAACGTGAAATGGGGGACATGCGTCTAACAGCAGAGTTGATAGTGGAGGAAGGGAAGCCCCTTTCTTTAAAAAAGGAAGACATCTCCCTCGTCCTAGAATGAAAAGCCTCATCCTGAGAGCAGATGCGGCGGAGATGGAGGAATTGCGAGAAGGGGATGGCATTTTTGCAAAAGACAGGGTGAGAAGAGGAATAGTCAAGATAGCTGTGAGAGTCAGTAGGCTTATAGTAGACATCAGTGGATAAGCTGTCTCCAGAGACAGAGACAGAAAGATCTGGAAAGGGGAGGGAGGTGTCGGAAATGGACCAGGTAAACTTGAGGGCAGGGTGAAAGTTGGAGGCAAAGTTAATGAAGTCAACGAGCTCTGCATGCGTGCAGGAAGCAGTGCCAATGCAGTCGTCAATGTAGCGAAGGAAAAGTGGGGGACAGATACCAGAATAGGCAAGGAACATAGATTGTTCCACAAAGCCAACAAAAAGGCAGGCATAGCTAGGACCCATACGGGTGCCCATAGCTACACCTTTAGTTTGGAGGAAGTGGGAGGAGCCAAAGGAGAAATTATTAAGAGTAAGGACTAATTCCGCTAGACAGAGCAGAGTGGTGGTAGAGGGGAACTGATTAGGTCTGGAATCGGGGGGCCAGGGAACTTAAAATCATCAAAAAGTTTAAGAGCGTGAGAAGTGTCACGAACATAGGTAAGAAGGGATTGAACAAGGGGGGATAAAACCATGTCGAGGTATGCAGAAACGAGTTCGATGGGGCAGGAGCAAGCTGAGACAATAGGTCAGCCAGGACAGTCAGGTTTGTGGATCTTGGGTAGGAGGTAGAAACGGGAAGTGCGAGGTGTGGGAACTATAAGGTTGGTAGCAGTGGATGGGAGATCCCCTGAGCGGATAAAGTCGGTGATAGTGTGGGAGACAATGGCCTGGTGCTCCTTAGTGGGGTCACGATCGGGGGGTAAATAAGAGGAGGTATCCGCGAGTTGTCGCTGTGTCTCGGCAAGGTAGAGGTCAGTGATGAGGGTGATTTCAGCCCCCATTGTCCAGGGACCTGTTGTGACCCATCTGACCCGCTCCATCTTGGTTCCCCAGATGAACCCCCTAAAGGCAGCTTGGGTGATTTTCGAGCTGAAGCAGCAGGGAATGGGCCACACCAGCACCAAGTACAGCAGTCCTGACAGCACCTCACACCTGATGACCAGGTTCTTCCCAGTTATCAGGAACGAGCACCCTTTCCACAGTCCCAGTTTCTGCTTTACCTTTCCAAACTACTCCAGCTAATTCTTGTTGCACGCCTCGGCCTCTCCGAACCAGATGCCCAGCACCTTCATGTAATCAATTGGACCTGATGGTGAAAGGGACACTGGATCGGTCAGGCCAGTTGTCGAAGAGCATGGCTTTGCTCTTCGTGCGGTCAAGCCTGGCCTCTGATAGAAACTCAAACTGGTCACAGGTGCTGATCATTCTGCAAACTGACCTCTGATCTGAGTAGATGGTGATGTCATCCATGTACCAAATGCTCCTCAGATGTTAACCCTTTCATTCCTGACATTCTCATGAACCTCCTCTGGACCTTCTCCAACGCCAGCACATCCTTTCTTAGATAAGGGGCCCAAAACTGCTCGCAAAGGCATTTCCTGAGCACACCATCACCAGTCTCCACTCCAATTCACACCAGCCCAACTTAGACACAGATCCCCAATCCTTCATTATGACTACATCAAAATCATCCCAACTGCACTGTGGGAGTGACATCAACACACAGGTTACAGCAGTCAGAGCATTTCACAGACCAAGTGCAAGAGCAAAGTGGGATAAGTAATTGCTGGACTTGGCAAGGACTGCACCTCCCAACAACGTTAAAGCCTTCGAAGTTCTGTTCCAGGCTTTTACACTACAAACAGGCAGTTGAACGACTGATTGCCCAGAGGCGCTGCATGGCTCCAGACCACTAAAAGACTGCTACCACCAATCTAGTTAATTTTTAAATTGACCTCTAAAATGAGCCAGTTAGTCATTTAATTGAATCAAAATCTATTTTAAAGCACAATTAAGACAGCCAGATGGACCATTTGGCATCAAGCAGATGAGGATATGGCTTAATGGTCCCTAGGCTATTCAACTCTGTAAAGTTCCCACTCATATTTAGTAAGGATAGTTTAAATTGGGAGATCTGTGCTCAAAGAAGCAGAACCCAAGTGCAGGGAAACATATCATATAGACAACATTTCAGGTTCCTGTCATTGCTGAGTACATCCCAGTGCACTGGAGTGGTGCAGCGGTACACAGACAAGGACAACAGAATGGAGTGTCCAAACTAATGGCATCCAAGCATGAGGACAACAAAATTTCCTCCCGATGTCCTCCCCCTGCAGACAAAATAGCATTCATCCACACTGAGCAACGTTTGGAAGAAATATTGAGGGCAATGGTAAATCATCTACTCTAAATGGGCAAGGTGCTGAGCCAAGTGCTAAAGGGCAAGGTTGACAGACCGTACCCTGTGACAGGTGGTGAGTGAACCAACATGCAGGATAAACTTACTTGACAGTATCCTTCTCAAAATACATGTCGAAACCATATCTATCCCAAGCAGCATTGAGGGCATTGGTCATCACCATTTCAGTACAGAGGAAGTCTTGGCACTGAGAACATCTGTTAATTGTTTCAAAGGCGGCCTTTTCAAAATAGATCTGGCAATCTAAAACTGGGTGTATACGAGGCCTTCACTGGTAGAACTGGACATCATTTACAATCTTTAAACTTGTGGCCTGGCTTAACCCTCGATACCCAACAAAGCATCCAACATCAGTTCAATGAGTGCAAGGGAAACCTAGGAATGGGTTTCCACTCTGATAAAGTTACAACACGGGTCTACATGCATGACAAAGCTGAGCATCGCATAACCAACAGGACAAATCAAAACTCTTGGCCCTGCCACATCCACGTGAATGATGTGCACAATTTTCAGTCACTGCTGGGAGACTTCCTTGAATCACTGCAGTTCTTCCAGTGAAGGGACTTCCACGGTACTGTTGGGTAAGAATTCGGAAATGGCAACCTTAAACAACTGGCTATATACAGTCCTGTGAAAAAAATCTTAGGTATATAGTGCCTAAGACTTTTGCACAGTAGTGATTTGTCAATCTGGAACAGAGAGTGAGTTTGTAAATCTGGTGAGAGCAAAGGACATTGGGAATGGTGAGGCTGTAGCACCGTGGGAGGGGTGTGGGACAGATGGCAGAGAAGGAGTGCCAGGGCGGGGAGTGACGCGTGTAGACACACCCAGCCCTGAGACACCAGGCAAGATCATCTGATTCCAAACAATTGGTTTACTGATCATTACAGAATGTTTCTCTGGTGTTCCCGCTGCCTCCCCTCTCCCTTCCTATTTCCCAACCATGATTCCCTTCTCCCTACCCCCTTCCTACTCTCAGACAATAGAGACCCATAATCGGAATCAGGTTTGTCATCCCTCACATCATGAAATTTATTTATTTTTTTCTGCAGCAGCGCAGCACAATACATGAAATTATTACTGTACTGTGCAAAAGTCTTAGGCACCCTAGCTCTATATTAGATTAGATTCAACTTTATTGTCATTGTGCCGAGTACAGATACAAAGCCAATGAAATGCAGTTAGCATCTGACCAGAAATGCAAAGATTTACAAAATAACTGCGAATAAAAGTTAAGTGCTACAGCACACAAATATAGAAGTACTGAGACAGTACAATATGGGTGCAATACGCTTAGCGCTGTGATGTGAGGTTCAGCAGTGTCACAGCCTCAGGGAAGAAGCTCTTCCTGTGCCTGCTGGTGCGGGAGCGGAGGCTCCTGTAGCGCCTACTGGATGGGAGGAGGGTAAAAAGTCCATGGTTAGAGTGAGATGCATCCTTGATAATGGTTTTCGCCCTGCCCAGGCAGCGTTTATGGTAGATGTTCTCAATGGTGGCCAACTGGCTGCCAATAATCTGCTGGGCAGTATCTATATCTATAGACTTAAGACTTTTGCACATTACAGTAGATTCAAGTTGGGGGGGGGGAGAGAGATCTGGGGCCGGGGATGGGTGCTGTGCATGGTGTTCCTTGCTTCAGATGCCCTTGTGCTTCTTATTGTAGAGGCTGCAGCTTGGGAAATGCTTTTTTGGAGTAGAACAGTCAAATGATTGCTGTGTTTGCTAGATGGTATATACTGTGTACCAATAGTGGGAATGATTTTGGGTAGAGAATGGGGCATCTGTCATATGCTCCGCTTTAGCCTGTGTGGTATTTGGGTTTTCAAGTGTTTTTGGAAGGTGAAGGGTATGGCGTAACACTTCTGACTTGTGCCTAGCAGATGGCGAAATGGCTTTGGAGAGTCACTCAGCACTGGAGAGTCTCTGAGCAGCTCCTTTTGTCAGAGTATTTGTGTACGTGTTACAGATGAGTTTCCAGTCCATGGTGACCTTTAAGTTATCAGTCAGTGAAGGTTGAGCCTATATCACTGGACATTTTATCACTTGAAATAGGTATCATTTGGCACTTGTGTGGTAGAGATGTTACTTGCTTCCAAAATATAGTCAGCAAAACTGAAGGCTATGAAACACAGGAATTAGCTACAAGGGTTAAAAAAAAATTCATTTTAACAGACAGGAAGAAGAGGTACATGGGAAATACTTGTTTTTCCACACAGGAAGTTGTCAGACAGTTAGTTCTGCAGAATTTCAATGCTGAAACATTGCGATCGCCAAAATGTTTAAGTGCTAGTTAAAACTTTAACACTTGTAGAGGATACTAAACAAGTAAATGGCAAGAAAAATAGTAAACTTGTAGAGAAAAAAAAATTATATATATTAGTCTAGCAGAGTGGATGGATAAATGCAATGAAAATTATAGAAAAATGTGATAAGAACACAAACGTCCAAAATAATGAATAGAGCAAAAAGACAAAATTGTGAGTTCTAACATATCTGTAGAACAAAAGCAAAAGGCTGGCCTAAGATTTACAAGATCACACTACAGTAGATAGGGGTAGAGTAACAAATGATCGCATGAATGGACACAGAGGTGAGACAGTCTAGAGAACTGATCCATACACCAAGTTCAACTACTATTATGGCAGCCAGGGAATTTATTGTACAGATATATTCATCTTTGAAAGTGACAGCATACACTGAGATTCCTTGGCAAAGAAACCAAGATCCTGATCTTCATAAATACAAGTTTAAAGTGCAAATACTGGTATGTTTATATTGAATCTTTAACATCAAAAAACTGTCAAGCTGCAAGTAGAGTATTGTGTATATTTCTGGTCTCCATACTCTAACAGGCACACAATGTATCCAATAGAGGTCCGATATTAGGGAAAATTTGCTTGAATTGCTCTAGGTATGAGGACTCTCAGCTACAAAGCTGTACTGGAGAAGTCAGAACTATTTCTTCATGGAACAAACAAAATGCCAGGCAAAGATTTCATGGATGTATACAAGATCACAATATACTTGCTTAGGGATACAGTAACAAATAGTTACATGAATGGACATGGAGGTCAGAAGTTAGAGCATTGATCTAGATTCACAAGTTCAACTCCTATCATGGCAGTTAGGAAATTTAAATCAACTTAAGTTAATGTTCTATCAATTAAAATAAAACACTGAATTCAGTATCTGTAAACAGAATTACCAGATGGTCAGAGAAAAGCTTTCTGGTTTACTCATGGAAAGTTAGGCCTCTAATTCTAAAAACCCTCAGAGAGAAATGTCCTCTCTGCAACCTATCACGTCACCCCTCCCCCGTCAACTTTTGTTTCATTAAGATACCTCTCATTCATCTAAACACCAAAGAGTAAAGGACCAACTTGTCAAACCTCTCTCCATAAATCAGCCCTTCCTTCTAGTGGATCTTCTCTACACTACCTCCAGTGCAAGCAGATCCGTCTTTTAATACAGAGAACAAATGCCCTATGTAGTGTTCTAGATGTAGCCACATCAATGCTCTGTACTAATGCTGACCCTGCCACTGACAACCGAGTCTCTTGTGGACATATAATGATCAAAGAGAGAAGCTATGGCCATATGGAAATGGTTCAAGTGTTGTGAAACATCTAGGTGTTTTTTGCAGCACTGAGTTTTTTTTGGAGAGCTGTGGTTTCCTTCATGATGTCCTTCTATGACACATGAACAGAGACTTTAGCAAGTTCTAGAGATTTTTGCAGGTCTTCTGCTGTTACCCTTGGGTTCTTTTTCACCTCCTTCAGCATTGCCCATTGTGTTCTTGGCGTGATCTTTGCAAGATGCCCACTCTTAAGAAGAGTAGCAACAGTACTGAATTTCCTCCATTTGTAGACAACTTCTCTTACTGTGGACTGATGAACACTCAGGTCCTTAGAAATGCTTTTGTAGCTTTTTCCAGCTCCACACATCTCCACAATTCTTCTTCTAAGGTCCTCTGAAAGTTGTCTTGATCGAGTCATGGAGTACAAACAGATCTTGCTTGAGAAGAGCAGGCTCCGTCAGTAACCTGACTTTGTGTGTCTTTTTTTATGGGGCAGGGGACCTCCATAACTCACACTTCCAATCTCATCTCATTGACTGGAACACCTGACTCCAAATAGCTTTTGTAGAAGGCATTACCCCAGTCATTCACATAGATTTTTGAACCTAGACTGTGATTGTTTAAATGGTGGACACAGTATTGATAAGTAGTACAATTGTTCGTGTGTTATTAGTTTAGGCACATGGTGTATTATTGTGACTTAGGTGAAGATTACACCACATTTTATGAATAATTAATGCAGAAAACCAGGTAATTGCAAAGGGTTCACAAACTTTCTCTTGCACCCAACATTTGCTCCACAAGTCTGAGGCCATTACCCCAAGTCCACTACCCCAACCTTGATGTTCAACAATTACAATTGCCATGTCTCCCAGCATCAACATCTCAGAGATTATTGACTAGAAACTCAGCATGATCAGCTATACAGATTCTATAGCAACCATGGGTTGGGTATCATGTGATAAATAGCTCAGTGAAACGTCAAAGGCATCATCTATGAGGCTCAAGTCAGGAGCAGGATGATATGGTCTCCATTTGCTGGATGAATGCATCCCTGACAATATTCAAGATGCTCATCACCATCTGGTACAAAACAGTCCATTTGATGAGCACCCCACTTCACTGCCATAAACATATATTCTCTCTACCCCAGTGCAGTGCACATCATTTATAAAAATACACTGCAATTACTCATCTACACTTTTCCAACAATACATCCCAGTCCCAAGAGTCCTATCAAGGAGTACAAAAACAGGAGGAATGAAACCACCCTCGTTGTCCATCCTAACTTAGAAATATCCCTGTTATGCCTTTGTCAACACATCGAACTCCAGAAAACCCATTCCAACAGAGCTGTGCTTGCACCTTTGCCCCACAGCCTGCAACAGTTCACGATTCAAGGTGATGGCCTGCCACCTACAAGCAAACAAAATGTGAGTAATGCCAAAAGCTGCTCACATCTTGATGAGTGTAGAAGAGTGGTCAACCATGTCTTTCAGAAGGTCAATGAGGGAAAGTAATTTGCTTTGCAATAAAGAAACAGACTGGATTGATCTGCAAGTTACCATAGCATTCTGAGCTGAACTGACTCCATGAATTAAAAATATGCACAATGATCTATGTGCAACAACTAATAAACCACTGGAGCAAGAACATCGAGAGCGCAAATATTTTGTATTGCACTCATCCTTGTATGAATTGTCTGCTGCTCTGCTGGACATTTAGGGTCAACAGCACTCTATTTCAAAACAAAAGGGTTTGGTAAATGTGCTGTGGTCCCCGCTGCTATTTATGGGACTCCAAAAGGGAGTTAACAGTAGTTCAAATGTTCTGGAACAAAAACTATTTCTATAATACAATAACAAAACTTTGAAATAGTTTTCACATTCCAGGATCCACCCAATCCCTGCTGTGCTTAACAGTTGACTCAGACAGGCACGGCTTATCCTACCTCAACAAGAATGATGTTAACTCAATGGTTTTTATAACTTTCTGTTAGAACTGCCACTTGAAAGCAGGTTTCAATTTATTTCAGAGGTCAAGTGACAATACTTGCTGCACAACTAGTTATCCCAGTTATCTGGGACAAATACTATCCTGGAGTTGTTCTGCTCAAGCTAGGATTGAACTTTATGTTTGACAAGTTAGGTCAGGAAAATTTGAAAAAGGGTATCCAAAATGAACTTTGCACAGAGCCTTTGAGAGACTGGACGATCTACGATCGCACAGCAAGTCTGTAGGAAACCGATAGCTACTGGAGAGAGCAGCCTTAACACTTGATTGTCAGTAGGTCGCAGCAAGACTGATACTAGTCACATTTCTCAAAGAAAAAAAGCGTTCCTGGAATCTTATCTTTCTAATCAAGAACCACGTACAAATATTCTTCTTGTTATCAAGAGAACTTCAGGCATTTCCTTGAAGCAAAAAAAAAATCGGGCACACCCCAAACATTAAATGAAGGGATCCCTCACTGCCAATTACTAGAGTGCTGCACAAGTTTCCACATGGATTCCTTCTAGTATTTCACTGCAGATTCTATTATGGTCTGCTCCTTCACTCCTTGTCCAACTCCCTGAAGTTCCACTTCCCATCTCAGTCGACATCCTACACCTGCTTGCCAAACCTAACTCTGCAATGACGACCTCCTGTAGATCTGCTCCAATTAACCCAACTTTATGAAATAAATCATTCTGCAGATCTATAATGATTCCTTTTTCTATCCAAAATACCAATGAGTTGTATTGACTCTGTTTGAAATATCCTACACCAATCTTACTGATTCAAAGCAAGAACCCCAGAGCGGCATGATTTTGCACAGGTATTTCAGATTTGGTATAATCAAAATATTTGGTTGTTAGCCAATAAAATTAATAAGTTGGAGCATAAAATCCCACATTGGAGCACCAGGAAGGAATTCAATCAGCTTCCCAATCAGAGGTATTAGAGATTTAAACGCATCTGTGGGGATACAGGCATATTTGGCTCTTTTAATGTACTGTAAAACTAGAATTTTGATAAATTCTACTTCAGCAATATTTACAGAACACAGAATTAGCACTCTTATTTGAAGCAAACTTCATATGCAAAGAACCCTCACTAAACATGGATATCTACTGCAGATCTGAATGATTTCAAGTTCCCATTCCTAAGTTTTGTTTCAGTTTACTGCACTGATGGCTCTAACTTTCGTTATTTCCCAAAATATCTTTTGCTTCTGTTGCTCTCTCTCCCACCCACTCCTACTCCAAGTTAGGTTCTACCAGCTGAATGCAAAGAGTATAATGCAATGATATCTCCAGAGCAATGCCAGTAAAACAGCATGGTGTCCTTTCCAGTTGAGCAATATATGAGTCAATAATACATCACAAACCTAAAGTCATTTTGAAATATTTCCTAGGCTTCTTTTATCCATATCAAGAACTTTACTGTCGCATTGGAAACAAGATGATACAAAAGGATCATTAGATGGTTGATGCTGTTGTGAAAGATCTGAAAGAGTTGGAGGCAAAAGGTTCAAGACTGCTCTGCCATTCCAATTAGTTAATAAAATACTAAAAAAAAGAATTAAGATTCTATTGTTGAAATCTAACTCTACCAATATTCTATGCTTAGCAAAAATCCATCACAACTATTAAATAGTATGTTCCACTGATATACAAGTAACCACTTATCCGGCATCAATTCATTTTGAATGCATGATGAGCAGAAGGAAATAATTGTTGGCCTTTTGTGAAAAATCAGCAGTCTTGATCGAAATAATTAAGTCCATCATTACCATAGTTAATATTGTTCTGTACTCCTGGCAAGCCACACATCCAAATGCAAGTTCCTTCAACTCTTTACCCTATATCTTTAACTGCTGGCAATGACCCTCACATTGATTACTGCAGCACAACTACAATCTTTCTTTTTCGAGAACACTTGGAATGACCGCTTCATTTGTCCATTTGAACATCTTTAATTGGATCGAAGCCCGCAATTTATCAAGAAGATGTAATGCTTCATAAGACACAGGAGCAGAATTAGGCCTCTTGGCCCATCAGGTCTGTTTTGCCATTACTTCATGGCTGATTTATTATCTCTTTGAACCCCATTCTCCTGCCTTGTCCCCCCATAGCCTTTAGTGCCCTGACTATCCAAGAACCTTTAAATATACTCACTGACTTGGCCTCCATGGCCATCTGTGGCAATGAATTGCACATATTTACTATCATCTGGCTAAATAAATTCCCCCCTCTTTTCTGTTCGAAATGTACGTACTATTTCAGAGGACGCAGTGCTGGGTCCAGCAAAGAAAGCATGGCAGCACCTCGACTTCCATAGGCATTTACAGGGATTTGGCATGACATCTGAAATTTTGACAAGCTTCTTTAGATGTGCAGTGGAGAGTATTTTGACTGGCTACATCACAGCCTGGTATGGAAACACCAATGCCTTTGTACAGAAAATCCTACAAACGGCCCAATACCTCACGGGTAAAGCCCTCCCAACCATTGAGCACAACTACACGAAACACTGTTATAGGAAAGCAGCATCCATCATTAGGAATCCGCAGCACCCAAGTTATGCCCTCTTCTTGCTACTGCTATCAAGAAAGTAGTACAGGGGCCTCAAGACGTACACCACCAGGTTCAAGGACACTCAACATCACTTGCCCCATCATTGAAATGTTCCCACAACCAAACTTTCAAGTACTCTCCATCTCATGTTCTCATTATTTATTGCTATTTATTTACATTTGTGTTTGCAGTTTGTTGTCCCCTGCACTCTGGTTGATCTTTCATTGATCCTGTTATAGTTACTATTCTATAGATTTGTTGAGTATGCTCACAAAAAAAAGAATCTCAGGGCTGTATATGGTGACATACATGTATTTTGATAATAAAATTACTTTGAATGTCCCTCTATTCTGAGGTCCTAGACTCACACAATATAGGAACCATCCTCTCCACATCCAGTCTAGGCAGTTCAATATCTGACAGGTTTTAATGAGATTTCTCCCCTCCCAATTCTTCTAAACTCCAGCGAGTACAGACCCAAAGCCATCAAATATGGCCATGTTAACCCTTTCATTCCCTGAATCATTCTTGTAACCCTCCTCTGGATCCTCTCCAATGCCAGCACATCTCTTCTTAGATAAGGGGTCGAAAACTCCAATTGCAGTCAGACCAATGCCTCAAAGCCTCATCACGTCCTTGCTCAAATATTCTGGTCCTCTTGAAATCAATGCTAACTTTGTGTTTACCTTCCTTACCACTGACTCAACCTGCAACATAACCTTTAGGGAATCCTGCACAAGGACTCCCAGGTCCCTTTGTTTCTTTGATTTTTCAATTCTCTCGCCATCAAGAAAATAGTCTACACCGTTATTCTCCTTCTACCAAAGTGCATATATTACTATATAATACACTATATTCCATCTAACTTCTCTGCCCATTCAATCTGTCCAAGCCCTTCTGCAGACTCCCTGCTTCCTCAACACTACCTGCCCTTCCACTCATTTTTGTATCATCTACAAACGTTGGCCACAGTCATCCAAATCACTGACACATAAAGAGTGGTCCCACCATTTGTCACTGAAAAGGCCCCCTTTATTCTGACTCCGCGTCCTGTCAATCAGCTAATCTTCTATCCATGCTAGTATCTTTTCTGTTTAGGCTCTTATCTTGTTGAATGGCCTCACGTGCAGCACCTTGTCAAAGGCCTTCTGAAAATCTAAGTAAACAATATCATTGACTCTCTTGTCTACCCTGCCTGTTATTTCCTCTAAGAATTCCAACAGATTTGTCAGGTAAGATTTCCCCTTCAGGAAACCAACCTGACTTTGGCGTACTTCATTATACCTCTTCAAGTATCTTCACCTAGACACTAGCTCCGTGTAGGCACATCTTCTCCTGAATTACATTACCTTGATTTCAGGAACAATGACATATTCACTCTTAATTTACCTCAGCTTCTGGTTACATGTTCTAAATTTATAGCTCCTTTCTATCACACCATTGCAAGTTGAAGTATTTGTCTCAATTACCTAGGCAAAAATTATAATCTGTAGTTTCCTGCATAGTTTTTAAATTAGTAATATACATTCTATGGCCACTTCATTAGGGACAGGAGTGGAAACTGGTGTGATCTTCTGCTGCAGTAGCCCATCCACTTCAAGGTTCGACAGGCTGTGCACTCAGAGATACTCTTCTGCACACCATGGTCGTAACAAGTAGTTATTTGAGCTATTGTCACCTTACTGTTGGCTTGAATCAGTCTGACCATTTCTATCTGATCTGTCTTATTATCAAGGTGTTTTCGCTCACAGAACTGCTGCTCACTGGATGTTTTCTGTTTCTCACACCGATCTCTGTAAACTCCAGAAACTGTGTGTGAAAGTCTCAGATTTGCAGTTTGAGATACTCAAACCACCCCATCTGTCACTCAGACCACATTTTCCCCCATTCCAATGTTTGATCTAAACAATAACTGAACCTCCTTTCTATGTCTGCATGTTTTTACGTATTGAGTTGCTGCCACATGATTGGCTGATTAGATATTTGCAGTAACGAGCAGGTGTACAGGTGTACCTAATAAAGTGGCCATTGAGTGGAAAGCTAGGAACTAATTTGCTCAATTATTCTTTCCTGCATTCCCTCACTAAGATACACACCATGTGCAAAGCATTCAATCTTCCAGCTCAATAATGCTACTTGCTATTAAAAACATTGCCACCTTCTCAAAGCAGGATGTGAATGATTCACATGACTTGTTTTACATCCTGATTTGCCATGCAATACCAAAGATGATGAAACAATACTTTACACTGGGACACTACCTCTTCTATTAAGTATGTAAGCCACAAAGTTTCTGTGATTGCTAAATTTGTCCACTGCTACTGGCAAAACTTGCTCATCAGGTCCCATTTCATCAGTGTTGCAACTAACAGAAATACACATAGATTTGACTCCGACCGAATAAGAAGTGTGGTATTCTGTACTTTCAAAAGAATTCAAGACCACAAAAGGAATCCAGAAATATTTAAACAATCAGAGATTTACTTATTGAAGAAGCATAATAAAATCCTGCAGGAAAGCATAAATATTCAGGATAGGTACCTAATGCACATTAACAGTGCAAAGAAAACAAATAACTTACTGGGTTAATCAGTGAAGGATTTTTGAAGATACTGCAAAAGACAAATTGCAGTGATTGATTAGCCATATTTGAAATTCCAAGTACAGTTCCACACCCAAAGTAACAACGGGTCTCATTGTACCTAATTGTTTAATAAGTTGTAGTTACCTGAAAGCAATTTAAATCCTATGGTCTAATTAGCCAGTTATGACTCAATAGAAGCCCTCCTAGCTACAGAGATTGTATGTTTAAGGATCACACCAGGGGATAGAACCCAAACGAAACGTGGTCCTGTTGCAACTGTATGATACTTTGGTAAGACCACATTCAAAGTATACAATTTTGTTTTATTTATTCAAGGATATATATTGTTCCAACGGAGATACTTCAACAAAACTTCAAGTCGATTCCAGAGATGAAATGTTTGTGATAGAGCTGTACATGATCAACAATGGTTTAGATAACGTAGATGTGAGCTATTCCATCAAATGTGTAGTTGAAGGATCAAACGGTACAAGTTTAAATTCTTGAGTAAAAGGAATGAAAACATGAGGAAAAAAATTTTAATCTTATTCAGAGCAATTATGATTGGGAATTCACTGTTTGAAGGGTGGTTGAAATAGAGGCAAGTTATGCTTTGAAACAGGTACTCAAGATAGAATAGTTTGCAAGGCAACAGGAAAACAGGAGGGAAATAGGATTGTTCAGTGAGGAGCTGACATACTGCAATGGGCTGATCATTGGAGACCTAGGGCACAAATATGCCAGGAGTACTGACAAGTCCACTGAGAGGCAAGCAAACGTGCACTGAGACCACCCTGTCAAAACATCAAACCCCACCCTGAGCTCACCCAATGTCAAATCAACCCAGAAACAAACCACCTAAATCATACAAGATTATCCTGCCTAAAGTTTACTTAAAAATATCATGGACCACACACACACACACATCAAATGAAGAAGCTCTCAGAAGAGCCCAAGCAGTTAGATCACTCACACCAACAATGAGAGAAAGACACCTCAGATTCCTGGGACACATCATGCGGAAAGATGAACTAGAAAAACTCATACTCTCTGGAAAGATCGAGGGGAGCAAACCTTGAGGAAGACCTCAGCTTATGTACAATAGCCTAGCCAGGTGGCTACACATCAAGGAAATGAAAGTCATCCAAAGAACGAGGGATAGATCTATATGGAAAACCATGGTTACCAACGTCCGCATCGGATATGGTACCCAGACAGACAAACAAAGCTGACTGAAACCTGTCCATGGCAGCTTAACTAACTCAATGACTAACTGAAGAATGACAAGAATTTTAAACAGACTTAGGGTACAGAGAGTGTTTATTCATGAAACAGTCTGATAATGCAGAAATACCAGCCTGCTGTGAAGTGCGGGGTGCAGGAGTTCAGCAGTCATGCAATTCCAACACAACTGCATGTAGGGAATGCCAGCTCTACCATTCAGCTACCCCATACACTCAGACCTGTATAGTACCAGCAAAGCACTTCACCAAATTCAGTGCTCAATGACTTTCTCATTTTAAAAGGAATAGTGCAATAAAAATAAGAAAATCCGCAAATTTTTAATTCATCTTTGTTCACATTCACAAATATGTCTCACGCTTAATGTGATGCTTCTGGCAATATTAATATTGCTATTAAAACATTTTAAATGCACGTTCTCTGCCATTTGCACATTCATTTCCCCCTCTGCCATTCAGAATTAAAAATTAACGGTATGGTAGAGTAAATGGGTAGTTGATGGATTGAGCCATGAGGTTGGGGACAAAGTATCAATGCGATTTGATAAGGAAAGTTCAGAGGTAATGAATCCTTTCCTGGATTCGAGATTGTTTATTGTCATTCTTCAGTTTACGGGTGTAAACGAGAACAAAGAGTGTTACTCCGGATCCGATGCAGCATAAGAGACACAATAAACACAAATAGAATACCTAGAATAAGGTCACGGAATCAGACACATTAAACGTTAAGAGTATATGATGACTGGATCTCTGAAAAGGGATTAAGTATACTGGGGCAAGTATCCAAGAAGGAAACCTTGGAAATAGATATTCTGCTTACTAAACTTAGTGGGCAACTGGGTGAGGATAATGCGAGTAACATACCGTGTGAAATGGGATAAGGTCAAAAGTTCAGGTGGTCGAACAGAACAGGAAAGGTTCACGAAAATCAACTACGTTGCTTTTGGCCGGGGTTTAGGGCAGGGACATTGTACATTGGAACAGATTACGAGACAGTTGGGATAAGGGCGAGAGTCCCGAGGTTTCCTCGGCCATCCACTGTGTTGGAGACAGAGCCAAGCGTACTGCGTGTTGGGGACGAATGAAAGGATCGAAAGTCGGAGGGGCGGGTGCCTGTGCGTTCGGATGAATGAAGTCCGCCGCCAACCCTTACCCAGCCTCCCTCTTGTTGGATCCACGGCTCCAGGTTGCTCTCCAGATAAGTGCTCATCCAGTGGGCGATCCGCCGCACCAGTGCACCCATCTCCTTCTCGGCACACTCCACACACAGCGCCGCTCCGAAGCAGAAGAAGGCGACCAGACGGCCCCAATTGACGCCGTCTCGGAACAACTCGCCCACCACCTGCTCAAAGCGCCGGTAGACCGTGTCCGGGGTGACGCGCAGCTGCGCCGACAGATCGCTGAAGGCGCGGCGGTAGCGCAGCTCGAACTCCTCGGCCGCCTCTCGCAGGGCCTGGCAGGTGCGCTCAGCCTCGGGCCCACCGTCCAGTTCGGCGGCCACCCCGTCGGGCTGGTGGTCGGGCTCCGCCGCGCCATCCTGTTCACACAGCTGACTCCAGCTGTGGCCTCGCTGCTGCAGCTTGTAACGGAGGAAGTCGGTGACCAGCTGTCTGCTGCTGCACATCCTGCGGCCTCGGCCCCTCACACACTGCGCATAGCGCACACCACAACGGCCCGAATGGCTCACAAGGCACCGAGGACCACGCCACAGCTGCGTGGGGGCAGCCCCTCCCGCACCATCAGCGCCGACGCGCCCACTCCATCCGCACGACGACGTCGCTGTCGGTGCCCCCGCCCCCGGCCCCACCCTCGCCCTCCGCGGCCGGACCGCGCCCAATCCCGGTCGTCCGCCGTCCGCAGTGGCCACGCCCGCTCCCGCCTCTCCGCCGCCGCTGGACCACCTGCCGCCAGCAGGCTCCGCCCGCTCTCTCGTCGCAGCCAATGGCCGCCGCAGGCTCGCCGAGCATTGTTACCGCTCGACCAATCCCGAGCACCCGTTGCCGATGGACCCAACCTCATCATTGTCTCCCCACTTACCGCTGGTCCAGTGCTCCCTCCAGGTAACCCGCATTCCTTCTGTTCCTTATCCCCCTCCCGCTTTATTTCGTTTATTGCCCTTCCTCCACCTGCCCACACTTTTTCAACTCTGCCCACTATCCCTCTCCCCCAACACAAGTCCTGTTCGCCTACCATTCCACCCTTATCTGGTTCCACTCAACGCCTTTATTTCATATCAGACTCACTAATTTGCGGTCTCTTGTTATCTCTGTTTATTACCTCCCAGCCTCCATTGCTAACTCCATCCTTCCCCTCCCCACTTTCCTCCATCAACTCCTCATCGCCTGAATCTATCTATTGTTTATCGGATCCTTGCCTACCAGTTCCCTTTACTACTTGGTCATTTCCCATTTACGCTCAGTCCCAATGCATGGTCTCGCGAAACGTTAGCCATGTCTTTGCATTCTCTTCATCCCATCAAAGTTCAAATACTACTAACCATCCCCTCCCTGCCAATTCCCCAATTCCAAATTCACCTCTTCCCAGTCTTAGCCCTCCAAAACCTCAACCCTAATCCAATCACCTCTCCCAGCCTTATCCCTTTCTCAACTCTCCTCCTCCCTGACCTTACCTCGTCACATCAGTGCTCCGTAATCCATCTTCTTTTGCGTGGTTACATACATAAATTAAAATTAAAGAAAAATAAAAGTAACTGCTGGAAGTTTGAAATAAAATTAAATAAAATACTGGAAGAACTCATCAAGTCAGATAGCAGCGGTGGAAAGTCACTATAAGAACGGGAAAACTTGGCCGTTCTTTTTCAGACTCAAAACAATGAATGTTTCTAGTCCCAGAGATGTTGCCCAATTTGCCGAGTTTTCCAGCACTGTTCTTGTTTTGCTTATTTTCCATATCCTTAATTTGATAATAGTTTTATTTTTTAAGTGCCTGCAAAGCCTTTGGGATCAAAATCCCCACCCTTTTGAATCCAATGTAAATATTACCATAGTAAATATTTATCTCTCAAACTTCTAAACTCAAAAGCAACACATATGATGTTTAAGTCATATGAATCTGGGTCCCTTTCAAGAACAGGGTTTTATTTATGAAAAGTGATTGACCTGAATCCATACCCGTCTTTCTCTCTCTTCTGATGCATCCTGGCCCACTGATTGTTCTGTTATTTTTTGTTTATGCATGCCTTTGAATTCCAGGTTGAGATAAAAACATTCCATAATCATTTGATTATTTTATATTCTTCTTTTGACCCCAGATTTTGTGTTGAGGGAGGAGATGTAGGGATTATTTTGGGATATTTGTGCCTCTTTTCCAATCAAAAGGTTTAATTAATAATTTTGCAATTAACTATCTAGTTCTTTTAATATACTTGGAAGAAAACTATCAGATTGTGTGAATTTGTGTTTCTTGACCCTTTATGTTTTTCCAGTTTCAATTTTCTTTCAGGAGTATTTCAGTGGTAATTATTATTTATGCAGAGGGAAGTGATGAGTAAACCAGCTGGTTACGGAGAGAGTGGTCCCTGTAGGAAGTAGGGTAAGGGAAGATATGATTTGTCACAGGATTGTGTAGCAGCTGATAAAAATGACTAAGAATAGTAATTACAAGACTTCCCCAGTTTACAGACACTTGACCTATGTACAGCCCATACACATGAATATGTGCCAGTGGGAGGAACCTGCTGGGTGCTACAGGCATCTTCTGCCGTGTGGAAATTAGTTTGTGCCGTATTCTGATTTGTGAATTAGTCAAGTTACAAACAGGAATTGAACCCTGTCTTACCTCGGGTGGTGTTGCGGTTTTATATCATTACAATTTTTTTC
The DNA here is from genome assembly GCF_963921235.1 of Mobula hypostoma. Classification (NCBI taxonomy): domain Eukaryota; kingdom Metazoa; phylum Chordata; class Chondrichthyes; order Myliobatiformes; family Myliobatidae; genus Mobula; species Mobula hypostoma. Next base: position 224,023,291 of record NC_086098.1, read on the forward strand.
ATTCAGTTTAAATGGATTTTGCTTCTAATCTTTTATTACTGAATTGTTTTTCCAGTACTGTGTCATTGTCTAACTCATGAAATTATTCCAACTTACTTCTTACCCATACTGTTTCCTCAGTTTATTGAATACTGCTACATTTAGTTGCCAGACCTATTCTTTTGTATCAGTTATTTGGCATTGGTATGTACAGTTCTCCAACAAGGTTATATGGGGGTAAAAGCATCTTTAACTGGAACAAAACAAAGTGTACAATATCTTATGGAATTCAGTCAACAGCTGAACACTTCTCTAGCACAAATGACAAAGCAAATCAATGTACTGTAACATTTATGTTCATTGATCACATATTAATTATCAATGGTAGTGCCAACACTCGTTGTTCAGTGCAATGTCATGGGAAAAAGACTAGAAGACCATAAGATATAAGAGCAGAATTAAGCCATTCAGCCCATGGAGTCTGCTTCGCCATTTTACCATAGCTGATTTATTATTCCTCTCAAACATGTTCTGCCTTCTCCCTGTGACCTCTGACACCCTTACAAAACAAATACCTATCAACGTCCACTTTGGCCTCCACTGCCATCCGTAGCAATGAATTCCACAGAAGTTCATTGCCACGGATGAATTCTGAAGAAATCCCTCCTCATCTCTGTTCTAAAGGGATGCTCTTGTATTCTGAGGCTGTACCCTCTGGTCCTCAACTCCCCTACTATAGGAAACACCCTTTCCACATCCACTCTATCTAGATCTTTCAGTTTTCAATAGGTTTCAATGAGATAGACAATAGGTGCAGGAGTAGGCCATTCGGCCCTTTGAGCCAGCACCGCCATTCACTGTGATCATGGCTGATCATCCACAATCGGTATCCAGTTCCTGCCTTATCCCCATAACCTTTGATTCTGCTATCTTTAAGAGCTCTATCCATCTCTTTATTGAAAGCGTCCAGAGACTTGGCCTCCACTGCCTTCTGGGGCAGAGCATTCCACATATCCACCACTCTCCGGGTGAAAAAGTTTTTCCTCAACTCCGTTCTAAATGGCCTACCCCTTATTCTTAAACTGTGGCCTCTGGTTCTGGACTCACCCATCAGCGGGAACATGTTTCCTGCATCCAGCATGTCCAATCCCTTAATAATCTTATATGTTTCAATCAGATCCCCTCTCATCCTTCTAAATTCAAGTGTATACAAGCCCAGTCGCTCCAATTATTCAACATATGACAGTCCTGCCATCCCGGGAATTAACCTTGTGAACCTGTGGTGCATTCCCTCAATAGCAAGGATGTCCTTCCTGAAATTTGGAGACCAAAACTGCACACAATACTCCAGGTGTGGTCCCACCAGGGCCCTGTACGGCTGCAGAAGGACCTCTTTGCTCCTATACTCAATTCCCCTTGTTATGAAGGCCAGCATGCCATTGGCTTTCTTCACAGCCTGCTGTACTTGCATGCTTGCTTTCAGTGACTGATGTACAAGAACACCTAGATCTCATTGTACTTCCCCTTTTCCTAATTTGACTCCATTTAGATAATAACCTGCCTTCCTGTTCTTACCACCAAAGTGGATAACCTCACATTTATCCACATTAAACTGCATCTACCATACATCCGCCCACTCACCCAGCATATCCTAGTCACCCTGCATTCTCATAACATCCTCCTCACATTTCACACTGCCACCCAGCTTTGTGTCATCTGCAAATTTGCTAATCCCCCCTCATTCTTCTAAACTCGAGTGAGTACAGGCCCAGAACCAGCAAATGCTCAAAAGGCAATGTAAAACCACCTTGATGAACCACCACAGTACTTCTGGTGTTTACTCTCATCGTACTGTTGGATGGGGAATTCCAGGATATTTAGCCAGCAATAAATAATGGTGATTTGTTTCTAAGTCAGGGTGGTGTGTGACATGGAGGAGGAACTAAAGGTAGTGGAGTTTGCATACACTTGCTAGAGTTGTCATAAATTTGGCAGAGGCCACAGCTATAGTCAAGTTGAGGATCTGCAGTGCATATTATAAATTCACTGACTTCATTTCTGTTCACAACTTCTTGATGAATGAAGTAAGACCTAAACCATATTTATAAATGGTATATGCTAACACCTGGATGATGTTGCTCTTCTAGATGCTTGTTTTAGATAGGACAGCTTTTATCCAGCTGTTATCAGAATCATGAACAACTGTTTTGCCTGATAAGATGGACTCATGATCTCACAATCTATCTCATTATGATCTTGCACTTTATTGTTTACTTACACTGGACTTTGTAGTTCTTAATCTTTATTCTGCATTGTTATTGTTTTACCTTGTTCTGCCTCAATGCACTGTGATCTGAATGAACAGTATGCAAGACAAGCTTCACTGTATCTTGGTGCTAACCACTAAGTTACCGTGGCACCAACATTTAGCTCTGGGCTACTTCATTTACCAAGGAGTTGTGGGCAGAAATGAAGATGGTGAATTTGAATGCAAACATTTTCACTTCTGACCTTCTGATGGAAGGAACATCATTGGTAAAGCAGCTAAAGCTGGTTGGCCTGGGACACCACTCTGAGGAACTTATTTAGTTATGACCTCCAACATCCCCAACCATCTTTGCTGTACAACAAAATCTGCTGGTTCCAACCATTGCTATATATTTCCCCGGGATATACATTGATATGTTTCTTAGGCTCTTTGAAGATGCACATAGTTAAATTCTCATTTGATGTCAAGGTGTGTTACTTTCATTGAACATCTGGAATATAAAAAAGTAGACTCAGGTCTAATTCCACTTTTCAATGGATCTCTTGGGTGCCAATTAAAGCAATAACATGTTGCAGTGAAGCAGCCTGAGGTGATTCCTTGACATCACGGTATCAGCCTCCCAACCAATCATCCCATAACTTATTCCAGTCCTGAGGCAGGTAACTCCTCATTGATGTCTCTGCTCAGGGTTGCTGCTAGTAGTGGTACACCAATGGCAGAAGACCATGGCAAGCTTATGTCTATCAAACTTTGGGCTTCACGATTTTGACATACACTAAGCAAGTAATACTGAATATAGATCAATGTCAAAAACTTGCTCAGGCTGTCAAGCTTGCAGGGATCGTAGTAATTATTGCAAGTATTCAACTCAGCACATTGAGCATTGAGCAGTTCCTTTGCAATAATCAAAGGGGAGGAGAGAGGCAGAAGTGGCTGAGGGACGAGGTTGGGGCGCTGGAAGGAAGGGACCACTGGATTCCCATCCTTGTTCTGGAAGGAGGCGAGGTGCAAGAAGCAGAGCAGATGATGTGACACCCCTGTTAATTCCAATGGATGGGAATCATCGGTGACGAAAAAGTTGTATCGGATGCACCAGAGTAAAAGATGACATAAGAACAGATATAATGGAGATCGAGAACCTGAGAGAATGGACATGGAGTACTTTTGGGGTGAGGGGAAGCAAAGTCAAGGTAGTGGATACATCTTGAGCATGTTGTACTTTAACTATTAAAGTGTAGTTAGACAAAAAGTGCCAAAAATCAAAGGCGAAGCATTCACAATCACGTTTGGCCAGAATGGCGGAGTGGCTGATTCATCTCCGGAAGACCCTGAGATCCTTAGCATTGCAGAAGACCTTCTTCAGTCAATTAGAGAAACGCCACTGTGATATCAAGGAGTGACAGAGGGCCCCGAGCTGATAAGAAGCTGCAGGACTATACATCCCAAATTCAACATGGCAAACTTGCATTCTGCAACTAGACATGTTCCTTGCCAAACTTACAACACCTGAGACAGCAGAAATTTTCTGAAGTTCGACATCTTCATAAATATGCACAGGGCCACTGCATGGGATTGGAAAAAGCTGCAGAGGGTTGCAAACTCAGCCAGCTCTACCATGGACCTCTACCTGATCCTCACCAGCATCAAGGAAACCGTCAAATGGCAATGCCTCAAAAGAGCGGCATCCATCTCCTGTCACCTAAGATGTTGCTGTTGCCCTTCCTGCGCTTTGTGGTGTGTCGGGCAGCAACCGTCCCATTTCTTTAGCAATTTTGCCCGTTTATAACGAGGCCGAGTGGGTAACTCGACGCTCATCCCCGCACGGACGGAAGGAGTGCAAGGAGCCGGCCGGATTCGAACCCGGGACTACTTGTCTCGAAGTCCAGTGGGAATGCCACTGCACCACTGGCTGGCTTACATCACCCAAGGTGTGCTCTCTTCTTCATACTACCATCAGAGGGAAGGTACATGAGCCTTAAGACAAACACACTCACCGTTTTAGTAACAGCTTCTTCCCCCTCCTCACCTTGCCATCAGATTTCTGAATGGAGAATGAACCAACGCATTTTCTCTTTGCTCTACTTTATATACTGTATATGTATTTTATTGTAATTTATATTATTTTTCATGGATTGCACTGTGATGCTGCCGCAGAACAACAGATTTTATGACATGTCAGTGATCTTAAACATGATTCTAATTCTGAGAGCAGGGCAAATTTAATCCTGTTAATTACAGCTCAGTCATTCCCCTCACTTATACAAAAGTGAGCGAAGATGTGATCCAAATACATTCAAGCAGCACTTTGTCAACATTTAAAGTGTATATTGCATAATTTAGCTTGTTTAGTTCTTCTTAAGTTCCATGAAAATAAATCATGATTCCATTTTTATTCATTCCTGATTTTTTGTTTGATGTTTATTTGGAGTCCAGTTTCTCTTCCAACTTTCTTCCACTTTGGCTCATTAAAAGAATAAAATGTGGAAAAACACCCACAGAAATGCTTTTTCAATCAGTACAAAAACAATTTAGTTTTAAATATCTCAGTAGATCAAAAGAACAATAAACATTCCTCATAGTTATTATGCCCTGATTAAAACAACACGCAGTCAACTTGGCATGAACCAGGAAGAACCATTAATGTTTTAATTGGTGATTTTCCATTGGAATACTTAATAATTTTTCAGATTTGAACTATGATTCACTCGGTTGTCAGCTGCTTCGAATGGAGGATCCCTGCACCAGTCACAGTGGGAGTGAGGGCAGGTGCGTGTCGAGCTTTGAATGCAAGTACCTTGAGTAGTCTACTCTTGGGATTAAACCAGATTTTTCAGCCTCTCCTAAGCCACAGAAGGCAGGATTGCCAACAATTGCAAGGTCCACCCAATTTGCAGCCTCCGCTCACCTTGTGGCCATGGCCAAGTTGGCAGACTGACTCTGCACCACTCTGTGCTGGTGCGGAGCTCACGTGACCCACACACGTGCACACTGATGATGCCACTTGCTCAATTTCACAGGTAATCCTCGGTGGCGTCCCTCACCTCTTTTTAGTGGGAGAGGCCCTCACAAAAAATGATTTTAAAATTGGACATACTTAGTAAAATATTAGAACCAGCATCCGCCCTCAGATGCTGAAAATGCTGAGAATACACAGCAGGTCAGGTGGTCTACCTCCTCCCCAAGATCCAATCCATAAGCCATTAGAATATAGAAAACCTACAGCACAATACAGGTCCTTCGGCCCACAAAGCTGTGCCCAATATGTCCTTACCTTAGAAATTACCTAGGGTTACCCATAGTCCTCTATTTTCAGCTGCACTCTGCTTCAACTACACTTGTCCTCCATAATATATTTCTTCCTTATTGACTCTATTCCTTTCTTCCCTTCTCATGACTCGTCTTATACCCTTTGTAACTTCAGCTTTCAACCAGCTCATCTTCACTGTAGACATTCAGTCCCTCTACACCAGGGGTCCCCAACCTTTTTTGCACCGCGGACCGGTATAATATTGACAATATTCTTGCGGACCGGCCAACCCGGTGGGGGGTGGGGAAGTGTTTGTTCAACAGCACATGACAGGGAATGAGGAAAGGTGCAGCTGACTCATATCGTTTCATATTGCCAAATCATATCGTCTCCTCGCGGCCCGGTAACACATGCTTTGCGGCCCGGTGGTTGAGGACCACTGCTGTGCACCTCCATCCCACACCATGATCTGAGGAGCCCTCACTTCTTCCTTGTACATAAGCACGATCAGAACCTCTTCACCACTACCCTCATATATTTAACTGAATTAATTCTTATATTAAACACCAAGGTTTTGACCCAAAACAACAAATATCCCTTTGCCTTTACAGATGCTGCTTGATCAGTAAGCATCTCCAGCTACTTAATTTCTCCTGTAAACCCAAAACTCTATTCATTACGTCTGTTACAAAAATCACCCCTTGTAATAATGATCAGTCAGGCACAGAGAATCTGTAGTTCCGACAAGTAACTTTTATTGTTTCGACTAAGAGCGCGTGGGTTCACGAACTGTCTCCGTGTGCACCCTACTAGAATCCCTGACAGTCCATGAACAGTCAATGAAGAGAAAAGGGTACTACCCGGGAAAGAAGTCTACGCTGGCCAGGCATTCCTTGTGGTCCCGGTCTCCATGTGTCTGTGGGGTCCTTCTTATCTGCGATGGTTGGTCTCTGGCTGCTGGAGAGTTATCGCCCCTGTGTATTTGGAGCTCCTGAGTCTTATACGGTTCCTCATCAATTGAACCATTGGATCTCCATCCCATTGGCTCAAGGTCACCTGACCTACCTGGGTCACCGTCTTACTGGTCATTATACAGGGCTACAGCCAATATTGTTTCATGGCTCTGCCCACCCCAGCCTTGTGTATTTGCGTCTTTACACTCTGACTGGTCCAAACCAGTTAAATCAGGCAACCCAGGCAGAGTCTAATGAGATTACCGATTGCAGGTCTGGCATTTTACATAATGAGTAGCTACTCTGAGAATGGTCTCAGGTATGTTGCTCTGATTAGATTGTCCCAGAGCTAGGATCAGTTCAGAGTCCATTTCTTTTACATAACAAATGAGTATTTGTTTGAGAATGGCCTCAGGTTTAGCCGATCATTACCTGAAGCTTCCTGTGTCCTGTTCTGGTTAGATTATCCAAGAGCAAGAAACTGTTCAGAGTCCACAAAATGGGGGAAACATAGACAACTGGCTTGTCTGCTTCCCCTGTCCTTGATCAGACTGCAATTTCTTCTGGCCAACACCTCCAAATTAAAGGCAAAGCTCTGCAAACTTGTGAATTCAACCTAATAGCATTTTTATTGGATACACGGAGCAGTCCTTATTTCAGTCTACTCAGCTACAGTCCCACTCCTTTTTTCCCAGTATTTTGGTGCTGTGTTGTTACTGCTTTCTGCACTTGTACACTACTTAATATTTCTGTGCCAAGGTTTCACTTATATGGGTCACTGGTGGATCCAAATGTGAGAAATCTACGTAATATTGGTCTCCTTGTATTTGTTCATGTTCTGAGAAGATTTACTGATACCTGGAAGATGATCTATCACTGTTTTCTACTCTCTATCTGATATGCTAAGTATTTCCAATTCATCTTTTATTTCAGGTTTTTTAGTGTTCTGCATCTCACATTTCCAACATTTTTTCTCTCTCTCTACTTCTCTCATTCATCTCCCCTCTACTTACAGTCTTCCAGACTGATTGGTTATGACTTAGAAGATTTGAATTCCCTCTCTTTGATGTCACCAAAAGCAATTGTATTGCCTGGATCACAGACACACGAAATTCTGCAGATGTGTTGCCTAGAGATCACCTTGGTTATCACCCTAATCATAGACATCTTTTTGGCTCTTGCCACCCCTTGGCCTTCCTAGCAGATGAAATACTTCCGCGTTGCCATTTTTCAAAGTCCTGATGAAGTGTTGTTGACCTGAAACATTAACTGTTTCATTCTCCAAAGATGTTGACTGACTGACTGAGGATTTCCAGCACTTTTTGTCCTTCTTTCTGTCTTTATTTGATTTGTTCCTGTGATATTTCTGGCTGATATTCCCTGGAGCATAGGAAAATGAGGGGAGATTTCATAAAGATACACAAAATTATGAGGTAAAGGTGGAATAAAAGCAAGTAGGCTTTTTCCACAGAGGTTGGGTGAGACTAGAACTAGAGGTCTTGTGTTAAGGGTGAAAAGTGAAATGTTTAAGGGGAACTTGTTCACTCAGAGGGTGGTGAGAGTGTGGAATGAGCAGCCATCCAACGGGGTTAGAGGTATCAACATTAAACTGAAAAATGGTTTTGGGTGATAAGTCTGGCCAGGTGACTGAAGTGTGTAAAATCAATATGTGGACGGCCCAATGACCTGTCAGTGGGTGATCACAACTCTTAACTTTCAGGATAGCTATAGATAAGGATAGGTATGGTCCTTGCAGGAGAGTCTTAAATTGGAGTAGAGCAAATTATGAAGGTTTAGGTAGGAGCTAAGGAGAGTTAATTGGGAACTCCTTTTGTGTGCCAAGTCTATATCAGACATGTGGAGGGTGTTTACAAATCAATTGAGCAGAGTACAGGAAAGGAATGTTCCTGTTAGAAGGAAGGATGGGGATGGAAAGATAAGAGAATCTTGTATGTCCAGAGAGATGATGAATTTAGTCAAGAAGAAAAAGGAAAAGTATAGAAAGCTTCAGAAGTTAGGATCAAATGAAGCACATGAGGATTATAAAGAAGCCAGAAAAGATCTCAAGAAGGGAATTAAGAAAGCCAGGAGGTGCCATGAAAAGTTATTGGCAAGTAAGATTAAGGTGAATTCCAAGGCATTTATGAATATGAAGACATGTAGTCCTCTTTTATTGTCATTTAGTAATGCATGCATTAAGAAATGATACATTATTTCCTCCGGTGTGATATCACAAAACACAGGACAAACCAAGACTGAAAAAACTGACAAAACCACTTAATTATAACATATAGTTACAAACAGTGTAACAATACCATAACTTGATGAAGAAGTCCATGAGAACATAGAACATAGAATAGTACAGCACAGTACAGGCCCTTCGGCCCACAATGTTGTACCGACCCTCAAACCCTGCCTCCCATATAAGCCCCCACCTTAAATTCCTCCATATACCTGTCTAGTAGTCTCTTAAATTTCACTAGTGTATCTGTCTCCACCACTGACTCAGGCAGTGCATTCCATGCACCAACCACTCTCTGAGTAAAAAACCTTCCTGTAATATCCCCCTTGAACTTCCCATCCTTACCTTAAAGCCATGTCCAGAGCAGTGGTGCCCTGGGGAAGAGGCTCTGGCTATCCACTGTATCTATTCTTCTTATTATCTTGTACACCTCTATCATGTCTCCCCTCATCCTCCTTCTCTCCAACGAGTAAAGGCCTAGCTCCCTTAATCTCTGATCATAATGCATACTTTCTAAACCAGGCAGCATCCTGGTAAATCTCCTCTGTACCCTTTCCACTGCTTCCACATCCTTCCTATAGTGAGGCGACCAGAACTGGACACGGTACTCCAAGTGTGGCCTAACCAGAGTTTTATAGAACTGCATCATTACATCGCAACTCTTAAACTCTATCCCTCCACTTCTGAAAGCCAACACCCCATATGCTTTCTTAACTACCCTATCCACCTGTGAGGCAACTTTCAGGGATCTGTGGACATGTACCCCGAGATCCCTCTGCTCCTCCACACTACCAAGTATCCTGCCATTTACTTTGTACTCTGCCTTGGAGTTTGTCCTTCCAAAGTGTACCACCTCACACTTCTCCGGGTTGAACTCCATCTGCCACTTCTCAGCCCACTTCTGCATCCTATCAATGTTTCTCTGCAATCTTTGACAATCCTCTACACTATCTACAACACCACCAACCTTTGTGTCGTCTGCAAACTTGCCAACTCACCCTTCTACTCCCACATCCAGGTCGTTAATAAAAATCACGAAAAGTAGAGGTCCCAGAACAGATCCTTGTGGGACACCACTAGTCACAATCCTCCAATCTGAATGTACTCCCTCCACCACGACTCCCTGCGTTCTGCAGGCAAGCCAATTCTGAATCCACCTGGCCAAACTTCCCTGGATCCCATGCCTTCTGACTTTCTGAATAAGCCTACCGTGTGGAACTTTGTCAAATGCCTTACTAAAATCCATATAGATCACATCCACTGCACTACTTTCATCTATATGCCTGGTCACCTCCTCAAAGAACTCTATCAGGCTTGTTAGACGCAATCTGCCCTTCACAAAGCCATGCTGACTGTCCCTGATCAGACCATGATTCTCCAAATGCCCACAGATCCTATCTCTAAGAATCTTTTCCAACACAGACATAAGGCTCACTGGCCTATAATTACCCGGACTAACCCTACTACCTTTTTTGAACAAGGGGACAACATTCGCCTCCCTCCAATCCTGCGGTACCATTCCCGTGGACAACGAGGACATAAAGATCCTAGCCAGAGGCTCAGCAATCTCTTCCCTCGACTGGTGGAGCAGTCTGGGGAATATTCCATTTGGCCCCGGGGACTTACCCGTCCTAATGTATTTTAACAACTCCAACATCTCCTCTCCCTTAATATCAACATGCTCCAGAACATCAACCTCACTCATATTGTCCTCACCATCATCAAGTTCCCTCTCATTGGTGAATACCGAAGAGAAGTATTCATTGAGGACCTCGCTCACTTCCACAGCCTCCAGGCACATCTTCCCACCTTTACCTCTAATCAGTCCTACCTTCACTCCTGTCATCCTTTTTTTCTTCACATAATTGAAGAATGCCTTGGGGTTTTCCTTTACCCTACTCGCCAAGGCCTTCTCATGCCCCCTTCTTGCTCTTCTCAGCCCCCTTCTTAAGCTCCTTTCTTGCTTCCCTATATTCCTCAATAGACCCATCTGATCCTTGCTTCCTAAACCTCATGTATGCTGCCTTCTTCCACCTGACTAGATTTTCCACCTCACTTGTCACCCATGGTTCCTTCACCCTACCATTCTTTATCTTCCTCGCCGGGACAAATTTATCCCTAACATCCTGCAAGAGATCTCTAAACATTGACCACATGTCCATAGTACATTTCCCTGCAAAAACATCACCCCAATTCACACCCACAAGTTCTTGCCTTATAGCCTCACAATTTGCCCTTCCCCAATTAAAAATTTTCCTGTCCTCTCTGATTCTATCCTTTTCCATGATAATGCTAAAGGCCAGGGAACGGTGGTCATTGTCCCCCAGATGCTCACCCACTGAGAGATCTGTGACCTGACCTGGTTCATTACCTAGTACTAGATCTAGTATGGCATTCCCCCTGGTCGGCCTGTCCACATACTGTGACAGGAATTTGGCCTGGACACACTTAACAAACTCTGCCCCATCTAAACCCCTGGAACGAACCAGGTACCAATCAAGTAAAGTTCATGTAAAGTAATGAGCACAGTAAAGTTCAAAGTCTCTCAAATGTCCCACATCTCATGCAGATGGGAGAAGGAAGAAAAACTTTCCCTGCCATGCCGACCACAATCCAACTCTGAGTCATCCGAAAACTTCGAGCTCTGATCAGCTCTCCGACACCGAGTACTGAGCACCATCTCTGTCTGAACGATTCGACCTCCTTCTCGGTTGCCAAAACCAGGCAAGGCCGGGGATTTTGAGGTCTACCCTCTGAAAGATTCCCGACCACATAGTAATGACAGCAGTGAACGGGCGTTTCAGAAATTTCTCCAGATGTTCCTCTGTGCCTTCACATCCATTCTCCATCAAATCAGAATTGTCCACGGCCCCTATTTAACAGATACGATATCATTTTTCACCGGAGGGCTGCGCACACGCAGGCGTGCCGCCATCTTCTCCTCCCGCATTTTATACATACATCAAGAGGTTGACTAGGGAGAGGGTAGAACCACTCAAGGAGAAAGAGGGGATCATTTGCTTGGATGCAGAAAATTCGAGTGAGGTGCTTAATAAGTACTTTGCTTCAGTATTTACCAAGGAAAAGGGCATAGGACCAGGAGATGAATGCTGACTGCATAAATATGTTGGAGCATTTGGAGGTCAAGGAGGAGGAAGTGTTGGATGGATAAGTCCCCAGGGCCTGATGGAATTTACTCCAGGTTATTGAGGGAGGCGAGATGAGATTGTTGGGGCCTTGACCAATATCTTTGTGTCCTCTCTAGGCACAGGCGAAATCCTGGAGGACTGGCGAGTGGCTAATGCTGTACCTCTATTTAAGAAGGAAATAAGGAAAAGTCCTGGGAACTATTGATGGTAAATCTCAGGTCAGTTGTAGAAAGATTTCTGATGAAATTTCTTAGAGATATGATATATGAGCAGTTGGAAACCCATGGCTTAATTAGGGAGAGCCAGCATGGCTTTGTATGGGACAAATCGTTTCTTACCAAGTTGATTGAGTTTTTTGACAAGGTGACGAGAGATGGATAAAAGTAGAGCAGTGGATGTTGACTACATGGATTTTAGTAAGGCATTGGATAAAGTCCCTCATGGGAGGCTAATCCAGAAGATTAGGATGCATGGGGTCCAAGGCAAATTGGCTGTTTGGACTCAGAACTGGCTTGCTGAAGTATCAAAGTGACTTACTCAAGCTGGAGGTCTGTAATTAGTGGTGTTCAAACAAGAGGACATGAGTTGAGAGTTAGGGGGCAAAAGTTTAGGGGTTACATGAGGGGGAACTTCTTTACTCAGAGAGTGGTAGCTGTGTGGAACGAGCTTCCAGGCAGGCTCAATATTGTCATTTAAAGTAAAATTGGACAGCTATATAGACAGGAAAGGAATGGAGGGTTATGGGCTGAGTGCAGGTCGGTGGGACTAGGTGAGATAAGCATTCAGCATGGACTATAAGGGCTGAGATGGCCTGTTTCCGTGCTGTAATAGTTATATGGTTATATGATGACAGGCAATTGTTTTATGCCCAGAGGGGATATTTGATAACCGAAGGAACAGGATAGAATGAGATAAGGATGAAGATAACGAGAGGACTGTAACGTTATGGAATGGAAATCTAATCACAGTTCTTCATGAGAAAAAAGGTACTTTGGTTTAAACCGAAGAGTGGCACTATATTTCCAGACAAAACTGAACTCTCTCACACAGAGATACATTTTCTTTCACTCAAATGAACTCAGTTGTGGCCACATATTACATGCAAAACCATTCACACTTCAGACCATTTCAGAAAATCTCTTGTTCCTAAGAATTAAATTGTTACCACAATATTCTGTTATAATTCAACAACAATGAGGAAATGTGTTACTCTAAGACTCTAAGACAAAGAGGTAGTGGTGGAACTTCTTTACTCCCCGTGCTAGATAAAGGGTCTCTCAGTCGATCTGTGTGTAGTTGCATTCTGTGCTCGTCAGTGATCTTGAAGCAAATGCAATTAGGCGTTCAGATTCATCTTTCATAACGTGCGACAAAACAGCTCCAATGCCAGAAGGGGGTGCGTCTTATGCCAGTCTGTTGGGTAGGGATGGGTCCGATTTGGGCGCCTGTAGCACTGGTTCAAGCTTTTCTTGAGACTTATGTAAGCCATGCTTGTCAATGACATGTCCACAATATGAGATTTCATTCTTGAAAAACTCTTATTTGTCTCTATTTGCACGCAGACCATACTCACTCAGCCTGGTAAGCACTTTACCAAGGTTCTGGAGGTGCTCTTCATCACTTTTGCCGGTCACAATGATGTCATCAAGGTAACATTGTGTTCCTGGGATATCCTGGAGCACTTGGTCCATTGCTCTTGGCCAAATTGCTGGAGCTGATACGATGCCAAAGAAGAGATGATTATACTCGATCAGTCTCTTGTGAGTGTTGATTGTGAGGAATTTCCTGCTTGACTCCTTAATCTGCATTTGCAGATAGACTTGTGACCAGTGTATCTTTAAGAACATTTTCCCGCCTGCCAAAGATGAAAAAGTATCTTCTGTTTGTGGGAGAGGATACCGCATAGTGCACAGCACTAGGTTGGTGCTCACTTTGAAATCCCCACATATGCAAATAGCTCCAGCCTTCCCTTTCTTGATCATCGGGACGATGGGTGTGACCCAATTACTCCACCCAACCTTAGAGAGAATTCCAGATGCCTCCAAGCTCTGCAGTTCAGTATCCACTTTACGAGGTGGTGCGTAAGGCATTGGATGCACTTTATGGAACCTTGGTGTTGCTGTTTCATCTGGTTCAATTTCGGCCTTCATGACTTTGAGTTTACCAATCCCCTTTCATTAGCATTAAGCAGTGGTGCCAGTTTCTGGTTCAGGTTAGTGCTACCATTTGGGCTGCTGTTGCCTGTTGATGTCACACTAAGAGCTTTGATTGAGTGCCAGTCTAGTTGGATTTTTCTCAACCATTCATGTCTGAAAAGTGCTGGCCCAACACTTTTTCAATACATGAAGCTCTGACTTCTGTGTTTGGCCTCCATACGTCACATTCACTTTCAGTTTGCCTTTGGGAGACACTTTTTCACCTGTGTAGGTCTTGAGCATCACTACGGTTTTCTCTAACTGTATCTTATAAAACAGTCTGATGTAGACAGCCTCTGGAATTATGGGCAAAGCTGACCCTGTATCCAGCTCCATTTTCAGTTTTACACCAGACACATCTATTGTGATCCAGATGATTTCGTGATCTGCTTCAGGTATACTATGCAGTTCCAGGCATGACAGTTCACCTTTGTCAGACTCTGTGTTGTTTTGCATTTGCTTAGTTTTGTGTTTGAAACTTTTTGTGGTTGTGCTTTTTGTCTGCCTTGCACACTCTATGTGACCTGGTCTGTGATATCTTCTGCAGACTTTTTCTTTGAACCAACAATCATTTGCATCATGGGAGGATTTGCCACATCGATAACATCTTTGGCGTTTTGCACCATTCAGGGACACTTTGTGCATTTCACATGCTAACCTTCTTTTCTGTAGTTCTGCTGCATCTGTTGCTGCAGTCTCTAATGATATTGCACTGGTCAGTGCCTGTCCTAAGGTTAGGTCTCTGTCGTACAGTAGCCCCTTTTAAGTTCTTTGACTATGCATGCCACATACAAGCCTGTCACGAAATGCATAAGGAAGTCCATATACTAAAGACATAGTACTGGGAAAGTTTGCACAGTTCTACAATATATTCAGAGAGGCTTTCATCTTTTGACTGGTTTATTTTGTAAAATCTAAATATCTCAGCTACTACCAGCAGTTTAGGGCTCAAGTGATTTTGTAAGATTGTAACTATTTCATTGAATGTCTTGCTTGCTGGCTTTTCAGTCCATAAGAGACTGTACATCCTTGCACCCATTAAGCTAAGAAGTAATGGGGGCTTTCTTTTGCTCCTCCACATTGTTTGTGTTACAATACTGTTCCACCCTCTCGATATACGACTCCCAGCCTTCAGGAGCACTATCAAATTTGTCAACTTTCTCGACTGAAGCCATCGCCACGTTATTTTCACTTTAAGTTCAGTGCGTCTCTCACTGTTACTATGCACTGTTTGTTAGTGCCTGTGATGGCCTTCTCATGCTGTTTAACTCTGGCTGTTTTGTCCTGTAACTGTCAGTGCAGTTGGTGGTATCCTCTGATGTTCAGGTTCTTACTTGTCGCCAATTGGTTGTGTCTGTGCACAACTACATATTAACTGGTGTATTCACACTGCGGCGAGAGAGGGAAAGAGCAGTGTATCTGCGTAAGCAACAGCACACGCACAAACAACAGATAGATATGTCATGCTGGGGAGGCGAGGTCATTGCTCTACAAGAATTAGATCCATACATTACTGGATTGTGTTTCTCTTTTCATGTAATTGATTTTAGAAAAACCCACATTCCATACTGTAAACAGAGTTGAGGTAGAAATTTGTGCATCAGTATTCTGGATATGAAATGCCCACATTTCTGAGGAAACGGGAATTTGGGGGAAATTGTTCATTGGAAGATAATTAAATTGGGAATTTGAAAATTAACAGAGGATAATTGTTTATTTCAGTGCTCAGACCCAACAGCCAGTGGTTTATCAGATTGTTCTCCAGCAATGGCAGCCTCCTGCCTTGCTGTTCAGTACACGCTGAATCGCTGTGTCGCAGGTCATCCTACTCCAGCTAAGCAAACTAAGTACAGAATCGTGTTACTCATAAGTCCAAATGTTAGAATTACTCACTCGTGCAACTCATGGCCACTCTTCTCCCCATGGAGGAAGATGGCGATTCACATTGCTGTGAGACTGTTACACAAAAAGTAACAAAACCCCGTGTGGACCTTACTGACACTGCTAATGTTAATGCTGATTTGATTTTCTTTGTTGCCAATTTGGGTTCATGTAATGATAATGGAAAAGCTGGGTTGAAAGCAGCACATTAGTATGTGGCTTCACCCTGATATGTGCATTGTGGTCCCAGCTAAATTGGTACCATGGATTGCCCAATATGTTCACAAGCTCACACATGTGGGCAAGAGGGGAATGATTAATTAAATAAGCTAAACTTGGTATGACCCTGGAGTATCTCTAGTTCCAGAACAAATCTGTAGACAGTGTATGAGGTGTGAGATGTACCTTGCAAAATCCGGGAAAACTGGTATAAGTAACAGGAGCTCACACACTGCCATCAGATAGCCTTTTCTTTACACTAATGGATGTATTTTATTGAATTGCCTTAATGTAAAGGGTACAGTATAAGTATGTATTAGTCGTTATTGATGTGTTCTCATGATGGTGTGAAGCATTTCCTTGTAGAAAGAACAATGCAGTTACTGTAGTGAAATGTTTGTTAAAGGAGATAATCCCTCAATTTGGGATCCTCTGGAAACTATCTAGTGACAATGGTACCCCAGTAAAGTAACTAAAATATGCAAAGTCTCACAGGTGGATCAACATTTCGATTCTCAATCAGAGGGCCTAGTGGAAAGGACGGACAGAACAACCTAGGAAAACGCATGAGGAAACTTGGACTAAACTGGAATCAGGTGCTGCCTTTGGTTTTGATGACTATTTGAGCCACGGCTAACAGAACCATTCATTTGTCCCGGTTGTGCCACCTGGAGTTATATAGATGGATGTACATAACCTGGATGAGAGTGTTGTAAACTATGCTTTTGCCCAAAAAAAATTACCAGATATCATCAACAGGTAAAAGAAGTCCAGCAACGACTAGCAGATGCTAAGTGCCATACATTGAGCCTGGAGATTATGTGGTGGTGCGGACATTTAAAAAGAAAGAATTGTTTGGAACTTCGATTTGAAGGACCATTTCAGGTATTCCTGGATTCATTCATTCACTTTTTTCCTCTCTCTCTCCCTTCTCTCTCTCTCTCCCTAACTCTATCTCTATCTCTATCTCCATAGGATGATAATGGTTCCTTTCAGTCAGTTAGTGGGGTGGTACCCCACTCCTCAGACAGGAACAGCATGTGCGTGAGTGGATTTTAGGTGAGTAGTGGGTTGCACAGGTCCAGACCCACCCTCTTGACATCCCCTCCCGGATCCATGGCATGGTGGGGTCTAAGACGGCTGGGGGAAGTTTTGTTACAGTGAGTGGCCAGACCAAGCTTCGATGCAAGGGATGCCCTTTCCGCGCTTCACGGCATGTGTTTGCTAGATGGCTGTTGACCCTACAAGAGGGTTCGTCCGCTCTTTAATACTAATACGTCCTGGATACTAATACAGCCATTAAGGTGAGAAAAAAGCCGTCGTGGATTCATGCTTCTCACTGTAAGAAGATGCCTAACATCATGAGAAAAAACATATAAAACCACTGGAAGTCCAAAAGACAGCGGTTGGATTAGCCCTTGTCTTTGACTGATGCAATTGCCATGAACACTTTCTTGTTCATGGCCTTTGATAAAGTCCCACATAGGAGATTAGTGGGCAAAATTAGGGCACATGGTATTGGGGGCAGAGTACTGACATGGGTCGAAAATTGGCTGGCTGACAGAAAACAAAGAGTAGCAATTAATGGGTCCCTTTCGGAATGGCAGGCAGTGACCAGTGGGGTACCGCGGGGTTCAGTGCTGGGACCGCAGCTGTTTACAATATATATTAATGATTTAGATGAGGGAATTAAAAGTAACATTAGCAAATTTGCCGATGACACAAAGCTGGGTGGCAGTGTGAAATGTGAGGAGGATGTTATGAGAATGCAGGGTGACTTGGACAGGCTGGGTGAGTGGGCAGATGCAGTTTAATGTGGATAAATGTGAGGTTATCCACTTTGGTGGTAAGAACAGGAAGGCAGATTATTATCTAAATGGAGTCAAGTTAGGAAAAGCGGAAGTACAACGAGATCTAGGTGTTCTTGCACATCAGCCACTGAAAACAAGCAAGCAAGTACAGCAGGCTGTGAAGAAAGCTAATGGCATGCTGGCCTTCATAACAAGGGGAATTGAGTATAAGAGCAAAGAGGTCCTTCTGCAGCTGTACAGGGCCCTGGTGAGACCACACCTGGAGTACTGTGTGCAGTTTTGGTCTCCAAATTTGAGGAAGGACATACTTGCTATTGAGGGAGTGCAGCGTAGGTTCACAAGGTTAATTCCCGGGATGGCGGGACTGTCATATGTTGAAAGATTGGAGCGACTGGGCTTGTATACTCTGGAATTTAGAAAGCTGAGAGGGGATCTTATGAAAACATATAGGATTATTAAGGGATTGGACACGCTGGAGACAGGAAGCATGTTCCCGCTGAAGGGTGAGTCCAGAACCAGAGGCCACAGTTTAAGAATAAGGGGTAGGCCATTTAGAACGGAGTTGAGGAAAAACTTTTTCATCCAGAGAGTGGCGGATGTATGAAATACTCTGCCCCAGAAGGCTGTGGAAGCCAAGTTTCTGGATGCTTTCAAGAAAGAGATGGATAGAGCTCTTAAAGATAGCGGAATCAAAGGTTATGGGGATAAGGCAGGAACTGGATACTGATTGTGGATGATCAGCCATGATCACAGTGAATGGTGGTGCTGGCTCGAAGGGCCGAATGGCCTACTCCTGCACCTATTGTCTATTGTCTATTGTGATTGACTTGCAAATGTCCAAACGGGACCAATGTCCTAAGCTGTTGGATTTGTATGGATGTCCAGGCACTTGGAGGTGGGTGTGCTTTTGTTACCTGTGCCCTTTACTGCAACAGAGATGAAATCTTACTTTAATTGGTCCAAGACCTCTGGCCTGGATATGTTGGTATAACGATGCTAGGACTCGGAAACATGAACACCTTTCTCCACTAATCGCTACAGCCAGAATTTCACTGGGGGCAGATGGGGATATAAATTTGGAAACAATGAGTGCTAACTCCAGAATAAAAGGACGTAGTGTTGTCCCTGGAGGAGGTAGCGCTTGTCTATGGAGCTGGTAAGGTACAGGTACTCGTTAACGTGACACTAGCATTGGAAAAATTAGCAAATGAAACTGCATATGCTCCCAAACAAACCCAACAAGCAATAGCTAAATTTTTGGCAGAATTGGCGGTGGTCCATACAGTAGCAAGGCAAAACTTAACTGACTTTGGACTTTGTTCATCCACGAAAGGAGGCATGTGTGCCCTGATTGGTCGAGAATGTTATATTTACATGCCAGATGAATCCAAAGACATATCTGACTTTGCAGTCTTATCTGAGAGGTGCGGGATCAGTTTCACAATTATAACACTCCAGGAAGAGGATGAGGGGTGAATATCCTACATTCTGGTATAACTATTGCTACAGTAACAATAGCTGTTACTCTTTTGTGGTTTATGTGTAGTACTGTATAGGACGAAGAAGGAGAGTATATTGAAAATGGGTACCTGTTGATCTGGACTAGGAGAAGGGATTTTGTTTAACTTAAGTTCTGAGATTGTTCCCTTCAAACGGAAGATGTAGTCTGGCACTCGCATGGGTTCCAGGCATAGATGCCTTTTTGCTGGCTACATGGAACAGTCTATGTTTCAAGTCTACACTGGTACCACTCCCAACTTTCCCCACGCTACATCGACAACTACATTGGAACACTCACAACACGCTGGAGGAGCTCAGCAGGTCGGGCAGCATCCGTGGAAAAGATCGGTCAACGTTTCAGGCTGGAACCCTTCGTCAGGACTGTAGAGGGAAGGGGCAGAGGCCCTATAAAGAAGGTGGGGGGAGGGTGGGAAGGAGAAGGCTGGTAGGTTCCAGGTGAAAAACCAGTAAGGGGAAAGATAAAGGGGTGGGGGAGGGGAAGCAGGGAGGTGATAGGCAGGAAAGGTGAAGAAGGAATAGGGGAAAACACAATGGGTAGTAGGAGGTGGAACCATGAGGGAGGTGGTAGGCAGTTGGGGGAGGGGGCAGAGTGACATAGGGATAGGGGAAGGGAGGGGGAGGGAATTACTGGAAGTTGGAGAATTCTATTTGTAGTCTCCAGCCCCTTTGTATGAACATAGAATTCTCCAACTTCCGGTAATTCCCTCCCCCTCCCTATGTCATTCTGCCCCCTCCCCCAGCTGCCTACCACCTCCCTCTTGGTTCCACCTCCTTCTACTACCCGTTGTGTTTTCCCCTATTCTTTCTTCACCTTTCCTGCCTATCACCTCCCTGCTTCTCCTCCCCCATCCCTTTATCTTTCCCCTTACTGGTTTTTCACCTGGAACCTACCAGCCTTCTCCTTCCCACCCTCCCCCCACCTTCTTTATAGGGCCTCTGCCCCGTCCCCCTACGGTCCTGACGAAGGGTTCTGGCCCAAAACGTCGATCCATCTTTTCCATGGATGCTGCCCGACCTGCTGAGTTCCTCCAGCGTGTTGTGAGTGTTGCTTTGACCCCAGCATCTGCAGATTATTTTGTGACAACTGCATTGGAGTTGCTTCCAGCACATAATTTTCTGTAGCTTTCACTATCTCCAATGGGATCTCACCAGCAAGCGTATTTTTCCCTACCAGCCCCACCCGATGTTCTGCTTTCTGCAGGGGTTACTCCCTACGTGACCTCTTTGTCCATTCGTCCCTCCCCACTGATCTCCCTCCAGGCACTTACCCTTGCAAGCGGAGCAAGTGCTACACCTCCTCCCTCACTACCACTCAGGGCCTCAAACAGTCCTTTCAGGTGAGGCGACACTTCACCTGTGAGTCTGTTGGGGTCATCTACAGTATCCGGTGCTCCCACTGTGGCTTCCTGTACATTGGTGAGACCTGATGTAGATTGGGAGACCACGTCACCCAGCACCTATGCTCCACCCGCCAGAAAAAGCGGGATATCCCAGTGGTCATCCATTTTAACTCTACTTCCCATTCCCAATCCAACCTGTCAGTTCATGACCTCTTCCACTGTTGTGATGGGGCAACACTCAGGTCAGAGGAGCAACACCTTATATTTCTTTTGGGTAGCCTCCAACCTGATGGTATGAACATTGATTTCTCAAACTTCCACTGATGCCTCCTCCCCCAACTCTCCTTCACCATTCCCCATTCCCATTTCCCTCTCTCTCCCTATCAGCTTACCTGCCGATCACCTCCCTCTGGTGCTCCTCCCCCTTCCCTTTCTTACACAGTCTTCTGTTAGAATTTCCCCTTCTCTAGCCCTTTATTTCTTTCACCAATCAATTTACCAGCTCTTTACCTCACCCCTTCCCCTCTTCCTGGCTTCACCTATCACCTACTACCTAGTATTCCTTCTTCCCCTTCCCCCACCTTCTTACACTGACTTCTCATCATTTTTCTCCAGTCCTGATGAAGGGTCTTAGCCCGAAACGTCGACTGTTTACTCTTTTTCCTAGATGCTCCTGGCCTGCTAAATTCCTCCAACATTTTGCGTGCTGCTTGTATTTCCAGCATCTCTAGATTTTCTCTTGTGAGACTGTATCATTATTTGAATATCTGAAAACATTTTGATTACTATTCTCATACCTTAACAATTGTGTTTTTGATGATTATGGTGTTGCCATCAAATGACAAAAAGGAGGGAATGTGGAAACATATCTGTAACCCTGAAGGGGAGGGAACAGAATGGAACTTCTAAAGATCAAATGTGTGAATGAAGTGAGGATGATGATAACAAGAGGAATGTAATGTTATGGTATGGAGCAACCTAATCACTGTTCTTTGTTTTAACAGAAAGGGATAAAAGTACTTTAGTTTAAACAGAATGTCAGGGCTATATTTCTAGACAAAACTTGGCTGGAAGTATACTTCCCCTCGCAAGAAAAATAATAAATGCATTAATCATGGGATGTACTCTGAATTCCTTGTAGTTTGTTTCTTTATATTAGAAGACCTAGCTGAACGGTACACGACACATCCATGTACTTATCAATACTTCTCTTAAAAGTTGAAATCAAACCATCACCCACCACTTCTGCTGGAATCTCAGTCCATACGCTCATCACCCTCTGAGTGAAGGTCCCCTTAAACATTTCACCTTTCACCCTTAACCCATGACCTCTAGTTCTAGTCTCACCCAACCTCAGTGGAAAAAGCCTGCTTGCATTTATCCTATCAATACCGCTCACCTGTATCAATTTTCCCCTCATTCTCCTATGCTCCAGTGAATAACTCTAACCTATTAAACCTTTCCCTATAATTGAGGTCTAGAAGACCTGGCAACATCCTTGTAAAATTTCTCCATATTCTTTCAACATTATTAACATCTTTCCTGTAGGTAGGTGACCAAAACTGTAAATGATACTCTAAATTAGACCTCACCAATGTCTTAAATAATTTCAACATAACATCCCAACTCCTATACTCAATACATTGGCCTTCATGAATCAATGTGCTTTCTTTATGCCCCTATCAACCTGTGAAGCCACTTACAAGGAATTATGGATCTGCATTCCTGGATCCCTCTCTTCTACCGCACTCCTTAGTGCTCTACCATTCAATGTGTAAGATCTACCCTGGATGATCCTCCTAAAGTGCAATACCTCATTCTTGTCTGCATTAAATTCATCATAGAAACTTATCTTAACTTTAAAAGAGGCATATTATTGTAAGTAAACTGATAAAGGAACGATGATTCAGGGCAGTGAAAGGAGACTTCAAAACAGATGCTTGTTCAGTGTCATTTTGGCTTCATGGGAGAACTATAGCCTCAAGTTACAAGGTTGTGAGTTCAAATCTACTTCAGACATTTGAACCCTTAAGCTATCTTACTTAGGATATAAAAACATGAAATTGGAGCAGGGATCAGTCATTTGGCCGCTGGATTATACTCCAGAGTTCAAAAGGACTCAATTTTCCCACTTTATCACCCTAGTCCTTAACTCCTATATAGTCCAACATTATCAAGCTTTAGTACTTGGATTCCACGGTTCTGATGGCAGTGGGGTAGAGGGCAAATGGGAGTAGAGATTTCTGGAGACTCAGAGCTCTTTGAAACCAGAATATCTCCACAAAGTTCATCTTTAGTGGGTAGCACGTTGTTCTGAAATTTGGTCCCAGGACAATGATGCAAAAGAAACTATAAAAATGTATAAAGACTTTCTTTATTTACACAGATGGAAGGAAATTCAGGATCCATTTAAGAGCCAGTACGACACCACAACTGGAAGTCCATGTGGTAGAATGCTAAAAGGATTTGTTGAATTGAGCTGAAAGACTCATTGTTCAAATTGCCCTTGTTACTTGTTTTCTCCCAACATTTGATGTGCATCAGCTTAAAAACAGGTGACATTTGTCATAGATGGCTCTTTATTCTCTTCCTAACACACTCGTTTCATCTCATTAGAACTGCTCTTTCAAAGACAAAGAAACATTTGATCAACATAAGCTTTGGGTTGCAATGTTATGTCAGTATTAGCTGATATCCTGTTCAATAAGGGCAGCTTGTAGTTGGGCCACACAGACCGGGAGGTGGCTTTTGCACAAGTATTGTGTGGAGGGTATTAATTTAGCCTCTGATGATAGTGAAGATATCTTCTTCCAAGATAGGAAGTGGGGAATACACCAAATTTTCCACTCCTGAATGATATCTGATCAACCTGTGGAAATTTATTCGTGCTTGTGTAAACAATTGAAACTCTGTTAAATGATTGCATGTCACAGAGTGAATATCCATCCAACGCTCACATAGCTCAGCCTCTTATTTTGCAGTCTCTCAAGGTCAAGAATGATATGCATTCATAAACAAGAGAAAATCTGCAGATGCGGGAAATCCAAGCAACACACACAAAATGCCGGAGGAACTCACAGTCCAGCCCGTGTCGATGGAAAAGAGTACAAGTGTTACAAGACCTTCATTTGGACTGGAGGGAAAAAAAACAGTAATCAGAGTTAGAAGGTGGTGGGGGAGGGGGAGGAATGAAGTAAAGAGCTGGGAAGTTGATTGGTGAGAGAGATACAGGGCTGGAGAAGGGGGAATCTGATAGGAGAGGACAGCAGAAAGAAAAGGGGGAAGAACACCAGGGGAATGTGATGGGCAGGT
The DNA here is from genome assembly GCF_963921235.1 of Mobula hypostoma. NCBI lineage: Eukaryota > Metazoa > Chordata > Chondrichthyes > Myliobatiformes > Myliobatidae > Mobula > Mobula hypostoma. The sequence goes on from NC_086098.1 coordinate 224,047,409, forward strand.
AAGGGGATAAGGTGAAAGAAGGAAAAGGCAATGGGGAATGGTGAATGGGGGGGGCAATTACTGGAATTTTGAGAAATCGATGTTAATGCCATCAGGTTGGAGGCTACCCATACGGAGTACAAGGTGTCGCTCCTCCAATCTGAGTGTGGCCTCTTTGTGACAGTAGAAAAGACCATGAACTGACATGTCGGAATGGGAAGTGGAATTAAAATGAGTGGCCACTGGCAGGTGGAGCATAGGTGCTTGGCGAAGTGGTCTCCCAATCTATATCGGGTCTCACCGATATACAGTAGGTAACCCCAACAGACTCACAGGTGAAGTGTCCTGTTTGGGGCCCTGAATAGTAGTGAGGGAGGAGGTGTAACACTTGCTTTGCTTGCAAGGATAAGTGCCAGGAGGGACAAATGCGGAAAGCGGGGGGGGGGGGTACGAAAAGATGTGCTTAGTGGTGGGATCCCATTTGAGATGGCAGAAGTTATGGAGGATTATGCGCTGGACTGGACGTGGAGGCTGGTAGGGGGGTAGATGAGGACAGGAGGAACCCCATCCCTGATGGGGTGGCGGGAGGATTGCGTGTGGGCAGATGTGCGTGAAATGGAAAGGATGCAGTTGAAGGCTGTGTTGATGGTGGAGGAAGGGAAGCCCCTTTCTTTGAAGAAGGAGGACATGTCCTTCGTTCTGGAATGAAAAGCTTCATCCTGAGAGCAGATGCAGCAGAGAGGGAGGAATTGAGAGAAAGGATGGCATTTTTACAAGTAACGGTGGGAAGAGGTTCACTGCCACTGGAATCCCCATCTCCCTTTCCCACACCACCAGCTCTTGGGTTCTCTGAGACTCCACCTTCCTCTCACCCTATCTTCCCTGAATACCCCAACCCTCCCCTCCCCTCTCCTCTGACACTACCAACCTCTTCCCAGCTCTCATCTGTGTCGGGTCTTCACCATCCCCTCTCTAAGGTAGAACATTCTGTCCTCAGTAAGGGTCTTGCCTTTGTCCCCCTGCACCCACACCTTGGTGAGTTCCGCATCTGTCATGACATTGATCTCTTCTGCCAGCACCTACGTCTTTGTGCCTGCTTCTTTGGGAAGGTCTCTCCACCAGGCATTGATGACCCCTTTCCGGTCTCCAACATCCTCTCCTCTTCTTGGACACCCCGCTTTGGATCTTTTCATTGCCAACTGCCAACAAGAAGAAGAGGGAGTTGTATGAAATGTATAGGAAACAGGGGGTAAATCAGGTGCTTGAGGAGTATAAGAAGTGCAAGAAAATACTTAAGAAAGAAATCAGGAGGGCTAAAGGAAGACATGAGGTTGCCTTGGCAGTCAAAGTAAAAGATAATCCAAAGAGCTTTTACAAGTATATTAAGAGCAAAAGGATTGTAAGGGATAAAATTGGTCCTCTTGAAGATCAGAGTGGTCGGCTTTGTGCGGAACCAAAGGAAATGGGGGAGATCTTAAATAGGTTTTTTGCGCCTGTATTTACTAAGGAAGCTGGCATGAAATCTATGGAATTGAGGGAATCAAGTAGTGAGACCATGGAAACTGTACAGATTGAAAAGGAGGAGGTCTTTGCTGTCTTGAGGAAAATTAAAGTGGATAAATCCCCGGGACCTGACAGGGTGTTCCCTCGGACCTTGAAGGAGACTAGTGTTGAAATTGCGGGGGCCCTGGCAGAAATATTTAAAATGTCGCTGTCTACGGGTGAAGTGCCGGAGGATTGGAGAGTGGCTCATGTTATTCCGTTGTTTAAAAAAGGATCGAAAAGTAATCCGGGAAATTATAGGCCAGTAAGTTTAACGTCGGTAGTAGGTAAGTTATTGGAGGGAGTACTAAGAGACAGAATCTACAAGCATTTGGATAGACAGGGGCTTATTAGGGAGAGTCAACATGGCTTTGTGCGTGGTAGGTCATGTTTGACCAATCTGTTGGAGTTTTTCGAGGAGGTTACCAGGAAAGTGGATGAAGGTAAGACAATGGATATTGTCTACATGAACTTCAGTAAGGCCTTTGACAAGGTCCCGCATGGGAGGTTAGTTAGGAAAATTCAGTCGCTAGGTATACATGGAGAGGTGGTAAATTGGATTAGGCATTGGCTCGATGGAAGAAGCCAGAGAGTGGTGGTAGAGAATTGCTTCTCTGAGTGGAGGCCTGTGACTAGTGGTGTGCCACAGGTATCAGTGCTGGGTCCATTGTTATTTGTCATCTACATCAATGATCTGGATGATAATGTGGTAAATTGGATCAGCAAGTTTGCTGATGATACAAAGATTGGAGGTGTAGTAGATAGTGAGGAAGGTTTTCAGAGCCTGCAGAGGGACTTGGACCAGCTGGAAAAATGGGCTGAAAAATGGCAGATGGAGTTTAATACTGACAAGTGTGAGGTATTGCACGTTGGAAGGACAAACCAACGTAGAACATACAGGGTTAATGGTAAGGCACTGAGGAGTGCAGTGGAACAGAGGGATCTGGGAATATAGATACGAAATTCCCTGAAGGTGTCGTCACAGGTTGATAAGGTCGTAAAGAGAGCTTTTGGTACATTGGCCTTTATTAATCGAAGTATTGAGTATAAGAGCTGGAATGTTATGATGAGGTTGTATAAGGCATTGGTGAGGCCGAATCTGGAGTATTGTGTTCAGTTTTGGTCTCCAAATTACAGGAAGGATATAAATAAGGTTGAAAGAGTGCAGAGAAGGTTTACAAGGATGTTGCCGGGACTTGAGAAACTCAGTTACAGAGAAAGGTTGAATAGGTTAGGACTTTATTCCCTGGAGCGTAGAAGAATGAGGGGAGATTTGATAGAGGTATATAAAATTATGATGGGTATAGATAGAGTGAATGCAAGCAGGCTTTTTCCACTGAGGCAAGGGGAGAAAAAAACCAGAGGACATGGGTTAAGGGTGAGGGGGGAAAAGTTTAAAGGGAACATTAGGTGGGGGCTTCTTCACACAGAGAGTGGTGGGAGTATGGAATGAACTGCCAGACGAGGTGGTAAATGCGGGTTCTTTTTTAACACTTAAGAATAAATTGGACAGATACATGGATGGGAGGTGTATGGAGGGATATGGTCCGTGTGCAGGTCAGTGGGACTAGGCAGAAAATGGTTCGGCACAGCCAAGAAGGGCCAAAGGGCCTGTTTCTGTGCTGTGGTTTCTATGGTTTCTAAGACATCAACTCCTCTCTCCAATTCCAACCTCACTCCTTCCAAATGCTCTGCTCTCCACTCTCTCTTCACTAATACTAACCTCACCCATCAAACCCGCAGATAAAGGGGGGTGCTGTAATAATAGTCTGGTGGATTGACCTCTATTTTGCTGAGGCTGAGTGACAACTGACAGACACTTCTACTTACCCCTCAAACAGTACCCCACTAAGGAACACCAGGCCATTGTCTCCCAAATCATCGCCGATCTCATTAACTCTGGGGATCTCCTATCCAGTGCCACCAACCTCATAGTTCTCTCACCCCACACCTCCCTTTTTTACCCAAGATCCACAAACCTGCCCGTCCAGGTAGATCCATTGTTTCTGCTCGTCCTGCCCCACTGAACTCATATCTGCATGCCTCGACTCAGTTTTATCTCCCCTGTTTCAGTCCCTTCCCACCTACATCTGTGACACCTCACACACTCTTGATCTTTTCATGACTTCAAGTTCTCTGGCTCCAAGCCACTTATTTTCACCATGGATGTCAACTTCATCATCTTTGCCTCCAGCTTCCACCCTGCCCTCAAACCTACCTGTTGCATTTCTGACACCTCCCTCCCCTTTCTCAATCTGTATGTCTCTATCTTGGAGACAACTTATCTACTGATGCCTATTATAAATCCACTGACTCTCACAGCTACCTGGACTCTTCCCAATCTGTTAATTGTAAAATGCCATCTTCTTCTTTCAATTCATCTGCTTCCACTGCATCTGCTCTCATGATGAGACTTTTCATTCCAGAATGAAGATGTCTTCCCTCTTCAAAGAAAGGGGCTTCCCTTCCTCCACCATCAACACTGCCCTCAACCACGTCTCTTCCATTTTGTGCACATCCCTTACACCACCCTCCTGCCACCCCAACAGGGATAGGGTTCATCTTGTCCTTACCAGACCACATCCAGCACCACAATTCTCCATTAACTTCTTCCATCTCCAACAAGATCCCACCACCAAGTACATCTTCCACCGCACCCCCACCCCACTTTCTGCATTCTGCAGGGATCATTCCCTACACAACTCCCTTGTCCATTCATCCCTCCCCACTGATCTTCCTCCTGGCACTTAACCTTACAAGCAGAACAAGTTCAGGGATGGGGTACGACACCATGTATCAGCCATCAATGCAGTCCTAATATCTCTACCCTGGCATCTCCATTCATGCAAAGACTAATGACCCTCTCATTACCTTTACAACTCTTAACAACCCTCATGTGGATCAGAATTGTAGAAACCTCTCGGACAAGTGGCGAAACGACTTCCAGACAACACAGCAAGTTCAGATGCCTTGATTTACCACTGCTTGATATACAACGACCTGGGTGACTGAGAACCTTCATGGACACATTGGTGGGAGTTGTAGTCTTTATTTATTTAACAATAAAATGCAGAGTGGACCCTTCCACCCACACTACACCATCAACCTCTTGACCAACCTGATTATCTCTAACCAAATCATGGGTTAATTTACAATGACTGATTAACCAAACCAGTAAAGAAGAAACAAATGCTGGAAAGGAGCTAAACTGGTTTCTGTTCAGCTGTTATTTTAAGGGGTGACAGATCAAGGTTTCTGGAGTTTCTTGACTTTATGGCATGTATTTTGAAGAAACATAGAAACATAGAAAATAGGTGCAGGAGTAGGCCATTCGGCCCTTCGAGCCTGCACCGCCATTTATTATGATCATGGCTGATCATCCAACTCAGAACCCAGCCTTCCCTCCATACCCCCTGACCCCTGTAGCCACAAGGGCCATATCTAACTTCCTTTTAAACATAGCTAATGAACTGGCCTCAACAGTTTGCTGTGGCAGAGAATTCCACAGAATCACCACTCTCTGTGTGAAGAAGTTTTTCCTAATCTCGGTCCTAAAAGGCTTCCCCTCTATCCTCAAACTGTGACCCCTCGTTCTGGACCTCCCCAACATCGGGAACAATCTTCCCACATCTAGCCTGTCCAATCCCTTTAGGATCTTATACGTTTCAATCAGATCCCCCCTCAATCTTCTAAATTCCAACGAGTACAAGCCCAGTTCATCCAGTCTTTCTTCATATGAAAGACCTGCCATCCCAGGAATCAATCTGGTGAACCTTCTTTGTACTCCCTCTATGGCAAAGATGTCTTTCCTCAGATTAGGGGACCAAAACTGCACACAATACTCCAGGTGTGGTCTCACCAAGGCCTTGTACAACTGCAGTAGTACCTCCCTGCTCCTGTACTCGAATCCTCTCGCTATAAATGCCAGCATACCGTTCGCCTTTTTCACCGCCTGCTGTACCTGCATGCCCACTTTCAATGACTGGTGTATAATGACACCCAGGTCTCGTTGCACCTCCCCTTTTCCTAATCGGCCACCATTCAGATAATAATCTGTTTTCTTCTGTTGTCTCTTCTGTCTTCTTCATCCTACATAGGTTAGCAAACACCTAATTTGAGACCAGGAGAGCAAGGTAAATATGAATGAGGATCTGTAAATTCTTGAGTCCATTGGCAGAAATAGCAAGTACTAATTCTTTGATACTTAAGGATATTCATAATGATGGAATGGATAGAAGACATACTTGCCCTGGGGATCAAATGAAATTAGTCACCATTTTGATTTTTATCATGATTTGTCTTTACTTAATGGGATGAATCTGTAGTGTTTGGGCTGTATTCTAGTAAGCAGATTGTGTAATATGAAATCCTGCCTAGTCATTTTAAATGATTCAGTGATTTACACTTCCTCACCATATTAATGATATTAGCAATGAACAGACTGATGTAGTTATATTGTCTTTGCTATAACGGGCTCTATTTTGACCCCATAGCCTGTTTATCCTGTTCCAAGGTCTTGCTCTTTTGCCTGTTTCTGAATCTGTATTCATCTGGGCTACTCACTTGCTTGTTTATTTTATTCTGAGCCCTAATAAAGAAAATCTTAGGGAAATTTGGTTCTTTGCCGCCAACCCACCCCCGCACCCGTCATTGCCAGGAATGTGGAGATGATATTAGTCCATTTTCACTCTCCGGGTAAACTTGGGCGACTGCTGCAACAAACACCTTTGCGTGGGCTACACCTGCCTCATAACCAAAAAAAAACAGCATTTTACATCTGATAACTAGGCTATGCAATCCAGTTTCTTTCACCTTGGCTATGATTCTCCTGTAACTTCTTGGGCATGCTGCACACCTCCCGACAATCTTCCCAGCTCTCTACTTCACTCTCTCCCACTTTCCCGGTTTCACCCATCATATCCCACCTTGCACTACTTCCTCCCCTCCCCTTCCTTTCCCGTCCTGGAGAAGCGTCTTGGACCGAAACATCGCCTGTTTGCTCTTTTCCACAGGATGAATTGCTGAAAGAATTAGCCTCTTCTTCTGAATTTTTAAGGCGGTTGGCAGTCCAACTTGCTGCCAGCTACTGTACTGGAGTGGGGTGTAGAGAGAGACCATGCCGCCCTGCCGCTAACGCCATTTAAATGTGGTGTCGATACGGGAGCACCCCGCATCAACACACACAAAGCCCTCGGGGGACCCGGAAACGGCCTCCTCCAATCGCGTCACAGGGGCGGGACGAACCCCGCCTCGGCGGTCAGTTTAAATTTCGAATACTTGAACCTCATTGGCCAAAACGGCAGATTACAGAGAGTAATTGGCTGGTTTATTTAAGAGGTCCCTGGTGAAACTCTGGCAAACCCAACCTCGTACTGTTGGACCGGAGCACCTTTCCATGGTATTACCTCATGAGTAATGGCGAAGATCGATCCGATAAATAACCGGCTGGGACGACAATGACGTATGCTGTAGCGCGCTGGAAGACGTTGTCCTCAGGTCCCGCCCCCCGCCTACGTCAGCGGGTAGCTATCCATTCAGCGGCGGCATCCGGCCGGAGCGGGTTCTGATTAGTCGGGACCAATTCAAAGGACGGCGGTTTGAACCGTTTGTGTTCAAAAAAGTGGCTGTGTCGATTTTGCGATGGCGTCTGGTCGCAACAGTTGGAATTACGACGCCCCAAGGCACTTCAATTTCGGCAACCCGCAGGAAGACGACGACCCCACGGCTGACTACTGGTTCGGTAAGCGGCTGCGGTCTCAGGCGGGGCCCGCGCTGGGTCGGGGTCGCGAGTCTCGGAGCTCGGGCAGGCGAGGCGGCGTCCCTCCCAGCGCTCCATGGATGCTATTAATGCCCCCCTTTGTCCCAGCATCGGGGCTGCCCGCTCCCCCGACACCGGCTCCCATCGCAGTCGGTATCCCCTGGAAAGGATTTCTCCCCGTAAATATGCCCGATCCCGCCAATTTGGATTCCATCAGATTCCCTTCCCCTCCCCGGTATCGTGAGGTAACTCCGCTTTGGGCACTAACAGCACCGCAGCTTGTTGTAACGCTTTCCCGACTGGCCATCTTTGTATTACTCTTCAAGCATCCCGACCTGTGCTTCGTGGCGCCGAGCTTCACTGGCTAGTATTGGATCTCCGGTTATCTGTTCATCAGAAATCTTCCTGTCCCCCAGCTCCTTGTTTTTGTCCTCTCTATAAATGAACTTTCTAGGATGTCGCCATGTGAGTGCTCTGGGGTTCTGCTGCCCTACGTTATATTTAAAATATTTGTTCCCCTCTCTCCTGTTTCATCTTTAACCTACTGCCTTGTATTTCTTCCTCCTCCCCCCCTCCCACCACCTTATTCTGGCTTCTCATCTTTTTTTCTCCCATCCTGTTTACTTTTTTTCCCCATAGATGCTGCCTGGCCATCTGAGTTCCTCCAGCATTTTGTGTGTATTGCTTGGCATTCTAGCATCTGCAGGGTTTTTTTTTGTTTCGAGTAGTGCAGAGAACTGGTTTGGGGATGACTAGAGCATATGGATATGCTACTTGAATTATTCCAGAGTTAAAGAATGTCAGGTCACAAAGTAACTGCACAACAGTTGGTCTAACGGCACTAGCAGGGCAAATTTTAAGGGAGTGGTAATAAGCACATGAAAATCGGAGTTAATGCACTCCAGTGTAGGATTATACAGGCTATTTTTGAGTTTGGATATTACGACAAGTCACAAAGGAAGGGAATGGGTTAAGGCAACAAGTGCAGGATGCCCCTGTGGCTGTTTCCCAATAGCAATTACATTGTTTTGGGTGCTGTTGTGGGGAAAGATCTGGCAGAGGAAAGCCACATTAGTCAGATCTTTGGGACTGATTTTGGCTCTCTTGCTCAGAAGGAAAGGGGAGAGAAGTAATGGTAGGGAATTCATTGATGCAACAAGCAGGAGGTACTGTGTTGCCTCCCAGGTGTCAGCGTCAGGGGCATCTTAGATGGTCCATAGCATTCTTAAGGAGGTGGGTGAGCAGCCAGAGGTCATGGTCCATGTTAGATCCAGTGACGCTCAGTGTTGCTACCTGTGCCATGTGCTAGTGAGGCAATGATTAGGAAGATAGTGCAGTTTAACACCTGGCTAAGGAAATAGTGCAGGAGGGGAAGCTTCAGATTATTGGGTCCTGTACAAGTGGGGCAGTTTGCACCCGAACTGGAAGGGGATCAATATCCTTGTAGGAAGGTTTGCTAGTGCTGCTGTGGGTGGGGGGGGGGTGTTTAAGTTAAAATTGCAGAGGGATGGGAACCAGAATGCCGGGGCAGCTACTGGAGTGGTTCTGGAAAAAGCTGTTAAGCTTATCTACGAAGACAGGAATTGAATGGTTTAGTAGGGTACAACTAATGGGAGGAGGTGGCGGCATTAATAGAGAAACTGTTATGGCAGTTCTCAGGCTGGAGGTCTCGTCTACTGAAGCTATATGGACGGAACTAAGATGACCATGTTAATAGGATTGAATTGTAGACCACCCAATAGCCAGTGCAATTTAGAGAAGCAAATTTGTAGAGATAGCAGACAGTTGCAAGCAAAAAAATTGTGATAATGATCTTAACTTTTCATGTGTTGACTGGGACTTGCAGACTGTAACAGGACAGGATAGGATAGTTTGTCAAATGTGTTCAGGGAAGTTCCCTTAATAGATAGAGGTCCCAGCCCTCCCTGTTAGAGAGTGACACAGAGCACATGACAGAAGTGTATGTAAGGGAATATTTTGGATCTAGTGCTCATAATCTCATTTGTTTTAAGATAATTATAGAGAAAGATAGGACTGGTCCTTAAGTTAATATTCTACATTGGAGAAAAGCCAATTCTGGGAACATCAAAAAGGATCTGGAGGGTATGGATTGGGATAGGCTGCTTTCTGGCAAAGGTGTACTTGGTAAGTGGTAGGCCATCGAAAGTGAAATTTTGAGAGCACGGAGTTTGTTCCTGTCAGAATAAAAGGCAAGGCAAACAGGTTTAGGATACCTTGGTTTTCGAGGAATGTTGAGGTCCTGGTTAAGAAGGAGGGGCATAGTGGGTATAGGCACCAGGGAACAAATGAGATGCTTGAGTACAAGAATTGCAAGGCAACATTTGAGAGGGAAATCAGGAGGGCTGAAAGAGGGTGTGATGTTGCTCTGGCAGACAAGGTGAAGGGCTTTTGCAGATGTATTAAGAACAAAAGGATTGTAAGGGACAAAATCCTTCCTCTTGAAGATCAACATTGCCATCCAAGCATGGAACTGAAAGAAATAGGGGAGATTTTAAATAGACTTTTTTTGCATCTGTATTTAACTTGAATGGACATAGTTTGTAGAACTGAGGCAAAACCATAGTGAAGATCATGGGTCATGTGGATTACAGAAGAGGAGGTGCTTGCTCTCTTGAGACTAAATCTCTACTGTCTCAGGCTCTCATCCAGCCTTTTCTGAGACTAGTGCAGAAATTGCAGTGGCCTTGGCAGAGGTAATTAAAGTATTCATAACCACAGTTGAGGTGCTGGGGGGGGGGTGGCTAATGTAGTTCTGTTTTTCAAGAAAGCCTCTTAGAATAAGCTGGGAATTTATAGGCTGGTGAGCCTGATATCATGGTGGGTAAATTATTGGAAGGCATTGTAAGAGGCAGGGTACCTAAGTATTTGTTTAGATATGGTTTGATTGGGTATAGGTGACATGGCTTTGTGAGAGTTAAGTCATATCTAACCCATAGTTTGTTTTTGAGGAGGTTACTAGGAAAGTGGGATATTGCTCACATGGTAGGCTGGTCAAGAAGATTCAGTTGCTTAGCATTCAGGATGAAGTAGTAAGTTGTATTTAAAATTGACTTTGCGGGAGAGTGGTAGCAGATGGTTCCCTCTCTGACTGCAGTTCTGTGATTAGTGGAGTGTCACAGGAATCCGTGCTGGGTCCTTTGACGTTTGTTGTCTTTATCAATGATCTGGACAATAATGTGGTTAACTGGATCAGCAAATTTGTAGCTGACACCAAGCTTAGATGTGCAGTGGACAGTGAGGAAAGTTATTAAAGCTTGCAGGACTGACCCTGCTGTAAAAATGGGCTGAAAACGGCAGCTGGAATTTAATACAGTCAAGTGTGAGGTGTTGCACTTTGGGAGGGCAAAAAATAGGAATTGGTGAACAGTAGGGCTCTTGTGACATGTGGTAGAACAGGGATCTGAGAGTATAGATCTATAATTCCTTGAATGTGGCATCACAGGTAGAGAGGGTCGTAAAGAGAGCTTTTAGAACATTGGCCTTCATAAATCAGAGTATTGAGTAGGAGAAATGAGGTTTGTAAGACATTGGTGAGACCAAATTTTGAGTATTGTCTGCAATGAGGGAGGATTTGATAGAGGTCTACAAAATTGGGGGCTATAGCTAGGGTAAATACAAGTAGGCTTTTTCCACTGAGGATGGGGTGAAAGGTGAAATATTTAAGGGTTAATTTCTTCACTCGGGATGATGTGAGTGTGGAGCAAGCTGCCTGTGGATGTGGGTGTGATTGAAACATTGGAGAGGAAATTGGATCCATGTATGGATGAGAGGGATATGGTCCAACTGCAGATTAATGGGACTGGGCAAAGTAAGTTTGGGGATTAGATGGGTTCCTGTGCTGTGGTGCTTGATGAATCAAAGATCATCTCCACCTTAATGGAAACAGACAGAATGTGTTGCAGCCAGTAAGTTTGTGGGATATCCTCAAGTTGAAATTATAAACGGAGAAAAGAAAACTGTGACACCAGATGTGGCCAGTACTGGGAGAGGGAGAGAGAAATTTGAAGAATTCAATGTCAAGTCTACAAAGCTGCACCTTGTCCAGATTGGGTGAGTTGTTCATTAAGCTGGGTCTTGTTACACTGCAGAAGCCACAGGCTGGAACGAGAGGGATAGTGAACCGCACACAAGATTCAGAGGGCTCGCCTTGCTGTCGATGTTGCAATTCTGTCCTATGGTTGAAATTTATCTGACCCCTGCTGTGCTCCAGCATTGTGAAATTGGCATGCAGACTTAATATCACTGGGAGGTGGGAAAGGGAACGAATAGTTAAACAAAAATGGGATATTAAACACTTAATTATTCCAGAATTATTGATTTCATTACCAGTGATGGTTTCAAAGTCAAGGTTGCTAGATTATTCCTGTTCTCTCAGCTCATCTTCTCTTCAACCTCAACTTAGCTTCTGTAATCTGTATTTATAACTTGACTACTTAAATGTCAGTTCTTTGAGGTGAGTGTCATGCACCAGATGTAGTTTGACCAGTTGAATCTTAGTTCTGTCTTTGCAGAATTTCACTTTTTTTAATGTTGATAACCCTTTGAAATTTTAAATTGTGACCAAAAAATTCAGTAAACCCATTTGGTTTCTGAATCCTTCAAACTGAATTATGACCCTTTGAATTCCAAGCTCCAGTGATTTTTGAACAGGTCATAATTCACTTAAATAATATTCAACACAAATTTAAAAGCAATACTTGCAAATTGGCTTGCCTGATGACAGTCACTTTGATGGCTGCTTCCACCACCTTCAATGTGGGATCTATAGCTAAAAGTAGGTATTATCTGAAGTAGTGCAGTCCTGTCCTTAGCTATAATTGTCCTTAAAGCTTTTGTTCATTCTTAATTATTATAGTATATTTTCTTGGATATTAGATAAACAAATTGAACAAAACAAAGCTACAGCAATTACCATGCCTGAATCAGTACCAATTATACAAAATTCAAATTCCGGAGTGGATCAAGTGGAGCAAAATGGAGTAGGAACTAGCCCCGTGCTACACAGCCAAGACTCGAAAATGTGTGAAGATTCTTCTGAAACAGAACCACAATTGCAAGAGGTTTCTTCTACAAGTGAGAGGTTTACTTCTACATATTTATGGAATAGTTACTACTTAATCAAAGAAGCCTTTTAAGCTTTTATGCAAAATTCCTTGGACCTGTAGGCAAACTTTATCACATTTCTGCTTCGCATTGTTGTTTACCTGTGGTTTTTTTTTCTCTAGCTCCAGTTTGCTGCTGTAGAAGTTAATTAACTTGCAAAGTTTGAACTCTACAGAAATAGTTATAATGTCTTCTATAGTACCTTGTTCAGATTAATCTCCTTGCCCCACTGATATCAGATAAAGTTGAAGCTATTTTGTCTGGTTATTAGTTGAATCTGGCAAATCTAGATAGAATATGACATGCAAGGAAGACTGTTGGTATCCATGGTATTTGAAATTTGTGAAGGAAAATTTGAAAAATGTTGCTTGCTAAAATTTGTAATATTACAATTGGCCCTAGTATTTAACTGATTACTAATACTGAAGAGTAATTTCCCTATTAAGGAAATGTGTATTTTTTCTCTTGGAGTCTGATGTTCTAAAATGCTCTGTTACAGAATTAGTGTTGTTTTTATTTTAATGCTAATTTTTGATTACTGCAGTCAGCAAGACTCATAATGGGCTATTGGCTTGTCTCCCCAGTCTTCTTTCAAGAGGTCTTGCTTGGCTAAACTGAGTTTTGTGTTTATTTCAAGTTTGGCCAAGTATATCCATAAGCTGCCTTTTTGAAGAAAATCAACAATGAATTTGGAAGGATAGTGTGCTAACTAAAACAGTTTAATAACTGTAATACAGCTCATTGGATAAGTCTCTCCACTTGGCCTTGGCCGAGAGTAAGATACTGCAAGACTTTCAAAGACGGACAGCCAAGCTTGGTATGAACTCCTACCCTTCAAATGAGTTGTAAATGATTAAACAAATTTATTATGATTCACTGTAGATATATAGCATGGTAACAGGTCCTTCCAGCCCAAGTCTGCACTGTCCATTTGCACCCATGTGACCAATTGTCATACTAACCCAAATATCTTTGGAGTATGGGTGGAAACCCATGAGGTCACTGGGAAAATGTACAAACTTCTTAGAGTGGTGAATTGAATCCGGGTCATGGGCGCTGTAACAGCGTTCGGCTAACTGCTGCACTACCATGCTGCCCACAGACCTTCAGTTGATATGCTTCTTGTCTTTTATTTAATTTGTTCCATTACTATCTTTAAAACTTTTAAAATGTTTTTGTTACTTGTCAGAAATTTAGACCTATTTACCTTTTCCCTATAGAAGAGGCAACCAGTAAGCCACCAAATAACTTGGCAGTGTCCCTGGAAGAATGGAAAGCCAAAGTAAACAAGACCACCGTGCCACCAAGAAGGCAAGTAACAAGTGTACTTTTGTTAAATAGACGTTCCTCAGTGTCCAGTTTGTTTGTGAGTTGATGGTGGAGTGCATGAAGGAAAAAACAAATGCTGAAAAAGAGCTCCTAAACTGGTTTCTGTTCAGCTGTTATTTTTTAAGGTGACATATCAAGGTTTGTGGAATTTCTTGATTTCAGGGCATGTATTTTGAAAAACGTGTGTCTCTTGTGCTTTCTTCATCCTACTTGGGTTAGCAAGCACCTGATTTGAGACCAGGAGAGCAAGTTGAACATGAATGAGGATTGACGTCTATAAATTCTTGAATCCATTGGTAGAATAGCAAGTACTAATTCTTTGATTCTATAATCCTATAAGTTCATAATGATGGAGTGGATAGAAGACATACTTGCCCTGGGGATAAGATGAGATTGGTCACTATTTTGATTTTTTTAAAAATCATGATTTGTCTTCACCTAACAGGATGAATCTGTAATGCTTGGGCTGTACTCACTATTAAGCTGAATGTGCAATATAAAATTTCATTTAGTCATTTAAAATGATTCTGTCATTTAAAATTCCTCACCTGAAAATATTAATGATATTTGTAATGTAGTTATATTATCTATGATATAACAGGCTCTATTTTGACAGCATATTCTGTTTATCCTGTTCCAGGGTTTTGTGCTTTGCTGTTCTTTTGCCCGTTTCTGAATATCTATTGATCTTGGCTACTGGCTTGTTTCTGAATAGATTTTCAACGATTGTTTTATTGCCTTGTTTTTCTTTCCCGTGATACTGTTAATATTTCTTTCTTGAACCAAAGCAGGTTAATATTTTAGCAAATCTCACCACCTGTCCTTTAATCTGCTTCCATTTTGTTGCTGTAAGTGTAAGTGAGGGGTAGTCCCTCAGTTCTAGCAACCCCAGCTTCATTCCTGACTTCCGGTGGCTTTAGTGTTGATTTTGCACATTATCCCTGTGGCCATCTGGGTTTCCTCTAATTCCCTTGTTTGCCAAATTGCTTGGCTACTAAATAATAGCTGTAGTTAAGTGGTAGAATCTGGGGGGAAATTGATGACAATGTTGGGAAGATAAAGGGTTTGTATAGAATGAGGGGAAAATGGATATTTGGGCAGAAGGGTATGTTGCCTGCTGTACTTGAGTTACAACAATTGTTGATCTCTAGGTTTCAGGCCATGTTGGAGCCAGCTTGATGGTAGTTGCCTGATTTGAGGGGTGTCTCCCGACCTAATTTCAGAATATTCCATCTGTATAATGGAGCTTTGACTGTGTTTGAACCTGCATGAAGAATGTAATATGGTATATAGAATGGTAGTATCAGATTAGATGCTCTAAGACTGAATGGAGAGCATCCATAGAAGCCAGTAAACCTTTGACCTATTTTCTTCTGCATAAATTCAGGTTTTTTTTGTCGAAGATTGAGGAAATAAAAGATGATTAAAATTTGGATTGAAGTGGAATTGAGTGCACATGACTGAAATAGCAGAACCTTGACTTTTAGTTCTGTAACATTTGGTTAATTTGAAATGTCTGGTTTTTTTTTGTTATGCACTGCCTAAAGTTCTCTCAATTTGTTTTTTCATTAGATCGACACGCAGACCATCTGAACAATTGAGAAAACAGTTGGGCAGCATAAGAGCCTCAAGGCGCTCTCAAGATGTAAATATGACAGAACCTCCAGTTAACAAAAAAGCTCGCATGTAAGCTACCAATGCATTTAAATTTTCTTTTACTAGATTTAGTATACATACACCTTGCTGAAAAGGCTGTGGTGTGTTCCGGATGAATGAAATGATGCCCTGTAATACGAGCAATGAAGGTCAATCTGATCATCCCAGCCTTATGGAAATACAGGTTTTTTACTATCCTTTCTTGATTTGTGCTAATTTTGATGTTAGGAAGTACTTCTGAGGGAACGTTCTTCCAAGTTTGGCCTTATGTTTAAGTACTGCCTTTTGTAACAAATATAAACTAAAGTCCTTGTATTTGCAATACCTGTTAAACAGCGAAAGTTGAATATTGAAATAATTAAGGCAAAATTAACTACAAACAAGGTTTGTGTAAAGCAATATAGTGGCTTGCTGGAATTCTTAACCTAGCAGGTATTCCAATTAGATGTACAGGAAATTTGCAATCTGCCACACAATTTACTTGGCAGTTTATATAATTTGTTTAAACTAAATTTGTGGTAACTTTTTTTAAAATGCCTTGCCTTAATTGCCCAAGGCCGGCCTCCTAGGCCTGAGTCGATGTGGTAGTAGTTTTTTTAAAGCCCTTGATAGAGTTAAGTAGCATATAATGGTAGACTAGCCTGGGCTATGAATGAGATGTTGGGTCAAATCCCGTCCCAGCTGGGGAATTGAAACTTGACTGTTTCTTTGGAAGCAAGTCTCCCTTCATGTGATCTGGCCTACATGTAACTTCAAATTTCATATCAGTGCTCTGAAATGGCCCAGTGCCATTCAGTCCAAGGGCATTTGAGGATGGGCATTAAAAACTAATTTTTTCCACCATCATGCCCAAATTAATCAACTTAACAATTTGGAGGTGTCTTTTCCTGATGGAAAATAAATTGTTCTTTGTACTAAATGTAGGGATCCAAGTGGAAATTGCTCCAAGAGCAGAGCTGGTAGTCTAAATCAGGATAAGAGCAAATTGACAATGCCTGGTACTCCTACAGTTCTCAGGTATGTGTTATTTTGGAAAGTAATGAAAATAATGTTCTATGAAAACTTGGTTAAGATGGTATCTGATGTAGGACTTCCAGAGGTTGTATATGTAGCTGATAATTTTGAACTCTTTTAAATAAGTTTGTCTGTTTTGCATTCCTACCATTGAGTGGTAAGTATACCCATTGGGCTTTTTAGTTTGTATTCTGATTTCTCATTTCCTCTTTCCTCCATCACCCTACCCTTGTCCAATGTAATATTGAACAGCTGTACACCTAACTATATTGAATACATATTCTAATAGATTTACAATTTCTACAGTTGTCCTATCAAATGATGGCCACTGTTTCCCCTGTGTTATTTTCTAAGGCATTGCATATTTCAAAATACTTTCTCCTCACATACAGGCTAAGTTGATGATCTTCTATTTGCTTTAAAGTCTTTCCTCTGAAATCTTCATGCTGTATTCAGTGTAAAGCAGAAAAGTGAATTGGTGTGTGTCTTTGCTCTAGGAGATGCTAATAATTTTTGCCTCTTCCCATACAAGTCCTTCTGTGTGAGCAAGGACAGATTTCTCCATGGAGAAAGATCTACTCTGGTTATCATTTGAGTGTGTGTGAATTTAAACATAGTCGTGGACTATGTCGTGGAACAGGCACTCTTAATACTTTGCAGTATTTCAAAATGATCTCCTTTGCTTACAGGAGGCAGCAACATATGGGTTCAAAGGGAAAAAGCACAGAAGATTTGGAGATGGAAAAAATTGCTCAGTTTCAGAAGGAAGTGGCAGAGCAGAGGAAATTAAATGAAGAATCGCTAAAGCTTGCCATCTCTGGTGCAGGTACATTTGCTTATCAAGGTTTGGAAGAATAATTAACTGTAAGCTTTCACGATGGTTCTTTTAAGCTATGGCTGAAGCCATTAGTGCAACGTTTTTTAGTTCTAGCTAACAAGTGTTTCAAATCATGGCAGTCTATTGGAATTTGGCAATAAATTTGCTTTGTATGTGTATTTAAGCGTAGTGAACAAAAAAAAAATCTTTCCCACCTGCCTCTAACTCTCAGATAGACTAAACAACCAATGAAATGAAATATGAAACTATATTAATTTGCTTCTACCATGCCCCAATCCATATGACACAAAATGGATATGTGGCTGCTACACTGCTGATCCCTGGGGTTTTCATGTAAAAATCATCCAGTGAGCGGCAGTTCGGCAGGTATTGAGTGAGGTCAGAGGAGAATGATCAGACTGGCTCCATCTGACAAGAAGGTGGCCAGGTGTGCAGAAGAGCATCACCGAATGCACAACATATTGGATCTTGAAGATGATGGGCTACAGCTGCAGAAGACCATTAACATACAGTGGCCACTGAGTGTATTTCTCTGTCAGTGTTCTGTTTCTGACTTAACACTTTGTTGAAAGGGTCTACATAATATTTGAGGCAGAAAAAAATTGTTCTGAGTAAATTTAATCTACCCTATGCATGTGAATGATAGAATTTGGAGCTATAGAAAACTGGGAGGATTAGATTAAAATGAAATTGTGTCAACTGAAATACATCCCATTCTTCCACCAGACTCCTTGGGCTGAATTGGCCTCCTACAATGTAAGGTAACCACCAGATTTTGCACACCAGAATTTATAGGTGAAGGCACACTTATTGTCTACTATGGACTGCTAATCCTCTTACAACACTGGCAAAAGTTGAGATTTTCCTGGATTAATAAATATGCTAGTAAACATTATCTACCCTATTTAATCTTTTCCAAGAGTGCTTTTTGATTCTGTAGCTTATTTTTAAATTATCCTCTTGATAGGGCAGAGGAGCATTAATGTGTGAGTATCAATAGCGTATTTGAAGGGACTGATCTTAAATGTTGATTAGGTAACAAAAAAATGGCAAGGATATTGCAGAAGAATTTGTGTACATTAGTGATTGCTTCATGGAATAGTGTGTTATGGAACCCATTTGGAAACATTTTACTATTTCATCATTGGTAATAAGGAAGGATTAATTAAGAGATCTTGCGGCTAAAGAATCCCCAGGTAGCTAGTGACCATCATATAGAATTCCAGATTAGTCTGAGGTGAACACTGTAAGACTATAACTGCCATCTCCATAATGACAATTTAACAAGTTTGAACGTGGTTGTCTAACGTAGACATGGAAAATATACCAAGATGGATCAGTAGGTGGGCGGTGGTCCAGCTGTTCTTAATGTTATTGAGAGCCTAAGTTATTGGAGGAAGTGTTAGTGATTGAAAACTTGCTGCCACGTTAGATGCCGTTGGAATAAATGAGTTGTAATCCAGGGGACATAGCTTAGAGTGCAAAATTTGCACACTGAGGTGTGCAAAATTTACATCTCAAGCTAGGGAATCACTGGAATTCTCACAAAGGGCTGTAGATATCAAATCATTAAGTATATTTAAGGTAGAGTTTGATGAATAGTTGAAAGATTGTACTGAGGTTATGGGGAGCTTGCACAGGATCTGTGGCTAGTATCAGAATCAGGCTTAATATCACCAGCTTATGACATGACATTTGCTAACTTTGTAGCAGTAGTACAATGTAATACATAATAAGCAAAATCTGGGCCGGCTGGTGGCACAACGACATTGGCACCGGACCCAGGAGCGGAGGTTCCCGGGTTCAAAACCAGTCAGGTCCGCTCTCGAGTACGCTTAACATCCGTGCCGGGTTGAGTGTCGAGATCGCAACTTGACCTCGTAAAGTAAAATAAAGGGAAAAATACTGCAAAAATGTCTGTGTGTGAGGAGTGGTGCGCCACACAGTCTCTCTCTCTCTCTCACTCACTCTCTCTCTCTCTCTCTCACTCTCTCTCTCACTCTCTCTCTCACTCTCTCTCACTCTCTCTCTCACTCTCTCACTCTCTCTCTCACTCTCTCTCTCACTCTCTCTCTCACTCTCTCTCACTCTCTCTCACTCTCTCTCACTCTCTCTCACTCTCTCTCTCACTCTCTCTCTCACTCTCTCTCTCACTCTCTCTCTCACTCTCTCTCTCACTCTCTCTCTCACTCTCTCTCTCACTCTCTCTCTCACTCTCTCTCTCACTCTCTCTCTCACTCTCTCTCTCACTCTCTCTCTCACTCTCTCTCTCTCTCTCTCTCTCACTCTCTCTCACTCTCTCTCTCTCTCTCTCTCACTCTCTCTCTCACTCTCTCTCTCACTCTCTCTCTCACTCTCTCTCTCACTCTCTCTCACTCTCTCTCTCACTCTCTCTCTCACTCTCTCTCTCACTCTCTCTCTCACTCTCTCTCTCACTCTCTCTCACTCTCTCTCACTCTCTCTCACTCTCTCTCACTCTCTCTCACTCTCTCTCACTCTCTCTCACTCTCTCTCACTCTCTCTCACTCTCTCTCACTCTCTCTCACTCTCTCTCACTCTCTCTCACTCTCTCTCACTCTCTCTCACTCTCTCTCACTCTCTCTCACTCTCTCTCACTCTCTCTCACTCTCTCTCACTCTCTCTCACTCTCTCTCACTCTCTCTCTCTCTCTCTCACTCTCTCTCTCTCTCACTCTCTCACTCTCTCACTCTCTCACTCTCTCACTCTCTCACTCTCTCACTCTCTCACTCTCTCACTCTCTCACTCTCTCACTCTCTCACTCTCTCACTCTCTCACTCTCTCACTCTCTCACTCTCTCACTCTCTCACTCTCTCACTCTCTCACTCTCTCACTCTCTCACTCTCTCACTCTCTCACTCTCTCACTCTCTCACTCTCTCTCTCTCTCTCTCTCTCTCTCTCTCTCTCTCTCTCTCTCTCTCTCTCTCTCTCTCTCTCTCTCTCTCTCTCTCTCTCTCTCTCTCTCTCTCTCTCTCTCTCTCTCTCTCTCTCTCTCTCTCTCTCTCACTCTCTCTCTCTCTCACACTCTCACTCTCACTCTCACTCCGCGCCTTGTAAAAAGCCATGAAAAAGACATCATCACAGACATGCAGGCACATGCCAAAAAAAAGAGAAAATCTATTACATTATGAATATATATTAAACGAGTAGTGCAAAAAAAAACAAAGTAGTGAGGTAGTGTTCGTAGGTTCAATGTCCATTCAGAAATTGGATGGCAGAAGGGAAGAACTGGTTCCTGAATCACCTTGATAGTAGCAATGAGAAAAGGGCATGTCATGGGTAATTGAGCGTCCTTAATGATGCACGGCTGCTTGAAGATGTCCTGGATACCATGCAGGCTCGTGCCCATGATGGAGCTGACAAATTTTACAACTATCTGCAGCTTGCTTTGATCCTGTACAGTAGCCACCCCTCCTCCACACCAGACTGTGATACAGCCAGTTAGAATGCTCTCCATGAAAACTCTTAATGATATATAGCCACGTCTTGCCATCTTTGTAGCTGCATCAATATGTTGGATCCAGGTTAGGTCCTTGGTGATAATGACACCCAAGAACCTGAAATTGCTTGGCCTTTCCATTTCTGATCCCTCTGAGGACTGGTGTGTGTTTCCTTTCTGAAGTCCACAATCAGTTCTTTGTAGATGCTGATTGCAAGGCTGTTGTTATGACACCACTCAACTCGCTGATATATATTGCTTCTTTACGCCCTCTCGTCACCATCTGAGATTCTGCCCACATCAGCTGTATCATCAGCAAATTTATAGATGGCATTTGGGCTAGCTTAGCCATGGTCATGGGTGTAGAGAAAGTAGAGCACTGGGCTAAGCTCACATCCCTGAGGTGTG
This sequence comes from Mobula hypostoma, assembly GCF_963921235.1. Classification (NCBI taxonomy): domain Eukaryota; kingdom Metazoa; phylum Chordata; class Chondrichthyes; order Myliobatiformes; family Myliobatidae; genus Mobula; species Mobula hypostoma. The sequence continues at coordinate 224,068,515 of NC_086098.1, forward strand.
CCAGTGTTGATTGTCAGCGAGTTGGAGATGTTATTTCTAGTCCACATAGATTGTGGTCTTCGAATTGGGAAGAAAAGCTTCCAGTTGTAGACGGAAGTACAGAGGCCTTGGTTCTGGAGCTTTTCGATCAGAACTCTAGGAGTGGTGTTAAACACTGAGCTGTAGTCATAAGTATTTGTATTGTCCAGGTGATCCAAGGCCATGTGGCAAGCCAAAGAGATTGCATCTGCTACAGAACTATTGTGGTGATTGACAAATTGCAGTGGGTCTAACCTCTCAAAGCACTTCACTGTAGATTAGTGCTACTGGATGGTCAAATAGTGTGGGGCAGACTTGAGTGGATATTTTATGTTTTGAGTTGAGGGATTGGGGGAGGTAATGGTGTATGCCATTTTAATAGTTGTAATTAAGGATGGTCAGAAATAAACTTGTAGAAGCAAGAAATCATGGTATTAGACGAACTTTTCACAGCTGGCAGGTAAAAGAATGGTTCAATTGCTTTTGGAATGATGTTGTTCTCTGCTTTTGGCATAATAATCCATTATGACAAAAATTTAAATGCTTCTGTATTGATCATATTGATTTTTTTTTTTGAACTGCTGATGTCTTTTTAATCTTTTACCCCAACTCACCTCATCACAAATTTATTTAAGTAACTCAATGAAAAATCTGCATCCTACTGGTTTCAGGTCAGACTAAGAAAAAGATGCAGATTCCGGTCACAAGGCCAGTGGATATAAAGTTCCACACAGACAAGCGCATAAAAGCGCATGAAGGAGAAGCATACAAGGAAGTGAACTTCACCAATGACTTGCGCAAATATCAGCAGTCTTCTGTGAGTATCTTGTTGGGTTGAAGTGACTCATGATTTGTGTATCTGATTAACAAGGAAAGTGATTGATTTGGTTTGCATTATATTCTTTAGTTTATATTTGTAATAACTAGTACACTTGATGAATTATTAACTGTTTTTGTCTCGGTACATGCTAAGTATTGTACTCTGTGGGTGGATTTCCTGCAGATTTTCCTTTTGTATAAGGTCCTTTGTAGCTTCTGCTGGCTGAATATTTGAGAGATTCCTGATGGCCAACATCTTTTGAAGTGGTCTTTTTTTGGCAGTATTTGGGCTTATTTTTATATTTATGGAAAGCGTATTGTTCCAAGTACAAACATTTTGTAATCTCATTGCTCTGTCAGTTCGATTTGCTTCACTTCCATCTAATGGTCTTGTTGGAAATTTCCTTTGGTTTCCTTTCAGTGTATTTGTTTGACAGGCCCTGGGATGTGATGAATATCTTCTAAGGAAATGTGCTGGTCTGCTTGTACCGTTTCTGAATAGTAGCGAAGTAAGAACTACACCAGAGGTTTTCAATTTCATTGATGGTCGATGTAGAAGTAGGAAAGGGTAGGAGAGTTGGAATTGGGGGTTGAACTTAAGTGTAAAGGTGGTGAACTGGGTTTAAAAATGTTCAGTAGTTTAGAATTGAGCTTCATTGGTGACTAGAAAGAATAGTGTGATTGAAGCTGATATATCAGATGTAATTGAAGACTGGAGTGTTATGCTGTTTGAGAATGTGCCTGCAAATAGTCTGCTAGACTGCAAGGGAATAGAGGTGGCAGCTGGGGGGTTGTTTTAAAAAGGCAAGAGCTTCATCTGTGGCTACACTGCCAATTAACACGGTCAGGTGCTGCTGGAGTAAACCCATGACCCGGAAAGGTGATCACTGGCATCATTTGGTGTTGATGGAAATGGGTTGTTCCCAACAGCAGATGTTGGGAAACGACTGGATGAAGTAGAAAGGGTCTGTTAACAATGGGACAGACAGAGACTTTACCCAAAATTATAGGAACTTTATCAAAACAAGATGGGGACTGAAGGACAACTGAACACGGGGAAGTGAATGTGAGGAAACAGCTGTGAGAGATGATGCTGGATATACTCAGCAGAAAGTGCAAGAGGAACAGTGACATTTTGGGTAAATGCCCATTCACCACTCTGACTGCAGATGCTGCCTGATCGTCAAGTATTTCTTCCACTTCAGCATCTGGTCTTGGAGACATCCAATTCTTGGCGAGTGAAGTGCTCAAACACATTTTAAATATTGGAGTGTCTGTGTTTTGTTTTCTGTCTTCCCCTTCAAACTTTTACTGCTTGCCTTAAAGGTGGCCTCTACTCCGAATTTATAGCTGAAAGTTTCCATCCCAAAAAGAGATTTTGCATATGCTGGACCTCCAAAGCAGCACACACAAAATGCTGAGGGAACTCACCAGGTCAGGCAGTATCTGTGGAGGGAAATGCACAATCAACATTTCAGGCCAATTAATCTCTGCACCTCCCATTGCATACATGTTCTTCCTATAGTATGGCAACCAGCATGGTACACATTGCTCCAGCTGTGGCCTATCCAATGTTTTATGAAGTTGGAGCATAGTACAGTACAGGAACAGGCCCTTCAGCCCATAATGTTGTGCCAAACCAGCTAAAAAGTAAATCAAAAACGAATCCCTCCTACCTAAACAATGCCCATATCTCTCTATCTTCCTCAATTAATCTGTTTGTCTAAACGTCTCTTATAAGCGTCTAATGTATTTACCTCTACCACCACACCTGGCAGCATATTCCAAGCATCCACCACTCTGAGTAAAAACATACCTCTCACATCCCCTTTGAACCTACCCCTTCTCACCTTCAATGCATGCCATCTGACATTTTTACCCTGGGAAACAGATACTTCCTGTCTACTCTAACAGATCTCCCCTCAGCCTTCACTGCTTCAAAGTCAACAACCCAAGTCTGTCCAGTCTCTTATGATAGTACATGCCCTCTAAACTGGGTAGCATCCTCTTCTGTGGCCTCACCAAAGCCTCAACTTACTTCCTATAGTGCAGCGACCAGAACCTTATGCAATATTCCAGATGTGGCCAGAGTTCTAAAAAGTTGGAACATAACCTCTTAACTTTTGAACTCAGTGCCTCAACCAATGAAAGCAAGCATTTCAGAAGCCGCCTTAGCCACCCTATCGAGCTGTATAGCCATTTTCAAGGAGCTATGATCTTGGGTCCCATGATCTCTCTGCTCAACAACACTGTCGTCTTGCATTTGCTTTACCGAGGTGCAGCACCTCACATTTGTCTGTTAAACTCCATCTGCCATTTCTCTGCCCATGTCTGCAACTGATCTATATCTTTGCCAGTCTTCTACACTATTGACAACTCCACCAATCTTGGTACCTAAAAACTTACTAACCCACCCATCTACACTTTTGTCCACATCATTTATGTACATCACAAACTGCAGAGGTCACAGCACAGATCCTTCAATAACCGGGTAAATCTCACCAGGCCCTGGGGACATCGACCTTAATACTCATTAGGCAGCCCAACACTTTTGCCTCCTTGACTTCTAAAAGCCCTAACTTATTTATACACTTAGCACTGATCTCCTGGTCCTTCATATCCTTTTCCTTGGTAGGTACTGAAGTAAAGTACTCAATAACTATCTCACCCATATTCTCTGTATTCAAGTAAATGTTGCCCCCCACCTTTATCCTTGAATTGTCCTACCCTCTCCCTATCCTCTTGCTGTTGATGTATGTATAGAATGCCATGTGATTCACCTTAATTCTACTTGCCAAGGACATTCCATGGCCCCTCCTAGCTTTCCTAATTTCCTCCTTTAGTCCTTTCCTGGCTGCTTCATATTCCTCATTGGCTCAGTTTGATTCTAACTTTCAAAGCTTTACATACTTTTCCTTCTTGACTAAATTAATCACCTCTCTAACATCCGAGGTTCTCTTGTCTTTCCATCACTGTCTTTCCTTTAACAGGAACATGCCTTGACAACAGCCCTATTCTTTTTACACATTTCCTTAATCTGATTACATATCTATTTCTCAATGTCCCGGTGGTTATTGGGGTGTCTGTAGTACAATCTCATCAGTGTGATTGCACCCTTCGAGTCTATCCAAATGTGTCTGAACCCTCTGTTATGTCAACCCTAAGTGCAGCTGTGATATTGTCCCTGATTAGTAGTGCAACTCCCTCCCCAACCCCTTTTATCACCTCCTCGATCTTTTCTAAAACTTTGAAAGTTAGCTGCATTATTCACCCGTTCCTGCCCCCTCAAACAAGTTTCAGTAATAGCCACAACATTGTAGTTCCAACAACATACATCAAAGTTGCTGGTGAACGCAGCAGGCCAGGCAGCATCTATAGGAAGAAGCGCAGTCGACGTTTCAGGCCGAGACCCTTCGTGGACGAAGGGTCTCGGCCTGAAACGTCGACTGCGCTTCTTCCTATAGATGCTGCCTGGCCTGCTGCGTTCACCAGCAACTTTGATGTATGTTGCTTGAATTTCCAGCATCTGCAGAATTCCTGTTGATTGTAGTTCCAACATTGTACTGATCCATGTTCTAAGTTCATCACCTTTACCTATAATACTCCTATCGTTAAAATACACACACTTCAAAGTATCTGAACTATCATACATTTTTTTGATTTTTTTTGTCTTTCAGTACTTTCCCTGACATCTACCTTCTGGTCTGGTTCAATCCTACGCTTGGTGCTCCGGTTCTCAGCCCCCTGTAAAACTAGTCTAAACTCCCAGGTAGCATTAGCAACCTCCCAGCCAGGGTATTGGTTCAGTTGCAATTTGTCTTTCTTGTAGAGGTCACCCCTTCCCCTGAAAGATTCCAATGATCCAAGACTTTGAATCTCTATCCCCTGCACCATCTCCTCAGCCACTCATTCATCCGTGCTATCACCCCATTCCTACCTGCATTACCCTGTGGCACTGGGAATAATCTGGAGATTACTACCAGACCCTCTCTCCAGTCTCTTTCCTAACTATATACTCATTGGATAGGATTTCTTCCCCTTTTCTGCCTATGTCATTGGTGGCAATATGTACCATGATCTGTTTACCCTGCCTTTTGAAAATATTCTGCAGCTGCTCCGATACATCTGGGCCCTAGCACCCGGGAGCTAATGCACCACTGTTCCATCAGCTTGGCTGCTGCTGCCATGCCCTGATGGGTCACCCACTTGCACCCCCCCCCCCACCACCACCCCCAGCAGTATCCTCCAAAGAGGAATGGCCACAGAGGAACCCTGCACTGAGTGCTTAATTCCCTTGCCTCTCCTGGTGCTCACCCTTTACTATCTGAAGCCTGTATTCTGAGTGTAACCACCTCTTCAAAAGTCTCATCTATAATACCTGCAACCTCCCAAATGTTCCTGAGTACATCCAACTCCTCGACCTGGTCAGTCAGGAGCTGAAGTTAGATGCACTTCCCGTAGATGTAGTCATCAGGGAAATTGTCAGGTTTTCTGAATTGCCACATCTGACTACTCTACTTGGGGGGAGAGAGAGGGGGGAAAAGAAAACAACTTGCCTCTTATCTGTGCTTCTGTCTGTTCTTGATGAAGCGTGTTCAGCCAAAGCCTTACCTCACCAGCACTGGCACAGTCCAAAAATTACCACTCTGCTTGACCCTACCTTTCTTTTATTTGCTTCTGAGTTTAGGCCTCTGACACTTACCATGCCTGTGCAGCCGAGTCTCTCTCGCGCTCTCTCTCTCGCGCTCTCTCTCTCGCGCTCTCTCTCTCGCGCTCTCTCTCTCGCGCTCTCTCTCTCGCGCTCTCTCTCTCGCGCTCTCTCTCTCGCGCTCTCTCTCTCGCGCTCTCTCTCTCGCGCTCTCTCTCTCGCGCTCTCTCTCTCGCGCTCTCTCTCTCGCGCTCTCTCTCTCGCGCTCTCTCTCTCGCGCTCTCTCTCTCGCGCTCTCTCTCTCGCGCTCTCTCTCTCTCGCGCTCTCTCTCTCTCGCGCTCTCTCTCTCTCGCGCTCTCTCTCTCTCGCGCTCTCTCTCTCTCGCGCTCTCTCTCTCTCGCGCTCTCTCTCTCTCGCGCTCTCTCTCTCTCGCGCTCTCTCTCTCTCGCGCTCTCTCTCTCTCGCGCTCTCTCTCTCTCGCGCTCTCTCTCTCTCGCGCTCTCTCTCTCTCGCTCTCATCCTCGGTAGGGCTCTGACACTGACACTCACTGTGTCTGTTCCCCTTTGCCCTGACTATTGAAGGCCAGTATCCTGGAAGCTTTCATCCCTACATTGACTAACTGTGCTGCCACTTTCAGTGGTCTTTAGATTTGAATACTAAGATTCCTTTGTTCCTCAGTCTTTTCGGAATGTCTGCGATGCTATTAAGCATTTTGAGTGTGTGGATGGGGTTCAGATAATCCATGCTTTAGAAGGAATTAAGCTGCGGTAGTGGTGAAAATGATGGATGCTGACTTGAGTGGGACAGAAATCATTGATCCATTGACATTTTCTAGACGCGTGAGCACAAAGGTGTCACAATGTCGAAGCCTTTCAAACTCTCTGGCAGCAAACGGAAGCATGTGGAAACAAATAGTCAAGCATACGTTTCTCTGGCGGAGCAGGTAGAAGCTTTCCAATGTCGGACGCCATCACGGTATCACCTTAGGAGCACCCATTGTGTGGATAAAGGTAATGTAAATATTTTTCGCTTGGATAACATCTTAAATAATTCTTTACGTAGGTGTTTAGCATGTTCGTAAAATAAAATCCAGATTTTCTGCAAATTCACCACCTATTGGTGGATTATAATGTGGGCATCTGTCTTTTTGCTGTATTTTACTTCTGAAGTTTCACTGCTTATGTAGTGTATATTTCTCCTTCTGAAGGTCCTTCTGGGGTGTCTGCAAAAGTGAAACTGACTAAACCTCACACTCCTTTATTGACGACTAAGAGCCGAGCTCGACCAGCCACATGTAAGAGTGCAGCTGAAATAGAAGCTGAAGAGCTAGAGAAAATACAATCGTAAGTATGTTCTTAAAACATAGCCTGGAATGTGCTTCACCTAGCATCTGGTACTGTCTGTTTGCCCATATACAAACGTTTGTAAATCAAATTGGGAGTCTACATACAAACTAGATGAGCTTTGCAAGTTTTCATTTTGCAGGATTTCCCCTGAGTAGTTGGCTTAGGATTGACAATTTAGAATGGTACCTTTTGGGTAAAATTATAGACCTGTTTAATATAGTTCCTGGTTGTCCATTTCATCTCAAGTCACCTCTTGAAATGTGTGGGCAAAACCTTTGTACTCCAAGACACAAGATTGTGACTGTGGCTACAAGTGCACTCAGAAATCCATCTGCAGAACTTTTTGAAAGCTGTTAAGCTTGATTTTCTTTTTCTGATTCTGTCAATAACTGTTTTCTTTGCCAATATACCAAAGATAGTCAGTTGTTTAGCTGAGCTAATACTGAGACCTTGTGCATGTAAGAAACTGAGTATCCCTTGAAGTCAAGCACACTACTGTAGTGAAGGCAGAGATATTTCCATAGTTAAACTGCATAGAATCTGGGCCACTGAGTCTGCACTGACTAAGCACTCATTTTTCTTCCCATATTCTACCACTAGGAACAATTTAGTAGCCATTACATTTGCAAACCTACAGATCTTTAGATTGTAAGAGGGTACTGGAGTATTCAGAGGGGAAAGCCACAAGAAAATCACTGGCTCTGCTCATTGCATCAAAGGTCAGGATTAAACCTGGCTGAAGATGCAGCAGCTCTGCTAACTGATTATGGTGGGGTCTTGATGACATTTGGGTCCATGAGCCTCTTTGGATTCTAATTAATGCTCAGATATAATGATTCCTATTGAATACGGGAGCAGAGGTTTATGTCATCTTGCATTTGCAGGTACAAGTTCAAAGCCCAGGAAGTAAAGCCCAGAATCCTAGAAGGTGGTCCAGTCCTACCAAAGAAGCCACATGTTAAAGAACCAACAAAACCTATTGGCTTTGATTTGGAGATAGAGAAGCGCATCCGGGAAAGAGAGGAAAACAGAAAGCATGAAGAGGTGGAGGACTACACCTTCCACTCACGGCCCTGCCCTTCCAAGATACTAGATGACGTAGTGGTAAAAATCCTTGTTTCTTTAATTGAATTTTGGTCGCAATAAAATTAAAACACTTCAATTTCCAAAATATTTTATCAACTTCAGTTCAACTCTGCACCACACAGAGAACTGTAGCTGTAAATTTAAACTTATTGGCTTAATTCATGTGTTGCAAACTACTTTTGCAGGGAGTCCCAGAGAAGAAAATTCTACCCATAACAATGCCCAAATCTCCAGCTTTTACTCTGAAGAACTGTGTGAGAATGCCCTTCAAGGAGGAAGAGAAGGTGAGTATGAAGGTTGCACTACAATGGAATCGTTTGAATAACTGAATTTTTTAAAAAGTTGACGACCTTTCTCAATTTGCCCATTAACCATTCTACCCTTAATAGTATTAATAGTCATTTCAGTGGCCGATTTGTGTTCTAGAACACGGTTGTTGCTGGAACAAGACTGACTTGGATTTTTGTTCTCTTCCAAATCTTACTTTAAATGAAACATACGCTGCTTATATTGATCAAACATATGACTTAAAGGTTGACCTCACTAGAATTTAAATCCATCCTCAACCTTTAACTGAAAAGATAAGAATCTTATCTGGTGTTTTGGTCACTAGCATTATTTGAAAGTTCTTATTTCAGTGCATGTTGGAGTATTTTGACTTCGGGTTCTAAAATGGTATTCTGTGGTGGTCCAGTGTTATCGCATTGCATTTTAATACTTGTTTTCTGATTGAAACTTGCAGAAAGAAACACGTGTGATTAAAGCAAATCCCGTGCCGCACTACGCTGTCCCGTTCAAGCCAAAATCCACTGGAGAAACTGTTACAGCAGTTCAGCCTTTCTCATTTGAGACCCGGGACAAAGAAAGAGAAGCATTAAAACAGAAGAAAATAGAGGAAATGCGCAAGAAGGAGGCTGAGGTATTCATTATGACTGCAAATGGTGTAAATATGCATGCTAAAACATAGTGAGCTAGATTTGAGAGTGCAAAGGATTTAAAACAGTAAGTCTTGTTGATTCATTTATTGGATAATTGGGCAGCAGTTGCCAATAAAAGGGAAGTAAGCTCAATGGAGCAGTCAATGTAAGAGTGGGACTTTGAGGTTGTGGAGAAAACCCTTAATCTTCCCTCTTACTACTTTGTTTAATTGCTTATTAGGTTTGTAGCTGAGACTTAAACTGATTAAGAAAACCAAATTTTTAAAGTGCTGCAGGATCAGATGATGTGTTGTGGCTGCATGATGTAGGAGCTAGTGAATTCCATTGTGGCTTCTGGTGCCCACATCTATAGCAAGTGTTTGGAACTTGGGCTCAAAGTTATGACCTGGAATCTTAACTTCAAATACTACAAACCATCAGGGAGGGTAGAGTTACCTGGATGCTGATTCAGAAGGCAGTAGTACCCATTAGATAAACTGTTTCATATTTGGTCTATGTTAGTGAAAGGTGTGACAGGCAGATTGGGTGAATAGGTCTGTAAGAAAGTTGAGCAACTGAACCAGGAGCATCATGGTTCAGGGAGATATTTAAAAGGTTGGAGGGAAATGTAGTTGTAATCGAGATCAGTATTGTCAGGGGAATAGACACAATTCTCTGATGCAAGAATCAAGAATCCTGAAGTCTCTTGCCTGTCTGGAGCCGAAGTTCAAGGCATCACATCTTGACCTAGAGAGGAATTTGGATTGGCAAGGGAAAGATTCATTTGGCATATCAATGATGTAGGTAGAATGAGGAAAGGGATTCTGAGAAAATCGAGGAGCTAGATGGTAATCTGGATTGCTACCTGAACCAGGGTCAAGAAGATTAAGGTTAACTACATGCTTCAAAGGTAGGCGTGGGAGAAGTGAATTTGAATTTGTGGGACTTTGGCACTAGTACTAGGGAAGGAGGCTGCTGTTGTAATGGGTTGGGCTCCAACCATTACCATGCTGGGACCAGGGTCCTAGTGAATGACTGGTGGGCTGTGACTAGGGTTTTAAACTAAGTGGTAGGGGGTTGAGTTCAATAGTTTGGAAGGAGTATGGATAACATAAAAGGTGAGCAGGAGGACTGTTTAGAAAAGGTTAACATAGAACATAGAAATCTACAGCATATTACAGACCCTTTGGCCTACAATGCTGTGCTGAGCTCAATTATTCACCGTATTAAAAAATACCTTAAGCCAGGGGTTCCCAACCTGGGATCCACAGACCCCTTGCTTAATGGTATTGGTCCATGGCATTAAAGGTTCCGAACCCCTGCCTTAAACTGTTTTACAAAGAGGAAGGATTATTAACAAGCAGGACAAAAAGGGAAAGGAAACAAAGTTTTATAAGATAGAGTTTGTAGATGTTGCAAACATTGAAAGCAAAGTGAAGAAAATACCCTGCCCAAAGATACACTGACTATCACAACTGGAGGAAGTATATTAAAAATAAATACGCCCCTTCCAGGTCAGATAAATGAATGTTGCAATTAACTTTGGGCAACATGGAGACAAATAAGTGGGCTGGTGAATGCAAAACTAAAGGGGTTGTACTTGAATATGAAACAAAGGAGATGAACTTATTCTACAGTTACAAATTGGCAGGTACAACTGTGTGGACATCGGTTATAGCTGAAAGAGCACAGTTGGGACATAAACATCCAAGAATACATATACTTTCAAAGGCAGGCAAGTGAGTGAGGTAGCTCTATTGGTTAAAACAAAAATGAAATCAAGTCCTTAAGAAATGACATAGGATCGGAAAATGTATCCCTGTGGGCAGACCCTGATGGGAGGTGTACACAGACCTTTGAGTAGTACTTGAATGTGGGATATAAATTACATTGTGAGATAGAAAAGGCAATGTTACAGTGGTCATGGGGGGACTTCAATACACAGGCAGGTAGGCTGAATCATGTTTAGCACTAGATCTAACAAGGGATTTGTAGAGTGCCTGTGAGAGGATGTTTCCTCTGGTGGGAGGTGGCATCCAGAACTAGAGGGCACATTCTCAAAGTTGAAGGGCAACCTTTTAGATAAGAGGTGAGGAGGAATTGTTTTAGCCAGGGAATGATGAATCTAGAATGCTGTGCCACAGACTGCAGCAGAGGCCATGTCCATGGGCATATTTAAGGTGTAAGTTGATAGTTTTCTGATCGGTCAGAGCATCAAAGGGTGGGGCGAGAAGGCAGGTGTGTGGGGCTGAGTGGGATCTGGGACAACCATGATGGAATAGCGAAGCAGACTCAATGGGCTAAATGGCCTAATTCTGCTCCTATGTCTTACAGAATCGCTCGTGGTTGAGCCCATTAGGGAAAAATTCAATTCTGGATTTGGTGTGTATAAGGAACAAGATCTTATTAGGGAACTACAGTAGGTGAAGAAACCCGTAGGAGGAATTGATCATAATATGATGAAATTCACCTGGCAGTTTGAGAGCGAGAAGCTGAAGTTGGATACATTGGTATACAGTTGAGTATGAGAGAGGAGCTGGCCAAAAATGACTGGAAAGAGACACGAGCAGGGATGACAGTAGAGGAGCAATGGAAGGCTTTTCGGAAGACATGGGATCATTTCATCCTAAAGAAGAGGGGATGATGAGGCAACCATGGCTGACAGGCTGTTAAAGACTGCATAAAAGCAACAAAATTAGTGAGGAGTAGCCAATAATATAACAGAAACAAATGTTTTTTTTTTTAAAAGATATCTGAAGCTTAAAGGAGGATAGAGTGTACATTGGACTGCTGGAGAAGTAGTTTTGGTGAAAGAACTGACCACCAGTCAGGATTGGTCTTCACTGTGGGGAAAACCCAGAAACGTGGTAGAAGTTTGAAGTTGGGATAGTGGGGGGGATGGGAAGTACAGCAGAATTGAATGTAGGTAACTCACCAGGATTGACCGGGCTACACCGGAGTTCTAAATGTTATCTGAAAAGGTTATTAAGGCGTTTGTAGCGACCGTTCAAGAATTTTGAATGGTTCCAGAGGACTGAAATTCACAAATGTAAATCCATGTTAAGAGGGAGAGAGGGTGAAGGAAATTATAGGCTGGTTAGCCTGATTTTGGAGGTTGGGAGGATGTTGGAGTCCATTATTAAGGATGAATTTTGTAGTACTGAAAAGCACATGGTAAAATAGGCTGAAGTCAGCATGGTTTCCCTAAGCACAAACAAGAGAAAATCTGTAGATGCTGGAAATCCGAGCAACACACACAAAATGCTGGAGGAACTCAGCAGGCCAAGCAGCATCTATGGAGGATAGCACAGTCGACGTTTCGGGCCAAAACCCCTCGACTGGACTGGAGGAAAAAAGACCTGTGGAGTAGATTTGAAAGGTGGGGGGAGGGAAGAGAGAAACGCAAGGTGATAGGTGAAACAGAGTGGTGGGGGGGGGAATGAAGCAAAGAGCTAGGAAGTTGATTGGTAAAAGGGACAGAAGGTCATGGAAGAAAGAAAAAAGGGGAGGAGCTCCAGAGGTAGGTGATGACGGGCAAGGAGATAACATGAGAGAGGGACAAGGGGATGGGAAATGGTGAAAGGTGGGGAGGGGGGTCATTACTGGAAATTTGAGAAATTGATGTTGGAGGCTACCCAAATTGGATTTGGAGGCTACCCAAACGGAATACAAGATGCTGTTCCTACAACCTAAGTGTGGCCTTGACATGACAGTGGAGGAGGCCATGGATGGACATATCGGAATGGGAAGTGGAATTAAAATAGATTAGGAGACAGTTTTGCTGAGCATCTACGCTCTGTATGCCAGAACAAGCGGGACCTCCCAGTGGTCACCCATTTTAATTCCACTTCCCATTCCCGTTGTTTGGAAAAGTGAAATCTGATATTTCTTGTACTTGAGTAAATTGAGATTTGTAGCCTGGCCTGAAGACTAAATGGAGATATTACAGCAGTATGATGAGCTGAATAACTCCGTCCATGTAACAATCTGGCTAATTGAACAACTGCATAAAGTCATGGTAACGTGTAATTGATAAATGATTACACTTGGGAATTAATTTGTCACTGGAAATGATGACTTCTTCTACAGGTCCCTGTATTTAAAGCACAGTTGCTTCCTGACTTTGAATCTGCCCAGCTACCTGAGAAGGTGGTGAAGCCTGTGACCAAAGTAGAACCATTTCATTTACGACTAGATGAACGTGGTGCTTACAAAGAACAAGAATGGGCAGAGATGGTAAGTTTCCTGAACCTTGTCCTGACTCCTACAGTGAATTTGTAAATGAATATGTTCATTAATTCATTTATGTTGGCCTTGACACATATGTAATTGGATACAGGGATAAGCTAACCATGTATTTAGAATTAATTTCCATTGTTGCTCCTGTGATTTTAGTCTTGTAACCTGCCAAAGCACAATCTGCTCCATCTTGTTGAATAAGAACATCTTTCTTGCAGATGAAGGAAGAACTGAAAAAGCAAAAAGAAGCAGCATGTTTTAAAGCCAGACCCAACTCTGTTGTTTACCGTGAGCCATTTCTGCCAAAGAAGGCAGACCAATCATTAACAGGTATTTATTGTCTTGCTTTACAAATTTATCAATTTAGAAATTTTGTGGTCACATGTATTTCCCCTACATCCTATTTGGATTTTTACCTTTACCAGTGGGGATTGCACAAGTTATGTAAGATTTACTGTCTTGGGTTGAGGCTTGGAAATATGGTCTTCAAACTGAACATGCTATAGATGTGGTAATCCGTTTTGAGGTGAAGGAGAGTCCTAAGGTCTTCAACAGATGTATTTAGAGCAAAAGGATGGCAAGGGACAAAATTGGTCTTCTAGAAGATCAGTGGTCATTATGTGTGGATCTGAAAGCGATGGTGCAGATCTTAATGTAATCTTTGCTTCTGTATTTACTTGGGAGATGGACACAGTTTATAGAAGGTCATGGACAGATTGGAGGGGGAGGTGCTTGCTGTCTTGAGGCACATTAGGGTGGATAAATCCCCAGGGCCTGACGATGTGTTCTTTTGGACCCTGTAGGAGGCTGGTGCAGAAATTGAAGGGGCCTTAGGGGAGGTATTTAAAATAACCTTGGCTGCTGGTGAATTGGAGGATAGCTAATGTTCCATTGTTTCAGAAATGCTCGGAGGATAAGCTGGGAAATTAGACTGGTGAGCCTGATGCCAGCAGTGGGTAAGCTATTGGGAGATGTGCCTAAGGGACTGGATATATATGTATTTGGATAGACAAGGACCGATTAGGGATAATCATTGTGACTTCGTGTGTGGTAAGTTGTGTAATGAAGGCCAGATAGTGGATGTTATCTGGACTTTAGCAAGGCCTTTGACAAGGTCCCACATGGGAGGTTGCTCAGGAAGGTTCAGTCACTTGGCATTCAAGGTGAGGTAGTGAATTGGATTTGGCATGGCTTTGCAAAAGAAGCTGGAAGTAGATGGTTGCTTCTCTGACTGGAGGCCTGTGACTAGTCGTGTGTTGCAGGGATCAGTGCCAGGTCCACTGTTTATTATGTATTTCAGATATTTGAATGATTTGGTAAACTGGATAAGGTAAATTTGCGGATGACACCAAGATTGGGGGCGTGGTGGGCAGAGTGGAAGACTATTGTGTGCAGTTTTGGTCACTTATAGGAAAGATGTAAATAAGATTGAAAGTGCAGGAAAAAAAATTACAAGAATGCTGCTGAGACTTGAGGACGTGATTTATGGGGAAACGTTGAATAGGTTAGTACTTCATTCCATTTGAGAATGCAGAAAACTGAGAGATCTCAGCAAGATATACAAAATTGAGGGGTTTCAATAGGGTAAATGGAAACAGGCTTCTTTTTACTGGGGTTGCATGAGACTAGAACGGGAGGTCATGGTTACAGGTGAAAGATGAAATATTTAAGATGATACATCTATGGGTGGGGGGGGTGAATATCCTTAGAGGCTGGGGAAATTTGGATTGGTAAATGGGTGGGAGAGGAATAGGCACTGGTTGGGGTGTGTAGATCAATGGAACTAAGTTGATGAATGATTTGGCACAAACTAGATGGGCTAAAGGGCCTGTTTCTGCTGTTGTGTACTATGACTTGAGAAGGTTAAACTCATCGGGGATACTGTTCACAAAGGGATTGAGGTTTGGATGGTGTTTGGCTGATGGGATTGATCTAGAACCAAGTACGTTATCTTCAGAAGACAATTATCTTCAGAAATTGTCCCAGAAGTATATATCCTGAACTGTATATGTCAAGCTCAATTTTCTTATGAAAGGAGAATAAGTTATGGGAATCAGAAGCTTGGGCTACATATTGAATCTGCAGTATCTTGGCGACACAGGACCGCAGATGATACAGTCTGAAGCATCAATCAGTCTACTGGAGGAACTCTGCAGGTTGAGCAGAGGAACTGTCAGCTTTTGGGTCAAAATGAAATTGCTTCAGGTCTTTTTATAAAATAATTGGCTTAGGCTATATGGTCTCTGAATTGAATTTGGTGTTTTGGTTACTGGTACTGGCAAAGAAATTCATTACCTCCTATCTTAATTACTTGGGTATTTTGTATCAAAATCTTAGCTCTTTCTATTTTGCCCAACCTTAGAAAGGTTTCCTTCCTTGGCTCAAGAGAAGTTTGAATTAGCAACAGAGAAGCGTGCAAAAGAGCGCATGGAATTTGAAATGCACAAAGCACAAAAAGAAGCCTTCCGAGAGAAACGTGAGCAGGAATGTAAAAAAGAGGCTGAAGAACACGAAAGAGATGAAATAGCTAGACTTCGGCAAGAGCTAGTGAGTATCTGGTGATTTGGTCATTGTTAACACTAATTACTTGGGTTGTGCAAGTCTATCGGTTCTTTCATTCATATCAGGAACGATTCTTGTCCAGAGCTGAAAATGAGCCTTTCACAATTGCAGACATTATTCAGTTGCTACATTGGTAATCGGAACATTTTGATATGGAACCTGCAAATTCACGCTTGGATGAGAAATAATCCCATCAGAATGTAACCAGTGTACAAGTTTTCTTCTAACTGCTAAGGTTCATGTAAATTTAATCCAGTCCAACTCTTGGACATAGACTCTGAAGATGCTGGATATTCAGAGCAGCAACACGCTGCTGGAGGAACTCAGCAGGTCAGACAGTATCTATGGAAGGGAGTAAGCAGACGACATTTCTGACTGAGACCCTTCATTAGGACTGGCAGTCTATTTCCCTGCTGAGCGTGATCAGCATATTGTGCAGCCCAACTCTTTTTAGCAACCAGTTTCTAGGTTTGTGCAGCACTGGTCTCATTTGAGCTTTCAGTGTGTCTGCAAATAGCTTGGCTCACTTTAGTAAGCTAGAAATGATTACTGCATTGTAACAAATAAACTATAATGTTTTATATGGACAATGATGTACAATCAGTAAGTTGTGGGTGGGGGGGGTAGTTAGGGGAAGAGATGTAAAGGAATGTATGACTATAATTGTAGAACCTCTTCCCACAATCCCCCACCCCACCCCAAAAACAAACCTGAGGGCTTCTACTACTAGATGACCTGCTCAAATAACAGGCTGAACCACCTTGCATAAAGACTTCATTATTTCAACCATATTTCCTGGTTTTCAAAAATGCTGGAAGTGAGAGAGAGCCATCTATCCACTTGTATTATGTGGTATTTGCAGGTTTTTGGGTTGGTTGTATCAGGAAATGTAGCCTCAACTAACCATTTGAATTTTCTGCAAACGTAATGCTTATGTTAAGTACATTCTTGCAGTTTAAAACAGTGCATTGGTCTTTGGGTAAATAACTTTATGTTTAAGATTTTGCACCTGTTGTATTCTTACTGTTGTACCCTTCCATGGAAGGGCAGTTTGTTTTTGTGACATTCTCTAAATGAAAGATTTGGGACAGAAAAGCAATCGGCTTTCAAAGCTTAATTAACATGTCTTTTTTTTTTGCAGGTACACAAAGCAAATCCCATCAGGCAGTACAAAAAAATAGAAATCAAGCCCAGTGATCAACCACTAACAGTTCCTCACACTCCTCATTTTTCTGAAAGATTTAGGCTGTAATGTACATTATTGTTAACTCGGGGGGCGGGGGGGGGCGTTAATCCACCTGTAATATTTCTAATTTCACCCCAGGATTACTAAAATACTTAGTGCAAAGTCGTGTTGCCAATAAAATTTATTTTATTGCTTTTGGTTACTTAGTGTGTACTGTCACTTGTTCCAGTAAAACTTTCATGTGATACATTTGTTTAATTATATATAATAAAGGTAGAAAAAAATTTCTGTAAGAGCTATTGATGAGTTTTGCTTTTTGTTTTCTAAGTATACAAAACACATGTCTGGTATTTCTGTTTGTTTTCGAGTTATGCAGTTAACACCTTTACAAATAATTTCCCATCAGTGCCCTATTTTGGTTATTTCCATGCTAATCAGATACTTTTTGCTGAGTAGGGAGTGAACGGCAAGACTGTCTTATTAATTTCAATATCATATATTCTTGGTTTTAGCAATTCTTGGGTTTCTGGTGATCAGTCTGGCTGTTTTTTTTAAAACTGGGTTTCAAATGAGGTGAAATGATGCCTAATACTTGAATTTTGATTTAAGATTGCTTTTTAAATGTACTTCAGTGACTTGCCATGACTATTACTGAACCCCCTGGGTTGGATTGCTTTATCAAAGGTATACTGTGCCTTAACAAAAAGCAAAACTTGGCAATTGTACTTTGCGATGCTCAAGACTGGGGAGAGTTATCCTCTGCCGGGGATGGGTAAATAGGAATAACCTGAATCATTTGGAGCAGTGCCAAGTAAAGGTGGTAACCAGGGAAAAGCGGGTGGGTCTCTGTCACTGAGAAGAGTGCAGTAGTGATAGGGGATTCCATAGTTAGAGGAGCAGACGGGAGATTTTGTGTACCAGTGACAGGGGTGGGAGAAGGGATGAGGTCCTGAAGCAAGAATATAGGGAGTTGGGTAGAAAGCTGAAAGCAGGACCTCCAGGGTAGTAATCTGTATTGTTGCCTGTGCCGTGTGCTAGTGAGGGTAAGAATAGATTTGTCAGATGAATAAATGGCTCAAGAAATGATAATGGGGGCAGTGTTTCAGATTTCTGGATCATTGAGATCTCCACCGGAGAAGATATGACCGGTACATAAAGGATAGGATGCACCTGATCTCGAGGCAGGTTTGCTAGAGCTGTTGGGGGTGGTTTAAGCTAACTGGACAGGGGGATGGGAACTGGAGTGATGGGGCTAAGGATGGGGCAGTTGGTATATAAGTCAATGCAGTGTGATGAATACAGGACTGAGTGTTTATATTTGAATGCATGCAGCATAAGGCAGATGATCTTGTAGCGCAGTTGGAGATTGGTATGTGTGACATGGGCATCACCAATCTGTGGTTGAAAGATCATAGTTGGGATCTTAACATCCAAGGATATATGTTGTATTAAAAGGACAGTTGGGTAGGTAGAAGAGTTGGTTAACTATTGGTTTTTTAAAAAAAAATCAAATCCTTAGACTTGTGGACAAAGTGCTTTTAAAAAAAAAACCTGCAAGGTTAAAAAGACCTTGATGGGAAACTCTGAACAGTAGCCAGGATGCTGGGTACAAATTACAATGGGAGATAGAAAAGGCATGTGAAAAGGGAATTAAATATTGAAGTAGAGTAGGAAAAATCAGGATGGTGCTGGATTCCAAAAAGGAATTTGTAGAATGCCTTGTGAGATTGTGTGTGTGTTTGTTTGTTTGTTGTTTTTTTTTATGCATCTTGTGGTTGATGCCTCTATGGGAAAGGTAAGTCTGGTTTGGGTTTTATGTGATGAACTGGAATTCATTAGGAAGCTCAAGGTAAAGGAACCCTTGTATTATGATCATTCTTATGATAATATTCACCCTGTAGGGGGAGAATCTAAAGTCAGAAGTATCAGTATTGCAGTGAAGTAAAGGGAATTAGTATCATGAAAGAAAAGCTGGCCAGAGTTGAAGGGGACACTAGCAGGGATGATGACAGAATAGCAATGGCTGGAGCGTCTGGGAGTAATTTGGAAGGCGCAGTGGGATAGATACATCCCAAAGAAATATTCTGAGGGGGTGACTGACAAAGGAATTCAAAGACAGCATTAAAGCAAACAATTAGTGGGAAGTTGGAAGATTGGAAAGCTTTTAAAATCCAACAGAAGGCAACTAAAAAGCCATAAGGAGAGAAAAGGAAAAGTGAATGTAAGCCTGCCAGTAATATGAGAATACCATGGTTTTACAGAGTAAAAGAGGCAACAGTGGATATTGGACTGCTGGGAATGACACTACAGAGGTAGTAATGGGGAACAAAGAAATGGCAGACGGTATGTATTTTGTGTCAAGTCTTCATGCCAGCAGTATACCAGAAATTTGAGTGTCAGGGAACAGAAGTGAGTGTAGTTGCTATTACTAAGGACAAAGTGCTTGGGAAACAAAGGTCTTAAGGTAGATAAGTCAGATAGACTACACCCCAGGGTTCTGTAGCTGAGGAGAGTGTGGAGGCATTAAGAGTCACTGGATTCTGGCATGGTTCCAGAGGACTAGAAAATTACAAATGTCACTCCACTCTTCAACAAGGGAGAGAGGTAGACTGGGAAATTATTGACCTCAGTGGTTGGGAAGATGTTGAAGTCTATTATTAAGGGTGAGGTTTTGGAGTACTTGGAGGCACACAATAAAATAGCTGAAAGTCAGCACAGTTTCCTTCAGGGGAAATCTTGCATGACAAATTTGTCTATCCTGCCTGTTATTTCCTCAAAGAATTCTAACAAAGTGTCAGTGGATGTTGTTTACTCTGACAAGGTGATACAAAGAACCATGATATTATAGGAAAGATGCTAGAAGATTGGCTAACTGACAGGAGGTAAACTTTGGGAACAGAAAGGCCTCTTCTGCTTGGCCGCCGGTGAGTAGTGATGTTCTGTAGGGGTCAGTGTTGGGACCACTTCTGTTTATGTTGTACATCAATGATTTTGATGACAGAATTAATGGCTTTGTTTAGTTTGTGGAAGATGTAAAGATAGGTGAAGGGGCTGCTAGTGTTGAGGAAGCAAGGAGACTGCAGGAGGACTTAGACAGGTTGGGAGAATGGGAAAAGAAGTGGCAGGTGGAATATAGTGTGTGGCCATCTATGGTAGGACGAATAAAGGTGTAGACTATTTTCTAAACGGGGAGAAAATTCAAAAATTGGTGGTGCAAAGGGAAGAGTACTCACGCAGGATTCGCTAAAGGTTAACTTGCAGGGTGGGTTGGTAAAGGAGGGAAATGCAATGTTAGCATTCATTTTGAGGGGACTAGAATATAAAAGCAAGGAAGTAATGCCGGGGTTTTGAGGCAGTAGACAGACCATACTTGGAGTATTGTGAATAGCTTTGGGCCCCTTATCTGAAAGACATGCTGGTGTTGGATGGGGTCAGAAGAGCTTCATAAAAGGTGTAATGTTTTGTAACTTCAAAACATTAAATTAATTCAAAGATAAACACGAGAGTCCGGGAATTGGGTCCAGTTCGAGTTGACTTTAAGCAAGGTGTATACGGATCATATGGTGATGTGATGTATGCAATTACAGTATTTTTGCATATAACCTGTAATGATTTAAGTGAACAAGAATGTTTAATTAAACAATATATACAAGATTACTGAAATTATTGAGATATTAAATACACAACACTCCTCCCTGCTTAGCTTTAAACTCCAATTCAATAGAATGCATCTCAACCATATACACAGTCTACTATCTAATACAACTACTACATACAGACTTCCACAGCATAGTATATTTTAATTTGTCCCGTTCAGGCCTAAAGATGTAATCACTGTGGAGGATTTCTTACTCTTGTGAGATAATGTCTTTCCTGACGAGGGGGATCATTCTGCTTGGCAGGTGAGGTTTGTGATTCTGAAAAGAATCTCAGGTTTTGGAGTCTCCTCTGTGTTGGTTGTATAAGTTGACTCTGAGATTGCAAGGTGTGGATCTGACAGCGGTGGCCACATTTCTTCATTTTTCTAGTTTGTGCATCTTGATTTTTGGGAAGATGCATTTAGTTCACTCTTATTAATCCTTCTATTCTTTCCTCTTGGTTTCTGCATCCAGAACGTCATCTGCTGAATCCTGTTTTTGTATCTCCAACTCCTTTCTTTTTGGGCTTCCATCTTTGCATCTACTCCTACAAGCAGGTTTTTCCCCTCCCACTTGAAGTTCAAGCAATGACTTTAATACACACGGAGTAGATCCCGGTTCTTTATACTCACAAAAGCCGAATGCCTGCAACTTTCCTGAAGCTTGTTGAGCACGCTTCCAGCTTAAAACCAAACCGCAGTTTGCAGGTAACTGCCTAGTTAACATATCAGAAGCTTTCTCACATACTTTGCCGACAAAAAACTGTAGTTGTACCACTGATTTTGACACTTTCATGGTTTCTCTGAGCAGTGTGGTCCTTGGTCCATTATGCTTTCCAATCAGAGAGAGAGGTTGGCACCAACACCTCTTTGTCCTCTGGACAATGGTTCATAGTGTTCAGTATGAAGACATTTGTGGCATCATCCACTATCTTAATTCACTTTCATATGGGATGTGGCACAAAATTTGTGAATGGATCTCCAATCAAGTTGTAGTTGTCTCAGGCAATCACACCTACAGAATGCTGGTCCTTTTGTTTTTGCCATAGACAAGCTCAATGTGGCTTGTACTTCACGGTCATGGATGTCATTTCCACAGGAGTTATCTTTTCACCAGTATAAGTTCTTAATTGGATATCTCTAGGCTTCAGTTTAATCTTTAAAATGCTGTTCAAATTCATTTTGTGGAACGACAAACAGCTGAGCCAGTGTCCAATTCCATTTTAATTCATTTGCCATTCATTTGGGCATAAACCATATTGCTTGTCTATTGTTAATTTTCACCATAAATCTCAAGTTACAACAATGAAATGGCCTCTCAAAAATCTAGTGTTCTGCAGTCAACAATGGCTTTGGTTCTAAGTATCCTTCCATCATTTCTGCAATGCACATTTCTGCTGGTTTGGTTGGAGTGGTTAAACTTTGAAGCAAACTCTATGCCTTTAAACCCAATTGCACTTAGCAAAATTGGCATTCACTTTCATTGGTCATATAATTTGCTTCAAAATACTATTCCAATAGCTCAGTATACATGAGCCAATTAGCTGTTGTGTAATCAAACCTGCCAATCTTTCCTCTGTAGCGAGCCATTTCTGATTTTTTTTTCTTGATGATCAATACTCCGTACTCTTTATGAACTCTGAATTTGTCCGTTGTCTTTTATTTTAAAAATGCAATGTTTCACCACATGCCAATCTATTTCTTTTAGACTTGACTGTTTCTCACAGCATTTTATTTCTAACATCTTGCTTTGCTTTAACAGGGTGGTAGCCATCTTGGGCTCATTTTAAAAATACCATGTCACCAATGTTATATTTTATAACTTCAAAGAAATACGAGAGTCCAGGAATGTGTCCAGTTTGAGTTTACTTTGAGACGAGCACATATCACGATGTTTGCAATTAATGCATTTTTACATATAACCAGTACGGTAACTAATTAAATGAACAAGAATGCTTAATAAAATATATAAACACAAGATTACTCATTAAAATATTAAATACACAAGCATTAACATGGATTTTTAAGGGGGGAAATCACATTGAAACCCAGTGGATGGGGAGAGGATGTTTCCTATAGTGGGGGGTGAATAGGACATTCCTACAGAATAGATGTGAGGAATTTCTTTAGACAGAAGGTGGTGAATCTGTAAAATTCATTGCTATTGCTTGCTGTGGAGGTTGATAAGTTCTTGTTTAGGGACTAAGGTTACAGGGAGAAGGCAGGAGAATAGGGTTGACAAGGCAAATAAATTGCCCAAAATGGATCACAGAGCAGATTGAATTTGCCGAATAGCCTAATTCTGCTCTCCTATCCTGCAGTCTTCTGTACCTTGTTTCTAGCAGCCTTTCTTCAATCCTGACCTCCAGTGCTGTCTGGAATTTGTAGTATGTCTTGCTTGTGGAAACTCAGGGAAATGGACTATATATACAATATGGAGGATTTATATGTATGTTAAAGTCCATGTTGGTCAGGAAACACAAATTAAGTGAATTGGGCCTGGAGTCAATGGATTTGAAGGAAATTAACAATAGCTTTATTTTCTGTTCCTATCTACACTTTGAAAACCTAAGATCATTAACTTTATTTACCACAGTGATTTTGAGGTTCAATTTTAAAACTTCCAATCTTACCCTCTGTGTTGCCAAGCTACAGTTTTCTTAGCCTCCCACTCCAGATCGATATTTTAGAAAAAATTTAACATGCCACTAATCAAAATAAGCGAGCCAATACTGAAGACATGGTGTCTGTGTTAAAAAGCAGACTACCCAGCTTGAGTCTACACCCATCTCAGCTGAAAGTGGCTGTGTTATACAGAATTATACTGATTGATACTGCTGGAACAGTTAACTACTCCATTTCCGAAGTGGTTAGACTCAGTAAATCAGCAGGACTTTTTTTTTAAAAAAAAGTATTTGTGACATTAACAATGGCTGGCCAGAACATTAAAGAAATGGTACACTTCATCTTTGTCAAAAACAGCTACTTCCACTGAACACTCTGCACAGCGCACTGGATGATATATCTCCTCCCCATCTTGTTTTGAACTGGCAGAGGTATCTCCACTGGGATATTTCACCTTCTTGCATCTGTTTCTCCTCTTCCTGTTTGGAGGATTCTTGTACCGGAGAATTTCTCCTCTATTAATGATACAATTCATCACAAACATAGCTCTGTACTGCTCCTTGTACAAGTCGTGGCTGAAAGAAAAAGAATACTTATAAAAGGACATTCCTCCTCTTCATGTAAACCAAATGGTTTAAATATTGTGGTATTCAACTATGAAGACACAAATAGCAAAGAGTGGTGATAGGGCTCAAGGATGAATGGCCAGAGAAGCATGTCTACGTCTATAGTTGAGTTCACCCTCCCTCCTGATTTAAAAACCCACAGTATGAAGTACAATGCATAAGCAATGGTAGTGTTGTTGAACCACAGCTAATTTTAAACAATACTTCTCTTAAATATGTAATAGACCTCCAAATAACATTTACAACATTATTGCCCTTACATGAAATGGTTCCAACATACAGGTCTGAATGATACCGAAGATCCATGCCAGAGAAGCTCAGCACAGCCGGCAGCAAACATGGAAAGAAGAGCATTAACTCCAAGATCCCTTTAATTCCCTGGTCATTTTTTTTTCCACATTCCCATTTACCGGCGCCTTCCCACATTATTGCAGGTTTTCAACACTGACTTTGTCACCTCTTACTATCAGCTACAGCCAGAATTCACTTACACTTAACACCTACTCTACTGCATTCAGTCATCTGCTCTCCTTTGGAAAAATAAAACACAGATTGGGTGTACACTTTGAAGCACCTGCAGTCAGACTGCAGGAGTGACCCTGAACCTCCAGTTGCCTGCTACTTTCAATCTCTATCCTATTCCATTCCAGGTCAATGAATTACAACTTACCTTCCATGTGAGCACATTGCACCCTCATGAACCTTCTCAACTTTTGGTAACTTTCTCATTCTTTGTATCATAACTTCCCATTTGTCACCTATCCATCTGTGACTTGTTTTTTTCTTTTTAATAGTGTAACCTGCTCTTCTGGGCATCTCTGCTATAATCAACACGAGCTAGAGGAGCAAAATTGGGTTTTTAATTGCCATATTAATCCACCTGGTCATATCCTTTCTGACATGTTCTTTGTTCTATCCATCTCTCCTCTATTTTTTTGCTACTGTAAACTATATCACATTCCACAGATGCTGCCTAACCTGCCCAGTGTCTTCGACATTTTTAATCTTACTTCAGATTTCAAACATCTACAGTGCTTGCTATCTAACTTCAAACAACAAAAATAAACAACCACAGCATTCACACACACATAAAATGTTGATGTTTGAATTGTTATTCGCTGAAGGTGCTGATTGCTGAAGTAGACTGCCACGCGTTGGTTACTGTGTCTGCATAAGCAAAAGAGACTGAAGTCTTTGATCAATGCTACATCAAGACCTTTTAGTGCTGATAAGCAATATCTAAGAGTCTTGCTCTCTTGTTAGTGTAGCAGTCCTCCTGCCATCCCGTTTGTGGCCAATAAACTCAATATTGACCTTGGACTAACGTGAACACCGAAATTATGGCTAAAAGGTTCAGGCCCACTAACGTACACGTTTGTTAACTGCTGCCGCTTACCGTTGGCAGTCCAGACACAGAGTTGTCATGCAAGCTGGGCAGTTCAAAACTGCATCACTGCTAGGAACTGGTAGAGATTCTGACATGTTTGGTTGCTTATTAAGTCCACGATACCTACAAAATAAATAATAGGAGATATGTTGCTCCTGAGGTTTTAACAAATTGACAACTGAATTATATGTTGTGGAATAGAGAAGGTAGATAATGTAGTTGATGCAATCGAATGAGTTCCAAGGGATACTTTAATGGGATATCACAGGGTATTCAAGTTCAGCACAGTTGGTCAGGTAATTGAAATGGATAACAACTTTCCCTGCAGCTCAGGTGAGTTCAAGATAGTTATTTGTAAGGGACAGAGTTCCACCAGATCAACACTGGAAACAGACTTACAATTTTTATAAATAATTTGGCTTGAATAATGTCTAAAACCAACAGGTTCAGAAATGTGAAACAAATCTACTTATAGCGAGCAGAAAACTTTGGACTTTGGTACAAGGCAGTTACCAACAAATCAAATAGGATATTCAGAAGTTCTGTCTTCACTAAGGAGGACATAAATAATCTTCTGGAAATAGTACGGGACAGAGGGACCAGTGAGATGGAGGAACTGAGGGAAATACATGTTAGTAGGGAAGTGGTGTTAGGTAAATTGAAGGGATTGAAGGCAGATAAATCCCCAGGCCCAGATGGTCTGCATCCCAGAGTGCTTAAGGAAGTAGCCCAAGAAATAGTGGATGCATTAGTGATAATTTTTCAAAACTCTTTAGATTCTGGACTAGTTCCTGAGGATTGGAGGGTGGCTAATGTAACCCCATTTTTCAAAAAAAGAAGGGAGAGAGAAACCAGGGAATTACAGACCGGTTAGCCTAACATCGGTGGTGGGGAAAATGCTAGAGTCAGTTATCAAAGATGTGATAACAGCACATTTGGAAAGCGGTGAAATGATCGGACAAAGTCAGCATGGATTTGTGAAAGGAAAATCATGTCTGACGAATCTCATAGAATTTTTTGAGGATGTAACTAGTAGAGTGGATAGGGGAGAACCAGTGGATGTGGTATATTTGGATTTTCAAAAGGCTTTTGACAAGGTCCCACACAGGAGATTTGTGTGCAAACTTAAAGCACATAGTATTGGGGGTAAGGTATTGATGTGGATAGAGAATTGGTTGGCAGACAGGAAGCAAAGAGTGGGAATAAACAGGACCTTTTCAGAATGGCAGGCAGTGACTAGTGGGCTACCTCAGTGCTGGGACCTCAGTTGTTTACAATATATATTAATGACTTGGATGAGGGAATTAAATGCAGCATCTCCAAATTTGCGGATGACACGAAGCTGGGCAGCAGTGTTAGCTGTGAGGAGGATGCTAAGAGGATGCAGGGTGACTTGGATAGGTTAGGTGAGTGGGCAAATTCATGGCAGATGCAATGTAATGTGGATAAATGTGAAGTTATCCACTTTGGTGGCAAAAACAGGAAAACAGATTATTATCTGAATGGTGGCCGATTAGGAAAAGGGGAGGTGCAAAGAGACCTGGGTGTCATTATACACCAGTCATTGAAAGTGGGCATGCAGGTACAGCAGGCGGTGAAAAAGGCGAATGGTATGCTGGCATTTATAGCAAGAGGATTCGAGTACAGGAGCAGGGAGGTACTACTGCAGTTGTACAAGGCCTTGGTGAGACCCCACACTTGGAGTATTGTGTGCAGTTTTGGTCCCCTAATCTGAGGAAAGACATCTTTGCCATACAGCGAGTACAAAGAAGGTTCACCAGATTGATTCCTGGGATGGCAGGACTTTCATATGATGAAAGACTGGATGAACTAGGCTTGTACTCGTTGGAATTTAGAAGATTGAGGGGGGATCTGATTGAAACGTATAAAATCCTAAAGGGATTGGACAGGCTAGATGCAGGAAGTTTGTTCCCGATGTTGGGAAAGTCCAGAACGAGGGGTCACAGTTTGAGGATAAAGGGGAAGCCTTTTAGGACCGAGATTAGGAAAAACTTCTTCACACAGACAGTGGTGAATCTGTGGAATTCTCTGCCACAGGAAACAGTTGAGGCCAGTTCATTGGCTATATTTAAGAGGGAGTTAGATATGGCCCTTGTGGCTAAAGGGATCAGGGGGTATGGAGAGAAGGCAGGTACAGGGTTCTGACTTGGATGATCAGCCATGATCATACTGAATGGCGGTGCAGGCTCGAAGGGCCGAATGGCCTACTCCTACACCTATTTTCTATGTTTCTAAGAAACAACTTTACCCAGAGTGGCGAGAATATAGAAATTGCACAGAATAACTGAGGTGAACAGAGATACATTTAAACAGAGCTTAGATAAACACAAAGGGAACAGACAGCAATGCTGAAAATGTTAGATGAGGAACAAATAAATTCAGCTATCATAATTTTGTATCAAATTTGTTTCATACACATTTGGTTTATCATGTTAGTTTCAATTCTTAGAACAATCCCATCAATTTTATTAATTCATTTACTTCTATGTAACCTGAACTTATTCTTAAATCACATGCCCACCACTCATCTACAACTGAACTACACTGGGGGATCTTTACTGACAGTCCACATAGCTCTGTGATGCAGAACACTGGAGGAAACTTGTACAGTTGAATTTAAATAATTACAACAAAATTTGACATATACAGAACAAAGGGCCATAAATATACATTTTATCCAGTTATATAACATCAATAAATCTGGCAACATCTGCCTATAAATGTTTTAATTAATTAGCTTTGTGATGTGATTTATTTGAGGTAGTGCTCTTAAATATTCTTATGAATTCTGCTTTTTCCACATAAATCTGCCCTTATTAAAATTAGCAAGGTTTTTTTTCAAATCGGTGACAAATTTGGTATAAAGCAAACTAAGCACCAATACTAGATTTCCGTAACCTTTGTGAACTGGACCCAATAACAGTTATGTTCATACAACAGATCCATTATAAGTGTCCCAAAATAACGATACTGGATACCAATATGATACTAGAATTTCAATCCTAAAACAACTGCCAAATGTAAAAGTTATTCCAAACTCCAGTGACCTAGTTCTACTGAAATCACTAGGATGCTGAAAAGCAGAACTATGCAGGGAGAACAAAATTTAAAACTTGGTTCCTAATTTAATTTTGGCAATTAAGTCAAAGTTGTTGAAAGCAAACTCAGGAACTACATTTGTACATCCTAGAACCTCCAATATTTTGAGAATTCAGCTCACTCACCCTCTCCTCTGCATGTCAACCCAGGCCTGGTCGCGGTCGTCTTGATCTGGGTCGTACAACAGCTCGTCATTTGTCAGAACCTTTTGCCTCTGCCTCTGCCTCTTGTGCTTGCCCTGTGAACCGCCTCCTTCTGCAAGGACAACCATGGCAGCTAAAGCCATTTTCAAAGAGTACATTGTGCACAAGCTCCCACAGATTTGCAGTCAACCAAAACCAACTTTAACAAAATAGCTCTCATTTGCAAAATAAAACATTATAGAATATAGAACACTACAGCACAGCACAGGCCCTTTAGCCCACGATATTATGCTGACTGTTAAGATCAATCTAACCCTTCTCTCCTACATATCCCTCCACTTATCTATCCTCCACATGCATATCTAACAGTTTCCTAAATGCCCTTAATATATCTTCTGGCATGGTGTTACATGCATCCACTCACCATTCGCTGAGTAAAAAATACTTAACTCTTTTTAATACTTAATTCCCTTATACTTTCTTCCAACAATCTTAAAATTATGCCCCACCCCCACCCCAGTATTAGCCATTTCTGCCCTGGGTAAAAGTCTCTGGCTGTCCACTTGATCTATGCCTCTTATACATCACTATCAAGTCACCTCTCATTCTCCTTCACTTCACAGAGAAAAGTCCTAGTTTGCTCAACCGAGCTGCATAACTCATGCTCTCTAATCCAGACAGCATTTTAATAAATCTCCCCTGCATCCTCTCTAAAGCTTCTACGTCCTTCCTATAATGAAGCGACCAGAATTGAACACAATATTCCCAGTGTGTGCAGCATTACTTCAGAGTTCTTGAAATTAATCCCTGACTAATGAAGGCCAAAGCACAATACACCCTCTTAATCACACTATCAACTTGTGGACAACTTTGGATGAATCACGAGATCCATAAAGGGCATCAGCCTGAAACTTCAACCATTTATTCCTGTTCATAGATGCTGCCTAACTTGCTGAATTCCTCCAACATTTTCTGTGCGTGTTACTCGAAAATAAATAGCAGGTGTACAAGGACATAAGGAGAGGAGAACAGGACTGATGGGTCCATTTCCGGGACATTACCTGACCTCCTAGTATGTATTTTAAGTATAGAGTGAGGATATTACCAACATGGAATGTGGCTCGTGTGAAGCCAATGACCCCCTATTCCTTCTCTTCCAATGAATAAGTTACTTCTCCCTTGCTCATGTACTCTTGGAGCCTTGCTGATGATTAATCTTCGCACTGCCCTTGAGAGTGGGCTATTAGCCTGCAAAGCCATTTGCAAGTCTTGCAAAGTGGTTAACTCACTGCAAAGGGTTGTAGACTCAGCCAGCTTTATCACGGGCACAAACCCCTCCCATCAAGGACATCTTCAATAGGCGGTGCCACAGGAAGTTGGCATCCATCACTAAAGACACTCACTGTCTTGGACAAGCCCTCTTCTCATTACTACCATCAGGGAGGTGGTCAGAAACTGAAGATCCACACTCAATATTTTAGGAACAGTTTCGTCCCCTCTGCCATCAGGTTTCTGAACAGTCAATGAACACATGAACACCACCTCGCTATTCTTCTTTTGCATAATTTATCTATTTATTTATAACTTAACTTTTATGTTTTGCATTGTACAGCTGCCACAAAACAACAAGTACAAATTTCACAACATATGGTAGTGATAATAACTGATTCTGTCTAGAAACTAATTTTTGCAGAAGGGGGTCACTGTAAGATTATTGTAGGGTTGGAAACCGTAGTTAACTTTGCTTTATTCAGCATGGTCTGGGACCCTGAAGCCACTGGAGGTGCTCAGGGCATCCTCCACAAGACCAATAATAAACCACTCTTACCAGTCAATAAATTCAAGTGACATCAGCATGTACTGAATCTTCTCCTGAGGTCCCTGAAAGAGCTGATTTGTGGCTATCACAGTTCCCCCTAGTCAAAAGCATTCTACACATTCTCCAACGGCAAATAAGGGACCAGAACAAGCAAAGTACTTCCCACCTTGCTCATCTTCTTCCTCCGAGTCAGAGTCAAAGTAAACTTCGTTATAGTACTGATGCTGGGGAGCCGTTTGTGACTGGGAGCTTACAACACTGGAGGAAGCACCTGATGAAAGACCAAAGAGATCAACAGTAAAATATTGTAAAAATGCCTTTTGAGAGAGACAAAATACTAGTCAGCAAGGCATGGAGCATTGAGAGAACTGAAGCAGTTACAGGATTGGTACAGTGACTATCAAATAAAGAGCAAAGCTCCATCTGCAACTACCCCAACATGGGTTAGTGATGGTAAAATCTACGTTGCCCCTTAAAACACAGACAGGGCAGGTATAACTCAGTTTAGATTCAATGCACCCTTTGCATAGTAACATAGAGCAGGTACCAAACAAGTTACTTACGCGGTAATACATAACTAAAACTGCAATCAGGGATGGGAACTGTTACTTTACAAATATCCCACAGTAATTCTTTTTTGCATATTCACATTGCTATTTATTTGCAATTGGTGCAAAACTTGGAAGAGATTTCTCCTTCCAGCCCCTCTGTGGTTGCAAGGTACCAATCCAGGTGCTTCAGAGTTGAGTGAAGAACCAGTGAAATGGTAACCCCATCTCCCCCACACTCCCGATCAGCACTGGTGTACCACATGGCAACGTGCTCAGTCCCCTGCTCTACTCACTTTATATTCATGATTCTCTGGCTAAGGACCGTTCCAATGGAGTAATCAAAGACACCGCCATTGTTGTCGCCATTGGTGGTGACAACTCAGCACATAGGAGGGAGAATGAAAACCTGGTTGAATGGTGCCACAACAATAACCTCTCACTCAACATCAGCAAAACCAAAGAGCTGACCATTGACTGTGGGAGGAAGAGGCCAGAAGTCCATGAGCCAGTCCTCATGAGGGAATGGCTTAGAATTCCTTGGCGTCAACATATCAGGGGATCTGTCTGGGACCAGCAGGTGACATCACGAAGAAGGCACGACAGACAGTACCTCTACTTTCTTGAAGCTTGCGAAGATTTGGCATGCCACCAAACTTACATAGATGTACAGTGGTTGCATGAGGGTCTGGTATGGAAACAACATTGCCCAGGAATAGAAAAGTCTATAGAGAGTGATGGATACAGGTCAGTCCATCACAGGCAAAGCCCCCTCCCCATCACTGAGCACATTTACGTGCAGTGCTGCCACAAGAAAGCAACATCCACCATCAAGGCCACGCTCTCTTCTCACTGCTAATATTATGCAGGTGATACAGAAGCCCGAGGTTCCACAACATTGGCACCAGGGACAGTTATTACTCTACCACCATCAGATGCCTGAATTGGCATGGATAACTTCATTCAATGGCACCACCCTTTTTTCTTTCTCTCTCTCTCTCTCCCCACCGCGCCCCCCCCCCCACCAATCTCTGGAGGCCGACTGACTTTTTTTATAAATCTATCGATTCCCATGGTTATCTTGACTATACCTCTCCCCACCCAGTCACCTGGAAAACTGCCATTCCCTTTTCTCAGTTCCTTCGTCTCCACTGCACCCGTTCCCAAGATGAGGCTTTCCTTTCCAGAGCATCAGAGATGTCCTCCTCCTTCAACAAACGGGGCTTCCCTTCCTCCAACACTGATGCTGCCCTCACTCACATCTCCTCCATTTCCATAGCATCCACGCTCATCCCAACTTCCCCTCCGCCTGGACAGTGATAGAATTCCTCGTCCTTCCCCACCACCCCATGAGCCTCCGCATTCAGCACAACATTCGCTGCAACTTCCACCGTCTCCAAAGGGATCCTACCACCAAGCTCATTTTTACTCCACCCCCCAACTCTCCAGGGATCGCTCCCTCCGTGATTCCCTTGTCCATTCATCCCTCCTGGCTAATCTCCCTCCCAGCACTTATCCCTGCAAGCAACCAAATTGCTACCCCTACCCATTTACCTCCTCCCTCGCCTCCATTCAGGCCCCCAAACAGTCCTTCCACCTGCGAATCTGCTGGGGTCGACTATGGGGTCTGGTGCTCCTGATGCAGCCTCCTCTACCTTGGTGAGACCCGTCGTAAATTGGGGGACCGCTTCATCGAGCACCTCTGTGGCCAAACATTTTAAATCCCATTTTTGTTCCAACATGTTGGCTCATGGCCTCCTCTTGTCCCACAGTGAGGCCATGCTCAGAGTGGAGGAGGAACATCATATATTCTGTCTGGGCAGCCTCCAATCTGGTGTCATGAATATTGATTTCTCCTTCTGGTTAAAAATAAATCCCTCACCCCCCTTCTTTTACTCCTCTTTCTGGACTCTTACCTCTTCTCACCTGCCTATTACCTCCCCCTGGTGCCCCTCCTCCTTAGCTTTCTCCATGGTCCACTCTCCTCTCCTATCAGATTTCTTCCTCTCCAGCCCTTTACTCTTTCACCCACCTTGCTTCACCCATCACTTTCTTACTATCCTCCTTCCCCACCCTCCCACCCTTTTATTCTGGCATCTTACCCCTTTCCTTTCCAGTCTTGATAAAGGGTCTCTGCCTGAAATGTTGACTGTTGTTCAGCTCCATAATTGCTGCCTGACCTGCTGAGCTCCTCCAGCACTTTGTGCGTATACAGTATCTTCAATCACTACTACCCTGAACTGATTCTACAACTTACAGACTCTCTTTTGAGGACTCTGTATAATTCATGCCCTTATTTGCAATTTGTCCTCTTTTGAACATTGGTTGCTTGTCACTCTATGTGTCATTTTCGTCAAATTCTTTTGCATTTCTATTTCCCTGTAAATGTCCGCAAGGAAATGAACCTTGAGGCATATGGTAACGGACAGATACTTTGATCATAAATTTACTCTGAACTTTGAAATTTAGAGTTTGATACCGGTGAATCTTATCCACACCTTTAGTTTCATCTGTAATATTCATGAAGTTAATTGATTGACTAAACATCTATTTACTCTTTGAAAATCCATCAATCTTATCCACACCTTTAGTTTCATCTGTAATATTCATGAAGTTAATTGATTGAC
Source organism: Mobula hypostoma (assembly GCF_963921235.1). Classification (NCBI taxonomy): domain Eukaryota; kingdom Metazoa; phylum Chordata; class Chondrichthyes; order Myliobatiformes; family Myliobatidae; genus Mobula; species Mobula hypostoma. The sequence goes on from NC_086098.1 coordinate 224,101,870, forward strand.
TAAACATCTATTTACTCTTTGGAAATCCATCACTGGGGTTATAGTCAGTAAAACCAGAGACACAATAATGTCAGGAAAAACACTCCTAAACACACCTTCAGGAATGAGTGACCAGCTCCCCTCAATAACCTTCATGGTGGAATCCAACTCTGCTGCCATCTCTTTCTCAAACTCGTCATCGCTGGACTCACTTTCACCCGTTAAACATTCCCTGATCAGCTTGCGCTTGCGTTCCGGCGTGCCGTGGAGTAAAACGTCCAACTCATCCTCAGAACTGGAAGCAGGAGACAAAGCTTTCATCTTCATTTAGAAACAAGGCTTCTGAAACATGCTTCTTCGAATGTGACAAATTCCAATAACACAGATGGTCGCAGACTGAGTCTTTAGGCTCATTTAGCCTACACTGACTCCTGCGGAACAATCGCATTAGACTGCAACTTGTTCTCTTACTCATTCCTGTCACCTCTCCTTTGAATCCTTGTTTTGGCCGTTAAACTACATTCAGGAAGAGTAGAGAGAACCTTTTCAACTTCACCAACCATACTGACACTGCAAAAACATTACGCTGTTATTTGACTGAGGAACTATGTGACTAGAAAGTAACAGTTGGTGATTTGGGTTCAAAATCTAGGCCAAAACATTGAGTATTTAAAACTTATTAAGCTAAATACCAAACTGCATTCTAATTTTTATTTCTCTCTCTCTGTTTGCAGAGTCTGAAATTGCAGAGACAGTTCTTTGTGGAGTTTAAACTGCAGATCTTTTTAATGATTTAAAAAGTGAGCAGAGCCTTCAGGACTTTCTGTGGAGCCTGAGATTGTTTGGGTTTTAGGCTCTTGGCAAAAAGGCCAATAAAAAGAAGTTAGGTTTAAGTGAACTGGCTATTGTGTGAGTGAGAGAGAGTTAGAGTGGGAAACAGATGCTTTGGCAAGGAGGAATGGAGGCTAGGTTTCTCTTTCTTTTTCTATTCGTGCCCAGCTAGAGTACTGAGAATAGATCCCAGGTCAGTGGTGAGCTGCTCATGCGAGACGTAGGAGATCTGGGAGACCTCCAGTCTCTCTGATTGGTACATCTGCGAGAAGTGATACAGAGTGCACCTCTTTGCAGACCGTGTTAGGAAGCTGGAGCCGGATGACCTTCGGCGAAACGATGTAAACATGGGCTCGGCATCCCTACACTGAATGCCACCAAACGCTGTGACAGCCAGTGAAGTTCAGGGCCAAACCTCTCCAGGCCGAACAAAATTGTCGGATTGCTGGAATTACTGAGTGCCTCTGATGGCCAACAACACTGGCAAGTTAATGGGATGGTGTGGCCCTACCGGCCGCCACTCGAGCTCCCGCACGGTGACGGTGCCTGCCTCCCACCCCTACCCCCTCCCTCACTGCCCTCACCTGGACACAGGCTCCTCCTCACTCAGCTCCTCCACCAGGTACGGATCCTCAGCCTCCAGTCCGTTCATGTTCACCAGCGTCACCAGCGGGCGCATCTGCAATACTTCCGGCGCAAAGCGATGACGGAGAATGGGCGGTTCCTGAGCCCAGGTCATTCCGAAAGGGTGATATAGTAGTGGGGTTTGGTAATCTAAAGAGGCTTAAAGTGCCTTTCCATTATAATAAACATGTAAATGTTACATACACCCCTCTTCCTCATTCAGGCCCGATCATTATCCGCCTGCCATTCAGAAAAATAACCATTTATTCTTACACCATATCTTGTATGTCAATCAATTCCCAATTCATGTCAGTTTCTAACACCTACTATGTTTTAAATTTTCATTCTACTTTCTAATAAGGTGCTTTATCCGAGGACTTCTGAAAATTTAGATAAGTGACACTCGTTGGTCTTCCCTCACACTGCAGTAGTTAATACCCCCACCCTGTAATCTCCCTTTTGACTTTGTCCAGTTTATTGATATTTTCTATCTTAACGTGTCTTCATAATCTACGTGTCTTCGTAATCTAACTGCATGTTCATAATTTCCCTTACTAATCTTTGTATTTTAACATATTTGTGAAGTTTTTACAGCTTGCTTTTATATTCCTTACAGCTTACTCTCATGTTCTGTCCTGGCTCTTTGTAACTGAAATGTAATCTGTACCCACTCCTTGAATTTGCTATTTTATCGGGCAACTTTATTCGACACCCCTGATGATGTAACACCCATCACTGTATATGAAGGGCCTGAAACGTTGTTGAGGATCCTTACCACCCATCCCATATGTTCTTGACCCACTACTATTAAGACAAAGGTACAGGAGCATTTGGACAGGACGGCCAAACTGGGTCACAGCTTCATTGCCCAGGCTACCACTGAGGCCTTGTCACTGGGACAGAGAGCAGTTTGCTGTTTACCTGTACTGGGCATTACGTGAATTTTGAACTTTATTTTATTAACTTATTTGTGGTAATATTTAGTTTTATGTGCTGTGTGTGATATATGTATTGTAGGTGCACTATGGTCTGGAAGAATGTTGTTTCATTTAGTTGTACAGGCAGATGACAATAAATTTCAACTTGAACTTGTTAACTTTATGGTTGGATTGCTTTTCTTTGTCAGTTTTTTTATTTGCCAGATCTCCGTGCCTTTCAGCAAAGTTCCCAATCGATCTTTACCTATTCACTCCTTTGTTAAAATGTATTTTGCATTAAAATATTTCACTTTCTATCTTAATGGACAATTCTACCCTGTTATGTTTAGCTTTCCCTCAGTGAGTCCACACAAAAATATCTTTATTTAACCTTTTCTTGTTGATAATGAAAATAATAATCCCTCTAGATGGTTCCTGAGTAGAGTGATACTGTAGGTACGGTAGGGGGTTATTCTGGGGTTATGAAATTATGGATATCTTTGTTATGAACTAACTAAAATGAGAACCTGGCTTCAGGAAATAAAACCTGTACACAATTTAACTTCCAACTGTGTGGCTATTGAAACCAATAATTGTGTGTGGGATATTTTGATTCTGCCCTTTGAAACTACACAGGGGAAGACAATAGATGAATAAAAGCAGGATTTCCCAGGAACCAACCATTTCAATTCCAATTCCCATTGCCTTTTCGACATGTTGGTCCGTGGTCTCCTCAACTACCACAATGAGCCCACTCTCAGGTTCTTTTTACATCGGGGTAGCTTCCAACCTGATGGTATCAACATCAATTTCTCCAACTTGTGGAAATTTTCCCCCTCCCTCTTCCTTCTTCTTCCATTCCTCACTCTGGCTCTTCTCTTCTCCTCACCTGCCTGTCACCTCCCCTCAGTGCCCCTCCTCCTTCTCCTTCTCCTGCTGAACTTTTGGAATGTTTCAATGAGCTGCAATTATCGTAAGCAGTTGCTTGTTTGGCTGAGGTGGTGTGAGGTTTGAAAGGAGCTAGGGACCTTTTGGAACTTTTTGGTGGTTTGCAATCATAATGATCTATTAGGCACTCGGCAAAGGCAAACGAAAAGAAGTGGGGTGTAAGTGGAGCAGCCATTGTTGGAGTGAGCCAGTGTTAGAGTGGTCAGGCTTTGGTTCAACAGGCTTAGGTGATAACAGGCGTGGGCTCGAAGTAAGTTTCTAGTAAGCTTTCTGTCTCTTTCTAGTGTGGTGAGTTGTACGTTCTTAGTGTGAGATGAGGCAACTCTGGGTGACCTGGTGTCTCTCTGATTACATCTGCACGAAGTGCATCGAGCTGCAGCTCCTGAGGGACCATGTTAAGGAACTGGAACTGCAGCTCAATGACCTTCGGCTCAATCGGGAGAATGTGGAGGTGATAGACAGGGAGGTAGACACCCCTAAGTTGCAGGAGGCAGGTACTTGGGTGACTGTGTCAGGAGTGGGGAAGGGAGTTGGCAGCCAGTGTAGAATACCCCTTCGGCCGTTCCCCTCAATTATAAGTATTGCACTTTGAATACTGTTGGGAAGGGGGAACGATCCAGCAGGTGGAAGCCGTAGGGACTGAGTCTGGCTCTGTGGCTCAGAGGGAAGGAGGGGTGGGGAATAAAAGTCCAGTAGTGATAGGGGATTCCATAATTAGAGCATAATTATTGGCGATTCTGTGGATGTGAAGGAGACTCCCAGATGGTACGTTGTCTCCCAGGTGCCAGGGTCAGGGATATCTCAGATCAGGTCCTCAGCATTTAAAAGGGGGAGGGTGAGCAGCTGGTAGGAGTCATACACATTGGAACCAATGATATAGGTAGGAAAAGGGAGTAGGTCCTGAAGAGGGAATATAGGGAGTGAGATAGAAAGCAGAAAAGCAGAACGACTAGGGTAGTAATCTGATGTGCCAAAGACCAGTGAAGGTAAGAATAGATTGATTTGGGAGATGAATTTGTGGCTGAGGAATGGGTGCAGCCAGGGAGCAGGGTTCCACATTTTTGGATCATTGGGACCTCTTCCGGGGAAGGGATGACCTGTACAAAAAGGAAGGGTGACACCTGAACCCAAGAGGACCAATGTTCTTGTGGGACTGTTTGATAGAGCATTTAGGGTGGTTTTGAACTAATTTGGCAGGAGAATGGGGACTGGAATGATAGGGCTAGGATGGAGAGTTGGTATACAAGTAGATGAAATGTGTAGTGAGACTATGAAGAAGAACAGGCAGATGATAGGGCAAAATTTCAAATGGTGATGAATACAGGACTGGAGGTGTTATATTTGAAGGTATGGAGCATGCAGGATAAGGGTAGATGATCTTGTAGCGCAGTTACGGATTGGCAGGTATGACATTGTAGGAATCACCGAGTTGTGATTGAAAGAAGATTGTATTTGGGCGCCTAACATCAAGGGATACACATTGTCTCGAAAGGACAGGCAGGTAGGCAGCGGGAGTGGCATGTCTCTGTTAGTAAAAAATTAAATCAAATCCTTAAAAAGGGGTGACATGGGATCAGAAGATGTAGAAACCTTGTGGGTAGAGTTAAGAAACTGAAAGGGTGAAGAGACCCTGTTGGGAGTTATATACAGGCCTTTGAACAGTAGCCAGGATATGCTCTACAAATTACAGTGAGAGACAGAAAAAGCATGTCAAAAAGACAATTTTATGTTAGTCATGGGGATTCCAGTATGTAGGTACAGTAGATTGGCAACATTGGGTTGGTGCTGGATCTTAAAAGAAGGATTTTGTATTCTGCCTATGAGACGGCTTTTTAGAACAGCCGATGGTTGAGCCCAAAGGCTGGAAAAAGGGGAAAAGCAATTCTAGATTGGGTGTGGAGTAATGAACCACATTCATTAGGGAGCTTAAGGTAAAGGAATCCTTAGGAGACAGTGATCAAATATGAAAGCATTCATTCTGCAGTTTGAGGGGGAGAAGCTAAAGCCAAATATATCAGTATAGAGTAGAGTAAAGGGAATTACAGAGGCCTGAGAGAGAAGCTGGCCAAAGTTGATTGGAAGGGGATACTAGCAGGGATGATGGCAGAAGAACATTGGGTGGAGTTTCTGGGGGCAATTTGGAAGGCACAAGATAGATACTGCCCAAAGATGAATCACTGTTACCATCAGGTAGGAGATACAGAAGCCTGAAGGTACACACCCAGCGTTTCAGGAACAACTTCTTCCCCTCTGCCATCCGAATCATAAATGGACTTTGAAGCTTTAGACACTACCTCACTTTTTTAAATATACAGTATTTCCATTTTTGCACATTTTTAAAGTAATCTATTCAATATATGTAATTGATTTACTTGTTTATTTATTATTATTATTATTTTATTTATTATTATTTTTTTCTCTCTCGGCTAGATTAAGTATTGCATTGAACTGCTGCTGCTAAGTTAACAAATTTCACGTCACATGCCGGTGACAATAAGCCTGATTCTGATTCTGATGTGTTCTAATGGGAGGATGACGCAACTGTGGCTGACAAGGGAAGTCAAAGACTGCATAAAAGAGAAAAAGGGGGCATATATTATAGCAAAAAATAGTGGGAAGGTAGAGAATTGGGAAGCTTTTAAAAACCAGCAAAAGGCAACTAAAAAACCATCAGAAGAGAAAAGATGAAATATGAAGATAAACTACCCAATAAAATAAAAGAGGATACCAAAAGTTTTTTTTCTTGAATATATAAACGGTAAAAGAGAGGTGAGAGTGGACAGATGGAAAATTGCACTGGAGGGGTATCAGTGAGGATCAAAGAATTAATGGAGAAAATTAATATCTTGCACAGTATGCCAGAAAATTTGAGTGTCAGGCAGAAGTGAGTGTCGTTACTATTACTAAGGAGAAGGTGCCTTGGAAGCTGGAAGGTCTGAAGGTAAAGTCCTGGGCCAGATGGTCTACACCCCAGGTTTTGAAAGGGGTAGCTGTAGAGATTATAGAGGCATTAGTAGTAATATTTCAAGAATTCCTAGATTCTGGAATGGTTCTGGAGGACTGGAAAATTGCAAATATCACTCCACTCTTTAAGAAGGGAGGGAGGTAGAAGATAGGAAATTATAGGCCAGTTAGCCTGACTTCAGTCGTTGGGAAAATGTTGGAGTCCATTATTAAGAATGTGGTTTCAGGATACTTGGAAATACGTGATAAATAGGCCAAAGTCAGCAAAGTTTCCTTAAGGGGAAATCTTGCCTGACAATTTTCTGGAATTCTTTGAAGAAATAACAAGCAGGATAGATAAAGGAAAACTGGTGGATGTTGTTTACTTGGATTTTCAGAAGGCTTTTGTCAAGGTGTCACTTATGAAGCTGCTTAACAAGATAAGTGCCCATGGTATTACAGGAAAGATAGTAGCATGGACAGAAGCAGCGGACACAATGCTGGAGAAACTCAGCAGGCCAGGCGACATCTATGGAAGAGAACATGAAGGGTCTCGGACCAAGACGATGACTGTTTGCTCTTTTCCATAGATGTTGCCTGACTGCTGAGTTCCTCCAGCATTGTGTGTGTGTTGTTTTGGATTTCCAGCATCTGCAGATTTCCTTGAGCAGGGATAGAAGATTGGCTGACTGACAGGAGGAAAACATTGGGAATGAAGGGGGCCTTTTCTGATTGGCTGCCAGTGACTTGCGGTGTTCAGCAGGGGTCAGTGTTGGGGCCACTTCTTTTTCACATTATACGTCAATGATTTTGGATGATGGAATTTAAGTCTTTTTGACCAAGTTTGCAGATGATACAAAGATAGGTAGAAGGGCATGTAGTGTTGAGGAAGCAGAGAGGCTACAGGAGGACTTAGATTGGAGAATGGGTAAAGAAGTGGCAGATGGAATACAGTGTCGGGAAGCGTATGGTCATGCACTTTGGTAGAAGAAATAAAAACATAGACTATTTTCTAAATGGAGAGAAAATTTAAAAAAACCTGAGGCGCAAAGGGATATGTGAGTCTTGGTGTGGGATTCCCTAAGGGTTAACTTGCAGGTTGAGTCAGTGGTGAGGAAGGCAATTGCAATGTTAGCATTTGTTTTGAGAGGACTAGAATTGAAAAGCAAGGATGCCGTGTTAAGGCTTCATAAGGCATTGGTCAGATTGTATTTGGAGTATTGTATCAGTTTTGAGCCTCTATCTACACAAAGGTGTGATGGCATTGGACAGGGTCCAGAGAAGGTTCACAAGAATGATTCTGGGAATGAAAGGGTTTAATATATGAGGACTGTTTGATAGATCTGGGCCTGTACTTGTTGGATTTTAGAATAATGAAGGTCGGGGGGGGGGGATCTCATTGAAACCTATTGAATACTAAAAGGCCTAGAGAGAGTGGATGGGGAGATAATATCTTCTAAGTTAGGACCAGAGGGCACTGTTGTAATGTGAGCATTATTAAAAGTAAGTTAATACTAATTAGGATAATGGGGGGGGGCGGTTTTACTTCCATTCTTTTTCCTTCCGGTGTGCTTTGTATATAGTGTTCCTGCCATGCCTTACGGATTATGAAAGCCTCTGTATATACATAACGGTTTTGACATTCGAGATAAAGTTGTTTCTTTGGGCATGAAGTTGTCGAGTGTGCCTTTTTCAAGGTAGAAGTCACCACGTATTTTTGGCAACGAGGTAAACTGGTTTTGTGGATGTGTCGGCGCGTTTCGAACAGAAGCAGCAGCGCTGATAAGGAGCCTCACATTCAGATGGCTACGTTTGGGACTATCGTTGAATTTGTAGAGTTAACAGAGGACTGGCCGGAGTATGAGGAAAGGTTGGGACACTTTTTCTGTGCTAATGGAATTACTGAGGAGGTTAAGAAAGAAGTGCTTTATTCTCCTGAGTGTGTGTGGGGCGAAGATTTACAAGCTAATAAGGAATTTAGCCACACTGCAGAAACCGGGGAACATTCCATATGACGAACTAGTCAAGCTCGTGGGGAACCATTACAATCCGAAACCTTCTGTGATAGTCCAACGGTGTAAGTTTCACAGCCTTTTCAGGAAGCCAGGTCAGTCTGTGGTCAATTTCGTGGCCGAACTTCGGCAGCTGTGGGAGCATTGTGATTCCGGAGCGGTGTTGGAAGATATGCTCTGTGATTGATTGGTATGCGACATTAATAATGACGACATACAATGCCGCCTGTCAGGGGAAACCCCACCGCTGACTTTCAAGAAAGCCTTAGAGATTGCCCAAGGCATGGAGATGGCTGCTAATAATGTCAGGGATATCCAGAAAGGACATGGGGGGTCGCAGTCGGCGGCAGTGCACCAAGTCAGGAGGGAGACTGGTAAACAGGCAAAGAGTGTGGAATGTTTCCGGTGTGGAGGGACGCACTATGCAAATGATTGCAAACTCAAAGACACTGTCTGCCATGCTTGTAGCAAAGAGAGGTATTTAGCTAAAAAGTGCAGAAGATCAAAGGGTAAGATGAAGCCTGGGCCGGGGGAAGCTCTACAGGGTCAGGCAGCCACACACCATCTAGAAGAAGCAGATGGAGAGGCAGCGTGTGCCTACAACATGTTTGCAGTAGAAACAGATGAGGAACCACCTGAACCATATTATGCCACAGTCACTGTCAGGGGAAGGGACATTAAGTTTGAGATTGATTCAGGGGCTACTGCATTGGTCATTAGTGAGGAGACCTACAGGAGGACATGGGGGTCCAACCTGCCTCCCATTAGACCATCAAAGCTCAAACTTAGGACCTATACGGGGCAGCCCATACCTCAGTTAAGAGTGTTATATGTGGGCATTTCAGCCGGGGGTCAGAAGGCTGAAGCCAGGCTAGTGATAGCTAAGGGCAGCGGGCCCAGTCTTTTGGGTCGCGATTGGCTTCGCAAAATCCAGCTAAACGGGCATGAAATTAAGTATGTACACACAACGGAGGACGTTCTGCAGTGGTACAGTGACGTTTTCAGGGATGAGCTGGGAGCACTGAAGGGCATGAGAGTGAAACTTCATGTCGACCCCGAGGCTACACCACGTTTTTTTAAGCCCAGGTCGGTGCCCTATGCCATGAAAGGCAAAGTCGAGGAGGAGCTGGAACGTTTACAGAGGCTGGGCATTATTGAGCCCGTCCAGTTTTCAAGGTGGGCGGCTCCCATTGTTCCAGTTTTGAAGGCGGACAAAACGGTGAGGATATGTGGGGATTATAAGCTTACAGTGAATCAGGTCTCTAGGCTGGAGGAGTACCCATTGCCACAGGTGGATGACCTGTTTGCGACCCTGTCAGGGGGTAAGCTGTTCACAAAACTGGACATGAGCCATGCCTACCAACAGCTGCTGCTCGACGAGGATTCAAAGGAGTACGTCACAATTAATTTGCACAAGGGATTATTCAACTACAGTTGCCTGGTGTTTGGAGTGGCGTCCAGCCCTGCCATTTTCCAAAGGACAATGGAGACTTTGCTGCAGGGGATTCCGCACGTAGCAGTGTACCTTGATGATATTTTGATCATGGGGGCTACGGAGGTGGAGCATCTGGCTAATTTAGAACGGGTGCTGAAGAGGCTCTCAGACGCAGGGCTGCAGTTGAAATGTGGAAAATGTGTGTTCCTAGCATCGAGTGTGACTTACCTGGGACATGAGATCACAGCTGAGGAGCTTTACCCTGTGGAGGACAAAGTGAGAGCTATTAAGGAGGCCCCAAGCCCCAAGACCGTCACGGAATTCAGATCATTTTTGGGCATGGTGAGTTATTATGGCAAGTTTCTTCCTGACCTCTCAAGGGTTTTGACCCCACTGTATAAGCTGCTTCACAATGACACTAAGTGGCAGTGGGGTGAAGAGCAGGAGAAAGCCTTCAAGGAAGTGAAAGAACTCCTCCACTCAGCGAAGCTGTTTGTTCACTATGACCCAGACAAGGAGATCACCCTGGCATGCGATGCCTCGCCCTATGGAGTCGGGGCAGTTCTCTCACATGTAATGGAGGACCGTTCAGAGAAGCCTACTGGATTTGCTTCAAGTACCCTGATAGCTGCTGAGAAGGGATATTCACAGCTAGACAAAGAAGGTCTGGCCATTGTTTTTGCGGTCAAACGCTTTCACCAGTACCTTTATGGACGCGTATTTACAATTTATACGGACCATAAACCACTGATGAGCCTGTTCAGTGAGACTAGATGCATCCCACCGCTAGCCTCAGCCAGGATGCAGCATTGGGCTCTTACATTGTCAGCCTACCGGTACACTATAGTGTACAGAGCGGGTGAGGACAATGCAAATGCTGATGCACTGAGTCGACTACCTTTGCCTGAGATACCTGTTACTACAAATGTGCCTCCAGGGACTGTGTTTTCATTGGAGAGGCTGTCAGAGACACCTGTAAAGGTGACTCAGATCAAGCAGTGGACAGAGAGGGACCCAGTCCTGTCCCAAGTCAAGACTTATCTTTTACAAGGTTGGCCCAGAGTCATGGAAGGAGAGGAACTGAGGCCTTATGCCAAAGGCAAGACAGAACTCAGTCTGCAGGATGGCTGCATTTTCTGCGGGGGCGAGAGTCATTGTGCCTCTCCCTGGCCATTCATAGATTGAAGAGGAAATTCATGAGATTCACCCAGGAGTGTCTCGAATGAAAAGCCTTGCAGGATCCTATGTTTGGTGGCCAAGAATGGATCAGGATCTGGAGAACAAGGTAAAATCATGCACTCAATATCAGACTAATCAGAATATGTCACTACCAGCTCCTTTGTACCCATGGGAGTGGCCAGACCACCCCTGGTCTGGGCTACATTTGGACTTTGCTGGCTCTTTCATGGGGCAGATGTTTGTTGTAATGGTGGATGCGCATTCTAAATGGATCGAAGCTCACATCATGAGCAACGTCACAGCCCCCTCAACCATAGACAAACTCAGGCAAGTGTTTGCAGTCCACGGGTTGCCTGACACTCTGGCCACTGATAATGGCCCGACGTTCACCAGTGAGCTGATCAGTGAGTTCATGCAGCAGAATGGCATTCATCACATTCGGACGGCCCCTCTCCACCCAGCCTCCAATGGATCGGCTGAGCGGGCTGCTCAGACAGTGAAGGAAGGCCTGAAGCGGATGACAGGGGACTCTCTTAGCATTTGGCTTTCACGTTTCCTGTTTAAATACCGCCTCATGCCACAGATTACAACTGCCCGCACTCCAGCAGAGATGCTGATGGGGCATAGGCCCAAGTCAAGATTGGACTTGCTGCGCCCAGACATGAAGGCAGAAGTGAAGAGAAAGCAGGAAAAGCAGAAGGAGGGACATGATCAACATGCGCGAGAGAGACAGTTAAAACCGGATGACAACGTCTATGTGAGAAACAATCAGCAATGGCTGCCTGGGGTTATTCTTAAGCAGAGTGGTCCCGTCTCCTATGTTGTTAAGCTGACTGATGGGCGTGTTTTACACAGACATCAGGACCATGTGCACCCGTGTCATGATACCGGCTCAGAGGCAGACAGTTCCATGGAGTCTCCATTTGTGAGACAGACTACGGTGGAAGCATGTCCACCAGTGACTTTGCCAGAGGGTGAGACGCTGGCAGAGGGGTTGGGGTCCCCTGAGGAGGATGGACATTCTCACGCAGACACACTGACCCCTCTCATGCCCCCAAAACACCATCACCAGCGGTGCCTGCTGGGTCACCAGGGTAGTGTGCAGATCACAACGCACTCGTAAACCTCCTGACAGTCTGATTCTTTGATGGAACAGTTTTCTTTGTTGTTGTAAGATTGAATGTTGAATGTGTCACGTTTTCCAGATATTTTGTATTGGTAAACTGTTGCTGAGATACTAGTATAAGTTTTCAGGGGTACGCAAGTTAATAACACCACTGTTTTTACTTACTAGTTTTTAACATTTGGGAATGCTGGATTTTAAAGGGGGAGAAGTGTTGTAATGTGAGCATTATTGAAAGTAAGTTAATACTGAATAGGATAATGGGGGGTTTTACCTCCGTTCTTTTTTACTTCCGGTGTGCTTTGTAGATAGTGTTCCCGCCATGCCGTACGGGTTGTGAAAGCTTCTGTATATACATAACGGTTTTGACGTTCGAGATAAAGTCGTTTCTTTGGGCATGAAGTTGTCGAGTGTGCCTTTTTCAAGGTAGAATTTACCACAGGCACAGCCTCAGAGAGCGAATCCATTTAGAACAGAGATGAGGAGGAATTTCTTTAGCCAGAGTGTAGTGAATCTGTGGAATTCATTGCCACAGACTTCTGTGGAGACCAAGTCATGGGGTATATTTAATTCAGAGGCTGATTGGCTCCTGATTAGCCAGGGCATTAAAGGTTATGAGGCGAATGGGCTTGAGAGGAGTAATAAATAAACCATGATGGAATGGCAGAGCTGAATGGTCTAATTCTTATGGTCTTATACAGTTCTCCCACGGTTTCTATCAAATTCCTTCTTCTCCAGTCCTTTACCTTTTCTACCTACCAACCCCCAGCTTCTTACTTCACCACCCCCTTCCCCACCCACATGGTTTCACCTATCACCTTCTAGGCTGAACTTCCCTTCCCCCCACCTTCTTACTCTGGCTTCTTCCCTCTTTCCTTTCAGTCCCGATGAAGGATCTCGGCCTGAAACGTCAGCTGCTTATTCATGTCCACTGATGCTGCCTGACCTGTGGAGTTCCTTCAGCATCTTGTGTGTGTGTTGTCCTGGATTTCCAGCATCTGCGGATGCCCACAAGTAGCTGGAGTTATCCTGCTCTTTGGGCGTATCCCTGCCACCTGATGCAGAGTGCAGGACAGATCTGTTTGCTCACTTAATCTTCTGGTTAGCTACATATCCATGGTGCCATCCTCAACACTGTAACAAAGGAGCTGTACTGTACCTTGGGTCTCGTACTTTGTATCCAGAGGCTTTCGGAATAGACACCAGTATTGAATATTCAAAGCGTTTCTGCTGGCTGGGAAGTGCTAGCATTGTAAATATGTAAATATGTAAAAACGGAAGTTAAATGGATGATTATAGCAACTAAAACTGGAGTTAATCATTTATTGTTAGCTTTGTGTTGAAGTATTATAGGACGTTATGTCAAGAGAGTATTATGTTGGCGCGTGGCCTAGTGGTTAAGGCATCAGTCTAGTGATCTGAAGGTCGCTAGCTCGAGCCTCAGCTGAGGCAGCGTGTTGTGTCCTTGAGCAAGGTACTTAACCACACATTGCTCTGCAACGACACCGGTGCCAAGCTGTATCGGCTCTAGTGCCCTTCCCTTGGACAACATTGGAGAGGTGAGACTTGCAGCAGGGGAAACTGCTGGTCTTACATACAACCTTGCCCAGGCCTGCACCCTGGAAACCTTCCAAGGTGCAAATCCATGGTCTCACGAGACTAACGGATGCCTGTATATGCCAAGAGACTAAGATTCTGTTGGAATCTCTCTCCTAAAGATTTGCAGTGTGAATAAAACCTTTTGTTTTTCCCTGTTACGGTTTCCACGTAGCGCAGTCTTAGTATGTAACAACAGGTACAAGGGGAGGGGAGGGTTATGCAAACTAGAGAGGAAGAAGGGAGAGGAGGAATGGGAGTGGGCATGGAGAGGTGAGGATTGAGGGAAAGAGAGGAAAGTAGAGGGGAGAAGAGTCATAGAGAGATAGGGATGGTAGGGAAAGGGGAAGGAAGGAAGGGGGAGAATAGAGTGAAAAGATAAAATTAAAGCAATGAAAGGTGTGGGTGGTGGTGGGGGGAGGAAAGGAAGGTGAAGGTGGGAGTTTGAGAAGAGGTGGGGGAAAAAGGGCATTGAGGGAGAGGGTAGGATGAAGGAAATTAGAGGGGAACAAGGGGGAGGAAGGATGGGAGATGGCAAGGAGAGGTAAGGACTGAGGGAAAGGGGGAAAGGCAGAAGAGAGGGGAAGCGGAATAGGAGGGGAGGGAGAAAGGAAAATGAGAAGGTGAGGAAAGGTCGGAGTGTGTAAGAGGAGACAAGTGAGGAAAAAGAGGGAAAGGAGAAGGGAGGGAGGAAGAGTGAAGAATGGAGAAAGGGAAGTTAGGATGGAAGAGAGAGAGGGGAGAGTAGGAGGGAAGGAGCAGTGGATGAACAGATTGGTGAGAAGATGGCAGAAGGAAAGAGAAAAGCAAGTGAGGAAAGGGAAAGGGTGAGAGAATGCATTAAGGGAAGGAGGGAGGAAGAATGTGAAGGGTAAGAGAACTGAGGGAGAAAGAATGGGGGTAGAGGTAGAGGCGAAGAATTACGAAGGGAGATGACAGGGTATATAGTAAGAGCGAAGGAGATAAGGACAGGGGAAAGAGAGGAGACCAAGCATAGTGAGGAAGAGGGAAAGGAGTGAGGGGAAGGGAGGCAGGGAATGAAAGGTAGCAAAAGGGAAGGAGGAACAGGGAAGGGAATGAGGGGTAGGAGAAAGTGAAAGTAAGAGGGTATGATAGAAGGGAGTAATGGAGATGGAGAGGGAGGGATTAAGAGAAAAAAGGGGGACGGCAGCCAGATGGTGGGAGATGGGAATAGAGCAAAGGGAGGAGAGTGAGAGGAGGAGGGGAAAGGAAAGAAGGAGGGAGAGATAGAAGGCAAGAAAGGGATGTGGGAATGAGAATAAACAGTGAGACAGAGGGATGGAGAGAAGAATTGATGGAGGAGGAGGGAAGGGAGGGTGTTTGAGAGGAGAGGAATGGGTGAGGGTTTGAGATATGGAAATAGGAAGGAATGAGAAGGAAGAAGTGATTGAAAGAAGGGAGAGAAAAACCAAGGAGGATGTTGAGGGAGTGTGGAAGGGGGGGAGGGTGAAGTGGTTGGGAAGAGAGCATGGAGGGAGTGGAGAATGAGAGAGAAGGAGGTGACTGGAGGGAAGGGGGTGAGAGGGAGGATTGCGGTGGAAGAGAAAATTGAGTGACAGAGTTAACATTGGAGGAGAGACGAGGCGAGATAAATGGGGTACGGAGGAGATAGAGGAGTATGTGGAAGGAGAGGGGCAGAAGAGTTTAAGGGCAAGGGTTAGGTGGATGAAATGTCAAGGATCGGAAGGAGTAGGAAACAGTGGAAGGAAGGAGCGGGAGAAAGAATGGAGAGAGGAAGGCAGAGAAAGGCCTGAGGGAGGGAAGAACAGTAGAGGGAGAGACTGGTGGGTGAGAGAGAGGCTGAGGGAGTGAGGATGCAGGGAGAAAGCCGAGGGAATATAGGAGAGGGAATGTGAGAGAGGAGGAAGGTGATAAGCAGGAGCGAAGGGGAGGGAGAGGACAGGGACATTAGGAGTATAGAGGAGCAATTAGCCGGGAGGGAGTGAGGTGGGTTAATGATGGGGTGGGGAATGGAGGGAAGGGAAGGACAGGGAAGAGGCAGAGTTGAATGGAGAGATGGTTTAATGGGATGGAGAAGGAGGAAGAATAGAAGGAATGGAGGGATGGAGTGGGCAAAGAGCAGAAATAAACAGCAGGCTCGGGCTCAGATGCAATCATGAAGAAGGCATGTTGGCAGCTCTCCTTCCTTTGAGGTCTGAGGGCATTTGGTATGTCACCAAACACTTGTAAATTTCTACAGGTGTACTGTGGAGAGCATTTTGACTGGTTACATTACCACTGTTTTCGGAGGCTCCCATGCACAGGATTGAAAGAAGCCACAGAGTGTTGTAGTCTCAGTCACTCCATCGCAGGCACAACCCTCCCACCATCACAGACAGCTTCAAGTGGTGGGCTTGGACCAAATACCCAGCTTCTTGTGGGTTGTATTGTTTATAAGGGAGGCTTTGAGGAGTTTTCAAAGAAACTTGAATCTTTTTCTCTGTCCACCTGTAATCTCTTCCTGAGTTGGGACATAGCACCAGTTTGTGGAATCTAGGGTAAACCATGAGAACAAAAGGTCCTACCCAACAGTATATAGCAAAGCTTCAATAATCCACTGTGTGACAATTGGAAAAATCAAATAGTTTGGCATTACAGGTCG
The DNA here is from genome assembly GCF_963921235.1 of Mobula hypostoma. Lineage (NCBI taxonomy): Eukaryota > Metazoa > Chordata > Chondrichthyes > Myliobatiformes > Myliobatidae > Mobula > Mobula hypostoma. Next base: position 224,118,080 of record NC_086098.1, read on the forward strand.
ACCTTCACTAATCCGGCACCACCGGGACCTGAGGAATGCCGGATTAGTGAAAATGCCGAATTACAGAAGGATCACATTAAGCATAATCAGTGCCGGATTATGGAAGGAACCGGATTCCAGGTAGTCAGATTAGTGAAGGTCGACCTGTACAAGGTGGTGCCTGCCCTTCACATGGACACAGGTTCTCCCACTTCTTCCTGCTCACTTAGGCTGAGTTTTCACACAATCCTTCGCGCTCACCAGAGCCTTTTCTCCCCACACTCCTTCCCACTCATGGGGGCAATGTCTCTGTTGTTTACTTCCCACACACCGGGGCCCTCCTTCACACTCATCGGGGAGAGGGGGAAGGGGGATGGGGAGAGAGAGAGAGGGGGGAGGGGAGGAGGAGAGAGAGAGGGGGAAGGGGGGAGAGAGAGGAGCAGTGGGAGGGAAGAGAGAAGGGGAGAAGGGGAGGGAAGAGAGGGGGAAGGGGAGGGGGAGAGAGGGGGCAGTGGGAGGGGAGAGAGAGGGGGAGGGGAGAGAGGGGGAAGGGGAGAAGGGGAGGGGAGAGAGGGGGAAGGGGAGAAGGGGAGGGGAGAGAGGGGGAAGAGGGAGGGGAGAGGATATCTCTGGGAATGAGATCAGTAATGATGTGGGTGACACTGGCCTGACGTTTCTCAGTAGGGTACTTATTCAAGGGTAAGCATAGAACGTAGAATAGTACAGCACAGTACAGGCCCTTCGGCCCACAATGTTGTGCCGACCCTCAAACCCTGCCTCCCATATAAGCCGCCAACTTAAATTCCTCCATATACCTCTCCAGTAGTCTCTTAAACTTCATTAGTGTATCTGCCTCCACCACTGACTCAGGCAGTGCATTCCACGCACCAACCACTCTCTGAATAAAAAACCTTCCTTTAATATCCCCCTTGAACTTCCCACCCCTTACCTTAAAGCCATGTCCCCTTGTATTGAGCAGTGGTGCCCTGGGGAAGAGGCACTGGCTATCCACTCTATCTATTCCTCTCATTATCTTGTACACCTCTATCAGTCTCCTCTCATCCTCCTTCTATCCAAAGAGTAAAGCCCTAGCTCCCTTAATCTCTGATCATAATGCATACTCTCTAAACCAGGCAGCATCCTGGTAAATCTCCTCTGTACCCTTTCCAATGCTTCCACATCCTTCCTATAGTGAGGCGACCAGAACTGGACACAGTAGGCGACCAGAACTGGACACAGTAGTCCAAGTGTGGCCTAACCAGAGTTTTATAGAGCTGCATCATTACATCGCGACTCTTAAACTCTATCCCTCGACTTATGAAAGCTAACACCCCATAAGCTTTCTTAACTACCCTATCCACCTGTGAGGCAACTTTCAGGGATCTGTGGACATGTACCCCAAGATCCCTCTGCTCCTCCACACTACCAAGTATCCTGCCGGAATTACCGGAAATTGGAGAATCCTATGTTCATACGAAGGGGCTGGAGACTACCTATGTTCATACCAAGGGGCTGGAGACTACAAATAGAATTCTCCAACTTCCAGTAATTCCCTCCCCCTCCTTCCCCTATCCCTATGTTACTCTGCCCCCTCCCCCATCTGCCTACCACCTCCCTCTTGGTTCCGCCTCCTTCTATTACCCATTGTGCTTTCCCCTATTCTTTCTTCACCTTTCCTGCCTATCACCTCCCTGCCTCCCGTCCCCCACCTCTTTATCTTTCCCCTTACTGGTTTTTCACCTGGAACCTACCAGTTTTCTCCTTCCCACCCTCCCCCCACCTTCTTTATAGGGCTTCTGCCCCTTCCCCCTACGGTCCTGACGAAGGGTTCCGGCCCGAAACGTCGACCGATCCTTTCCACGGATGCTGCCCGACCTGCTGAGCTCCTCCAGCGTGTTGTGAGTGTGCAATCATCTGCTCAGCCCGTGCACACTAGATCACTTCTCTCGACCTAGATGCTGACACACTGCGGTAATTACTTTTCTCATTGGGAAAAAAAACTTAGAAATGAATAAAAAAATGTAGCCTTCAACCCAGTATAGTTTTGGTACCTGTGAATTGTCATTGAAGAAAGCACACTGCATAATATTTCAACTCAGCACCAAGTTTCACCGGACTCTGATTAAAGGTCCCAGATGTAAAATGTTATTTTTCTCTTTCCACAGATGCCACTTGACTTGCTGAGTGTCTGGCATTTTTATATCTTTATTCCATGTTTCTTGGTAATAACATGACAGAAAAATTGCAAAGACCATGCATCTGCATCTGCGGATGCTGGAAATTCAAGCAACAGACATCAAAGTTGCTGGTGAACGCAGCAGGCCAGGCATCATCTCTTGGAAGAGGTGCAGTCGACGTTTCAGGCCGAGACCCTTCGTCAGGACTAACCATGGTGTTTTGTTTAAGTACCTGGTCATCTCTTCAAGCTCCCCTCTCCCAGCTTATTGTTCTCTGTATGAATAGGGATGGAATTTAATGGTGCTATATAAATGCAATTAGTTGTTGCAAAAAGCCAGTTGGTAGAAATTTTGTTAGAATATTCAGGTTGAAATAATAGTTAGCATATACCCATTTAGATCCATGTTACAAAGAAAGAAGCAATTAGCTATTTATCAAAATAGTATAAGTGTTTCAAGCTTTATGCTAGGGTCTTTTATTTTATTAGAAATTGTTATCATACTTATAGTCAGAACAAAATATTATTTTGGAGTGCAACCAGCAGGATTAGTAGATGTCCAGATACAGTGAATATCATAGTTGTCAGGAACCTTGAGAGGGAAAGAGGACATTATGGGTGGAAATAGTATGAGGAAATGAAGGGTCTCGGCCTGAAACGTCAACTGTACCTCTTCCTAGACTCCCACTTTTGAATCTCTTACTAGCTCTTCTTTCAGTTAGTCCTGACGAAGGGTCTCAGCCCGAAACGTCGACTGTACCTCTTCCTAGAGATGCTGCCTGGCCTGCTGCGTTCACCAGCAACTTTTATGTGTGTTGATGAGGAAATGATCTGAGTTTGCTTGTTCTGTGTTAATGAATATGTGAGTGTTAAGGCCATATGCAATGGCACCATCAAGAAAGTAACCATGAATTATTGAGGATCTTTAAATGGAAGATGACATTAATAAATGTCAGGAAGGCGATGAAGGACAGGAGGCGTAATGAACTGAGATGAAAGTAGATTATTGAGAATAATTGTTTGGTGCAGAAACTGAGGAAAGAAAGTAGAATATCTCTGTGAAATAATGCTTATTGTACTTAGGTGGATGTTAGAGAATGAGGATATTAAATGACTGACAAGAAGAATGGAACAGAGCAAACTATTGAAAGGAGGAAGAATGCCTCTTTGAATGGAAGGATTCTTCAGTGAACAGTTATAGGTCATCTTACAGCGTGAACTCTAAAAATTAGCCACCTGATTTCTGTACGTAACACATGCCATTGACAATCACTCCTTTTTTCCCACAGATTTACATAATAGGTCATTTCACATAACAAATATGATTCACTTCAGGTAGTTTATGAAACAAATAAGCACATTGAATAGAGCAAAAGTTATGGAGCCTCACTATATCATCACACGGACCTCTTCAGCAGAACCTTCAACCAATACTCCTATATAGTTAAGATACTATTATTTATAGTGAAATGCAAAAAAAATCAGTATGTCCCATTTCACTGAAAACAAGTGTGCTAACAACCTGAGTTTCTACCTCCACCCCTCACTCTCACAACGATTAGGTTGCCTCTACTTGCTCACTGACACTCAGTTTGGGCTGTGTCCAGAACAATTGGCTCCAGACTCAATTTGGACAAGAAGTGAATGCAGGAGGACTGAGCGTAGTCCTTTTGATGAAGCACCATATTACCAAGCATGGGGTAAAAAAAATTAGTAAACTGATAACAATTTGCATCAAAAGAACCGAGGCTGTGAAAATAGGGGACAAGCTCTCCTCTACAATCACTCTGAGCACCGGTGCCCCACAAGGCTGTGTACTCAGCTCCCTGCTGTAATCACTGTACACCCATGATTGTGCAGCCAAGTTTCCATCAAACTCAATATATAAGTTTGCTGATGACACACCAATTGTAGGTCGTATCTCGGGTAATGATGAGTTTGAGTACAGAGAGGAAATTAAGAACCTGGTGGCATGGTGCAAAGACAATAACCTATCCCTCAACGTCAGCAAGACGAAGGAATTGGTTGTTGACTTCAGAAGGAGTAGCGGACCGCACAACCCAATTTACATCGGTGGTGCGGAAGTGGAAGAGGTCAAAAGCTTTAAGTTCCTCGGGGTCAATATCATAAATGACCTGAGTTGGTCCAACCAAGCAGAGTTCACTGCCAAGAAGGCCCACCAGCGCCTTTACTTCGTGAGAAAACTAAAAATATTTGGCCTGTCCCCTAAAACACTCACTAAATTTTTATAGATGCACCGTAGAAAGCATTCTTCTAGGGTGCATCACAACCTGGTATGGAAGTTATCCTGTCCAAGACTGGAAGAAGCTGCAGAAAATTGTGAACACAGCACAGCACATCACACAAACCAATCTTCCGTCCTTGGACTCACTTTACACGGCACGCTGTCAGAGCAGTGCTGCCAGGATAATCAAGGACACGACCCCCCCCCCCCAGCCAACACACTTTTCGTCCCTCTTCCCTCCGGGAAAAGGCTCAGGAGCTTGAAGACTCGTACGGCCAGATTTGGGAACAGCTTCTTTCCAACTGTGATAAGGCTGCTGAACGGATCCTGACCCGGATCTGGGCCGTATCCTCCAAATATCCGGACCTGCCTCTTGGTTTATTTGCACCACCTTACTTTCCATTTTTCTATTTTCTATTTATAATTTATAATTTAAATTTTTAATATTTGCTATAGATTTATAATCCAGGGAGCGTGAAGCGCAGAATCAAATATCGCTGTGATAATTGTACGTTCTAGTATCAATTGTTTGGCGACAATAAAGTATAAAGTATTAGAGGATCTGGTGAAGAATCTCAGCTGAGTAGTGGATTTTGATGTCTTGAATCAGATTGAAAGTTAAGGGTATTGGAATTTGTTGCAAAATCACTAAGTCTTAAGTTAAAACTGAATGAAGCATCAATGCTGATCAACCATAAAAAAATTTGCCTTTTCAGAATAGCAACATATATCATGCCTTCTATATTGCTCTTCAAAGGCTGAACACGGCAAATGGTGGGAGGAGAAAGATGCCCAAACAAATGATGAGAACACAGAGGTCAAGCAGATGTTTTTCAAAACTATGCTATTATCAAATGTCAACAAGGGGTTTGTACGACTCTTGAATCCTAGCAGTTAAACTCAAGGCAGTTAGAAAAGATGCTGACAAGATGGCAGTTAAACAAGATGAATTGCAAGATTGTATAATTTATACATTCTTTGATAGTACATGTACTTTGAACTTTTTCAAGGTACTCATTTTCAGGACCATGAGAAATGGTAGCAGGAACTGGCCACTAACTGAAACTCATCTATCACTCATTAAGATCATCTCTCAAAGAAATTAAGAAGAAAATGATTTGATTAACTTCATTTGTTATTGCTATCGTATATTGATTATGCAGAAGACATCATAGTCTATTCTGAACAAACAGGGTTGGAGAATGCAAACCTTATCAATTCCTCCATCCTAAAAGCTGCAGATTAACAATGAGGAGGAAGTTAAGGCTGGGGTGAGTGCATTATCTTTTCATATTACATAGCTTAGAAATAGGTAATAGGAACAGGAGGAGGCCATTGCATTTTGGGATCACATCACATTTTACAGGCTCTAGCCCATGATCAGGAACATCACCCATCTTGTTTTATTTGGAATTAAATCATATCAGAGAATGTACATTTGCAATTCCGTATGAATTTCTACTCCCTGTTATTCCAACCCCAATATATCTACAATATTTGATTTTTGATGCCCCATTGAAACTTCAGGTGAAACCCTACTTTGATGCTGTGTCCAAGGTTCAATTAATCCTCTTCCAAACTGAGGTGACCAATTATAAGAAACCACAGGCACACAATGTCTTTCATGCCATTTGTTATGTAAATATTTTGTGAACAATTACTGAAGGAGAAGGACAGTGAACATCACACACTCAGGATAGTCAGACCTGCAGAGGCTAATCTTGAGGCCTACATTAAATCTCTGAGAGAGTTTACAAGGCATTAGGAGATACAGTGTATTAATCAGTTGTGAATGTCTGCCTTTGTATCCAGACACGCTCAGGCTGGTTGCTCAGGGGTTTTTAGTTCTCCATTTCGTGGTGGAGTGAGATTGGACTGTTATAGTTCAGTCTTTAAGGAAACATGGAACAAAGGATTCCCCTAATCTGTCACTAAAGTGTCAATCCTAAACATAAAATAATCTGCAGATGCTGGGGTCAAAGCACCACTCACAACACGCTGGAGGAACTCAGCAGGTCGGGCAGCATCTGTGGAAAAGATCGGTCGACGTTTTGGGCTGGAAAAGGGTTCCGGCCCGAAACGGCGACCGATCTTTTCCACAGATGCTGCCCGACCTGCTGAGTTCCTCCAGCGTGTTGAAGGTGTCAATCCTAATGTCACTGCACAAATAAACAAAATGTTGCACCATTTCAGCATTGTCAGCATAACCTGTATTATTGGGACGGTCTTAAAAGAGGTTTCTTCTGTAATTCATCTGATTGAGAAGATGTTGATGCTTACCCGGGTACCAGAGAAATGTTCAGAACCATTGTACCATCACCCATCAAGTTCATGAACAGAACATTTATTAAAAATAAAGATACAGGTGGAGTGGTCATGACTGGCTTTATTCTATTTTCACTAAGTCTACTTTTACGCTGATGGAAGTCAGCAGCTTGTTTGAAGGCGGATGCTCACAGATACAGGACCAATGATTCCATTATTAAAGGCTGATGCTCCTCGTAGGATGTTTAGGTTCAGCGCTGGTCTTCAAGGGATACACTGGGACTTTGTAGGATCTCACAGGATACTGTGGTGAACTGCAGTTTATCAATGGATATTGCACACAGGTCTGGATAGGATATTGAGGTGTAACGCAGTTTCTCGTAGGATATGGAGGTGTCACATAGGTTTTCATTGGCATATGGTGTGCAAAATAAGTACCTGAAGGATAGTGAGATGTTAGGTAGCTCCTAAAAGGATATGAGCCTGCAAAATGGATTGCTATAGGATACTGAGCTGCTACATAGGTGCCAGCAGGTTCTTCTGTCTTATTTGTTATGCTATCTTGGCCTGGGGTACTGCTCCTTATAGGGCCCTGGACTTGGTTTCTAAGCTCCACAGGACCCTGGGTTGGGCTTCTGGTCTTTCCAGAACCCTGACCTGTATTTCTGGTCTTTACAGAGCTCTGGCCTGGACTTCTGTTCTTTATAGAATTTTGGGTAGGGCTTCTGTTCTTCACAAAACTCTGTTCGTGGCTTCTGGTCCTGGTAAAACTCTGCTCTGCACTTTTCACCTTTGCAGGAGGCTGTTCTGTGATTCTTGCTTTTGTAGAAATGTGTTTTGTGCTTCTTGCCTTTGTAGAAATGAGTTCTGGGCTTCTTGCCTTTGTAGGATTGAGTTCTGGGCTTCTTGCCTTTGTAGGCATGAGTTCAGGGCTTCTTGCCTTTGTAGGCATGAGTTCAGGGCTTCTTGCCTTTGTAGGCATGAGTTCAGGGCTTCTTGCCTTTGTAGGCATGAGTTCTGGGCTTCTTGCCTTTGTAGGTATGGGTTCTGGGCTTCTTGCCTTCATAGGACTTTGTTCTGGGCTCTTTGTGTTTGCAGGACTTTGTGCTGGGCTTCTGACCTCAGAGAGGTCCTGAGCTGAGTTATCAGTCCAGTTCGGATCCTGAACTGCCATATAGGCCCTTGTAAAAACTGGGTTTACAATGCGGGTTCTCACAGGAAAATGAGGAGAGTAAGCTGGTACAAAGTATCCTTCTGCACTATTGACCATCACAGGATACTGACCTGTAACATAGGCATCCACAGGATACTGAGGTATAAAGTATGCCCTCATGGGGCTCTCAGAAGTGCTTTTTGTCTTCTCCACATCCCTGCCTATTCCATTGTTTGCTGCAGCATTTAGCCCTGGTCTCTCAGTCTCCATGAAACCCTCGACTTTGTCCATCTTTGAAATATCCTGGCTCCTGCTGTCAATGTTGATAGGATCATGGTCTACACTTTCAGCTCTCGCAGAATACTGCCCTGAGCTCGACGACTCCCGCTCTACGCTATCACCTCTCACACCTCTGACAGAATCTTGATCTTCACTGCTGTACTTTACAGCTTGTTGGTCTGCATTCTCAATCCTTCCAGTATCCTGGTCGGAGGAATCAGTTCTTTCAAAATCCTGGTCTACGCTCTCATCCCTCTCAAGGTCTTGATCAGCACTAACTGCCCTTTCAAAATCCTGGTCTACAGCACACTCAGTCCTTGTAAGGTCCTCATCTGTGGGGTCAGTCATTTCAAAATCTTGGCTTGCATTATTGCTTCTTATAACATTCTCACCTCTATCATGGCTTGCCGTGGAATACTGACCCATGGTATTAGTCCTTGCAGAGTTGCTAGGCGACAGATAGGTTCGCAAATTGTTTTGGCCTGCACCGTAGGTTTGCAGACTCTGGCCCACAATGTAATTCCTCCCTGCGTACTGAGGTGAAGAGTGGGTCAGAGGATAGTGACCTGAGACATAGTTTTTAATGTAATAAGGAACTGAATTGTAGGTGCTCATGTGATGTTGGCCCATGACATAAGTCTTCGTAGGATACTGATTTGCAGCATAGGAGGGTACTGGGTACTGAGCTTCACCAGAGATCCTCATAGGATACTGAGTTTTGGCATGAATTGCCACAGGAGGTTGAGTTGTGGCATAGATTCCTCCAGGGTACTGATCCTTTGAGTAGATTCCTCCAGAGTACTGATCCTTTGAGTAGATTCCTCCAGAGTACTGATCCTTTGAGTAGATTCCTCCAGGGTACTGATCCTTTGAGTAGATTCCTCCAGGGTACCGTGCTATGGCATAGGTTCCCATAGGATATTCAGGTTTGCCATAGTTACCCATAGGATACTGAGATGTAGCATATGTCCCCGCAGGATATTCAGTTTTAGCATAGCTCTCTACAGGATACTGAGGTGTAGCATAGGTCCTCACAGGATACTGAATTTTAGCATACGTATTCATAGGATATTGAAGTGCAGCATAGGTTCCCATAGGATATGATGATGTTTCATATTCCTGAAGAATTTACCATCTGTTATTTAGAGAAAAGTTGCTATAGAGTTACATTATACACTAGGACTCAAATGATATTATAAGCTACAGCATAATGCTGAAGATAATTTACAACTTACACTCCCTCTACATTTGCTTTAATGTCCAGTAAAACATAAACCAAACTAGTCGCTAATATTTAAACCAAAAGAAAGGTCAAATTAACATTTTGCATCTGGTTTGTACATCTGGTTAGATGTACTAACGAAGCAGCCACCCACCCTCCTACACCAAAGTATACTGCTGAAAATTATTTTTAGGAACAGCACGAACATTTATATAGCACCTTTAATGTCCAAATGGACACAGATTTATCTTTCCTATCTCTGCTTGAAAATTCACCTCAATCTGTCACATTCTAACCACACCCCTTATCATTTCTGCTACAAAATACATTGTATGGTGTCATCTTTTGGTGATAAAGTTTTTATTGCTGTTTAAAATTAACAATTGAAAATCAAAGGCCAGATTTTTGTTTTGGTAGTGATTTTGTAAAAGGCAAATGTATTAGAAGAATGGATTGGTTATCTGCCAATTATAATGTAACAGTAATAGTACTGCTTTTACATAGCTTAATTATTTACACATTCAGTTATCGAGGCTTCAGTCCTACAAATGTGTTGAGAAGATTGAATATGGACCCATCACTGGAAAAGGCAATGTTCGAAGACAAACTTGTTGATAATATACGGCACAGAGAGAAAGCCAATTGATTTTGGAACTCCAGAGGTCTGTAGCATTACTGGGCTTGCAACAAGGTCAAGAGCCTAACCCTCAGCTTTTGACAATCTTGCAAATTGTGGGAGTTAGTTATTTGCATGATTAAAGTGTTGCAGGCTATGGAAATGGAGGTGTGCTCTGCAGAGGTTTCGGAAAACACTGAGGAAGGTGAGATGAAGATTACTAAATTGCAGAAAGATTGTGTGGTATACCTAATTGATGTACTGGATGAGTTGCCATGGAATGAGATGGAGCTTTTGGCAGGGGACTTACCAGTTTATTAGCATATATTGTGTGCGTGGAAGTAGTCATGAAAGATGTTCAGTACAATGGTTCATCTCTCAGTAATAGAAACTGTGAATAATCCTTCATGCACCAGTGCTGAAGTATGTTTAATTACCATGTAATAGTCCCATGCCTTATCTCAATGTTGAAAGGGTTTCCCCAGTGGCTGCACAAATAATTTTGGATCCCACTATATAATACAGTTGCAGCTTGTAAATATGCTTCTCCCTTTTCCATAAAAAGTTTTGTTCAATTTCTCTGAGTTATCTCTTTTTGCTTGTTTCTAGCATTATTGCCTTCTGCATCTTACACTTTCTGCAACATACTTCACCTAACTTTCACATTTCCTTGATAAAATTGAAGGGGAGAAGGCAAGGAGGTGGGGGGGGGGCAGTGGGGCTGGGAATAAACCCATTCAACAATATCAAGAACTCATGATACTCATCTCTGCATATCCTTTTCCCATGGAAGCAATCACACCTTGTGGAGTATAGTGCTAGCAATCAATGATAAATTATTCCTCATTATTTAATATTTAATGAATGGAACTTGACATTTAATAAGTGGAATTGACAAATGAACAATATACTAAGTAAGTCTTGGTTGCACTTCAAAAAAGCCTGTAAGAGAAAAGTTTAGTGCAATGGTTTCTCTCTCAGGAACAGTAGAGGCTCTCCTTGTGCAGGAAGGAGCCCACGTGCCTGGATGAAACGGTTTATTCAAAGTTAATTATGAAATACTTCGAGATCTTTTAAGTACATTTCAGACGTCATATTTATACACTCTCACTGCAGAGCAGAGAATGTGGATCCCATCTTCCTTTTCCAATTATGTGTACATTCTTGAATTCCTTTTCTCTCTGGTCTCTTGCTTTATCACCAATAATAATGTATAAGTAAGAATTTTTATTATGAAACACGTTTTGTTGGTCTGTTAGATGTGGGTGGGTTTGATATTTGCTGTTAAGAATAGACAGGGGAACATTCAAACCAAATAAAAATGTTCTCATAATTATTTCGAGAATAACTGAATAATTATTCATGATTTGTGGAAAACCAAAAACATGAATGAACATCCGTTGAGCATAGATCATAGATGGCAGTCTAACTAATCCCATGTGCCTGCACATGGTCTGTATCCTTCTATTCCCTGTCCATTTATGTTTTTATTAAATGCCTTAAGTGCTTCTATCATCTTCACTGACAGCACATTCTAGGCATCTAGCGCTCTCAGTTTAAAGGAACTTGCCTCTAAAGTCTCCTTTAAACTCTGCCCTTCACTTTAAACCTAGGCCTTATAACATTTGACATTTCCATCCCTGGAAAAAGACTCCATCTGTCATGCCTCTCATAATCTTATACATTTCACCTCTCAGCCTCTGGCCATCAAGAGAAAACAATACAATCTTTATCTAAGATTAAACAGAATTGGGAAAAGGAACTCAATTTGACTTTTATGACGGAGGATTGGGTGCGGATTTTGAAGTTGATTAACTCTTCTTCAATTTGTGCTAGCCATTCATTGATTCAATTTAAAATTGTACATCGTTATCATTTGACGAAGGAGAGACTTTCTAAAATCTTGTCTAATGTTGACAGTCATTGTGATAGATGTAAAACTGAGATAGCTACACTTACACGTGTGTTTTGGTCTTGTTCTATATTGGAACAGTTCTGGAAATCAGTTTTTTCAACAATTTCTAAAGCACTTAAAGTTAATCTAAAACCTAATAAATTAACTGCGCTTTTTGGAATAATTCCTCAAAATATTTATGGTATTTCTGTGTCTGACAAACATGTTATTGCATTTATTACATTGATAGCTAGGAGGGCCATTTTGTTGAAGTGGAAGGATACATCAGCTCCCACTTTGTCACAATAGTTCTCTCAAGTCTATGTCTTAGTTTGGAGAAAATTAGAAGTCGAACCTTTGAACCTTTATTTGATTTTGAGAAAAGAAGGGGCTTATTTGCTTGTTATTATCATTTGAGCTAATTGATAGATTTTTTCCACGATCTAATTGTAAATTTTTTGGTATATTTTCTTCTCTTGCTGGTGGTTTGATATTTATTTTCAGAAGCTTTTTGTATGATGCATGGCTCCGGGGTTGTACACCTACTGGGTTCTCTTTTTTTCTCACTTTTTCTGCTTAGCAGGGTTTTTTTTGTTATCACAGATTTTTTTTCAATCTTTAAGATAATGTCTTTTTTGAGACATTGTAAGTGTTGTTACTTCAATGTACTCATGTTGTTCCTTTTGTATAATATAACAATTAAAAGATTTGAAAAGAAAGAAAACAATACCAAATTTGTACAACCTTACATTACAGCTAAAGCCCTCTAACATATCCTGATGAATCTCTTCTGCATCTTTTCTTTTCTGTGTTTTGCACTATGATCTTCACTAACAAACAGGGCAGCATTCTTGCCTCAATGGGACTTTTGTTGAAACAGTTAACTAGTCATTCTAGGAAGGGTAGCAAAATTGATTTTCCAAGACAAACTCTTACAAAATAAAAATGACCTTATTGTTGAGTTGACAGGTAGGAGGCATGAGTATTGGACCATGTAAAAGATACATAAACCAATTGGAAAGGGTTAACATTGATTTTTTTAAAGGAGTTACACCAGAATTGCTGTATTTTTCTGTTAAATGAAGATAATGACAAAGATAGGAATAAAATGTGAATACTCAGATTTTAGTCAAGGGTACCAAGGTGATTAATTTACTAAAGTGGCATCCAAAGGCCAGACCGTTGATCTGAAAACTGCATTCAAATCCCATATAGCAGAAAGAGAGTTTAAGGTTAAGTATCAGAATCAGGTTTAATATCATTGGCATATGTCATGAATTTTTTTGTTTTTCAGCAGCAGTACAATGCCATAATAATAATAATAATAATTATAATTTACAATAAGTATATAAAAACATAAATTAAATAGATAGTGCAAAGAGAGAAGGGTAAAATTTTGAGGTAGTGTACATGGGTTCATTGTCCATTAAGGAATTTGATGGCTGAGGGGTAGAAGCTGTCCCCAGAGCACTGAGAGTGTGTCTTCAGTCTCTGTACCTCCTCCTTGATGGTAGCAATGAGAAGGGGGCGTGTCCTGGGTGATGGGTGTCCGCTTTTGAAAACGTCCTGGATGCTGAAGAGGCTAGTGCCCATGACTGAGCGGGCTGAGTTTACAATTTTCTGAAGCAGTGGCCCCTCCATACCAGATGTTGATGCAGCCAGTTAGAATGCAGCCTGTAGAAATTTGCAAATGTTTTTGGTGACATACCTAATCTCCTTAAACTCCTAATGAAATATATCTGTTGTTGTGCCTCCTTTATAATTGCATCAATACGTTGGGCCCAGGATAAATCCTCAGAGGTGTAGACACCCAGGCATTTGAAACTGTTCACCCTTCCACTTCTGACCCCTCGATGAGACCCGGTGTGTGTTCCTCGACTTCCCCTCCCTGAAGTTCACAATTGGTCTTACTGGTGTTAAGTTCAAAGTTGTTGCTGTGATACCACTCAAGCAGCTGATCTGCCTCACTCCTGTAGGCCTCCTTGTCGCCATTTCCCAACAATAGCTGCATTGTCGGCACATTTATAGTTGGTGTTTGAGCTGTGCCTAGCCACACAACCATGGGTGCGAGGACAGCAGAGTGGTGGGCTAAGTATGTATCTCTGAGGTGCACCAGTGTGCACTGTCAGCGAAGAAATGTTATTTCTGATTGGCACAGACTGTGAGCTCCCGGTGACGAAGTCAAGGATCCAGTTGCAGAGGGAGGTACAGAGGCCCAGGTTTTGGACGTTATTGATTAGAACTGATGGCATGATTGCGCTGGAACACTGAGCTGTAATCAATAAACAGCAGCTTGACATAAATATTACTATTGTCCAGGTGATCTAAAGTAATAAACAAACCTGGAGTTTAAAAAAATATATATAGAGAAGACCTACCTCTTGAACAAGGCTAAATATATGGATAAAAGTACAATAGAAGTTGGAAGGAGAGTTTTGCGTTTTACTATTTCTTCTGGAAAACAAGTTGAGCCTGAAAAATAGATAATTAGTTAATGGCAAGAAGGTTCTGTGTAAAAACCTGAAAATGTGGCATTGAAGGAAGGGTGCTATGGAAACGTGACGACACATTATTATAAGATAATCAATCAATTCTATAACCTTACAGGAAAAATATTTGGGATATTTAGATTAGTGATTTGAAAATCAGAAGGATGTAAAAATGGCAAATTTGGATTCAAGCTGGAAAGTTTGTTGTTAAAGTTGTAACATATAAATGTTATGTTAAAAGAGTTTTTATTTTATCTATGAATATTTAACTTATTTGGAAGGCTAAACATCAGATAAGTGAAATGTTAATTGGATGTGAATTAAATCATCTAAAGCTAATAGGCTAAATTTACCAATCTCAGAACTTCTGTGCCTAGACATTGTCTTCAATGTTAAAATACTTTAGCCATCAAATACATTATTGTAGCCAACAGGGTCTATGGAGACTCTGGGATTTCAGTAATGAGAAGAGCCTCAGATACATGTACATATCAGATACAGATACAAGAAGCCATTTAACATTTCTTTTTCAGTGGTTTGCAATCCAAAGTTAATTTTACTTAGGGCAGATCACTTTATTTTCGATTGAAAATGCACTGATTGTGAAGTAGGGTCAGGCACTTCCGATGGCCTGATAGTTTCCCAGCAAACTAATGGAAATCAGAGTCCAAAGCTCTTTGGTGGAGAAGATAGGCCAGGTAAAATAGAAATTGGGAATCTGGGAGCAGTATTCCCTCTTGATGGTGGGCATGGACGTAGACATAAGGTACAAGGTACTCTCTGTGCTGTTATATTTGTTGTAAGTAACATTCCTGCACTGTGGCAGCCATTATCCATTTCATATGGAGATGCAAGATATCTTGTATCTAATAAGTTGTGATATACCCTAGAGCAAAGTGGAGAATTGTATCCAGTATAACCCTCAACATGATGAACGTATGGTTGCATCAGTCGTTTCTAGAACTCAAGTATCCAATTGTCAGTGTATGCTGAGGTGTCGTTGGTGCTGTGTAGGATGGGCCTGGTATTGTTGTTATGCAACATTCCATTCAGTAGAACCTTGCCACACTGCCTGTAATTTCTAAAAATGTTTGCAAAATATAAACATCTTTGACCACAAGACCTCAAGATGTCCCGCAGGCCCTGTGATGACACACTGAATAATGTGACAGTTTTTTGAGCTTTTAATGTTATTTTGCAGAATGTCATTTCACTAGAATTCACAAGCTAGCAGTAAGACCTCACTTGGCTCTCAGTGAGAGGGGCCTTCCCTATCAGATCCTTGCTGCGTAGCTGGAGCCTCACTCACACCACATGCTACCTTCAAGATTGCACTGGTGAGGATGATTGTCCTTCTCTTTGTGGACAATGTACTTGTTAAGAAGGTCTGGAACAGGATGCAATAACCCTTGTTGAGATTCACCACAAGCAGCTGCTAACAGAGGACTCTGATCTACATGCTATTCTCAGAGATGATACTGAGACAAGCATCAATTGCTGCTGGAAGATCATCAATCTGGTGAAGGCGAGCTTTGGTCTATCTGAAACTTGTCGTTCTAGCAGTGTAAGAAGATACTTGTAATTGAAAGCTGCTGACTGGCATGTTTTGGGGCAAGGAGTATATGCTGAGGGATGTACCGCAGCTTGGTGCAGGCATTATAAGATTTTGTGCATAAGGGCTACAGTCTAGGGTCCTACATATTGAACGCTGAGGGGTTAGGTGTATTATTAAGAGGGAACATTTAAAGGATATCTCAGCTGTGAAAGTACGAGCAGGTACCCATTACTACAGGTTTAAAGAAATGCATGCCAGGTGGTATTGGGGGGGCTTGACATCTTTGAACTGGAGGCAAAGGCATCCATCAACAAAGAGCCTACTCCTAGAATATTCTACCTGGACTGGTCTGATGAGCAAAGTCTTTGCTAGATTAGGTTTTTAAAGTTTGTTATCGCTAAGATAAATAAAGTCTTGAGGATGACTTTTGTTCAGGCTCTTGTGTCTGGAATTCACGTGGTTCAAGTTGATGGTGACCTCCCAACTTTATGCCACTGTACCATTCCCAGCTCACCACAGCAAATCTTTATAATAATCGTTAATTTGCTCTTGACTGCTGCATTGGTGAGATTCCAAGGCTTTGAAGAAAAAAAATCTTTTGATTTCATAGAGGCAAAGCTGTCTTCTTGGACAGAGGGATTTGCCAACTTTGCTGACTTTGTATGAATGTAGGTAACTATTTGCTACGCTCATATGGCCATTGGCCTATTGATCAATTATCTATTCATTGGTCACTGGGAAAGCATTTGGCAGTAATTGCCACATTGGTATCCATCATCAGTGATTACTATTCACCATGATAATGAAAGCAACTCAGAATAATAAATACTGCAAAACATTGATCAAATTGGTATACCATGTGGAGCAATCAAGATTCGCTTTCAGCATACTAACATGAAACACATGACGTTAACAAAGTTACTGGATGTAGCAACAAATCACAGATTCGCTACCCTCAGATTGAAGAAATTCCTCTTCATCTCCGTTCTAAAGGGAAGTTCCTTTATTTTGAGGCCGTAGCCTCAGATCCTAGATTTTCCTGGTATGGAACTATCCATTCTATTCAGGCCTTAGTGTATTCGGTAGGTTTCAATGAGATTCCACTCCATCCCCTCCATCCTTCCGAACTCCATGGAATTCAGGCCCAAAGCTATCAAACACTCTTCTTGCATTAATTCTCTGACTCATTCTTGTGAACCTCCTCTGGACCATCTCCAGGGCCAGTCCATCTTTCCACTGATATGGGGCCCAGAATTGCTCACTATTTTCCATATGCAATCTGACCAATACCTCATACCGTCTCAACAGTCCAACTTGAATTTATCATCTCAAAATTAATGCTAACATCAATTGTCTTTTGGATGTGGGACAAAACTGGGGGAAGTGAAGGACACACATGAGGCCACTGGGACATTGTGCAAACTCTACAAGGACACAACATGTGCCATCCCTCTGTAGCGAGGAGCTTCAGACTGTTAGACCTGCACAGGCAGGTACCTCCCAGCCTCGACCCGGCTGACAGGAATCACCTGCCACTCGTTTCCAATGCATCACCTGCAGCCTATTTAAACCCAGCTCTCATCTGCAGTCCTTGATCACTCATCAAATCAGCCAGTTTCTCCTATCCTTCAGTTACCTTATTGGCTAAGTATCTTTTTCTTTCTTGTTTTGTGGCTCCTCATGGCTAGTTATTTTGCCATTTATTATTAAAGTTTTTGCTCACTACTAAGTCATCTCTGCTGCTCTGTATTTGGGTCAAACCTCCTGTGTTTCATGACCAAGCTGGTCCTATGTGACAGAGACTAGATCTTTAGTGGGATCTGAGTGGGTCTGTATAGAAGAAACATATTGTGAGGCCTCTGTCTGTGCCTTCGCCTGACCTAATGGACATGTATTGATTGTTGCTGAGCTCTTGCAAAGTGCACATCACTTCCAGAACACAGATCGTAGTCTCTGAACATGGCACAACCTCATTCAAACACCAAGAGGTGACTCCAAGATCTGGCATTACCTAACTTTAGATTTGATTACTGGGTAATCAATATCCGACACATGAAATTTTGGTTACTTGACCAAGATGCACTATCCACTTCTAAATGGGTAGTGTTGGAATTATAATCTGTCCAAGGCTATGCACTTGGCTCTATATTAGGATCTTCTCTTCCTTCCGATTTGAAACGGTGTAAGCCGGTTTGCAACCCGATAGTTAAACATACCTTATGTATCTGGTTTCAATTCCGAAAATTTTTTGATCTTAATCAATTTGTGCTAGCGATTCCTATTATTGGCAATATATTTTTTCTCCCTTCCTCTACGGACCGTGCCTTTCAAATTTGGAAGACTAATGGTATATCACGGTTTTCTGACTTATTTTCAGATGGCTCTCTTATGTCTTTTGAACAATTATCTAATAAATACAATTTACCAAGAACACATTTTTTTTAGATATTTACAAGTTAGAAATTTCCTAAATACCATACTCTCTTCCTTTCCGGCGTTACCCCTCACAACCATTTTAGACACTATCATTGACCTTAACCCATTTCAGAAAGGTGTAACGGCTACTATTTATAATATTATCATGAAATTAGGAAAGCTTCATTCGACAAGATTAGGACTGACTGGGAAAGGGAATTGGGTCTTACTATCCCGGCTGAGGACTGGGCCTATATTTTACAACTTGCTAATACTTCCTCTATCTGTTCCAAACACTCTTTAATTCAATTTAAAGTTGTCCATAGAGCACATATCTCTAAAGATAAATTAGCTCGCTACGATTCTCATATTAACTCTCTTTGCGATAGATGTCATGGAGAGATAGCTTCCTTGACCGACATGTTTTGGTCCTGTCCTACTCTGGAAACATTTTGGAAAGACATTTTTAATATTATCTCAAAGGTTTTGAATAGTGATATTTCGCCCCATCCTATTACTGCTATCTTTGGATTACCTAAAACTTCTAGTAATTTAATCCCCCTCAGCGTGTAGAATGATTGCATTTCTTACTTTAATGGCGCAAAGATGTATTTTACAACGTTGGAAGGAGATTAATGCCCCAACTACATTTTTTTGGTTCTCTCAAACGATACTGTGTTTAAATTTGGAAAAAATCAGAAGTAATCTTTATGATACTTCAATTAAATTTGAACAGACCTGGAGATCATTTATTTGATATTTTCATTTAATGTAACTATTTTTTTCTCTCTGACCATATATATATTCCCTTTGTGGATTTTATCTGTTATTGGTGGAGGTCGGGTTTGAGGACGCGATTGTTTAATTGTTTTAAGTTTACAATTTACCTAGTTAGCCCATTGCTTTGCTTTGTTAGGTTAGTTGCACGGTAGGTTTTTTTTCATTCTATTAGGTATATATGAAATATTAGTATACAATTATATTACCTTGTCATTCTATAATTAACATACGTTGTTTGTATTGTTTTTTTTTGTATTAATATTACTTTTATATTTATATCCTAACAATGTATTGGTTGCTATGTGTTTTACTCTTTGTGTACTAATTTAATAAAAAGATTTAAAAAGAAAAGAGATGACTCCAAGATCTTTGTTATCTTCTGGATTCAGTGAGGAAGGCCTACCAACTGAAGCTTTTAATGGAATACCCTGGGGCAGTATAGATGCATAGGCACATAAAGTGATGAACCCCTGCATCAGACTCTCTATTGCCTTAAACCAAGATGCAGCCTGCCAATGCCTGGCAGATTTCCCTCTTACACCAAGTCCTCTACCCTGTTTCCTTATTTCTCAGGCCGCTAATCTGCTGTAGTGCAGTATCATATGTAATAATGCACTTTGTTCATCATTATCATCATTTCCCCTGTTCCCTCATCTACTGCTCCTTTTTAAACTAGTACTCTGCTGTTCTGATGAGGGAGAATCAGGGCTCTGTCCTCACGCCTGCAGAGTGAAGATAGCTGCATTTACAAACCAGGTCCCACATTTCATATTATGAATTAGCACACAAGGTAGTGAAATGTATGCGAAATTCAATCGGAACAGTCACATGAATACCATGAGGACAAGAGGTTGCATACTCTAAGGTAAGTGCTACATCTCCTAACACTGTAAAGCCTTTCCATCATCTAAAAGGCTACAAGTCAGCAATGTGATGGAATACTGCCCAGAAGAGCACTATTCCAACAACCCTCAAGTTACCTGACACCATCCAGGACAAAACAGGCTCTTTCATTGTCCTTTCCTTGGACCCTTGGTTTACGTGGAGGTGTGGTGAGATTAGAATATCATTGGCAGGTGAGTTTATTCTTTTAGCTTCGTAGGCAGATTTGAATAATCTCTGTGCTCTTCAGCAAGGTTGCTTGCTAATTAGCATTTTCTGATCTCGTTGATGTTCCTCTCTGATGGACAGATGTCTCTCCCTTTCCCCACAGCTTCTGTCTTCTCCATTGCAGCTTCTACATTCAATAGTTCAGAATTTGAAAACTTAATCACGGTAAAACTGACAGTATTAGCCATCACCCTTTCAATTCCAATCCCACTGCAGCTGCTGACGGGAGAAAACTGAGGTGATTTGACATCCATAATAAAAATCTAGTCTCAGAACTAATAACCATGAAACTATTGGATTGTTGTAAAGATAATCTGGTTCACTAATTCCCTTTGGGTAAAGAAGTCTCCTTTGCCTAGCCGGGTCTGACATATAATTGATTCCAGGTGCAACCATACTGTTGCCCTCAACTGTCTCAAATCCACAAGATGCCGTTAGTGGTGATATTCTCTCTGAAGGGATCCACCCTTGCAAGTATGAACGGTCTTTAATACAACTCAGGGTGAAAACATTGAAATTGTCTTCGAAAATGAGATATAACTGAGATCTTGATGACAAACATGGAAACTGTTATTTCTGAAAAATCTCTTTGGTCCTGGAAAGTCTAACTTCATAAATACAGATTGTTTTCCTTTCAATAACAATTGTAGTCATTACTTTTCTCAAAATATCAATCAAAAATTATTTTAATATTTGAGATTCTATCTTAATTCTACATTATGTATTTACTTAACATATAATTCACTTTCTGCAAGCCATTTAAAAAGTCAAAATATGATAATAGCTTTTATTTCGTTGTTAGGTCGCATCTGGAATTTCCAGTTGGTGGACAATTTTCCTCCACGCTGCTCTGTCCTGCCACTTATCCACAACATCCCTAGTCTTGTCCAGCTTGGTCCAATCCTTGATGTTATCTAGCCACGTTGTTCTTTGCCTTCCTCTTCCTTTCTTTCCCTCCACCTTTCCATATAGCAAGTCCGACAAGATGGTACCTCTCCACGTAACGTGTCCACATTAAGCAACTTTTAACTTCATAATCTTCTTCAGCAGTATCCGTGGTCTACCAACTTTGGACAAAACCCTCTCATTTGAAACATTCGTCAATAGCACCACCTTTCAAAAGCATTAATTTGTTACATATCATCCTTCTTCAGGGTCCATGTTTCTGATCCATACCTCAGTACTGACCATACGTAACACTCGAGGAAGCGGATCCTACTTTGGATGTCTACCTTCCGAATACATAGTAGATCTTTTAGCTTCATGAACTGGGTCTTAGCCATACCTATTCTCCTTCTGATCTCCCGTCATCTGTCAGACAACTGCCAAGATATTTAAACTTTCGCACCTGTTCAATGTCTTGTCCATTCACTTGTAACAATACCATCATGAATGAGTCTTTAGTATTTGTTTTGCTTACTACCATCGATTTTGTTTTCTTAGGGTTGATTTTAAGTCCGTAGTCAAGGCTTTTCTCATTCACTTTATTCAGCATAAATTGCAGTTTGCATTCGCTGTCAGCTAACAACGTGGTGTCGTCCGCATACCTGATGTTATCCACCTTCCGGCCTCCGATTGGAATACCTGTCTCCTGGTGGTCGCATTCCTGAAAAATCCATTCTCCGTAGGGGTTGAACAAATCCGGCGATCCAACACAGCCTTGCCTTACGCCTTGTTTAATACATGCCCATGGTGATAGCTCATTTTCTACCCTGACCGCTTTTATTTAATAACCCAAAATTCTATAATTTTCCTGAAGTTATTCAGTCACCATAATTTATTATTGTTGTTGAACATCATAAGGAGCTTGCATAGCATTGTCTGATTGTTTACACACCTACGGAAAGAAAGAGATTTAATCTACCAATGGCAATTTCTTCTCAATGGCTGAACCATCTCAGTGATTATCTAGTTAAGAGAATGACAACGCTCCAAAGACAGTAAATGTTAAAGCATATGTCAAATATATTCCCTAGGCAAGAGAATTGTAGTGCTGATGAATCGGTGGGAGATTTGCAGGAAAGGTGGAAGATATGATCGATACCAACTACAGCAAAGGCTTCCATGGCTGCAGCACAGTCATTATTTTGCAGCCTTGACCACAATGCAGAATCAAGGACCTTGGATTGCCTTAATAAGACAAAACATGGAATGTACTTTGGTAAGGCTCAGATTAGTTGTGTTTTCTGTGTAGACTGATACTTCCTGATTCTGTATGCACTGAAAGTCTCCGAATTTCTCAAGTATCCATTGGTGACAAACCTGTGGGGAAATGGAATCCAAAGGCAAAGGTTCCTTCCTAAGCTAATGAAATAGACATACAGTACAAAATATATTATCAGACACTCAACCATATTAACTGGCTGAAAAAACATACAGACCCTGCATATACAGAGCAAGTGGTCATTTTGGACAATTCTGACGAACTGTGGCTACCTGATGAATGCTGTTATGGTCAACAGGAAATGGTAGTCTCTTCAACCAAATTGTGAGCTAGTGACTATGTGGTTTATATATCCGGATTTTAGCACACTGCCTAGTGCAGGAGTTCCTAACCTATTTTATGCCATGGAACAATATCATTAAGCAAGGGATCCGTGGAGCCCAGGTTGGGGAACCCGTGGTCTAGCGCACTATTCAAAGCAGAAGAGGAGAGAGCACCAAAGTAAACAGCAAACTATCTAATAAGTAGCCAAATACTGCTCATTTCATGGACATGAATGATAATTGTGGTGGCACAATTGTGCTGCCTTGAAATCAAAATTGGATGGCTTTCAAGATGAACAGTGTAGATATCATCAGATCGGAGAAGAAGCAAAGACAATGGCTTGCTCTCCGTATGTGATCCTCCCTGGCTGGCATGTCACATAGAAACAGTATCCATGGTCGTCTCTGACCAGCGGTGGGGGGGGGGTGGGGGGAGACCTTTAAGTGTTATGGGGAGGAGGTGGGGGAATGCGGTTAAAAAATCACCCATGATTGAATGGTAGAGTAGATTTAATGGACCAAATTTCTTAATTTTGCTCCTATATGTTAAGTTGGGTGTTTACAACCTGGAGAGGACCTGTAAAGGGACATTATTAAAACAATGCAATGGGAAAAAAAATCACCTAATGCTTATCCAAATGTTAAATTGGCCTCATTTCTGGAGTTAATACAATGAGAATGTCTATGGTGAACTGAGTGACAATAATATCTGTTAGCTCACAGGGAAATTTGAAAACTGGAAAAACAATGAGGTTATTGGAAACCTGATAAAAATACAGGGAAAAATTAGGATAACCTTTATCACATGTTAGTCCCTAATCCAAAAGAAAATTTATTAGAAGTGATTGAGTCAGGAGATCACTTATGTCTAACCCTATGTAGTTTGAGACTATTCTGGTTATTTTAGTCTAGTCTCAATACACATACATGACGTAACGTGCCACATTACAGGTATTAATGAATAGGTTCATCTAGAGAGAATTTGTAGTGGACTTTCCGTGAGAAGCCAAAGATTAGATTGTGGACACATTGCACACGAGTAACGGCCAACTTTCTGAAACAAACAACCGAATGGAATCCCCTTTCATTCATCCCCTGAGAAACATGTAATGTCCAACATTGCATGCTTCTCAGCTGGATGAATGAAAGGGGATTCCATTCATTTGTTTGCTTCAGAAACTTGGCCTTTACTCGTGGATAAGTGGATGACACAAATTGCATGTTTACATCATGCAGTTAAGTTCACCTCCTAAGCCCCTATCATCCTTTGTTTTGGAAACATATTAGCTCATCTTCCTTGTCATTTGGTAATATCCTGGAACTCATTTAACAGCATTGTGGGAGCATGTTCACCACAAACAAGTCAAGTCAAGTCTCTTTTTGTTGTCATTTCGACCATAACTGCTGGTACAGTACACAGTAAAAATGAGACAATGTTTTTCAGGACCATGGTGCTACATGAAACAATACAAAAACTACACTGAACTACGTAAAACAACACAAAAACGACATTAGACTACAGACCTACCCAGGACTGCATGAAGTGCACAAAACAGTGCAGGCATTACAATAAATAATAAACAAGACAATAGGCACAGTAGAGGGCAGTAGGTTGATGTCAGTTCAGGCTCTGGGTATTGAGGAGTCTGATGGCTTGGGGGAAGAAAGTGTTACATAGTCTGGCCGTGAGAGCCCGAATGCTTTGGTGCCTTTTGCCAGACGGCAGGAGGGAGAAGAGTTTGTATGAGGGGTGCGTGGGGTCCTTCACAATACTGTTAGCTCTACGGGTGCAGCGTGTGGTGTAAATGTTGTAGCAGTTCAAGAAGACATCTCCTTGCTACCTTCTCAGAGATACTAGGAACACTGGTTGAGTACTGGTCTGCTACCAAATTCCATCAGTGAATGAAAATGGGACAAAGTATTCCTCATTTCTCCATTCTCAGTGAAGTTTCTTTCACATGCTGATCATCTCAGCATCTGTTTGACTACAACTTATGAATAGAAGAACTAATCAAATTATTATTTCAAACCATCTTCATTCATCTAATTACAACTAAAATTATGTGATTGATTGATATCTCCTGTGCATCAGCCCAGTTCCTCATATCCTTATTCCTTAAGCTGTCCTCCTGCTCCAAGGCATTCCTCTAGTGCCTGCAGCCATACCGATGGAAGGCTGCTCATTTACAGTGGGTGAGTTTGCTCTTGGCCATAAATGCAAACATCAAACAGCTTTGGCTTCAGGTTGCATCCATTTTTGTTGCCATGAAGAGCAGCAGGCTGAGCTCATGTGGCAGAAGTTTGAGCTTCTATTGAGGACCCGGACACTGAATGGCTTCTTCTGAGATTCTGACCATTAGAGATGCGTAATGGTTTGAACTTTGTGAGAGTATGGAGTTAAAGCACACAACCACCTCCATTATGGAAAGATGGCTCCAGGGTCTGACCATAGATCTGGTCAAATGTAGAACTGCTCCTTGTTCCTTGGCATCTCATGCAGGCCTGGAAGCATTTATCTAAGCATCCTTTAATCTTGTTCAGCTTGCACATGCAGTCCTCAGTTATATCTTTAGGGGAAGAACTCATATGCCACCTTGCTGTTGTAGTGAGCTGCATTTTCCTCCTGCCCAGTGAATTGTCATGTGTGGATTCCACTTCTGTGCTAACTCCTTTAGCACGCGATGTGCCATTATCTGAACTCTTGGCTGTGAGTGTTTGTCAGAATGCATAATCTCATGAGTCCAGCAACTAGTTCCAAGTGAGGTGTGTGTACTTGACTATCTGAGAAAACATTTCAGCAGGGTCATGGTGAGAGGAATAGAAGTAGAAAGCACTGGAGATGCTCAGGTGGTCGGGCAGTATCCGTGGAGAAATAAATGGAGTTAATGTTTCAGCTCAATGACCTTACATCAGAACCAGGGTAAGTTCAAGTTGCAGTGAAGGGAGAAAGGAGGTGAAAACAAAAAGAAAGTCTCTGATAAGGTGAAGACCAAAGGACTGAGTTACAGAAGTGATGGTGGTGGTGGTGCTGACAGAGAGAGGTTGGTAAAAACTTATTAATCCCACCGTATCTGTTTGGGCATAATGTTAAAAAGCAACCAAATGGGAACAGTGGAGAGAGGAAAAACACTGTTTCTAATAAAAACTGGAAAGGCTGCTTATCTAAAATTACTAAATTCAATGTTGAGTCCTGAGGGTGGTAACACGCCTTGTCAGAAGGCATGATGCTGTTGGACTTTATTGGAACAGTTAAGAACATTGAAGTCAGAGTATGAGTGGGATGGAGAATTAAAATGACAGTCAAATGGAAGATCATTATCATCCTTGCATTGACCAGAGTTGTTCCAATAGGCTTTTCAATTCACGTGGAGAGGAAATGACAAAGTAAGAGATACATGATTGTAAATCACAGCAACGTGGGGATGGGGGTAAGTGGCATCTGAGAAGGTAGATTGGTCTTGGATGAAATAAAACATTTTTAATATTTAAAAAGCAAAAGTAATGTAGATGTTGGAAATTAACAAGCCTTTACTACCTTTGTGTCATTCGATCTCTGTCTCCATCCTATCATAGACATTCTGTTTGCCCAATCTACTGCTTGATCTCTGTACTTTCTCAGTTCTAATGAAAAGGTCATTAAGGCAAATTATTAACTGTTTCTCTCTCTGTTTACAGATGCTGCCTGTACTACTGAATATTTCCAACATTCTTGGTTATCTTGAATGAACTATGATGGTACAAGCCCCAGACTTTTCTCCGTGTTTTTCAGCTGCTAGACATATGGTTTGAGACATGAGATTTCATTACATAGTTTCCAGTCCTTACTGTAATTACATTCACGCCCTTAGTTACTTTCATATTTACGAAGAACATGCAGAGCATCTTGTCCATCAAGGCTTCTAAGGCAACATTGGAAAATTGTGTCACCTGATCTTGTCCATGCTGGCACCTCCCTACACAAATGAGTGAAATGTGGAGTAATTCCATCTGCAGTGGCAGGCAATGAGTATATCCCCTCAGAGGTACAGTCATGGATACTCCTGGTATATACATACACTGGCTGAACTTTATGATCATAGACAGTAAAAGCTTCACTATCCAACAGACACAGGGAAGAGGAGAGGCAATGAGTTAAAAATGCTGGTTAGTTAAGGATCAAGTATATTTTTACAAAATCAACAATACTAGAAATTCCAGAATAAAAGAAACAAACAAGTTGCAATCCATTTATTGTAATGGAGTACTGAGGCATTATAGTACTAATCATACTGTTCAATGTAATTTAAAATATGCTACATACTTAAATTTAAAATTTCACTTGTTGCTATAGTACAGCACGGTGAGCTCCTACATTTGTGCACCATACAAATGCTCTTTTGTTTCAGGAGGGGAATCTACAAAACTAGCTGTCTCTGTTGTTGATGCAGAACTCGACGGTTTCACACTCCCTGCAAAAGAAGTTTGTAGCAAGTTTTGATGGGTAACTGCCTAAGTACTCAGCCGCATTTTCCTAAAATTGTTTCTGTTGATATGCAATCACATAACTTTCTGTGCAGAGTAAATCGAACTTTTTGCTCAGAGCAGCACACACAGAATGTTGGAGGAACTCGTCATCTATGGAAAAACAGTACAGCTGCTGGCCTGCTGAGTTCCTTCAGTATTTTGTGTGTGTTGCTCAGATTACCAGCATCTGCAGACTTCCTCTTGTTTGCTTTTCACTCAGAATTTGACTAATATATTGGTTGATCTGATCATCAGATAAAGGTAAAGTGACTTTGACATATTCACTCATTTTTCAATTTCTTCTTTTCCAAGTTAATGTGTGTGCTTCAGAGGATTCAAAGTACATTTATTGAAGTGTTTATGCAGTAAACAACCCTAATATTCATCTTCTCCACAGACGGCCACGAAACAATGAAAACGTGGAACCCATTCAATGAAAAACAACAACCCTCCCACAAATGGCAACAAGTACACCAACAACCCCACACGCAAAAAACAAATGGATCAAATGGCAATAAGAAAGAGCAAGTGGAAACACAGAATTTAAAACACAAAACTGAAAGAGCCCATATTCCGTTCAGCTCAGTTCTCATTAACTGCAAGCCACCCCATTTCAAAGTTGCCCAAAATAGTAATGGGAAAAGGAGTGACCAGAAACTACAGTCCATTCCACAAACTGCAGACCCAGAATTTCAGTACCATCCTCCGACATATCAAGGAGGGAAGAGAGAGAGAGACTATTCGAATGCAGGGACCCTTCCTGGGGAGCAGCGAGCAAGAGGGAGAGAGAGAACGACACATGCAGACACCTTCCCCCGGCAGCAGCAAGTGAGAGACTGGTAGACGGCGCTGAACACTGGCTCACCTTCCCCACTCGCCTTGATGTTTTCAGTCTTCCTCAGTGCTTTAATCGTCAACATTGGTGAGAAATGGAGTCGCTCAGGGGCTTGCACCCCTTCTCTAAGCTCTTGGCCTCGAGGTTGCTTGCCTCCTGGAACCTTCTCGGAGACAGCAAAGCGCCAGGCCGTACAATCAGCCCGAAAACACCCATCAAACTGTAGATCACAGGCTCCAACATTGTCGGAACCACATTTAAGAGAAAGAAGATGTAAAAGAAGTGAATGGAACAGTTTTGGGGACAATTTGGAGAATGTCGCTCGTGGTTCACTGTTGTTCACTGGCGCCATCAGCACTCTTAAGGATCTCACTAATTGGCTTCTCTTTGTTTTCTTTGAAACCTTCAAAATCTTCTTCATCAGAGAAGCCACTCTCAAATACAATGGATTGTAAATTCCCTCAGGCTCTCCACATAATTTCACACACAAGTTAAATCATGAATGTCATCTTTGATAGCGTACTTAGATTGAAATTCTTAAATGGTATTCTCACTGTTCTCCAACTTGCACGTGAAGTCCTTCTGGCACAGCAGTATCATGTTTTGGACAAATCCTAGATTATCATCTGTATAGGAGATATCACATTTGGAGGGAAACCATGAAACTGTTTCCATAGACTCATACACTGCAGTTATTGAGAATACAAATCTCTTCACTATCCCATTTTGCATAAATATTCCTTTACTGTTGTAAAGACGTGACAGAGTCAATGCAGGTAGATTCCTATGTTCACAAAGGCATTAAATTGTACTTTATACTCCATTGGTAGATGTCTGATGCCCTTGAAAGCTCTTGGGTTGTACTTTCCAACAATCAATAACTACTTTTTACTTGTCTGATGAACTAGCACATTTGATTACAGTAGACAATCCTTAGGTTGCGTAAATGCCAGATGCTTGCACCTGCTAATGCCAATTTTAGAAGATGAAACCACACACCAGTCTTGTCAGAACTGTAGATCTGTCGGCAGGAAAGAGACCACTTTCATTTACCAACTTCTGAAAGGACTCTCTGTATTTTTCAGTGCTCCTCAGATCAGCAGATTTTTCTCTCCCCAGTGAAGCGTCTAACACAAAATATCACAGTCAACCATCTAAGAACTTGTAGGGATCCATAATCTCCACCTGCTTATGAAAGCCTTTCATCTTTTTGATCAGCATGGGTCCAAAGATCAGCATATATTCTGAACATTTCAAAGCAAGCCACTTGCTTAACTTGTCTAACTGAGCCAGTTTTGTTTTTTTTGTGAGGAATTATGGGTTTTTATAACCTTGCTTGTCTCTAGTGAAGCCTAGTTACAGAAGGTACATAAATAAGCACGAAGGCACACACTCAACGAATCAGGAACAGCTTCTTCCCCTCTATCATCTGATTCCTGAATGGACATTGAACCCATGAACACTAACTCACTATTTTTTTTATTTCTATTTTGAACTACTTATTTAATACATATAACTATTATATATATATATAATATAACTATTATATATACTTACTGTAATACATAGCTTTTCTCTCTATTATTATGTTTTGTATTGATCTGCTGCTACAAAGTTAACAAATTTCATGACATATACCGGTGATATTAAATCTGATTCTGATTCTGATTTGGCTTAGCTCCTGCAGACTGAACAGTTGTGGTCAATTGCAGGTCAAGGCAGGATACAGAAAAACTCTTGATAATTCACCATCTGGCTATTCAAAGGTACTGACGGCTCAGCATCTGATACACCAGGTGATATTTGTAACTTTTCCTTTTCTACTCACTAGTGCCCAGTTCACGTGCATCACTTCTCTCACAGGGGCCCCATTTTGCATGGTCATTCTCATTGGGTCCCTGTATCCCTTGCTCCCTTTTAACTTACAAGGTTCACTGAAAAAAAATTATAATAGTATGTAATAGCTTAAAAAATTGAATTAATAGCGTGTTGGTGTACTAAAAGGATAGCTTCCAATAGTCCAGAAAATCTGCCAGTCTGGGTCCTGAATATCAGAGTTTTACTGTAACTTGGACCTCATTTGACTTTGTCACTGTACTGAAGTTTCACCTTACCAATGAGGTCCATGAGGCAATGAAAGCCCCCATTGAAATAATTTTGTCTCTAAATTGAACAAGATTACTCTCCTTACCACTCATTGCAGGTGTAAATTCCCTCTTATTTTTCAGTTCTAACTTTGTTATTGTTTTACCCTTCCAACATTCTTTTTTAACTAACTTTAGAATAGTGTGTTGGAGTTTTCAAAATTCACATTCTGTTGACATAAATGTATTTTTCATTATAAACCTATTTTCAACTGTATTAATCAAACTGCTGCAGGGTATCACTCTCCAGGATATTATAGACAACTACAGAGCAAAGAAAAGTGAGGAACTTCCGATCAGCTATATCTGTGGAGAAAATTTATTAGGCAATGTAATGTGATTAATGCCAACAAAACTCCCCCAGCTTGACAGCCCACACTCTGGGGTTGTAAGGAAAGCAGAAACATTAATTGTGATCTCCTAAAATTCTCCAGGTTCTGTTTGAAGAAGAATCGTAAAGTTGTTAATTCAAGAAAGGAAGGAGCTACAGGGCAATTAACATAATTTATTAGGATAATTCTGGAATCCACTTTCATGGAAGTGATAACAACACTTAGAAAGCACAGCAATATTGGGAGCTGTAAACCTGGCTTTAAGAAAATCATGACAAACAGAATTCTTTTAGGCTATAACAAATAACATTGATAAAAGGGAGCAAAAACTGTTTGCAATGTATTTGGATATACAAAAAGCACCAGATAACGTGCACATAAAGGTTACTGCAGAAGGTAATGACGTGTGCTTAGAAAAATACATAATCATGGATAATGTATAAGTCACAAGCATAAAATGGAGAGTAGGGATAAATATGTCATCTTTATGTTAGCAATCTGTTGCTAATTGGTTGATGTCTTAATGCTGTAGCTTCAGCTATGACTTAGATTAAGTATTCTCATTAGCTGACGGCAAAAAGTTAAGTGGAACATTTTCAAGGGAACAATAGGTTCATAGAATAATGATTGACAAATTAAACGAATGAGTAAAGAGATGGCTGGTGGATCATAATTGTAAGAATTGTGAGATTTCATAATTTTATAGAAAGAATAGAAAAGCAGAATATTATTTAAACGATGAAAGACAATTGCATGTTGGCATATCGAGACAGGAAACCTAGAAAATTAGTGATAAAAATAGCAAATAATTATGAAAGTAAATAGACTGTTGTACTTCTTTTGTATGCAGGATGCAGATTAAGAATCTTGATAGAACTATGTTGTATTTGATGAGACAATACTCGGCATTGTTTACAGTTTTGGCCTCCTTATTTCCTAGGATGAGATGGTTGTCCTTTACAAATTGAACCGAAAATTTAGACGAATAAGAGGTGATTTCAGTGTAATGTATAAAATTCTGTGGAGACCTGACAAAGAGCTGCCTCAGTGAACATCATGCAATTTCTTACTCTTATTTATTTTTTTCATAAATATCGTTTGTACTTGCTACTTAAATGAGAACTTTCACAAACACGTTGTCTAGATCAATGTTGTTAATTCTCTTATATTCATAACATTGTCATTTACGTCCCAGTTTTCTCTTCTCCAAATAAAACCAACCTAACTCCTGGGACTGATAATCAGAATTGTCTTTTTGTCCTTAGCACCTGTTCAAGGTACATTGTAACTATCTCATATACTACTTACCATTGAGGTCAGGCTGAATCAGGACCGAATCTTTGTTTTGTCTTGAGAATCTACTAAGTTCTTCAGCTGTGGCAGGAAAAGCGGAGAAGCAGCCTTTATGATGCAGTCAGTGTGTGGTGGGAATGACAGTGGGTTAGCTATTAAGATGTAATCAGTGTGTAATGGGGATTTATGGTTGGGCAGGTGATAAGTTGCAGTCTGTGTGGCATTAATGATATCAGGACAGGCTACACCATGTAATCAGCATGACAGCAAGGCCTTTATGATGTAATTGGTATATGACATGCAAATGTTTTATGAATCTGACATTATGCCTAGGCTTATAATTGTACCAAAGGATAGAAAATGCATTAGACAATAGACAATAGACAATAGGTGCAGGAGTAGGCCATTCAGCCCTTCGAGCCAGCACCACCATTCACTGTGATCATGGCTGATCATCCACAATCAGAACCCTTTTCTGCCTTCTCCCCATATCCCTTCACTCTGCTATCTTTAAGAGCTCTATCTAACTCTTTTTTGAAAGAATCCAGAGAATTGGCCTCCACTGCCTTCTGAGGCAGAGCATTCCACAGAACCACAACCCTCTGTGTGAAAATGTTTTTCCTCAACTCCGTTCTAAATTGTCTTTTTTTATATAATTTTTATTGAGTTTTCAAAGTAAATACATGAGAAAATAATATTTACCCTCCCCCCTCCCCTTAACCCTCCCCCCCCGATATATACTCCTACCTAAAGAGAAAAAAAAAGAAAAAAAAAGAACCACCTGAATATTGGAAGGTTTGCACATGCTCCATGGGATTAAAAATAAATTTAATATATATTTGTTACTTTCCCCAAGGAACCAAGATCTTCATCATCAGAGCTGTAAATAAGGGCTCCAAATATTCAAAAATGTTTCATATTTATCTCTTAAAATCTAAATCATTACTTAGCTTCTCAACTCTCATAGTTCCCTGGGGAATCTCTTTGAACTTCACCATGTTGCTATGTGTTTCCCTCCCAATCATCCAGGCAAAAAGAAAAAAAAAGATAGATAAGATACAAAAAAAGAAAAAACAAAATACCCCCCCACTAATGTTGTGAATGAAAAGGTACACAACACTACCCCCCTCCATTGTGCGGGTCATGGCTATTGTGTTCTAAATTGTCTACCCCTTATTCTTAAACTGTGGCCTCTGGTTCTGGACTCCCCCAACATCGGGAACATGTTTCCTGCCTCTAGCGTGTCCAATCCCTTAATAGTCTTATATGTTTCAATCAGATCCCCTCTCATCCTTCTAAATTCCAGTGTATACAACCCCAGTCGCTCCAATCTTTCAACATATGACAGTCCCGCCATCCCAGGAATTAACCTCGTTAACCTACGCTACACTCCCTCAATAGCTGGAATGTCCTTCCTCAAATTTGGAGACCAAAACTGTACACAATATTCCAGGTGTGGTCTCACCAGAGCCCTGTACAGCTGCAGAAGGACCTCTTTGCTCTTATACTCAATTCCCCTTGTTATGAAGGCCAACATGCCATTAGCTTTCTTCACTGCATGCTGTACCTGCATGTTTACTTTCAGTGACTGATGAACAAGGACACCTAGATCTTGCTGTACTTCCCTTTTTCCTAACTTGACGTCATTCAGATAGTAATCTGCCTTCCTGTTCTTACCACCAAAGTGGATAACCTCACATTTATCCACATTAAACTGCATCTGCCCACTCACCCAGCCTGTCCAAGTCACCCTGCATTCTCATAACATCCTCCGCACATTTCACACTGTCACCCAGCTTTGTGTCTTCGGCAAATTTGCTAATGTTACTTTTAATCCCTTCACCTAAATCATTAATGTATATTATAAATAGCTGTGGTCCCAGCACCGAGCCTTGCGATACCCCGCTAGTCACTGCCTGCCATTCTGAAAAGGACCCATTAATCCCTACTCTTTGTTTCCTGTCTGCCAACCAATTTTCTATCCATGTCAGTACCCTACCCCTAATACCATTTGCTCTAATTTTGCACACTAACCTCCTATGTGGGACCTTATCAAAGGCTTTCTGAAAGTCCAGGTACACTCCATCCTCTGGCTTTTCCAAGTACATTCTCAAAAAATTTCTGAAGATTAGTCAAGCATGATTTCCCCTTTGTAAATCCATGCTGACTCGGACCTATCCTGCCACTGCTATCCAAGTGTGCTGCTATTTCATCCTTTATAATTGACTCCATCATCTTCCCCACCACTGATGTCAGACTAACTGGTCTATAGTTGCCTGTTTTCTCTCTCCCTCCTTTCTTAAAAGGTGGGATAACATTAGCTACCCTCCAATCTGCAGGAACTGATCCTGAACCTATAGAACATTGGAAAATGATTACCAATGCGTCCACAATTTCCAGAGCCACCTCCTTAAGTACCCTGGGATGCAGACCGTCAGGACCTGGGGATTTATCAACCTTCACTCCCATCAGTTTACCCAACACCATTTTGTGCATGATACGAATTTTCTTCAATTCCTCTGTTACCCTAGGCCTTCTGGCCACTATTACATCTGGGATGTTGTTTGTATCTTCCCTAGTGAAGACAAATCCAAAGTACCTGTTCAGCTCGTCTGCCATTTCCTTGTTCCCCATATTAAATTCACCTGTTTCTGTCGTCAAAGGCCCAACTTTGGTCTTAACTAATTTTTTCCCCTTCACATACCTAAAGAAGCCTTTATACTTTTGGCTAGCTTACCTTTGTACCTCATCTTTCCCCCCCTGTATTGCCTTCTTAGTTATCTTCTGTTGCTCCTTAAAAGTCTCCCAATCCTCTGGCTTCTCACTCACCCTTGCAATGTTATACTTCCTCTCTTTTGCTTTTATACTGTCCTTGACTTCCCTTGTCATCCACGGGCAACCCTTACTCCCCTTAAACCTTTCTTCCTCTTTGGAATGAACTGATCCTGCACCTTCTGTATTATTCCCAGAAATACCTGCCATTGTTGTTCCACTGTCATCCCCGCTAGGGCATCTTTCCAGTCAACTTTTGCCAGCTCCTCCCTCATGTGTCCATAGTCCCCTTTGTTCAACTGTAATACTGACACTTCCGATCTTCCCTTCTCCCTCTCAATTTGTAGATTAAAACTTATCATATTATGGTCACTACCTCCTAATGGCTCCTTTACCTCGAGTTCACTTATCAGATCTGGCTCATTACACAACACTAAATCCAGAATTGCCTTCTCCATGGTAGGCTCTAATACAAGCTGCTCTAAGAATCCATCTCTGAGGCCTTCCACAAACTCCCTTTCTTGGGGTTCAGTACCAACCTGATTTTCCCAGTCTACCTGCATGTTGTAATCCCCCATAACAACTGTAGAATTACCTTTGTGACATGCCAATTTTAACTCTTGATTCAACTTACACCCTGTATCCAGGCTACTGTTTGGGGGCCTGTAGATAACTCCCACCAGGGTCTTTTTGCCCTTACAATTTCTCAGTTCTATCCATACTGACTCTACATCTCCTGATTCTATGTCCCCCTTCGCAAGTGACTGAATTTCATTTCTCACTAACAGAGCCACCCCACCCCTTCTGCCAACCTGTCTGTCCTTTCGATAGGATGTAAACCCTGAAAATTCATTTCCCAGCCCTGGTCCTCTTGCAGCCATGTCTCTGTTATTCCCACAACATCATACTTGCCAATTTCCAACTGAGCCTCAAGCTCATCCACTTTATTTCTTATACTCCGTGCATTCATATATAATACTTTTAATCCTTTTAAAGTAATACCTTTACTCCCCTCACCCTTCACATCGATTCCAATTGCACTTGCCCACACTCTCTTGATGATGAAATTTGTCTTTGGTCGCTGCTCAAAGAGAATGGTAACAAATTGGCATTTTTTATTGTATTCTTTGTGTGGTTCACATTTTGAAGTTCAAAGTAAAATTTATTATGAGAGTACGTACATGTCACCACATACAACTCTGCGGGCATACTTAGCAAATCTATAGAACAGTAACTGTAAACTGTAAACATCGGGAACTGTTAACTGTAAACAAACTGTGCAAATGCAGATATAAATAAATAGCAATAAATAATGAGCATGAAATAGCAATATAACTGGGTCCTTAAATGAGTGTAGTTATCCCCTTTTGTTCAGGAGCCTGATGGTTGAGGGGCAGTAACTGTTCTTGAACTTGGTGGTGCGAGTCCTGAGGCACCTGTACCTTCTACCTGATGGCAGCAGCGAGAAAAGAACATGGCCTGGGTGGAGAGGATCTCTGATGATGGATGCTGCTTTTCTACGGCAATATTTCACGTAGATGTGCTCAGTGGTTGGGAAGGCTTTATCCATGGTGTACTGAGCCAAATCCACTACCTTTTGTAGGATTTCTGTTCAAAGGCACTGGTGCTCCTGTACCAGGCTGTAATGAAGCCAGTCAGCACACTTTACACCACACATCTATAGAAGTTTACCAAGGTTTTTGATGACATACTGAACCTCCACAGACTCCTGAGGAAGGAGGCTGTCGTACTGCCTTCACAATAATACTTATATGATGGGTCCAGGAGAGGTCCTCTGAGATAGTGATGCCCAGGAATTTAAAGTTACTGACCCTCTCCATCTCTGACCCTCTGATGATTACTGGCTTATTGACCTCTGGTTTCCCTCTCCTAAAGTCTGCAATCAGTTCCTTGTTCTTATTGACATTGAGTGAGAGGTTGTTGTTATTACACCACTCAGTCAAGTTTTCAACCTCCCATCACCACATTTGATACAGCCCACAACAGTGGTGTTATCAGCAAATTTGTATATGGTGTTGGAGCTGTACTTAGCCACCCAGTCACAGGTGTAAAATGAGTAGAACAGGGGACTAAGTACACATCTCTGTGCTGCTGGAAATTGTGGAGCTGTTTTTGCCAATCCAAACTGACTGGGATCTACAAGTGGGGAAATCCAGGATCCATTTGCACAAGGGGGTATTGAGGACCAGGTCTTGGAGTTTACTGATTAGTTTAGAGGGGATGATGGTGTTAAGTGCTGAGCTGTACTAGATATATGCATGGATAAATCCTGATGTATACATCTTTGCTGTCTAGATGTTTCAGAGTGTCTGAAGAGCTAACGAATAGCATCTGCTGTAGTCTTGTAGCTTCAGTAGGCGAATTAGAATGGATCCAAGGCACCAATCAGACAGGAGCTGATATGTTTCAACCCCAGCCTCTCAAAGCACTTCCTCACTGTGGATGCAAGTGCCGCTGGGCTGTAGTCAATGAGGCAGGTTACTACGTTCTGCTTGGGCACTGGTACGACTGAAGCCTGCTTGAGGTAGGTGAGGACCACACACTGCCAGAGTGAGAGGTTGAAGATATCCGTGAACACACCAGCCAGCAGGTCGGCACAGTCTTCAGTACTCGGCCAGGTATTCCATCCGGACCGGATGCTTTCCTTGGATTTACTCTCTTGAAACCAGCCCGCACGTCATCTTCCCTTTGAGCAAAATGTTAATGACTTTTAAAACTCACACTATGACTCACCTCGATTTTGTTTAATGGTCTCCAATAGTTAAGCAGTAATATTTACTGCATCTAAAAGAGAACCAAGGGACTTCATGCAGTACATTTTGCTGTGTAAAGGACAATGCCAGACACGGTCTGCTGCTAAGCTTATTGTAGCAAGGAGTTAACTGCACACCGGGTCACAATGCTACACTACTTGTGATATAAGTGAAGTGGCTAGGTTTCTAATCCTAACAGGCACCAATAACCCAAGCTGTGAGATGAATCTGTTTAGGCACCTGCTGAAAACAGCATCATGTGTGGCTGCAGGAGACTCCATGGGAAAACAGTGTACCAAGTCACCCTTGAAACCAGGATGAACAATATCCCCTCGACTTACTGGTTACCTTACCTCCCTCATGTGAATTGTTTGTAGGAATCATTGAAACAAGAAGTTTGGTGCCAGTTTTATCAACTTAACAAAAGATTACAACAATTTCCTCCGCTTTCTTATCACAGTCATTTTTGCATGTTTGCAAATTAACGATTTCATAAACGGATGGATTTCAATTGATTATATTTTGCTTGTGATTGTAATGTTTAACCACACAGTTGCACTGATTCCAAATTGCATGTTGCCCTGAGGCACAAATAAAATCTTATGAACCTGTTTGCACCACTATGGCAATTTAACATTTTATCTTTACCTTTACCTGTTTTCTTAATCAGCTAGCTTGGTGTGGAGACAATTGAAGGTGGAAATTAGAATGTCTAGCCTTCGCATGATCTCTTCTTATAATTAGATGTTTAAGATCTATGCCTAATATAGTCTTTCCCTTTGTCCTGTAGATTAGGCACTTCTATTCTTCTGATTGTGTTTACTCATAGAACTGAGATCATATAACATAGCTCCACCGCAACAGGCTGTTTGGTCTACAATACTTGTGGCAGCCACGATTCCCTTAACACCCAGACTTCTGTCATTCTGTTCTGAATCATCAAAATGGTTAAATGTCCTCATAGTCATAGTCATACTTTATTGATCCCGGGGGAAATTGGTTTTCATTAC
Source organism: Mobula hypostoma (assembly GCF_963921235.1). Taxonomy (NCBI): domain Eukaryota; kingdom Metazoa; phylum Chordata; class Chondrichthyes; order Myliobatiformes; family Myliobatidae; genus Mobula; species Mobula hypostoma. Next base: position 224,156,408 of record NC_086098.1, read on the forward strand.
AGTTGCACCATAAATAATAAATAGTAATAAAACCATAAATAGTTAAATAGTAATATGTAAATTGTGCAAGGAAAGAAGTCCAGGACCAGCCTATTGGCTCAGGGTGTCTGACCCTCCAAGGGGGGAGTTGTAAAGTTTGATGGTCACAGGCAGGAATTACTTCCTATGACGCTCTGTGTTGCATCTCGGTGGAATGAGTCTCTGGCTGAATGTACTCCTGTGCCCACCCAGTAGATTATGTAGTGGATGGGAGACATTGACCAAGATGGCATGCAACTTGGACAGCATCCTCTTTTCAGACACCATCAGAGAGTCCAGTTCCATCCCCACAACATCACTGGCCTTACGAATGAGTTTGTCGATTCTGTTGGTGTCTGCTACCCTCAGCCTGCTGCCCCAGCACACAACAGCAAACATGATCGCACTGGCCACCACAGACTCGTAGAACATCCTCAGCATCGTCCGACAGATGTTAAAGGACCTCAGTCTCCTCAGGAAATAAAGACGGCTTTGACCCTTCTTGTAGACAGCCTCAGTGTTCTTTGACCAGTGTTCTCAGCCCTCCAAAGTAAACAAGTTTCAAAATTCAACCACTCTTGTCATAAAGAAATGTCTCTTCACTTCTGTCACAAACAAGAGAAAATTCCTTTCCGACTACAGACGCTGCTTGACCTGCTGAGTTCTTCCAGCAGATTGCTTGATAAAACAAGTAAGCAACCTTGCAATGGGATCGTAGTTAGGGAAACAAACAGACACTGGTGCTAGAGCTGAAGTCTGATTTGCAGTTAACACAGTCTACCAATCTATTAGGATTTTAACTGTCATCGTTTTTATGAGATCCACATTTATTTTTCCTCCTCCTATTTTTATATAGTTGCACAGGTTCTTGATTTCTAGTTCTTCTTGGCGGGAGCTGTGATGTGACGAGGTTTTCTGTATCTATTGCCTTTTCAGACAGTGGGTTCCAGACCCATACACTTAATTTAATAAACAAAACTCAATTCTTCTCTGATCCATCATTCAATTACCTTAAATCCATACTACTCGCTATTAACTGCTGAAGGAAATGGTCCTTCCTATTCATGTTGCATAGATCTCTCAGAAATTTTGTATCTCACAATTCAACCTCCCACCAGCCTCCTCTGCTCCAAATAAAACAATCCACCCTAGCCAATCTTTCCTTAATAGTAATGTTCTCTGAGCCTGACAAAATTATTATAATTCCCCCTGCACTCTATTTATCCTTCCTATGATACAGTGGCAGAACTATCAGCAGTACACTGGCACTCAAATATCCTCTATGGCTAACAAAACATTTTTTCCCAGCGTATCTACTGTGCCTATTCCTTTAATGATCTTTGGATATGAATCCTACATCCTCAGCTATTTTAAACCTCTTAGTATACATTATTTATTGCATACTCCCCTGGCTTTCTTGTCCTTTCAAATTGTATTAAATTAATTTGTTACCTTTATGCTCATTTAACCAGAGCATCCATATTTTCCTTGTTGGCAGCTTTCTTCATCACTATCAGTCACACTGGTATTTGAGAACTTCTTAACCATGACAGTGACTCTTAAGTTTAAATAATTGATGTAAGCTTCAAAACGGAGTCCGAGGAATGAACCCCAAGGAACTCCATTGCAAACTGTATTAAAAGTAACATTGCATGCTGCTCCAAGTTTTATAATTCACTTAGGTATCAGGTGTAAACGTACCCAGGTTGCAGTTCTAAAATGTAAAATATTAAAGGGCCACTTGATCAAAATTTTCACAATAGTATGATAAATTGGTAAGAAGTAGATAGAGAGAAAACACTTTGCCATTTGATGACAATCCAGAAATTAGAGTGCAATTCTCAGATATGAAACACAGTTACACATAAAAGTTTGCATACTCTATATATGGGACAATATTTATTAATACTATATGGATTGATAATTTAAAAACTAAGATTGCTGTGCTTTTGGAGTTCGGTAATAGATTAATTGTGTGCCAATTGAATGACAGAACCAGCTCAAAAGAATAAACCGCTTACTCTTCTTTCCATGTTCCTATTCAAAAATTGAAAAGCATGTCAACTATAAATCTTTTTGTATTTGCTGTCTGGCTATCAGTCACTACTGCACCACAAAAACTGAAATGTTGATATGTGCTGTAGATAAACAAATACAGAATTGTTCAAATATTATTCAGTTTTTAAAAAAGTCACGGCTGATTTATTATCCCTCTCAACCCTACTCTCTTGCCCTTCTCCCCATAACCTTTGACATCCCTACTGATCAAGGATCTAGCAACCTCCGCTTTAAATACCCAACTACTTGGTCTCCTCAACCGACTGTGGCAATGTATTCCACAGGTTCTCCACCCTCTAGCTAAAGAAAAACTTTTTATCTCTGATCTAAATTGATGTCCCTCTATAATAAGTCTGTGTCCCCGGTCCTAGAACCCTCCCCCACGAAAGGAAACATCCTTTCCACATCCACTCTATATTGGCCGTTTAATATTTGATAGGTTTCAATGAAGTTCCACCATCATTCTTCTAAACTCCAGTGAGTACAGGCCCAGAATCATCAAATACTCTTCATATGTTAACCCTTTCATTCCCAGGATGATTCTTGTGAACCTCCTCTGGAGCCTCTCCTTTTCTTAGATAAAGGGCCTAAAGCCGCTCACAATACTTACTCCAAGTATAGAAACATAGAAAATAGGTGCAGGAGTAGGCCATTTGGCCCTTCGAGCCTGCACCGCCATTCAGTATGATCATGGCTGATCATCCAACTCAGAACCCTGTACCTGCCTTCTCTCCATACCCCCTGATCCCTTTAGCCACAAGGGCCATATCTAACTCCCTCTTAAATAGAGCCAATGAACTGGCCTCAACTGTTTCCTGTGGCAGAGAATTCCACAGATTCACCACTCTCTGTGTGAAGAAGTTTTTCCTAATCTCGGTCCTAAAAGGCTTCCCCTTTATCCTCAAACTGTGACCCCTCGTTCTGGACTTCCCCAACATCGGGAACAATCTTTCTGCATCTAGCCTGTCCAATCCCTTTAGGATTTTATACGTTTCAATCAGATCCCCCCTCAATCTTCTGAATTCCAGCCAGTGTAAGCCTACTCGATTCAGTCTTTCATCATATGAAAGTCCTGCCATCCCAGGAATCAACCTGGTGAACCTTCTTTGTACCCCCTCTATGGCAAGGATGTCTTTCCTCAGGTTAGGGGACCAAAACCTCTGCCTTTAAAGCCTCAACGTACATCTTTGCTTTTATATTCTATTCTTCATGAAATGAATGCTAACATTGCATTTGCCTTCCTTACCACCAACTCAACTTGCAAGTTAACCTTTAGGGAGTCCTGTATGAGGACTCCCAAGTCCCTTTGTACTTCTGATTTCTGAATTTGCTCCCTGTTTAGAAAACAGTTTACACCTTTATTCCTTCTACCAAGTGCATGACCATACACTTCTCTAAACGGTACTCCATCTGCCACTTTCTTTGCCAGTTCTCCTAATCCATCTAAGCCCTTCTGCAGACTCCCTGCTTCCTCAGCAATACCTTCCCCTCCACCCATCTTTGAATCGTTCGCAAACTTGACCACAAAACCATCGATTATGTCATCCAAATCATTGACATGCTATGTGGAAAGAATCGGTCCTGACACAGACCCCTGTGGAACGCCACTCGTCACCAGCAGTCCATCAGAAAAGGCCCCCTTTATTCCCACTCTATGCCTCCTGTCAGTCAGCCAATCTTCTATCCATGTTAGTATCTTTCCTGTAATACCATAGGCTTTTATCTTGCTTAGCAACCTCATGTGCAGCACCTTGTCAAAGGCCTTCTGAATATCCAAGCAAACAATATCCACTGACTCTCCTTTGCCTTTCCGGCCTGTTATTTCCTCGAATTCATTTTAGATACAGTGTGGAACAGGCCCTTCCAGCCCAACAAGCTGCACCACCCAGCAACTCACCTATTACAGGTCAATTTACAATGACCAACTAATCTACTAACCAGTACGTCTTTGGACCGGAACCCCTGGAGGAAACCCACGTGCTCAGGGGAAGAACATGTAAACTTCTTACAGACGGCATCAGAACTGAACTCTGAGCTCTGACACCCTAAGCTGTAATAGCATAGCACTAACTGCTCCACCACTGTGGTGCTCCAGGCAAGATTTGTCAGACAACATTTCCCCTTAAGGAAACTATGCTGACTTCAGCCTGTTTTGTGATGTAGCTCCAAGTATCCCAACACCTCATCTTTAATAATGGACTCCAACATCTTACCACCCACTGAAGTCAGGCTAACTGGCCTATAATTTCCTGTCTTTTGCCTCCCTCCCTTCTCAAAGAGTGGAGTGAAATTTGCAATTTTCCAGTCCTGAGGAACCATGCAAGAATCCAGTGCTAGTAAGATCACTACTACTGCTCCACAATCTCTGCAGTTACCTCTTTCACAACCCTAGTGTGTAGTCCATCTGGTCCAGGTGACTTATCCACCTTCAGACCTTTCAGCTTCCCAAATACCTTCTCCTTAGTAATAGCAACTACACTCACCTTTGACCCCTGATACTCAAGTTTCTGGCATGTTGCTGGTGCCTTCCACAGTGACGACTGATGCAAGATACTTATTAAGTTCATATGTCATTTCTTTACTACCTCTCTAGCGTCATTTTCCAGTGGTCTGATATCCACTCTGGCCGCTCTTTTAGTCCTTACGTATCCAACAAGAGTGTTCGGTATCCTCTTTTATATTATTGGCTAGCTTACCTTCATTAGTCCTGATCTTTCCTTGCCACTTGCCAAGGCCACAGCTCCCATGCTCCTTTGCCATTTTCTGGAGCACCCTGCTGCTATTGACAGTGTTCACACAAAGATCAAGTAGCTTATACCTGGTGGATGCTCCAGTATACCTCAGTCAGGTTAGCTGCACCTGCCCCACTCACACATATATTCTCTTGTCCCTGACCCCTGCCCAGATCTAAACTGGCACCTAATCGCAGATGTGTCTGCCTCTGGAGCAAACTATTACGCGAAATCTTGACATTTTTGGTGGCTCACAAGTGATATAGTTCAGAATTCATCACAGTAGCCCTCAAGGTGCAAGCTCTTAATGCAGATCTGTTGCTTGGGATCTCACTGGTTTCTACAAATTCTATAGCAGTTATTTAAAATTACCCTTTTTATATGAACAAAGTTTGTGTGATGCATTATCAGTTTTTTGAAAATGGAGATATACTCTGTCCATATTTCATATACACCACATACATAAGTTCTCTGGGCTGTATGAGTTATATTAAAAAAAAACAAGTGTACTGTCTTTTTTCAATAAGTCACCAAATGCTGGGAAGAAATAAAATGGCAAATTTTGAAGGAAATTACATAGAGGTACAAAACCAGAGTGGTATATTGGGGGACTTCAAATTAATTTATTACAAAACCAGTCTGTACTGGATCATCTGCATACTAGTTGCACTGAAGTGTCACCAGTTTATACTTTGCCAGAACCTTGCAGCTTCTGACCTCAGTGAAGATTTGAATTAAACATTAACCAAAGAGCTAAATCCCTGAGCTGAAATGATGCTGTCTGCCCTTGACATTATGGCAGCATTTGACTCGGTGAGGTACAAAGGCACCCTGGTTAAACTTACATCAATGGGATAACATCCCAGCACTTAGTCATCTTCCACAGAGGAAGTTGGTGATGACTGTTGGGACCAATCATCCTGGTGTCTGGATATTGTGTGGGAGATCCTCAGAGAAATTCCTGGGCCCAATTATCTTCAACGTCGTTGATAACTTTCCTTCCATGGTAAAATTAGAAATGGGGTGTTGCTGGTATTTTCACAATGGTCAATTCTTTATACAAAACCTCAGCAAATGAACATCAATGCCTGTGTGTAGCAAAATCAAGACAACATTCACGCATGGGCTGTTAAATAGTCATAGTCAAAGTCATACCTTATTGATCCCGAGGGAAATTGGGTAAGAAAGACAGCTGGTCCCTGGAATAAACAATGTGACGATACTGCTGCCATGCTAATGAGACGTGTCAGAATGTAAGTATTTCCAGTGCTAAAAACCCAAATAAAACTCTCCCCACCAGCATGTTAAAGAGGGTGCAGCTTCAACTTGTTACTGTGAAAAAAATACAACAAATAACGTAAGTTAAAAAAGTAAGAAAAGTAAGAAAATTAGACGGAGCGACTGTAACAGGTTGCATGCACGACCGGCGCGTGTGCACTAATCCTTGAAATCACATTGATACTCATGCTCTCGAGTTCCAGGTAATGATCATCTCCAGGTGATATCTTTAAGATGAAGAAGCAGTTGTAGCCAGCAGAACAAAGCACTCTGTGAAATTGGTATGCCATCCTCCACCCTAAATATTCATCCCCTTCATCACTAGTGCATTGCATTTGAATTATCATCTGTGCTATCAGCAAAAAAATAATGATCTTGGGCATCTGAACACAGGGTCCATCCTCAATGGCCCTTGGGAATGCAAAGGGAATGCTCTTCTTGAGCTGCTGTAGCATGTTGGTACAAAGTTCCAAACTGACTATGAGGGACTGACAATCTACTCGAAATCAGGGCATGGTGTAAATGGAGCAAGATCTGCGGGCGGTAGTGTCCCGTGAGCCTGCTGCCTTGTCTGTTTTGGCAATCATGTTTGTCAGTTTGGAAAGTACCAGTAGAGTGGCTTGGTGAGTAACCGCAATCAGTCTGTAAATCTGCAGTGGAGGAAACCAACCCTTAGGAGGATGGATGGGGTGCCAATTGAGTGGATTGCTATTCATGTACCTTCTTGAGAAACCCCAGTCCCATTACCGGAAACCCAGTCTCGTTCCCAGAACCCCAGTCTCGTTCCCAGAACCCCAGTCCCATTACCAGAACCCCAGTCCCATTCCCAGAACCCCAGTCCCGTTCCCAGAACCCCAGTCCCATTCTCAGAACCCCAGTCCCGTTCCCAGAACCCCAGTCCCGTTACCAGAACCCCAGTCCCATTCCCAGAACCCCAGTCCCATTCCTAGAACCCCAGTCCCATTACCAGAACCCCAGTCCCATTACCAGAATCCCAATCCCATCCCTAGAACCCCAGTCCCATCCCTAGAACCCCAGTCCCATTCCCAGAATCCCAGTCCCATTCCCGGAATCCCAGTCCCATTACCGGAACCCCAGTCCCAATTCTAGAACCCCAGTCCCATTCCTAGAACCCCAGTCCCATTACCAGAACCCCAGTCCCATTACCGGAACTCCAGACCCGTTACCAGAATCCCAATCCCATCCCTAGAACCCCAGTCCCATTCCCAGAACCCCAGTCCCATTCCCAGAACCCCAGTCCCGTTACCAGAACCCCAGTCCCATTCCTAGAACCCTAGTCCCATTCCCAGAACCCCAGTCCCATTACCAGAATCCTAGTCCCATTCCCAGAACCCCAGTTCTGTTACCAGAATCCCAATCCCATTCCTAGAACCCCAGTCCCATTCCCAGAACCCCAGTCCCATTACCTGAACCCCAGTCCCATTCCTAAAACCCCAGTCCCATTCCTCAAACCCCAGTCCCATTCCTAGAACCCCAGTCCCGTTCCCAGAACCCCAGTCCCATTACCAGAAATCCAGTCCCATTCCTAGAACCCCAGTCCCATTCCTCAAACCGCAGTCCCATTCCCAGAATCCCAGTCCCATTCCCAGAACCCCAGTTCCATTCCCGGAACCCCAGTCCCATTCCCACAATCCCAGTCCCATTCCCGGAACCCCAGTCCCATTCCCAGAACTCCAGTCCCATTCCTGGAACCCCTGTCCCGTTACCAGAACCCCAGTCCCATTACCAGAATCCCAATCCCATTCCTAGAACCCCAGCCCCATTCCCGGAACCCCAGTCCCATTCCCAGAACCCCAGTCCCATTCCCGGAACCCCAGTCCCATTCCCAGAACTCCAGTTCCATTCCCGGAACCCCAGTCCCATTCCCGGAACCCCAGTCCCATTCCCAGAACTCCAGTTCCATTCCCGGAACCCCAGTCCCGTTACCAGAACCCCAGTCCCATTCCCAGAACCCCAGTCTCATTCCTAGAACCCCAGTCCCGTTCCCAGATCCCCAGTCCCGTGGCCGGGATTCCAGTCCCAGTACCGGAACCCCAGTCCCATTCCCAGAACCCCAGTCCCCCCCAAGAATATGAGTGTTGGTGGAGAAACAACTTGTGCTCTTACTGCGTAGCAGCTGCTTACCCTACTATTCAAATGCCCACTGCATCTGGCACACTGCTACGCCAGGTGGAGATGAGGGGCCTTCTATCTGGTAAGCTCCCCCAGCCACTCATTCCAGCACCATAGCCAGACTCAGTCTCTCTGTTCTCCTCCACTCCTCAATGGCTCTATGCACACAGGAGGCTTTGGTGGATTCCGGCGCAGTAGGCAACTTTCTGGACCAGATTCTGGGTGTGCAGCTTGTCTCCCCACTAAGCCTGTCTTGCACCCCTTCTGCATCATGACCATTGACAGACGACCACTGGGGTCTGGGATGACCAGAGTGCACACACTGCCTGTGCACATGAGCATCAGAGAGCACAGTCAGTCCTGATCGGATCATCAAGCGTTCTCATTTTGGGTTACCCCTGGCCCGCACTTCAGCTGGTCGTTTAGTTCACGGCTGAATTGGGGACCCACCCGCCTGCTGCGTCAATTAACTTCACCCTGTAAATCCATGGAGATGGAGGAAACCCTCAACGTCAGCAAACTCACACAGGAGTAACATGATTTAGCCATTGCCCATTGCCTTCAGTAAAATGGAAGCCAGTATCCTGCCACCTCATAGACTACACGTGGCTTCATATGACCATCCCAGTCCCCAGCTGGTGCAGGATCCTTCTTCGTCAAAGACGGAGTTGGGGTGGGGTCTCCATTGTCTACCATGGACTCAACAAAGTCACCATTAAGAACTGCTACTCTCTCCCCTTGACTCGAAACACTCTGTGGGGCCCAGACCTTCGCCAATCTGGATCTGCGAAGCACAGACAACCTGATACACGTCCACCAGGGGGATGAGTAGAAACACACTGGCCACTACGAATACTTGGTGATGCCTTTTGGACTTTCCAACAGACTGACTATTTTCCAAGCCTCATTAACAAGACAAGCTACACAGGTATGTGTTCATCTACCTCGATGACATCCTCATCTTCTCCATGTCTATTTAGAACGTAGAACATAGATATCTACAGCACATTACAGGCCCTACGGCCCACAATGTTGTGCTGACCATGTAACCTACTCTAGAAATTGCCTTGAATTTCCCTACCATAAAGCCCTCTATTTTTCTAAGCTCCATGTACATATCTAAGAGGCTCTTAAAAGACCCTATTGTATCCGCCTCCACCAATGCTGCCGGCAGCCCATTCCACACACTCACCACTCTCTGTGTGAAAAACCTACCCCTGACATCCCCTTGATACCTATTTCCAAGCACCTTAAAACTATGCCCCCTCGTGTTAGCTATTTCAGCCCTGGGAAAAAGCCTCTGACTATCAATGCCCCTCATGATCTTATACACAAATCTTATACGCAATATCTTGTTTAGTTCTTCGACACCTCGAAAACCCTCTGTGCTGTAAGTTAGAGAAATGCCAGTCCCATACCCCTGTAATTTCCATCCTGGGTTACATTCTTTCACCTCAAAGCATAACTACTGACCCAGAGTTATTTCGTAGTTTAGAAATAAATTATCATTTACTGCTAAATTGTCTCCACTGCTCTGTTTTTGGGTCAAGCCTCCTCTACGTTTCCTGACAGGAGGACTGTGAAGTATTAGATTGGATAAACATAAACAAAAATGTATTAAGGTTTAGCATCTTTGAAAGTGAAGTTACCAAGACCAATATAAATACTTCCCAGACTTAAATGAGACAAGGAAGGAAAAAGGCCTTCCATTATTTGTCAATCATCCTGAGCTTGGGACCTTGGTAGCTGTAGGCATAATTACAGTTAGAATCTGGAACAATTAGAGATGCACATGGGTGTAGAACAGGAGGAGTGCAGATATCTTGGTGGGTTATACAGATAGAGATTAATATAGAAACCGGCAAGAGTGATTGAGAACAAGGATGTGCATTTTAAAAGCAGAATATTACTTTACCAGAAGTCACTGAAGGTTGGAAATCACAGGAATGATCAATAAATCAGATTCAACGTAGGCAGACATGTTGGATGACCTCAAACTTATGGAGAACAGAATGTAGGCGGTCAGCAAGGAGTGTATAATCGAGTCTGGAGATATCAGAGGCGTCGATGGGAATTTCAGCAAAATATATTCTCAAATACAGCAGGCTCAGGTGATCTTAATCACTCCAGCAAGATCCAAAATTCTGCAAATCTTTCCTTAAACATTGCCCCTTACATTATTCCCTCTAAGATACCCCTTGAAACTAACCTGTTTGACCAAGGTTTTGATCACTGTTTTAATATCTTCTGAAATAGGGCTTGGCATTTTTTAGTACCCTTGTAAAACACTTCAGAAGTCTTATTACATTAAATACCTGTTGATATTGATATCAGCGGGGATTTTGGAGTACAGTTTCATCGGACAGTCGAAACCGAACATCACTTCAGCATGAGGGACTCTTACACAGGAGGACTTGCCAGAGACCTTCATGGTCAAGTAGAATATTTTCAAAGGAAGTCCTTGTTAAACAAAGGAAATGTAGTCACCAAGTTTTGTACAGGAAAGTCCCAACCATAGCAATGAAGTAAATAGTATGATTATCTGCTTTAATGAGGATGATTGAAGAATAAATATTGGCCTGTTTTTCCCAATGATGACATGAGTTCCTTACAAGTTGATACAGACTTTGACTTAACATCTCTTCTGAAAGATATCTCTCTCATAGTAGAACACTCCTAAAGTACTTAAGTGAGATTACTTTGAGACTCTAATTACTTTGAAGTCCAATTTTGCACTCTGGTGTAAGACGTGAATCATATCTACTAACTCAAGAAGGAGAAGTGCTAACAATTAAGCATGCTTGATTTTATTAAAAATTCCTTTTTAGTAAAAATTGCAGTAGGCAGGGATGAATTGGGAAAGTTGTGGTGGGAGAGGCTTCGAATGAGCTTGTAGCTTGATACAATGGCCTGATATTTATTGTGCAATACTGTCACCAATAATACAGTACTCTTCGATATATTCACGAGTCATGCTATATGGTGTCTTTGAGCTATTTGCAAGATTTCAGTGGGTTTGACCTCTGATCTCTAAATATTTGATACCAGCAACTTCTGTACTACCACCAGATGGCAATGCATGCCTTAAATCCTATTGCAAATCTTCCGATTTCAGCATGCTGTACAGTGGAATCTACTGTATATTAATACCGCTTCAATGAACCTAAACACATTTATGGACCATAGTCTCTTTGCAATTTAAATTATTTCTTAAAACAAATCACTGTGCTTACTGTATAAAATTTCTATAAAATCCAACAACATATCTTCTTCAGTACAAATTTCTCAAATAGTTCAAATTGTTCTCCCAAATACGCCTTCAATGACTGATGTCTTATTTTGACTTGTTAGGCTAAGGGTCTCTTGTTCCACAGCCAGGGTTACCATGCATCTTCTATCATTGGCTTCATTCTCCTCAATCTTTTTCCAGATAGAGCCCAATCCTGTGCTATATAAATGTTCTCTTGGTCTTTATCTTCTAGAATTTAGTTGTAGCAACTGTCCAATGACTGTAACTTTCTACCATTTTACTTGTTGGCATTCTAGTTGAATTCACACCATAGATGGGATGGCATCTGCTCAGCTATCCAGCTGTAATAGAAATCTAACATTTCCTTCTCCCTCTTCCCTGAATGCTTAGTCCGCTTGGAATTTTAGGTTTCAGCAATCTTGTATCTGCTGGCAGGGCTGTCCTGGTTCAGCAAATCCTCAGTTTCTAGACTGAAGTGAAAGTAAATCCTGGTAATGATAGATACCAAGAGACAGACGTATGATCTGTGTGTGCTTCTTTTGTCTTTCTCAGAAGCAAAAGAATCATCTGCCTTTCTATTGGATTTAGGGATTGTATGGTGAGATTGTTGGAATGATTCAATTACAGCACAGTCACAAACTTGGAAAACTCATCTGCAACAAATTGTGGATCACTGTCTCAAACAATAGTGATTGTGTAAAGTTTCTTTAAAACAAGTCAGTGCTCTAAGCAAATCATATCTAAAGTCAACAGAACACACTCAAGCCGCTGACACCATGTAGCGCTATTTTGTCACCGACAGTTTGTTCTTCCTTTTAATAAAGTATTCCTTGTCTAATTCTGTGGGTTCGGTGAGTCATGTTATGGATTGACAGTGAGCTACTTATAAGCATGTAATGTTATTGTCCTCTTACTTGAAAACAAACTCTGACTGAACTACTTGACACTTACAGTTGTTGGCTCTATACTTCTTGTGGTTCAGTGAAGTAACAGAGCTTTTTGTGCTGTCTCAAAATGCCATCTGGGCTCAGTGGTAAAACTTTCACCTATGATACAGATTGCCATGGTCTGGAACTTGCAATGAGAAATAACATGAAATAATGATTCATAGTTGTATCACCCCCCCCCCCCATTACTAAGACTTCAATTTAGGAAAACACTTTTCTTTGAAAATCTCCAGAATCCTTTCACAAACACAAAAGGATCACTCCCTACACGACTCCCTTGTCCATTCGTCCCCCCCGCATACCTTCCCACTGATCTCCCTCCCAGTACTTATCCTTGTAAGCGGAACAAGTGCTACACCTGCCCTTACACTTCCTCCCTCATCACCATTCAGGGCCCCAGACAGTCCTTCCAGGTGAGGCGACACTTCACCTGTGAGTCGGTTGGTGTGATATACTGCATCTGGTGCTCCCCGATGCAGACTGGGAGACTGGGAGACCGTTTCGCTGAACACCTACGCTCTGTCCGCCAGAGAAAGCAAGATCTCCCAGTGGCCACACATTTTAATTCCACATCCCATTCCCATTCTGACATGTCTATCCACGGCCTCCTCTACTGTCAAGATGAAGCCACACTCAGGTTGGAGGAACAACACCTTATATTCCGTCTGGGTAGCCTCCAACCTGATGGCATGAACACTGACTTCTCTAACTTCCCCGATAATGCCCCTCCTCCCCTTCACACCCCATCCCTTATTTATTTATTTATTAATTATTCTTTCCTTTTTTTTCTCTCTCTGTCCCTCTCAATATATCTTCCTCTTGTGTTCCCCTCCCTTTTTCTCTCTCCCTAGGCCTCCCGTCCCATGATCCTCTCCCTTCTCCAGCCTTGTATTCCTTTTGCCAATCAACTTCCCAACTCTTGGCTTCATCTCTCCCCCTCCTGTCTTCTCCTATCATTTCAGATCTCCCCCTCCCCCTCCGACTTTCAAGTCTCTTACTATCTCTTCTTTCAGTTAGTCCTGACGAAGGGTCTCAGCCCGAAACATTGACTGTACCTCTTCCTATAGATGCTGCCTGGTCTGCTGCGTCCACCAGCATTTTGTGTGTGTTGCTTGAATCCTTTCACAAATCGTTTTCTGACCGCTTCTCCCTTTGCAACAATGTACAATGTGTGGAAATTTGCTGCTCCAGATTGCAAGGTCTGAACATCTTTTAAAGCAAAGCTTGAAAACTTTGGGTTGTAATCTGTGGATGCCAGCAGAGTAAGCAAGCTCCATTGGCTTTAACTAAATTCGCAACCAAATGAGGATGACATCTATAGCAGTGGCGTGAAAGTTGAGCATCAGAAGTGGATCTGGCAGTCCAACAGCATGATAGATGTGTTCTGGAAGCAAAAGTGGAGGGATCAGCAATGAACATGGGAAGGGTTGGTCTGAGAGTGGTGATGCACAACATCCAACACACGGGATAGACCAGTTGGGGTGGCAAGGTCAGTAGTAGGTCCAACATTAGGTCAGTAGTGTGCCCAAGGCAACATGCTCCAGCTGACAGGAAACTTATTGGTGCTTACTGTATGTAAATCACCCTGCACCCACAATTTGGTTGAGTCAAGAAATTCTGTAAATTGGCAAACATACTACATTCAATAGCAATTGGGACGGTCAATGCTTATCATTAAACTAAAGAAAACCAACAGCAATTTCTGGATTTTACAAATGCATGGATAAGCAAGAAAATCCAAAAAGTTGTGAGAGTTGCCCATTCTTCTACTATTTCCAAACCTCCAGCACCATCATCTATAGAAACTGATAAACAGTCAACAAAGGGTCTAGAGCAGGGGTTCCCCATGTTTTTTATGCCAAGGACTCCCACCATTAACCGAGGGGTCTGTAGACCCCAAGTTGGGAGCTTCTGGTCCAAGTGTTGCCATATTGTCTTTTAATTATATAACAATGGCATTTTGATCACATCATGCTGTTTTGTAGAAATCCCATTACAGATCAAGATATTCAACTGAAACCTTCTCTCACGTATGCCCGTCAAACCCCCCCCCTTTAGTTATTTTGCCACTTATCTACGTTGAGAGGTAATTTAGTATGGGCAATTAACATGCCAGCAAATATTTGGATGTGGACAAAACCGGAACACCCATAGTTACTGGGAAAACATGCAAGCTCTACACAGTGTGGACAGGAAGTCAGAATCAACCTGGGCTTGTGGCTCTGTGAGATGGTAGCACTTATTGGCATGCCACTACAGTTATAAAAACCTGATGTTTGTTCCCTGCAATGCAACTGAATTTTAATGACATTCTAAGCCTTAATTATTATTAAGCGACTTCTCAGGTTCTTAAAAAAAATAATCTTACAGGTACTATTTGTCATTTCCTGAGATGGTAATTTCAAAAATTCTATGCTTTTCAAAAAAACACTCCAAATTTTTTAATGTTTGTATTTCAGCTTCTGCCTTTGATATTTGTATTCATATTTGGAACAATTCATATTTGGATTCAAAATTACATGAAAGTAAACACAGTTTTAAAAATAATAACATGGTTCCATGGTTTGACATTTAAGAATCTGTTCATCATTAGGCTGTACATATGATTGCTTCCAATTACCCCTGCATTTTCATGTAGATAGAACTGTTAAATGGTATTGGGCTCACTTTTTACCAGTGGGAGAGGTTGATTTGTCAGCTCATATTTTTTCAGAACTGCAGTACAGAAATAAATCCTAAATATTAGGATAGGTTGTTCAAATGTAGAACTGTATCTGAATTGTAAAATTCAGATAGTTGGACTGTACAATTTGGTAGCTGCTACTGGTTGGATCGGAGGGTGGTTATTGATTGTAACAGAAATAGGATGGAGGGGAAGTTGTTATACGATTAAAGAAAAAAAGATAAAACATTGAAGTGTAACATGAGAATTTGTGTATGTTGAGTATGAGTAATAATTTGGTGTGTATGACGAGGAAAGAAAGAAAATAGAGCCAGAAGGGGTGGATGGAATATCTCAGAAACTGCCGACTCCCTGGGATTTTCATGCACAACAGTCTCTAGAGCTTACAGAGCACGTTGTGAAAAACAGAAAACACCCAGTGAGCAGCATTTTCATCCAGGTTGTAACGCCATTCTATTTCAAAGTTCAAAGTTCAAAGTAAATTAATTATCAAAGTACGTACGTGTCAACGTATATCTTTGAGTCATTTCCAACTTTTAAACTGTCTGGGTTTTGAGTAAATTTATGTATTTATTATAATTATTTTGTATTTGCACAGTTTGTCTTTTGTATATTGGTTGTCTGTCTTGGTTTGTGTGTAGTTTTCACTGATTCTATTGTGTTTCTTTGTACCTACTGTGAATGCCTGCGAGAAAATAATATCTATAGTATATATTATATAGTCCTGTTGTCTAATAGTCTATAGTATATAATATAGAAAATAATGTAGGTGGAGTATAATGTGGGGAATTGTAACAATATCCACAGTTAGGAAAAACAGAAAACTTGAAGATTGATTATATGAAGAGAAGACTGCAGAATGCGGCTTCACAGAGGTACCCTCATATGTAAAACACAAATAAGTTAGCATGCAGGTATGTCAAGTAATTGGTGAGGAAAATGGAATGGCACCTTTTATTGCAAAAGCAATGGAGAGTAAAAATAGAAAAACCTGCTTCAAATCTAAAGGGTTTCCTGAATTATGGAAGAAATTTTTGGCTAGGTTGTGTTTCCTGTTTATGGGGGAGTCTACAACCAGAAGGCATAGTTTCAGAATATGGGGTCACCAATTTAAAGGGAGGGGATGATAAATATCTTCATGAAGCAAGACTGAGAATCTTTGGAACGTTCTACCTTAGAGAAGTATGAATACTGAATGTATTTGAGACAACTGTGGTCAGATTTCTTGTCTATGGGGGCAAGTCAAAAATTATGGGAAAAGAATTAGGGAAATGCAGTTGGGAACAAGACAGATTGATCAACTGATGCAGGATGTGAATTCTTGTTCATCTTTTTTGATTATGTTACCTTTCCAGCATTTCCTGCTTTTATTTTGGATTTCTAGCATCTACAGGTCTTTTTAAAATTTTAATCAGCCTGATCTTATTGAATGGCAGAGGAGGCTTAAGATACCATATGGTTTATTTCTCCCCTATTTCATATAACTGTTTTATAAGCTGATTATGACTGTGAGGAGCCCAGCCAGAATGGTATTTGACAAGATAATTCAGACAAAGACGAATGTACAGTAAATGTAAAGCTTTTAGCAGCTTTAGCCAACAGTTGAGGAAGTAGATACATTTAGAAGGTATGATTATTTGTTTCAGTCTTCCAGCACTTTTATGTTATTGCTGGGTAACATAAACAAGGGCTTGGGGAAGTGGCTGCCTCACCAGTATGCAATACAATACCGTAGGTGAAGATCTGAGTATCAATAGGAATGAGATTTTTATTTATCACCACAATGCCTTCACATTCCTACCTCATTTATAGCGAGCTGCAGCTCCACTGACAGATATCCTGTTTTTTCTGCTTGTGTATTCTTTCCATTGATCTTCATGTAGCCAAAGTTTCCAACATATTTTGTGATCCCCTCTCATGTCTCCACCTTCCAATTAGGACAGGCCCATGTTCCTCCTCCACCTCCAGACATCCAAAGTTCCTGGCTCCTGACAGCCTCCAGCCCTAATTTGATTCTAATCTTCTCCTCCAACACTTTATTCCCAGCAATCCCTTCCTTCCTATTTCTACCTTCCATCTGCATGCTCCCTCTTTCCCCGGGGCAGTCACTCCATCCACTAATTATCTGCATCCCCTCATTACCCCCTTCCCTCCCACTCCCCATCACACTACCCCATAACTCCATTCACAAATTACCTACTTAGGTTCCTCATCTCCTCAGCTAGCCCATTATGCAATCAACCACAGCCCTACCTTTAGTTCCTTCCTCCCCAACACCAACCATCCTAATTCCATTCAGTAATTTACCTCATAGGCTCCTCATTCCCTCAAGTAGCCCTTTCTGCAATCACCCCCCAAATAATCTTCCGTTGCTTTCTCTCCCCCAACACCAACCACCCTAACTGACAATCCAAATCCATCTCTGGTCCCCGTTCCATGCTCTGACACCCCTTGGCTTCCAGTCCCTCGCGCCGTTTCCAGCGGCTGTGCTCGAGCCGCTGCAGCCGCCATTGGTTGGTGTTCATTCCTGGGCCATCTGCCCAGAATCCGTGTTGTTCGGAGACCATTTTTATTTCCCTCAGTTCAGTTGTCTTCTCAGTCAAGAACCCACTAATAAGTTCCGGAAACCCCTCTATCAATCAGCCCAGTCTTCAGTTTGTTTCGGTGGCACATGAGGTTTCAAAGGACCAACCCCAACCCTAATCAATAATTATTCTGACGGTGTTATCGTGATGCAGGTCGACTAAAGGCCCTTGTTATACTCTGCTCTTCTCAGCCCAGTGTGGTGAGGATAACACTAATCTGCCCCTGATTCAGTAGGTATGTCATGTTTATATAAGTTGTACGCATGTTGCATTTTCGAAACTTTGCATGCTAATATCAAAGGATAAGGCAAAATGGACAAGTGGTCAAGACAAAAATACATGTTTGTGCAGTAAATCAGAGACACAAGAGATTCTGCAGATGCTGGAAATCCTGAACAACACGCATAAAAGCACCTTCTCCCTCACCGGGCCTCACCTATCACCTGTCTGCTTGAACATCTTCCTCTCCCCTACCTTCTTATTTTGGCTCTTGCCCCTTTCCTCTCCTTCCTTTCCAGTCCTGGTGAAGGGTCTTGGCCAGAAAGGTTGACTGTTCATTTCTTTCCATAAAGGCTCTCAGACCTGCTGAGTTCCTCCAGCATTTTTTTTTGAGTGTCCCTTAGATAGGACCCTGGATGTAGTCAGACATCCCAAGGCTATTCACAGGAGCATACACAAACAAAATGTAGTGCTGACATGGCAGATGCTCAGAAATCTTGAGCAACTGAGTAAATTTTATCTTAAAAGAGGAGAGTAAAGAAATGTATCTAGAAAGGTTACTGGAAGGTTCTGATCTCATATCACAGCTTTTAACTTCTCCATACTTCAATCTGAGGTTCCCAGTTGCTTTAAGACCATAAGACCGTAAGATATAAGAGCAGAAGTAGGCCATTCGGCCCATTGAGTCTGCTCCGCCATTCAATCATGGCTGATCCAATTCTTCCAGTCATTCCCACTCCCCTGCTTTCACCCCATACGCTTTGATGCCCTGGCTAATCAAGAACCTATCTATCTCTGCCTTATATACACCCAATGACTTGGCCTCCACAGCAGCTCGTGGCAACAAATTCCACAGATTTACCACGCTCTGACTAAAATAATTTCTCCACATCTCTGTTCTAAATGGACGTCCTTCAATCCTGAAGTCAAGCCCTCTTGTTCTAGGCTCCCCTACCATGGGAAATACCTTTGCCATATCTAATCTCTTTAGGCCTTTTAACATTCAGAATGTTTCTATGAGGTCCCCCCCTCATTTAAAAATTTATATTTAAAAAAATTGAATAGGTTTATGGACAGGAAAGGAATGGAGGTTTACGGGCTGAGTGCAGGTAGATGGGACTAGGTGAGAGTAAGCATTCGGCACGGACTAGAAGGGCTGAGATGGCCTGTTTCCGTGCTGTAATTGTTACATGGTTATATATTTATATGGTTATATGGTCATTCTCCTGAACTCCAGGGAATACCATTTTTCTGGCATGCAGAACAAAATTTGTCACTTGGTACATGTGATGGTAATAAACTATTTAGCCAATTAAACGAGTGACCATCAGTACTGGAACAACTAAAATATGAGATTCTCATTAGGCCAGAATTCTAGAAGTGTATTTTCCTCAGTCAGCTGGAGGAGATCAAGGAAGGTCCAAGGTCATGGGAAAATTTGAAAGCAATAATGGTAACTGACACGGGTAAAATAAATAACCACAAGAAGTTCTGCAGATGTTGTTGACCCAGAGTAACACCTACAAAATGCTGGAGGAACTCAGCAGGTCAGGCAGCATCTATGGAAAAGAGTAAGCAGTCGACGTTTCGGGCTGAGACCCTTCAGCAGGACTGGGTCAGCCTGCTATATTTGAAAAGTTCATGTGTATAGAGGCTGTTGATGAAATTGTTCCTTAAATTTAATCTGATGATACCATGTCTTAAGGCCTAATTTTAGGAAACATTTGGAACCATTGGCTTTCTGGATAAATTTATCCATTATTGATGTTGCATCTTGCCCATATCTCATCGCTCCATTGCTGTGAATTTGGTTTTGGTGTGTTTTGACTCATTAACAGCCCATATAGATGAACCTCACGGAACTGTTTCATTTCTACCTCCTTAATGATGTCAAGAGAGAATAGCCATTCGAATTATTTCTCTTTATCTACAACTGTGAAAAAGGAGCTTGCAATGTGCTATATTACTGACTATGCTAACTTCAATATGTATTTGCACACAGCATTTCTGGTAAATATGTCATAGAATGTCATAGTTATGCAGTATATGGTTATATAGCAAATAACTGTGTGCAAATTACTGATCTCAGTAATATCACAGTCCTCTGAGATGTATAAAATTACTTTGGAAGTATTGTGCTACACTTTATGATAATGTAAAATTAGAATCAGAATCGGGTTTAATATCACTGGCATATGAATATTGTGAGAGTTGTTTGCAGCAGCAATACATAATAATAAAAATGACATTATAATAAAAATATATATAAACATTAAATTAAATAAGTAGTGCAAATGAAGAGCGAAAAAAGAACAACAATAATTAAGTAATGTACGTGCGTTCATTGTCCATTCAGAAATTTGATGGTGGAACGAACAGCTCCTGTACATTCTCTTCAATGGTAGCAATGAGAAGAGGGCTTGTCCTGGGATGTGGGGTCCTTAATGATAGATGCAGACATTTTAAGTTATTGCCATCTGAAGATGTCCTCGGTGCTAGGGAGGCTACTTGCTATGATGGGGCTGGCTGAGTGTGCAGCTTTCTGCATCCTTTTTCTGATCCGTGGTCCCTCCGTACCAGACAGTGATGCAGCCAGTTAGGATGCTTTCCACGGTACAGCTTCTGAAATTTGTGAGAGTCTTTGGTGAATACCTAGTCTCCTCAAACTCATAATGAAATATACCCGCTGTTGTGTCTTCCTTATAATAGTATTAATACAAGTGGTATAGATCTTCAGAGATGTTAACTTGAAACTGCTCACCCCTTGACAAAGACTGGTGTGTGTTCCCTTGACTTCCCCTTCTTGAAGTCCACAATCAATTCCTTGGTGTTACTGATGCTGAGTGCAAGGTTGTTATTATGACACCACTCAACCAGCTGATCTATCTCACTCCTGTACGCCTTCCTCATCACCATCTGAAATTCTGCCAACAATAGTTGTGTCATAGGCAAATTTATAGACGGTGTTTGAACTGTGCCTTGTTACACAATCGTAGGTGTAGAGAGAAAAGAGCAGTAGGCTAAGACACATCTTTGAGTTGCACTAGTGTTGATTGTCAGAGAGGAGGAGATGTTATTTCTGATCTACATGGATTGTAGTCTCCTGATGAGGAGGTCAAGGATCCATTTGCAGATGGAGGTACAGAGGCCCAGGATTTGAAGCTTGTTGATTAGTACTGAGGGCATGACAGTGTTAAATACTGAGCTGTAATCAATAAACAGAAGCCTGACGTAGGTCTTGCTATTGCCCAGATGATACAAGGCCAAGTGGAGAGCCAGTGAGATCGCATCTGCTGTAGACCTGTTGTAGAAACAAGGCAAATTGCAGTGGATATGGCAAGTGCAGTTTTTCCTCCTATGTAGCCGTTAATTGTAGGTAATAATGGTTCATAAAATATTTAACTTCTTCACTGTTGTAGTATAACAGGGGTGCATTACTTTTTGGATGCCATCCTTGATTACAAATCATGTCACTTATCCTGTCATTCCTAGTGTGATAGGACAGAGAATGGTTTAGGATACATGTGGAATGGCAAGACGATAAGCGTTGAGCTCCCCATCTTAACAGTATATGAACGCTTCTTCAGTGTTCAAAATGCACTGGGAGTTGCTGTTTATTTAAATGCATATTTTTGATTTGCATTGACCAGGATTAATCACATTAAGTATGAGCATTTGCTACCTTCTCAGCACTTGCTGGGCGAAAGGATGCTTGCAAATTTTGGGACGGTGGAGAGCATTCTGACTGGTTGTATTGCAGTCTGATATGAAACCTCCAATGCACAGGATCATGAGAGGCTGCAGTGTGTTGTAGACTCTACCAGCTCCATCCCGGGTGCAGCCCTCCCTGCTTTCGAGGACACCTTCAAGCGACAGTGCTTCAAGTAGATGGCATCCATTACCAAGGACCCTCACCACCTGGGACTCGCCCTTTTCTTGCTACTGTTGTCACGAGAGTGGTACAGGAGCCTGAAGGCCCACACTCAGTGATTCAACTTCAGCGTCTTATGCTCTGACTTAAGTCCATGATCAGTGCCTCATTATTTCATTTGATTTACTACTGTATTTATTTTGTAATTTTGTGGTAAACCATATATATATGTTGTAACTGGGTTACCTATCTGGACACGCCCCTCTGCTGACTGCCCCTGTGGCTCCTCCCACAGACCCCTGAATAAAGGCGATTGTGCCACTGCTCCTCCCTCAGTCCAGGGGCAGATACTCAGCATGGACAAGAAACCATTTTACTGCTAATAAAAGCCTTTCAGTATTTACTCTACTTCCAGTCTTTTGGAGTAATTGATAGTGCATCAAATTTATAGTAATTTTATGTCTATGCTCAGTTCTGCAGTTGCAAAACACCACATTTCACGTTATATCAGACTGTTAATAAACACGATGGTGATAACTCACTCAATTTTGGCTTATCCTATATGTTAAATCAAAAACCAACAGGAAGAGTTCATATTCACACACAAGCTCACAGAATATTCAAACTGATAACCGACGGGTTTCAGAATTTTCTTCCTTGCATTGCCCTGGCACTTATGATTAATTATATAGCCTCAGTGCTGGAAATATTGTACACAATGGCAGCTTATTGTATTATTACATTACGTTCAATAATAAGCATGTTTGGGGCTATGCACAGTCTTAAAATTGATTCTTACGAAGGAACTTTCTGAATATAGTGGGGACAAAGAGTAGAGTCTCATTAATACATATGGAACTTGTTCTATTTCAGGGGGGAAATCGCCATATGTAATATGCACATGAGAATTGAGGAAAGGGCCAGGAATATGTCTTTGAAGGGTGCAGGAGATAAAAATGCTGCTGATTCTTCAGCTCTGCCTAGGTTGGCAGGAAATGAACCAGTGAACCCAACCCAGCCGGGTTATCATAGGAGAATAGTGTGATCAACTGTGTAAATGATTATAGATTCTTCAAGAAGGATGAGGAAGAGTTTACCACAGTCACAGTTATATAATCTTATTTGTGACTTCGGGATAAGACATTTCAGCACTGTGGTATCATACTTTGGGTAATGCTCTTTGGTATACACGTGAATTTAGCTTAAATGTTAGGGTACGGTTCATGAGTAGATTTATCAAGATGCAGCGACTTGGGACTAGGTCCTGACAAGGGATATTCATTATTTCGGTATACAGTTGGTCTCAGAAGTGTCAGTCAGACCAGAACTTTGGCCTTTGTCCTAAGTTGAGGAGGACTCAATTGTCACCTTTTAAAAGAAATGAGAAAGAAAAGATCAAGAAGGATATATGAAAAGAGCAAAAAAAAGTCTAAGTCAATTGGTCCTAGAGAGGACCGGCGTGGATCCAGTGGGCGAGATGAGCATATTCAATGCTGAACCACTTTATGATCCTTATGAAGCACTAACACCAACATGGACCATTTCTGCAGACCACTTCGTTTCTATTCCACAAACCTGAAGTAATTCTATGAATAGTTTAGTGTCATGTGGTCCATGAAAATGGAGTTTTCATTTTCTTAATTTATTTTTTAACTTATTAAATTATAATTAAGGTAAAATAGAAACCAAAAGATTATCACCAGCATGTGACGTGAAATTTGTGAACTTAGCAGCAGCAATTCAATGCAATATGTAATCTAGTGGAGAAAAAAATGAATAAAATAAAAAAAACTAATAATAAATAACAAGTAAATCAATTATGCATATTGAATAGATTAAAAAATGTGCAAAAACAGTATTTACTATATATCAAATAAAAGTGAGGTAATGTCCAAGGGTTCAATGTCCATTTAAGAATTGGATGACAGAGGGGAAGAAGTTGTTCCTGAATCGCTGAGTGTGTGCCTTCAGGCTTCTGTACCTCCTACCAGATAGCATCAGTGAGAAAAGGGCATGCCCTGGGTGGTGGAGGTCCTTAATAATGGATGCTGCCTTTCTGAGACACTGCTCCCTGAAGATGTCCTGGGTACTTTGTAGGCTAGTACCCAAGATGGTGCTGACTAGATTTACAACCTTCTGCAGCTTCTTTCGGTCCTGTACAGTAGCCCCTCCATACCAGACAGTGATGCAGCCTGTCAGAATGCTCTCCACGGTACAACTATAGAAGTTTTTGAGTGTATTTGTTGACATGCCAAATCTCTTCAAACTCCTAATAAAGTATAGCCGCTGTCTTGTCTTCTTTATAACTATGTTGGTATGTTGGGACCAGGTTAGATCCTCAGAGATCTTGACACCCAGGAACTTGAAGTTGCTCGCTCTCTCCACTTCTGATCCCTCTATGAGGATTGCTATGTGTTCCTTCATCTTACCCTTCCTGAAGTCCACAATCAGCCCTTTCGTCTTACTGACGTTGAGTGCCAGGTTGTTGCTGCGACACCACTCCACTAGTTGGCATATCTCACTCCTGTACACCCTTTCGTCACCACCTGAGATTCTACCAACAATGGTTATATCGTCAGCAAATTTATAGATGGTATTTGAGCTATGCCTAGCCACATGGCCATGGGTATAGAGAGAGTAGAGCAGTGGGCTAAGCACACACCCCTGAGGTGTGCCAGTGTTGATTCAACACATCCTAAATAAACCAATAGTGACATATTTTAATAGTACCAGTTTATCTATTTATTTATTTTTAACAAACTATTTAATTTGAGTCAAAGAAGTTCTCAAAATTGACTTTATTGAGAGATGAAACAGTATTGTGTTTGTACATTCCACCTGAACCTTTTATAATAAATATGGTTTTAAATAAAAGATTTTGTTTTGTCCAGAACTAAAGGTTTCCATCTTGGTATGGATCACAGGGAAGAAATTGAACTTAGAGGAAATAAATAGATTTTATGTTTTGTGTAAAGCTATTTACATAAATATTGCTCGTATGTATACACACACATGCATGTAGGCATGTATGCACACGCAGCCTGGCATGAGTAAAGGCATCTAGTTTCTGATTCTCTGAATTGTAAACTGAACAACTGTGGAACAGCTAATTCAGGGCACTGAACAATTTGGTGGCCTTAGCTGAGAAAGAATTTTAAAATAAAGTTATGGAAGTAAAATAAAAATAGATGAAAATATCCAGCTGGACTGCCAGTACAGTACTATTAAAATTAAATTTGTTTTTGTGCTCTGAAGTGAACCTTGAGAAACAGCACATAATCCGCCCTTGCTGTCCTTTTCAATACCAGGCAAACAACTGCCTATCATTTGTAATTTAGCAAACCTGGCATGGCGCCTCAGGAATGCACACAGTGAGAATGTCATTTATCAATGCCTTCATCTGTTCCTCTCTACAAGGCCTTTTATACTCAGGACAAACTTAACAAAGCATTGTATTCCTAAAATAGCTTACCTGCTTGTCAATAGATGCATACATACATCAATTATTCTTGCATGTAAGTTCATGAAAGCACACAGACCTAGACAGGGACGTATGTTGACTACCCATCTGTATAAAGTTATATGAATGCTTAAAGCACACAGAGGACGGATGTGTTGCAAAAAGCCTAAATGCCTGTTTCCATAAAGAATCAAGCCTGCACCTACTGGACAACATTGGGTCAATTTAAAACCACTGTAATTTGAGAATAACTCGAGATTTTTTCCATTGTTATTTAGAGATATGTTTTAGAGTGGTAAAAACAGAAGCCAAACTATAAGTAGGCCTAATGGCTTCTCCGTCATATGTCATCCATGTTATCCACAGGATGGCAGCGAACCATGTGGCTTTGTGATCTGAATGAGTCAAAAATATAAACAGTATTTGGAAAATGTTTGCAAGGTATAATCGAGAAAAGCAGAAATAGATAGACTGAAAATATGTTTATGGAAAATCAAGTATCGTATTTTTCAGAATGGACAACTATAATAGGAAGAAATATGCAATACAGTACAATTGGACTAATATAATGGGGCTGAGTAATCAGTTGCAAAGATACCAAGATTATCCTTGGTAATTAGTGAAAAGAATAGGCTCATTATATTCAGGATTATAAGAGGTAAAAATAGCTTCTATTATCCTGCATAATCAGTGATAAAGAACAAACTCAGTGGGAACGAACAAATTCAGATAAACTACGTGATCAGAAGTGAAGCAAACTCAGTTTATCCTGGAGGATCAGCGATAATGGCCAATGTTAAAGTTATACAAATCTGTCAGTGGAAATCTTAAAATCGTCCTTAGTAATTACCAGTTAGAAAATCTGATTTTGATTATCCTGCGTAATCAGTGGGAAAGAAATGCAACAAATAAATTACAATGATTCTGAGAAACCCATATGGTAAAGAGCAGGTTCAGATGATCCAGGATAATTAGTGGTAAAGAGTGGGTTTAATCAGGAGCAAAGATCAGGTTTCAGGTTATCCTGGGCATTGATGTTCGGATGAATCAGGGGGAAAGTCATTTAGGGTTATCCTGGATTATCAGTAGTAATGAACATGCTTAGATGATCGTGGTCTTTCAATGCTAATGAACAGTTTAAACAGGAAGAACTTTTAAACAGTTAAAACACACTGTAGCCACTAAATAATGAAAGGTAAAATCTAGTTCCAGTAGACCTGTGGTATACAGTAATAAAGATTCTGTTGACTGTGGATATTCATTGGTTCAGATTTTCCAGAGAAATCGGTGATAAAAGCTGATTATGATTATTTAGCATGATCATTAGTGGCAAAGCAATTCGGGCTATCCTGGTTATTAAAATTAAAGTGTAGATCCAGATGCAGATTACCTGATAACCAGTGGTAGACGACTAATTCAGAATATCCTGGATAATCAGGGGAAATGAATGGATACAATAAATCTTGGTAAGCAGCATTAAACAACAGGCTCACTTTATCCTGAGTAATCAGTGGCAATAGTTATTGTGGGCAATTATCAGAGCAATGCACATTCGGATTATCCTGGCTATTCAGCAGTGTGTAGATTCAGTTGGGCAGTGGTGTGATCTTTTTGATTATCCACGGTTAAACAGTGGTGAAGAATATCCAGGCTGTTTATGGTTATCTTTGGTAACAAGCAGATTCAGATTATTGAGGGTAATCAGTTTCAAAGAGCAGGTTCATATTATACCGTGCAATGAGCTGTAATTATGTTAAAATGTCCCTAATAAACAGGGTGAAGTTCAATTTCAGTGTATCCTTGTAAATTTGTAGATAAAGAGGTTTGATAGTAGTGGTACAGGTATATCAGGCCACGCTATTACAGAGAGCTGTGGTGTGTGTTTCTGTTGATGGTGGAGGCCGCAGAGCCTCGTGGATGACCAGTTTTGGTGTGCCAGCTCTGCTCTGAGTCTGTCCCATTTAGCACAATTTTAGCGGCACAGAATGCGGTGGACAATGTCATCAGCTCTGGGTTAGTTCAGGCAATTATTGGTGTAGCATGGTTCATTTTATCATGTATAATTTGCTGTTACGGAGTAGGCTGCAATTATGGGTAATTAGTGGTGAACATCAGATAAAGATCATTTGGGATAATTGGTAGGAAAGAACATGTTGAATTATTCCTTGTAGTTGAACAGACTCAGAATATCCTGGATAGGCAATGGTATTCAACAGGTTCTGCTTATCTTGAACAGTCAGTAATGAACATATTCAAATTGTTATATGCAATAAATGTTGAGAAATAAATTCATAACTTGTGCAACAGTGATAAAAGCCTATTCAGATTATTCTGAATATTCATGAGTGAAGAATAATTTAAGTGTATCCAAACATATTCACCATAAACATTGGTAATAAATTCAGATTGTTCAATGTATCTGGTAAAAAGACAGGATCAGATTACTCAGGGAAATCAGTGATTTAGAAGGTGGTGCTTACTCTGGGCATTCAGTTGTAAAGATAATCTTATCATAAAGTCGCAAAGTTGTAAAGTTTCAGATTACCTTGAGTAATCATATTACTCTTAGCAAGTCGTGGTTAAGTACAGGTTCGGTTTATCCTGGATAAACATTGTTAAAGAGCAGCAGACTTGAAGAGTAGGTTCAGACTATGCAGATCTAGACAATCCTGAATAGCTAGCATTAATCTAGGTAATTAACAGCAAAGAACATGTTTGATTGTCAGTAAGTTGCAGATTCTATTTATCATGGATAATGAAGAAATGAGCCACTTCTGAATTTCCTGGGTGATTTATGACAAAGAATCTGTTCTGATTACATTGGATAATCTGAAATGAAGTATGTATTTAGATTACGTGGTCACCCTTGGGAAAGAACAGGTTTAAATTACTTTGGGATCTGTAGCACAAACAGGAGAAAATCTGCAGATGCTGGAAATCCAAAGCAACACACACAAAATGCTGGTGTAACTTAACAAGCCAGGCAGCACCTATGGAAAAGAGTAAACAGTAGCTGTTTTGGACCGAGGTCCTTCATCAGGACTGGAAAGAAAGGTGGTGGGAGGGGAGGAAGAAGTACAAGGTGGTAGGTGATAGGTGAAACTGGGAGAGGGGGAGGGGGTGAAGTAAAGAGCTGGGAAGTTGATTGATGAAAGAGATAAGGGGCTGGAGAAGGGGGAATCTGATAGGAGAGGATAGAAGACTACGGAAAAACAGGAAGGAGGAGGAGCACCTTAGAGAGGTGATGGGTAGGTAAGGAGATAAGGTGAGAGAGGGAAACAGGAATGGGGAATGGTGAAGGAGAGGAGGTAGCAATTACCATAAGCTTGAGAAATCGATGTTCATGCCATTAAGCTGGAGGCTCCCCAGATGGAATATGAGGTGTTGCTCCCCCAACTTGAATGTGGCCTCATTGCAGCAGCAGAGGAAGCCATGGCCTGGCATGTTGGAATGGGACTGGGAAGTAGAATCGAAATGATGGCTACCGGGAAATCCTGCTTTGGCTGGTGAATGGAGATGCTTGGCGAAGCAGTCTCCCCATCTACACTGGGTCTCACCAAATACAAGAAGCACCAGACACAGTATATGACTCCAACAGACTCACAGGTGAAGTGTCACCTCACTTGGAAGGACAGTTTGGGGCCCTGAGAAGTAGAGAGGGAGGAGGTGTAGAGACACTTGTTCTGCTTGCAAGGATAAGTACCAGGAGGGAGATCAGTGGGGAGGGGTGAATGGACAAGGGAATTGTGTAGGGAGCAATCCCTGCGGAAAGCAGAAAGCGGGGTGGAGAGAAAGATGTGTTTGGTGGAGGGATTCTGTTGGAGATGGTGGAAGTTATGGAGAACTATGTGCTGGATGCGGAGTTTGGTGGGGTGGTAGGTGAGGACGAGACAAACCTTATTCCTGATGTGGGACTGGGAGGATGGGGTGAGGGGAGATGTGTGTGAGATGGAAGAGATGCGGGTGAGGGCAGTGTTGATGGTGGAGGAAAGGAAATCTCTTTCTTTTAAGAAGGAGAGCACCATAGTAGTTGTGGAATGAAAAGACTCATCCTGAGAGCAGATGTGGTGGAGACAGAGGACCTGAAAGAGGGGTTTGGCATTTTTACAAGTGACAAGGTAAGAGAGGTATAGTCAAGGTAGCTGTGAGAATCAGTGGGTTTATAAAAGATATCAGTAGACAGTCTACAGAGACAGAGACAGAGAAATTGAGAAAGGGGAGAGAGGTGTCAGAAATGGACCAAGTAAATTTGAGGGCAGGGTGGAAGTTGGAAGCAAAGCCGATGAAGTCGACAAGTTTAGCATGGGTGCAGTATTTAATGTAGCATAAGGCATTATCCTGGGTAATCAGTTATAAAGAACATAGTCAGTTTATGCTGGGTAACACCGGACAACAAAGATTTTGTTTCCTGAATACTTTTGGGTTGATCTTATGGATTTTGGGCTGCTGATCATGAAAATCACCATGAATTTTCCCTATCATGCACCATTTTTTGAAATTGCCTATATTTGTTATTTCAATTCATAATTCAAGTCTGAATAACTGATGCCAAGATTAAGGAAGGCATTTTTGTTGGTTCACAAATCAAGCACATCATCAAAGACAAGCAATTTGAAGAACTTCTAGTGGGAATGGAGAAAATTGCATGGAAGGCATTCAAGGATGTTGTTGAAAATTTTCTTGGCAACTACAGAGCACCAATCTATGTGCAGCTGGTTGATAACATGCTTCAAGCATTCAAAACCATGAAGTGCAACATGTCACTAACGATTCAATTTCTGTATGCCCATTTAGACTTCTTCCTTGCCAATCTTGGCACTGTCAGTGATGAGCATGGTGAAGGATTTCACCAGGACATTGTGGTCATGGAGAAATGGTATCAGGGCAACTGGAATTCGTCAATGCTGGCTGATTATTGTTAACATTTAAGCTAAAAGCATCAGATACTTAAAGGATTGACGGTGGATATGCAATGGCAAGCATTTATAGGTTGCATGGATGAACTACAACAATTGTTCATCCCAGTTTGGCAAAAGAATAAATCAAGGAAGGTAGTGCACCCGTGGCTGACAAGAGAAATTAGGGATAGTATCAATTCCAAAGAAGTAGCATACAAATTAGCCAGAGAAAGTGGCTCACCTGAGGACTGGGAGAAATTCAGAGTTCAGCAGAGGAGGACAAAGGGCTTAATTAGGAAGGGGAAAAAAGATTATGAGAGAAAACTGGCAGAGAACATAAAAACGGACTGTAAAAGCTTTTATAGATATGTAAAAAGGAAAAGACTGGTAAAGACAAATGTAGGTCCTCTGCAGACAGAAACAGGTGAATTGATTATGGGGAGCAAGGACATGGCAGACCAATTGAATAATTACTTTGGTTCTGTCTTCACTAAGGAGGACATAAATAATCTTCCAGAAATAGTAAGGGACAGAGGGTCCAGTGAGATGGAGGAACTGAGCGAAATACATGTTAGTAGGGAAGTGGTGTTAGGTAAATTGAAGGGATTGAAGGCAGATAAATCCCCAGGGCCAGATGGTCTGCATCCTAGAGTGCTTAAGGAAGTAGCCCAAGAAATAGTGGATACATTAGTGATAATTTTTCAAAACTCGTTAGATTCTGGACTAGTTCCTGAGGATTGGAGGGTGGCTAATGTAACCCCAATTTTTGAAAAAGGAGGGAGAGAGAAACCGGGGAATTATAGACCGGTTAGCCTAACGTCGGTGGTGGGGAAACTGCTGGAGTCAGTTATCAAGGATGTGATAACAGCACATTTGGAAAGCAGAGAAATGATCGGACAAAGTCAGCATGGATTTGTGAAAGGAAAATCATGTCTGACGAATCTCATAGAATTTTTTGAGGATGTAACTAGTAGAGTGGATAGGGGAGAACCAGTGGATGTGGTATATTTGGATTTTCAAAAGGCTTTTGACAAGGTCCCACACAGGAGATTAGTGTGCAAACTTAAAGCACACGGTATTGGGGGTAAGGTATTGGTGTGGGTGGAGAATTGGTTAGCAGACAGGAAGCAAAAAGTGGGAATAAACGGGACCTTTTCAGAATGGCAGGCGGTGACTAGTGGGGCACCGCAAGGCTCAGTGCTGGGACCCCAGTTGTTTACAATATATATTAATGACTTGGATGAGGGAATTAAATGCAGCATCTCCAAGTTTGTGGATGACACGAAGCTGGACGGCAGTGTTAGCAGTGAGGAGGATGCTAAGAGGATGCAGGGTGACTTGGATAGGTTGGGTGAGTGGGCAAACTCATGGCAGATGCAATTTAATGTGGATAAATGTGAAGTTATCCACTTTGGTGGCAAAAATAGGAAAACAGATTATTATCTGAATGGTGGCTGATTAGGAAAAGGGGAGGTGCAACGAGACCTGGGTGTCATTATACACCAGTCATTGAAAGTGGGCATGCAGGTACAGCAGGCGGTGAAAAAGGCGAATGGTATGCTGGCATTTATAGCAAGAGGATTCGAGTACAGGAGCAGGGAGGTACTACTGCAGTTGTACAAGGCCTTGGTGAGACCACACCTGGAGTATTGTGTGCAGTTTTGGTCCCCTAATCTGAGGAAAGACATCTTTGCCATACAGGGAGTACAAAGAAGGTTCACCAGATTGATTCCTGGGATGGCAGGACTTTCATATGAAGAAAGACTGGATGAACTGGGCTTGTACTCGTTGGAATTTAGAAGATTGAGGGGGGATCTGATTGAAACGTATAAGATCCTAAAGGGATTGGACAGGCTAGATGCAGGAAGATTGTTCCCGATGTTGGGGAAGTCCAGAACGAGGGGTCACAGTTTGAGGATAGAGGGGAAGCCTTTTAGGACCGAGATTAGGAAAAACTTCTTCACACAGAGAGTGGTGAATCTGTGGAATTCTCTGCCACAGCAAACTGTTGAGGCCAGTTCATTGGCTATGTTTAAGAGGGAGTTAGATATGGCCCTTGTGGCTACGGGGATCAGGGGGTATGGAGGGAAGGCTGGGGCGGGGTTCTGAGTTGGATGATCAGCCATGATCATAATAAATGGCGGTGCAGGCTCGAAGGGCCGAATGGCCTACTCCTGCACCTATTTTCTATGTTTCTATGTTTCTATACTGAGTACAAATGAAAATCACTGACAAACATTTTTAGCTTAGTTGAACTATTGCAAAGCATAAGCACCATTATGCAATGAAATGTATTATATTCAGTAGAAGTTAATTTCTTGTTTCTCCAAATTCCTATGTGATACAAGTAGTCTGAAATTATAATTGTCTTCAGCTTCAAGTGGCCTTTCATAAACAAAAAAAAATTGAGGAAGCAATACTTTCGAAAAAGTTTGTTGTCCAATGTAATCAGCAGATTAGGTTTCTATTATCCTTAGTAATTGGTAGCAAAGAGCAGGTACCAATTATCTTCAATTTACTTCTGTACAGATATTTCAAATAAATATTTAAGTGCTGTTTTAGTTTATCAGAGCAAGTTCAGATAATCCCAGGTGATCTGTAGTAAAAATGCTATCCTGTGTAATTAGTAGAAAGGAATTTACAGTTTTGAGTATTGTTTGAAAATGTCAAGTTACAGTAGTTTTGTGTACTTTTTATCCACTTTCTGAAAGACACCAGTTATGCAACACTGAGCTCGTGTGCTGTAGCTCATTTGGAGGGGTTTGGTAACTAGAAGTCTTGTTCCATTCTCCTATAGTAAATCATAAATGTGAGCTTTATAGCCATGTTTCCAATTGCTTAAAATTACAGAGTTTGTACAACAAAAATAGTCTCTTCAGCTCAGCTGGCCTCTGCCACTATTTGTACTTCATAATAAGTCTCCTCCCACTTCACTTCATTGATCCAAGTTAACATTACCATCGGTTTCTTTCTCTCTCGTGCCTATCGAAGCTCCACTTAAGTATCTCTATACAGTTCGCTGTTACCATTTCTTGTCAAACTGAATTTAAAATAAATTTCTCCTCAATTTCCTTCTGTATTTATTTGTGACTGTCTTAATTCTATGACTCACAGTTTTGACTTTTTTCCCCCAGAGTTGTAAACCATGTCAACCGTTGTCAGAGCTATTCTGATCATCCCTTAGCCTTCTCTTTCCTAGAAACAGAGATACAGCCTGTTTACTTCTGTTACCATTCTTTTGGTGTAACTCCTTTGGTGTTCCAATAACTCCTTTATAATTTGGAGAGCCGGAAATCTGTATAATTCTAAAAATTGAAGTAACAGGAAAAGTGATCTGCAATTAGTTGTCTCTGATTTCAACTGATGAAATCTCTCATTTCCAATGGTGACATTTATCAGTCGGTCAAACCGAAAGCTTTACGGTCATCAGTTTCACTAATATTCAGCAAGGTAGTCTATCATTCCGTCTGTTTCCGTCCTGAATGTGACTTCAGACCCCTTAATGTGGCTCACTCCGCACTGTCTCTTCAGTTTACAGCAATAAGGGCTAGGTAATGACTGCTGGTAATGAAGTCCATCTCCCATAAACAAATAAATACCTAAATAAAAGCTTACTTTAAAATTTTCCCTTTTTCTTTCCATTGCTCAGCTATTGACGGAGATGTACCTGATGGTCAAGAAATGGCTGATCTGGAGCCAGAGGTGTATTTCCTGCTGTCACCCCGCACTACAAGGATGATAACGAAACTCACCTTCCTCCTGTTTCTGTGCACAGTCTCGTCCCGTATAACTGACAAATGACAATTCTTGATAACTTGAGTTAAAACAATAGTCTGCTTGATCATTAGGATGCCGTACCTAAAATTCTCAACCGATAAACTTATATACCACTCAAAAGGTTCATTAGACTGAAGTGATCTGTGCAGTGCTGCCATTCAGTGCCGTGGCCCCTTTCTCTGGGAAGAACTAAAGCCAAGAATTTTATCCCATTACCCCTCCCATTAAGATCAGTTAGCACTGCACAGACTGAGGTTCAGCTGCATCTTTATCAATCCCTAAAATTTCTGCCTCATAGTTTTCCACAGATCGAACATAAACTGCAATTGAAATTCTACTGTAACCTGCATGGAAAAGGAATCTGCCCTTGAATGGAATTAGAGGTTGTGATTGAGTTTACTCCTGAACATGTCCAGTGATATCACAGTTTGGGCATTGAGCATGCATTTTTTTTATCTGTCTATTTTGATTAACCATCTTGGAGCAATAAATCAATTGTTGAGAAATGGCTTCTCTCCACTATAAATTGCAGAATATTGTTTTCAAAAGTGATCAAGTAATCTGACACACAACGTTAAAATCCGAATTTTCCGACACAGAAAAGTCTATCTGAAATCCTTTGACCTCACACTTGCTCATAATACAAAAAGAATAGCTATACATATAGTCAGCCTTAAAAATGAAAGTTGTGGGAAAATATATTCTTGTTTTAAAGTTAGATTTTCCTCAAAGCCACCCCAGTTCAGTAAGTAAGTTGACTTGTCACAGGGGAGTCATGACTGGCAGTGATATTGGTTCCTCTGTCTTTCAGGAGCTAATGGCAGCCACATGCTCTAACGACCATGTTCCTGTATTTTTTTAGGATGACGTTTGAGCTGTCGTCAAAGTACAGCACAGAAATGGCGTTGAGCTGTGTGGGAGCGCAGCATGGCTTCGGAACGTTCTCCGGGTTTATTAAATGGACCTGGATATAAAATTAAGACATTTTTTTTTAGAAATCACTTCAAAGATACATATAATACAACCAATCACAATCATATATAAATATACATGAAACTCATTTGGAGGAAGTATGTTGCAAGATTAGTTGATAGCCTTCCACCCGGAAGATTACTCCCTAAATCACACAGGTTTTTTGCTCTCCTGAAGCAACTGGCTCACTGAGAAACAGTTATCTCTCAGCCTCTGAGCTCTAATAATTTTCCTGAGAAGGAATCTGAATACTGAGCACTGGAGGCCCATTTGTTTTCTGTATGTACTGCAACCAATTCCGTTTTATCTTGTATTTATGTGCACAAGCTTTGGATTAGACCTCAATGGATTTGAACAAATTCCTCCCAAGGTTAGTTTCCAACTATTGTACCAATTTATTAGCTTAGATCAGCTAAATCAGCATAAGCTTAACACAGTCATTTTCTTTTCAAACTTGATGCTGCACTGCAGTAACATGTTGCCGCACTAGCCTCATGACAAAAGTGAGGGGCTGTTTGACATCTGTACAAAATGAGCCTGCTTCCAGCTCAGTTGTCATAACCAATCCCAACCCTGCAGTTGTAGGACACAGCTGAGATGCCATTTCTTGTCTTCTCTATCAATGCACTCATATGTGGCTCAGAACACACTATCTCAGGAATTATGTCATGGTGTGACACAGGTCATACACAATTTATGCCCTGGCAGATTAATCCACTGATAATGCGTACAGTTGAGAATTAGCTCTGAGATTCCTCAAGCTTGACTTCCTCAATAATGTGATGATAGGTGCAGTCAAGAAGAGGTAGATATTGTGTTCTCATCCATCTACATAGTATTGCTGCAGTCCTCATACATTATTTTTAGCATGAACATCCTACCAGCTTTTCAACCACGGTACTACATTAGCCACACACACAGCAGCAGTGTTCAGATCCACCCCTCTCTCTCTTTCAGGACAAGGTGGAATGAAATTCTATGCAGCAACACCTACCAGGTGGGGAAGGTTGACTAGTCCAGCATATCACCAGGTGGCACAGTGATGCAGCTAGTACAGGTGCTGCTTCACAGTGCCAGAGACCTTTCAGTCTGTCTTTGTGGTGTTTGCATGTCCTCCTTGTGACTGTGTGGGTTTCCTCTGGGTGCTCCGGTGTCTTTTACACCTAAGGACACATGGGTTGGGTAGTGTTGGACCTGACTGTTTAATTCTTAGATTGGACTATTATTTTCTTTGCTGTTTAACAATTAATTATCTGCTTATATTTTATACAAGTTTAACATGCCTCTAGTGGTTATACAAAGTATAATTCTGGAAAACTTTGGAAGCTTCTTTGTTCTGCATTAAGTGATTAAGCGCTTTCTCATTTATTAGCTTGCAGTATTCGATTGAGTACTTTCCAGGTGGTTGTCTCTTATCTACAGTTTTGAATGGAGTATTTCTTATCTCTGTGGTATAACAATAGCTGTTCCATGTTCAGGGCCATCTTTTTCCTTTGACTCTCTCTTTGCTTTCTGTCAATTCTACTTTTCTTCTGCTTACTGTTCTATCAAGTCTGAATAAAACAATCATGAAGCAACAAGTTTTGTTTCTCTTTTCTGACTTCGAAAAGAACCTTGGACTAAAACACCAGAATCCACTAAGTAGTGTAGTCAGCAGGATAATTACGAAATTTAGAATTTGTTACAACCGAAGACAAAAGTGGAATTCTCGCCACCTGAGCAAAAGGTGTTCTGGCTTCGAATACCAGATGGAAATCAGGACTGAGGACTGCTGCATTGTTATTTAACAAGAAAAACAGCTGTGAAAATATTGGTTGCAATCTATTTGGTGGAAATATTGGTTGCAAGCTATTCAGTTGCAATCTCTATTTTGGTTGCATGGCAGTCAGTTTTGGTACCTAATGAAAATAGTGGTTGTACAATCTATTTGGTTGCTGGGTCAATGTATTTCATATTTGGTTACAATCTAATAATATTTTGAGATCACGATCGAAGTGATAAAAGCACGTATGAATTAAGATCAAATCAAAACAATGGCAAAAGTTGTGAAACCTCCCAAGAGGTCTCATCTGACTAAAACATCTCAGCATGAAAAAAGTTGATTAAAAAAGGTCTGGATGAAAAATACCAACAATGATAATTTTTTAAAGAGCCAGAAAATACCTTCTACTGATCTAGAGATAAGATCGAATGTATGAGCGATTGAAAGAGTTAACAAGACGGGTAAAGTCTTTTACTAATTGGAAGAAATGTGAAACTTGTGATAAACTACAAAAACAACATGATAGAGACAGTAAAAATCTAAAGAGCGAATGAGTGAAAGATCAACATGGCAATTCAATCACAATGCATTATTTAGAGTTCAGCAGCAAACTAAAGCAAAATGGGAAAGTGTAGCCACAACTTCAAGTGGGTGATCCTGCTAGTGACACTTCCAGAGAGGCTGCTACTGATGCTACTGCTGCTGCATTGCCTGGGAAACACGGGCTTCTGAAACTCCACCCGAGGAATTCCAGTCCCCATCAAACACACTCTCTCTCTCTCTACAGGGCCAGCATCCATTTTCTGGAGAGTTACGGTCTACATCGGTTAGACTCCCAATGCAGCAACACCATCTCAACTCCGAGGAATTACAAGATGGACATGACATGGTCTCTACCACAGCCCCTAGTGACTCCAGTGAGGATGACAATGATGAAGCAGTAAGATTGACATCTATGTCACAGCTTGCTCCAATAAAGACCAAGGAAGTGAAGACACTCAGGACTGAAGATGAGACTATTTTAAAAATATGTATCGACAAGCTTTTGGCAGATCCATCAATTATTGCTCAACAATCTGCTGAAGGGCAGTAAGTGCTCAGATGACCCTGATACTCTAAATGAAGAACAACTGAAAGCAATTTAACTTTAAAGATGACATTATGTATTGCATTAAGAATCCCTGATACAAGTGGAGAATTCATCCAGCACGTCAACGAGATACACATGATAATAGTCTTCATTGAAGAACATGGAGACCTACAGTGTCCTGTTGGTTATTCCTCTGTTAAATTGGAGAATGTAGCATTAGGATGGGGCCCTTGTTTGTAAGAAGTGTGGGCAACCTATCTAGCAGTGACGGCTGTTTCTAGCATCAATGTTCTCACTCAGTATTCACTTCACTGACTATGATCGGCCTCCCAGGTAACACCTGCTTGGTGGTTCAAGTGGTCGACTGTTCTTGAGTCACCTAATATCATTGCTCAATGCACGAGTCCAGTGAGTCCAGCTGCACTGTTACTGCTGGACATGGAAGTCTATGATGACCATGACTGAAAGGGCAATGATATGCCATAAAGAGGTAAATCATTATAAAGAAACACCTTTATCAAACCCAGATCTGCTTCTGTACATTGATGGTTCCTCAATGATTGATAGAGCAATTCAAATGGCTGGACGGGCTGTTGATTCAGAAACTGAAATGCTGGCATCAGGAAACTGAACTCCTGGTACCTCCATGCAGTAGGTGGAACTAAAAGCTTTGATTGAAGCCTGTGAGTTGGCAGAAGGAAGACCAGCTAATATCTGCACTGATTCTCGATGTGCTTTTGGAGTTGCTCATAATTTTGAAAACTTACGGAGACAAAGAGGATTTCTTACGGCTGTAGGAGCTTCAGCTAAGAATGGCCAACTAGTATAAGAAATCATGAATGTCATAGAACTGTCATCAGAAGTTTCTGTATTAAAATGTAAAAGCTGCTCCAAAATGACTGTAATGATAAGCCATGGAAATGTATTTGCAAATGAAGTTGCAAAACTGGCAGCACGAGAAGGAGTAAAAGAAGTTCCGAGAGCATATGCAGTGAACCTGACAACTGAGGTTATGGAAATGAAGTTGAACTCTGTATCACAGACAAACATACAAGATATCCAAGCGATGCAAGCTCAGTGCTCTCCAGTGGAAAAGTGGATCTGGATGGAGAATGGTGGCACGTTAAACAATAATGGATTATGGAGCTACGGCACTAGTCATAGACTGGTAGCACCAGCTACGTTGCTTCCTTATCTGGTACACCAAATATACTCTCCAGGACACAATGGAGTGTAAAAGATGATTGACAGATTCTCTCAATGGTGGTGGGATCCAAAGTTCAGGGCACAAGCTTGACAAACTTTTGAAAGGTGCATGACATGCCAGAAAACAAATCCTGGAGCAGCAGAAAAGCTTCTTCAGTTAGGTGCTCCTGCCCCACCTGGTCCAATTTTACACTTACAGGTGGACTACATTTCTTTGCTGAAGTTTCAAGGATACTTAGAGGTGCTGGTAATAGTGGATAAGTTTTCAGGATGGGTGGAAACTATTCCAGCAAAGACAGTCACAGCAAAAAC
Source organism: Mobula hypostoma (assembly GCF_963921235.1). Taxonomy (NCBI): domain Eukaryota; kingdom Metazoa; phylum Chordata; class Chondrichthyes; order Myliobatiformes; family Myliobatidae; genus Mobula; species Mobula hypostoma. The sequence continues at coordinate 224,195,659 of NC_086098.1, forward strand.
TCTGACAAGGACTGTACTCCTAGATGGGGTTTGCCATGTCACATTGACTCTGACCAAAGAACACATTTCACTGGGAGTGTTTGTCAGGAATTATGTCAACTGATGAACATCGAATGGTCTTTTCATTGTTCACATCACTCAGAGTGATTAGAACAAGTCCAACGAATGAATAGAATCAACAAACAACGATTGAATAAACATCATAAGGAATGTATACTATGGCCTACGGCTCTTCCTTTGGTCTGGTGTAGTATCAAAGAAGAAAATTATACTAAATCCGTTCAAAGTGGTGACAGGGCATCCTACATTACTACCAACAGCCTTTGATCTCAGAGAGGTTGATATACACATACTGGCAGGCAGTTTAGTCAATTATTGAGTGAAATTAACCCAAGCAGTCCAGTCCGCTTCCCAGCAGGTTTCTGCCACTCAGGAAAACCCAACAGAAGAAGGACACACCCTGATTCCTGGTGTGTGGGTCCTGATTAAGAAACCACTGGGAGCTGGATGGGAAGGTCCTTATCAGGTGGTAAAAGTACGTGGATATACACAGTCACTGCAAGTGAGCTAACGTGATACTCGGTGAGGACAAGTGCTGTGGTTAATGTGCTAAGAACCTCTTGGCCATTGTGCCTACACTGCTGGGCTGCAGTGAGTAAATCACCAACCAGCCAGAAGACATTAAGCAAATCAACTAATTGACAACTAATGTTAGAAGTTCATTCTAACATTAGTTATTGTTATATTTTTTGCCAATTTTACCTATTTACTATGAATACTGTAATTCATACTAATATGCCTTATCATAATTTACATCATTTTTGCTTGTTTGAAGACGATCATTAACACAATAGTTCAAACTCACATAGGGGCACCTGCTAAATCTGCCCAAACATGACATAATCTTATGAATACTTAGAGGAATATATATCCTTTGATATTTCATAACCTAAGAAATCTTTTGATGATTTTATACACAACATAGATACCACAAGGTATTCTGCCTCAGAATTTTTGGGTACAATGATTCTAAACAGGTGATTTAGAATCAAAGTGGGGGGGTGTGTTGTTGAATCTAACTGTTTAATTCTTGGATTAGACTATTTAATTGTTATTTTCTTTGCAGTTTAACAATGAATTACCTGCTTGTGTTTTATGCAACTTTAATATGCCTCTAGTAGTTATACAAAGTATAATTCTAGAAAGCTCTGGAAGCTTCTTTGTTCTGCATTAAGTGAATAGGTGCTTTTTCATTCATTAACTTGGTACTGCAGTATTCAAATGGATACTTCCTAATTGGTTGTCTCTTATCTACAGATTTGAATGGAATTTTTCTTATCTTGCTGGTATAAAAACAGCTGTTCCATGTTAGGTGCCATCTTTATTACTTTGTCTCTCTTTTTTTTTGCTTACTGTCTATTCGACTTCCCTCTGTCCCATCAACTCTTAAAATGATCTTGAAGCAACAAGTTTTGTGCCTTTTCTTGACTTCTAAAAGAACCTTGGATTGAAACACCAGAACTCATCAGTAGTAAATAAATTGCCCCTGGAGTGTAGGCGTGCGGTGGAATTTGGTAGGGGAGGGTGTTGGTAGGAACGTAGGCTGAGTATAAATGTGTGATTTTTGGTCGATATGGACTTGGTGGGCCGAGGAGTCAGTTTCCATGCAGTTTCATCAGCTATTCAGTAACAAACTGGCCATCATAACCAACTTGTCCTTGCAGTCCAAGATGCTCACCTAAGCTAGTTCTGCCTTTGGCCCTTATCCTTCTAAAGTTTCCCTATCTATCCAAGTGTCTTAAACATTAAAGTACCTGCATCAACCACTTCCTCTGGCAGCTCATTCTATATACGGACCACCCTCTGGATGAAAAAGTTGCCCCTCAGGCTCCTATTAAATCTCTTTCCTGCTTACCTGAAACCTAAACGCTCCAGTTCTTGATTTCCCACTGATGAGGATAGAAGTCTGTACACATTCACTCTTTTGATGCCCTGCGTGATTTTGTACACTTCTGTAAGATCACCCCTCATTCTTCGAGGCTTCAATGAGTAAAGCTCTGGCCTGTTCATCTTTTCTCTATAACTCAGTCACTCAAGACCCAGCAACTTCCCTGCAGTCTTTTCTGTACCTCTTCCAGCTTCATGGCATCTTTCTTAGAGTGGTGGCATCCGTTAGTCTCGCGAGACCATGGATCTGCGCCTGGAAATTCCCTGTGCCGTCGCGGTGAGGCGACGCTGGAGGGTCCTCTCCAGGGCGCAGGCCTCGGCAAGGTTGTACGGAAGACCGGCAGTTTTCTTTCTTAGAGTAGGGTGACAGTAACTGACTGTAATTTTTGAAATGCAGTTTCACCGTGTCTTGTACAACCGCAACATAACAACATTCCAATTTCTATGGTCAACTTCCTGTCTGATGAAGGCCTGCATGCCAAGAAGTCTTTTCCACAACACTGTTTACTCGCTTCCTACAGCATTCTTAGATATACCTGCTCAGGCCCTGGAGACTTATCTACGTTTATATGTTTTAAGATGTCCTCAATTGTAATATGGGCTATCCCTAGAAATCCCCACCATTTGTCTCAAGTTCATCTTAGTAAAACCAAAGGACACATATTCATTGAGGCTCTCACTCAGCTCCTGAGGCATTACACATTGATATACACTTTGAAGGGCCCTAGTCTCTCCCTACTCATTTTTTCCCTTAAATACATAAAATTCCTTTGGATTGTCCGTTATATTTTCTTTCACTGCTATCTTATGTCTCTTTACCTTTCCGATTTTCTTTTTTCCTGCATCTCTTATATTCCTGCAGAATTTCTTTGATCCCAGCTGCCTGTACCCGACCCATGCCTCCTTTTCTCCTGCCCAGTCTCAATATCTCTTACCATCCAGAGTTCTTTACTCCTGCTAGCCTTGACCTTCACCCTCGCATAATAGGCAGACATTGAACTCTCATTATCTCACTTTTAAAAACCTCCCACGCGCTGGACATCTCAGTGCGCGTAAACAGCCTAGTCCAATCAACTTTTGCAGGTTCTTCTTCAATACTGTGAGAAAGTTGCTCAGCTGTGCCAACCCTATTATTCTTGCATATTTCTGTAATCTCCCTTCATATTTGTGTTTCTTTTAATATCCATTGGCCATTAGGGGCCTATAGAGAAGACCGACAGGGTCATCATCCCCTTCTTAAGGACATAAGATCATGGTTCCCGGGTTCGAATCCAGTCGGGACCGCTCCCAAGTACGCTTCCATTCATGCTGGGTTGAGTGTGGAGATCACAACTCGACCTCATAAAACAAAGGGAAAAATACTGCGAAAATGTCTGTGAGGAGTGGCACTCCACACAGTCTCTCTCTCACTCTCGCTCTGCACCTGGTAAAGGCTTGAAAAAGACATCATCGCCACACGCACGGACGCACGCACATGCCAAAATAAAGAACACAAGAACATAAGTAATAGGAGCAGTAGGCCATCCGGCCCATCTAGCCTGCCCTACCATTCAATAAGATCATGGCTGATCTGTCTGTAAACTCAGCTCCATCTACCTGCCTTTTCCCCATAACCCTTAATTCCCTTACTATGTAAAAATCTATCTAACTGTATCTTAAAAATATTTAGTGAGGAAGCCTCAACTACTTCCCTGGGCAGAGAATTCCACAGATTCACCACTCTCTGGGAAAAACAGTTTCTCCTCATCTCTGTCCTAAGTCTTCTCCCCTGAATCTTGAGTCAATGTCCCCTAGTTCTAGTCTCACTTACCAATGGAAACAACTTTCCTACTTCTATCTTATCTATCCCTTTCAAAATTTTGTATGTTTCTATAAGATCCCCTCATTCTTCTGAACTCCAGAGATTATAGTCCCAGGTGACTCAATCTCTCCTTCATCCCCTTCATCCCTGGAATCAACCTAGTGAACCTCCTCTGCACTGCCTCCAAAGCCAGTATATCCTTCCTCAAGTACAGAGACCAGAACTGCACACAGTACTCCAGGTGTGGCCTCACCAGTACCCTGTATAGTTGCAGCATGACCTCCCTGCTCTTGAATTCAATCCCTCTAGCAATGAAGGCCAACATTCTGTTTGCCTTCTTAATAACCTGTTGTACCTGCAAGCCAACTTTTTGCGATTCATGAACAAGCACTCCCAAGTCCCTCTGCACAACATCATGCTGCAATCTTTTACCAGATAAATAATAATCTGCTCTTCTAGTATTCCTTCCAAAGTGGATGATCTCGCATTTACCAACGTTGTATTCCATCTGCCAGTCCTTGGCCCACTCACTTAACCTATCTATATCCCTCTGCAGACTCTCCACATCCTCTGTACAATTTGCTTTTCCACTCAGTTTAGTGTCATCAGCAAATTTTGCTACGCTACACTCGGTCCCCTCTTCCAAATCATCAATGTAAATGGTAAACAGCTGTGAGCCCAGCACCGACCCCTGCGGCACCCCACTCACCACAGATTGCCAACTGGAGAAACACCCATTTATACCAACTCTCTGCCTTCTTTCGATTAACAAATTCACTATCCATGCCAATATACTTCCGCCGACTTCATGCATCCATATCTTATTTATAAGTCTCTTGTGCGGCACCTTATCGAACGCCTTCTGGAAATCCAAGTATATGACATCCATCTGTTCCCCTCTATCCACTGCACTCATTATGTCTTCAAAGAACTCCAGTATCTTATTTCTCAGCTCCACCCACAAAACCTCACTGGACAATCCATCAGAAAAACTCAGGAAGCAACTATGGAAAGAGAAACAATTTCTGTTTTAGGCCCAAGACCCTTAGTCAGAAATAGGAAAGAGAAAAACAAGTTCGTTTACGCAGCAGAGAAAATTTGAGAGAAGTGAACAAAGGGAATTTCACGGATAGGATAAAACTGGATGACTTACTGTGGCAGTTAAGGTCAGATTGGTAGTCTGTTGCTGGTGTAATATGGTCTGTGTCATGTATTGTCTCTCCTTCCCAGTACTGATAAAGAATTCTAAACCTTGGGAAATTAATTTCTCTTTCCACAGTTGTTGCCTGACCTACTGATCTTTATCCTAGCATTTTTCTGTTTTTATTTCAGATCTCCAGCACCCACAGTTTAATTTTGTTTTCTAATACCTGAAATGGATTGGTTGTCAAATGAGGAAAGGTTGGGCAGATCTGCTGGACTCTGTTAAGGTGACTACAGTGAGCATGCTTCCTCTCCTGGGAGAAATAGAACCCTTAGGTCACTGTTTCAAAATAAGGTGTCACCCATTTAAGATCGAGATGATGTGTGATTATTTTTCTCTTAGAGAAGCATGTGACTTTTGAACTCTTCTTAAATGATGATGAAACAGAGTCTTTCAATGTTTTTAAGTCAAGTTAATTATTAGCAAAGAAGTAAAAGACTATTTCTGGCAGATTGGAGTGCAGAACTGAAGTTATAAGCAGAACAACAATGATCTTACTACATAGATGAGCAGGGTTAAGGGGCTGAATGAAATATGCCTGCTTCTTATTCGTATGTATAAATCCTGATGGACAGCATAATTGAGTGTTTAGAGAGGAAAATTAATCAATGTAGGATGGATTAGTTAAAGGGAGGTCATGTCGGACTAGATTAAACTTTCTGAGCAGGTAATAGTGGATTGATTGTGCTATTACACTTAATGTTGCCCTCTTGGATTTCAGCAAGACTTTTGGCAAAATGATTAGCAAAATAAAATGAAAAAAATGGGATGCAGTGTAAGATGGCAAGCTGAATTAAAATTTTTTCAGTAGGAGAATGCAAAAGGTAAATGGGAGTTTTAGTGACTGGAAAATTGTACACAGTTTGCTTCTGCAGGATATGGTTACAAAAGTTAGTCAATGATGCCAAAACTGGCAGTATGATATATTGTGGGGAAGAAAGTTATGGGCTGTTAGAAGACATTATTTGACTAATTAAGTGGTTGATAACATTGGAGTAATTCATTTGCAAAACTTCAGCGCAACAGTAGTGTAGCGGTTAGCATGACGCTATTACAGCTCAGCGTGTTCTGGAGTTCAGAGTTCAATTCCAACACATTCTATAAAGAGTCTCTTTACTCCCTATCTATGGAATGTGTGTGTTTTCCCCAGATGCTCTAGTTTGCTCCACGGCCCAAAGACACAGCGCAGGTTACTCACTCATTGTAAATTGCCGTGAGATTGGGTTAGGGGTAATCCGGTTTGTCGGGGTTGCTGGGGCAGCCTGGCTGGAAGGGCGAACTCTGCACTGTATTACTAAATAATAAATAAACAAACAAATAAATAAACAAACTGCCATGAAGGCAAAGGAATCATGATAATTGGATTCTCCTGTGAAGACTGAAGGAAAGAGGAATATGAGAAGAATTAGGCCATTTGGCCCATTGAGTCTGCTCCAACATTTCATCATGGTTGATCCGTTTTCCCTCTCAACCCCACTCTCCTGCCTTCTTCCCATAACCTTTGATGCCCTGAATAATCAAGAACCTATCCACCTCCACTTTAAATATACTCAATGACTCAAATACTCAACAGCCACCTGTGCCAATGAATTCACAGATTCACTACCCTCTGGCTAAAGAAATTCCTCCTCATCTCTCTTCTAAATAGACGTCCCTCTATTCTGAGGCTGTGCTCTCTTGTCCTAGACTGTCCCACTATAGGAAACACCTTCTCTACATCCGCTCCATCAAAACCTTTCAACATTTGGTTGTTTCAATAAGAATCATGCTCATTTTTCTAAACTCCAGCAAGTACAGGCACAGAGTCATCAAATTCTCCTCATACATTAACTCTTTCATTCCCGGAATCATTCTCATAAACCTCCTCTGAACTCTCTCCACTGTCAGCACATCATTTCATAGATAAGGCATTCAAATCTGCATACAATACTCCAAGTTTTGCCACAAGAGGACACAGGTTTAAGGTGCTGGGCAGTAGGTACAGAGGAGATGTTAGGGGTAAGTTTTTTACTCAGAGAGTGGTGAGTGCCTGGAATGGGCTGCCGGCAACGGTGGTGGAGGCAGATGTGATAGGGTCTTTTAAGAGACTTTTGGATAGGTACATGGAGCTTAGAAAAATAGAGGGCTATGGGTATGACTCATAATTTCTAAGGTAGGGACATGTTCGGCACAACTTTGTGGACCAAATGGCCTGTATTGTGCTGTAGGTTTTCTATGTTTCTATGCTTTCTAACTGAGGCCTAACCAATACCTTATAAATCCTCAATATTACATCCTTGCTTTTATATTCTAGTCCTCTTGAAATGAATGTCAACATTGCATTTGCCTTCCGCACCACCAATTCAACCTGCAAGTTAACTTTTAGGGAATCCTGCATGAGGACTCCTAAATTCCTAAACCTCAGATTTTTGAATTTTCTACCCATTTAAAAACAGGCTATGCATATGTCCTTTCCACTATTCACTTCCTGACACTGCTTTCCATCTGCCGCTTCTTTGCCCTTTCTCCCAATCTAAATACTTCTGCAGCCTTCCTGTTTCCTCAACACTACCTTCCCCTCCACCTCTCTTCATATTGTCTGCAAACTTGGCCATCAATTTTGTCATCCAAATCACTGACAGACAGTATAACGTAAAAAGAAGCGGTCGTAACACCAATCCCTGCCGAACAGCATTAGTCACCAGCAGCCAACTGGAAAAAGCTCCCTTTATTCTCCTTCTTTGCCTCCTGCCAATCAGCCAATCCTATCATTGCGGATATCTTTCCCGTAGTACAATGGGCTCTTATCTTGTTAAGCAGCATCATGTGCAGCACCTTGTCAAAGGCCCTCTGGATATCCAAGTACACAACATCCACTGATTTTCCTTTGTCTATCCTGTTTGTTATTTCCCCAAAGCATTCCCAAAATTTTCCCTGAAGGAAACTATGCTGACTTTGGCCTGTCTGTCATGTGCCTCTAAGTATCCTGAGACCTCATGCTTAGTAATCGACTCCATCATCTTCCCAACTGCTGAGGGAGGTCAAGCTAACTGGACTACACTTTCCTTTCTTTTGCCTCTCTCCCTTCTTGAAGAATGGAGTGACATTTACAATTCCACAGTCCTCCAGAACCATGGTGCACACATCCATAGGTCCCTAATGTTAACAGAAATCTTGATAGGAAGGAATTTCAGATACTTTCCTTTATAAGACCTGGCATAAAATATAGGAGAAAGGAGGTCATGGTGGAACTATATAAACAGCCACGAGGGAGAATTGTGGATATTCTGATGACCATACTATAAATATAGCAGCACCAGAGTGTGCAGAGAGGAGATTTAACAAGGATATATTTGGGTCTGGAGCATTAGAGTTATGAAGATAGACACACTCAGCCAGTGCTGTTTCTTATTAACAAAGAAATTCAAATAGAAAGTAAAATGATGTGAATAAGATTATGAAAAGCTAGACAGGGATGACATAGGGAGCAGAATTGGAGATTAGGAAGTGTGGTTAATTTTTTTTTATCCTGTAAATATAAGGAGTGCGGAATCATTTGCTGAAAGGGTGAAGGAGACAGAATCCTTCCTTACGTTGAATAGATGAGAAGTTAGAGCTGTAACTACTTTGGGCAGAGAGCTGGGCATTCTGAGTGATACGAAGACCTCACTTTTGATCTGGAATTGTCGTGAAGAGCCAAATAGCCTCCCACATTCAGTAACTTTATTTACTAATTTTGTGATGTTACCGAATGTAGAGATTCTGCAGATGCCGGAAATCCTGAGCTACACACACACACACACACACACACACACACACACACACGCGCACACACGCGCACACACACACACACACACACACACACACACACACACACACACACACACTGGAGGAACTCAGAAGGCTAGGCAGTTTATGATTCAACATTGCACCCATCTCCAGGAGTGTAATGTTCTGTGCAGAAGTCTTGCAATCAGATTAACATCTCTTTACATTTACCATGGTGTTTTGTAGATTTCAGCATCTTTAAAGGACAATGGACTTGACTGAAATATTTCATTATTGTCATAACAACCTAAAGGAATAAATCCACAATTAACCTGAGCATGTTTGAAGACCCTAAAGCATACAGTGTGTTGAGCAGGGTTGGGTTAAATGAAGATGTTAGTTGGAATATTAAGCTCCATAATGGCATTGCTACCTTTAAATTAGCATTGCATGCAGCTTGGCATTGTGATCTGCATACTTCTGACAGTTGCCAGATTTGCTTGTATAAATCCTTTGTAACTTGGTGCCTGGTGTAACTTGTATTGTAAATGTGGGTACATATTCATCTGACGTGATTCTGGTTTCATTACTCCTGATACCCCACCGAAATATTCTATAGCCCATGTTTTACGCCGGGAGCGTGAAAGTTGAATTACTGTGATGGCTATTTAAAAATTTTCAGACCTTTTGTTTACAATGTGGGATATCTCCCCCTTTTCCCCTTGCATCCTACAGTGCTTACCAGAGTTTGAACAATAGCATGATTTGTGGCATTCATGTATGAGTTTAGTGGGAATGAGCATTCTCCTTCACAATAGTACGCAGCATATCCCTCGGGAGCGATAATCCAGTCCTTAGAGAGGAAGAGTACATGTGTTAAAGAAAAACTTCCAGGTACTGCTGTTTGAAAAACTTCTGTCCTTACAGGGTAATCTACCAACATCATTAATGAGAAAAGGTAAAGGAAAAACTTGTTTAGCATTCACCCAAAGGTTGGGATTAATGAGGCCAGATCAGAGTTCAGGCATGGATTTTGTAATTATGCAACTTTTATACTAATTTTCTGCGGTAAATAATACTGCAGTCTGCGAACAATATACAGATCAAAGTGAATAGTGCTATTACTGGGAAATAAACCACTTCCCATTTCACTGAATCTGTTTGAGCAACTTTGGATCAGATGCAGAATAAGACTTTCTCAAATTGGTTCTCAATTTAATGTCAAAATGTGCAGCTGCCCATCAGGACTGCAGCTGAGTGTTGTTATGAGCAGAACTGGCATTTACATATTGAACCTTCCAACTACTAACGTAGTTAATGTGCTAGCACCAGATTTAAGATGACTACTCCAGCCGGGCATTGGATTCAGGAGTTGGAGAGAAGTTCCACGACATAATATATGCCATCCAGCTATGGTTCAAAACTACAGCTGTCTGACATGCAGTAAGCATGCAGGTACAGCAGGCAGTGAAGAAAGCTAATGGCATGCTGGCCTTCATAACAAGAGGAGTTGAGTACAGGAGCAAAGAGGTCCTTCTGCAGTTGTACAGGGCCCTGGTGAGACCACACCTGCAGTATTGTGTACAGTTTTGGTCTCCAAATTTGAGGAAGGACATTCTAACTATTGAGGGAGTGCAGCGTAGGTTCATGAGGTTAATTCCTGGGATGGCGGGACTGTCATATGTTGAAAGATTGGAGCGACTGGGGTTGTATACACTGGAATTTAGAAGGATGAGAGGGGATCTGATTGAAACATATAAGATTATTAAGGGATTGGACACACTAGAGACAGGAAACATGTTCCTGATGTTGGGGCAGTCCAGAACCAAAGGCCACAGTTTAAGAATAAGGGGTAGACGATTTAGAACGGAGTTGAGGAAAAACTTTTTCACACAGAAGGTTGTGGTTCTGTGGAATGCTCTGCCTCAGAAGACAGTGGAGGCCAATTCTCTGGATTCTTTCAAAAAAGAGTTAGATAGAGCTCTTAAAGATAGTGGAGTGAAGGGATTTGGGGATAAGGCAGGACAAGGGTACTGATTGTGGATGATCAGTCATGATCACAGTGAATGGTGGTGCTGGCTCGAAGGGCTGAATGGCCTACTCCTGCACCTATTGTCTATAGGTATATTCAGGAATGGATTACCTTTGCAATTAGTTATCCGCAGTGAAAGATGCAATAATTCCCTGAAGTACAGCTTGCAGAGTTGATTCATTAAGAACTCTTATCTCTACAATCTCCAAATTCGAAGATAAAATAAATCAATTATTTCTATACAAGATGAAGCTATCAGCGCTAAAATGATTTTGGAGTAGAAAGGAAAATCAGAGTCCTTTAATCTCAGGAATTACCTGCCATCCTAGATCACGGAAGCTGACGTAGAGCTCATGTTTCATGCAGGCTTGTTGATGCTCACTGCTACTGTTCTCTGGTAACAATAAAAAATAGAAGACATTCATCAATGCATATAATTATGAAGTCTGTCTGGATTATTTTCCCAGAGTTCTTGTGTTAGGTAATTGGCAGACAGGTTTGGTATCTGTCAAGTCTGAAAGGTTAATTCCTTTCTTAATGAGATGACAAAGTAAGAGAGCTATGCAGACGGAAATATTTTGTTTGTCTATAATAACTAATTAGAATTGCATTTATCTGAAAGTCTGTATATTCTTGAATCTCCCATATTGGGCTATCTAAATCAGCTATAAATTAAATTAAACTAAACTTTTTTTATAGTTAACTATATTAAATTAACACTTTTTTTCAATAATATCTTTGGTTCCCTGTTCTTGATAAAAATATATAATTACTGAGGGTTATCTTGCTCTCCTTGCAATGATATTTGTACATTTAGTGGTCTCCATCAAATCCTTCTCTTAGAGATGGGGCTGGCTTCACTTAAACACCACATCAAATGTAAAATCTATTTGATTAATTTTGGAAAAGCCTCAAATCATAACTACTACTTCTGTGACAAAAACTAAAATGGACTATATTGAAGAGTGCTATAGAAAATCAGAACTTTGGTTTCGTCTTGAGACGACGAAACCCAAATAAGCTACATCATATCGGTGTCAGCAGTCTCGCCACCACCTGAAAATATTACGTTGACCCCTCTTGGTCTAATGTCAACCCTTTCACCTAGTAATTTAGATCTTCCTTGAAGTATCTGTCAAGTTACATTTTTACTGGCTATGCTATGGCCATTATGTAAATGATGGCTTAGTGGTACATTCACTTGGGGCTGTTAGTGTTTTTTACATTGTTTGTAGCCTCCCAATATATAAGAAGAAATGATGTGAATTCAAAATAATGGTGTCAATCTTGCAGGATTTTAATCATGCTTGAGACCAAAGTTATGGTATTTATTTCATATTCAGCTCTATTATGAATCCTCTTGAACCATTTTTTTTAACTTAACTTTCTTTTAGGTCAATGTCTGCTTTTTTCTGTGCATTTCTGTGAAACAATCTTAAGCGTCTGTTTCACAGAGAAGCACTGTTTAAGTGTGTTGTTTTTGGAAAAAAGGCTCTGGATATATTGACTTCTGGTAGAAGCAACAGAGTAGAAGCTGCATTACTGAGTGTATAATTTGTACTTTACAATGATATTATGGTAGCTCTCTGAATAACCAAAGAATGCCTTGCCTTCTGGCTGTTTCTGTTTGTTGATCGATCAGCCAGGGTATCAGCCATTAGGTGCATATCAATACATGGCAGGGAATATCTTGAAGGTAAATCCAGATGAGAGAACCCATGCCATACTAAGACAGCATGGACTTGTATCGGCTTATGATCGAATGGAGAGTCATGTTGCCCCTCAGGGTGTAGAAAACGTTGGAGGTCAGGTCTTGTGTGGAGATTAGGATTTCAGCAGGGTGAGGCTGTAAGGTGCAAACCTGGTTTTATATAATTTGTAATTACAGCATTTGTTGCCTCTGGGCCTGTATTCACGAGTATTCAGAAGAATGAGTGCTGGCCTGATTGAAACCTATTGACTGGTGAAAGGCCTTGATGTGGAGTGGATGTTTCCTATGGTGGCGAGTCTAAAACCAGAGGTCACAGCCTCAGGATAGAGGGGTGTCCTTTTAGAACAGAGATAAGGAGGAATTTCTTTAGCCAGAGAGTGGTGAGTCTGTGAAATTCTTTGCCATAGGCAGCTGTGGCGGCCAAGCTTTTATGTATATTTAAGGAAAAGGTTGATGGATTTGGCATGATGGGATACGGGGGGAGGGTGTGGCAGGGGGAAGGCAGGAGATTAGGGCTGAGAGGAAAAATGGATCAGCCATGATGAAATGTCAGAGTAGCCTTGATAAGCCAAATGGCCTAATTCGGCTCCTATATCTTACGGTCTTGTGATAATTGACCAATGCATAAACTAAGTCTCAAACAAATAAACATCAAAGGGAAACATAGTATAGATTCCAGTCATTTGCAAAGATCATGATCAGATCTCTCTGTCAACACCTGAATGTCTAGTCTGAAACAGCCTGCCTTTCCGTGTGCAGTCTCCAAAATATTGGTGACTCTTATGCTAACTTGGAATGATTTAGACAAGTTTTTCAAATTTTCCATTTTTGTCTCTTTAGAGTACCTTGACTGAATTTTCATGGCATTGTCTTATTAATGAAGATGCCAAAAGAAATTTTTTTTCACAGCACAAGTTTCATATCAACTTGTTGGCAAGGCACTTAGCTTTCTAGACCTTTGATACTGGAGTTCACAGATTATTTTTGTCTTCAGGTATATGATTTGTGAATGGCATTACTATAATACTTTTTCAACAAACTGAATTAGATGTATGAACACGGTATTTGTGTACCTGTTAAGCTAGTTGCTCTTAGAGATTCTTGACTCTTGGAAGACTTAGAGCGATTCTGGTTCTTCTGCTTGCCTCCTGCTGATCGGGCACTTCGGATGTGGATTTCAGTGGCTTTGAAAAAGACCACCATAAAAGGTTGTTTATTCTGAGGCCCAAATCTTCCAATGAGACCTGCTGCCTTGGGATTGACACTCAGTCCTTTAAGAAAGATTACACAAAAATGAATTTATTCTGTTGCATCACCACATATTCCTATTTGGGGTGTTTGCATTCTGTTTTCCCATCAGGGCACTACAGCAGACGATTTCCCAAGTCTAACAAGAATACAAATCAGATGAAAGTAGGTCCTCTCTCATCTAAGACCCAATAGGAATTATGAACTGAAACTCTCTTTGAAACATATCAAATGGAGATGGATTAGAATGGTACCTGAAAAGAAACGAATAGGCTCTGAAGAACAGAGAACATCAAAGGGAGATTTGACAGAGGTGCTTGCAATCATGATGGGTTTGGATGGAGTTAGAAGAAAGAAGTGTTTTAGATGGCTGTACAGGCAAAAGAATCAATAAAAAATGCAACAGAAGGTCCTTAATTGAATAGAGGACATTCAATGAAGATCATTGAATTATAATCAGAAATGAGTTGGAGGAAAAACAAAGTCATGTATCCAGGAAGAGAGTGGAGAAAGGGGCTAACTAGATTACTCTTCAGCAAAGCTGGCACAAACTTAGAGGGTTAACTGGATTCCTTTTGTGCTGTACTATGACTCAATTCATTTTTTTTGTAGGGCTGATTAGACTGTATCTCTTTAATAGTCTTTTTAAGAATGATACTTTGAAGGCCTAGAAACTTGTCTGCATGGAAAAACATAACCTACTGACCCAGTGCAAGTATGTGCTAGAATTACTACTACACAAGTGGAGATTGGGGATCTGACACCGGTCATTCAGTTTTCCTTTTCCAATTAAACCTTGTCCCCAAATGAGAAGCCAGCTGTGGTGATGTTCGAATCTTACCAGTTGTTGTTTGCACAAAGAGTTGAAGGCCCAGGTTGTTTTTTGGATTCACCACCCAATGATTACTGGTGACTGTTATATCGAATACCAGCCATCCTTCCTCTGCAGCCCAAATCGTTCTAGAATCCAGGGGAAACAAGGCAGACTCACTGAAAGAAAATAAGGAGAGGTTAACCAAATTCCTAATAACCTGTGGTAAAAAGGGTTATCTCTGTTGATTCTTAATTCCAGATTTCTCCTGATAATGTGCATATTCTTTATAAACATTAGGCAATAAAGTTGCTTATTTCTAACCCGCAGTTTCAGGCATCAAACAACTGATTAAAATCACAAATGATTGCGCAAATTTATAGCTGGCTGAATGTCACCTATTGTATTGCTATCAGGTGTGACACACAAAGCGTATGCGATATTGTGAGTATATGGAAATAACTGAAGATCCCAGTCATGTTGACAACAGTCTATCCCTGTCTGCTGCAGCTCACTGCTTTCAGTGTAGTGTATTTATTACATTGCACCCAGCTCTATTGAAACTTTCAGAGTAGTTCAGGTATAATATATAAAATCTAAAATGGAAACAAAACATAAGTATAATGAGTACATCACTCATGAATTTGTTCAGGCAGTATTGCAATCAAAGACCAAGTTTGGACAAGCAGGCAGACCCCATGGTGAGCTTTTGCACAAGACTATCCCTGGAGCAAGAACTGTGCCACATGTGAGCCAGCGTTACAGTGTATATTTTCCAGAAGTTTTTGAAAATGTTTCGTGATGCATTGCAAATATATAACTAAATAAAACAAAACAGATATCACTCTTGACAAGAATGACTGTAATTATTCTTGTTACATTCTATAAACAAGATGGGGGGAATGTTCTAATGGTTGACATGAAGTTGTACAAATGTGCTTTCCCTGGGAGATTTCACAACACATTCAAAAGTCAAGGACTGATGTGATACAAGCAGCAAGAGAACGAAGTTGAAGACACTGAATCTGACTGCCATAGACAAACCACAGATTATTAGGACTGTTGAGAGAAAACCTTGGGGAAATAGAAGAGGTCCATCAAAACACAAAACAGCTGTCCTTGATCAGATACATAGAGTATAAGATCCCAGTGCTGTCACTTTGCCAGGTTCCTGGCTTTAGCTGTGATCTATCCAGTCCACATTGCTGCCTGTCCATTGGTGAAACAATGCAATTGGAAATATGGCCTTTTGGGTCAGAGCTATATGAGTTCCAGAGGCAAAGGGACCAACAGAATGGTGACATTTGCAGTTTTTGACTTGACTGGCTACATAAATATGATCTGGAATGCTTAGTTGCTTTGGTCTTGAGTTTTTGTCAGCCAGAGACTGAAAATGCAATAGATTTGTGGTAAAGAAACAATGGCCAATTATTGTTTTCTCTGAATAGTTTTTTTAAAACTACAAAATGTTTTTCATAAGCAGTCCAGCAATTATTGCCCGGTTTGAATACTGAATGATTGCAATGCTTATGTTAATTCACTCACAAAGTGTTAGTCATTTAAAGGATTTTGAACCAGTGACAATTAAGTTCTACTTCTGGGTCAGGATGCTGTGCAACTTAGATGCTGAGTTGCTAGATGTAGAGTTTCTGTGTGCATGCTAGTTATCTATTAAGGGAGTGAAGACATTGTTGAAGAAATCTGGACTGCTCAATCATACATTTGATAGATGTGTATTAGTGGTGGCAGAGGGAGGAAATGTTCAAAGTGATGCACTGGGTATCAATAAAGTGGTATATTTGTTCCAGATGGTGCTAATTTCATTTTACTTGAACCATTAAATGATGGCAAGCTTTGACATAGAACCCTTTCTTGTCAGAGATGATAAGTGCCTGGCACTTGTGTGGCACGAATGATTCTCGCTTCCCATTTAAAATTTTCTTCAGGTATTGTTTACGGTAGTGGACTTTTTCACTGTCTGATCAGTGACAGATTAGCACAGGCTCCTTCTTGTTATGTAATCAGATGATCTGTGTACTAAATAAGCCTCCATGGAAAAGAGTAAAGAGTCAACACTTCAGGCCGAGACCCTTCGTCAGCTCAAAATGCTGACTGTTTACTCTTTTCCATAGATGCTGCCTGGCCTGCTGAGTTCCTCCAGCATTTTGTGTGTGTTGCTTTGGATTTCCAGCATCTGCAGATTTTCCTGTGTTTGTGCTCTAAATAAAATGGGATTGTAGAGCCAAGTTTCAATGTTTCATCTGTGTCCAGAGTCTGAGCATCCGATACTCAGTAAGTACATGATATATAAATACAGTTGATTCTGGTTCAGCTGCTTTTTTGGAACAACTCTTAGAGAACAAAAACTAATTGAGAAAATAGTCAGTATATCCTTCATTTATTTGGGATACTATGTCCCTTAATTGGGACAGGAGACTGTTGCCAGACTGTTTCTAACTAGTGTCAATCGTGTGCATTTGTGTGGCTGTTAGACACTAAACTGTGCTTCAGAGTGAACAGTTTTTAATTAGAATCAAGAGTTTTTAATTAGCGTCAGTTGCTTGTTTTTGTGTTTTAAAAAGCAGTGATTTTTGTCTCTGATAGTTGGCAAGAAATAAGCAGTAAGACAATTCAGAACTGTTTAACTCACGGCAGTTTCAAGCATTTAGGCTTGGAGATGCGAGAAATGGCTGGGAGTGAAAATGAAAAGGTTTCACTACTTCAACAAGTGAGGAACTACAAAGAAATTGAAGGTATCGACAATCACCTTGAATGTTACAATGAAAATGAAGATTTGGAGGATGCAATCATTGAAATCATTGTATGAAGGCTGTCCATTATCTCAGACACTAGGCGCCTGCACTGATTTTGTTCAATTACAGTCAATCAAAAGAACACAGCAGTGTACACTGGATGAATTCCTCTGTCAATAGCTATTAGGACTAATACCAAGTTTTATAGTACTGTAGTAGTGTTGATCGTGTTCTAATTTGTTCTGTATTTCATTTAATACATAATTTACTTCTCAGTTAAAATTAGTGAGTCTTTTTTATATGATTTAAGCTATTTCCAAGAAACTTCGGCTAATTTATTTATTTATTGTTTACTCATTTATTGAAATACAGCATGGTATAAGCCCTAATGGCCAGTCAAGCTGTACCCCCCAGCAACTCCCGATTTCAACCCTAGCTTAATCATGGGACAATTAACCTACTAACTGGTACATCTTTGGACTGTGGGAGAAAATCAGAGCTCCCGGAGAAAACTCAGGCATTCCACGGGGAATACATACAGACTCCTTACAGAAGGTGTTGGAATTGAACTCTGAACTCCGACATCCCCAAAGGTAATTGCTGTAGCTGCTTAATTAGGACAAAATGCACCAGTCCTATTGTGCCACAATTAACTAGACCTTTCCAACCTCTTTGTTATATAATGGAGTTGGAGGGTGGCTAATGTAACCCCAGTTTTTAAAAAAGGAGGGAGAGAGAAACCGGGGAATTATAGACCGGTTAGCCTAACGTCGGTGGTGGGGAAACTGCTGGAGTCAGTTATCAAGGATGTGATAACAGCACATTTGGAAAGCGGTGAAATGATCGGACAAAGTCAGCATGGATTTGTGAAAGGAAAATCATGTCTGACGAATCTCATAGAATTTTTTGAGGATGTAACTAGTAGAGTGGATAGGGGAGAACCAGTGGATGTGGTATATTTGGATTTTCAAAAGGCTTTTGACAAGGTCCCACACAGGAGATTAGTGTGCAAACTTAAAGCACATGGTATTGGGGGTAAGGTATTGGTGTGGGTGGAGAATTGGTTAGCAGACAGGAAGCAAAGAGTGGGAATAAACGGGACCTTTTCAGAATGGCAGGCGGTGACTAGTGGGGTACCGCAAGGCTCAGTGCTGGGACCCCAGTTGTTTACAATATATATTAATGACTTGGATGAGGGAATTAAATGCAGCATCTCCAAGTTTGCGGATGACACGAAGCTGGGTGGCAGTGTTAGCAGTGAGGAGGATGCTAAGAGGATGCAGGGTGACTTGGATAGGTTGGGTGAGTGGGCAAACTCATGGCAGATGCAATTTAATGTGGATAAATGTGAAGTTATCCACTTTGGTGGCAAAAATAGGAAAACAGATTATTATCTGAATGGTGGCCGATTAGGAAAAGGGGAGGTGCAACGAGACCCGGGTGTCATTATACACCAGTCATTGAAAGTGGGCATGCAGGTACAGCAGGCGGTGAAAAAGGCAAATGGTATGCTGGCATTTATAGCGAGAGGATTCGAGTACAGGAGCAGGGAGGTACTACTGCAGTTGTACAAGGCCTTGGTGAGACCACACCTGGAGTATTGTGTGCAGTTTTGGTCCCCTAATCTGAGGAAAGACATCCTTGCCTTAGAGGGAGTACAAAGAAGGTTCACCAGATTGATTCCTGGGATGGCAGGACTTTCATATGAAGAAAGACTGGATGAACTGGGCTTGTACTCGTTGGAATTTAGAAGATTGAGGGGGGGATCTGATTGAAACATATAAGATCCTAAAGGGATTGGACAGGCTGGATGCAGGAAGATTGTTCCCGATGTTGGGGAAGTCCAGAACGAGGGGTCGCAGTTTGAGGATAGAGGGGAAGCCTTTTAGACCGAGATTAGGAAAAACTTCTTCACACAGAGAGTGGTGAATCTGTGGAATTCTCTGCCACAGCAAACTGTTGAGGCCAGTTCATTGGCTATGTTTAAGAGGGAGTTAGATATGGCCCTTGTGGCTACGGGGGTCAGGGGGTATGGAGGGAAGGCTGGGGCGGGGTTCTGAGTTGGATGATCAGCCATGATCATAATAAATGGCGGTGCAGGCTCGAAAGGCCGAATGGCCTACTCCTGCACCTATTTTCTATGTTTCTATGTTTCTATGTTTCTATAATTACAAATACATATATTGATCTTTCTCATCAGCAAAGGATGCTCAAATCTCCCACAGGAAAAGGCAGATACCACTGGAAATGACCATCTGTGTGTATAAACATCACCTGTGCAATTAAATTTCAGTTTCTGAACCTGACTCAGGTCACACACCTAGTCCACACTGGTCTTTTGAGTACCAATGAAGCACATTTCTGCTCCTAGCCCTCATAAGTAGTTGAATTTGTGGATGAAAGTCATCCATGGGTAAACGAATAGGTTCCATTTTACAGTGACCATGAGTCGATTTTGTTCTTAAATCAGAAAATACATAAAAAAACTCAATGTGGTAACCATGTAACAGTATTTCAAAGAATGGCATCAAAAACAAACAAGATGATAAGAAACACAAACATGAGGAAATCTGCAGGTGCTGGAATTTCAAGCAACACATATAAAAATTGCTGGTGAACGCAGCAGGCCAGGCAGCATCTCTAGGAAGAGGTACAGTTGATGTTTTGGGCCGAGATCCTTCGTCAGGACTAACTGAAAGAAGTGATAGTAAGAACAGTTACTAAGAGAGAGAGAGAGAGAGAGAGAGAGAGAGAGAGAGAGAGAGAGAGAGAGAGAGAGAACTGATTCTGTCATTTGTAGCATAATCATTATATGATGAAAGATGGGACTGTTCTAAGTGTGAAATGAGTGGTGTAATTCAGGAGTTATGATATTTCAAGATGCACCTAGTGAACTCGTGGGCATGTGGCCAAGTGGTTAAGGCATTGGACTAGTGACCTGAAGGTCGTGAGTTTGAGCCCCAGCCGAGGGAACGTGTTGTGTCCTTGAGCAAGGCACTTAATCACACATTGCTCTGCACTGGTGCCAAGCTGTATGGGTCCTACTGTCCTTCCCTTGGACAACATTAGTCTCATGGAGAGGGGAGACTTGCAGCATGGGCAACTGCTGGCCTTCCATTCAACCTTGCCCAGGCCTGCGTCCTGGAGAGTGAAGACGGCGGCCTTAAGCTTAGTGAACTTGACTACATATGAGCTACCATCAAATTTCATTTGGAAGTGCCTTCATGCCTTCTGGACTGGAGTTCTGGCACTGATTTCTGTTTTTATGTTTCATGTTAGCTTTTATATTGACATCTTGAGAGTCTTTAGCTTGTGTAGAAACTGGAAGTTACTTTGCTTTATGCATCAAAGTCTCCAGTGCCATTTCAGAAAATGATAAAATGTTCTATTTGTCATGTCATTCTATCATTGCTTGTCTCTCACTCAGCTTCAATTGCAGAATGTCTACCAGCATCTATTGAAACCAAATGCTGGCTACAGCTACTGCTACAGCCTTAAGAAATGTGGACCTCTGCTGAAGCAACAGGCCAGGGATTGATGCAGTTAACTGAATGCAGAATTGTTACATTAATGAATCAGAGGCACTGGTGTTGAACAGGTATGAATTAATGCTGCATCCCTGTTTTAGGACACTATCCATTTTAGCACAAAGACCTCAGTAAATTATAAATTGATAATTCCTGATCAATATTCTGATATCTAAATTACAGATGTATGCCAGTATCTTTTTACCCTATTACTTACCATGCAGCGACCAGGGCTTTGGCCCTGAATCTGGTGCCGTGGCCAGCAGTGTATCTAAGGTATGGCAGGTATGGCACGTGCCCTGGGCGCCACTTGAAGGGGGCGCCACTGAGCAGTTTCTATTAAAGTCAGACAAGCCATCCTCGGATAGTGAGAAAAGAATTTTCTTCAGATGTATGATCTGTCTTTGATGATCATGGGTGAGAAGCACTAGGATGGCCTTATTTCAGAGCATTGTGTAAGAAGACCATGAAACGTTTCTTCATGAAGAAGGAGGAAAGTGGAGCTGAAGGACGGAAGAGACGGAAGTTGGAGACGGAGGAAGCCAAGACTTCGAGCAAGTTCTTCATGCACTTTTTTGAAAAGCCCAGAACAGGTAGCTTGATTCGTTCCATGGAGTCGCCTGAACCTGCTACAAGTTTGTTAGAATCCGAAGGTGGATCAAGTACAAATGCGTCACAAGCCGAGGAGGAAGTCAAGTCAGATAAATCCAAGTATGCCGAGATTAAGAGTGAGGCTGCCACAGAGAACTTGGACATGACAGGAGGGAAAGATGATGGTGGTGGTGGTGATGAGTTTATTGACGAGATTTTACCTGACGAGATTGAACCTGACGACACTGAACCTAGTGAACTGGATGGTGTCAAAGAGCCTTGAACTGTCATACCAGAAGTGATTGAACAGCATGACATTGGACTTCTGAAGTTCGACAAGGATACTGGAAAAACAATTCTGCTTGACGCGTTGAGAACAGAAATAATAAACCTGGGTTCGAAGTATTTTCAGAACAGTGAGGGGCCTTTCTTACCAACAAATAACCGCTCAATGAACAAAACTTGGTTCGAGAGGAAATTGGGAAATGGTCACGGTGAGGAAGTGACTCGCTCATGGCTGGTCTATTCCCTTTCTAAAAAGTCTGCATTTGGTATCTGTTGTCTTCTCTATTCCCGATCAGACCATCAATCCTCATTGGAGCAGGAAAGTGGATTCAACCAGTGGAAAGCACCTGAAAGGATCAGTGTTCATAAAAATACCAAGAATCATTGGGAATGCTTCACACAGTGGAAAGAAATGGAAAGAAATTTAGCTGGAAACAGAGGAGTTATTGACACAGTATTTCAGTTACAAATTGAGAAGGAAAAGCAGAAGTGGTGTGTTATCTTGATGAGAATCCTTCACTGCATAAAATTCCTTGCGACTCAGAACCTGGCTTTGCGAGGACACAGAGAGGTCACTTCAGCTAGACGATGACTCCAATGTGTGAAATTTCCTTGGCTTACTGAAACTACTGGCCATCTTTGACCCTGTCATAAAAGAACACCTCACTCATTTGGAAAGTCATCCTGGATCCACGTCTTATGTCCAGAACGAATTCATCCACATGATGGCATCCACTTTTCGCCAGATATTACTGAGAAGCATTCATAAAGCCAAGTACTATGGTCTCATGTTTGACTTGACTCCTAATCAGGCACACCGTGAGCAGATGTCAGAAATAGTGAGGTATGTGGAAGCTGATTTTGAGAGGAAAACAGTCCGTGTTGGAGAGTCCTTCCTTGGTTTTATCCAGATAAGCCAGAAGGATGCTGAGAGCTTGGTTGAAGATATCTTGAAGCAGCTAGAGAAGGACAAAATGGAGCTACAAGATTGTCGGTCACAGTGCTATGACAACGCTGCTGTGATGGCTGGACACAGAAGTGGTGTTCATCAAAGAATAAGTGAGAAAAACAACTTGGCAGTGTTTGTGAATTGTGACAATCACTCACTCAACTTGGGTGGGTGTACATGCAGCCAAGCAGGATACAATGATGGTCACGTTTTTTGGAACCACCGAAGCTCTCTACGTGTTTTTCTCTCGTTCAACACAGCGCTGGGAAAAACTCAAAAAATGTCGTGCCTGTGGTTGGAAGTCGGAGTCCGAAACCAGGTGGAGTGCAAGGACAGAAGCAGTGAAGCCCATCAACAAGTACCTTGAGGAGATACTTCAAGTTCTCCAGGACATGAGACAATGAAAACGAGACCAGTGAAACAAGAAGTGATGCAAGGCAGCTGTACAACTGCATGTTGAGTTACGGTTTTCTAATTTTGCTAGGATTTTGGAACAAAGTACTCATTCGCATTGACCGTATTCAAAAGAGGCTGCAGGATCCTAGCATGAACTTCCACGAAGCTGCCCTGGATTTGAAAGCCCTCCGAGATCATTCTTATGATGAAAGAGAAGTGTTAGTCAGTGAGTCACTAGAAGAAGGAGTTGGTCTCTGTCAAGAATGGAATATTGAAGTTGAAAGACTTCAGAGACGAAAGAAACGAATGGCTGATGAGAACTCGAGAGACGTTGGGTTAACAGCTAAGGAGGAAATGGAAAGAGTCATGAAGGGAACACTTGACTGTCTTCACAGAGAAATGGACGAAAGGTTTGCTCGTTTGCACGACACTGACGCCAGGTTGGGTTCCTTCTCGATATTGAGGGACTGTGTTACGGCACCAACAATAACGACCTAAAGAAGTGGTGCGAAAATTTGGGCGAATTGTACAGCTCTGATGTTGATGGACAGCAGCTATATGAAGAAATTTTGGATTGCAGAATGTTGCTATCAAGGCGGTTCAACATGAAAATATCAAGACCTGAAGAGTTTCTTGAATTTATTGTTCAGTATGGAGATGAGAGCGTCTTCCCTAATCTTCGCATTGCTATTCAGATAATGCTAACCATCGCAGTTTCCAACACCAGCTGTGAGAGATCATTCAGCAAGTTAAAACTAATACTTCGTATTTGAGAGCCTCCATGGGTCAAGGCAGACTCTGTGATCTTGCTCTGCTGAGTGTAGAAAGAGAAGAAACTGAAAAAACCGACTTTGATCACATCATAGACCAATTTGCATCAGTGAAAGCAAGGAAGGTGCAGTTGTAATTTCCATGTAGTGCCATAATTTGTTAAGTAAAAGATTAACGAGCTTGACTTGTATTTCTGAGCTGATATTATGGTCAAGTTTTCTAAGCAATGGGTGTCAGATGTTTGGACAGGGACACAATTTCAGTGCTTGCCATAGGTGCTATTTTCCATCGATACGCCCCTGGCTGTGGCTCAGAAGAGCAGAGAGGTGAAGAGGACTGATAGGAGATTCCATAGTCGGGGGAACAGAGACGAAATTAGGGGCACAATAGAGACACCCAGATGGTATATTGCCTCTCAGGTGCAAGGGTCGGGGTTGTTTCAAGCCGGCTCCACTGCGTTGTAAAAGGGGAGGGTGGACAGATCTTAGAAGGACAATGGCGCCTAACGGCGACTCCTTCGCTTACATCTTTGGAGCCAGCTCTATTTCTATCTTTAATATCTCTATTTTTCCCTTTCAGGGTTCTTTTGAAGACCCTGACCTGGAGTTACATGCTGACTTCAGTTCTTTGCGGGAATGGGACCCGCTCGCAGGGTCTCACAACTGGCTGCTATTCAATATAATAAGGATGTGGCCTAGGAGACTAGCATGCCTTCAGTGTTTCGGGATTTTGTGGCTCTGGAGGCGGGCAGACTTGAGGTCGATGCCTCCGCAGGAAACTGGTGTGTCCTGGGAGTACACGGAAGATCAATAGCAACAAGCTGGCTGCTGGCCGTGTGCCCAGAGACCCGAGTTCTTTGGACACAGAGCTTGGAAAAAGCGACGCAACAGACTTTTAATATCGTAAATCAGCGAGTTGTTTGTTATGTCTCCCCTCTTGCTGTGAAACGGGAACATCTCTTTTTCCCTTATTAGGGAGAGAGCCTGTGCTATGTCAAATTACAGGTGAGCGAGTAGTCTTTGGGGTACTGCAAGTCTGTGTCTTTATCACTAAGCACACCTTTCCTTACCCCCCTTTCTGCTTTCTGCAGGGATTGCTCCCTACGTGACTCCCTTGTCCATTCGTTCCCCCCCCCCATCCCTTCCCACCGACCTCCCTCCCGGCACTTATCCTTGTAAGCGGAACAAGTGCTACACATGCCCTTACACTTCCTCCCTTACTACCATTCAGGGCCCCAGACAGTCCTTCCAGGTGAGGCGACACTTCACCTGTGAGTCTGCTGGGGTGATATACTGTGTCCGGTGCTCCCAGTGCGGCCTTCTATATGTTGGCGAGACCCAATGCAGACCGTTTCACTGAACACCTACGCTCTGTCCGCCAGAGAAAGCAGGATCTCTCAGTGGCCGCACATTTTAATTCCATGTCCCATTCCCACTCCAATATGTCCATCCATGGCTTCCTCTACTGTAAAGATGAAGCCACACTCAGGTTGGAGGAACAGCACCTTATATTCCGTCTGGGTAGCCTCCAACCTGATGGCATGAACATCGACTTCTCTAACTTGCACTAATGCCCCACCTCCCCCTCGTACCCCATCTGTTACTTACTTTTATACACACATTCTTTCTCTCACTCTCCTTTTTCTCCCTCTGTCCCTCTGAATATACCCCTTGCCCATCCTCTGGGTTCCGGCCTCCACCCTTGTCTTTCTTCCCAGACCTCCTGTCCCATGATCCTCTCGTATCCCTTTTGCCTATCACCTGTCTAGCTCTTGGCTCCATCCCTCCCCCTCCTGTCTTCTCCTATCGTTTCAGATCTCCCCCTCCCCCTCCTAATTTCAAATCTCTTACTAACTCTTCCTTCAGTTAGTCCTGACAAAGGGTCTCGGCCTGAAACGGCGACTGTACCTCTTCCTAGAGATGCTGCCTGGCCTGCTGTGTTCACCAGCAACTTTGATGTGTGTGGCATGAACATTGACTTCTCTAACTTCTGTTAATGCCCCTCCTCCCCTTCTTACCCCATCCCTTATTTATTTATTTACTTATCTATCTATCTATCTATCTATCTATCTATTTATCTATCTATCTATCTATCTATCTATCTATCTATCTATCTATCTATCTATCTATTTATTTATTTTCCCTTTTCTTTTTCTCTCTTTTTTCTCCCTCTGTCCCTCTCACTATATCTTCCTCTGGTGCTCCCCTCCCCCTTTCTCTCTCCCTAGGCCTCCCATCCCATGATCCTCTTCCTTCTCCAGCCTCGTATCCCTTTTGCCAATCAACTTTCCAGCTCTTAGCTCCATCCCTCCCCCTCCTGTTTTCTCCTATCATTTCAGATCTCCCCCTCCCCCTCCCACTTTCAAATCTCTTACTAGCTCTTCCTTCAGTTAGTCCTGACTCGACCCGAAACATTGCCTGTACATCTTCCTATAGATGCTGCCTGGCCTGCTGCATCCACCAACATTTTGTGTATGTCTTTATTGATGGTTTGCTGTACGCTAGAGTGCTTGGTGGGGGGGCGCCAGTACTTTTTTTGCTGATGGGGGAGGGGGGATCTTTGCTTTGCTGCTGCTTGTGCGTGGGAGGGGGGAGTTGGGGTGGGGCTTTGGAGTTCTAACTTTTAACTGTCATTCATTCTTTGGGGCACTCCTCTGTTTTCGTGGACGTTTGCAAAGAAAAAGAATTTCAGGATGTATATTGTATATATTTCTCTTGAATTAAACATACTTTGAATCTTTGAAACAGATTAGGAGAATGGTCACAGAAATGGCAAATGGAATACAGTGTAAGGAAATGTTAGATCATGCACTTTGGTAGAAGAAATGAAAGTGTTGACTATTTTCTAAGTGGAGAGAAAATACAAAAAACTGAGGTGCAAAGGGACTTGGGAGTCCTTGTGCAGGATTTCCTAAAGGTTAATCTGCGGTTAAGTCTGTAGTGAAGAAGGCAATTGCAATGTTAGCATTCATTTCAAGAACACTAGAATATAAAAGCAAGGATGTAAAGTTGAGACTTTGTAAAGCACTGATGAGGTCTCCTCTTGGAGTATAATGAGCAGTTTTGGGCCCCTTATCTTAGAAAGGATGTGCTGAAACTGGGGAGGGTTCAAAGGAGTTTCATGAAAATGATTCCAGGATTGAACGGCTTGGCATATGATGAGTGTTTGAATGCTCTGGGCCTGTATTCACTGGAATTCAGAATTGAATTGAATTGAAACCCATCAAATGGTCATAGGCCTTGATAGAGTGGATGTGGAGAGAATGTTTCTTTTGGTGGGAGAGTCTAAGACCAGAGGACACAACCTCAGAATAGAGGGGTGTCCCTTTAAAATGGTGATGAGGGGGAATTTCTTCAGCCAGAGGGTGGGGATTCTGTGGAATTCATTGCCACAGGCAGCTGTGGAGGCCAAGTCATTTGGTATATTTAAGGCAGAGGTTGATAGATTCTTAATTAGTCAGGGCAGAAGGGATACAGGGAGAAGGCAGGAAATTGGGGCTAAGAGCAAAATTGGATCAGCCGTGAAAAAATCATGCGCAGACTTGATGGGCCAAAAGGACTAATTCTGTTCCTATGTCTTATGGTCTTATGGACATGTTCCTGTTTTACATCAAGTATCTCAGATATACCCAGTGGATGCCGTGTTGATTAGATCTTGAAACCATTCTTTATTACTATAGATCAATTTCAAAACTTAAGAAAAAGCTTTTTATGCCCTTTGAAGATAAACTACAAATGTAGCCATGTAGTGGTTGCTTAGTAGAATTTGTTCATTTAAAGTTAATGAAAAGCATTCCCAAAGTGCCAGCACAGTGCATTTATCCCCATTTTAATAATAATTATATATCTTTAAAGCATAAGCGTATGGAAATGCTTTTTGAGTAAAACAAAGTGTTGTTCATTTTCGTGGCTATAGGAAAGCTTTCTGCCAAATCTTCAGTATTTAACGTCAGTTTGAAACGTAATTGAGGTGAAGCATTATTAAAACAATATGGCAAATACCATAACAGTATTTGCCATAATCACTGTCATCTGTATCTGTTTTTTATTTAAAGAATTAAAGAAATCAACTCCAACATAATTCAAACCTTGACTATACAGTTTGAAGGCTGCCTAATTTATATTACAAGCAATAAAATCAAGGAGGATCAAGAGTTACTTGTTCCGTCAACACTCATCTTATCCCAATCCAGATGTTTGTGTCTCACCATGCAGACTGTCAACCATGGCTTTGAGATTCCCTGGCACCTGGAGCTAACGGGATTCCATTGTCTCTCCAGGAGTTTGTGCACACAATTTCCTTTGGGAGTTGAGTCTCAATCTCACATTCCTCATTAATTTCATCTCATTTCAGTCCAGTTCAGAGGGGCAGTCCTTCTGACCAAGAGCTGAAATAAAGCAGTCTGCCGCCAGTGCCGAGGAGACGTACAGGAGTTTGATAGGATGGCTGGCAGGGTTTTCTTGCGACAACAACCTTGCACTCAATGTCAGCAAGACTGAGGAATTGACTGTGGCCTTCAGGAAGGGGAAGTCAGGAGAGCACTCACCACTCTTCATTGAGATGTCAGTGGGGGAGAGGGTGAGCAGCTTCAAGTTCCTGAGCATCGATATTTCAGAGGATCCATCCCGGGTTTAAGATATTGGAGCTATCACTGAGAAGGCAATCCAGCAGCTATACTTCCTTAGGAGTGTGAGGAGATCTGGTGTGCTACCAAAGACCCTGGAATAAAGGAAAGGAGGTGGGGAATCGGAGGTCATGTGCAGGTTGTGAGGGTGGGAGACAACAGAAGGTGAGGGAAAACAGAGGGAAGTGGTTACCAGAAGTTAGAGAAATTAGTTTTCATGGCATCAGGTTGGGGCCTACCAAGACAGAATATGAGGTGTTGGTCTCCAACCTGCATCTGGTCTCATTGTAGCAGTAAGGGAGGCCGTGAACAGGCATGGCGGTGTGGGAATGGGAAGTGGAACTGAAATGGGTGGTCGCTAGGAGATCCTGGCTGTTGCACCGGATGGAGTGAAAGAGCTTGACGAAGCGATCCCCTAATCTGCGTCAGGTCCCAGATGTGTAGAGGAGGTTGTAATAACGACACTGACAGACTCAAGGGTGAAGTGCTGCCTCACCTGGGATGACTTGGAGGAATCCTTAAAAATAGAATCAGTGTCAGTCCATAAGACGTTGTAAAGATACAGTGTGAGACAGTTCAATTTGAGTGGCAGGAATAAGGAATAGCAACAGTGCTAATAACTATGGATGGCTTAACATGAAAGCATTCAAAACATACAGCCATCTCAAAATCTGTAACTTTGAATTAGCCATGGAAACTCACTGAAGTTAAGCAAAATAACAGAAAAGGCAGTTAATCTGATCAACCATTCTAGCTGGCCACCCCACCCCCTCTATCTATTATCTAAGCCGCTGTATTGCACAGTGAACACTTCACACCACTTTTTATAATGCTGTTTACATTGTAAATAGATGGGGGAACTTATTTATTTATGCACATTCCATATCCGTACTTTAACCTCCAAGTTTATTTAAAAAATTTTGATAGTTTTTTGTTGCATGGCACGCCTAATACATGTAGATATGCGTGGTGAATAAAGTTAGATATTAAAAGAAGAAAATAACAGCACTAAAGATTCCCAAATATCCAGGATCCATTCCAGTGTTTACAGGAAAAAAGGTGATAGTACTGAAGGATAATATTCCTGAATTATAATGTTGCAAAGCTCTACTGATATGAGAACCATTCATTCAGATTGAGGAAATGTTCTTGTCACTTTATAGTTTAAGTAACACGAGAGGGAAAACAAGAAATTATGGACAATTTACCTAAAGACCTGTGAGTCTGCAATTAAAGATAAAAGCTTTGAAATTGAATAGTATATTTCCATATTCTTGTTTGAATTTCAGTAGTTTAGGCTTAAATCACAAGAATGTAATTCATTCTTTGCAAATCACAGAGTTCTCACAATTCAAGAACCTGCTTTCAAGCTGTTTGAGATGAACTTCATTAACTGCATGCCTCTGTCGCTTCCATAGTGGATACATTGGGCATACTACTCAAATACATGACCAACATCCCTAAGGACCACGAGGAAGGGAAGAGGCCAGAGTCCCTATCTCCAGAGGGAGAAACCATACTGTATCATGCTCTGAACCTCAGCCTCTAAGGAATAATGCAGCTAATCACAGAATCATAGAAATCTACAGCACATTACAGGCCCTTCGGCCCACAATTTTGTGCCAAACATGTACCTTACTCTAGAATCTGCCTGGAATTACCTTACCGCACAGCCCTCTATTTTCCTAATGGTTAAAAATTTCTACGTCCCCGTTAACCAATTTCCATGCGCCACTGCAGCCACACAGGTCCTTGGACAACGTTGCTGCAGAGGTGAAGATCACGGTCGCCTGGAACTTGCTTGTGTCAGCCTCTGTCAAGACGGCCGCGGTGCCTGATTTACGGTACGTATTGCAACCTAACTGCAGCATTTGAACTTTTCTCCACTTGGTCCCCCTTTTCCAGAGCACAGACCTGAGGCACAGAAGGGACTGATGTGAGGATTACATGTTCAGGGAACCAAAGAGTGCACTCTTTTGAAATCCTATTTTTAGGTCCATTCTCCTCTCCTGCCAGTTGCTTCTCCTTCTGCTGTCACCTTCTTTTCCACCCATGACCTCGCAGTTTCTCATTTCGTACCCCTCCCCTCACCTGGCTTCATCTGTCAGCTTCCAGCTTATACTCTTTAACCTCCCCCTACCTTCTTATTGTAAGTTCTTCCTTCCCTTTCCAGTCCTAATGAAGGGTCACGGCCCGAAGCAATGACTGTTTATTCCCTTCCACAGATGCTGCCTGACCTTCTGAGTTCCTGCAGCATTTTTGCCTGTGTTACTCTCTACTTTTAAGTACTTTTTAATTTCTTAAAGTTCAAAGATTTTATATTTGTTTTTAATTTTTATATGGCCTTAACTTGTTGTAATTGCCTCCTAGACATTTAAGAAGATATAAAGACCCATAGGAGCATTGTGGCCGACTCTGCCTCAAGCAATGCCTCAGCTAGGCCTCCCAGACCCACACAAAAATTAAATAACTGGAGGAAATACCACACTAAAGAACAAAACCAGCCTCCGTTCTTCCCATTCGGCATCAAAATGAGCTTTACGTTGAAGTTTATTACAACAGCGGAATCCTCAGCCCCGTTTTTGTTGTGATAATCCTTTGCAGTGATGTAGGCCGAAGGCTTCTGCAGGTACTTTTACAGCCTTCATTCTGTCATTCTATTATGGGTGGGGAGATGGTGGAAGCAAGTTAGATTGGCCTTGATTAAAGTCTCCAAATTTTGTACTGGGTGGCATTATGTTTTCATTTTATGTGACAATGCCTGAAAATAAAATGTTAGTATTATTAAGTAATAAGGAAGTTCAGACTGATGATAAAAGCACTGTTTCATTGAAATCCAACTAAACCACTTAACTGCACCAGTAAATGCTGAACTTGCCAATAATCCTGCAAATAGAAACTGAATTAAGGTTACCTGAGCTTTCACTATCCCATGCCTGACTTGCTTTTCTCCCAAAGGAGACTAAGGTAACATTGAAGGTCCACTGTCCTATATGTTTGCAGCAGTGTAATTACAGTGGAATATGTACAGCCTAATCACTCAGGCTGGAAGAAACAAGCGGTGATCCGAGCGTTCACTGGAAAATGCCACTGAATAACAGCAGGCCGTGGGTTCAGCCTCTGTGATGGGCCTCCGCCTCTTATCAGTTGCCTAGCGCAGAGAAAGATGATGCATATGTTTCATAATGTTATAACTATTGGCCACTTGGAAAGATTACGGGGAGACGGTGGGCGAATGGGGCTGAGAGGGAAAATAAATCAGCCATGATCAAGTGGCAGAGCAGACGCAATGGGCCAAATAGCCTCATCTGCTCCGATGTCTCATGGTCTTATGAAATTCTGCTCAAAAAATATCCAGCTTTTCCTGCTGTTAAATGCTTTTAAAAATCTCCCACACTTCTGGACACAAACCACTATCAAACAAAGTTCAAGAACACCGGACCAAACTGGGATCGAGCTGTCCTTTATACACAGATACAGTATGCTCGTTGTTTCAGCAAAGTTGAAGGTAGGAGCTGGACTGTTTCATTACAGCTTTAAAAACACCTCACCAGGAGTATTGTGTGTAGTTCTCATTGGCACACTGTGAGAAGAGTGTGATTGCATTGGCAAGAGAGCAGAGGAGATTTTCCAAGGTTTACAGTTATAAGGAGAGAGTCAGTAGTCTGGGTTTGCTTTCCTTGGAGATATAAAGCTGACAGGGGTGGATAGAATAGATAATAAAAATAATTTTCTCATAGTAAATCATATGTTTAATGTGGGGCATAAGATTTAAAGGGGTTTGGGGAGGGGAATTTTTACACAGATGGTGGAATATGCTGCCTGCAGTGGTGGTGGAAACAGCATGACTTTTAAGAAACATCTCTACAGTGCTTGAATGGCCAAGGCGTTGAAAACTGTGGGCCCATAGCAGATAAATTGGGTTATAATAGATACATTTGGGTGGGTAGGGGGGAAATGTCCTCTTTTTGTGCTGTATGGTTCTATCCTCTATGACGCATGGTGACAAATTTTACACTCTATCTAGATCAAAGAGCTGGAAGGTAGCAGAGGGGAGCAGTGAGAGAGGTGCTGTGGTCGTGAGTCTGCATGAGCACATGGTCAAAGAGCCATTCCATCCACTTCGGAACTGAACGTCCCATGTTGATAGCATGTCTGTGATCTCAGGAAGTAACTTTTAAAAGGGTCACCACAGTGCGGCTAGAACATTTTCAGCTCTGTGAAAGAATTGGCAAGGAATGAATGTGTGCTACAGTGATGGAAGTGGGTGGCAGAGCTCCCTGAGGAAGCACAGGCTTCTAAGGAGTGGTGCACATTGGTTTTGTACCTGTGACATTCCTGTAATTGTTCTGTTGTGTGTGTGTGTGTGTGTGTGTGTGTGTGTGTGTGTGTGTGTGTGTGTGTGTGTCTGTTGGCGCTATGGGTTAGTCATTGAAATCAGAGTTTGGGCCAGTCTACCTGAGCTTCATTTGGTAGGTAGGGGAGTGGCAAGTTGAAGTGGAGGTAGAAGCTGGGAGGCGATGGACGTTGGAAGGTGGAGCATGGATTAAAAGGAGGGTGTGACGAGGGCAGATGGGAGCCGGAAGGAGGGGGTGGGGGTGGGGGAAGGACCAATGGCAGGAGCGTGTGGGGGATGGGCAGGTAGAGTGAGTGGAGGAGGGGAAAGAAACTGTGATGAGGGCTAGGGTAAGTGTAGGAGGAATGGAGTCAATCAGGAGGAGAGAGAAAAGGAAAAGAGGAGGAACAGATCACTGGAAACTGGACGTCAGTATTCATGCCGTTGAGTTGCAGACTACCCACGTGGAATCTAAGGTGCTGTTTGGGAGTGGAGCCCGCTGAGGTCAGACGGGCTGGTGTGGGAATGAGGAGGAGAATTAAAATGGTGGCGATTGGGAGCTCCAGATGGTCCCCACAGGCAGAGCATGGGTGTCTGGAGGAACAGTCACATAGTTTGCTCACTGATGAGCTGGAGGCCATACTGGCAGTACCAAGTGCAACAAAGAGGCCTCCTTTGCATTATGACAACCAGAACTGAGCATTGTGCTAGTGCTGTTCCCCAACAGAGAGCAGGCAACAGAAATGCACCTTGTGGTGACATTTAGCTCTGAGCTTTTTGTTCAAAGTTCACAGTTGGAAGTGAAATGTGTTGTGAGCTTCTCTTGCCTTGCTGCTGACCTTTCCCCTTCACTCACCTTTCCATGTGATCCTCCAGCACCTGGTAAATGGTAATCAGGAAGGTTTCATTTTCAAATTGCTCTCTGGTGTAGTCTTTGTAGATTCGGAACTCTGCTGCAGTCACAGCCTCCCCTTCCGGGATTTTCGCGAGATCAAACTTAAACTCTCTGTGATGTCGTCGCTGGTGGAAAACTTCCATGTCGTACTCCACTAGAAACAGGAAGCATAGGAAGATATTCAGCGGACAGATTAATACCAGCTGTAAACCTTCATTACAGAGAATCAAATACATTTAAAAAGGATTTGTATCCATTCAATTTTCACATAGTGTGACCAAGTTTTGTATTGAATGTTTTTTTTTTAACTATTTATGATCAGAGCTGAAGAAATTTTCATTTTTGTTTTACCTCAAAGGAGAAGTTTATTCAGATTCCGGCATATATTCAGAGACTTTTTCTAAAATACTGCAGGTGCTGCATAAGAGTAAATTAGGGCAATTAGATTGCTGACGAACATTGACAAGATCTAAACAGAAAATTTATTCTTTTTGGCCAAGATCCAAACTGGAGTTAATGGTGAGATAGCACAGTGACTATTTCTGGACCAATAACTTGGGTAATATGATATCAGGTACTATCAGGCTCCAGATAAAGGGATTCAAAGTGTTATGAATCTTGGAGTTGAGTTGACGCTTAAACGTAGTCAGTGATACTGGGGAGTAAGAGGTGAATGGGTGTGAGTTAGGTCATAAGAACTGCTAGATTAGGGTGTAGAATTATTGCTTTTTCTTGTGTGTTCCTTGTAGTTTAACTTTCGTATGCTTGTTTATAATTTTATATAATTACCTACAACTGTATGTGGGTAATTGTTCAGTGAATTTTCAATAACTGTAGTATAGCTGATTTCCTAGAAGTTTCTCGGCAGCCTGTGCCATGCTACTACACTTGACTATGTAATAGGTTTCCTCTTATCACTGGAATGTGCTTTTACCTCTGTAGTGAGCTAGCTTTTAGTATAAGGTGACCACAACTTCTTTGTTCTTTTTCTGGAAGTGAGAGACTTGATGTTTACTCCCTCCACCCAAATTCCTTGTCTGGATAGATTGCTTGTGCAGTTTATACACAATAGATTATAAAAAATTTTAAAAAAGACATTCACTTCTTTAAAGTCCAGGCATACAGGAGGCTAGGAGTCTATCAGTTCTGGAAAAATGTAACTGGAATTTGTCACTATGAATTAAAATTTAACTGAATACTTTATTTCATCTCAAGATCACTGAGAATACCTCAGTAGTCTTACTGTATGACTTGTATCACCAGCAGTTCTTCAGCCCAGCCTCATGTATGCAGCCTGCAGTATGAAATGAAATTGAACAGATGTGCTTGAAGACAGAGAAGTAACCTGGAATGAGACCAGTAGAGAGAGTGATTTTGGAGTGAACTTGGAGCCAGCTGGCATCTATGTGTTTAAATCTGTTCACTATTAACTTACATTGGTTTTAAGGTTTGCAGATATAAATAAGATTCAGAATGAAAGACCTTTTCAATCAAGTACAATATTGGCCATATCTTCACAGAAAAAAGGAACCTAATTTTTTAATAAATGTATTGCTGAAGTCTTATGGAAGGGAGAGAACAACAGCAATTTCTAAAAGTCAGTAGACTAATATCAAACAGGGAACATGTGGAATAATACCTACTCTGAAGGTACTTGAAGTCAGGTAGGGATAAGAGAATACGTATGCCTCTTTAAGGAGATTTGACTGGATAGAATGGACTGCAGTGGACTGATGAACAGGAGGTAGGATATGTTGAAGTTGTATAAGACATTACTGAGGCCAAATATGGAGTATTGTGTGCAGTTCTGGGCACCTACCTACAGGAAAGCTTTTATGAAGCTTGAAAAAGTGCAGAGAAAGTTTACATGGATGTTTCCAGAACTTAAAGATCTGAATTACAAGGATAGGTTGAATAGGTTGGGACCTTATTCCTCTGAGTGCAGGGGAATGAGGGGGTACCTTACAGAGGTGTATAAAATTATGAGGGGTATAGACAGGGTGAATGCATGCTTGCTTTCGCCCCTCAGGCCAGGTGAGACTGGAGCTAGAAGTCATAGGTTTAGGGGAAAGCTGAAATATTTATGGAGAATCTGAGTGGAACATCTTCACTTGGAGGGTAGTGCGAATGTGGAATGAGGGGCTAGCAGAACTGGTAGATGCAGGTTCAATTGTAACAGTTAAGAGAAATTTGGATAGGTACATGGATGAGAGAGATATGGAAGGTTATGGTCTGAATGTAGGTAAATACGACTAGGCAGAAAACCAAGTTGGCATGGACTAGATGGGCCAAAGGGCCTATTCCTGTGCTGTAATGCTCCATAACTGTTCGTGCTTTTCTCTTTTCACTGAAATGTGTTTATCACACACTTCGGTACAGTATTCGTTTCTACAGAACTAGAAATATAGAACTGCTCACAATGTTGTGAAAAGAATGAAATGCTGTTTCAAAGATGGTTTAATTTTTATCATCTTCCTCGTAATTATTTTGCTGATGTTGGCTGATGTGATCAGAGTTGTCATCAGAATTTATTAGGTTGACTGAAATGATTACGCTTGTTCAATTGTACTCTCCAGTCAATAGATCTTAATATTGTGTCAAAAGCTTTTACTGTATTTCATCACCTTAAGTGGAGCACATCATTAATATGAATGGTGAAAAATAAAAAATTATCTAGATGCCAAGTTAAGTTCCACCAGACAGTAAACTTGGCTCCAGTGAAATATCTTATTCTATGATCGACAACATTGGAAGGTTTATAATTATGAATCATTCCTTTTCTGATTGGTGTGGATCATGTTAATGTTATTGCATTTTCCTTTATGGCAAAATACCCTGCCAGTACATTACAAATTGATAAGCGTGCTTATATTTTAGCTTTAGGAAGTCCTAATGTACTCTGCAGCTAATAAAGTGTGTTTGAAGAATATTCACCATTTTGTAATACAGCATAAGAAGAATTATGGTATGGGAAACGTGTGACAGCCAGTTTTCACACAGCAAGATCCCACCAACAGCCATTAGAGGCATGACCAGAAATCTGTTTGTTGATGCGGGTTAACCAGTAGAATGGAAAAGTGCGTCTGTTTTTCAAATTGTACCATGGGACTTTTCACCACCTTCGCTGTGAAAGCCACATTTCACACTGATAATCCTTCCTGAGAACTGGGAAGATGAGAAAGCCGACATCCTTTAGGCTGTTGAGATGGAGATACGTGGAGGGTAGAAAGGGAATGTCAGTGAAAGGGTGGAGATCAAGGCAGTTCTGCTGATAGTACAAAACTGTTCCGTGAATCCCAGGAAGAGACAGGCATAACCTGTGTTCATGTGAGTTCCCATGGTTACACCTATGATTTTCCTTGATTAGCCAGGGCATCACAGGGTATGGGGTGAAAGCAGGGGATGGGAATGACTGGAAGAATTGGATCAGCCCATGATTGAATGGCGGAGCAGACTCGATGGATCAAATGGCCTACTTCTGCTCCTTTATCTTATGGTCTTATGACTTACATAGACCACAGAACATCGAACAGTACAATACAGGAACAGGCCTTTCAGCCCGCTATATTGTGCCAAACCAATTAAATTAGTAATCAAATGGCCAACTAAGCTAATCCTTTCTGCCTACACAATGTCCGTATCCTTCTATTTTCCTCTCATTCATGCGCCTACCTAAACTTCTTAAAAGTCTCTAATGTTTCTGCCTCTACTGTCACCCCAGGCCATGCATTCCAGGCACCCACCACACTCTGCGTAAAAAAAAAAGCTTACCCCTTACTTCTCCTCTGAAATTATCTCCTTTCACCTTATGTATGTCTTTTGGTATTAGACAGTTCAACTCTGGGGATAAAAGATACTGTCCATCTACTTGATCTATACCTTTCATAATCTTAGAAAGCTCTATCAGACCTTCCCTCAGCTTCTGCCGCTTCAGAAAAAAACAACCCAAGTTTGTCCAAACTCTCATTATTGCACATGTTTTCTAATCCAGGCTGCATCCTGGTAAACCTTTTCTACACCCTCTCCAAAGCCTTGACATTCTTTCTATAATGGGGTGACTGGAACAGTATGCAATATGCCAGAAGCTAACTAACTAGAGTTTTGTAAGGTTGTAACATAACTTTCTGACTTTTGAACTCACTGCCTCCACTAATAAAGGCAAGCATGCCTTATGCCTCCTTAACCACCCTATCAATCTGTGTACCACTTGCAGGAAGCTATGATTTGGGAAAGTAGAAAGAAATAAATAGTTTTCAAGGTGATCAGGTAAATGAGAGTGGTTGGTGGTGAGGGACTGGTTAGACCTCTGCTTTAGAAAGGAGTGGAGGGTCCTCAGATTCCGATACCCACAATAAGATCCCACCACCATGCTCAATGTTTCTTCTTCTCCCTTTCCTCATTCTGGATGAACTGTTGGCTTTGCAGCTTCATGCCTCACTGTACAATTCCCATCAGCAACTGAATTGCCTCTGAACTTGGAGGGAACGAGGAGTGTAGCAGTTATTACACTTTATGTAATAGGAGTTACATATAGGCTAGACCAGCGAAGGATGGCAGATTTTTCTCTGTTGATCGATAATAGTGAACCAGATTAGGTTTCATGGCATTCCAGCAGTTTCGAGGTCACTAGTACTCATGCTGGCATTTTATTGCTGATTTATTGAAGTACTTTATATGGTGTTGTGGCCATATGTGTTTCCGACTTGTTTCTATGAATGAATGGTCCTTGCAAATTGAGCTGCCCAAGCTGTGTCTGTAGTGTATTTAATATTACTTTTTTTTCCATAAGATGTATTTCAGATACTGTACATATATATCATATAGTCATGTTTGTGGCAAATCTCCACATAATATTTATCTGAGGTATACACTTACAGAAAGGAGAGGAAAGAAAGAACAATTAAAAGAAGAACACTATGTACAAAGTAGCGAGTGGTCTTTTTTTAAAACAACATATTCATTGATTTGTGAGAATAAAATCAGGCCTAAGAGGTGGTTTTGTACTTAAACCATTTTTTCCAGTATAAATAAAATTGTTCCAACTTATGATTATCAGATGCTGTTATCTTCTCCATTTTGTAAATGTCCATTGTAATTTCCATCAATACATTTAAAGTTGGGCTCTCCTGTGATAACCATTTCCTGGTAAGGGTCTTTTTACCAGCCACCAGCAGTACATTCATTACATATTTATCTCTTTTCAACCATTCTTGAAGTTATATGCCCAAAATATATGGTCTTACTCTCTAAGGGTATTTCACATTTAAAGATGTTTTGAAAGGCATTATGTATCCCACTCCAATAGTCTTTAGAAAAGCATATAATTCAGACAACAGTAGTAGAACAATTTCAAGCGTGTATAAGGGTTTGTCAAACCTTAAAACACATTCGACTTCATACATTAAAACAAAATGGGAGAAAGAAGGAGGGATCATTATATCTGAGGAAGACTGGACAGTAATATGGAGGTATCAATGAAAGTGTACCAGTTCACAGAAATGGAGGGAGTTCGGGTGGAAAAACTGGATAAGATATTTTATTACACCCTCTCAGAAATCCCATTATGATAGTAACCCCGCTGCTTGCTGGAGAAATTGTGGAAGTCAAAATGCAAACCATTATCATATTTTCTGGGAATGCCCCATTATCAAAGACTATTGGAATGGGATGCATAATGCCCTACAAGACATCTTTAAATGTATTTAATATTTCAATGATTTTTGAGTAATATTGCAATATATTGTTGATGAGGCATTCTTTGCATGTTTACATAATTCAATATGTGTTATATGTAAGAAGTATGTGAATGGCATACGTCATCATGCCACCACATCATATGTGAGCATCACACTAAGAAAAAATAAGTGCATGAATATCCCTGGGCTCCTCTGTTTTTCTTTTGATTAGTTTCTAGAGTTACAAAACATAACAGTGGTAATGAGGTAGTTTTAAACCAAACCTGACACAACTATGTACGTGTTGAAGCGCAGACAAACATTTGAATTTTAAAAAAGTGCAGCACATTTTTTTGGAAGTGGGAGGGAGAAATGCTTTAGTTTATTAAAAAAGGCAATAAATGGACAAAATTCACAGGTTCATTAACAGATGATAATAATAATAAACTTCAAAAAACAAATGGCTGGCTACATCAGAAAAACAGACGTATTTGATTGTACAACAGATAACTGGATGATGCATACTGAACAAATGGAGCAGTATTTCGAAGCAAATGAAATAGCCAATGAAAAGCAAGTGCCAGTGTTACTGAGTGCATTGGGTGGAAAAGCGTACTTAGAACTTTAACTGCTCCAACCAAACCAGCCACGATGAGTTTTGCTGATACCATGAATGTAATGCAGGAACATTTAGAATCAAACCGTTGTTGATTGCAGAATGCTTTAGGTTTCATAAACAGAATGAAAAGGAAGGTGAGTCCATTTCAGCTCATGTGGCTGAATTGAAGAGATTGTCAGTTCAGTGATGGGTTTAATGATGTACTACGAAATTGTTCAGTTTATAGAATCTTACTAAAAAGCATTCAAAAACGGCTTCTAAATGAAACACAACCTACATTTAAAAGAACAATTGAAATAGCTGTATCAAAGGAAACAGAAGAGAGAGACGCAATTGAGCTGCAGGTTAGGTATGACAATGAGTGTGACCAAAATTTCAACGTCTAAACAGAAACCTGTCTGGCTGAATAAATTGTGTTACTGCTGTGGGATAAACTCACACACACCAGACCAATGCAGGTTTAAGTGTGAAACCTGCAGAAAATGCAATAAAAGTTGACACATACCAAGGGCATATCGGGCAGACAAAAACAAATGGACTGCACAGGGAAGAGATGAAGATAGAAAGTCGAGTTATAGTTTTAAAAAGAGCACTAATCTGTATGCGGTTGATGAAAAATCTGATAATGATGAGAGTGACGCAGGACAGGGTGCTTTTGAGATTTACAGTGTCAAAACTAATAATAGATAAATGATATGGCTTACACAAGAAGAAAATGGCAAATTAATTAAAATGCATTTAGACACTGGCTTGGCTGTCTCAGTCATTCCATAAAAAGAGTTTGAATGGCATTTCAAAGAAACTGAACTGAAGCCTGCAAATATCCAACTAAGAATTTATACTGAAGAAGAGATAACTCCTGTGGGAATGACATTTGGAACAGTGAAATACAACAACCAACAAGCCACATTGGGCTTGTATGTGATAAAAACAGGAGGGCCAGCATTATGGAGCCATGATTGGCTGAGACAACTACAACTTGATCGGCGATCCATTCACCATTGGCATATCACATCCCCTGCAATGGAGTCAACTGAAAGTGAATTAAGAAAGGTACTGGATGATGTCACAGCAGTGTTCAAGGATGGCATTGGAAAACTTAAACATATGAAATGTCAAATAATGTTAAATGAAAATGCGACACCCAATTTTTCCAGTCTGTCTAGTTCCTTATACCATCTGTGATAAAGCAGTCAGAGAGCTAGATCGCATGGAGGCTGAAGGAATTCCTTCCGAGGTTGAGTGGAGCCCATAGGCAACACCAGTGGTCCCAGTAGCCAAGTAGAATGGGTCTGTTAGGATCTGTGGTGATCTTAAGGTCACAATCAACCTAGTACTGGAAGTAGATCAATACCCTCTGCCCAGCATAAACAATATCTTTGCAAATCTTTTTGCGGGGAAACACTTCAGTAAAGTGGATTTAGCTGAGGCCTACTCACAGATGAAGATGGAAGAAGAGCCAAAAGTCTCACACTCACAAAGGAATTTATTGCCAAAATAGGCTTACTTTTGGAGTAGCATCTGCACCTGCGCTCTGGCAGCAAGTTTTGGACCAGGTGCCGCAAGGCTACCCAGGCACTCAGTGTTACCAAGATGACATTGTTACCCTTGAAGATGACAAGGGATATCTCTAAAATCTCAAGACAGTGTTAAAAGGTTAGAAGATTATGGACTCAGAACATGATGTGACAAGTGTGAATTCTTTAAAACAAGCATCACATACTGTGGTCACACCATTGATGCACAAGTATTACATAAGTGTGCCGAGAAACTTCAAGTAGTGCTTGATGCCCCGAGGCTAAAGAGCGTGTCAGAGTTTTTTTAGGATTTGCCCATCACTGTAACATGTTCCTGCCTAACCTGGCTACCGTGCTCCACTCCTTGAACTCATTACTACAGATTGGGAAGAAATAACAATGGACAAAATAATGTGAGGTGGCTTTCCGTAAGGCAAAGGAAATAGTGGTGTCAGACACTGTACGCACACATTAGGAAGATGAACTCACAAAATGCATCCTGTCCATACGGGGTATCTGGCCAAGTTCTAAAGACCTGTGCCAATCAACTGAGTGGATTGTACATTGAGCTATTTAACCTCTTGCTGTGGCAGTCTGAGGTAGCCCCCACCTGCTTCAAGCAGGCTTCAATTATCATCAGCGTCATTATACGCCAGGTTATATGATTATGGTCTTTGACTATGAGTGTTCTTGGCAAATTTTTCTATTGAAATGGTTTGACATTGCTTTCTTATGGGCAGTGTCTTTACAAGATGAGAGACCCCAGCCATTATCTATACTCTTCAGAGATTGCCTGCCTGGCATTAGTGGCCGCATAACCAGGACTTGTGACATGCACCAGCTACTCATATGACCATCCATGGGTTTATGTGACCCTGACTGGGGGGCTAAATGGGTGCTACACCTTGTCCAAGGGTGACCTGCAGGCTAGCGGAGGGAAAGAGTGCCTTACACTTCCTTTGGTTGAGATTCACCTCTACCCCACCACTCATAGTTTTAAATTATACCAGTGCACAAGAAGAACATGATAATCTGCCTCAATGACTATTGTCCAGTAGCACTTACATCCACTGTGATGAAGTGTTTTGAGAGGTTGGTGATAAAATACATCAATTCCTGCCTGAGGAGCGAATTGGACCCACGTCAATTTGCTTACAGGTCCACAGCAGATGCCAGCTCATTGGTCCTTCACTCAACCCTGGAACATCTGGACTGCAGAGTTACCCACATCAGGATGTTCTTTATCTGTTACAGCTCAGCATTCAATGCTATCATTCCCTTAAAACTACTCAATAAGCTTCAAGCCCTTGGCCTCAATACTACCTTGTGCAATTGGATCTTCAATTTCCCCAGTCAGTTCGGATTGGCAACAACATCTCCTCCACAATCTCCATCAGTGCAGGGGCACCACAGGACTCTGTGCTTAGCCCCCAGCTCTACTCACTTTACACTTACAGTATGACTGTGT
The DNA here is from genome assembly GCF_963921235.1 of Mobula hypostoma. Lineage (NCBI taxonomy): Eukaryota > Metazoa > Chordata > Chondrichthyes > Myliobatiformes > Myliobatidae > Mobula > Mobula hypostoma. The sequence continues at coordinate 224,238,566 of NC_086098.1, forward strand.
GGCTAAGCACAACCCCAATGTCATATTCAAGTTTGCTGACAACACCCGTGTCATTGGCTGAATCAAAGGTGGCAATGAATCAGCATTTAGGAAGGAGATTGAAAATCTGGCTGAGTGGTGCCCCAACAACAACCTCTCACTCAATATCAGCAAGACCAAGGAGCTGATTATTGACTTCAGGAGGAGGAAACCAGAGGTCCGTGAGTCAGAGCTCGTTGGAAGATCAGAGGTGGAGAGGGCCAGCATCTTTAAATTCCTTGGTGTTATCATTTCAGAGGGCCTGTCCTCGACCCAGCACATAAGTGCCATTACAAAGAAAGCATGGCAGTGCCTCCATTACTGTAGGAGTTTGTGCCGATTTGGCGTGACATCTGACTAACTTTTATAACAGTATATTGACTGGTTGCATCACAGTCTGGTATGGAAACACCAGTGCCCTTGGATGGAAAAGAAGTGGATATGGCAGTCCATCACGGGTAAAGCCATCTCCACCACTGAGCATATCTACACAGAGCACTGTCGCAGGAAAGCAGAATCCAACATTAGGAACCCCCACCACCCAGGTCGTGCTCTCTTCTCCAGGCTACCGCCAGAAAGAAGGTACAGGAGCCTCAGGACTCCCACCTCCAGGTTCGGAAACAATTATTATCCTCAAACATCAAGCTCTTGAACCAGAGGGGATAACTTCACGCAACTTGTGTCACGGTCCGGATCGGGGTCCCTTTAAATTTACCTTGTTTATGTTACGACCCGGACCGTTGATTCCCTGTTTTCCCGTGTCCCTTGACTTTGGTGATTAGAGGCAATTAATGCTTGGCTGAACCGGTAGTTTATAGTCTCCGGCTTTCAGCTGTTCGGTGCAGGAGCGTTTGCAAAGTCATCAAAGGCACGGTGTGCCGATGTCATCTGGCCGGAGCTAGCCTAGTCTCTGCCGAAGCGAGTGCCGGTAATTCGCCTCTCCTCACCGGAGCAACCCTGTCCAGTTACCTCGCCAAAGTGAGCCTGCAAAGGTTCCTCACCAAGGTGGGTCCGTCACTTAACCCGCCAGAGAGAATCAAGAACCGCTGTCTATTGTTCCCGGGCCAAGTCGAGAGCTCACCACTACCCGGAGGCTCCAAGTCAAGTCCTGGCCCTGGCGGCATTCAAGTACCAAGTCAAGTCCTGGTCCTGGCGGCTTCCCAGTTCGGAGTCAAGTCCTGGCCCTGGCGGTCTGTGATTCCTGTCCTACCCACTTGTCTCAATCCCTTCTGTACCCCTCTCGCCTCTAGCCCTCGTCTGCAGCCCCCGCCTGCACTTTGGTCTAGTTCCATTGCTGGAGCTAGATAGGTACTGTCTGGTGTTCTTTCGTGTTGGTCTTGTCTTGTCTTGTCCTTGCCTCCGTGGGGTAAGTCCACCGTCTTGCCGTTGCCCCGTGGGGAGTCATGTCTTGTCCTGTCCTCACCTCTGTGGGGTAAGTTAAGCCGTCTTGCCGTTGCCCCACGGGGAGTCATGTCTTGTCTTGTCGTGTCCTCGCCTCCGTGGGGTAGGTCAGACGGTCTTGCCGTTGCCCCGCGGAGAGTCATGAGTCCCGGCCCTGTGTCCTGTACCCAAGGAGGGGCCCCGACTCTGTGTTCTGTGTATGTGTCCATGGTTCCATGTACCTGCTCTCCTGAGACCGAGGCTTTGTGTTCCCATGTTCCTCCTCTCCCTAGCCCATGTCATGTCCTTGCCTGGTTCTGGGGTCTGAGCCCAAGGCAAGACTCAGGTACTGGGTCCCTGCCCAGTCTCGGGCTCGGAGTCCATACCCTAGCCTCTTCATGTCTCCTCTAGTTCTGGGAGCTGATTCCGAGTCCTAGCCCAGACCCTTGGTCCCAGCCTGGTCGTAGTCCTGAGTCTTTGTCCAGTTCGCTATTTCCTGCTCCTGCCTTGCTCTCCTGGTATCGAACAATAAACTAAATCTAAGTAACCTCACAAGATGTGTCTTGCATTTGGGTCCACCCTTGCTCCCAATGCCCCGCCATTGTGACAACTTGACTCACCCCAGCACTGAACCGTTTCCACAACCTATGGGCTCACTTTCAAGGACTCTTCATCTCATTATGTTTTTGCTAATTTATTTATTATTATTATTTCTTTCTTTTTGTATTTGTACAGTTTTTTGCAATTGGTTGAATACTCAAGTTAGTGTGGTCCTTCATTGATTCTGTTATGGTTATTATTGTAATATAGATTTATTAAGTATGCCTGCAAAAAATGAATCTCAGGGTTGTTGACATGTATGTACTTTGATAATCAATTCACTTTGAACTTTGAACATTATGATCTACATATCCAGAAGAAAGGTATCCAGAGCTGTCAGAACCACTTCCTGCGGTCCGAGAGTCAACCACTGAGGAGGCCTCCGAACCTTGGATTGTTTCACAGCCACAAGTCTCACCTGCCAAGCAGAGTGACACCACCCCCAATCCCCCATCAGGAAAGACGTTATCCCACAAGAGTAAGAAATTCCCCACAATGATTAACTCTTTAGGCTTGAATGAGACATATGTATGCAGTATTTTGACTATTGATATATATAGATGACTGGAGAGCAATATGTGACATATTCGAGTTGAAATGTATTCTATGTTGAGTTGGAGTTTATAGCTAAACAGAGAAGAGTGTAGTGTATTGAATATTTCAGTAATATTTGAGTAATATTTAAACTATATTGTTTGATGAAGAATCCTTTATTTGTTTACATAATTTATTATGCATTATATGTAAGTTGTACGTGGATGGCAACGTCATCGTGCCACCACGTCACATGTGAGCGCCTCATAAAGAAAACCTAAGCACGTGAGCATCCCTGGGCTCCCATGTCTTTCTTTCGATTTTGATTAGTTTCTGGAGTTACAAAATTTAACAGTGTCCACTGCAGTTAGATCATAAAACCGTCCAGCAGAGCAACAGGAGTTTCACTCATGGTGCTGTGCCAAACGAATTAAATTTGTAATCAAATGCCCAGCACAGCTAATGCTTTCTGCCTACACAATGTCCATATCCTTCCAAGTCCTGCACATTCATGCCCCTATCTAAGAGCCTTTTGAACACCCTCTATCATATCTGCCAGCACTACCAGTTTTGAAGCATATTCAAGACACCCACCATCTTGCAAAAAACAAGCCTGTTCTGCATATCTCCTTTGAATTTACCCCTCTCAACTTAAATGCAGCCCCTCTGGTGTTAGACATTGTGTCTAACTGCTGTATTTGCAAGCACAAACTTTACTGCTAGGGAGATACTGGCAATCTGTTGAACTCCTGACTGCATTTGGTAGGCAGAGGCCCTATACATTCCATGCCAGCTGCATGTGAATCAACTTGTTTAACTTTCCCTTGTGCTCACTGATGAAGTCACTGTTTTGTTTTTTTTTTGTGGAAAATTGACAGAAAAACGAGTGGTTCCATAGCCCAAAAATTGCCCTTCTGAGATTCCATGTCCACCATTTGGAAGAATCCAGAAGTTAGAAAAAAAATAAGAAAAATATGAAAGTTGTTCTGGGGGAAATTTCCCAGTTCAAGATTAAAGAGGTTAGCTTTATTTGTCACATGTAATTCACAATATACAATGAAATGCAGCATTTCCATCAAATCAGGTCTTAGAGGGTTGTACTGGGCAGCCCAAAAGTGTTGCCATGCTTCCAGTGCTAACATAGTATGCCCACAAGTTACCATACATCTTTTGGAACGTGGAAAAAAACCAGAGCATCTGGAGGAAACACAAGCGGTCACAAAGAGAGTGGACAAGCTTCTTAGAGGCAGTGACAGGAATTGAACCCCAGTTGGTGCTCACTGGTGCTGTAAAGTGATGCACTAATCACAATTCAGTTGTTTCCAAAATATCTCTGACACACTGCCTGGAATTCTGAGCAAACAAATGTATGGGAGTACACAGCATTGATAAACTTCACTCCCTTCTATTGCACCCACTATACCAAGTCAAACCCCATCATAGCCCAAGTCTATTCTCACAGAGCATGAGAATGATTTCGGTCTCAGTCAGCAAGAGGTCGTCTGCCACTTGATATTCCAGTTGTGCCGAAGGATTTTGGCAGATCTGCATCACAGAATAGCATTTAATACAAAAACTAGGTGTTGTGTTGGGGATGGCTTTGACTGTAGGTGGACAGTGGAAACTAGTAGTCTCTGCAGTTGGTAAGCAACTCTGCCAGTATGTCCGTGCTTCGAATGGAAGGAGTTAGCAAGCATTGTTTTGGTCTGGCCACCTGAATGGAAACAAATTTACACATCTTTATAACTATCAATCAAGTGAGAGTCAGGAAGGGGAAAGGGGTTAAAGAGTGCCGAGTAACCAGTGGTCAACCCCTCAACAACAGGTAAACCACTTTGGATAATATTGAGTGGGAGCAGAGGAAAGTCACAGGGGGTCAGGTCCCTGGCACTGAGTCCGGCTCCGTGACTGGGAAGGGAAGTGGGGAGAAGAGGTGAACTATGGTGATAGGGGATTCGTTGGTTGAGTGGACAGAAAGGAGACTCTGTGGACGAGAAAGAAATTCCCCGATGGTACGTTGTCTCCTGGCTGCCAAAATCCAGGACATCTTGGATCGGATCCTCAGCATTCTTAAAAGGGAGGGTGAGCAGCCAGAGATCGTGGTCCATGGTCCATGTAGGTACTAATGACATACTGTAGGTAGGAAGAGTGACCAAGTTCTGCAAGTCAGTGCAGGGAGTTAAGTACTAAGTTAAAGGGCAGGACCTCCAGGGTCGTAAGCTCAGGACGGCTACTTGTGCCACGTGCTAGTGAGGCCAGAAAAAGGAAGATCATACAGTTTAACATGTGGCTAAGGAGTTGCTGTAGGAGGGAGGACATCTGATTTTCGGATCATTGGGCTCTCTTCCAAGAAAGGTAGGATCGGAGTGCCAGAACAGAGAGTGGAGCGGTTGTGGAGACATATATTGTTACGACCTCAGACAAAGTCAGGAATCAAAAGGTTGAGCATGGTGCGACTAATGTCCTGAGCTGTGTATGTTTCAGTGCAAGGAGTGTCATAGGAAAAGCAGATGAGCTCAGGGCATCGATCAATATATGGAATTGTGATATTGTAGCTACTAGTGAGACTTGGTTGCAGGAGGGGCAGGACTGGAAACTCAATATTCTGCTGTTCCATTGTTTTAGACACAACCGAGCAGAAGGGAATTAAAGGGAGAAGGATGGTGTTACTAGTCGAGCAAAATGTCAGGGGAGTGCTCAGTCAGGACAGACTGGAGAACTCATCTAGTGAGGATTCATGGGTGTAACTGAGGTATGAAAAATGTATAACCACATTAATGGGACTAATTTATAGACCACACAATAGTACGCAGGATTCAGAGCATCAAATTTGTAGAGAAATCACAGACATAAGTTTATTATGGTAGGTGATTTTAACTTTCCCATATTGGCTGGGACTCCTATACTGTAAAAGGACTAGATGGGATAGAACTTTTCAAATATGTTCGGGAAAGTTTCCTTGATCAGAGCCTAGAAGTCCCAAGAAGAGAGTGTGTGATACTGGATCTGCTATTAATACCATAACATACAGGAGCAGAATTAGGTAATTTGGCCTATCGAGCTTGCTCTGCCATTTCATCATGGCTAATCCATTTCCTTCACTGCCCCAGTCTCCTGCCTTCTCCCCGTAACCCTTCATGGTCTAACTAATCAAGAACCCCTCAACCTCTGCCTTAAATATACCCAAGGACTTGGCCTCCACAGCTGCCAGTGGCAACAAATTCCACAGATTCATCACATTCTGGCTAAAGAAATTCCTCCTCATCTCCGTTGTAAAAGGACACCCCCCTATTATGGGGCTGTGTCCTCTAGTCTTAGGCTTTCCCACCATGATATCATATTTGTAAGTAGGATGCCATGCACAATTCTGATTTGATGGAGACAGACGTGAGAAGGCACAGAGGAACATCTGGAGAAATTTCTGAAATGCCCGGTTCGCTGCCGCTGCTACTGTGTGATCGAAAATCTCCGGAGGGAAGGCCCCAAAGTCCTTGGCTTTGCCTGCTGCTGGCGACCGAGGCTGGGATTGAAGCATTCGGCAGAGATGGTGCTCGGTACTTGGTGTCGGAGGGCTGATCGGAGCTCGAAGTTTTCGGATGACTCAGAGTCGGACTGTGGTCGGGCATGGCAGGTAGAGTTTTCTCCCTTCTCCCGTCTGCGTGAGATGTGGGACTTCCGAGAGACTTTGAACTTTTTTACTATGCCCATGACCTGTTCTACATCAAGTTATGGTATTGTTGCACTGTTGTAACTATATGTTATAATTATGTGGTTTTTGTTAGTTTTTCAGTCTTGGTCTGTCCTGTGTTTCTGTGATATCACACCGGAGGAATATTGTATCATTTCTTAATGCATGCATTACTAAATGACAATAAACGAGGACTGCGTGTCCTCATAGTCTAATTTATAGGAAACATCCTCTCCACATCCATTCTATCAAGGCCTTTCAACATTCTGTAGATTTCAGTTAGTCTCCTCTCATTCTTCTGAATTCCAGTGAATACAGGCCCAGAGCCATCAAACACTCCTCATATGACAAACCTTTCAATCCCGGAAACATTTTCGTGAACCTCCTTGAAACCCTGTCCAGTGTCAACACATCCTTTCTTGGATAAGGGGCCCAAAACTGCTCACAATACTCTAAGTGAGACCTTATCAGTGCTTTATAAAGCCTTTATAATCTAGTCCTCTTGAAATGAATACTAACATTGCATTTGGCTTCCTCACCAGTGATTCAAACTACAAATTAACCTTTAGGGAATCTTGCACAAAGGCTCCCGAGTCCCTTTGCACCTCAATTGCAGATTCTCTCTCCATTTACAAAATAGTCTAGGCCTTTAGTTCTTCTACCAAAGTGCATGACCGGACACTTCCCAACATTGTATTCCATCTGTCACTTCTTCGCCCATTCTCCTAATCTGCTTAAGCCCTTCGGTAGCCTCTATACTTCCTCAAAATTACCTGCTGCTCCACCTATCTTTGTATCATCTGCAAACTTGGCCATGAAGTCATCCATTCCATCATCCAAGTCATTGACATTAATGTAAAAAGAATCAGTACGAACCCAGTTCCCCTGTGGAACATCACAAGTCACTGGCAGCCAGCCAGAAAAGGCTCCCTTTATTCCAACTCTTTCCCTCCAAGCAATTAGCTGATGCTCTATCCATACTAATATCTTTTCTGCAATACCCTGGGTTCTTATTTTTTTAAACAGCTTTATGTGTGGCACCTTGTCAAACACCTGAAAATTCAAGAACACAACATCAACTGTTTCTCCTTTATCTATCCTGCTTGTTATTTCCTCAAAGAATTCCAATATATTTGTCAAGCAAGATTTTTCTTTAAGGAAACAATGCTGACTTTCGCCTATTTTATCATGTACTTCTAAGTACCCCGAAACCACATCCTTAACAATTGACTTCAACATCTTCCCAACCACTGAGGTCAGATTAACTGGCCTATAATTTCCTTCTACCACTCTCCCTTCTTGAAGATTGGAGTGACATTTGCAATTTTACAGTCCTCCAGAATCATTGATTCTTGAAAGATCATTACTAATGCCTCCACAATCTCCTTAGCCACCTCTTTCAGAACCCTGGAGTGCATACCATCTTGTCCAGGTGATTTATCTACCTTCAGACCTTTCTGTTTCCCAAAACTCTTCTCCCTAGTAATGGCAATTTTACACATACCTGCCCCCTCAAATGCCCAACATACTGCTAGTGTCTTCCACAGTGTAGACTGATGCAAAATACATATTCAGTTCATCTACCATTTCCTTATCCCCCATTACTGCCTCACCAGCATCATTTTCTAGCAGTCCAACATCTACTCTTGCCTCTCTTTTACACTTTATGTAACTGAAGAAACTTTTGGTATCCTCTTTAATGTTATTGGCTAGCTTACTTTCGCATTGCATCTTTTTCTTCTTTATGGCTTTTTTAGTTGCTTTCTGTTGGTTTTTAAAAGCTTCCCAATTCTCTAACTTTCCAGTAACTTTTGCTCTATTATATGCCCTCTCTTTGGCTTTTATGTTGGCTTTGAATTCTCTTGTCAGCCATGGTTGCGTTATCTTGCCTTTAGAATACTTTGTTCTCTTTGGGGTGTATATATCCTGTGCTTTTGGAATTGCTCCCAGAAGTTTCAGCAATCGGTGCTCCATTGTCATCCCTGCCGGTGATCTTTTCTAATCAATTTTGGCCAGCTCCTGTTTCATGCCTCTGTAATTCCCTTTACTCCACTGTAACACGAACACATCTGACTTTAGCTCCTCCTTCTCAAATTTCAGAGTGAATTCCATCATATTATGATCACTGGCCCCTAAGGGTTTCTTTACATTAAGCTCCCTAAACAATTCCAGTTCATTGCAAACAACCAATCCAGAATAGCTGATCCCCTTGTGGGTTCAACAACGAGCTCCATCTAATAAACCATACCGTAGGCATTCTAGGAATTCCTCTCTCTTGGGATCCAGTACCAACCTAATTTTCCCACTGTACCTGCATATTGAAATCCTGCATGACTATTGTAACATTGTCCCTTTGGCATTAGGGAATGAGGCAGGCAGGTGACAGAAGTTTATGTAGGGGAAAACTTTGCTTCTAGTGATCACAATGCCATTAGTTTCAAAGTAAATATGGAAAAAGATAGGTCTGGTCTGTGGGTTGAGATTCTAAATTGGAGAAAGGCCAATTTTGATGGTATCAGAAAGGATCTGCCAAGCGTGGATTGGGACAGGCTGTTTTCCGGCAAAACTATACTTGGTAAATGGGAGGCCTTCAGAAGTAAAATTTTGAGAGTACAAAGCTTGTTTGTGCCTGTACATTGGTTTTCAAGAAATATTGAGGCCCTTGTTAAGGAAAAAAAAGGAGGTGCATTGGGGGTATAGGCAGGAAGGAAAAAAAGAGGTACTTATGGGGCAACAAATGGGGCAGTATTATAGTGGCACAATGGTTTACAGTACAGGTGGCTTGGGTTCAATTCCCACCGCTGCCTGTAAGGAGTTTATGCGTTCCCCCGCGACTGCGTGGATTTCCTCCAGGCCCTCCAGTTTCCTTCCACAGTCCAACAGTCGGTTGGTAGGTTAATTGGGATTGGGCATTGTAAGTTGTCCTGTGATTATCCTAGGGGATTGCTGGGCAGTGCACCTGGAAGGGCCTATTCCACGCTGTAGTTCAATAAATAAATAACAAATTATGGTCTATAAGAAATGCAAGAGAGCACTTAAAGAAAGAAATCAGGAGGGTTAAAAGAAGGCATGAGGCTGCCCTAGCAGACAAGGAGAAAGAGAATCCTAAGGGATCCTACAGGTATGTTAAGAGCACAAGGATTGCAAGAGATAAAACTGATCCTCTGCAAGATCAACATTGTAATCTATGAATGGAGCCAAAGCAGATTGGAGAGATCTTAAATGCATTTCTTGACCCTGTATTTACTCGGGAGGCGGACACAGAATCTGTAGAAGTGAGGCAAAGCAGAGACGAGGTCATGGACTCTATACAGATTACAGAGGAGGAGGTGTTTGCTGTCATAAGGTAAATTAGAGGGAATAAATCCCCAGGGCCTGAACAAGGACCCTGTGAAAGGCAAGTGCAAAAATTTCAGGGGCTCCAGCAGAGATATTTAAATTATCTTTAACGACAGGTGAGGTACTGGAAGATTGGAGAATAACCAATGTTGTTCCATTGTTTAAGAAAAGCTCTAAAAATAAACTAGGAAATTATAGGCCACTGAGCCTGATGTCAGTCGTGGGAAAGTTATTGGAAGGTATTCTAACGTATCAGGTATACGTATATTTGAATAGACATGGACTGATTAGGGATAGTCAGCATGGCTTTGTGTGTGGAAGGTCATGTCCAACCAATGTTATAGAGTTTTTCAAAAAAGTTACCAGGAAAATTGATGAAGGCAAGGAGGTGGATGCTGTCTACATGGAATTTAGCAACGCACTTAATAAAGTCCCGCATGGAAAGTTGGTCAGGAAGGTTCAGTCACTCAGCTTGGATTAGACATTGACTTTGTGGGAGAAGCCAGAGAGTGCTAGGAGATGGTTGCCTCGCTGACTGGAGGCCTGTGACTAGTGGAGTGTGACAGGAATCGGTGCTGGGTCCATTGTTGATTGTTGTCTATGTCAATAATCTGGATGATAATATGGTTAACTGAATTCGCAAATTTGCGGATGACACCAAGATTAGGTGTGTAGTGGACAGTGAGGAAGACTACCATGGGATCAGGATCAACTGGAAAAATGGGCTGAAACGTGGCAGATGGAATTTAATGCAGGCAAATACAAGATGTTGCACTTTAGTAGGACCAAAGTGGACCAGGGTAAGTCTTACACTGTGAACGGTAGGACACTGAGGAGTGTGGTACAACAAAGGGATCTGGGAATATAGAGCCATAATTCGTTGAAAGTGGCAGCACAGGTAAATAGGATCATAAAGAAAGCTTTTGGCACATCGGCCTTCATAAATCAATGTACTGAGTACAGACGATGGGATGTTATGTTGAAGTTGTATAAGACATTAGTGAGGCCTAATTTGGAGTATTGCATACAGTTTTTGGTCACATACCTACAGGAAAGATGTAAATAAGGTTGACAGAGTTCAGAGAAAATTCACAAGGATGTTGCTAGAACTGGAGGACCTGAATAGAAAAATAGGAGACATTGAACAGGTTAGGACTTTACTGCTTGGAACATAGAAGACTGAGGAGAGATTTGATGGAGGTGTACACTGGATAGGGTAAATGCAAGCAGGCTTCTTCCACTGAGGTTGGGTGGAACTACAACTAGAGGTCGTGGGTTAAGGGTGAAAGCTGAAAAGTTTAAGGGAAACATGAGGGGAAACCTCACTCAGAGGGGCATGAGAGTGTGGAATGAGCTGCCAGTGTAAGTGGTGGATGCAAGTTTGATTTAAAGGTTTAAGAGAAGTTTGGGTATGTACATGGACGGTAAACATATGGAGGGCTATGGACCGGGTCACAGGTCGATGGAAGTAGGCATTTTAAATGGTTTGGTATAGATTAGATGGGCCGAAGGGCCTGCTTCTGTGCTGCATTTTTCTATGACTCTATGACCCTTGGACAAAGTGGCACGTTATTCAGATTCACTTGGATGGAGGCTTTAAAAACACAACATCTGAATGTTGCTGAGGTTGCCATCTTCATTTTGCAATCAGACTGTGATAATCAGAGACACCAAAAACTCTATTTTTCTTAGTTCTGTTGCAGGGTGTGAGACTGTATCATTTACTGTTGAAGTAACAGTTTCTATTCTTCCAGAAAGCCCATGTTGAAGAAGCAGTGCTCTTTTTTTCAACAGGATTTTTTCCTGTCTCTTGCCTTGTTCATCTATAATGGTTTGTTTCCTCTTCACCTCTCCAACTCCTCCACCCTTTCTGTAACTTAAAACTAACTTATTTTCTCTCCTGGCATGAACGTTAATCTCTCCAACTTCTGGTAATTTCTCCCTCCTCCCCTTTCCCCCTTTTTCCCTTCCTCATTCTCGCTACCACTTGCTGCCTGACTTGCTGAGTTCCACTTATGCTTCCCCCTGCTTCCCTTTCTGACTTTAAAAAAAACCCAGAAAATCGCATGATGACAAGATTTGAAGATATATGGATGACAGCAGGGCAGGGCCTTGATACGGGGTCAAAATTCCTCAGTATCTGTGGGTGGGGTTGGGGGGGGGTGGTCAGAAGTCAGTTTCACTCCCTGGGGAGAAACATAACAAAGTGACAGATAAGAGTGAAATGAAAGGAAATCCAATCTGGCTGGAATCACTTATGCCAGCAAATCTTCTCTATTATTCATATTGGTTGTAACATCTGTATCTTAACTCTAACTAACCCTTTTGCTCCATTCCTTTCCATATCATTATCTAAGGAAATCTGCTGATCAAAGTTATTAAAATTTCAGCTGAACTCAGCATCAATAACTCTTGTGGAGGCTGAGTTCCAGATTTCCACTATATTTGATCCAGCTCTGATAATATTGATGATAATTGTTGGGCACGTGGCCAAGTGGTTATGGTGTTCGTCTGGTGATCTCAAGGTCGCTGGTTTGAGCCTCAGCTGTGGCAGCGTGTTTGTGTCCTTGAGCAAGGCACTTAATCACACATGATTCTAGTGTCTGTACGAGGAGTGGCGCCCCACACAGACATCCAATCTGCGCCTTGTAAGGCATGAAAATACCCGACGCAGGCCTCTTATGGTCTGAGTCGACGTTCCCTCCTCTCCCTGATAATATTCTACTCTGCTGTTCTGCAGGTGTCCCGGAAGCAGGCAGTAGAGGTAATACTGGCACATTGCCATGAAGTCTTGGTATTACGAAGTGTTGGAAATTCTCTGAAAAGGGTCATAAAATATCTCAAGATGCCAGTGCACAACCACCAACAGCGAACACCCAACTCAGTAAAGCAGAAATTTCCAACTACAAGATAGGTTGGAGTCTTGGATTTGCCAATGATAAGTGGCGTGAGGATATGTGTTAAGAATAACATGGATAATTTGCTTGCCCAGATGTAGTATGAGTGGGTTACATGGTCGGCACAACATTGTGGGCCAAAGGGCCTGTAATGTGCTGTAAATTTCTATGTTCTATGTTCTATGTAACAATTTTTGGACAATTCAAATGAAATTTTTAGGCCCCCACAAGCCACAATAGAAAAAGGAACAGTTTTCTCTTATCATGTTTCTGTTGAAATTAGCCAGTGTCAGGGTTACAAGGCAGGCTACAATATACACCCGGTGACCATATTTTAAAGTACAAACAAGAGAAAATCTGCAGATGCTGGAAATCTGAGCAACACACACAAAATGCTGGAGGAACTCAGCTGGTCAGGTAGCACTTATGGAAAAAGTACAATCGATGTTTCGGGCCGAGACGCTTCGGCAGGGGACTGGGTACCTCCTGCACCTAATAAAATGGACACTGAGTGTATGTTCATCGTCTTCTGGTGCTGTCGCCCATTCACTTCAAGATTTGATGTGTGCACATCACTGTTGTAGCATGTGGTTATTTGAGTTACTGTCACCTTCCTGTCAGCTTGAACCAGTCTGACCAGTTTCCTCTGACCTTTCTTACTAACAAGGCGTTTTCACCTACAGAACTGCTGCTGACTGGATTTTTTTGTTTTTTGCACCATTCTCTGGAATCTCTAGAAAGCATTGTGCCTGAAAATCCTAGGAAATCAGCAACTTCAAGGTATGCAAACAACCCTATCTGGCACCAACAATCATTCCACGGTCAGACTCACTTAGATCATATCTCTTCCCCATTCTGATGTCTGATCTTGACCATGTCTGCATCTTTTTGTACATTGAGTTGTTACTGTATGATTGGCTGATTAGAGATTTGAATTAACAAGCAGATGTATAAATGTATCTAATAAAGAGACAACTGAGTGTAGTCTTGTGTTTATACAGTACCAAACATTCTAAAGTGTTTTCATCTGAAGTGACAAAAATTGACTCTGAGTCAAAGATGGAAATCTCGTGAACAGTGACTGAGGTTCTGTCACGGATTTTAAGGAGGACTTTTATGGATGTAGGGCAATGTTGAGAGAGTAGAGATTGAGAACATTGATCTAGGGGTTAGATGGGTAAAATCACAGGCTGGTAATGGTGGTAAGGACAACCTGAAGAAACATAAGTCATCCACGAAGGAAATGCAGAGCCAGGTGATGCGTGCTTTCAGGATTTTGTATCTTCTGCCTGGGAGAGGGGAGAAGAGAGTACGTTTCATTGCTGGGTGGAGTCTTTGATTATTCTGGATGGTTTACTGAGTTTGTGAGAAGTGTGGACAGAATCTGGACAGAGTGTGGACAGAGGCTGGTTTCCATGATGTGCTGGGCTGTGTCCATTATTCTCTGTAGTTTCTTGTGTTCACGTGCAGAGCAGTTACCATACCAATCTGTTCCTCATACAGTAATGATGCTTTCTGTGATGTATCAATAAAAAATTGGTAAGGGTTGACAGAGACATGATAAATTTGTTCGGCCTCCTGAAGAATTAGGGGGCCATGTGAGTTTTCTTGGCCGACACATCTACATGGTTGTATCAGATAGGCTATTGGTGGCATTTACTCCTAGGAACCTAAAGCTCACAACCCCTTAAACTTCAACATTGCTAATGTCAGCAGGAGCCTGTGCACTGACCCCCTTCCTGAAGTTGATGACCAGCTCGTTTGTTTTGCAGACATTGAGGGAAAGATTATCTTATGACATCAGATCACTAGGTTCTCTATCTTCTTCCTGCGCTCTAACTCTTCATTATTTGAGAAATGGTCACTGTGGTGGTATCATCTGTAAACTTGTAGATGGAATTAGAGCAAAATCTGGCCACACAGTTATGAGTCTACAGAAAATGGTGTAGGGGGCTGAGGACATAACCTTGTGAAGCACCAATGCTGAGAATAATTGTGGGGAGGCGTCGCTGCCTATCCTTACAGAATGCAACCTGTTGGTCACAAAGTCAAGGATCCAGCTGCAGAAGGAGGCATTGACTCCCATGGTCTGGAGTTTGGTACTAAGTTTGCTTGGAATTATAGTTTTAAAGACAGCTGCAGTCAATAAACAATAGTTTGATGTTAGTGTCTTTACTGTCCAGATGTCTCAGAGATGAGTGAAGAGCCAGGGAGGCAGCATCCGCTGTGGACCTGTTCCGCAGTAAGCAAATTGCAATGGATTCAGGCTGTCTGGAGGGCTCTCAAAGCACTTCATGATGGTGGATGGTGCAGCCACTGGGTAGTAGTCATTAAAGCACATTATCTTGTTTTTTTTTCAGGTACTGGGATGATAGCGGTCCTCTTAAAACAGTTGGGAAACACAGGTTGAAGCAGGGAAAAGTTAAAAATGTCTACAAATACCCTCACTAGCTGATCTGCACAAGAGCTAAGGACACAGCCAAGGACACCATCCGGGCCAGATGGTTTCTGCAGGTTCACTCTTTGGAAGATTGATCTTATGTCTGTAATGATGACTCTGCTTCAGATGGATTGGTCTACCTCAGCAACATTCTCATGCACTAATTCCACACCTCTGATTCCTTTAATAACAAAAAAAAGATTTTTGTTTAGAATATCCTTTGTGGCAGAGGTTCAACAACTTTCTCCATCGGACATTTCAAAGAGTTACTGTCTTTCTTTTTAAATCTTTTTATTAATTTTTCAAAATTACAAACTCAATCACAAAGTTGGTACAAAGAGATTGGAAAGATGTTCATCAACATATATAAAATGAATTTTAAGTAACATAGATATAAAAGACTTCCAAACTCATAATGAGATTAAACATTAAAAAAGAAATAAAAAGAAAAAAAATAAACAAAAAAGCCCCAAAAGAAAAAAAAAGAAAGAAAAACCCCCAAGAACAAAAAAACAAAACAGGGCTAGACCAACAGCTTATATCGGACATGTTCAATAATGTCGTTAACTCCGCTCCTCTCATCATATAATTTAAATTTAGAAAAAAGATTTGGGAAGGTCAGATTACATCATATGAAAATGTTGCATAAAAGGTTTCCAAGTTCCTTCAAATTTAACCGAAGGGTCAAAAATATACCTTCTAATTTTTTCTAAATTTAAACTTAATATGGTTTGAGAAAACCATATTACTGCCACTGAGAGAAAATTTTTTTTTTGGTCTGTGATAGAGATGTTATTGGAAAAATATTCTGAGGGATAGGAGTAATCAGAAATTATAAAGGCAGGGTCTAATTAAAGATAGTCACCATAGCTTTGATGGGGGAGATCCTTTCTGTTCAATTTGATTGAATTTTTTGAAAAGATAAAAAAATGTACTCCTGAGACTAGTGTTGTAGCTGTCATCTATATGGACTTCAGCAGGGACTTTGACAGAGTCCCACATGGAAAACTAGTTCATATGTTAGAGCCCAAGGGGTCCAGGGTGCATTGACAAATTAGATCAAAAATTGTCTTGGTAACAGGAGGCAGAAGGTGGTAGTGGATAGTTGCTCTTGTGATTGGAAGCCTAAGACTTGTATAGTACCACAGAGATTGGTGGAAGATCCCTTACTGATTTTGGTTGTAAGAGGAAGAGTAAGCAAGTCAGCAGGTGACTCAAAAATTGATAGTTTCATTAGGAGTGCAGACAGTAGTCTTCAGCTACAGAATGGTATTAATCAGTTGGTAAGATGGACAATACAATGACAGATGGAATTTAATCTTGACAAAGTATGGATTTTGAGAGTGCTAACAATAATAGGATATGTAAAGTAAATAGTAGCACCCGGAAGAGTATTTAGCAACAAAGGAACCTTGGTGCACAAGTCTATGGAAGTGGTAGCATTGATAGGTAAATTGGTAAAGAAACCTTTTTGGATACTTGCCTTCATTAGCCAGATTTATATAAGTGTAGTAAGGTTATGGTAGAACTTTTAAAACACTGGTTAGGCCACAGCTGGAAGACTGTGCATTTCTGGTCGCCAGGCTATGGGAGGAGCGTGACTGCACTGAAGGGTGAAGAGGAGATTCATCTGGATGTTTCCTGGGGTGGAGTGCTTCAGTTATACGGAGAGACTGGATAGAACATAGAACAGTACAGCACAGTACAGGCCCGTTGATGTTGCGATGACCTTTTAACCTTTTCCAAGATCTATCTAATCGAAGAAGTTTGTACATTTCATTGTGATTGCGTGCGTTTCCTCCAAGTGCTCCAGTTTCCTCTCACACTCCAATGACGTACAGTTTGGCTTTGTGAGCTGTAGGCGTGCTACGTTGCCGTAGAAACGTGTGGCCCAGAACAATCCTCGCTGATTTGATTTGACACAAAATGACTCTTTTCACTGTATGTTTTGATGTTTCGATGTACACGTAACAAATAAAGCTTATGTTTCCATTCTTCCCTCCCACGTTGCCCTCCACAAACTGGGCTTGCTTCATTTACAGGAGGGGAGGCTGAAGGAAAACCCTAGTGATGAATTCAAAATGATGCAGGTAGATTGTAAGCAATTTCCCTCCTAGCAGAGGTGTCTAAAACGAGAAAATGTGGATTTAGGGGTAAGGGATAAGAGATTTATCAAGATGCATCAAGTGCCAGTAAATGGGATTAGTAGTGATGGGTCTGTGTGTGCACGATGGGCTGAAGGACCTGTTTTCGTGCAGTATGATTCTATGACTCCGTAACACAGGAAACTTGCCAGCTGGGATTAGCCCATGTAAAGCTGAACAGGGGAAACTTTTTAAATTAATTTTCCATCAATCTAAGTTCAGGACTATTTCGATGAAGATTCAGATGCATTTATTTATCACATGTACATCAAAATATACTCTGAAATATGCTGTTTGCATTAACAACCAGAAACAACCTAAAGATGTGCTTGGGGAGCTCGGTTTCCTGAGTGGAATTGCAGACTTGCAGACCCAGGGCCTCAGCCATCGAGCCTTGACCTCCGGACTTCCGATCAATCTTCAGTGCCAACCCCTGGACTCACCGGACCCTTTCATTATTCCTATGTTCTAAACCTCGTTAACCTTTAGTCCAGTTTTGGACAAAAGTTTAACATGTGAGATGAGTGAGATTATTTGACATCAGGGTAATACCTGTCCACGTGTGGTGCCAAAGTACTCTGGGAAAAGGTAATTAAAATCTACACTGGCTGGGCTCAGGCCTAGAACAAAGAAGATGCTTGTGGAAGCATCTCATTTCAGCCTCAAAAGAGTGTTGCGGAGTATTTCAGGGCAGAACCCCTGGCTCAGCAGCTTCAGTGCTTTCATCAGTAATCTCCCACTCTTGTGAGTTTGCTCAGTGATGCTCAGTTTAACAGATGACCATTGCTTTGGTAATTCATGATCAAGAAACTCAAGAGACCGATTTTCAGTTTCCCCTTTCCTTACATTGGAAGTTAATCGTTATATTAGCTTATTCTCACCACATGTACTGAGGTATGGTGAAAAACTTGTCTTTCATACCGGTCATACATACTAATTCATTACAACAGTGCATTGAGGTATTACAAGGTAAAACACTTGAATAAAGTGTAACAGTTACAGAGAAAGTGCAGTGCAGGTAGACAATAAGATCAAATGAGGTAGATTGTGAGTCCATCTTATCATATCAGAGAACCATTCAAAAGTTGGTGTGTGCTTTCAGGATTTTATATCTTCTGATGGACAGGAGAAGGAGAAGAGAGGATGTCTGGGGTGGTGGGGTCTTTGACTACGCTGGCTGCTTTACTGAGCAGTGAGAATTGTAGACGGAGTCCATGGAGGGGAGGCTGGTTTCCTGGGATGTGCTGAGCCATGACCATAACGCTCTGCAGTCCTGGGCAGAGCAGTAGCCAGACCCAGCCATGATGCATCTGGATAAGATGCTTTCCATAGTTCATTGATAACAATTGGTGAGGGCCACGTTCCAAATTTCTTTACCATCTTAAAGAAGGAAGGCACCAGTGACTTGAAGCTCACAATTCTCTCGAGCTCAGCACCATTGATGTACACAGGAGCTTGTGCACCAGCTCCCTTCCTGAAGTCAATGACCACAGCACTTTTGTGTTGATGACACCGAGGGAAGGATTGTTGTTATGACATCATGTCACTAAGCTCTTTTCCTCCTTCCTGTACTCCACCTCATCGCTATTTGAGATTTGGTCTACTACCGTGGGGCCATCTGCAAACTTGTAGATGGGGTTAGAGCCCAGAACCTGAAGGCACAGCCTTGTGTGACACCAGTATTGAGAATAATCATGGTGGAGGTGTTGCTGTCTATCCTTACTGACTGCAGTCTCCCGGCCAAGAAGCCAAGGATCCAGTTGCAAAGGGAGATGCTGATTCTCAGGTCTAGGAGTTTGGTGATGAATTTGCTTTGAATTATGGTATTGAAGAGAAAACTACAGTTGATTAAGAACAGTCTAATGTAGGAACTTTTACTGTCCAGATACTCCAGAAATGAGTGTAGGGTTAGGGAGATGGTGCATTGTACATGTGGTAGAGGCTACCCAGCTTAGCTGCATGTCTGCTGAGGAATACAGTATCATTTAGTGCAGTCCTTTCATGTATGAGAAAGGAGTTTCAGCTGGATCGATCACTGCTCCTCAGATGGTGGTCCCAACGTGGTTGGACCTGGGCAAGGAAACACTTTCATCATCCATTTTTGGGTTCCTGGTAAGTACTGATCACTGCTGATTTCAACCCTTTTGTTGGATCTGACCTTTTGCTGTTGACTTCTCCAGGGTATTCAGGAGAGGACTTTGCAAGGTATGCACAATGCTTCACTGTACCGCGAAATGTTAAGGAGCATAAGAGAGACCAGTTTCAAACTTCAGATTCAGATCTATTTATCATATGTACATCAAAATGTATAGTAGAATGTTTTGCTTGTATTTATAACCTGCACACCCAAGGATGTGCAGGGGCAACCTGCAAGTGTCAGAACATATTCTGATGCAGATCGTGCCTCGTGCCAGGCTCTCAGTAGAGAATGGAGTCCGTACATCCCAGCAAGGATGTGTTGAGTACTGCACGACAACATTGCACTACCAACCGTGATTAATATAGCATTTGATGCCCGGTGTTGCATCTAACTGAAGTTTCATGTTCCATTCTGGTGCAGATGGACATTACCCAAGGATGTTCTGAAAGGTTCAAGTTTATTGTTTAAGGCAAAACTGCTCTAGTATCTCTGGATACTCGTCCTCAAAGGATATTTGAGGATGTTATGCTCCAGCAGAAAATGGGGCTGTCGCTTAAGGGAATTGCCTGCAAGTCAATAAAGTATAAATTTACTCTTCTGTCACAAGATATATTATGATCCTACCACGTGGGCAACTTTCTTATGGTTGGCAACTTGCCCAAACTGGAGATGAGATGGCAAGTCCAAAGCCAGGACACCTGGGCCCCAAATGGCTATGATTATCTTCCAGGGCAGTCTGCAGCCTCCTTCACCATGTGACCCCCACTTACTAACCATGCAAAAATCACTGCGGGAGCACAGACTAGGTGAAGGGATGCAATTGGCAAATCACCAAGAGTTTTCACAAAGATAATTAGTTAATATGCTTTATACACTGATCAGATGTATAGATATGGTTTGTAAGTTTGAGACACAAGAGATGCTGGAAATCTGAGCAACACACAGAAAATGCTGGAGAAACTCAGCAAGTCAGGCAGCGTCTATGGAGAGCAAATAAACAGTGAATATTTTGGGACGCTTCATTAATCCTGTTATTTCCTTCCATAGATGCTGCCTGACTTTGATTTCCTCCAGCATTTTGCGATTACAGGGTTAAATTGGCTTGATTTTATAGTAATCAATTGTAGTCAAGCAAAGATTAGTAGCGGGTGTTCTTGGAACTTTAGTGCAGTAAAGAAACTTCTGCCTTTCCTTCACTAGTATTAAGGGTGATCTCGGCTGGGTTATTATTTAATGTTACTTCATATGGCTCTTGAGAAAATGGCAAGCAGTGCCTTCTGGATCTGCTACAGTAAATGTACTGAAGATAATCCCATAGAATTGATTGATAAGTATTTTCAGTTTCTGGATCCTACTTCAATGAGAGATATATTTTGAAGTCAGTGGGGATTATTTGTGATGTGGGGACACAGACACATGTGGTCCCTGTGTATGGTGCCCTTTTGGTAGAGTTTGTCAGTTTGGGAGGTTTCCCTGAGAAAAGTTTGGTGAGTTGCAGCTATTCATTTTATAATTGATACACACTGCAGCGATACCGTGCTGGTGTTGGAAAAAACGTCCAGAGGGTTGGATGGGACACCAGTCAGCTGCTGTCTGAAATCACGTGGTGGGAATTGCAATGATCCAGGCATACACTAGCAATTCTGCCCTGCTTTTCCCCTGATAACGAGCTTTGCGAGTCAGACATCTCTATCCGATTTCTGTAGGCAAATTCTGTGGCACTTACAGTTAATGGTGACTCCCAGTGACTGGCTGCACATCACACTTTCTCTGTAGTTATAATACTTTATTCTACATTCCATTATCGTTTTCCCTTGTGGTGTCTGAATGGTCTGTTTATACTTTGGTACAAACCAATTTACAGTTACCCAATTTATGCTTAATCTTATTGAGAAGCAGAAATTTGGAGATCTTCAGACTGCTCCCACTTGTGTCTTCTTTCCCTTGCTGTTCATTATTCCCCCACGCTATCCCCCATTACTATCTACAGCGTCTGTATCACTACTCAGCACTGCACTGGTTCCTTCCTTGCTTATAGAATCATGGAGTCACAGAGCATGTAAACAGGCCCTTCAGCTCAGCTCGTCTATGCTGACAAAGGTGCTTAGCTTATCTGCATTTGGCCCATGCCCCTCTAAACCTTTCCAATCCACGTAAGCTGTCCAAATATACAATACTTTTAAAGCCAAAATTGTGCCCAGTCCTTCCATTTCTTCTGGCAGCTGGTTGCATATACCCACCACTCTATGTGAAAATCTTGCAATTCAGGTCCTATTTATATCTTTCTGCTCTCACTATAAATCTATTTCCTTTAGGTTTAAACACCCTGGCTCTGCGAAAACTCAAGCTGGAGGCTATGCTTTTTCCCAGGGCTGAAATCATGAGAGGGCATAGTTTTAAGGTGCTTGGAAGTAGGTACAGAGGAGATGTCAGGGGTAAGTTTTTCACACAGAGAGTGGTGAGTGCATGGAATGGGCTGCCGGTGACAGTGGTGGAGGCAAAATGATAGGGTCTTTTAAGAGACTCTTGGAGAGTACATGGAGCTCAGAAAAATAGAGGGCTATGGGTAACTCTAGGTAATTTCTAAGGTAAGGACATGTTCGGCACAGCTTTGTGGGCCAAAGGGCCTGTATTGTGCTGTAGGTTTTCTACGTTTCTATGTTCCTCTGTATGAATTAGAAGAAAGAATGAGCCATTCTGCTGCTCAAGCTTGCTCACATTAATAACATCAAGGCTGACCTCTGCTTTCTTATCTACCATTTACCATCATCTATATCACTACAATTTACCTATATCTAAAAATTTGGTTGAGTGAACTTGGCCTTTTCTCCTTGGAGTGGTGAAGGATGAGAGAGGTGACCTGATAGATGTGTACAAGATGATGAGAGACATTGGTCATGTGGATAGTCAGAGGCTTTTCCCAGGGCTGGAATAGTTAACAAGAGAAGGCACAGTTTTAAGTTGCTTGGAAGTAGGTACAGAGGAGATGTCAGAGGTACGTTTTTTACGCAGAGAGTGGTGAGTATGTGGAATGAGCTGCCAGTGACGGTGGTGGAGGCAGATATGATAGGGTCTTTTAAGAGACTCCTGGATAGGTACATGGAGCTTAGAAAAATAGAGGGCTATGGGTAACCCGAGGTAATTTCTAACGTGAGTACATGTTTGGCACAGCAATGTGAGCTGATGGTCCTGTATTGTGCTGTAGGTTTTCTTTGATTCTGTCACTAACTCAGCCTACCTCTGCCTATCCACTGCATCCAGTAAGCCAATGGAATGGAATAAATAGGCTGCAGATGCTGAAGATCAGAAATGGAAGCAGATTGTAGGAAGCACCTTGCAGATCAGGGAGGGGCTGTGGAAAGGGAAGCAATCAACATTTGAGGTCAAAGATCAGTTTTCAGAACGAGAAAGGAGCGATAAAGGAATGTAGTTTAAAATTGCAGATAAGGTGAAAGGGGTAGTGCATGAAACAAAAGGGAATATCGAGTGATAGGGTGAGGCAAGAGTTGCCAGTGTGTCTTCAGGGCAAATGGGCACAGTTTTGTGATACCAGGGGTAAGTGTAAAATGTTTTTAATAGCAGGGTGGAGGAATTTGCCCAGCTGATCAATGAAGAGAGAAAAGCTTGGTAAATATCAGAAATGAGCGACTTCCATCATAAGATGCCAATACTGAAGTAGGCAGAAAAAGTGAATTACATGTTGAGGTTCACTGGTTTGGCAGCTCCTGTGGTTCAGCAACTCCTGTGGACTGGCATGTTTCGAATCTGCAGTATAGATCTGTACTGTTGAACTAATTCTAACTAAAGGAACACACACAAAATGCTGGAGGAACTCAGCATCTATGGAGATGAATGAAGAGTCAACGTTTTGGGCTGAGACCCTTCTTCCGGACTGGAAGAGGGAAGATGATCGAATATAAAGATGGGGGAGGGGAAGAAGGGTAGCTAGAAGGTGATGGGTGAAGCCAGGTGGCAGGAAATGTAAAGGGCTGGAGAAGACGGAATCTGATTGGACAGGAGAGTGGGCCATAGGAGAGACACCAGGGGGAGGTGGTAGGCAGGTGAGAAGAGGTAAGAGGCCAGAGTGGGGCATAGAAGAAGAGGGGAAGGGGAGGGAAAAGTCTTTTTTTTACTGGAAGGAGATAGCGATATTCATGTCTTCAGATTGGAGGCTATCCAGGTGAAATATAAGGTGTTGCTCCTCCAGAGGGTGGCCTCATCGTGGCACAAGAACAGGCCATGGACTGACGTGTTGGAGTGGGAATGGGAATGGGAATCTGAATGAAAATATTTTGCCACTGGGAACTTCTGCCTTTGGCTGACGGAGTGGAGGTGCTCGATGAAGTGGTTCCCCAACTTATGGTGGGTCTCGCCAGTGTAGAGCAGGCAGCATCAGGAGCATTGGACACAATAGGTACCCCCAGCAGACTCGCAGGTGAAGTGTCTCCTCACCTGGAAGGACTGTTTGGGGCCCTGAATAGAGGTGAGTGAGGAGGTGAATGGGCAGGTGTAGCACCTTGCCTGCTTGCAGGGAGAAGTGCTGAGAGGGAGGTGAATGGGCAGGTGTAGCACCTTGCCTGCTTGCAGGGAGAAGTGCTGGGAGGGAGATTAGTGGAGAGGGATGAATGGACAATGGAATCATGAAGAGGAAAGGGAATGGCATTTTTACAGGAGACAGCATGGGAAGAGGTATCGTCAAGATAGCTGTGGGGATCAATAGGTTTATAAAAGATATCGGTTGACATTTGCCTCCAGAGATGGAGACAGAGAGATTGATTAAATGGACGGAGGTGTCAGAAATGGACCAAGTGAATTTAAGGGTAGGGTAGAACTGGGGAAGGTTTGGAACATGGACTGTTCTAACTAAGCTCCAAAATTAACTACAAATCTGAATCTAATTAACCTGCCAGTACAACTTTTTGTGATCTCAGCCTTTTGTTACTAACTTACAGAAACCTAAGGTTATGGACTGTCGTCGGAACCCATTTCCTACAACGCTTAAAAAGAACATTTCCTCTGCTGAGAGGAAGATGAGCATGGAGGTAGTTTCTGTGGTCCAGCATTTCATGTGATGGACTAAAGAGTTTCAGCCTGTTCAGTACTGTGCAGCATGCCCAAACTCAAGCTGGAGGCTATGCACAAATTGGTCAGAATAGGAGTGGTATAGAGAATTCAAGTGGAAGGCAACAGAGATTGAGCAGACTATAAGCAGTTGTTCTTTAAAATAGTCACCCAATCTTCACCTGGTTTCTCATTCATTTTGTTCAGAAATACTTTGAGAACCAAGAATGCCAGTTCTCATCACTGTTCTAATGCACTTCCTCCAAGTGCCCAAAATCTATAGAAAGACTACCAGCAGTGGATGTTGGCATTCCTTTCAAAGCAACTGGTTAAGTTCAGCTGAATCTTGTAGTTCGTACAATTGCACCTCCTGCACTAACATAACCCAACAGATGTCAGCACAAGCTAAAAACTTTAAAAACTATTTTCATGGCAATGAAATGCAAACCCAAGCTACATTTGTGAATTCCAATGCCTGGAATTGCCACAGGTTATTAATACCTGCAAATCTTGTGCACATTTTCCACCATGTTCCAGTTTCCTGTCACTATCTATCCCCATTCACTGAGAGTACCCCCTCACCCCTTTCAGTGATTGTCACTCATCACTGAGTAGCTATCTTCCAAATGAGTTGTAGACTGGCTCCAAAAATTGAATGAGAATCTGCTTTCCACTGAAATGCCAACTACCTTGCCACTAACTGAAATCAATTTTCAACCATCCTGACATGTTATGTGTAGCCTCGTTCCAGAAAATGGTTAGTTATCTTCTAGATGAGCAATAATCTGTCTGCACCCATTAATAATCTATCTAGTGTATGACAGTCTGACTCCCTGTTTCCAAAGTTGGCAGTTTCTTTACACAAAGTAAGCCTAAATCTACTATATGACAGTGCCATAATGCACAGTCACCTGGGCTACAACTGCTCTCTTCCCTCTGAGTGACATCACTCACTCCTCTGAATATTCATCTCTCTCTTTGCAAAATAATCCTCAGTTTCTCTGTTGAGTGACTTTGCCTCTCAAGTTTGTCCTAATTGAAGGTTGGTTTTACTCGTGTGTGATCATCACTCCACTGAATAACAAATTCTCTTTGCTGGTTAACAACCCTTCTCCAATGGCAGGCCCTTCCATTATGCGACAGCTCTCTACTGAATTACAATCTCTGAATCTTCCCCTACTCCAATGATCTGTGCATTAACCATTCCTTTCATTGCACTTCCCAAAAAAGCATTTTAAACATGAAATTGTTTATGAACTTAAAAAGAGTATGTAGAATCAGTCAATCAAACTGACCCACTGGAACTGAACTTTGATAAACACAAAGCTACTTTGCCAAGAAATGTATTCAAAATTAGATTGGGATGAAAACTTCTCGGTAATAGGACAAAATTGGGAGTGATTTGGTCTATTGGAATGTGATTCTCTGATCTCTTAAGCTTTAATCTGTCCCCAGAAAAGCATTTGCTATCTCTGTTTACAACCTCATAAAACTGAATGTTGTGATAATCCAGCATCTTTTACAGAAAACACACACATTTTCCTCTTATGAAATAGTGCACTAGGAAGGATTCCTGATATTTTTCCAGAAAATTGCCAAGTTATCCAAAGTCAGGGGTAAGTAACCCTGTCTTCCCGCTCTGTGCTGTGCATGCTGCAGTGGACTGTGTGCTGACCAGGGACATTTTTCCAATCATCAGTCTCCCAGACCGACCCCCCCAACTGAATTGCACAATCATTAAACATTTACATCTGTTTGGCTCTCCATTGGCACATCCAGCACAAACAGATGTGATGGAGGATAATTAAACATTTTATGTGGGGAAAACAAAAAAAAAAGAATTAAAAACTCAGAAAAATGCGAAAGGTTAAACATCGTAAACACAGAGCAAACTCAGAGTGTAAGCTGAGCAGATTACATTCAACCAAACCTTCTCCAGGGAAGATATCAACTTCAATTGATCAACTGACATTTCATACCCCTCTTCCTGGAATCTCCTTCAGTATTCACTGTTGTGTCAGCCTGACCAGCTGAAAGCCAGGGGACATCTTAAGTTAAACATGAAATATGAAGGAAGGACTCCTCCTTGATACATTATAGTCATGTAATGCAGCCAAAGAAAACCTATTCATTCTATGTATTTTCATTGAGCCTTAATATTGACATTGGAAAAAAATTAAAGAGTCAAGACTGTAACCGCTTTTGGTCCAGATGGTAAAACAGCTTCACTTAGCATCCTTAAAATAAAGACCATGGCTCTACTTCCCATCCACAGACTGTTCCCCAGGACATGGGTCAGAATCGGTGAGTGGAACAGAGGGATCTGGGAATACAGACCCATAATTCCTTGAAAGTGGCATCACAGGTAGATAAGGTCATAAAGAAAGTTTTGGCACATCGGCCTTCATAAATCAAAGTATTGAGTACAGGAGACAGAATGTTATGTTGAAGTTGTATCAGATGTTAGTGAGGTCTAATTTGGAGAAGTGAGGGTAGTTTTTGTCACCTACTTACAAGAAAGATCCCAATAAGGTTAAAGGAGGGCAGGGAAAGTTTACAAGGATGTTAACAGGACTTGACGATCTGAGCCTTAGGGAAAGGTTGAACAGATTAGGACTTTGTTCCCTAGAATGTAGAAGAATGAGGGGAGATTGGATAAAGGTATACCGAATTATGAGGGGTATAGATGGGGTAAATGCAGGCGGGCTTTTTCCACTGAGGTTTCCCATGTGCTCTTTATGGATCCAGTTTCTATCTTTGTGATGCCCAGCTGCTTTGCTTCAGGTCTAATAGTCACTTAAAACACAAAGTCTCTCTTCGTGTCTAATGTGTTTTCCTTGTGTCCAGCTGCAATATTATTAAGAGAGTGTGTTCTGAAGCGGCTCTGATCTCTGCACAGAGAACATAATGATCCGTGGAAGTGAGCCCTTGTGTTCCGCCATTCATTTATAGCTTAGTTACGTGGGTAGCATTTACCTGACCTCAACATCTGTCACTGTCTCTGAGAAAAATCAAGTTGCCTTGCAGCTCCACCCCCTCACTTAAACTTATGCACTCCAGTCTTTGATATTCCCACACTGGGGAGAACTATTCAATCTGCTCCATCTATGCCCCTCACAATTTTATATATTTTTATTAGGTTGTACCTTAGCCCCAGATGGAGAAAATAGTTCAAGTTTGTTTATTGTGTCCTTACAGCTAATACTCTCTAATCCAGACAATATCCTGGTGAATCCCTTCTGCACCCTCTCCAAAGCTTCCACATCCTTCCTGTAATGTGGCTACCAGAACTGCAAATAAAACTCCATATACAGCTTAAATAAACTTTTATACAAATCCAACTTTATATATGACTTGCCAACTTTTCAAATCCCCAGAGTCATTGTTACTTTCACGGACCAATGGACTTGGATCCTTCTGTATATCAATACTGCTCATGCTCCTGCCATTTGCGATATGCTTTCCTCTTGTATTTTACCTCTCAAAGTGCAATACTTCATACCTGTCTGATTAAACTTCATCTGCCATCACACTATGGTATTTTGAACTGATCTATTTCCTCCTTTATTCCATAACAACTTTCCTCACTATCCACAACTCCACCATTTTTTGTCATTTGTAGACTAACTTTATCCCCATAAATATTGGAGGACCCAGCAGTGATTATTAGTTGGGACACCAAAGACGTCCAGACTTTATAAAACCTTTGTCAGACCTTACTGGAGTATTATGTGCAGCTCTGATCTCCAGGATGTTGTAGTACTGGAGGGAGCACAGAGGAGATTCACCAGGATGTCGCTGAGGAGGATAATTTCAGTTAGGAAGATTGATTGGAAAAAGCAGGTCAGTCTCCCTCAAGAAAACAATGTTAAGAGGGGACATAACTGAGAAATGTAAAATTATGAGGGTAGAGATAGAGTGAACTGTGGGATGGAATTAGAAGACAATCAGTGCCTTACAAAAGTATTCAGCCCCCCAACCCTTTTTTCACAAAATGAATATTCCAACCAGGGACTTCGACCAATTTCAAAGTTCAAAGATTGAAGTTCAAAGTAAATTTCATATCCATACCCTGAGATTCATTTTCTTGTGGACATAATAAATCTGTAGAATAATAACTCATAACAGAATCAATGAATCCATCTGACATCTGATGTGGTAAATTTGGGCTAGCTCTTAAGTTTTAAGAATAAATTGGATAGATGCATGGATGGGAGAGGTCTGGAGCATTATGCACTGGGTGCATGTTCATTGGGAGTAGCGGAATAAAGTTTTGGCATAGACTGGAAGGGCCGAATGGCCTGTTTTCTGTGCTGTAGTGTTCTATGGTTCTATGGTTCTAAATCAACTTTTTTTACTTCCCCACATCTTTCTCACTACTCGAACCAATTAAGTGACCTTCCACTTTCCTAAATTCCATTTGTCACTTTTACCCACGAACAAATAGCCTGATTATAATCTTTTCGTAGTAGATTACAAGTGGTAGGAAGGTTTTTATTTGGACCAGTGCCATGTGGGTCTGTACCTGCTGAGGCTTGTGCTTCCCTTCACTCACCAACTTGGTCACCCCATTGAGCACAGGGAAAACTCATTAGTGGGATTCATCTGATTGACGGCATCCTGCTGATGGGGCCCTTGGCTCCCTCCTACCAGTTACCTGGCTAAGAGAGTCCATTCCAGTCTCTACTGCCACACAGACCTCTAGCATCACCCAAGTCTGGGTAGTAGTGTCCTGAGTGTTTGGGTAGGTGTAGGGAACTGAATATGGTTCATGAGTTAAAAGTTCCTTTCAGTTTCGTCAGGTCGACTCGTAAGTCACTCAGCCCCACTTCGGGTCAATTCCCACTTTGCCTTTGTAGTTTTGTACACTTAAGACCCACTCGACATAGTGCCACCACTAAACTTACATTTGAGGTTCACTATTGATCGGTTCATTTGTTGGTAAACTATAAGCGAATGATTTCAACTGTTTCCATGCCATAAAGAAAAGAATGCCAGTCAGGAATACCCACTGAATCCGATGACTGTAACCTTTAAGGAAAGGTTAATTGTTTCTGGACCTTTGAAGAGGCACTACCTGTTTCAAGGCTGCCGCAAGCAAGAAACACAGCCTTAGCATTGACAACTGTTCAAACAAGTTCAAGTGGACCACACAGCTTATTACATCATGTATTTTTAATGTGCACTTCAATAAAAGCCTCTCACAAATGGAACTGGGTAGAAAATTTTCAAATCCCTGCTCCGCTATTTCATCTTGCTGAGAAAGAATGTGGGGCCCAGATGATTTTAATATTCTGGAGCATTGTAGGTCGAGTCTGTGAGTTACCATGGCAGCGAGTGTTGTGGGTGACTCAGGACTCAGCTGCTGCTGATGTTAAATGGTGTGCCCAGTCACTCGGGAGTATACTGCTGGGTTATATTCATGCAGGGGCACTGCAGTGGTTTGAGAGGGAGAGGAAGTGTTGGGGGGGGGGCTGGGAAATCATGATTAATGTTTTACTGGGAGGCTGGAAGAATCAGATCCATTTGGCAACTTAAATTGTCATTTTCACCAGCAAAACAGCTTGATCTGATTTGCAAATTCAAATAGGCCTCGGCCTTCCCAAACCACAGTGCTCTTGGGTTTGGTTTCCAAATCAAATCAAACAGGCCTCGGCCTTCCCAAACCACAGTGCTCTCGGGTTTGGTTTCCAAATCTTACACTGAAGTTTCCCACTGCACCTGTTCCAATAAAGTGGATCCCCAGGAGAGTTTGACCTGAGGGCACCGCTCCATGATTATTCATCAACATTTCTCGATTCATATGGCAATCATCATCTGAGGTAGGGAAGAGGAATTTCAGTCAAAGCACAGTCACCATTTCTCAGTGTATCCGTGTAAAATTCTGGGAGACACAAACTTAACAATGAGCTGACACTGATTTCTCCAATCCCCTTGCAAGGATAACACTGACTAAGAGAGAAAGCTTTCAGTGTGGGGTTAAATATTTACATTGCTATAGTTTTAAAACAACTGTGAGAAAAATGCAAAGCAATTTGCACTATGTAATCTTAAATGCAGCAAAATGCCGCAAGTTGCAGCATGTGAGTGTTATCAAGTCAAATGCCACATGATGTTTTAAGATTCCTAAACAAGTAAAAATTATTGTGTTCAGCAAACAACAGGAATTCTGCAGATTCTGGAAATTCAAGCAACACACATCAAAGTTGCTGGTGAACGCAGCAGGCCAAGCAGCATCTGTAGGAAGAGGTGCAGTCGACGTTTCAGGCCGAGATCCTTTGTCCTGACGAAGAGTCTCGGCCTGAAACGTCGACTGCACCTCTTCCTACAGATGCTGCTTGGCCTGCTGCATTCACCAGCAACTTTGATGTGTATTATTGTGTTCAGACTGGTCAACTCATTATAGGATGTAGAATCTTTAAAGAAGGTGCAGAGGAGATTTACCGGGATGCTGCCTGGATTGGAGAACATTTCTTATGAAGGAAAGTTGAGCGAGCCAGAGCTTTTCACTTTGGAGCAAAGGAAAGGAAAGCTTAGGGGAAATGTCAGAGGTTGGATTTTCAGACAGATGCCTGGAACGCATTGCTGGTGTTAGTGGTAGAAGCCAATACAACAGAGAAATGTAAGATAGATGGAGGGTTCTGTGCTGTCTAGGATGGGAGGGTTAGATTGATTATGGCGTAGTTTAAAAGGTCGGCACTAGACCATGGGCCAAAGGGCACGTACTGTGCTGTACTGTTCTATGTTCTACCAAAGGAATGTGGAATTGGAGGGGTTTTCAGAAATGGAATTACAAAGCTTAGGACCTTGTCAGCTGAATGCTTCATTATGTTAGTGGATGATAAAATGTTGGGGTGCTCAAACGGCCAGAATTAGAAAAGTTCTAATTTCTTAGAGGGCTGCAAGGCTGGGGAAGATTACAGAGAGCAGGAGGAGTGGAGAGATTCAAAAATAGGGATGAGTATTTCAAAATCCATCAGTTTCCCATATGTTTGATGAAGACATCTCATGACCATGTCACTCATTATGGGCAAATTGTCAGCCCCCTCATCCAAGAGCAGAACCAATGTCTTCAGTCAATGCACGAGGGCGGATATAGCAAATTTGAAGATTAAAAGCATTTAGATTTCAGCAAAGCAGGAAAATAGATCTGATTATGAGAAGTAAAACAGAGTATGGGAGTAAATTTGTAGAGGAAGTAAGCTTTTCAAAACATAAAAAGTAAAAGATTAGCGATCAAAGTTTAAAGATGAGCTTTATTTGTCATATGCGCAACAAAACATACAGCGAAATGTGTCATTTGCTTCAAATGAAGTCAGAAAGGATTGTGCGGGGCAAGTGTCACTATGCTTCCTGTGTCAACATAGCACGCCCACATCTGACTAACCCTAATCTGTATGTCTGGAATGTGGGTGGAAACCAGAGCTCCTGGAGGAAACCCACACTGTCACGGGGAGAATGTACAAGCTCTTTCCAGTCAGCAGCGGGATTTGAGCCCTGATCTTACAGCTGGCATTGTAAAGCGTCGCACTAGTTATTACACCACCCACTAGTTAGTGATGATATATACAGTACAAGTTATGTGTAGTTTCCCTACAGTAGGAAACAAAGGGCATTCATAATGAGGAACTGTGCAGTTAAGCAAGTGCTTTGGTTCTCTCTTCTCAGACATGCTACAGAACCATAACCTATTGAAACTGAGGATCTAAAAGGAGTTTAAAATAGCAAGAAAACAGCACTGGAGAAATGAATGGCACTGAATCCTGATACGTTCTCAGAGCATGATGATTTGTATCTCAGAATACTAAAGGAGGTAGCTGTGAAAAAAAGGATGCATTCGTCATCATCCCAGAATTCTACAGATTCTGAAATGGTTCCTTCAGATTGAAGGGTGGCAACTGTAATCCCACTATTTAAACAAGAGTAAGGGAGAAAACAGGAAACAAGGCACCTGGAATCATGTCTAACAAAGCTACTGGAGTTTTGAGGATGTAACCAGTACAAGAGATAAGGGGGAGCCAGTACATGTGCTGCACTTGGCTTTCAAAGTGTTTGATAGTGTCCCACATCAAAGGTTAATGTGTGGGATTATTGGCTTAACATTGTCACATTTACCAAGCTACAGTGCAGAGCTTGACTTACATACTGTTCATGTAAATCAAATCATTACGTAGGTATTGAGGTAGAATAAAGTAAAACAATAACATTGCATGGTAAAGTGTAACATCTACAAAGCCCAGTGCAATTAAACAATGTCTAAGGTGATAACAGGGGACACTGTGAGGTCAAAAGTCCATCTTATCGTACTTTTATAACAGCAGGATAGAAGCCATACTTGAACATGGTGGTACATGTTTTCAGGCTTCTACCCAAATGGTGAGGAGAGAAAAGAGAGGTCTGGGGTGGGTGGGGTCTTTGAGTGGCAGCGAGAGGTACAGGCAGAGTCCATAGAAGGGAGATTAGTTTCCGTGATGCGCTGGGCTGCTCCCACAACTCCACGGTTTCTTGTGCTCACGGGCAGAGCAGTTGCCACACTAAGCTGATAGTCATCCAGACAAGATGCCATGATGCATCAATAAAAATTTCTTTAGCCTCATGTTGGTGACCTTCCTTAGCCATGATGTCAATGTTAAAGCACATGGCATTTGGGCTGAAGTATTGGCATGGACTGAAATTCATTGGGTATTTTTAGTGTTGGAGGCAACAACTAGTGGGATGCTGTAGGGATCTGTATTTGAGCCACAACTTTATGCAATATACAGTACATCATTGACTTATACATGGAAATATATAAAGTTTGCCATTTCCTCTCGGTTGGCTGAGATCATGAGTTATAAGAGCATACAAAGAGACATCAAGGTGAATTAGACAGATTGAATGAGTGGTCAAAGATTTAACAGAGGTAGTACAATGAGGATAAATGTGGAACTATCCACTTTGATGATATTAATACAAGTTCAATTTATTATTTAAATAGTGTTCAGTTAGGATGTATTGATCTACCATGAGACTTGGGTGTCCTATTACCCCCCTCACCGCTGGTGCAGCAAGTGATGAGAAAGGTAAGTAATACGTTGGCCTTTATAGCAAGAAGATTTGAGCACAGGAGCAAAAATGTCATACATGGTGTTGATACCACACCCGTGATGTGAGCAGCTTTGCTTTCCTTGTCCGAGGAAGGATATTCCTGCCGGAAAGGAATAAGCAAAGATTCACCAGAGTTATTCATGAGATGGTGGGGTTGTCATATGAGATATTAAGTCATCTAAATTTGTATTCATTGGAGCACAGAAGAATGAGAGGAGATATAATTGAAATTAGATACATGAAGGGGTACAAGGAGAAACAACAGGAATATGGTATTGAGATGGATGATCAATCATGATTGTTTTGGGTGGTGGAGAACTCTCAATAGACCAATTGATCCTATTTTCTATGCCTCTATGAAAGACTGGCAGAGATCTGGGAGGTTAAAACATGTTCAAGGATTTTGTAAAGAGTAAATATGGGATGTAATATACAGGATTAGAGGAGAAGCGAGATAATAGTAGATTTGAAAGAGAGGACTATGACAATATCTGAGAAGCAAGAATTATTAATGAATTAATTATTAACCCAACAGCCATGTTGTAAAGATTGGTGGTCATCAATATAATGTGTGGGTGGAAAAGGAGAGGGGTTTCAGAAGCAAGCTGAGCTCAAAGGTGGCAGGAAGGGAGAAAAGGAAGAAACTAGAGATGGATGTTAATCACATCTGAAATCCCGTCTGACCACTACCCTGGACCCCATCAATTTGCCCATCGCACCAATAGGTCAACGGAGGACACCATCTCCACGGCACTTCACTCTGCCCTGACCCACCTGAACAGCCTCAACTCTTACGTCAGAATGCTGTTCATTGACTTCAGTTCAGCATTCAATACTGTGATCCCCCTCCAAGCTGATCGCCAAACTTCGCCAGCTTGGTATCAGCTCATCCCTCTGCAATTCGATCTTGGACTTTCTGACTAACAGACCCCAATCAGTTAAGTTAGATAACCTCTCCTCCTCCACTCTCACCCTGAACACCAAGGCTGTGTGCTGAGCCCTCTCCTGTACTCCCTTTTCACCTATGACTGTGTTCCTGTACATGGTTCTAACTCCATAATCACGTTCACAGACGACACCACGGTGGTTGGTCTGATCAGAGGGGATGACGAGATGGCCTACAGGGATGAGGTCCAGCACCTGGCCGTGTGGTGTGCCAACAACAATCTGGCCCTTAACACCCAGAAGACCAAGGAGATCATTGTGGACTTCAGGCATGCTAGGAGCCACACTCACGTCCCCATCTACATCAACGGAGCTGTAGTGGAGCATGTATCAAGCTTCAAATTCCTTGGTGTCCACATTTTCGAGGATCTCACCTGGTCCCTAAACTCCTCCATCCTGATCAAAAAGGCGCAACAGCGGAGCATGAAGAAAGCTCACCTCTATCCCAGGATACTGACAGACTTTTACCACTGTACCATTGAGAGCACACTCACCAACTGCTTCTCAGTGTGGTATGGCAATTGTCCTATATCGGACCGCAAAACACTCCAGTGTGTGGTGAAAACTGCCCAGTGAATTATCGGCACTCAATTGCCCACCATTGAGAACATCTACCATAAACGCTGCCTGGGCAGGGCGAAAAGCATTATCAAGGATGCATCTCACCCTAACCATGGACTTTTTACTCTCCTCCCATCCAGTAGGCGCTACAGGAGCCTCCGCTCCCGCACCAGCAGGCACAGGAAGAGCTTCTTCCCTGAAGCTGTGACCCTGCTGAACCTCACATCACAGCTCTAAGCAGTATGGCACCCATATTGTACTGTCTCAGTACTTTTATATTTGTGTGCTGTAGCACTTACTTTTTATTCGCAGTTATTTTGTAAGTAACACTATTCTTAGAATTTCTGGTTAGATGCTAACTGCATTTCATTGGCTTTGTATCTGTACTCAGCACAATGAAAATAAAGTTGAATCTAATCTAATCTAATCTCATTCATTTGACTTCATGGTGGAAGAGAGAGGACAGATGGAGATGTTTGAATGAATGACCTCAATATTAGTCCATGAGATTCTTGCACATGCTGAGGAGACGAAGTAGAAGTTCTTTATTCTTGGTTAGTATCTTTACCTTCTAGGGCTAATGCTAGAGTTTATGTGGTTTTGGCAATGGGAGCAGGGCATGATAATGCTTACTGTGGTGCAACTGTATCTAATATGAGTGGTATTTCTACACATATGAGGTGACAATGCTTTCATTGCCGACATCCCCACCCATTCTGAACACTTCCTAGCCAGGGAGTGAATTGGCTGTTGCTTTCCTGGAAGGCCTCTCCTTGGTTGCAGAGTTTGGGCAAGGGAGGCACATTCTCTTCCTGTGGGGCAAAGCCCATTACTTTCTCAGAAAACTTCACACACAACAGATAATCCAAGAATATGATCTCATCTCCAATCAGCAATATGTTGATATAATGAGACACACAGAAAGTAGTCATTTGGACCATTTCCCTTACATTCTTCAGAGTATCTACATATTGGTCCATTGTCCCTCAAACTTCTGCAAAGTTTTCTCTTTTAAGTATTTAACCAAATGCTTTTTAAAAGCTGTTTGTCTTCACCAGTCATTCAGGCAATGTATTTCAAGTTATAACAAATAAATGCACGCTGAACAAAACTCTTAAACTCTGGACTAATAATTAACTCCCCACTGCTTTTGTTTGTTGACTACCTTAAAAATTCTTATTTTTTTTGTGAATGTGTCTTTGTAACTGTTTCCTTGTAAAACTGCCGCACATTAGCAGCAGGAACTGGAGAAATAATGAATTGCCTTTAATTCCTAAATTCTGCACTTTAAAATTTCATGATCTTTTTAATAAAGTTTCAGAATTTCTGCATCTCACTGGGTTTCAACAAACTGTGGCATGAGAAACTCTGGAATGCTCAGAGTGTGAACGCTTTCCCCAGGATGCGTTCGCTCCAAACTGAAAATTGCAAGAGCAATGAAAACAGAATCCAAACACCAGCCATCTGAAAACTTCCAAGTGGCCAAATGATCTGTTTGCCAGGTTTTCTGAAACTTATTGATATGCCTGAAGGTTTTTCCTCTTTGCAGAAACAGAGGTGTCTTCTGTTTGACGTGGATCCTGAACCATTATTTTTGACGATACTTTTGGGATTGATATATCAATAGCTCAAAGTACAATTTATGCTATTGGGTCCAACATAAAGTAATGTAACTGGTAGGGGTTTTGGAGGATGTTAAGATAATTATTTTGATGCCAATACATATTTTCATCTGGAATGCACTACCAAAAAGAAGACTGGAAGTAGATTCAGTTCAAACTGTCACAAATAAATGCTTAATTTTTGCAGGATTATGGTGAAAGAATATAAGGTTGTTTAATGTTGGGTAAAATTATTCCCAAATGAGCCACAGCTGATACTGCAACCATTCAAGTTCTTCTTCTTCCCATGAGGAGAAGGAATGCAAAGCAACAGATACTCAGGAAAAAGCAAGTATTTCAAAATAGACATTCAGAATTTTTTTTTCCTGTTGCTTTGCCACAGTATCAAAGGTTCTCACTATAATGATAGTGAGTGGTAATGAGTAATCTGCACAATGTCAGCACTTCAATTTATGTCTAGAATCCACCCTTAGGGCTGCTACATCTGAGAGTCTCTTTGTGTCTACAAGCATGCCTGGAATGAGATGAGAACATTTTATTTGCTTGCCATGCTTGTTCAGTTTTGTCGATTAATATCTTAGGTAGGTGCCAATTGCACTGTATTCCACTGCACTTTCACAGTTTGTGCAAACTTTTACTAATACGTTGAACCTTATTATACCAGCTTGGTCCTTCCCAAGCACAATAACTCAAAAGTGATGAAAGCCACTGTACACAGCTCCATCAAATTTTGCTTCCAGCCTCAGGAGATTTTTACACTTCAACACTTAAAATGTTGGAGATGAAATAAAGAAATTTCCAAATGATATAAAGAATAACCATGCAATCGATAGAAAGGAAGAAAGCTTTATATTATTGGTCACCTTAATTGCATGGAAAAGTGATTAATTAAATTTAATTCAGAGAACTCTGAGATAATACATTTACGTAAAAGAGGCTAGGAATACAGTATACATACAATAGATAGGAGCATGTAGAGGAAGAAAGAGCTGTATATGATCAAAGATACAGTATAGCCATTGGTGGAATCACTCTATAATGCCAGCAATAAGGGTTCGACTCCCGCCACTGTCTATAAGGAGTTTGTACATTATCCCTGTGTCTGCGTGGATTTTCTCTGCATTCCCCACTCACCTCCCACATTCCAAAGACGTACAGTTAGAGTCGGGGTTTGTGAGTTGTGGGCATGCTACGGTGTTGGCGGACGTGTGGTGACACTTGTGGGCTTCTCCCTACACAATCCCTGGACTATGATGGTCATCGACACAAAACAATGCATTGCATTGTATGTTTTGATGTTTTGATGTACATGTGACAAATAAAGCAAATCTTTTAAACCCTTAAAGGTAATGGGACAGATCAATAAGGTGGTTAAGTTGAGTGTGGGTACTTCTCTTTATTAACAGAAACATAAATACAAGACCAAGTGGTTTGAGCTAGAACTACATACAACGCTAGATAGGTAACACTAGTAAAGCAGTAGTCTCCCTGCTAGCACTACATTACAGGAGGGATATGACTGGACTGAAGACTGTGCAGAGGAGATTTTCAAGGCTGTTGCCAGGTCTAGAAAGTAGTAGCTATGAGGAAAAGTTGGATCAGCTAGCGATATTTCCTTTGGAAAAGAGAAGAACTGAGGTTAAAGCTAATGGAGATGTCTTTCCCTCAGCAGATGGGTCATAAATGTGAGGTCAGGGGAATAGACTTAGAGTAAACTATAGAAGGTTGAGAAGGGAGATGAGGAAAAAAATCTTTATTTAAAGGTTAGGTTGTGTCTAGAACTCATGGATTCAAGGAATGATAGAAACAGAAAATATGATCACATTTAAAACAATGTTCTTGAAGAGTTGTGACTTGTGGCTTTGTGGACCCTGTTCTCGAAGGTGTTATTGGTTTGAGTCGCACTTTTTCAACTCACGGAGGCAGAGTGGGCCTTCTGTCTCATAAACTCTCAGCGATTCTAGTAACTGCGTATCAAGTAGCTGAAACTCAGGAAGAGTAGAACAGATATTTATTACGCCATTGCCCAAGGAAAGATGTGTGGGTAATTTTATAATGCCCAGAATTCTTGACTACCTCTTTCCTCCCTTTCCCCATCATCCAACACCAGCTACAATGGGGATATCCTCGATGCCTATTTCTGACACCATTTCACACAATACCTAGTTAAGGTTAACACTTTTAATAGACAACCCAATGGTATGAACGCTGAATTTTCCAGCTTTAGTTAATTCTTCCATCCTGTGTCCCCTCCAACCCTCTTTTCTTCAATCCAATCCACCCCCAATTCTCCTATCTTCATTCCTTTTCCCATAATGCCAATTACACTGCCATTTTTGTTTTCTGTCCCCTCCCCTTCCTGGTTCCATCCAGCAGATTGTTTATTACTGGACATCAGTTGGATATCAGTCAATCACAGCACATCATGGGAACCAATTTTTGTTGATGCACTATACAAAGCCTTCTATCCATATGCTTAACAGTTTGATATGGCAATTGCTTGGCACATAACCACAAGAAACTCTACAAAGTTGTGGACACAGCTCAGCACATGACGGAAAACAGCCTTCCCTCTATGGACTCTCTCTGTACTTCTTACTACCTCAGTAAAGCAGCAAACGTAATTGAAAATCCCACCCACACCAGACATTCCCTCTTCTCCCTTCTTCCATCGGGCAGAAGATATAAAAGATGGAAAACAATGAGCACCAGACACAAGGATAGCTTCTACCTTGATATATCAGACTCCTCTGTGGCATCTGAAACTTCAGAATGCGCAGAGTGTGAATTGAATTGAATTCACTTTATTACTTACATCCTTCATATACGTGAGGAGTAAAAATCTTTACATTATGTCTCTGTCTAAATGTGCAATGTGCAATTTATAGTAATTTATAATAAATATTATGTGCAACAGGATAGTCAATATAACATAGAAATACGTTGCATCAGCATGAATTAATTAGTTTGATGGCTTGGTGGAAGAAGCTGTCCCGGAGCCTGTTGGTCCTGGCTTTTATGCTGCGGTACCGTTTCCCAGACGGTAGCAGCTGAAACAGTTTGTGGTTGGGGTGACTCAGGTTCCCAATGATCCCTCAGGCCATTTTTACACACCTGTCTTTCAGTTTGGTCGCTGGCCGCTCAACCATGGTTTTCGGTTGGGCGCTGGACGCTCGGAGAGATTTGGTGGGGTCCGTGGTTGAGTGGTTGGGGACTTGGGCCAGCTCCCCCACTGGACTTAGTCTGGTGAGGAGGGTGTGAGGACACCCAGCAGGACTAAAAAAAAACAAGACTTGACCTTGTGAGCCAACGGCCATCTTCCATAGAAGAGAATCCCGGATTCGGAACGGCACCCACTGACTGACTGACTGACTTTGTAAATGTCCTGAATAGTGGGAAGTTCACATCTATAGATGTGCTGGCTGTCCGCACCACTCTCTGCAGAGACTTGTGTTTGAGGGAAATACAATTCCCATACCAGGCAGTGATGCAGCCAGTCAGGATGCTCTCAATTGTGCCCCTATAGAAAGTTCTTAGGATTTGGGGGCCCATACCAAATTTCTTCAACTAACTTAGGCGCAAGAGGAGCTGTTGTGCCTTTTTCACCTCAGAGCCGGTATGTATAGACCACGTGAGATCCTCGGTGATGTGTATGCCGAGGATATTAAAGCTGTTCACCCTCAACCCCAGATCCATTGACGTCAATAGGGGCTAGCCTGTCTCCATTCCTCCTGCCCCATAATGCATTCCCTTCAAAATGAACATTGCAAGGCAATTGTATGATAAAATGGACTCGGCCTCACAATCCACCTCCTTATGATCTTGCACTATCATTTACCTGCACTCCATTTTTTCAGTAGCTTCTACGTTGTTTTACTTTATTCAACCTCAATGTTCAATAAATATTGAAAGGCCATGGAGAGGATGTTTCCAATATTGGGAGCCTCAGAATACAAGAATGCCCCTTTAGGTAAGAGATGAAGAGGAATTTCTTAAGCCTAAGGTTGGTGAATTTGTGGACTTCAGTGCCACAGACGGCTGTGGAGGCAAAGTCATTGGGTTTAATTAAAGAGAAGGTTGATAGGTTCTTAATTAGTAAGTTTTCAAAGGTTGAAGAGAGAAGGCAGGAAATGGGTTTGAGAGGGATAGTGAATCAGCCATGATCAAATGGCAGAACAGAATCAATGGGCTGAATGGCCTAATTCTGCTCCTATGCTTTATGGTCTTATGATCTGTATGAACAATATTCAAGACAAGCTTTTCATTATATCTGAAAACAATAAACTAATATCAATACTAAAACTAATACATTTATGTGAAATACTTGCCTAATTTTCCAATTATTAGCTAAACCTACATGGGAAGTATGTTTTCAGTATTTGTGCATGAGCATGAGTGTGTACACATGGCAATATATCCATGCAGGAGTCAGTAGCACTGAATTTTGCCCTAAAAGATTCACTGCTCATGGATCTAGGCTTCCAATAATTAGCATCCATTGACATATATCCTGGCAAGAATGAATTCATGGAAATTTACTCCAAACAATATATTGCCTCTGGAACTGTAGCCCAGAGATTTTACTGTCTATGGAATTGTATCCCAAAAGGCTGAGTGTTCAGGGACTTGGCCCCTGAAATTTCACTACCTGTGAAATTTTAGTATCATAGAACTGGATTTTGCAACTCCCTTTAGTTTCCCATCTCCCTCACTTTATTCCACGTCTACTATTCCCTCCTATCAGATTCCTCCTTCTTCAGCTCTTTGCCTCTTCCAACTATCACCTCTCAGTCTCTCACATCATTCCCTTTCACTCCACTTTTTACCCATTCTTCTTCCCCCTCAGCTGGTCTACCTATCATCTGCCTGCTTGTTCTCCTCCCCCACCCCCTACCTCTTTATCTTGGCTTCTTTCCCCTCACCTGGTCTACCTATCATCTGCCTGCTTGTTCTCCTCCCCCACCCCCTACCTCTTTATCTTGGCTTCTTCCCCCTCACCTGGTCTACCTATCATCTGGAAGGGTCTCGGCCTGAAACGTCGACTGCGCCTCTTCCTATAGATGCTGCTTGGCCTGCTGCATTCACCAGCAACTTTGATGTGTGTTGCTTGAATTTCCAGCATCTGCAGAATTCCTGTTGTCTACCTATCATCTGCCTGCTTGTACTCTTCCCCCACCTCTACCTTTTTATTTTGGCTTCTGCCTCCTTCCTTTTCCAGTCCTGATAAAGGGACTTGACCTGCCCATTTTCTCACAGATACTACCTAACCTGCTGAGGTCCTCCAGCACTTGGTGTGTGTTGCTCACGGACAGCTTGGTTTTTATGACACAGCACATGACACCCTTGGAAATCTACTGGGCAAAGTTTAGCACCCTCTGAACTGTGCCTGAGAAAAGAGTAAACTACTCCAGAATGAATATGCACGTAGAAGCCTGTATCAGCAAAACACTATCACGTCCCGAGTCAATGGCCATGGATTTATACTGTTTAGCAATTGACACAATTGACAGAAGAACAAAGCGAGTATAACCCAGTAAGATAGTGCTGCAAAGGGCAGGAGCTCCCAGTGACTACCCATTTCAATTCAACTTCCCTTTTCCATTCTGATATGTCTGTCTATGACCTCCTCGATGGTCACGGTGAGGCTAAACTCAGGTTGGAGGAGCAATACCTCATATTCTGACTGGGTAGCCTCCATCCTGATGGCATGAACACCACTTTGTTCAATTTTCGATAATTTTTCACGTTCCCTCCTTCTCTTTTTACCCATTCCCTATTCTGGTTACCCTCCAATGTCTTCTCTTCACTTTCCTCCAGGTTCCCTTATCTTCCATGGTCCACTGACCTCTCCTATCAGTTTTATTCTTCTTCAGTCGTTTACCTCATCCACATATTCCCTCCCAGCTTCTTATTTTACTTCCTCTCCCCTCCTTTCTAACCTGAACCTCGCCTGGTTTCACCTATCACCCACCAGCATATACCCCTTCACTTCCCTGAACTTCTCCTTTCTGTCCCTTTCCTTTGAAGTGCTGATGAAGGGTCTTGGCCCAAAATATCTTCTGTTTCTTCCCCTCCACAGAAGCTGCCTGACTTGCTGAGATTTTAATTTTATCTTTATTTAGAAGTGCTGAATGGCCTTCCAGCCCAACGAGCCCATCCTGCCCACCTGAACAATGAACCTACCAGCTTGTACGTCTTTGGAAGGTGGGAGGAAACCGGAGCACCAGGAGGAAACCCACTTGGTTACGGTGAGAACATACAAACTCCTTACAGACTGCGGCGAGAATTGAACGCAGGTCGTCGGCATTGTAATAGTGTTGCGTTACTGTGTGAGTTGCTCCAGCGTTTTGTGTGTTTTGCTTGAGGTATGGTGTCCAGTGGTCGTACCCCAGTAAAATTCAAGCCCTGATGGAAGGTATGAATGGAAATGCACCCCACAGAGAACTGGACAGAATACACGACCCAAGTGACAGCTAATGGTACCTGGAGAACAGTACCACAGCAGTGGCAAGCAAACAGGCAACTGCGTCCCTGGGAGTCAATCTGTGAGCAACGGGGGCAGCCTGGGGTAGCATAGTGGTTAGGACAATGCTTTACCGAACCAGCGACCCAAGTTCATTTCCTGCTGCTGTCTGTAAGGAGTTTATACGTTCTCCCTGTGACCGTGTGGGCTTCCTTCCACAGTCCAAAGACATACCGATTGATAGGTTAATTGATCATTGTAAATTGTCCCATGATTTGGCAAGGGTTAAATGGGGATTTGCTGGGCTGCGCGGCTCAAAGGGCTGGAAAAGCTTACTCCGTGTTGTACCTCAATAAGTAAATCAGTAGACAAAAAGTACACCAAAGAGAGTCAATGCCGGGAAACCGTACCTCATGAGAGATGGTACAGAAGCATAAAGAATACCAGTACCTGGGCTACTGTGCACTGGGAAACTGAATGGCAGGAAGAGTTGCGTTATAGACTCTGGGATCAGCATTTAAAAACACTGAATGTAGATTTCAAAGGAAAAATAATCAGTAGATTATCAGTAGAAAATCAGGGATATATATGTGTTACATTAGGAATATTTACACGATTTAATTTCCCAATTACTGTTTTAATGTGTAAATGCCTTAGGAACTGAGCATGAATGCCTTCT
Organism: Mobula hypostoma; assembly: GCF_963921235.1. NCBI lineage: Eukaryota > Metazoa > Chordata > Chondrichthyes > Myliobatiformes > Myliobatidae > Mobula > Mobula hypostoma. Next base: position 224,282,164 of record NC_086098.1, read on the forward strand.
GGCTGAAGTTAAAGTTAAAAGGCACTTTCTGTTTTACTTTGCAGGCTCTTTTTGCCTCTGACACCACCCTGCACCTGCTCTGTTCCTGTGCTGCAACCCTCCTCTACGGCAAAGAGTCAAATGGGATTGAATTTAAGGAAACAGAAGAAAGTTGGCCTTGGCCACACATTTCAAGAACAGCAGGTACAGAGTTTTAAGACTCGACACGACATCTGCAGAATTAATGCCAAAATTCCTCAATTGTTGCTTGTGTTACGGGCTTGTTCTCCATCTCAACTGGCTTGACATTTTGACTCTGGTATTAGCTTATCACCCTACATCTCATTCTATTACTGACAACCCCAGAAGCTTTCCGAATATTCACAAAGCTGTCTTGATTACTCACCTTGAGTAAAGGGTTTGTGTGTAAGTACATTGGCCTGGGCCCATTGATTTTGAAATAACATAATAATTGGTGCTAATTTTTGGTGTAAGAGATGTGACTTTGAGCTTCTGTTATCAGCAATGGTGAAGATACACAGGACTTTGTCATTTGATTTAGTTACCAGTCTCCTTTTCCGTTGGCCGTTCTGGCTCCCCTCTTACCCTTTCTCTTCTCTTCATCTACCCATCACCTCCATCCCTTTCTCCCATTGTCCACTCTCCTCTCTTACCAGATTCCTTCTTCTTCCGCCTGTTATCTTATTCCAGTCAAAAAACTGAATGTTGTTTCAACAAAAAAATGTATGATTGACTGTTGCTTTTCCTGTCGAGCATCTTCACTTCATCCACCACAACAGGCGAGCTTTCCCAATGGTCACCCACTTTAAGCATACTTCCCATTCCCATTCTGAATGTCAGTCCATGTTCTCATCTGACATGAAAAAGCCACTCTGAGATTGGAGGAGCAACACCTTATTTTCTGTTTGCGGAGCCTCCTACCTTATGGCATGAACATCGATTTGTCTGTCTTCCGTTAATTTCTTCTCCCTTGCCTTTCTCACTTTTTCCATCCCTCTTTCTGGCTCCACGCTTACCCCTTCTTTTCGCACGTACCCATCACCTCCTTTCTGGTGCCCCTCCTCCTTCTCTTTCTCCCATGGTCCACTCTCCTCTTCTGTCATATTCCTCTACTTCAGCCCTTTATCCCTTTTATCTATCCTTTCCAGGTTCTCACTTCATCCCCTCTTCCCCACCCACCGTCCTTTCCTCTGACCTGGTTACATCTATCACCAGCCAGCATATACTCCTTCCCAAACTCCCACCTTCATTTTCTGGTTTCTTCTCCCCTTCTTTGCAGTCCTGATGAAGGGTCTCGGCCTGAAACGTCAACTGTTTATTCCTTTCCATAGATGCTGCCTGACCTGCTGGGTTCCTCCAGAGTTTTATGTGTGTTGCTCTGGATTTCCAGCATTTGCAGAATCTCCTGCATCTATAATAATTGGAACTTTCCTCCTCATCATGGATAAGAGGGGAACCAGTAGATACAGTTAGATTAACTGAAGATAATCAATAATAATGGAGTAAGGGATAATATACTGGCACGGGTAATGGATTGGCTAACAGTAAACGGAAAGTCAGGATAAAATGGTCATGTTTAAATTGGTAATCAGGAAGTATTGGAGGATCAGCATTGGAGCCCTAACTATTTAGAAATGATATTAATATCTCAGATGGATGGGGTACTGTAGCTGCTGATGGAAAAATCAGATGGGTTAAGAAGTTATGGAGAGCCTGCAAAGAATTATAAATTAATTAGATGAGTTGGTAAGAAGTTGGCATATGATATATAATGTGGGGAGATACAAGGTTATCCAGAATAACATAGACAAAATACTAAAAGAATTCGGCAAGTCAGGCAGCTTCTATTGAGAGGAATGAGCAGTCAACATTTTGGGCCGAGAACCTTCATTAGGACTCAGTCCTGATGAAGCGGTCTGATGAAGTGACTTGGCCCGAAATGTTGTCTGTTTACTCCCCTACCTAGATGCTGCCTGACCTGCTAAATCCCTCTGGCGTTTTTGTGTGCTACTCTGGATTTCCAGCATCTGCGGAATCTCTTGTGATAATGGAATATTTGCATTTATTGCAGGAAGCTGAGAAGTAGATGTGTTTGATGCAATCCTACAGGGTACTGCGTGGTGTGACAGTGGAGTACTGCTTATACTTTTGGTCTCCACACATAAAGAGAGGTACCTCTGCACCGGAGACAGTGCAAACCGTACTCACTGGGTTGATATACAGAGAAAGGCTGGGCAGCTTGGTCCTTTCATCATTGGAGCTTAGAAGGATGAGAGCTGATTTTTGTGAAACCTCCCAGGACTGGCAGGATGGACACTTGAGGGGATGTTCCCCTAATGGGGCTATGTAGAACCAGCTGGCATATTTTCAAAATAAGGGGTGACCCAAATAGTGAAGATGAAGAGGGATTTCTCCTCGCACGGGAGTCATAATGCTTCAGAACTCTTTATTACCAAATGACAATTCTTTTGAATTCTCTATGCCCTAATTAGCATGCAAATGATAAAATAGGCGGAGAGTATACTGTCAGATTATCAGACATCTGAACTACAAGGAAATCAGAAAGGGACGTGGGGAGGGCAAGGGAAAGCAATGTTGAGTACAAGTTTAGTTTCTTTGTTTCATAGCTGCCTGTTAGGAGACAAATCTCAAGGTTGTATTATGTATCCATATTTTGATATAAATGCACTTTGAACTTTTGACCTTTGAGATAAGCCATGATCTTGTTGAATGGCAAAGCGTAGAACAGTGCAGTACAGAAACGGGCCCTTTGACACATGATACCAATGCTGACTATGTTGCCAATCTGAAGTAATCCCATCTGCCTACATATCCCACCATCTAAATCCCTCCTAAGTGCTTCTGTCATATCTGCCTCCAGCACCTCCCCTGGTAGAACTTTCCACTTCTCTTCTACTTCCCTCTGACTTCTGCAGCCAAGTGAATTTTGAATCCAATCTGCAGGGTCACCATTGATCCCAAGTGTCTTGATCTTTGGGTCAAGCTACCATGAAGGATCTTGTGGAAGGCTTTACTGAAGTCCACTGCCCTACCCTCATAAATCATCTTAGTCGCCACTTTAGAAAACCTAATCAAGTTTGTAAGACTTGACCTCTCCTGCACAAAGCTATATTAACTATACTTAGTAGGTCCACGCTTGTCTAGATGTGATTAGATACTGTCCCTAAAAATTTTCTGCAGTAATTTTCCTATCACTGATGTAAGGAACACTAGCCTGTAAAGTACTGGATTACCTCTATCACCCTTCTTAAATGAAGGAACACATTGCGTATTCTCCAGTCCTTTGGGACCTGTTCAATTACGGAAAAAGATACAGAAATTTCCGTCATCCTCCTCTTTTGCCTCTGCGGTGTCCTGGGATGGAGCCCATCGGCCTTGGAGACTTATTCACCTAAATGTTCTCCAAAGCGCCTAATACCTTCTTGATATCAACATGTGATAAAGCTGGGTTTCCCAAACTTTTTTATGTCATGAACCCCTACCATTAACTGAAGGGTCCCATAGTCCCCAGGTTGGGAACTTCTGCAAAACTATCAGCATAGCCCTGCCTGATCTCTCTATTCTCTATGCCCGTCTCCTTGGTGAATTCCAAGGTATTTAATGTCTTCCCCACTTACGCTGGCTCCAGGCGCAAATTCCCTCCTTTCTCCTTCAGTCTCTCAAGTTAACCCCGTGTATCTAAAATATGTATAAAATGCTTTGGGATTCTCTTCAATCCGACTCAACAGGGACATTACATGACCCCTTTTTGCCCTCAGGATTCCCTGTTTAAGTTCTTGTCTGTTTCCTTTATACTTCTCAAGATCCTGCCTGATTTCAGCTTCCTAATGGCAGATGGAGTTCAACCCAGAGAAGTGTGAGGTGGTACACTTTGGAAGGACAAACTCCAAGGCAGAGTACAAAGTAAATGGCAGGATACTTGGTAGTGTGGAGGAGCAGAGGGATCTGGGGGTACATGTCCACAGATCCCTGAAAGTTGCCTCACAGGTAGATAGGGTAGTTAAGAAAGCTTATGGGGTGTTAGCTTTCGTAAGTCGAGGTATAGAGTTTTAGAGTCGCGATGTAATGATGCAGCTCTATAAAACTCTGGTTCGGCCACACTTGGAGTACTGTGTCCAGTTCTGGTCGCCTCACTATAGGAAGGATGTGGAAGCATTGGAAAGGGTACAGAGGAGATTTACCAGGATGCTGCCTGGTTTAGAAAGTATGCATTATGATCAGAGATTAAGGGAGCTAGGACTTTACTCTTTGGAGAGAAGGAGGATGAGAGGAGACATGATAGAGGTGTACAAGATAATAAGAGGAATAGATAGAGTGGATAGCCAGCGCCTCTTCCCCAGGGCACCACTACTCAATACAAGAGGACATGGCTTTAAGGTAAGGGGTGGGAAGTTCAAGGGGGATATTAGAGGAAGGTTTTTTACTCAGAGAGTGGTTGGTGCATGGAATGCACTGCCTGAGTCAGTGGTGAAGACAGATACACTAGTGAAGTTTAAGAGACTACTAGACAGGTATATGGAGGAGTTTAAGGTGGGGGCTTATATGGGATGCAAGGTTTGAGGTTCAGCACAACATTGTGGGCCAAAGGGCCTGTATTGTGCTGTACTATTCTATGTTCTATGTTCTAATCTATGTGTCCTTTTCCTTTTTCTTATTCGAATGAAGTTTTCTTATAAAAATATGTACAACTGATGTCTCACTTATGTTTTTCTTGTAAATGTTGTGTATCAAATGCTGTGTGCTCATGATGTTGTTGAAAGAACATTTTTCATTGCACCTGTTCCTACATGGACGTGCCTATGACAATTAGTACAACTTTGACTTAGACCAAATTTGCAACACTCTCGTCCTCCAAGGTTCATGAACCTTGCTGTCCATGTCTTTCTAACTCATAGTAACTTGTTGGTCCTAAATTCATACCAGCCTGCCTTTGAACATCTCCCACATATCAGATGTGGACTTATCCAATAACAGCTACTCCCAATGTGCACCTTCCAGCTCCCAAGGCCCAACAAGATGTCTGACCCACTCCTACCCCTTTTCTCACAGTCTTAAGCAGTTCAGTTTCTGAGCCACTAACAATCTGCTGGAGGAACTCAAAGGGACGAGCATCTTCTGTGGGAGGAAAGCAATTGTTGGCACTTTGAGTTCGAATGCTTCAGGAGTCCTGATGCTTGTTGGCCTCTTTTAGAGTCCACCACATTGCTGTGTGGCTGCAATATAAGATGCACAGGATAAGAACAGAAGATTTCCTTCCCAGAAGGACATTAGTAAATCAGTTGAGATGTTATGATGTTCTAATAGTTTCATGGTCACTGTTTGATACCACTTCTTTTCCTTCTATGTTTACTTTATTACTTGAATTTAAATCTCCCAGCTCTCATGGTGTGATTCAAAAAATGTCTCCATATTAATAATCCAGCCCTCCTAATAGGTTCAGATTCTGAATCATGGAACCACAGAGTCATACAGCACAGAAAAAGACCCTCAGCCCAACCCATACATGCCAACCTAAATTTTTCTTGTTAATCCTCATTAAACTTACAAATGTATTCATCCCACACTTCCAGCGTTGTATTCTTGTGGGTCCTCTGAATTTTTTAGATGGCCTTCAGTTTTCCATTCTTAAAATGATATATTGGCTGTTGCTTCTTGCTACACTGCTGTGATAGGGAGCAATAAATCTGATGTCTCTTTTACTTTCTAAAACCCCTAGGTCCAACTCCAACCTATTCTCCTCACTCACCAGCAGCTGAGTCCAGCTAATCCGCTAACAGTGCAGGGACTGCAGTCTTCCCAGTGGTTTAACATGTTGTCCAGTCATGTGATAAATGCTAGGTCCACTAAACCTAATGAAGTGAAGTCTTTCTTCTCCTGCCAGTGCCTACTCACCTCAGTTTGGCCCTGTTCCCTTGACAACACACTCCTACACAACACTTTTCACATCTGTCTGTACACCTGGCCTGGAGACTTCCCGAAGACAGGTGGCTTCAAAAGGCAGTTCTGTCCAAATCTGACAGAAAATTGTGTCTAAAGCATTCTTTTAATATGCTCTCATTAGAAAGTATATTTGGTGTTTCCTTTAAATGGAGACTTTTAAGGAATGAATAGCCCACCTGGATTGTTACTCCATACCTCACCATCAGCTAAAGTTGCCAAATCCGGCTGAATCCATTCCTGGGGGTTTTATCCCAGGAATATCTTGTCTCCAGTCACCTTCAATTGGTTCCCAGGGCTATGTACTGCCTCACACTCCCCATCCCGTTCCCCGCTGCTGCTCTCTGCAAGTCGAAAAAGTCAACAGAATTTCCATCATCCAGTATTTGTTTTCTTCTGCTTTCAATACTTTTTGAGGTTGTATGTCACAGCAGCCACATATTTTAACTACCACTTTGAATGCAGCTGTGTCTTGACAATTAATGGATTAAAGGAGACAGCTGGAGGAAGCTGTGGAGACGGGTGCAATTACAATGTTTAAAAGGCATTTATATAGGTACACGGCTAGAACAGGTCTAGAGGGATATGGGCCAAATGCAGGCATGCGGGATCAGCTCAGGTAGACACCTTGGTTGGCATGGACGAGTTGGGTCAAAGGGTCTGCGTCCATGCGGTATAACCTAGTGAACCTTTGCCAATCCTAAAGTGGGGTTTTGACCCAAAAATTTAGTCAGTACCATTCCCCCCCCACAGATGCTGAGTGTGCTTTTTCAGAGGAGGCTGATTCAGTGATTCACATTACACACTGCCACAGTATTTTGTGATACACACTATGTACAGTCAGCACTTTCAAATTAGAACACAGTTTGTACTGTGGGGATCATTCTGACAGGTTACATCACTGTCTGGCATGGGGGGGTGGGGGGGTGGTGCAGCTTCTGCACAGGACTGAAAGAAGCTGCATAACATTCAGCTCCATCTTGGGTACTAGCCTCTGTAGAATCCAAGAGGCGGTGCCTCAAAAATATGACATCCATTATTAAGGACGTCCCCATCCCGACATGCCCTCTTCTCATTGCTACCATCAGGAAGGAGGTATAGGAGCTCGAGGCACACACTCAGTGATACAGGATCAGCTTCTTCCCCTCTGCCATCCGATTCCTAGATGGACATTGAACCCATGAACACTACCTCACTTTTTTCTCTGTTTTTGTACTATTTATTGTCACAAGATTGGCAAAAATGAATATAGAATTGAGTCAGGTTTTATCAAAAAAATAAACAATCAAACATTTATTAAACTCTGCTCAATATACTAAAAAAAATAAACAAACGAAAACCTTAACCGGAAGTAAACTGCTATGCAGCCATTTAACAAACTGCCACTCAGTACTAGTTCTTAAAGCGATAAATGTGAAAACAGTTCTTAAAGTGGTAAATTCAAACATAGTTCTTAGAGTGGTAAATTCGAAAGTCCAAGAGATTTATACAATCATTTAGGAGAGACTTTCCTGAAGTAAGGAATTCCTCGAAGACACGATGTCACTGCCAATCCCAGCTGGATCCTGCCTTGTTCTCAGGATTCATGACGACGGAAATAAAACCGTTTAAAGGCACTGACCTTTCCGTCTGGATACTAGATACTGCACAACCTTCCTGCTACTTTTAGCAGAGGCTATCTCATGCAGATCACTCTTTCTTGAACGAATTCAATAACGGTCGATCCTTTCAACCGTCGAAAGACTCCTTCAAGTTCCCGTCTTCACTCTCCAATATTACTGAAAAGGTACATCAACAAATCTGGCAGCTATTGGTTAAACTGCCGGCCCAACACTTTTGTACCTTACAATAGAACGTAAAACTCCGTTTTAAATCAAAACTGCGTCATAAAGCAAATACGCAGCAGAGCGGAGTCTCTGGCTAACGTTCTAACTGGAAAACTAACTGCGTTACCAGGGGTCTACACTTATATACCTGGTGAGAACAGGTCATCATGTGACCTCACATCGGCGGGAAAACTACGTCATGTGACCTCCGCAAGACTATTACATCTCCTCACAAGACAGTCACAAGATATCCATGAGGTAAGTAACATTATAATTTAACTATTTATTATCCATATAGATACTTACTGTAATTGATTTTCCTTTTTTCTATATTATCACTGTACTGCTGCTGCTAAGTTAACAAATTTCATGACGTATGCTGGTGATATTAAACCTGATTCTGTTTCAGTGAGCCCTATCCGGAAGGCACATGAGCCCATGTTGCCCACTGGTCCCAGAGATCTGTCACAGTACCTCTGGCTCCTTCTACATGGGTGTAACCCTGGAAAAGGGGCAGGCAATCAGCTCGGGCAGAACTCTCGACTGCCCACCAACTACACCTGGCCCGAGACTGAAAATAGCAGATTGTCTGTGCTCATGATAATTAAACCTCAATTGATAAGAGACTCCAGGATATTCCTGGAAGGCTAGTGATCCTACCCACATGGCTGCTGGGACCTCAGCAACTGTTTTTAAATATCCAGTAGCTGTGACAGCAAAATCTGCCCTTATTTATTTTTCAGATTGTGGGGGGCGGTTGTGGGGAGCTCCTGCTTATAACCTCAATAGTGCGTAGTTCCTGTGTGGCCCGAAGGTGCAACAAGTTGAGTGAGCTCCGAATGAATAGGCTTTTCATAAACAGTCATTTTGGAAAATGAAACTTCTATTTTGAAAGCTGAGAGGAAAGAGATTGGGTTTTCTTTGTACAGTTCTTCAGTCATTCAGGTTCAGATTTATTTATGAGTCATTGAACACAGCCCAGTCCATCGGCTCGAAGCAATCCCGTAGCCGCTCTGCTGCCTCCTGTGACCACCTCTTCGTTGTTCCAGTCTCTGGAACTTTGTTCTTCAGTCTCTGCCTGTACGCTGGTAAGAGAAGGCCAGCTAAGGGATTAGATTTCCCAAAATGCTGCCTGGGCATGGAACGGGAGACATTGATTATCTTAGTTTAACAGTGGTCTAGTGTGTTGGGACCACCGTTGCTGCAGGTTATATGCTGATGGTAATCAGGCAGGGGTTTCTTCAAAGGAGCCTGGTTGAAATCTCTGACTATGATTTGAGATGTGACTCAGTGGACTGTTTCTTGTTTGGTGTCCGCATCGTGCAGTATCTCAAGCGCTTGATTATTGTCCGTCACTGGTGGTATGTAAACTGTGGTCAGGAACACAGAGAGAACTCTCTTAGTAAATAGAACGGTCGGCATTTGATTGCTAGGTGTTCAAGGTCGGGGGAGCAAGAATACGACAAAACCACCACATCAGAGCACTACAGGGACTTTATCATGAAACAGACATCTCCACCTTTTGCTTTTCCCCAGTCAACAATTTGGTCCTTCCTGTATAATAAGAAGCCTTTGGGTCTGATCACCATATCTGGCAGAATTTGATAAGCCACATCTTGGAAAAACACAGAACATAGCAATTCCTTATTTCCTTCTGGTACAGCACCCTTCCTCTTAAGTCCTCAATCTTGTTCTCCAGCGACTGTACATTTGCTAACAAAATGATGGGCAGAGAGGGCCTCATCCCTCTGTGTTTCAGCCTGGCTTAGGATCTCCCCTCCTGTCTTGCTCCCAGCCATGGCAATGAACCTTCATCTGCTTAAAGGTACTGTACCTACATGCTTGAGAGTTAAGTCCATCAAGTCATCTGGGAGATGACGGGTGGGCAAGGAGATAAGGTGAGAGAGGGAAAAGGGGATGGGAAATGGTGAAGGGGGGTGGGGGTGGGGGACATTACCAGAAGTTTGAGAAATCGATGTTCATGCCATCAGGTTGGAGGCTATCCAAATGGAATATAAAGTTTTGTTCCTCCAATCTGAATGTGGCTTTATCATGACAATGGAGGAGGCCAAGGATGGAAATATTGGAATGGGAATAAGAAGTGGAATTAAGATGGGTGACCACTGGGAGATCCTGTGTGCTCTGGTGGACAGAGTGTAGGTGCTTGGCTATATGTTTCAATATACACATGATAAATAAATAAATCTAAATTGGAATCTGGAGATTTGCCCTTCTTTTTCTATCCACATTATTCCCTTTTAAATTCCTGTGTTTTTACCTTAGTTAAATCTCGTGATAGGATTTTCCATATCCCAACACCCTCTAGGTAAAGAAATTTCTTATGAATACCTAATTGACTTTTTTTTATAACTGTTTTATATATATATATAGAAATAGTAGCAATTTCTGCACTGAAGGAAGTTATTTGCCCAATTATGCCCTGACCAAAGAAACAGGAGATTTTCAGACTAATCAGTTTTCAGTTATCAGATCAAATGCTCATTTAGGTATTTTTTAAAATACATCCCATATTTCTGTCTCCATCATGCTCTCAGGCAGTGGGTTCAAGATCTCCATCACTTCGAGGGTGAACTTATTTTGTCTGTCAACTCCTCTCAAATTCTTCTGCGTATGACATTATATCCAGGTCCCGGATATTGATTTTTATACCAAAGGAAATAATTTCTTCCTATACCTCCTTTTGAGGCCCCTCATAATTTTATTTGTCCTGATTAAATCTCCTGTCAACTTCCTTTATTTTAAAGAAAGCAAGCTCAGTCTGAGTATTACTTCCTCGAAGGTAAACTCCCTTTCTCATAAATCTCTTGCATATTCTCTTCAGTGTCAAGCTGAATTCAGTACTGAAGCTTGGTCTAGCTGGTATCACATACGATTCCAGCATGACAACCACCAGCCCCTCACCCCACCTTTCTTTTATTTCTCTTAAAGTTTTACACTTTTGTCCATCCTCTGTACTCCATGGCATTGAGGAACATCGAGAATTGGGAGTCACGTCCTTTATCTTAATCATAAGGAAGTTTGAGCAAGCTGGGGATTTTCCCTTTGGGGTGAGGGGGGATGACTGTATCGAGATGTACAAGATGACAGGAGACATAGATCGATTGGATAACCAAAGACTTCTTTCCTGGGCAGTATTGACTCTAATACCAGAGGGCATAACTTTAAGGTGACTGCAGGAAAGTATTGGGGCATGTCAAAGGCAATTGTTTTACACATGTGGATACATTAGAGGCATCTAAAAAACTTTTAGATAGGCATAGAGATGATAGAAAAATGGAGAGCTATGTAGGAGGGAATAGTTGGATTGATTTTAGATCAGGTTAAAAACTCAACACAATATTGTGGGCCGAAGGACCTGAATTGTACTGCACAGTTCTATGTTTTATATTTAGACTTTCCTGGCTTGTCAGTACTCTGGCAGTAAGTGATGGTCTCTGAAAAAGCATTAACAAGTTATGAATATCAAAAAAAAGCTCCTTTCATTGCTGTAAATTAGAAATTTTCACGATGCCAAGGTTAAATAGTAAACTCTGACTCATTACTCCTTTTCATCACTGGGGCTTGCACAGTTCCAGTTGCAAGACCTCGCTAGTATTTTGGTTGAGTTTGATCAAGCTGGTGTACATCATGGATCAACGGTTTTTCTCAGAGATTGCCGTATCATCTGCTGGTTCAAAAATAAAACCCCTGATCTTCTAATTTACCTAACCTCGTTGTGCGAGCACGGCCACCGTGTAGTCTGCAGTGGCTCAAAAGGATATTCCCTACCACCTTTCTCCGACAGCGAGGCAGGGGAAATAAATATGTTGCCGGTAACAACAGCTGAAATTTAACTTTCAAAGCATCTTGATTTTTCTTATTAATCTTCATGGCTGTCCATTTATCAAAGGCAGAAAGACTGAGTGCGAGCGTGTCACAGAAATCAGATTGTGAAATAACTTTGTGAATCCTGAATGGACTTGCTCAATAAATAGACTCCCGACCTCACTATCTACCTCATTATGATCTTGCACTTTATTGTTCACCTGCTCTGTACTTACTCTCTAGTTATTACACTTTATTCTGAAATGTTATTGTTTTACCTTGTTCTAGGTCAATGATCTGATTTGTACGAGCAGCATGCAAGGCAAGATTTCCACTCTATCTTGGTACAACTTTTAATATTTACTATCGATTTGTAATTCAGGGAGCGGGAAGCACAGAATCAAATATCGCTGTGATGATTGTACGTTTTAGTATCAATTGTTTGGCAACAATAAAGTATGAAGTATAAGTATGTCACAATAATAAACCAACTCCAAATCCAATTTCGATAGAAGCCTTTCAGAACCCAGGATGGTTTGCAGTCAGTAATTACTTTTATAGTGTTATAATGTATGAATGTAGTTTATGCAGCATTAATCTACACACATCAGACTCCCCAAAACAGAAAACTGTCTGTTTTTCACATTGATTAAGGGCCATGGGATCCTTTATGTTTAACTGTAAGTTTAACATTTCTATCTGAAGGTGCATCTCCAACTGTCCAGCACTTGGTGTTTCGTCAAGAATCAGAGTCAGAATCAGGGTTATTATCACGGGCCTGTGTCCTGAAATTTGTTGTTTTAAGGCAGCAGTACGGTGCAAGATAAATAAATAAATAATAACTGAATAGAGTGCAAAAGGAGCAGTGAGACAGCGTCCTCGAGTTCATGGACTGTTCAGAAATCTGATGGCGGAAAAGTTTTTCCTAAAACATTGAGTATGTGTCTTCAGGATTTTGTACCTTCTCTGCGATGGTAGTAATGAGAAGAGGGCACGTCCTGGATGTTGAGTGTCCTTAATAATGTATGCCGACTTCCTGAGGCACTGCCCTTTATAGATGTCCTTGATGGTGGGGAGGCTTCTTCCCCTGCTGGAGTGAGCTGACTCTACACCCTCTACGCCTGGACCATACCGTGGATGTCATAAGAATACATGGCTTGTCCCTCTACTATGAGATTCTCGTTTCAAACAACTGCATCTACTCCAAAAACTAGCATTTGGAACAAATCATAAGCACAAGAGATTCTACAGGTTGTGGAAATACAGAGCACCATGCCCAGAATGCTGGAGGAACTCAGCAGATCAGGCAGCATCTATGGAAATCAATAAATTGTTGACGTTTTAGCCAAGACTTTTCATCAGGACTGGAAAGGAAGGGACTAGAGGCCACAATATGAAGTGGGGGTGGGGGGATGTGCTGGGAGAAGAAGGAGAATAAGCTAGAAGGTGATAGGTGAATCCAGGTGAGTGGGGCAGTGTGATGAAGTAAGAAGATAGGAGGTGATAGGTGGAACAGGGAAAAGACTGGAGATGAAGGAATCTGATCGGAGAGGAGAGTGAGAGAAAGCACCGGGGGTGTTGATAGGCAGTTGAGGAGAAGGGGTAAGGGGGAGCAGGGTGGGGAATTGAGAAAGAGGGGAACTGGAAGGGGGAAAAGTTTCCAGAAGTTGGAGAAATTGATGTTCATGCCATCAGGTTGGAGGCTACTAAGACAAAGTATAAAGTGTTGCTCCTCCAACCCTGAGATTGTGGCAGCAGAGGAGGCCATGGACCGACATATTGGAATGGGAATGGGGATTGGAATTAAAATGGTTGGAAACTTGGAAATCCTGCTTTTTGTGGGTGGAGCAAAGGTGTTCGACAATGCGATCCCCCTTTCTATGCAGGGTCTCACCAATGTAGAGGAAGCCTCTTTGGGAGCACCAGATATAGTAGCCAGGTGGGAGTTTAGTTCCTCACAGCTTCTGTCATTTTCAATGTGACCCTAGCACCAAACACATCTTTACTGTTATGTTTTATAACTCCAAAACAAAAATACTAATTGAAAGGAAAACAAGGGAGCCAGAGATAACTCGTGTACGTTCATTTTTACTTTAAGCAAAGGACTTATATATGAAGTGGAGGGGTATTGACTCTGCCATTTGCATACTTCTACATAAAACCCACAATGCATTATATAAACCACAAAGAATGCTTCATCAAACAATATACATATTTACAATATGACTGAAATATTAAATACTCCTTCAGAGATTGGGTTTGAGGAGATCTAAGCGCGAATGGAAAGCAGGACCCAGGAACAGCACAGCTGGTGAGTTGTTGGTTGTGGAGTATGCTGCGTTGTGATATGCATGGAGGAAATTGGTGAGCTTCTGATTCAGTGTCAGTGCAGTGTGTTCTACTGACATTCGCAGTGTGTTCTTTAGATTCTAGCCAAACCTTTCTGCCAAGCCATTTGTAGCTGGGTGGCATGGTGTAATGACAGAAATGGTTCCACAACAACCTGAGCTCCATTGTCACTGACTAAGTGTTTTGGAACACCAGTCCTTGAGAAGCAGCTTCTCAATACATCAACAGGGTGCAAGGCTGTAGTGGAGGTGATTAGGAACACTTCTAGCCACTTTGTAGCTACATCCACTACTACCAAGAAATTTTTACCCATGAATGGTCTGGCAAAATCCATATGAATACTCTGCCAGGGCAATGCAGGTCATTCCCAAGGATGGAGAAGCACTGCTCTTGGCATCTTCTGGCTGTTTTGGCATCCCGCAAGCTGTTCAATCCGCTGATCTATCCCAGGCCACCAGTCAAAGCTTCTAGCCAGCGCTTTCATTTTAACCACACCCAGATGGCGATATGTAGCTCCTCCAGTACTTTAGCATTCAGCTTATATGATACAGCAACTCTCAATGCCCACATAAGGCAACCTCTGCAAGTTCAGCTCGGTGCTGGTAAAAATAGAGAAATTGGCACTTCTTTTGCACATTCCAGCCATTTTGGGTTGCCATGTATATCTCTGACAGTGTGGGGCCTCTTCTGGTTTCCCTTTGGATCATTTTGCTGTAATAGGGAGACTCAATTTGTATTAGGGAGAATACATCAAGAGAAGTGTCCTCTTTTGCAAGTTTTTTAGGTATTTCCTTTTCCAAGGGTAAGGAGAACAATCCATCAGCATTTACGTGATTAGTTGTCCTCTTGAATTTGATCTTGTAATTGTGTCTTCCAAGAAACAGAGCTCATCTCTGTGCTTATGGTGCTTCTGTAAGTGGAACACCCTTCTGTGGACTGAAAATGAACACTAGTGGTTGTTGATCAATAAGAAGGGTAAACTCTCTCCCATACAAGTACTGGTTGAAATGTTTTACACTCCAAACCAGACTCAAGGCCTCTCTGTCAATCTGTGCCTGATTACTCTCTGCAGCGGTAACAGAATGTGATGCAAAGGCTATGGGGCATTCACTTCCATCACTCATAAGCTGTGACGTGACTGCACCTATACCATAAGGCAAAGTGTCCCAGGCAAGCTTCACTGGATGATATGGATCTTATGTATGAGTACAATGTCTGATGTCACTATTTCCTTTACCTTTTTGAAAGCCATCTCACTCTTCCATGTCCATTGCCATTTCTTCCTGGTCTGTAGTAATGAGTTCAAGGGCTGGAGCCCAGTAGCCAGGTTTGGCAGGAACCTGTTTTAGTACTGGACATATCCTAAAAAGGACCACAACTGTGACACAACTTTGGGCTTGGGGCACCCACCACTGCTTGAATTTTCTCAGCACACTTATGTGCTCTTTGTGTGTTAATGATTTGCCCACAGTAAGTGATGCTTGGTTTAAAGGATTCACACTTATTGCATCGTGCTCTGAGACCATAATCTTCTAATCTTTTTAACACCACCTTGAAGTTTTGGAGATGTCCCTTGTCATCCTCACTGGTAACAATGATGTCATCCAGGTAACACTGAGCACCTGTGCAGCCTTGCAACACCTGGTCCATAGCTTTCTGACACTGTGCAGGTGCAGATGCTACTCCATAAATAAGCCTTTTAGAGTGATAAAGCCCTTTGTAAATGTTTATAGTGAGAAACACTTTGGACTCTTCTTGCACCTCCATCTATAAGGAGGCCTCAGCTAAGTCCACTTAACAAAAGTGATTCCTCCAGAAAGATTTGCAAAGATATCCTCTATCCTGGGCAGAAGTCCTGGGTTGATGGTGACCTTAAAATCACCACAGATCCTGACAAACCCCATCCTTCTTGGCTACTGGGACCACTGGTGATGTCCATGGGCTGCACTCAACCCTGGAAAGAATTCCATGTGATCTAGCTCACTGACTGCTTTATCACGGATGGTATAAGGAACTGGATGTACTTTGTAAAACTTGGGTGTGACGTTTTCATTTAACAATATTTTACCCTTGATTTGTTTGAGTTTTCCAATGTCATTCTTGAACATTGCTGTGGCATCATCTAGTACCTTTCTTAATTCGCTTTCAGTTGACTTCATTGCAAGGGATGTGTCATGAAAATGGTGGATGGATCTCCAATCAGCCAATCACACCCCTACAATACCAGCCCTCCTGTTATTACTACATACAAGCCCAATGTGTTTTGTTGTATTTCACTGCTACGAATGTCATTTCCACAGGAGTCATCTTTTCTGCGGTATAAGTTTTTAGTTGGATATCTGCAGGCTTCAGTTAGTACCTTTGAAATGCCATTCAAACTCATTTTATGGAATGACTGAAACAGACGAACCAGTATCTAATTCCATTTTAATTAATTTGCTGTTCATTTCTTTTGTAATCCATAATGCCTGTCTATTGTTAGTTTTCACATTATAAATCTCAAAACTATCAGTCCTGTGTCACTCTTATCATTATCAGATTTTTCAGCAACAGCATATGCAGCATATGAAACTGCAGCTTGACTTTTTCTCTTTGTCTTTTCCCAGTGCAGCCCATTTATTTTTATCTGCCTGACACACTCTTTGCATGTGTCCTACTTTGTTGTATTTCCTGCACGTTACACCCTTAAACCTGCATTGGTCTGGTGTATGTGAGCCCCTGCCACGGCAGTAATAGAATTTGTTTGGCCAGGTTGGTTCATTTTTTGACTTTGCAGTTTTGTTCACGCTAGTTTTCATTTCTGGCTGCAAATCAATTGCATCTCGGTCTGCTGTTTCTACTGATACAGCTATTTCAACTGCTCATTTAAAAATAAATGGTGCTTCAGTTAGGAGCCATTTTTGAATGCTTTCTTGTAAGATCCCACGAACTAAATGATCTCTCAATGCGTTAAGCCCTTCCGCAAACTGAGAATACTCAGGCAATCTCTTCAATTCAGCCACATACGCTGAAATGGACTTTTGATTAAAATCCTTTTGATTCAGCTTATGAAACCTAAGTCATTCTGCAATCAACAATCATTTCGGATCTAAATGTTCCTGCGTTACTTTCACAATATCAGGAAAGCTGATTTTGGCTGGTTTGGTTGGACCAGTCAAGCTTCTAAGCAAACTGCAGGCTGTCCCACAGTTTTGCACTCAGCAAAACTGGTGCTTGTTCCTCATTGACTATTCCATTTGAATTAAAATACTGCTGAATACGCTCAGTATGCATACAGTATAAAACCACAAGATGGAGGAGCAGTGTTAGGCTATTTGGCCCATCGTATCTGTTCCGCTATTTCATCATGGTTGATCCAATTTTTCTCTCAGCCTCAGTCTCCTGCCTTCTCCCCATATCCCTTTATACCCTGACCAAGCAAGAATCCATCAACCTCTGCCTTAAATATACATAAAGACTTGGCCTCCACAGCTGCCTGTGGTAAAGAATTCCATAGATTCACTACTCTCTGGCTCATCCAAATCTCCATTCTAAAAGGACACCCGTCTATTCTGAGGCTGTCTCCTCTGGTCTTTGTCTCTCCCGCCAGAGGAAACATCCTCTCCACATCCACTCTATCAAGGCCTTTCACCATTCGATAGGTTTCAATGAAGTCACCCCTCATTCTTCTAAATTGTAGTGAGTACAGGCCCAGAGCCATCAAATACTCTTCATATGACAAGCCTCTCAATCCTGGAATAATTTTTGTGAACCTCCTTCCCCTGTGCAGGATCCTCTACAGGTTAACTAGCAAGTTGAGTTGGTGGTGAGGAAGGCAAATGCAATGTTAGCATTCATTTCATGAGGACTAGAATACAAAAGTAAGGATGTAATGCTGATGCTTTAATAGGCATTGGTCAGACCGCACTTGGAGTATTGTAAGCAGGTTTGGCCCCCTTATTTATGAATTGATCTTCCAAGGCAGTCTTGAATCTGATTAATGTTATCTCTGTTGTAGATTCTGTGATCTGCTCACTTTTGATCTTCCATGTCTCTTGACAAGCCCAGTCTTCCAATTCAAACTCAAGTTCATCCTGTGCATTATACTCCCAATCCTTCAAACATCATTCACAGCCATCTAATCGACAAGTGAATTTTAGCTGTCCATTTTCACCATATAGTTCCTGACTCCCAATACTCCTATCTTTTTTTGATATATCCAATAGCTTACTGTGTCCTCGCAGTAAGAGCAGTTTTACAGTGTTGTCCATTGAACCGGTCTCTCCTGAGCTTGTGTTACTTGTGCTACTCTTTCTGGCTCCTCATCTTTCTCTCCGCCCACTCTTACAAGTTGGGATGGACGATGCTCATCCAAATCTGCAACTGTACTGATACCTGAATTTTAACCGGGGAATATCCATAGTGTGTGGGAGTTCTCCTGAGGAGTCTGCGGGGGAAACACCAAGCTCCTGGGTGTTAGCATCTCAGAGGATCTGACATATTGATTCAACTGCGAAGAAGGCAAGCCGGCAGCTGAACAGTTGGAGTAGACTTCGTACGTCATCAAAGACTTTAGCGAGTTTCTCCAGATGTACCGTGGAGAGCGTTCTGACTGGTTGCGTCACTGTCTGGTACGGAGGCTCCGATGCACAGAGTCACAAGAGGCTGCAGACTGTTGTGGACCTAGCCAGCTCCCGCATGGGCACCAGTTCCTCATCATTGAGTACATCCTCAACAGGTGGTACTTCCAGAAGGCAGCATCCACCACAAAGGACCTCACATCAGAGACTCAAACTCTACTTATTACTGCCATCGTGAAGGAGGTACAAGAGCCTGAAGACCCACACTCAACATTTTAAAAACAGCTTCTTTCTCTCTGTCATCAGATTTCTGAAAGGTCCATGAGCGGATGAATACCTCCTCTTATTTCCTCTTTTGAACTTCTTGTTTATTTGTTGCAACTTATAGTTTATCTATGTCTTGCACTGTCCTGTTGCCACAAATCAACACATTTCATGATATACATCAGTAGTATATTGTGACTTATACTGTGGGGGTGCCACAGTAGAGTAGCAGTTAGATTAGATTATGAGGACATGCAGTCCTCTTTTATTGTCATTTAGTAATGCATGCATTAAGAAATGATACAATATTCCTCCGGTGTGATATCACAGAAACACAGGACAGACCAAGACTGAAAAACTAACAAAAACCACATAATTATAACATATCGTTACAACAGTGCAACAATACCATAACTTGATGAAGAACAGTCCATGGCACAGTAAAAGTTCAAAGTCTCTCAAATGTCCCACATCTCACACAGACGGGAGAGGGAAGAAAAACTCTCCCTGCCATGCCGACCACAGTCCGACTCTGAGTCATCCGAAAACTTCGAGCCTCCAATCAGCTCTCCGACACCGAGTACCGAGCACCATCTCTATCCCAACGATTCGACCTCAATTTTGGTCGCCAACAGCAGGCAAAGCCGGGGATTTTGAGGCCTTCCCTCTGGAAGATTCTCGATCGTGCAGTAACAACAGCAGCCGAACCTGTGTTTCAGAAATTTCTCCAGATGTTCCTCTGTGCTTTCACATCTGTCTCCATCAAATCAGAATTGTCCACGGCCCCTATTTAACGGATACAATATCATTTTCACCGGAGGGCTGCGCACGCGCAGCGCGCTGCTATCTTCTCCAGTTAGCGCGATGCTACTAAAGTTTGAGGCATTGGAGTTCAGAGTTCAATTCTGGCGTCCTCTGTAAAAAGCTTGTACTTTCTTCCCATGAGTGTGTGGGTTTCTTCCGGGTGCTCTTGTTTCCTCCCCCAGTCCAAAGACATCCTCGTTAGTAGGTTTATTGTTTATTGTAAATTGTCCTGTGACTTGTCTAGGGTTAAGTAGGTGGGCTGCTGGGTAGTGCTGCTTGTTGGGCGGAAAGGTCCTATACTGTGGTGTATCTTTCTCCTCGGCATAACGGGGGCTGCAAAGAGAAGAGCAATCAGGGCTGTCACAGAGGCTGCTGAACGTGCATCCAGGTAACTGTGGACCAAGAGGTGTGACCCATGGACTAGAGCTGCTGGGACACAAGCTAGGACCTGATCAACCCTGGCTGGGTCGCCTGGACGAGGGTGTCTGATGTTGAAAGACCCAAAACGCCCAATGACCCCAGGTTACATCACTGATGATGTGTCCCAGTGCATCCTAGGATGTATCTCAGCATCTAAAATAACATAAAATAAAATATTGAACGGATTCTGATTCTGATGCTGTACCAGTCGGTGAACCAATGGACCATTTAGAGGATTTGTCTGGCATCCGCTTCTTCATATTAAGAATTTCATTAGAACTAAGTAATGTGACAAACTGACTTGACACCATTATCAGAAACCAGTTTGCTTGGGAGATCCTGCATTGCATAAACTGAACCCTGAGTCTGTAAAGGCACTCAATCCAAATGGCTATTGTGAGCGGCTGTCTCAGCCAGTGAAAAGAAGTGGTCTAATTATATCTGAAAGAAGTCAAGATGTGCTCATTGGAAGGATGAGCTGGAGCTGTCTATTTTGAGCTAGATCAGTAAGCATCCATGACCTGTAAACCTGACTTACTGAGCTCCTCATTAACCCAATTTCAAGTTCAAGTTCAGTTTATTGTAATTCAACCGTACACCAAGCAAAACAACGTTCCTCTGGACTAAGGTGTACAACACAGTAGACATACAGTACCTCACACACATAACACATAAAATAATATTACCACAAATGAGTTAACAAATAATGAGGTGCACATACAAAACCAGCTAAAGAGTAAACAGTATAATGCTACTGGCGTTTCATATGTGATGACAATTGGGTGGTGGCAGGGAACTTTTTGGCCTCGGGGGAGAAGCTGTTTCCCATACCAACAGTTCTTATCCTATTGCTACAGTACCTCCTGCCTGATGGTGGGGGGGGGGGTCAAAGATATTGCTGGATGGATGGGAGGGCTCATTGACAATGCTAAGGGCCCTGTATACACAGCACTCCTGGTAAATATCTCTGATAGGTGGAAGAGAGACCCTGATGACCCTCTCAACAGTCTTTGCAATTCTTTGTTGGGACTTGCTTTCAGATGCCTTGCAAATCCCGCACTAGAGGGCGATGTAGTTGATCAGGACACCCTCGATGGTGTTCCTGTAAAAATTGGTTAAAATGGTTGGGGCGGGGGTGTTGGCCTCACTTGCTTCAATCCCATCAGGAAGTGGAGATGAGCTTTCTTGATCAAAGAGACAGTGTTGAGGGATCAGGTGAGATATGCACTCCACTTAGTGCCCCTAACTCTCTCCACTGAGGAGTCATGTATATGCAATGAGGAGTACTGACTGCACATACACACCTCAATACATCCCAGATCAATACTTGAAATCACTGCGTCCTGTCTTCGTATATACAATGCCTATATGCTTAGCCAAGTGGTTAAGGCAGTCGTCTAGTGATCTGAAGGTCGCTAGTTCGAGCTTTGGCTGAGGCAGCGTGTTGTGTCCTCGAGCAAGGCACTTAACCACACATTGCTCTGCGACGACACCGGTGCCAAGCTGTATTGGCCCTAGTGCCCTTCCCTTGGACAACATCGGTGACGTGGAGAGGGGAGACTTGCAGCATGGGCAACTGCTGGTCTTCCATACAACCCTGCCCAGGCCTGCACCCTGGAAACCTTCCAAGGCGCAAATCCATGGTCTCACGAGGCTAATGGATGCCTATGCTTAGCACGAACTTCCCACAGGATATATGGAAATGGCCACCTTCAGAACACTGGTGGGCCCTGTTACACAGACACTTTTGCCTGAATAGTTTAATTCTGCTATCATTCCAAGCTCTGATTCACTCCATGTATACATACCGGTGCCTCAGGAACCAAAGTAACATGTGACCCTAACAATCTCATCAGCTGAGACCATAAAACTATCTCCAACAAACTCAGTTGAAAATTTCCCTTGAACAAGGGCTGTCATGACATTTTGCCAGGATTTTGCTTTGAAATGCATCTTATTAATGATTAGCTGGTTGTGACTCCCCACGTTCACACTTAGGTGTGTGTAGGTATTGTATGGCTTAATAAAGTATCAAGAAATTGACCACTCCACAAGCAAAGCTTGCATGGTGGGTGGCAATTATGGTCGATTATCAGCTGTCCTGTCTGGCTGGATAACTTTGCAGTTCCCCTATAATTACACCCCCCCCCCCCCGCTGATGGAGTGGACCAGACTCGTGCAGCACATCCTGTTCATCTGTGCAGCTCCTCCTTTACTCGTGGCTTAAGGTTCTGGAAAACATTTTTTCCCACTCACGCAGAAGTACCATTCCACTACTTCCTACACATCAAGAACTTGCTGGTCTGCTGTCTGTAGGTATTCCTGAGTCAGTTTGGTCAGTTTAGTTCAACTTGTCTGAAGCCTCAAGCCAGCTATCTTTTACTGAAGACGCATACACTCAACCAACAAATGTGGTTGACTTATCAATGATACTCAGTGGCCACATTATTAGGTATGTCCTATACCTGATATAATGGCCGTTCAGTGTACGTTCATGATCTTCTGCTACTGCAGCCCATCCACGTCAAGGTCTGACATGTTGTGTGTTCAAACATGTTCTTATGCACACCACTTGTAATGATGGCTATTTGAGTTATTGCCACCTTCCTGAAAGCTTGAACCAGTCTAGCCATTCTCCTCCGACTGCACTCATTAACATTTTTACCCACAGAACTGTCACTAACTCAGTGTTTTCCATTTCTTACATCAGCCTCTGTAAACTCCAGAGACTGTTGTGCGCGAAAATTCCACGCAGTTTCAGCAGTTTCCAAGATACTTAAATCGCCCCATCTGGCACGAACAATTATTCCATGGTCAAAGTCATTTAGATCACATTTCTTCCCCATTCTGATGTTTGGTCGGAATAGCAAATGAACCCTTTGACCATGTCGCATGTTTTTATGAATTGTATCACTGCCACGTGATTGGCTGATTAGATATTTGCATTAATGAACAGATGTACAGGTGTACCTAATTAAGTGGCCACTGAGTGTATTTATCAATATACTGTAATAATTGATGTTAATCATTTTTATTATCTATTCCTCTGGCTTTGTTTATTTACTCAGTTGGTTTAAATTTAGATCTCAGTGTCATGGTCCGGATCCAGGTCCCTTTAAATTTACTTTGTTTATGTTACGATCCGGACCGTTGACCCCCTGTTTCCCTTTGGTTCCCTGTTTTCCCACTTCCCATGGGCTTGGTGATTGGAGGCAAGTTACTCTCGGCTGAACTGGCAGTTTATCGTCTCCGGCTTTCAGCCGTTTGGCGCGAGAGCGTTAACAAAGTCACTGAAGGTACTGCGAGCCAATGTCATCTGGCCGGAGCAAGCCTAGTCTACGCCCGAAGCAAGTGCCAGCGAGCAACCTTCCCTTGTCAGTATGGGTCAGTCGAAGTTAACCCGCTGGGGTGAGTCAAGAGCTTGCTGCGGCTTGGAGCGTACTTGAGCCCAGTTATAGTTCTGTCCATCGTTGTGTGGTCTCCGTATCTATGTCCTGCATCTAAAAGGGGTCCCAGCCCTGTACCCTGGAAGGGTCCTGACCCTGTGTCAAGAAGAGTCCCGACTCCGTCCTGTGTCTAAGGAGGATTCCTGGCTCAGTGTTTTATGTCCTGTGTTTGAGTCTGTCCCGTGAATAAGAAGAGTCCTGGCCCCGGAGGCTCCAAGTACCAAGTCCTGGCTCCGGAGGCTCCAAGTACCAAGTCCTGGCTCCGAAGGCTCCAAGTACCAAGTCCTGGCCCTGGAGGCTCCAAGTACCAAGTCCTGGCTCCGGAGGCTCCAAGTACCAAGTCCTGGCCCCGAAGGCTCCAAGTACCAAGTCCTGGCCCCGGAGGCTCCAAGTACCAAGTCCCGGCCCTGGCCGCTTCAAGTACCAAGTCCTGGCCCTGGCCGCTTCAAGTACCAAGTCCGGGCCCCGGCGGCTCCAAGTACCAAGTCCCGGCCCTGGAAGCTCCACGTACCAAGTCCTGGCCCCGGCAGCTTCAAGTACCAAGCCCTGGCCCTGGCGGCTTCAAGTACCAAGTCCTGGTCCCGGAGGCTCCAAGTACCAAGTCCTGGCCCCGGAGGCTCCAAATACCAAGTCCTGGCCCCGGAGGCTCCAAGTACCAAGTCCTGGCCCCGGAGGCTCCAAGTACCAAGTCCTGGCTCCGGAGGCTCCAAGTACCAAGCCCTGGCCCTGGCGGCTTCAAGTACCAAGTCCTGGTCCCGGAGGCTCCAAGTACCAAGTCCTGGCCCCGGAGGCTCCAAGTACCAAGTCCTGGCCCCGGAGGCTCCAAGTACCAAGCCCTGGCCCTGGCGGCTTCAAGTACCAAGTCCTGGTCCCGGAGGCTCCAAGTACCAAGTCCTGGTCCCGGAGGCTCCAAGTACCAAGTCCTGGCCCCGGAGGCTCCAAGTACCAAGTCCTGGCTCCGAAGGCTCCAAGTACCAAGTCCTGGCCCCGGAGGCTCCAAGTACCAAGTCCTGGCCCCGGAGGCTCCAAGTACCAAGTCCCGGCCCTGGCCGCTTCAAGTACCAAGTCCTGGCCCTGGCCGCTTCAAGTACCAAGTCCTGGCCCCGGCGGCTCCAAGTACCAGGTCCCGGCCCTGGAGGCTCCACGTACCAAGTCCTGGCCCCGGCAGCTTCAAGTACCAAGTCCTGGCTCCGGAGGCTCCAAGTACCAAGCCCTGGCCCTGGCCGCTTCAAGTACCAAGTCCTGATCCTGGAGGCTCCAAATACCAAGTCCTGGCCCCGGAGGCTCCAAGTACCAAGTCCTGGCTCCGGAGGCTCCACGTACCAAGTCCTGGCCCCGGAGGCTCCACGTACCAAGTCCTGGCTCCGGAGGCTCCACGTACCAAGTTCTGGCTCCGGAGGCTCCACGTACCAAGTCCTGGCCCCGGAGGCTCCACGTACCAAGTCCTGGCCCCGGAGGCTCCACGTACCAAGTCCTGGCCCCGGCAGCTTCAAGTACTAAGCCCTGGCCCTGGCGGCTTCAAGTACCAAGTCCTGGTCCTGGAGGCTCCAGATACCAAGTCCTGGCCCTGGAGGCTCCAGATTCTGAGTCCTAGCCCAGACTCTTAGTCCCAGCCTAGTCCAAGGCCTGAGTCCTTGTCCAGTATGCTATTCCTGCTTCTGCTTTGCTCTCCTTGTAACGAGCAATAAACTTAATTTAAGTTAACCTCACAAGATGTGTTTGTATCTTGCATTTGGGTCCACCCTTGCTCCCAGCACTCCCCACATTGTGACACTCAGATAGTAACTTCAGAAGACAACTGATCAGTACTGGGCTGTCACTGGTCCAATAAACATCAGGGGTTGGAAGAAAGGAAGGAGTTCAGGCATAGTGTAAGCTGGAGGCATTGAATGCCATAAACTCCTCAAGTTTCAATTCCGTAGAGGTCAAGTATGATATCTAACCTTTCCTGTTCCTCATAAATGCCTCTTACACAAAAGAAAGCCAATAGCATATGAAAGACAATTCTGATTATTCAGTCTGCCTGCCTGCCTCTCTCTCTTTCTCTCTCCCCGTTTATCCATCTATCTATCTATCCAGGCTGTAAAAATAGGGGAAACAATAGGAATTCTGCAGATGCTGGAAATTCAAGCAACACACATCAAAGTTGCTGGTGAACGCAGCAGACAGGCAGCATCTCTAGGAAGAGGTACAGTCGATGTTTCAGGCCGAGACCCTTAGTCCTGACTTTGATGTGTGTTGCCTGTAAAAATAGGGGACAAGCTCTCCTCTACAATCACTCTGAGCACCGGTGCCCCACAAGGCTGTGTACTCAGCCCCCTGCTGTACTCACAGTACACCCATGATTGTGTAGCCAAGTTTCCATCGAACTCAATATGTAAGTTTGCTGATGACACTACTATTGCAGGTCGTATCTCGGGTAATGATGAGTTTGAGTACAGAGAGGAAATTAAGAACCTGGTGGCATGGTGTGAAGACAATAATCTATCCTTCAACATCAGCAAGACGAAGGAATTGGTTGTTGACTTCAGAAGGAGTAGCGGACCGCATGACCCAATTTACATCAGTGGTGCGCAAGTGGAACAGGTCAAAAGCTTTAAGTTCCTCGGGGTCAATATCACAAATGACCTGATTTGGTCCATCCAAGCAGAGTCCACTGTCAAGAAGGCCCTTTTCCAATGCTTCCTCCTACATATATTTTAGTTACTATAATTAACCTTAATCCATGTCAGAAAGGTGCATCGGCTATGATTTATAATATTATTATGAAACTTAGAAAAGCTCCATTTGATAAGATTAGGGTAGATTGGGAACAGGAATTGGGGTCTATCATTTCCATGGAGGACTGGGGGCAGGTTTTACAATTAGTCAATGCTTCCTCTATCTGTGCTAAACATTCCCTAATTCAATTTAAAGTTGTTCATAGAGCACGTATGTCCAAAGATAAATTAGCTCGCTTTTATTTTCATATTAATCCTTTTTGTGATAGATGTCTGGGGCAGATAACCTCTTTAACTCATATGTTTTGGTCTTGTCCTACTCTGGAAACTTTTTGGAGAGACATTTTTAATATTATCTCAAAGGTATTGAATATAGATATCTCTCCTTACCTTATTACTGCTATCTTTGGACTACCTAAAATCTCCAGTAATCTTTCTCCTTCAGCCCGTAGAATGACTGCATTTCTTACTTTAATGACGAAAAGATGTATCTTACAACATTGGAAAGAGCTTAATGCTCCAACTACCTGTTTTTGGTTTTCTCAGACGATATTATGCTTGAATTTGGAGAAAATTAGAAGCAATCTTTATGATTCCTCACTTAAATTTGAACAGACCTGGAGATCTTTTATTCAATATTTTCATTTAATGTAATTTTTTTCCCCTCTTTTTTTGCTCTATATTTATATACCTTTGTTTTTTTTTACTGTTTTTAATAGAGGTCGGGATTGAGGACATGATTTTAAGTTCTTTAACTCTGTTTGGTTCCAAGTTGGCCCATTGCTTTGCTTTGCTTTTAGTTAGTTGCACGGTGGGTTTTTTTTGGGTTTTTTTTTCCTTTTCTCTATTGATATATATATAAAATTAGTATACTATTATGTTACCTTGGTACGTTATGTTTAAATTACATTGTTTGTATCATTTTTTTTGTATTAACATCTCCTGTAATTTTATTATATTCTAACAGCGTATTAGTGCCTATATGGCTTACATTTTTGTATACTTATTCAATAAAAAGATTTAAAAGAGAAAAAAAACGAAGGCCCACCAGCGCCTTTACGTCCTGAGAAAGCTAAAGAAATTTGGCCTGTCCCCTAAAACCCTCACTAATTTTTATACATGCACCGTAGAAAGCATTCTTCTAGGGTGCATTACAACCTGGTATGGAAGTTCTCCTGTCCAAGACCGGAAGAAGCTGCAGAAGATCGTGAACACAGCCCAGCACATCACACAAACCAATCTTCTGTCCTTGGACTCACTTTACACCGCACGCTGTCGGAGCAGTGCTGCCAGGATAATCAAGGACATGACCCCCCCAGCCAACACGCTTTTTGTCCCTCTTCCCTCCGGGAGAAGGCTCAGGAGCTTGAAGACTCGTACGGCCAGATTTGGGAACAGCTTCTTTCCAACTGTGATAATACTGCTGAACAGATCCTGACCCGGGTCTGGGCCGTACCCTGCAAATATCCGGACCTGCCTCTCGGTTTTTTTGCACTACCTTACTTTCCCTTTTCTATTTTCTATTTATGAATTATAATTTAAATTTTTAATATTTACTATCGATTTGTACTCCAGGGAGCGTGTAGCGCAGAATCAAATATCACTCTGATGATTTACGTTCTAGTATCAATTGTTTGGTGACAATAAAGTATAAAGTATAAGGTATAAAGTATACAATATCTATATGTCTATTTATCTAACTTTCTATCTCTTTATCTATCCATCTGCTTCTATACTATCCATCTACCCACTTACCCATTCCATCTACTTATAGTTGCATTGTTCTAAAACATGGGGTCTTATGATCATCAGCGACAAAGTTACTGTATTATTCTGGCATATTCCCTCAGAGGCCATTGTTCAGATAATTCCAAGGTTAGATGAATTGTTTCTGATACATGGACTGCTTTCTTCAGTCTTTATATTCTGTGTTTTTTTTTTTGCCTGATCTTTTCATTTTTTTTGTGCAGGGAGGATGTTTTGGGGGTCGATGCGCCTGATTCATTTTGTTTGTATTTTTGTGCTGGAAGAGGGATTTGGGAGTCAACGTGCCTGATTCATTTTGTTTTCTTTTTCATGGGAAGAAAGATTTGGGGGTTGCTGTGCCTAATCTGTTCTGTTCCTTTTTTTATGCGGGAGGTGGGATTTGGGTGTTGTGCCTCTTCCATTTTTGTTTGTTTTTTTTGTGGGGAGGTGGGATTTGGGGGTTAATGGTCATGCTGCCTTTCTTTTCTTTCTTGGTTTCATGGCTACCTGGAGAACTGAAGAATTTCAGATAATAAATGAACCTTTGAACCTTTGAAATTTATCATTCCTGCAAACCCCTCCCACTATAAGGCCAAGAAAGATAGCTGTAAGGCCTCCCTTTTTCCCTAATATTTACCTGATAGTCACTCCCTATGACAAAGCATCTGAAAGATCTTATGCCAGCTGAACTGCGCCAAGGTCAGAGGAGTTGACCGTACAGATAGATCATTGGCTGATTGGCAGTTGGCAAAGAGTGGGAATAAAGGGAGACTTTCCTGTTTGGCTACCAATGACTATTGGTGTTCCTCAGGGTTCAATACTGGGACCGCTTCTTTTTATGTTATATGTCAATGATTTGGATGTTGGAATTGATGGCTTTGTGACCAAGTTTGAGGATGATATGAAGATAGGTGGAGGGGCAGAAGCAGGAAGTCTGCAGAAGGACTGAGACAGATTGGGACAGTGGGCAAAGAAGTGGCAGATGGAATACTGTGGTGGGAAGTGTACAGTTATGCACTTTGGTAGAAAGAGTAATGGTGGAGACTATTTTCTAAAAGGAGAGTAAATTAAAAAAATCAGAGGTACAAAGGGATTTGGGAGTCCTCTTGCAGGATTCTCTAAAGGTTAGTTTACAGGTTGAATCGGTGGAAAGGAAGACAAATGCAATGTTAGCATACTTTTCGAAAGGACTAGAATATATATAAGCAAGGATGGAATGTTGAGACTTTAGAAGGCACTGATGAAACTTCACAGGGTATTGTGAGCAATTTGGTGCCCTTATCAAAGAAATGATATGCTGACAATGGAGAGGGTTCAAAAGAGGTTCATGAAAATAATTTCAGAATTGCAAGGCTTATCATGTGAGAACCATTTGATGGATCTGGGCCTCTCCTCACTGGATTTTAGAAGAATAGGGCAGGTGGGGGGGTGTCTTATTGTAAACTATCAGAGTGGATATGGAGAGATGTTTCCTATAATGGGGGAGTCTAGGATCAGAGGGCACAGCCTCAGCATAGAGGGTTGTCCATTTAGAATGGAGATGATGAGGAATTTCTTTAGCCAGAGGATGGTGAGTTTGTGAAATTTGTTACCATAGGCGGCCGTGGAGGCCAGGTCATTGAATGTATTTAAAACATAGGTTGATAGATCCTTGAAGAAAAGTAGACAGTGGTTCCTGATGTCACTCTGGCACTGCAAATTGACTCTGAGACCTTCAGTTATATTTTCCAGAGACTACATTTGACAGCAGGATGTTTGGGAGTGGAGCCTACGGCCTCTGCATTTCAATTGTACCCGTAGACTGTCGCACCCTCCCTGCCTCCATCCTCTTAAAGGGGACTGCACTCGTGGCCTAAGTCTGCAGCCCAAGATCCATCGATTTTAAATACTGATAGATTTTGTTAAACGTCTGTGCATTTACTGTGCATTTCATCTGTGGTAGTCCTAAATGGGAATATCTGATGATTCCTATCAACACCTCGTGCAAAGAATTGCCACTTATTGGAGCCATCAATGAGATATACAGTACCTCGTTAATCATTAAGGACTCTCACCATTTGGAACATGCCCTCTTCTCATCACTTTCATCGGGGAGGAGGTACATGAGTCTGAAGACCCACACTCAATGTACTAGGAGCAGCGTCTTCCCCTCTGCCGTCAGATTTCTGAACGATTAATGAACACCACCTCATGATTCTTACTTTTTTCGTAACTAATGGCAATTTTGATGTCTCGCACTGTACTGCTGCCACAAAACAACAAGTTTCATGACATTCGTCAGTGATAATAAACCTGATTCCGATTCTGATTCATTGGTGACACAATTTCTGGAATTCTGCATCTCCTTACGGAAGGATGTTGATGTTTTGGAGGTACAGTAGTTGAGAGAAGATTGATGGACCGGTGTATGAATAAGCATGAGAAAAGAGCACAAATTCGAAACAGGGGCGTGCAGAGAATGTTTTCTCTTCAAAAAGTTCCAAAAAACGTTCAAAAGTAAATTTATTATCGAAGTATATATAGCCAACCCTGAGATTCAGTTTCTTGCAGGCATACACAATAACTTCATAATAGAATAATAACTGATATAGGATCACAGAAAGACCGCACTAGCTTGGGTGTTCAACCAATGTGCATATGGCTATCTCCTGCTATTTCAGATGCAGCAATGCAGTCTGATAGCTTCACATTCTTTGCACTTCACAGCAGCCCAGACTTTTAAATGCAGAGGAGGTGGAGTATACTTTATGATTAACTCATCGTGGTGCACAGACATTTCTGTCTCAGTCCTGCTCACTCAACCTGGAACATCTAGCAGTCAAGTGTCATCCTCTTATCTGCCAGTGGAGTTTTCCACCATCATTCTGGTAGTGGTATACATTCCAGCTTAGGCCAACGTCAGGCAGGTTGGAGGAGCTGAGCAACCATGATCAGCAGTCACAGAACAGCTCACCCTGATGCCTTCCCTATCATTGTGGGGGTTTTAAACCAGGCCAGCTTGAAGAAGTCCCTGAAGCTACCACCAAATTATCACCTGTGGAACCAGAAGAGCCAACACACCTGACTACTGTTACACCACCATCAAGAATGCTTACCGTGCCATTCCACACCCACACTTTGGAAAGTCTGACCCCATGGCTGTACTTCTACTCCCAACATGGAGGCAGAGATGAAAAAGTGCACCCTTGGTGGTAAGGACTAAGAAATAATGATCAAGGGAGAGAGAGGAGTACTTGCAAGACTGCCTTGATTTGGTGAACTAGACAATATTCAGGGATCCATCCTCAAAACTGAAAGAATATATCACAGTTGGCATTAACGTCATCAAGACCTGGATGTGCCTTCAAGGACATACCGGACACACCCAAACCAAAAGTTGTGCAAGAACCCAGAGATGCATAGACTGTTGAGGGCTAGATTTGTGGCATTCAGGACTGGAGATCCATAACTACACAAGAAATCCATCCATGATTTCAGAAGGCTATTTTAAGAGTGAAAAAACTATTCCAATTGAATTTAGAGATGGATCAGATGCATGTTAGCCCTGGCAGGGTTTGTGGGCCATTATTTCCTACAAAGAGAAACTTCTATGCACGTTTTGAAAGGGAGAATAAAAACTACACCTGTGTGAATCTCTGCAGCATCTGATAAAAAAACCAGTCAACTAGCACCTTCTAGCTCTCCTCCTTCCCTTCCCCCCACCTTTTTATTCTGGTGTCTTCCCCCTTCCTTTCCAGTCCTGAAGAAGTATCTCAGCCCGAAACATCAAACATTGATTCATTTCCACAGATGCTGCCTGACCTGCTGAGTTCCTCCAGCATTTGTGTGCATTGCTCTCTAATTTGCCTGTCACCGCAATAGGTCCACAGTGGATACCACTTCACTGGCCTTACTTGGCCTTAGATTACCTGGACAACAGTAATACCTACATCAGGCTGCTGTTTATTGATTACAGTTCAGCATTCAAGTCAATTGTACCCTCAGATCTAATCAATGAACTCCAAAGCATCTGGCCCTCTGTGCCTCCTTCTTCACCAGGAGACCATTGTCTGTGTGGATTGAAAACATCTCCTTCCCGCTGACAATTAACTCTGAACATCTGAAGGATGTGTGCTTAGTCCACTATTCTACTCTCTCTACAACCATGACTATGCGGTTAGGCATAGCTCAGACACCATCTATAAATTTTCTGACAACACAGCTATTGTTGACAGAATTTCAGATGGTGACGAGGAGGCGTACAGAAGTCAGATAGATCAGCTGGTTGGGTGGTGTCACAACAACAACCTTGCACTCAGTGTCAGTAAGACCAAGGAATTGATTGTGAACTTCAGGAAGAGGAAGACAAGGAAACACACACCAGTCCTCAGTTTCAAGTTCCAGGGTATCAACATCTCTAAAGATCTAGCCGGGGCTCAACATATTGATGTGATATCAAAAAGGCACGGCAGCAGCTATATTTCATTAAGAGTTTGAAGAGATTTGGTATGCCACTAAAGACTACCAAATTTCTAAAGATGTACCATGGAGATTATTATAACTGATTACATCACTGTCTGGTTTGGAGGGGCCACTGCATAGGAATGGAAAAAGCTGCAGTAAGTTGTAAACACAGCCAGCTCCATCACTAGCCTCCCCAGTTTCGAGGACATCTTCAAAAGGCGCTACCTCAAAACAGCAGCATCTATCGTTAAGGACCCCCAACACCCAGGACATGCCCCCTTCTCATTGCTACCATCAGGGATGGGGTACAGGAGCCTGAAGACACACACTCAACATTTTAGGAACGGCTTTGTCCCCTCCACCATCAGATGTCAGAATGGGCGATTTATCCATGAACACTATCTCACTATTTTTTCAACCTTTTTACACAACTTATTTAATTATTCATAGCTATACTTTTTTATTGTAATTTATAGTATTTTTATTATGTATTGTAATATTCTACTGCCACAAAACAACAAGTTTCATGACATGCCTGTGACATTAAACCTGATTCTGTTGGATGCTGCCTTCTTGAAGCAGCACCTCTGGAAGTTGTGCTTGATGGTGGGGAGGGTTCAAAGTTCAAAGTAAACTTTATAATCAGAGGACATCCATGTCAACACATACAACCCTGAGATTCTTTTTCTGTGGGCATACTCAGCAAATCGATGGAACAGTAACTGTAAACAATGGACAACAGACTGTGAAAATTCAAATATAAATAAATAGCTATAAGTAACAAGCATTAAATAACAAGATAAAAGGTCCTTAAATGAGTGTAGTTATCTCTTTTTGCCCATGTGCTTGATGGCTGAGGGGTAGTAACTGTTCTTGAACCTGGTGGTGCGAGTCCTGAGGCACTTGAACTTTCTATCTGATGGCAGCAGTGAGAAAAGGACATGGCCTGGGTGGTGAGGATCTTTGATGATGGATGCTGCTTTCCTACAGCAACGTTTCATGGAGATGTGCTCAGTGGTGGGGAAGGTTTTACCCATGGTGCACTGGGCCAAATCCACTACCATTTGTGGGATTTTCTGCTCAAAGGCGTTGGTGTTTCCATACCAGGCCATGATGCAGCCAGTCAGCACACTTTCCACCACACATCTATAGAAGCTTGCCAAGATTTTTGATGACATGACCTGAAGAAGTAGAGGCACTGTCATGCTTTCTTTGCAATTATATTTATTTGATGGGTTCAGGACAGATTCTCTGAGATAGTGACACCTAGGAATTTTAAAGTTACTGACACTCTCCATCTCTGATCCTCTGATGATTACTGGCTCATGGACCTCTGGTTTCCCTCTCCTGGATTCTACACTCAGATCTTTGGTCTTATTGACATTGAGTGAGAGGTTGTTGTTATTACACCACTCAGCCAAACATTCAGTCTCACTCTTGTATGCTGATTCATCACTACCTTTGATACGGCCCTCAACAGTGACGTCAACAACAAACTTGCATTTGGTTGGTGATGGAGCCGGCTGAATCTAAACCCTCTGCAGTCTCTTTCAGCCCCGCACATTGGAGCCTATATGCCAGGCAATGATGCATCCAAGCAGAATGCTTCCCATTGTACGTTTGTAAACATTTAATGATGTCTGCGGTGAAATGGCATACCAAATCTCCCTAATCTCCTAATGAAGAGTAGCCAATAGTGTGGTGATTTCATTATGGGAATTGCATCAATATGTTGGTCCGGGATAGATGCTCTGTGATGTTGACACCCAGGAAACTGAAGCATAACTTCCTCCTATTCCTCTCACTATTATATTCTAACTATTTGCTGTACCTGCAAATCAGGTATGATGTCCAAGTTCTATTGCATCTTCGTTCTCTGCAATCTCACACATTTATTAAATAAACTTCTCTTATTTTTTCTACAAAATGCATAATTTCACATTTTCTTACATTATACTGCATTTGCCAGGTCTTTGACCACTTACTGAACCTATCTACACCCTCCTGGTTTTGGGCCAACACACTTCATCATTCCTGATGAAGAACAACCTGAGTGACATCTTGGGCTCTTGGATTAATATATAATCTATGTATAGAAATTAAGTAGGTAACAATTGAGAGCGGTATCGTAGTGCAGCAGCTAGTGCCAGTGACCCAGGTTTAATTCCCGTTGCTGCTGTAAGGAGTTTGTATGTTCTCCCTGTGAGTGCATGAGCTTCCTCTGAGTGCTCTGGTTTTCTCCCACTTTCCAAAGACCTATGGATTAGTGGGTTAGACTGGGCGGTGTGGGCTCGTAGGGCCGGAAGAGCCTGTTACTGTGCCGTATCTCTAAAATAAAATTCTAAAAAATCTGCAGGAGTCCAGTGTAGGTGAGAAGAAACAGGAGAGGTACCCGACGCAAGGTCTCGGCCTGAAATGTCGACCGTACCTCTTCCTATAGATGCTGCCCGGCCTGCTGCGTTCCACCAGCATTTTTTGTGTGTGTTGTTTGAATTTCCAGCATCTGCAGATTTCCTCGTGTTTGCGAGGAGAGGTGCCAAGTGCTTTACCATTCTACCTTGCCCACTAAGTACTGCTGGAGAGTAAGGACGTTAGCGTGCTCTAGCTGACATCAGTGATAATTCTGGGTAAATTAATGCCATTCACACCCAAGACTCTGTTTGTCTTGCCTCCAATGCCCCCAGGAGACTTGCGACATGAATAACTAAAGCTGTTCATTCTTGTCCTTTGGCCAGGTGCCCAGCCCTGCTGCCTCTGGCCATTATTGAGATACAATTGTTAATAATTCTGTCTTTGCTGAACTACAAACCTATTGATTAGATATTCACTCCAGTAATTAGATGAAAATAAAGACAGCGCAAACACAGGAACTGCTCATGACTCTTGAGTTCTGCTGAATGACACAGACTGGACAGTGGGATTAAAAGCTAGTTTCTACCTACTTTAGTTGCTTGCGACAGTTTATACTTATTTTATGTCAAGAGTCATGCAGATCAGCATGAGCAAAAAAAACATCTGTCAAAGCCAGATGTAACATTTACTCAGATGGGTAAATCACATCAAGGAAATTCCAGGCTATTGGCCTTATTTATAATAATATGATATCATATGGTGTGACATAGATACTACACAGATTTTTAACACACTGTAAATTCTTCTTTAACTGTTAAATGGGATTATATCCATGTTAGAGCATCTGTGCCTCAATGTCTTTTATGACATGGAGCCGCAGGGAATACACTCAACGTTTTAGTAGCGGCGTCTTGCCCTCCACCATCGGATTTCGGAATGGAGTATGAACCCATGAACACAACCTCACACACAAGATGCTGGTGGAAGGCAGCAGGCCCGACAGCGTTCATAGGAAGAAGCACAGTTGACGTCTCGACCCGAAACGTCGACTGTGCTTCTTCCTGTGGATGCTGCCTGGCCTGCTGCGTTCCACCAGCATCTTGTGTGTGTTGCTTGAATTTCCAGCGTCTGCCGATTTCCTCATGCTCGCTATTTTTGCTCTACTTGTTTCATTCGATTTTAGAAGCATATTTCATATTTCTTATTATGATTTATAGTATCTTTTATGTATTTCTCTGTACTGCTGCCACCGCACAACAAATTTCATGACATTCTGTATGTTAGTGATTCTGACAATGACCATCCTGTCTCCAGAGCAGGATGCATTTGGACACCAGACTGAACCAGCGTTGCCTCATAATACGGCATGTCTCGTATCCTTCCAAAGCGTGGTATGGAGGAAACCTCAGCAGGGGCTGGTCCTCTTGTTTCCAGAACAAGCACATTTTTATGACTGCATGAATAAAGCAGTACAGCTGGCTGCCTGCTGGGCTCAGCACAACTCCTGCGACTGTTTCTAGGATGTCCACATTGACCCTTTGGCCAGGTTCCAGTGAAAGGCTGCAGCGAGCTGGAACGCAGGGCTGCCTGATCCAAACCCTTAAAACAACACAGGTGGCAGCTGTGTGTGCCAGCAGCCTGTGCCTCACTCCATCCCTTGGCCCAGGGCAGCTTTCACCCAAACACTGGGGGATTGCAGCCCAGGCACAGCTGTTACTGGGTATGAGGGGATCCAGATGGACCGGACTGCAAATGAATAGACCTGACAATTTTATCAAATTCTAATGGAGGTTGTTTTATAACTTGCATTAGCACTGCCATGTTTTGTACTTTAATGTCCCCAAGGGAATTAAAGCTGTCATTCTTACCAGACTGGGCTCTTTGTCACTTAATCTATTTGGCTTTGGTGCCCTTTTCATTTTGTGTAGCAGTTGTATTAAAACATTCTTAGAACAGCTAAGGAAATAAAGTCATTGAAAATAAATTATGGAAAGGCACAGCCCAGAGGGTGGGCTAATTGTCCCATCAAATCTTCACTTACCCTTTTGAAGAGCAGTCTAGTTAGTTCCACCCTTTTAATCTTTCCCCATACTCCGAACTTCTCCTGCCTCAATTACTTATGCAAAAAAGAGATATTTTTTCATATTGTTTAGGTTGTAATTATTAAACAGGAATCAATCCAATTTCTTTCTTTGAAACTTCTGTTGAAATTGTAACCACCTTTGTCACCGGACGAGCCACTTGAAATTCTGATCATCCGGGAGCTAGAAATCTTCTACCTAAAAGAACCACAGGTTCTTTTGCCAGTTGCTTTCTAGTTACTGACCCTTCATACATTGCAAATTCCTCAAAACAAACATCTGTAGTCTGCAGCTTCAGCTTCTCAAGTCCAATCATGCATGGCAATTCCTTGTTTTATTGTATTACAGCTAAAGCCCCAAACTGTATTTAACAAAGAAAGTGCTGCAGAGTATTTTTAAACAATATTTGACACTGAGCTGTGCAAAGAAATAATAGGGTAGATAAGTAAACACCTGATCAAAGAGGTAGCTTTTAAGGAGATTCTTTCCTTTGTGGGAGTGTTGGGGGGTGCGGTGCTGGGGGGGGGAGGTGCTGTGAGGCAAACGCAAGGCAGTTTAACATGAGGTTGCTTTGGTAGCTGAAGGAATGGTAAAGGAGTTCAATTAGGAGATCATTTAAGAGGGCAGTATTGATAGGGTCCGAATCCAAGTCCAAATCCGGGTCCATTGAAGGCTGGAGGTCGAAGAATACAGACAGACTTGGGGTTAGAGGACTGCGTATGTGCATGGGTGGGAGGGAGGCATAAGGCTTGTTTTGCTGTTGTTGTTTTGTTGTTTGTTGTGTTCTATGTTGTTCCGCTGAGCAATGTCGGCGCTGGAATATGGGCTCTCCCCAGCATACCAGTGGGTGTGCTGGTCATTAATGCAAACAACACATTTCACTGTACATTCAATGGACACATGACAAATAAACTTGAATCTTGAATCTAGGGTGCAGATGTCTTAGACATATAATAGGATAAAGTAGAATAGAGAGATGAGAATTTTAAGTCAAAGTGCTGCTTACCTGGAAGCTGTTGTAGGTCAGTGAGCACTGGGTGATAGAAAACATTAAGAATTGGTCATTGAAGTATGGGTAGCTCACTGAGGGAAAAAGAAGGATACTCATTGGAATACTACACTATCAACATGGAGCGTCTTAGCAGCAGAGGAAATGAGACAGGGGTGAAGTTGGGGTATATGATTGTAGTAGAAATGACAGTCTTTTTAACGGCATGACAGTCTTTTTAACCTAATGAACATCTTCAGATCCATTATGGAACCAAGGCTGTGAAACCCAGTTGTTCAGTTTTACTTGGTTCCAAAGAAGGGACCAATAGATTCTGCAAACTTTGAGCAACACACACAGAGTACTGGAGGAACTCACCAGTCCTGATGAAGGGTCTAGGCTCAAAATGTTGTCTGTTTATTTCCCTCCATAGATGCTGTCAGACCTGCTGGTTTCTTCCAGTATTTCAAAGAGGGAATGGGACAGGTGTCCTTAAACACTCTTGGAATTGGTCTTGCACATTCCATCAAGTCACCATCACATGCTTAGGTAAATGCTATTAAAATGTGAAAAAACATTTTAGAATTCTAGATGATGCAGTATCTTCTTCAAGCATTTCCTTTTTGCCTAATGTCGTGCTAACGTACAGGCCAGATAGGCTGTAGTCCAGGATTGCCAGCCTTTACAGATCTTCACGATACCTACCAAAACTAAATAAAATGTTCTAGAGACAGCTCAGGGGATATAAACCATTTGCCAGTGTACAAAAGATTATCTACCTTGATACTGCAGACTGAAACACCCCAGGGATGGAGTGACAGATTCTATTCCATACAATCACACCCTGACAGCCTGACAGATTTTATTCCATACAATCACACCCTGACAACCTGACAGATTTTGTTCCATACAATCACACCATTCTATCCTTTCCCCCCAGATTGAAGTAAGAGTTGGAGGCAGATCAGATGTCATTAAGAAAACTAATAGTTGAGAGAGTGGTGTAAATGTGAGGGAGAAGATGGCACTAACTACCAACAAAGCCTACAGACATAGTATGAAGTTGATGCTTGATTCAGATTGAAGTGTATATCAAAAGACCCTCCTAACTCAACTTAGATTGCTTAGCCATTGACTGGGGATCAATCTCCAATGTCATTTAATTGCATTTGATGCAAAATGATATCTGATGAAACTCAAATGGAATTGGCTATGTGATCCTGCCCTATATTGATTTAGTTGATCTCTTCTAAAAATTCATTCTTGTGTTGGGGCTCCAAGGTATGAGTATTGAATGTAACCTTGGTGTCACAGTTTGCATTTTGAACTCTAGTTAGAACATAGAATATAAAGATTACACTGCACTACAGACCCTTCAGCCTAGAATGTTGTGCCAACCTTTTAATCTATTCCAAGATCAATCTAACTCTCCCCTCCCACATAGCCCTCCACTTTTCTATCATCCATGTAAGAGTTTCTGAAATGTCCATAATATATCTGCCTCTACCACCACCTCAGGCAGCACATTCCATGCATCCATCACTCTTTGTATAAAAAAGGTACATCTGACAACCCTCTAAGCATTCCTCCAATCACCTTAAAATTGTGTCCTCTCGTATTAGCCATTTCCATCCTGGAAAAAAATCTCTGGCCGTCTACTCAATCTATACCTCTTATCATAAGACCATATGACATTGGAGACCATGTGACATTTTGTAGATCAAGTCACACCTCATCCTGCTCCTCATCCCATCCTCACAAGACATGATCTCTAGTTCAGGCGGCATCTTGCTAATCTCCTACACACCCATCCAAAACACACACACCACTCCCACAATGAGGTGACCAGAGCTGAACACACCATTTCAAGTGTGGCTTAACCAGAGTTTTATAGAATTGCAATATTTCCTTGAGGCTCTTGAACTCAATTCCCTGACTAAGGAGGGCAACACACTACATGCCTTCTTAACAACTCTATCAACTTGCATGGCAACTTTGACATATCTATGGATGTGGACCCCAAGATCTCTCAGTTCCTCCACACTGCTAAGAATCCTGCCATTCACCCTGTACTCTGCATTCAAATTCAACTTTCCAAAGTGAATCACTTCACACTTTTCCAGGTTGAACTCTATCTGCCACTTCTCAGCCTAGCTCTGCATTCTGTCAATGCCTTGTTGTAACCTATAGCAACCTTCTACACTATTCACAACAGAGCTGAAAGATTAATTGATTAACTTGTTGCTTTGGTCCTTTATTATGAATGATAGGACCAGGAGATGATTGGGGGGGGGGGGAGGGGTGGTTGCTTCTAAAGCTTGATCAGGTCAGAAAACCTAACCTGTGTTCAAGTTCAGTTTCCTATGCCGAGAATCAAAATGACTGATACTAAATGAATCTCAGCTGTGCTATTAACTTTTCATACATTGTGAAGCTACCTTCTGAGAATTTCCTGGTCTCTCTTACATTTACACAAGAGATACGACAGATGCTGGAAATATACTGCAGAGCAATGAGCATAAAATGCTGGAGGAACACAGCAGGTCAGGCAGCATCTATGGAGAGGAATGCACAGTTGAAGTTTCAGGCTGCTACACCTGTCTCTACACCTCCTCCCTCACCACCATTCAGGACTCCAAAACAGTCCTTCCAGGTGAAGCAGCACGCCATCTATGAGTCTGTTGGGGTTTTCTACTCTAGCCGGTGCTCCCAGTACAGTCTCCTCTGCCCAGGTGAGACCCAATGTAGATTGGTGAACTGCTTCTTCGAGCACCTTTGCTCCATCCACCACAAAAGGCAGTCTTTCTGGTGGCCACCCATTTTAATTCCACTTCCCATTCCCATTCTGCCATGTCAGTTCATGGCTTCCTCTACTGTCACGATGAGACCACTCACAGGTTGAAGTGCAGCACCTCATATTCTGTCTGGGTAGTCACCAACCTGATGGCATGAATATCGATTTCTTTAACTTCTTTTAACCCCCTCCTTCTTCCCTTTCCCCCATGATCCACTGCCCTCTCCTTTCAGATTCCATTTTCTTCAGCCTTTCCACCGATTGTCTCTTATATTTGCTGTTTTCTCATTACAAGCGAGTGTTAAGATCAAGTACAGGATGCGGTAGTTGGGATTTCACATATAAGGTTTTCACCAGATTACATGATACCAAATATCTTTGAGCTTGAATTATAGATGCACATGGTGCAAGACAAAATAACCTATTTATTCATGCGCCCAAATGGGAACTGATGGTTTAAAAAGCCCCAAGATGGAGGTTTCAGACAATATACCTTATTGCAAAGTATTTGACAGCAATGGAGGGAATCTGCTATAATGTTTTTCTTTCCCCATTTATTTCACACTGCTGCATCCACGAGGAACCATTGTTAATCCCAATTTAACCTGGCAATTTGTAAGCATTGCTGGATGAGGTTTTTTTTTATTGAAACATAAGTATATTGAAATGGAAGACATTCATTCAATAGCTTAACTGTGACGTGATGCTGAAAGAGATTACATTTATCGATTTTTCGTTGCATTTATATATGCTGAGCTTGTAAAAGGTATGACATAGATTCAGTCTATCTCCTGATTTCTACTATAATTAAAATGGTCCAGATGCATCACAAGGTATGAGGGATTCAACATAAAGATGCTTGCAGATTCATGCTCGTAAATTCTTTATTTGTTGCCACTTAGCTAAATGAGCTCTGCCCACTGACTATTGATCAGGATTTCTGAGCCATGTACTATCAGAAAAGTGGTCTAGTCATGATTCTATTGAATCCACTTCCAGATAGTCAGAGGTAAACTGCATTACTTCGAGGGATCATAGTATTTAGCTTTAAGATTAGCTTGGTGGCATGGCACCTTTAGTTAAACCACAGTGGGATAAACTGACTAGATTCAGTTATATATTTGGTTATAGCAATCAGGCCAGGTTGGTATGATAGGGTTATAAGTTTTGTGAATGTTAGGCAGGCTGGTTTGGTAAATGAAGTTCTTGGTTTTATCTCATTGGGTCAGGCCGCTTTGATGTGGTAATTTTATTGGTTATTTCAGAGTGGAACTGGCTGGTTTGATGGAACATACATTTGGTTATTTCAGAGTGGAACAGGATAGTAATATCACAATAGGACAGTCTTACTTGGTGAGTTGCCATATTTGGATGTAGCCTTCTCTAGAGAAAAATGAGAGGATCAGCCAGTAGAAGGTCTTTAACATTATAGAAGTTTTTTTTATGGGGTTCATATGGAAAAAAAATCAGTTGTGATGAGCCCAAAGCAGGCTTTGATTCTAAGATAGTCACCAAGGACAAAGGATGAATTCAGCGGAAACATATTAACATAGGGAACTGATTAAAATGTGTACCTCATGGAGTAAGTAACTGAGATAAAGAACAAAAGCCGAATTGGTAGATGCGAGTTTAAATGTAACACTTAATACAAGCTTGGGTAGGTACATGGATGAGAGAGGTATGGGGGGGGGGGCGGGGTGATGATCCAGGTGCAGGTAGATGGGATAGGCAGAAGACCAGGCCAGCACCATCTAGATGGACCAGAGAGTCTGTTTCTGTGCTGTAATGCTCTATGACTCCAGGTGACACTGGGCTGACGTTCCAGTGCATTATTAGGGTGTGCTGCACTGATGCTTTTTGAACTAGATGTTTAACCAGAAGCCCATTTGCCCTTTTATGTGAATGTAAATCATCCATTAGAACTGCTTGGAGGAAAAGGCAGTGCTCACTGTAGTTCCTGGCCAGAGTTTATTGCTCATTTGATTTTCATCAAAATCACATTGTTGCTTGTGACAACTTGCTGTGAGACCTCAATCGTTTCCTTAGACATACCTCAGGGCTACAGGTGCTTAGGACTAGGTCAGTCCTGAGTAATACAGATATAGATATAGGACTCACAGACCTGGGCCACTTCCTTTGACAGACAGGGATCATTCTATGAAGCCATGGACATGGTTTATTACTCAAGAATGCAAACAAAGCCCCTGAACTACTGTTGTTGACCACTCCCTGAGACGAGAATTAGATCACTTTCTGACCCTTACTGTTTATTCCCTGAGCCAGAGGCATAAATCAAGCCCTGAATAAAAGACAATGATCACTCTACAAACTACAGACATTCATCAGAACTTGTTGCCTGGTCCTAGTTGCCATGGAGAAGGTGGCAGTGTGCCTCCTACTTGAATTGATGTGATCTTTCTCATAGAGGCACTCACAAAATACTGTTGGGTAGGGATTCCCAGAATTTAGGCCCGACAATGAAGGGATGATTTAATATTTACATAATGATGCCTGATGTAGGGAGTAATCTGCAAGTGATGGTCTGCTGCCTTTGTCCTTCTTGGTAGTCAGTGTAGTAGGTCTGGGGGCTAAATGGTGTTGAGGTCGACAGGGCTGACAGCTTCACTCCTAGCAACATCACCACATTGACACCACAGCCAAGAAACTTCTTGAGGTGTCTGAAGAAA
Source organism: Mobula hypostoma (assembly GCF_963921235.1). Taxonomy (NCBI): domain Eukaryota; kingdom Metazoa; phylum Chordata; class Chondrichthyes; order Myliobatiformes; family Myliobatidae; genus Mobula; species Mobula hypostoma. The sequence continues at coordinate 224,325,426 of NC_086098.1, forward strand.
TTTGGCATGTCTCTTATCAATGCATCACAGAAAGCATCCTATCCAGTGGCATCAGGGCTTGGTATGGGAGCAGCTCTGCAGGTGATTGCAAGAAACTGCAGTGAGTTGAGGACATAGCACAGCGCATCATAGTAACCAGTCTCCCCTCTGTTTACTCTCTTTGCTGCCATGCACCCCGGAAATTCTGTCTCCTGCCTCCTCCCATCATACAGAAGATACAAAAGCCTGAAATCATGTCCCACCAGGTTCAAAGTTTCTATTTTTTTACATAAGCTCTTATTATTAAATGGTTCCCTTGTATGACAAGATGGACTGTTGACCTCACAATCTACTTCTTCATGAGTTTACAGCTTATTGTTTACCCACACTGCACTTTCTCTATAGCTGTGACACTTTATTCTGCATTTTTATTGCTTACTTTATTCTGCCTCAATGCACTGTGTAATGATCTGATCTGCGTGCAAGACAAGCTTGTCACTCTAACGCAACACAAGTGACAATAATAAGCCTATTGCAATTCCAGCTGCTGGGTGATTGACTATCGTGCGATCTGTAGATGGTACACAGTGTATCCACTGAATACGGTGTGGAGGATCAATGCACATGACTGCTTTGTCCTGGGTCTTCAAAGTTCAAGCTCAAAGTAAATTTACTATCAAAGTACATATATTTAATCATATACTGCCCTGAGATTCATTTTCTTACAGACATTCACAGTAGAACAATAGAATCAATGAAAACTACACACAAAGGGCAACATGCAAAAGAACTCAGACGGTGCAAATACAAAGTAGAAAAAATAAGTATAATAATAATAAATAAATCAATAAATAAATAATACTGAGAACATGAGTTGCTGAGTCCTTGAAAATGGATGTGGAAACAGTTCAGTGTTGAGTGAGTGAAGTTCTCCACACTGGTTCAGATGGTTGAAGGGTAGTAACTGTTCCTGAACCTAGTGGCTCCTGTTCCTCCTTCAGATCAGAAGAGAATATTCCCTGGATGGTGGGGGTCATTGATGATGGATGTTGCTTTCTTGTGGCAGCACTCCTGGTAGATGTGCTGAGTGGTGGGGAGGGTGTTTCCTGTGACGGACTGGGCTGTATCCATTGCTTTTCGGAGGTTTTTATGAATCAGGGCAAAGGTACTTCCATGCCAGGCTGTGATGCAAACTACCAGTCAGAATACTCTCCACCGTGCATCTATAAAAGTTTGTCAAAGTTTTCGATGGCATGCCGAATCTGAGCAAACTTCTAAGAAGGTAGAGATGCTACTGTGCCTTCTTAGAAATGGCGCTTAGAAATAGAAATGTGTTGTCAGGCTTCTTGAGAGTTGTTGGTGTTGCGCTCATCGAAGCAAACGAAGAATATTCCACTACGATCGGCACGTTTGCCTTGTTGCTATTGGCGAGGGCTTGGGGAGTCTGGAGATGAAGCACTTGTTGAAGTTTACTATGTGACTCTTGTAGATACTTTTGTAACCAGTTGAGTCTCTGATCCCATTAATGATGGGGGGCCAGTGGCAATGCCATCGACTATTAAGGGCAGCTGGTTAAGTTCTTTACTGTTGGATGTGAGCATTGCCTGGTGCTTCTGTGGTATAGATAGAACATAGAAGAATACAGTGCAGGAACAGGACCAATGGCCCACAACGTGGTGCCCAGGTAATCAAATACCCAACTCAGTTATTCCCTCTGCCTACACAATGTCCATATCTTTCCATTTCCAGCACATTCATGTGCTTATCTAAGGGACTCCATTGTATTTGCGTCCACCATCACACCCGGCTGCACATTACAGGCATTCACCATGCTCTGTGAAAAATTTCCCCCGTACATCTTCCTACCCCTCTTACCTTGCATGCATGCCCTCTGGTAATGGACACTTTAACCGTGGGAAAGAGATACTAGCTGTCTACCCTACCTACGCATTGTACAATCTTATAAACTTCTCTCAGATCTCCCCTCAGCCGCTGCTGCTCCAGAGAAGACAATGTAAGTTGGTTGGACCTCCTCTTACAGCACATGCCCTCTAATCTAGGTGGCACTCTGGTGAACCAACTCCAATGTCTCCACGTTCTTCCTATAATGGGATGACCAACACTGAATGCATTAGTCCAGATGTGGCCTGACTAGAGTTTTTTAAAGCTGCAATTTCATTTCCTGAAGCTTGATTTCAATGTAAGCACACTGTGTGCCTCCTTAACTACTCTATCAACTCATGTAGATACTTTAACTTGAGGGTGAGATAAAGAAGGTTTATCCCATGTGTTGATTGGCTCACCATCTATTCAGAATCAGAATCCTTTATTATCTCCAAGTAGGTGGACACACACAGGGAACTTGATGCCGGTTTCCCTGAGCTCTCGCTGTACGGAATCAAAAAGCAAGCAAAACAATAGTGCAAATAATCATGAACTATATACAATGAGGTAAGCCTGTGTATGTACAGGTGGACTTGGTTTATAATAGACTAAAATTCAAGTGTTCATAAGACTGATGGCATATGGATAGAAACTGTTCTTGTACCTATTTGTCCTGGCATACAGTGATCTAAAGCGCCTACCAGAAGGAAGGAGTTGGAACAGGTGATGTCCAGGGTGTGATGGATCTACAATGATGCTGCTTGCTTGCTTCCTGACTCTAGATGCATATAAGTCCTGGATTGAGGGCAGCTTCACACCAATAATCCTTTCCACAGGCCTGACGGTTCTTTGGAGTCTATTCTTGTCTTGTTTGGTAGCTGATCCAAACCAGACAGTGATGGACAAACAGAGAACAGACTGGATTATTCCTGAATAGAATTGAATCAGCAGCTCCTGAGGCAGGTTGTACTTCCTGAGTTGACATAGGAAATACAACCTCTGCTGAGCTTTTTTGATAAGAGTGTCCGTGTTGGGTGTCCACTTCAGGTCCTGGGAGATTGTGACACCCAGAAACCTGAAGGTCTCCACAGCAGACACAATACTGTTGAGTATAGTGAGTGGTGGGAGTATTGGGGGGCTCCTCCTGAAGTCCACTGTCATCTCCACAGTCTTGAGCGTATTTAGCTCCAGATTATTCTGACCACACCAGAGGGCCAGCTGTTCCACCACCCGTCTGTATGCAGACTCATCACCGTCTCGGATAAGGCCAATGACAGTTGTGTCGCCTGCAAACTCCAGGAGTTTAACAGATGGATCCTGTGAGGTGCAGTCATTAGTGTAAAGGGAGAAGAGCAGTGGGGAAAGCACACATCCCTGGGGGGCACCGGTACTGATTGTCCGGGTGCTAGAAATGATGCTCCCCAGCCGCACTTGCTGCACCCTGTCAGTCAGGAAGCTTGTGATCCACTGACAGATGATGGGGGAGACAGTGAGCTAGGTGAGTTTGGAGCAGAAAATTTCTGGGACAATGGTGTTGAATGCCAAGCTGAAGTCAACAAACAGGACCCTCGCAGACGTTCCTGGGTTGTCGAGGTGTTGTAGTATGTAATGCAGTCCCATGTGGACTCTATCATCCAATGCCCTATTTGCCCGATAAGCAGATTGCAGGGGATCCATCAGGGGGCCTGTGATGTCCTTCAGGTGAGACAACACTAGTCTCTCAAAGGACTTCATGACCACAGATGTCAAGGCAACAGGGCTGTAGTCATTTAGTCCCTTGATAGTGGGTTTCTTAGGGACTGGAATGATATTGCAGATCTAGTACGATATCCTCATAGAAGAATCAGAAGTGTGGAAAGTGAGAATTTTAAGTTCCAGGGTGTTAAGTTCTCTGAGGATCTGACCTGGTCCCAACATATCAATGCAGCCATAAAGAAGGAAAGACAGCAGTTATATTTCATTAAGTGTTTGAGGAGATTTGGTTTGTCACCTAAAACACTCAAACTTCAACAGATGAACCGTGGAGTACACTTTGACAGGCTGCATCACTGTCTGGTATGAGTGAGTGGAGGAGGGGGGCTGCCAGTGAACAGGATTGAGAGAAGCTACAGAATGTTGTAAAATTACTCAGCTCCCTCTTGGGTACCAGCCTCCATAGTACCCAAGACATCTTCAAGGAATGGTGCCTCAGAAAGGCAGCATCCATTATTAAGGACCTCCAGCACCCAGAACATGCCCTCTTCTTATTGTCTCATCAGGAAGGAGGTACAGGAGTCTGAAGGCACACACTCAGCAATTCAGGAACAGCTTCCTTCCCCCGGCCATCCAATCCCTAAATAGACATTGAATCCACGAACACTACCTTACTTTTATTAAATAATTATTTCTGTTTTTGTACTATTTTTAATTTAACAATTTGATATTTACTATAACTGCTTTATTTTTTTCCCCTATATTATCATGTACTGCATTGTCCTGCTGCTGTTAAGTTAACAAATTTCACAACACATGCTGATGAAACCTGATTCTGATCGATATCCTACTAGACATGACCAGCTCTATCAGTGGTGGAGCTACTGTTCTGTCTTAGTGATGGAAATTGAAAATGTCAACCCAGGGCACTTTCTGTCCTGTTTCTATTTTCATAGAACATAGAACAGTACAGCATAGTACTGGCCCTTTGGCCATGATGTTAGGCAACCCACATAAACCAACTCCATGATCAATTTAAACCCTCCCTTTTACACAGCCCATAACTTCCATTTTTTTCTTCCATCCATGAGCCTGTCTTGGAGTTTCTTAAATGTTCCTAATGTATCTGCCTCTACCACCATACCATTACATCACTTACATTCTAACGCATTCCAGGAACTTACCACTCTCCGTGTGGGGAAAAGAAACTACCTCTGACATCTTCCCTAAACTTTCCTCAACTCACCATAAAAGGATTTCCTCCGGTATTAGCCATTGCCATGCTGGGAAACAGGTGCTGTTTGTCACTCTATCTATACCTCTTATAATCTTATTCGCCTCTACCCAATCGCCTCTCACACTCCTTTGCTCCAAATCTCAAAGTGTTTTTCAATATGGAGGAGCACAAATTCATCATTTGAGGGACAATTTTGGGTGGTATCAAGAAGTTTCCTTGACCACGTTTGACCAGAAGGCATGCATTCAAGGTGAGAGAGGCAAGGGGAGCATATGGGGCAAATATTTTACTCAGAGTATGGTGAGTGCCCAGAATGTGCTGCCCGGGGTTGTGGTGGAGGCAAGTCTGATAGAGACACTCAAGAGGTTCTTGGATAAGTATACGAAGCAGCGCGCGCGACCACTCCAGTGATATCTGTTATCTGTCAAGTAGGATGCCGTGCACAATCCTGATTTGATGGTGGCAGACGTGAGAGGACGGAGGAACATCAGGTGAAACTTCTGAAATGCCTGTTTCACTGCCGCTGCTACTGTGTGATCTGAAATCTCCAGAGGGGAAGGCCCCGAGTCCTCGGCTTTGCTTGTTGCTCAGTGGCCGGGTCGGGGTTGAAGCGCTTGGCAGAGATGGTGCTCGGTGCTCGCTGTCAGAGGGCTGGTCAGAGGCTCGAAGTTTTCGGACAAACTCAGAGTCGGACTGTGGTCGGGTGCTTCCAGGATGCTGCATCGGCAAGTTTCCAGCGCTGGAGGCTCATGGCAGGGAGAGTTTCTCCCTTCTGCCGTCTGCGTGAGATGTTGGGGCTATCGGGACTTTGAGACTTTTTTTACCGTGCCCATGGTCTGCTCTTATCAAATTACGGGATTGCTTTGCACTGTTGTAACTATATGTTATAGTTATGTGGTTTTTGTCAGTTTTAGTCTTGGTTTGTCCTGTGTTTTTGTGATATCATACTGGAGGAACATTGTATCACTTTTTACTGCATGCATTTCTAAATGACAATAAACAAGGACTGAGTGTCCTCATAATCTAATATGAAGGAAATTGAAAGATATGCTCATTGTGCAGGAGTTAGAGGCGCTTGTGTGAGTGGGTGGGTGGTGGTGGGGATGGGAAAGGGGCTTGTTTTGCTGCTGTTGTCTTGTTTTCTTTTGTTGTTGCTGCTTGTGTTGTTTCGTGGAGCGTGGTGAGCATGCTATGTTGGCAAGGGAATGTGTGGTGACACTTGTGGGCTGCCCCCAGCAGATCCTTGGGTGTGCTGGTTGTTAATGCACACGGTGCACTTCACTGTATGTTTTGATGTACATGTGATCAATAACTCCGAATCTGATTTATTGGGCTCTGGAGCCAATGCTGAGGATTCCCAGACTACACCCTTCTACAGAATAGCAGTTTGCCGTAACCTGTCAATGGTGCCCAGGGATTCAGATACATGGCATCCAAGGTATCACCCTGAGTATCACCATTGGCAGGGCTGCTGCCACAATTTAGATACCAGTTCCCAGATCTACACGATGAGGACTTTGCATGTTTGAATTGGCTAAAAACAAATCCTGTGATGTTTAAATTCGAAGCCAAGGTGGAGACCATGTGGCCTATTTAATTTTATCCTTTGTGTTTTTAACGGAATGATAATGACATCATTAACTGAGGGTCATCCGGCCTTTTCAGAGGACAGTCAACCATTTTGATGCAGGTCTGGATTCACACCTAGGTCAAGGTAGGTACTTCCAGTCTAAGCAGACAGCCGAGGGATGATGTTTGTCTACCATTTGTGTTGCTCCGCTTCAAACCTCTCTCTGAGCCCCATTCACCTAAGGATTCAGTTTCCAGCAATGTTATGACAGCTGAGTTGAAGGATCTTCTGGCAAGTTTTATCCAGACTTGATCCAGCATAGCCAACCTTTGCCCTGTTTGGCTCCAGAGCACACTAGGTCAAAAGTTATCGGGCCAAACATGGGCAAGGAATACTCTTTGATTGCCACCCAATATTTTAGATTATGAAGACACGCAGTCCTCTTTTATTGTCATTTAGTAATGCATGCATTAAGAAATGATACAATATTTCCTCAGGTGTGATATCACAAAACACAGGACAGACCAAGACTGAAAAAACTAACAAAACCACATAATTATAACATATAGTTGCAACAGTGCAACAATGCCATAGCTTGATGAAGAAGTCCATGAGCACAGTAAAAAGTTCAAAGTCTCTCAAATGTTCCACATCTCACGCAGATGGGAGAAGGAAGAAAAACTCTCCCTGCCATGCCCGACCACAGTCCGACTCTGAGTCATCCGAAAACTTCAAGCCTCCGATCAGCTCTCCGACACCGAGTACTGAGCGCCATATCTGTCCGAACGATTCGACCTCAATCTCGGTTTCCAACAGCAGGCAAAGCCGGGGATTTTGAGGCCTTCTCTCCGGAAGATTCCCGACCGCGCAGTAACAACAGCAGCAAACTAGCGTTTCAGAAATTTCTCCAGATGTTCTTCTGTGCTTTCACGTCTGTCTCCATTAAATCAGAATTGTCCACGGCCCCTATTTAATGGATACGATATCATTTTTCACCGGAGGGCTGCACACGCACGGCGCACTGCTCTTTCTCTTCCCGCCCAGAATATTTTCCCCCAGATGCTGATCCTCTGTTCCTCCATGTTCTCTGCAAGCACTGCTCCACAGCGAGTGGCAGGTTGTCATTCAAAGGTGTTTAAACATGAGTTTGTCAATAACTTCAGGAAGTAGGGCAGTGGATATGCTCCCACTTACACCAATGGTGTTGAGGTTGAGAGGGCTGAGAACTTCAAGTTTCTAACAGTGAACACCACCAGTCTTTGCTGGCCCAAACACATTGATGTCACAGTCAAAGGAGCTCACCTGCACCTCTGCTTCCTCTGGAGGCTAGAAATTTGACGTCCCCATTGACCTTTACCATTCTTTATCGATGCACTATAGAAAGCATTCTATCTGAATGCAATACCCCTGTCTGTGGCAACTGCTCTGCCCATGACTGAAAGAAACTGCAGAGGGTTGTGGGCACAGCTCAGCACATCACGGAAACCAGCCTCCCCTCCATGGACACTGTCTGTACTTCTCACTGTCTCAGTGAAGATACTAGAGCCTGAAAGCACATCACACAAAATGCTGGAGGAACTCAGCAGGCCAGGCAGCATCGATGGAAAAAAAGTACAGTGGATGTTTCGGTCCGAGACCCTTTGGCAGGTCTAAACCTGCTGAAGAACAGCTTCTACCCCGCTGTTATCAGACTTCTGAACAGACCTCTTGTATGATCAGATAGAACCTTAACCTCACCTGGTTGTCATCTTGCACTTTATTGTTTACCTGCACTGTACTTTTTCTGTAGCTGTTACACATTGTTCTTGTTTTATATTGCTCTCCCTCAATGTAATGATCTGACTTGAATAAACAGAACGCAAGATGCAGCTTTTCACAGTAGCTTAGTACATGGTACGTATGACAATAGTAAACCAATACGTGCACATTTTCAATTGTCTACAGTCAGTCACCTGCCAGTCTTTATTTACCTTGAGAAGTGAGTAAGATTGTACATTGGAGGTTCGAAACATAGATAGGTAAAATATTGGGGCAGAAGGTAAGTAGTTCACATCACTGTACTGTGGAATGATGTGGAATACAGGACTCGTAATGGAGTGCACAGACAGCAAACTGAGGCAAGACTTCCTGCCATCAATTGTGTAAAAAAATTACATCTACTGCATTATGAATGCTCATGAACATGTTAGTCGCATAACATTAAGAAGCAGAGTGCACCCCTTCTCAAACATTCAACACACACTATTGAGTCTGGGTTTGATCAACTTAGTCACGGCCAGAGAATGATTTAGAGGTGTAACAACTGTTTATTTCTGCATGAGGGTTCAGAAAACACAAAGCACCAGATAACCACCACCACACAGCACGCCGGATGTAGGTTGAATGAAGGGTAAGACCCTGGGTTAGCATTTAAGTACGGTCAAGCAACCTGTTGACACTGTGCAACAATAGCTTAAATGAGAAGAAATCTGGAGAGGTTTTGTTTGGCTCTAGAACTTGCCCTAGGAGAGCAGAGCAATGAGAGGACCAAAGCAGGAGAGTAAAAGAATATTCTAGCCAGTTTGTAAAGGTTAGCAGAAGTAGTAACACCTGCCTACTGTGACTGGGATGAATGCATTGATTGAGGGTTACACATAGCAGCTCCACAAAATGGAGCAATGGGGAGACAGCTGCAGTGTGCTCACTTCACCAGCGCACTTTCCCTGCCTCTCAGCAAATTATTTTATCGGGGACCTGAGATTTTAACTCTTAAACTGTAGCACCAGCTGTAAAACCTCACCAATAGAAATAAAACAACTGCAGTTTTACCATTGTCATTACCCTGAATTCCTATCTGTTTAGTTTAAAGGCTGCAAATGGGTGAAACAATTACAGGTCAGAAAGAAACCATTCAACTCATCATTCCTGTGCGTGGCAATTACATAGAATAAATATCATGCTGGTCACACTCCTCTGTCCATTGCCTGTAGTCCAGTATTTATTTTCTTTTCTCATGTCCCAATCCAGATCATGTTTTCATTGAAGCGGCAGTTGCCTGCATTCACTGAGCCAAGCATTCACCTCACTTCAGTTGGTCACCCTAAGGATGCAACGTGTGATTGTCATTCCTAGCAGCAGCTCTCTGCATAGGCTGGCCTGTTTCTGTAGCCCCCTTCTTGCCTGCTTCCATTGTTCTGGTTTCCAGAGAATGTTGCGTTTTATGGGGGAAAAAAAGGATTGTAGCTTTTCAAAGGAAAAATTGTCATTGGTGAGGTAACTTCAGGGAGATAGAATAGGAAAGTTGGGGGCGGGGGTGGAAGCTGATAATCCCAGAATGGCCTGACGGTGAAGCCAGTGACTGGCTTGGGAGCTACCAGTTGGATTGACCTTACATAATGTCCACAGTTAATTTTCTTTAACAATCGAAAGAGAAAGGGAGTGCAAAAAGTTAACCAGACTTAAATAAACCAAACAATGTTTTGCTGTAGAGCTTTCTGCCAATCATTTGATTCTAACTGCTACGAGATTCTCACGCAAAATGCTAAGCTTTATCGTGAATATTATTAATCGCCTAAAGCAAGGTGTGCCATATGGGGAGGTTCGTGCATAAAAATCCAGAACTGAAGCATTAGATCATCTTCACAGCTGAAGTGAAAGAAGTTTCAACTTACCCAGGTTGACAAAGCTCATGACCATGTCAGCATCACTGAGGAAGGAGCTGTCTTGCAGGCTGGCCAACGGGGGTCCCTGGGTGGTGAAGATGGCCCGGTAAGGGTACGAGAAGCCCCTCGCATCCTCCGTTAGCATGGAATTGTAGAGATCCAGCATGAACATGGGGGCAGAGTTGTGCTTGCCGTGCAAGTGGGGTCGGGGGCGATGAGGCAGACCCAGGATCGAGAGGATTTCTCTTTGCATCTCCCGCCTCTCCTGACTCTTTAGGCGCCCATGGATAAAGCTGGAATGGATGACGTTGTCTGTGGTCAGGTTGCCCAGAACCAAATGCAGCACAAAGCAGTTCCACAGAAGCCCCACTACAGCTCTTTTAATTAACAGCAGGAAGTTCATTCTTAATCAGGTTGGACAGCTACGTTAATCCTCTACACAAACATGGTCACGTCTTTCTCTGTCTCTCTGTCTGTCTGTCTGTCTCTCTCTCTCCCCTTTAGCTCTTTACAGCTCAGGCGAAGCTGCCTAGGAACTAAGCAAAGCTATCCGAGTGAGGTTGTAGTTCAAGACCCATGCTGTGTGAACTGGCTCCCACAGTTCAGCGAGAGAAGCTCGTGAGTTACTTCACCTACAGGAGCTACAATCCTTCTGCATGTAAATCAGTGCAGTTGTCTAGTGCAGACGGAGCCAGCAGGAGGCTGCTTGTGTGGGAGGAGCACCCTCTGGTCTAAGTTCAAAAGTAGCAACAGAAAATTATCTGAATGTCTTAAGGGCGTCTGTAATTAAGCAAGAGGGATGGGCTTTTGAATTTAACCACTTTTTGGTGAAGAGGTGAGGGCTGACGCAGGATCGGGATGTCTCCATGCCTTTTCTTTTTACTGTCTGAAATTATTTCAACCTTCCAGTTGTTCAGGGGAAGATTTAATTCCCTTTATTTTATTTGCATTTTTCCTCTTATTTGATAAAGTTTCCTTTCTGAGAATGTGTTTAAGGAGGAGAACGGTGGTTGGAGTCGTAGGTGGATGTGAGCGGGGTGTTTGGGGGTTGTTGTTGGTGGGAAGAGAGGAAGATACAGAGAAACAGGGAGAGACAGAGAGAGATAGCTTTCAGAAGCATACCAAATTTTTCCTGCACAACAAATAAAAAGGTAGCTACTATTATTTATCACAAACTAACATGTCAGGCATTTAGTTCACAGCAAGATTATGCAAAAGATGAATGAGTGATAATCTGTTTAAAGAGGGAATATAAACCAAAAATTTTCTTTCTTTTTAAAAAACTTTGGTGGCAGGTATCTTTAAATTTCTTCATTTTAAATTTGAAGCTATTAACCACATCCAGAGAGAGGCTTTATTCCTCCTTGAGCTATTTTGGCAGTGGGCACCCAAATGGTTCAAATAGCCCTTCAATGGGGTGTAGAACTGTATCCATCCTGCTTCTGCCCGCATGTGGGACATGTCTTGTGGTTATTACTGGGAAGGAGCGAGATGTTGGAGCCTTGACTGCATCATCCCTTCAATTACTGAGTTGTGGCACAGAGTCCAGCCGTAACACGTCCAAGCACATCAGGGTCAGGCAGGTTAGAACAGGTCAGGAGATGAAGTATTGTGGCTCAGTACCGCTATTAACCAGTAATCCATGTAGTGAGAGGGATCTTAGTATCATAGTTGAGAAATTATGACTCCATTAATGAACAGTGAATCACCTCAACCTGCTGGGGAAGAAGGGGATAGTCATCTATACAAACAAGGCTGTGACTTTGCCAAGTGTTTTGTGTTTTTGGATTCACTGCCTTTGCCTTTTGTAGAACTGAATTAAAGTTCGGGGTCCAGGTTTGATTCTAGACTGTATTCTAGGCCAGGAGATGTGTGAGGGACAGGAATAGGTAGAGACTGTGTGCTAAGGGTGAATTGTGGTTCTAGTTATGGTTGGAGCTTGGGGAAGTCAGGAGGATGCAGGTCAGTTTTCACTGGGCCGGGGGGGGGGGGGGCGGCGGTCAGCACCTTTAGATTCCTAGGTATCAACATCTCAGAGGTTCAAACCTGGGCTGAACCCATTGATGCGTTCATGAAGAAGGCATGCGAGGGCTGTACTTCATTAGAAGTTTGAGGAGATTTGGTATGTCAGCAACGACTCTAGCAAATCTTTACAGATGGTTAGTGGAGAGCATTCTAACTGGCTTCATCACTGCCTGGTATGCAGGCTCCAATGCGCAGGATCAAACGAGGCTGCAGAGGGTTGTACATTCAGCCAGCTCCATCATGGACACAATTCTCCTCACCACTGAGGTTATCTTTAAAAGGCGATGCCTCAAGAAGGCAGCATCCATCATTAAGGACCCTCACCATCCAGGACACGCCACCTTCTCATTACCACCACCAGGGAGGAGGTACAGAAATCCAAAGGTGCACACTCAACATTTTCCCCTCCACCATCAGATTTCTGAATAGTCCATGAACCCATGGACACTACCTCACTATTCCTCTTTTGCACCATTTACTTATTTTACCTTCTTTATGGTAACTCGTAGTAATCTATTGTGTCCTGCACTCTACTGCAGCCACAGAGTAACAACTTTCTTGATATATATCAGTGGTAATAAACTTAATTTTGATTCTGATTAAAGTTAGTGTTAACGTTACTTGCCCTAAAACATAGCACATAGAATATAGAATATAGCACAGTATATGCCTCTAAGAGCAATCTAATCCTTCCCTCCACTTTCTTCATCATTCATGTTTTAAATGTTCCTAATGTATTTGCCTCTACCCCACCAGACCTGACAGTGCGTTCCATGAAATGTTCCAAGTGTGCTCGGGTCTAACCAGGATTTTATAGAACTGCAACATTAGCTCACGGCTCTTGAACTCAACCATCCATCTAATAAAGGCCGACGCACCATATACCTTCTAAACAACACTACCAACTCTCGTGGCAACTTTGAGGGATCAATGGACGTGGACTGAAGATCCCTCTGTTCCTCCATTCTGCTAAGAATCCTACCATTATCCCTATATTGTGCATTCAAAATCGACCTTCCAAAGTCAGTTACATCACAGCTTCCTGGGTTGATCTCCATCTGCTACTTCCTGGGCCAGCTCTGTCATGATCTAGGTAGTCAGGCTTAGGGCCTGGGCTGGGTCTAGAGTACAGATGTTGATGTCCAGGTTAGTTAGAGCTTTGTTTATGAATAGGCCTGAATCTTAGTTCAGGGTATGAAGGTAACGTTAGGGTCGCAGTTTGGAGTAATTCAGGAATGGGGGTGGTGGCATTGTCCATGCTCTCCCCCACACATGGCAGTCTATTGCCCTTTCGATTCTCTTTTACGATTAATACATTAAGCAGTAATTTACAGTAGCCATAACCTGCCAGCCAACCTTTATAATGTGGAAGGAAGCCCAAACTATGTATATTTGATATGCTGCTAGTTTCTCAAATACCCCGAATGAAACTCAGGGGAACTAATTGCCCATAGACTTGGGAAAAATTTGGATACCTGATTTCAGAGGAAGACACAGTAAATGAAAACCATTTCACCTCTGATGAACAAAAGGCTTGCACTCACATCATCACAATATATTACCATGAATATGCTCAGTGGCCACTTTATTAGGTACACCTGTATACTTGCTTGTTTATGCAAATATCTAATCAGTTAATCATGTGGCAGCAACTCAATGCATAAAAGCATGCAGATGTGGTCAAGAGGTTCAGCTGTGTTTCAGACAAAGCATCAGAATGGGGGAAAAATATGCTCTAAGTGACTTTGACCGTGGAATGACTGTTGGTGCCAGATGGGGTGGTTTGAGTATCTCAGAAACTGCTGACCTCCTGGGATTTTCAAGCACAACAGTCTCTAGAGTTTACAGATAATGGTGTGTAAAACAAAAAGCATCCAGTGAGCAGCACTTTTGTGGGTGCAAATGCCTTGTTAATGAGAGAGTCCAGAAGAGACTGGCCAGACTGGATCAAACTAACAGAAAGGCAACAGTAACACAAATAGCCGCATATTACAACAGTGATGTGCAGAAGAGCATCACCGAATGCACAACATGTTGAACCTTGAAGTGGATAAGCTACAGCAGCAGATGACCACGAACATACCTCCTGTACCGAATAATGTGGCCATTAAGTGTATATGTTCCTGTATCAGAATCAGGTTTAATATTACCAGCATATATCGTGAAATTTGTTAACTTAGTGGGAGCAGTACATTGCAATACATGATAAATATCGAAAAAAAAACAAATGAATTACAGTAGGTAGGCAGTGCAAAAACATAAATCATAATAAAAAAGTGAGTAGTGTTCATGGGTTCAATGTCAATTTAGGAATCATACGGCTGAGGAAAAGAAGCTGTTCCTGAATCACCGAGAGTCTGCCTTCAGGCTTCTGTATCTCCTGTACCTACTGTATAGTAGCTATTGTATTGCTGAAATTTCATAAAGAACAAGATCCTCCAAACAGCAATAAGGAAATATCAAAGAATATGTTTAAGTGATATGAGCTGAAAACAAATACTGGCCATCGCATTGAGAAGAATTTCCTGCTCTTTGAATTAATGTCATGGGATCTCATACTTCTGCATGGGAATCCAGCTGAACCTTTGCCTAATATCTTATCTTGAAGCTGCCACCTCTGCCATTCAATCAATCCCACAGGACTGCATTGAAGTTTTAGCCTGGAATATGGAGTGTGACTCGAATACAGGAAGATCTCTGCGTTAATTCAGGCAATCCTAGCTCCTTGCAAGTATGAGTTGGTATGCACGTGGCAATGTACCCAGCTCAGGTGAAGAGCAGCTGGTACTGTTGGCAAGAGGCAATTTACCCTAGGGCAGGGTACTCCATCTCTTGTCCTGAACCTGACAAAACATAAATGCCTTGTAAGTTGGAATCGGAGTTGGGGTATTGTCAGATGTATGGAGATACGGAGGAAAGCTTGTCTTGCGTACTGTTCATACAGATCAATTCATCAGCAGTGCCACTCAAACACTAACAATGCAGAATAAAGTGTATAGTCACAGAGAAAGTGCAGAGAGGGCAAAGAGTAAGGTGCAAGGACACAATGAGGTAGACCGTGAGGTCAAGAGTCCACATAATGCGTACTTCAAAAAAATGCTTGCTTGTATTTTATATAATCACCTAGATTCACTCAGTGGCCACTTTATTAGGTATCTCCTGTAACAAGCAGGTGTACTGGTGTACTTAATAAAGTGGCCACTGAGAGTGTGTGTGCGTGTGTGTACGTTCACTGAATTTTCCAGTAAGCATAGCATAGCCACTTCCGTATTGTTCTAGAAGCTTCTTAATTTACTGCAGCAGGTGTCATGCCTAATTGATACAACCACGAAGAAAGCCTGGCAGCAGCTATACCTCATTAGGAGTTTGAGAAGGTTTGGCATATCACCAAAGACTCCAGCAGGTTTCGATAGATGTACGGTTGGGAGTATTCAGATTGGTTGCATCACCGCCTGATATGGAGTCGCCAGTGCACAGGATGAAGAGAGGGTGGCGAGGGTTGTAAACTCAGCCGGCCCCATCACGGGCACAAGCCTCCCCACCATCGAGGGCATCTTCAAGAGGCAGTTCCTCAGGAAGGTGGCATCCATCATTAGGGACCATCAGCATCTGGGACATGCCTTCTACTCATTCCTACCATCAGGGAGGAGGTATAAAGGCTGATTTATACTCGTGTGTACCAACTTACGCCATAACCTACGTAAGAGAGCAACGTCGTTGTGAGCATTTATACTTGTGCGTTGGTGTGTCTGCGTTGCTCTGCAATTCGCGCACGTCACGCATGCGCACACACCTGCCCGCGCAAGGCTTCATGGTCAGGGTAGTCTTTCTCGAGGTAAGCAAGTTTAAAGCGAGCGTCCTCTATCGTAAAAGCGAAATGTGCCCTCCATAATTCTGGAGGTCTGTAAAGCTCTACGGAAAGCGTTGCAGCCAGAGTTCCTTCCCTGTCCTTCAGTCGCCCAATGGGAAGCTATTGCAGCGTAGGAGGAAATGCGATGCTACCAAGCGGACCAATCACAGTTGTTCGGTCTGTGTTGCCGCGACGCGTAGTTACATTTTGGGAGAGGTGCGCGTCAGGCTACGGCGTAGGGATCCACGTAGGCACTGCGTAGGGTTCGCGGCTACGCCATACCTAGGGCGTCGAGTTGACACACAAGTATAAATCAGCCTTAAGAGTCTGAACACCCACACCCAGTGTTTTAGGAACAGCTTCTTCCCCTTTGCCATCAGGTTTTTGAAATGCCCGTGAACCCATGAGCAATATCTCATCATTCCTCTTTTGCACAATTCATTTATTTTATTGCTTATCATACCTTATAGTATTTTTAATGTCTTACACAGTACCGCTGCCACAAAGACATCAAATTTCACGACATATGTTGATGATAATAAATCTGTCTCTGAATCTGATTCTGAAAAGCAGACAAAAGTCACAAGAATTAGGCAAAAATAAAATAAAAGCCTTTCCTCAGACTACCCTTTGTAGTATTCCCAATCATCAGGAGCCTTGAAATCCAAAGTGCTGGGTCTGCCCTGAGGTCCACCATGAACAGAGTTAGAGAAGGCACTCTTGCCTTCTCGACCCCCGATCACCCCAGCATGGTTTGATTTGAGAGTCCAGCAGGCCCAGGGGCTCACTAACCATAAGACGTTCCTGGATTGGAATCTCCAGCATGCCTTGAAGGAGAACAGCACAGCTCTTCAGAGACATGAGGGCTGAGGTCCAACAGAACAATCTGTGACGTAGAGAACAGCTGGTGGGCGGAGAGGGTGCAGGCAGTCAGCAAGTAGTCAATAGCCATGACGTGTGGATTTCTCAGCACTGTCAAGGCTTCCACAGTCCAAACCTCCAAGGACACACACCCTGATGACAGCCAAGAACAGAGGAGTGCTTTTGAGTATATAGAGCCCGTGCTATTACAATCAGATCAAAAAACGCTCCAGCTGTAGTTCTGTCAGGGATGCAGCTACCCTCTATTCCACAACACTCTATTTGTATGGCCCCAAGAGGCCGAAGAAACTATATGTCAACTGGAGAACAATGCCCTGGGGCAGATGGATGCTTGCTGAAATTCTAGAAGTCACAAAGAAGAACTTCTGGTATATCGTCCCAGCCTTGTAACCTTCTTGTGGAAGAGAAGGGCAATGCTAAAGGAAGCTTAGATGATTGGGAGGATCAAGAAAGGAGACAAATCTGATTACGGTAACTTCACAGGGGGTCCTTGGGATCAGGGTCTCTGGATAAAGCTATCAGCTGCCTCCTCTCAGTGGTGTTACCTGATTGACAGTATGAGGCTGCACATCAACACTGAAATTAGGCAGGATTGCTACTGCGTGACTACCCTAAGAAAAATACATCAAGATGCCTCATCTACTAATCATGTTTTTCTTTGTCTCATGAAAAATTTTGAGCTTACCAACCAGGTGTCTGTGGAGAAAATGTTCTCTATTTTACTTCTAGTACATGATGAAATATGGGTACAAGCCACAATTTCAAACAATATGTCCAACACAGACCCAATCCTGCTTTAACTGGGGGTCAGAAAAGGATTGCATTGCCCTAGCTCTTTTCTCAGACTGTTCCATCACAGTATTACACTTCACATCCAACAAAATTCCAGCTGTAATGGACAATCAATAAGACTTGCTGGAATTTAGAAGAATAATCATGGATCTTACTGAAACCGATTATATATTGAAAGGCCTGGAGAGAACGGGCGTGAGAAGGATGTTTCCTATAGTGGGAGAGTCTAGGACCAGAGGGGCACAGCCTCAGAATAGAAGGACATCCCTTTAGCCAGAGGGCGCCGAACCTGTGGAATTCATTGCCATAGATGGCTGTGGAGGCCAACTCATTGAGTATATTTAAAGCAGATGCTGATAGGTACTTAATCTGTCATGGCGTCAAAGGTTATGGGGAGAAGGCAAGAGATTGAGGTTGAAAGAGAAAATAAAGTAGCCATATCGAATGGCAGAGCAGACTCGACTGGCTGAATTGCCTAATTCTCCTCCTGTGCCTTATGGTCATAAGACCAAGTAGTCCTTCACATCCTCCCTTCCAGAACTAAGGGTTCTGACCTCGATACACAGTCCATTGTGTCTCCTTGGATGGTTAAGTAGCATGAATCATTCTTGCCACAAAATTCTCAGGTGTTGACCACCTCCAACAAGAAAGTGCCGGCAGCATTTTAAAAGAGAATTGGAGTTAGCATTTCAGAATGAAGACCTTCATCAGAACGTTCTGATGAAGAAGCTCTGATCTGAACCTTTAACTCTATTTTAAATTTTGTAGCGATGTCAGTAATTTTAGGCATACTTCTGCCATCAGTTTAGTAGTTTTTATGATTTTCACCTCTAACAAACCCCTAACTGTCTAACTATGATTCAATATTATGGCCATTACCGAATCCCCCTCCTTCAACCTCCTGCGTCACCATTAACCAGAATCCCAACTGGAGATTCTCGGTGCTGAGAGTGGCGGGTGCGTGGAACACATTCCTGGGACGGTGGTGGGGCAGATGCATCAGAGACGTTTAAAAAACCCTTAGATAGGCATGTGTATGAATGAAAAGTGGAGAATTATGTGAGAGGAAAGCATTAAATTGATGGTGCAGTACTGTAGCTTCGAAGTCGGAACATCGAGGATTGAAGAGCCTGTATATATATAAGGCTGTATATGCTCTCTGTTCTATCTGCACTCAAATATCATGACTACAAGAGAAGATCAGAGTCTAGATAACTGAAACACTTGACACATCCAAAATTATGAGGGGTGCAGACAGGGTGAATACATGCATCTTTTTTCCGCTGAGGTTGGCTGAGACTAGAACTAGAGGTCATAGGTTTATGGTGAAAGGGGAACTGTTTAAAGGAAATCTGAAGAGAAACTTCTTCACTCAGAGGGTGGTGTGAGTGTGGAACAAGCTGAGAGTGGAAGTTATGGATGGGGGTTGAATTGTCACATTTAAGAGAAGTTAGGATCGATCAGTAGATAGGAGAAGGTTGGAGGGTGGTCTGGGTGCAGATAAATGGGACTAGGCAGAAGATTGGGTCAGCATAGACTTGATGGGCCAAAGAGCTTTCTTTCTGTGCTGTATGACTCTATAAAAGCAGAAGCCAGGAATGTGATGGAACACGCTTCAAAGAGCTGAATATTTGCCGTTCAACAACATTCAAGAAACACAACACCCTGCAGGTGAAAGCAGCAATGAATGCAACCCTGTCCTCCACCGCAATATTTACCCACTCCATCACTGCCTCGCCATGGCTACAGTGCGTAGCAGCTACGGAACTGAACTGCAGTTACCCGCCGAGCCCTCTCAGACAGCACTCTCCAAAATCCTGGAAATAGGGTGGGTTCATTCATTGTCATTGGGTCTAAATCCCACACTTCCCTCCTCAATGAAGATGCAGGAGTATCCGAAGGACTTTGGCTGGACAAGAAAGTTTCAGCTAGAGAAGGTGCAGAAAAGATTCACAGAAATGTTGCCTGGACTGGAGGGTTTGAGTTATAAGGAGCTTTTGGCTAGGCCGGGACTGTTTCCTGGAGTGAAGGAGGCTGAAGCGTGACCTTTTGCAGGTTTATAAAATCTAAGCTGCAGAGGTAGATAGATAGTCACAGTCTTTACCCAGCACAGAGGAATCTAAAACTACAAGGCATAGGTTTGAGAGGGGAAAGATTTCAACGGGACCTGAGATGAACCTTCCCACAGAAAGATGGTCGAAGAAGATAGAGTTATAATTAAAAGAAGTTATTTGGCCAGGAAAATGGACGGAAAGTGTTTAGAGGGACATGGGCCAAATGGATTAGCATAAATAGACATCTTGGACGAACTGGGCTAAAGGGCTTTATTCTGTGCTGTATAACTATGAATCTATGAAGTGACTCACCACTACCATCTTAAGGTCAATTGGAGATGTACAATGAATGTTGTTCTCTTCCAGTGCTACACATATCATAAAAATTGAATAAGAATTAAGTTAGAAAGTTCAAGATTTCCAGCTAGGCATTCTCCCCCTGAAGGCAGCTCAAAGCACTGGAGAACAAGTCGGTGTACAAGTTCTCCAAATGCACTGGCTGCATCAGCTCATCTCCCACATTGATATTCATAATACCAAGGCTCTAGTCACAGTCAGTAGGTCCCTTACTCCCTAACCCCTCCCTGGAGCCCCAGCTCCCACATTCCCTCAACACTTATTGGGGCCTTATGCTTTCTGTCATGTTATAGTAACATCTTGCCTTCAATTCCTCTTATCAAAGTCCATGACCTCATGCCCTCCACAAACTCCACTTGGCTAGCTCCCATCCAGATACTTCAGCAGATTCGGATGCAACATTTAACCAGATAATTAAAAAGAGCTCTATTATTTTACCAGGTTTACTGATTGTGTTCTGATATGTTGAGATGACCGGCTCCATTCAGAATGAACTACAGAGCTACCTTTGGACTTGTTCTTGGTATCAAATGGAACAAAAATTCCTCATTACTTTGCCCTGTTACTTTTATCCAACAGGATTTCTTTTAACCAGATTATTAACTGATCTGCTGTCTTCTCTAGAAGTAAAGCAACAAATTATCCTAGTGTTGCACCCAATATTTTTCCTCAACCAGTGTTTTTATATGGAATCATCAGGTCCTCATCTGAACAGGGTGGCTATGTTCAAGTTGACCATCATGTTAACTTCCAAAGAATTTTATTTAATTCTTAGGTGGTGAGAGGTGCTTTAGATATGCTAGTTGTTCTTTCTTAGGCTTTCTGGCAGTGTTTCCATTATCCTCTGTGAATTGTGACAGCTATGTTCAATTGGAATCTTCAAACAACACATGAGCATCAGTAATAGTTAGCTGCGATTGGCTGGTGATCTCCTCAACCTACCTTCTTCTCACCATAACCACATTCAGAAATCTAGCTCAAATGTTCTGATTCTTCCTGAGGCAGTTAGTAGATGTGAGATTAGGTGGGCCGGTAGCATAGCGGTACGTGTAATGCTATTTCAACACCAGTGACCCATGTTCAGTTCTGCCACTGTCTGTAAGGAGTGTGTTTGTTCTTCCCGTGACCACGTGGGATTCCTTTGGGTGCTCTGGTTTCCTCCCACATTATAAAGATACACGGTTTAGTCGGTTAATAGGTCACATGGGCTCACTGGGCTGGAAGAACCTGTTACGGTGCTGTATCTTTAGATACAATATGAAGCTCTTCTTTCTTTTGGGTAGTTGTTGCTTAATTGCTGGGCACCAGAGCTTTGCAGACAATTGGGCCTTGGTTTTGTCCCTTCCAATCCCCTCTCAAGACTGTGCCCTTGTAGTTGTTTGTGGGAGGAGACTGTTGAGAGCAATAGAACCTTGTTTGCTCTGCCCTCTAGTGGTAGGATGGACTTACCTGACATTAACAGCCCAACCAAATAGACTTCTTGGTTTGATGCACGTTGGAATAAAAGCAATGTTCGCTAGTTTGGGTGAAAGGATGTTTTATAGAAAGCCAAGCTGTGTATTTAAAATGCCATGTTGTTTGGCAGAAGCACGGGTAATTGTGAATGCCAAGTAAACCAGAATTGAGTTAAATCATAAGGCGATAGCTTTGTTGTCAGTGAGCAATGATTATTCCTCTAGGTCTCTGAATGGGGAGGAGGATGATTGGAAGAAATACGCATGTATATTTCAGAATGTCATCTTACCCTATGCTGGGCAATCAATACTGGTTTGCTTCCTACTTAACCTGCAATGACACACCTCCTGCTTTTGTCTCTCAAAGCTAATTTCTCAGACATTTGGTTGGGATAGACTGCTTGTAGCATGTGTGTCTAGCAAAGGTTCATGGATCAAGGATCAATTTTATTTGCCATATACGTTTACATTTATTCGGAATTTGTTGTGTTGTCTTGGCATGACATGCAACAAAAGCAACAACATCCAACAATGATAAAAAATAAAGAATTATATAGAAAACGTTAGAGGTTAAAGTACGGATATGCAATAAAATGAGCATAAATACATAAATACCAGCAAGTATTTACTGTGTAAGCAGCATTATAAAAATCGGTTTAAAGTGCAGAGCAGTGATTGAGGTAAGAGATAGATGGGGTGTGAAGGGGGGCTAACTAAAATGGTTGATCAGATTAACTGTCTGTGGGAAGGAACTTTTAAGATGGTGTGAAGATTTTGCTTTAGTATCCCCATAGTGCTTTCTAGAAGGGAGGTTTTGAAAGAGACAGTTTGCTGGGTGGGTGTTGTCTGCAGTGATTAATCCTGCTCGCTTCTTTGTCCCAGACACAGACAAATCCTGCAGTGATAGTAGACTGCACGCAATGATCTTTTTGCTGATTTGACAATTTGCTGTAGTGAGCTGACAAGAACTGAACACAGTATTCCAAGTGGGGTCTGACCAAGGTCTTAGATAACTGTACCGTTACCCCATGGCTCTTAAACTAAATCCTACGGTTGATGAAGGCCAACACACCATACACATTCTTAACAACACTGTCAACCTGTGCAGCAGCTTTGAATGTCCTATGGACATGGACCCCAAGATCTCCCAGATCTCCCCACACTGCTAAGAGTCTTACCATTAATATTATATTCTGTCTTCAAATTTGACCTACCGAAATGAACTACTTCACACTTATTTGGGTTGAACCCCATCTGTCACTTCTCAGCCCAGTTCTGCATCCTATCAATGCCCCACTGACAACCCGCCAGACTATCTACAACACCCCAAACTTTTGTATCATCAGCAAACTTACTAATCCAGCCTTCTACTTCCTCATCCTAGTCATTTATAAAAATCACAAAGAGGAGGGGTCCCAGAACAGATCCCTGTGGAACACCACTGGTCATCGTCCTTCATGCAGTATATGAACCATCTACAGACACCCTTTGCCTTCTGTGGTCAGGCTAATTCTGAATCCACAAAGCAAGGTCTCAATAGTTCCCATACCTCATTACTTTCTGAATGAGCCTCGTATGGGGAGCCTTATCAAATGCCTATGATGAAAGCTGGATGTATATAGCAGCCCTGGTTACAGGATGTTAGAGGTTTATACTAAAAACAGAATAGTTCTGGATTCAGAGCCATCTTGAGAGCTCCACAGCACTGAGTACAGAGAGGATAGAGTACTGAACACACAGGATTGTCAGTGGATTGTCTCAGTCAGCAACTGGCATGCTCCACTCTTTTGCTTTTTATAAACCATGTGGCTGTAGGGAAGACTTCAGAGAGAAAAGGGACAGAATGCGGAAGATTACTCAGTTAAATAATTGAATGGTACTCAGAGTGTCGGTACTTTGAAGGGAGCAGGGCATGCACATTCCTTTGAGGCAGAACTCAGAATCTTGCTGATCCTTCAAATGGGACTTAGTTTAAATACACAGGTGTATGTGTGCTATTTGTTTCATTTGCTGTTGTGCTATAATAATTGGTCTTGCCTGTTTTAATATATTTGATTGTCCAGAAAGCCACAATTTGAAAGAGAGTTGTCCATGGTTTGTTTCACTGACTTTCAGTATAATAACATTTTGGAACTGGAATTAGAATTGGGCTGTTATTGCCATTGTCACATATACTGAGATACAGTGAAAAGCTTGCCTTGCTTATTGTTCATACAGATCAAATCATTACACAGTGTATTGAGGTAAAATTGGTACTGGAATTGGTTTACTTGTTACAACACACATCTATCCGCTCCAGCTTCCGAGGTTTAGATGCTCTAACCCACCCCCAGAGTATGGCTAGCTGGTGTGGCCCCTTAAAGGACAGGCCCGTTAATTGGCAATCATGTTTTGGATGCCAAGAATTGAGCATTTAAGGAGCACCTGAACTGAGTTTTGGTGTTAAGCCTCGTGATTTTGCCTAGTGTTTGTTTTGTGCTCTGATTCTTGATCCAGTTTGAAACTGTGTCTCGATCCTAGGAGCGTCGGATATTCCATCATTTGGGTCCAAGCCATTCTCGTCAAGGACTCTTGTCACAGTATGATTGGGCCAGTATGTATACAACAAGGTATCAAAGTCTTTTGTCCACTGTGACCAGCCACAGCAAAGATATTTCTTGACAGAGCCTGGAGATACATGACCTCTAGGTAGCCATGGGTCAACTTTTTCAAGGAGGAGGCAAGAGTCATTTGGGAGAACCAGCTGGTCCAGCTCCAGAGCCAATACATCTTCCAACACCGGAGAGAATCGACGGTGACCCAGGTTCTTGCCGCGACTTCCTCATCCAGTGCTTGTTCGTGTTTGAGATCCAGCCATCCCGGTTCCCTTCGGAGCCTGGAAATGTGGCCTTCATTGTCTCTCTTCTGACTGGAAGAGCCCTGGTCTGGGCCACCGCACGTTGGAATGCAGGTCGAAGATTTGCTTAGACTCAGGGAAATTGATGGCTGCCACAAGGGAAGTGTTTCATCACCCCACTGGAGCCAGACAGGCCTCGGACCGCCTGATGAAGGTTTAACGGGGGTGGGGTGGGGGGGGAACAGCAGTCGACCTTGGCTCAGGACAGTGGTTGCGATGGGAAGGCCTTGGCCACACTATCCCGCCACGGACTCCAGGATGAACTGAAGGATACCCTTACCTTGGGAGAGCTAGCAGAGAACCTCGAGGTTCTTACTGACCAGTCCACCTGCTTCGATAGTCGTCTGGCAGAGCGTAAGTGGGACTACATTATGAGGTCGAGAAGGGATAGCCTGGGCCTGGACATGATGCATCGTTGTTCCCCTCCCCAGCTTTGGACCGCGATGGTTGCCTGCTCAAGATCCAGCAGAACCCTGCAGATCGGTTGCACGAGACTCTCTGCTGATGAGAGATCCTGGCGCCAGAGTCAAGGTTGCTACTTTTACTACGGGGAAGCACGTCGCCTGTGGGCCAAATGTTCAAAGCTGCAGCCACCTGGGGAACTGCTTAGACTGCCCAATGTCAGGAGGACTGTGATGGAAACAACCACTACGTTCAACCCCATGGATCCTGGTTTTGTGCTGAAGGCGGAGTTTACCTGGGGTAAGAACCTGAGGCAACTGAAGCCTTTTGTGGACTCTGGGGCACCGGATAATCTTCCGGATAGAGGAACCGCCCTATTGACATACCGCGGTGTGAGCTGAGCCAGTCCTTGCACACTACGTTTCGGACGGCTGCCCACTGGGTTCCGGGCAGATCCAGCAACAGACTGTGGTGTTGAAGATGAGGATAAGGGATCATGTGGAAGACACGAGTTTCTATATTATTGACTCTCCACTCATGCCCCTGATCCTCAGGTAGCCTTGGCTGTCTCAGCATAACTCATGCGTGGGCTGGAGGGAGGGGAGAATCACTGCTTGGTCCAGCCATTTAAGAGGGTTTGTTTTCGGCTGGGTGTTCCTGCCCCCAGACTCTCCCGAGACCAGCGGCCAGTGAGGGGACAGACTTCTGCCCAGGGTAACCTGGAGCCTTCAGGAAGAAGGAAGCCTTCGAGGGAAGACAAGCTGGCTCCAGCCAACAGGTCCTTGTGAGTCCAGATCAAATTATTACAGAGTGCGTTGAGCTAGAATAAGATAAAAGCAACAATGCAGAATGAAGTGATAATATGCAGGTAAACAATAAAGAGCAAGATCATAATGAAGTAGATTATGAGGCCAGGAGTCCATCTTATTGTACAGGAGATCTGTTCAGGAGTCTGACAGAAGCTGTCCTAGAGCCTGGTGGTATGTGCTTTCAGGCTTCTGTACCTTCTGCTCGTGGTAGAGGATGGGAAGGAGAATGTCAATGGTAGGAGGTGGTCTTTAATTACACTGGCTGCTTTACTGAGGCACCGGGAAATATAGACTGTCTGCAGAGAGGAGGCTGGCTCCCGTAGTGTGCTGAGCTGCATTCACAGCTCTTTGCAGTTTCCTGTGGTCCTGTACAGAGGTGACATTGCTCAGATGCAGAGATGCAAGAGACTCTGTAGCCGCTGGAAATCTTTCCAGATGCTGCTCAGCGCACACAGCGTGCAGGAGGAACTCAGCGGGTCGGGCAGCATCCACAGAGGGAAATAAACAGGTGACGTTTCGGGCTGAGATCCGTCATCAGAACAGCCTCGGCCTGAAACATCGAATGCTCATTCTCCTCCATGGATGCTGCCTGACCTGCTGAGGTCCTCCTGCATTTTCCACGTGACGCTCGGTTGCATTTGGTTTCCTGCACGATGATGCTGTTGTTGCCCGCCTGTCTGGGACGTGCAGCAGTAGCAGTTGCAGTTGTACAGAGAGTAGAGTCATATCTTTGCTGCCATTGGAATGCTTTGAGCTCCAGACTCCCTGGACAAGCCTTGCGTGCACACATATGCAGTCTGGTTCTTCTTGATTCCTGCTTGCACCTTCCTGTACCTGTAGGCTGCAGTTATTGTTTCACTATTATTGCACTTACTTACTTGCAGTCTATTTATGTTGTGTGGCTGCACTTTTCTACTGTGTGCTTCGGTTTATGCTCATTTCCAGCTTTCTTTCATTTCCTTTATGAATCCATCTGAATCCTTAAATTAGGTTCCAGGCTGTAACTGACCCCAAGTAGCCATATTCTGCACAAGGATCTTCCCAAACTGTTGTAGGCCTATAACCTAGCCAGAATACCGTAACCAAATATTGGTTATTTTATATATAATCCACCCAAACCTGTTGATAACAATCCTACCAGTAACTCAGAGCTGAGTAACTACATTGTGTCTATAAACTATGTGCTCACCTCAAGTAAGAGACATTCCTGGATTTCTGTTTTGTATCTACCAACCATCATGACCAGAATCCAAGCTCTAACATATTCCCAGCCACCTGCTGGAAATAAGAGGCTGCAGAGGGGCTCCATCTCGGCCAACTCTATCACAGGCACAAAACTCCAAACCAACAAGGACATCTTCGAAAGATGGCGACTCCAGAAGGCAGCGTCCATCATTAAGGACCCTCACCATCTAAGAAATGTCCTCTTCTCATTATTACCACTGGGGAGGGTGTACAGGAGCCTGAAGACCCACACTCAATGTTTTAGGAACAGCTTCTTCTCCTCTGCGCTCTGAGTGATTTCGGAATGGACCATGAGCCAATCCACACTACCTCAGTAGTCCTTTGTTGCACTGTTTATTTTTTATATAGTAACTTTTATGTCTTGCTAGAACGTAACCAATTTCATTACAGTTTACCTGTACTTGACTATTTTGGTAGATTTTACACTTTATGAGGGGGACTAATATCCTTGCAGGCAGGTTTGCTGGAGCTATTGGGGAGGCTTTAAACAGATTTGGCAGGGGGATGGGAACAGGAGTGGTAGGGCTGAGGATGGGGAAGTTGGTATACAAGTTGATGCGGTACGTTGTGAGAACGTGGGGAAGGATGGGCAGATGACAAGGCAAACTTGTAGCCAGTGGGAAGGTGTTGAAGTGTAACATGGGGGCTATGTCAAAAAGGGTGATGGAGACAGGATTGAAGGCGTCATATTTGAATGCACGCAGTATAAGGTGAATGATCTTGTAGCGCAGTTAGAAATTGGCAGGTATGAGGTTGTGTGTATCACTGAGTCGCGGCTGAAAGGTAGCCTAGTGATCAGCACAATGCTTTCCAGTACCTGGGGCCCAGGTCCAATTCCCGCTGTTCTCTGTAAGGAGTTTGTACTTTCTCCCTGTGACTGCGTGGGTTTCCTCCGTGTGCTCCGGTTTCCTCCCGCAGTCCAAAGACATACTGCTTGGTAGGTTAATTGGCCATTGTAAGTTGTCCTGTGATTAGGCTAGGGTTAAACCGGAGGTTGCTGGGCAACACAGCTCGAAGGGACAGAAGGGCTTAATCTGCTCTGTGTCTTAAAAAATAAAAACACAAATAAATAATATGACAGAATTCACCCTGCAGTTTGAGAGGGAGAAGGTAAGGTTAGATGTATCAATATTACAGTGGAGTAAAAGGAACTAACAGGCAGGATAGGAATAGAATGAGGTGGCAGATAAATGCTTGGCTGAGGAATTGGAGCGGGAGGCAGGGATTCAGATTTCCGGATCATTGGGATCTCTTCTGGGGCAGGTGGGACCTGTACAAAAGGGATGGGTTGAGCTTGAATCCGAGGGGGGGCCAATAGTCTAGTGGGCAGGTTTGCTAGAGCTGTTGGTAGTGGTTTAAACTATTATGGCAGGGGGATAGGAAGCAGTATGATAGGGCTGGGGATGAGCCAGCAGGTTAACAAGTAGATGCTGGGTGTAACATGCAATATGAACGTAAGGATGGACAAACCAATGACTGGGTGCAATGTTACGAACTAATTGATTTGTACGAATATAGGGTAAGGAGTCTTTATATGCGATTTAGTTTAATGTATTGACATGTGTATATATTTTTCCTGTATTCTGTATTCTTATATATAAATTAATAAAAATATTGGAAAGAAAGAGTTAAGTTGTACCACAGAGGAAAATTCATAAGAGCAAAGAATGTAGAAGTGAAGATGCTGTGTTTAAATGCACGTAGCATTTGAAATAAGTTGGACGAACTTGTGGTGCAATTAGAGATTGGTCGAAACGATGTTGTAGGCATCACTGAGCTGTGGCTGAAAGAGGGTCATAGTTGGGAGCTTAACGTCAAAGGATATACTTTGTATCAAAAGGACGAGCAGGAAGGCATAGGCGGTGGTGTGGCTCTGTTGGTAAGGTATTGATCTACATCTTTAGAAAGAGATGACGTAGGGTTTGAGAATGTTGAATCTTTGTGGGTGGAGTTAAGAAACTGCAAGAGTAAAAAAAATCATATGGAAATCATATATAGGCCTCCAAATAGCTGTCAAGATGTGGGGTTGAGATTACAAAGGGAGCTGGAAAAGGCATGTAATAAGGGTAATGACACAATTGTAATGAGGGATTTCAATGTGCAAGGGAATTGGGAAAATCAGGTTAGTGTCAGATCGCAAGAGAGGGAATTTGTTGAATTCCTACGAAGTGGCCTTTTAGAGCAGCTTGTGCTTAAACCTACTAGGGGAAAAGCTATCTTAGATTGGGTGTTGTGTAATATTCCAGATCTTATTAGTCAGCTTAGCGTAAAGGAACCCTTGGGAGGCAGTGATCATAATATTATTGAATTCATACTGCAATTTGAGAGGGAGAAGCATAAGTCAGATGTATCAGTATCGCAATGGAATAAAGGGAATTACAGAGGCATGTGAGAGGGGCTTGCCCGGGTGGATACTGGCAGGAATGACGGAAGAACAGAGGTGGCTAAAGTTTCTCGTTATAGTTCTCAAGGCGCAGGATAGATAAGTCCCGCAAAAGAGTTGTTCTCAAATGGTAGGGGTAGGTAACTGTGGCTGACAAGGGAAGTTAAGGACTGCATAAAAGCCAAGGAAAGGGCATATAAGGTAGCAAAAGTGAGTGAGAAGTTGGATGACTGGAAAGCTTTTAAAATCCAACAAAAGGCAACTAAAAAATATAAGAGGTGAAAAAAATGAAATATGAGGGCAAACTAGCCCACAATATAAAGCAGGATACCAGAAGTTTTTTCAGTTATATGAAGAGTAAAATGGAGGTGAGGGTTGATATTGGAAAATGATGCTGTTGAGGTAGTAGTGGGGAACAAAGAAATGGCAGATGAAATTAATGAGTACTTTGCATCAGTCTTCACTGTGGAAGACACTAGCAGTGTGCCAGAGGTCCATGAGTGACAGGGAGCTGGAATGAGTGCCATTGCTATTACAAAGGAAAAAGTCCTAGGAAAACTGAAAAGTCTTCAAGTAGGTAAGTCACCTGGACTAGATGGACTACATCCCAGAGTCATGAAAGAATTGAATTGAATTGAATTGACTTTATTTCTTACCTCCTTCACATACATGAGGAGTAAAAATCTTTACATTACATCTCCATCTAAACGTGCAATATGCAATCATAGTAATTTATAATAAATAGAACAGTCAGTGCAATATAGAGTACACTCAAATCGGCATGAGTTAACCAGTCTGACGGCCTGGTGGAAGAAGCTGTCCTGGAGCCTGTTGCTTCTGGCTTTTATGCTGCGGTACTGTTTCCCGGATGGTAGCAGCTGGAATAGATTGTGGTTGGGGTAACTTGGGTCCCTAGTGATCCTATGGGCCCTTTTTACACACCTGTCCTGTAAATGTTCTGAATCATGGGAAGTTCACAACTACAGATGCGCTGGGCTGTCTGCACCACCCTCTGCAGAGTCCTGCGATTAAGGGAGGTACAGTTCCCATACCAGGCAGTGATGCAGCCAGTCAGGATGCTCTCAACTGTGCTGAAGAGATAACGTATTCATTGGTAATGATCTTTCAAAAATCACTTGATTCTGGCATGGTCCCGGAGTACTAGAAGATCGCAAATGTCACTGCACACTTTAAGAAGGGAAGAAGACAAAAGAGCAGAAATTATAAGCCAGTTAGCCTAACCTCATTGGTTGGGAAAGTGTTGGAGTCTGTTATTAAGGATGAGGCTTCAGAGTACTTGGAGACTAATAGGTCAAAATCAGCATGGTTTCTGTAAAGGGAACTCTTGCCTGACAAATCTATTAGAGTTCTTTGAGGAGGTAACAAGCAGGGTGGACAAAGGAGAGGTAGTGGATATCATTTACGTGGATTTTCAGAAGGCACTTGATAAGGTGGTACACATGATGCTTCTTAACAAGATAAATTCTTATGGCATTAGAGGATTGATACTGGCATGGATTCCCCTCCAGGAATGAAGGGGTTAACATATGAAGAGCATTTGGCAGCCTGGGGCCTGCACTCACTGGAATTTAGAAGAATGCGTGGGGATCTCATTGAAACCTACCGAATGTTGAAAAGACAAGGTAAGGTGGATATGGAAAGGATGTTTCCTATAGTGGGATAGTCTAGGACCAGAGGGCACAGCCTCAGAATAGCGGGGTGTCCATTTAGAACAGAGATAAGGAGGAATTTCCTTAGCCAGGGGAGTGCTGAATCTGTGGAATTCATTGCCACAGATGGCTGTGGAGGCCAAGTCACTGGGTACATTTAAAGCAGAAGTTGATAGTTTGTTTAATAATCAGGGGATGTAAGGATACGGGGAGAAGGCAGGCGACTAGGGATGAGAGAGATAATAAATCAGCCATGATGGTATAGCAGAGCAGACTTGATGGGCTGAATGGCCCAATTTTGCTCCTAAGTCTTATAGTCTTATGGTCATTATTCTGCGTTGTTATTTGTTTACTTTATTCTGTCTGAATGCACTGCGTAATGATCTGATCTGTATAAACAGTACTCAAGACAAGTCTTTCACTGGATATTGATACATGTGATAATAATCAGCCAGTGCCAGTGCCAGTGCCAGTGCCACTTGACTGCACTCAGTCAACATGCTTCCCTGCGTTTATAAATCACCCAAACTCTTCAGTCATCTTCCAGACAGAATGTTGATCCTGGAAAATGTGCTGTTCAGCATACAAACCACCAATGCCCCTTAATTAGATTCTGGTCTGTTACTCATCGGCAGTTACTGGTTATTGTTTAGAATTTAAACAATATAATTTACTCTGTACTATGGTTCCTGTCTGTAACACACTCCCTCTTAATCTCTTTAAGTGGTTGGAGATTGGGAAATGTTGATGTTGATGTTCAAAGGGACTAGGCTGATCATGTCTGCTAAGATGCATTCGGGAAGGTAAATGGTATGTTCACTTTTATTGCAGGGGGATTTGAAAGCAAGAGTGGGAATGTTTAATCAGGGTTGCATGGAGCCTTACTAAGACAGCGTTTGAAGTATTCTTCATATTTGTGGGGTTTCTAACAAAGGATATACTCACACAGGAGGCATTGCAGAAAGATTCACCAGACTGGTCCCGGGATGTAGCGTCTGCCTTGGGATGAAATATTCGGTAGACAGGCTTTTGTTCTCAGTTTCAGAAGAATGAGATGGGATCTCATCAAAACATATATCATTCTTTGAGGGCTTGAGAGTGTAGATCAGGGAGAAGGGAACCGTGGGGATGTCTTTCCTGGGCCGAGGAGCTGACAGCCAGAGGCCATCCTCTCAGAATAAGGGCCAGGATATTTCGGGCTCAGAGAATGGTGAATGTTTGGAACTTTCTGCTGAGGACACCCGTGGATGAGCAGCCATTTATCCCATTCAGAGCCAAGGTCAAGAGGTTCCTATATATTATATTATAGGAATTAAAGGTTATGGGATAGGGCAGGAAATAGCGTGTTTGAGGATCAATTGTAATATGTTGAATAGTGTGGTAGAGTTAATGCTGTGATTAGTTCCTAGGTTCTTATGTTGATATTGTATATTTAAGCTACAGATACAGATTAGTTTATACAGCAGGGTGCAATCAGATTCTTTTTGCTCATATGAGCCTCACTGAGTAAACAGTGTACACAGTGATATATAAGACAGGAATAAATACAGTGTCAAGAGTAAAGAGCGAAGCATTAAAGTGCAAACTGAAGCCATGCAATGAGAAATGCTGAAGTAACAATAATGGAAGAGGTAGAATCAGGGATTCTAGAACGTGGCTGTTTCACTGGGAAGAGGACGAGAGTAGAGGCTGATTTATACTTATGCGTCTACTCGACACTGTAACCTATGCAATTGGCCTACGCGCGTTGTGAACGCTTATACTTGTGCGTTGGGGTGTCTGCGTCACTCTGCAATTCGAGCACATCGCGCATGCGCACACTCCTGCCCGCGCTAGGCTTCATGGTCAGGGTAGTCTTTCTCGAGGTAAGCAAGTTCAAAGTGAGCGCATTTTTTCGTAAAAGCAAAATGTGTCCTCCATAATTTCAGAGGTCTGTAAAGCTTTATGGAAAGCATTGCAGCCAGAGTTCCTTCCCTGCCCTTCAGTTGGCCAACGGGAAGCTATTGCAGCATAGGAGAAAATGCAATGCTACCAGGTGGACCAATCACAGTTGTTGCAGTCTGTGTTCATGAGACGCGTAGTTACATTTTGGGAGTGGTGTGTGTCAGTCTATGGCATAGGGATCCGCGTGGGCACCGCATAGGGTTTGCGGTGATGCCTTACCTATGGCGTCGAGTTGACGTACAAGTATAAATCAGCCCTAAAGTGATTGGTTCAGAAGTCCAACAGCAGTGGGGTAGAAGCTGTTCTTGAGTCTGATTGTTTGGGCTTTCTTCTCCCAGGAGGTAAAGGGGAGAATAGGGAATGGCTGGGATGGCAGGGATCTTGACAACATGGTTAGCCTTCAGGACGCTGTGCAGCATGGAGAAGGGAAGAGCGAGCCAGTAATGGACTGGGCAGTATTTACCACTCTCTGCAGGTTCTGTTGGTTCAGAACAGAACAGATGCTACATCAGGCTGAAGCCCATCTCCATTGTCCAGGCCATGTTCCCTTCTCACTACTATCATTCAGCAGGAGGTACAGGAACCTTGTGTCTCACACCACCAGGTTCAGGAGTAGTTAATATCCAACAGCCATCAGGCTCCTGAACCAGTGTGGATATCTTCACTCACCCCAACACTGAACTGACTCCACACCCTATAGACTCACTTTCATTGACCCTACAACTCATGATCTCAGTATTATTTATTTACTCTTCTTCATTATTTGCACAGCTTGGCTTCTTCTACACATTGGTTATTTGTCAGTCTTTGTTATGACGTGGAGATGATGTTTCCAAGTGCGGGGGAGTCTAGGACCAGAAGGCACATCCTCAGAATGGAAAGACATCCCTTTTGAATAGAGATGAGGAGAAATTTCTTCAGTCAGACGGTGGTGAATCTGTGGAATTCGTCGCCGTGGACGGCTATGGAGGTCAGGTCACTGGGTGTACTGAAAGCAGGGTTTGAGAGATTCTTGAGTAGTAAGGGCATCAAATGTTATGGGGAAAAGGCAGCAGAAACAAGAGAAAATCTGCAGATGCTGGAAATCTGAGCAACACACACAAAATGCTGGAGGAACTCAGCAGGCCAGGCAGCATCTATGGAAAAATGTACAGTCAATGTTTTAGGCCGAGACCTTTCGGCAGAACTGGAGAAAAAAAGACGAGGAGTAGATTTAAAAGGTGGGGGAGGGGAGAGAGAAACACAAGGTGATAGGTGAAACCGGGATGGGGACGAATGAAGTAAAGAGCTGGGAAATTGATTGGTGAAAGAGATACAGGGCTGGAGAAGGGGAAGTAGGATAGGTGAGGACAAAAGGCTATGGAAGAAGGAAGAGGGGAGCAGCACCAGAGGGAGGCGATAGGCAAGCAAGGACATGAGGTGAGAGAGGGAAAAGGGGATGGGGAATGATGAAGGGGGGGGAAGTCAATACCGAAAGTTTGAGAAATCGATGTTCATGCCATCAGGTTGGAGGCTACCCAGATGGAATACGAGGTGTTGCCCCTCCAACCTGAATGTGGCTTCATTGTGACAGTAGAGGTGGCCATGGATTGACATATTGAGTGGGAATGGGAGGTGGGATTAAGATGGGTGGCCGCTGGGAGATCCTGCTTCTTCTGACAGATGAAGCATAGATGCTCAGTGCAACTGTCTCCCATTCTGTGTTGGGTCTCATCGATATACAGGAGGCCACACCGGGAACACCAGATACTGTAGATGACCCCAACTGACTCACAGGTGAAATGTCACCTCACCTGGAAGGAGTGTTTGGGGCCCTGAATGGTAGTGAGGGAGGAGGTGTAGCACTTGCTCCGCTTGCAAGGATAAATGTCAGGAGGGAGATCACTGGGGAGGGACGAATGGACAAGGGAGTCATGAGGGGAGCGATCCCTGCGGAAAGCAGAAAGTGTGGGGGGAGGGGGGAGGGAAAGATGTGCTTGGTGGTGGGAGAAGGCAGCAGAATGTGTTTGAAAGGTATAATAAATCAGCCATGACTAAAAGGTCTTATGTTCTTATGGGAGCCTCAGTACTTGGCCCCAGAGTTTGGCTCTGAGTTTATTAGGTATTACAAGGGTGAAGAGTGAGCTCTAATCAATGAATAACACCCTAACCACTGTACTCTTATTGTCAAAGTGATTCAGGGCTAAACGTAGCGCAAATGAGATGGTGCCTTTGCTGATTAATTTTTCAAATTGCAGGGGGCCTGGGTGTTCCAGGAGGCAGATGCTGATACAGCCATTATCAGTCTCTCAGAACAGATCATCATTGTCATCATAAGAGCTACTGGTCAGTAGTCACTGAGACAGGACACATTACTATCCCATTGACTTCAGTTTCAATCTGTAGGTCATTTCTTGGGATTTGTTATTTTGGATTCCAGCTTGATATTCAGTTATTTATATATAAAATCAGTGAAACCTCCTGATTAGATACCAATTTGTAATTATCTTTGGGATATCTGTAATTCTTTGTGCAAATAATCTGAAACGCTCAATAAATTCTTGCTTGGCTGTCTGTTATTTTATATATCAACCACCAGAACCCTGGATTAGAGTAAGTTTTGAGAAGTTCCATAAGACCATAAGATATAGGAACAGAATTAGGCCACTTGGCCCATCGAGTCTGCTCCACCATTTCATCATGGCTGATCAAATTGTCCTCTCAGCCCCAATCTCCTGCCTTTTCCCTGTATCCCATTATATCCAGACCAATCAACCTCTGTCTTAAATATACATAAAGACTTGGGCCTCCACAGCTGCCTGCGGCAAAGAATTCCACAGATTCACCACTCTCTGGCTAAAGAAATTCCTCCTCATCTCCATTCTAAAAGGACACCCCTCTATTCTGAGGCTTGTTAAGCAACCTCATGTGTGGCATTTTGTTAAAAGACCTCTGAAAATCCAAGAGCACAACATTCACTGATTCTCCTTTGTCTATCTTACTCGTTATTTCTTCAAAGAATTCTAACAGATTTGTCAGGCAAGATTTTTCCTTGAGGAAATGAAGGCTATGACCTAGCAACACACACAGAATGCTGGAGGAACCCAGCAGGCCAGGCAACATCTATGGAAGAGAGTGGAGTTGATGTTTCAGACCGAGACCCTTCATCAGGACTATGGCCTAATTTGTCATGAGCCTCCAAGCACTCTGAGACCTCATCCTTAACATTTGACTCCAACATCCTCCCAACCACTGAGGTCAGACTAACTGGCCTATAGTTTCCTTTCTTCTGCCTCTCTTCCTTCTTGAAGAGTGGAGTGACATTTGCAATTTTCCAGTCCTTCAAAATGATTTCAGAATTTAGTGATTCTTGAAAGATTATTACTAATGTCTACATGATCTCTTCAGCCACCTCTTTCAGAACTCTGGGGTGTGCACCATCTGATCCAGGTGACTTTTCTACCTCCAGACCTTTCAGTTTCCCGAGAACCTTCTTTCTAGTAATGGTAACTTCACACACTTCATGCCCCCTGACACCTAGAGCTTCCACTATACTACTAGTGCCTTTCACACTGAAGACCATTGCAAAATACTTATTTAGTTCATCTGCCATTTCGTTGTCCCTCATTACTACCTCTCCAGCATCATTTTTGAACGGTCCGATATGCACTCTCGCCTCTCTTTTACACTTTATGTATGTGAAGAAACTTTTGGTATCCTCTTTAATATTATTGGCTAGCTTACATTTGTATTCCATCTTTACCTTCTTAAAAACTGTTTAGTTGCCTTTTAATGGTTTTTAAAAACTTCCCGATATCTCATTTCCCATTAATTTTTGCTCTACTGTATGTCCTCTCTTGGGCTTGTATGTTGGTTTTAACTTCTCTTGTTAGCCACAGTTGTGTCATCTTTCTTTTAGAATACTTCTTCCTCTTTGGCATGTATATACCGTGTGCTCAGAAACTCCAGCCATTGCAGATCTGCCATCGTTCCTGTCACTGTTCTTTTCCAATCAACTCTGGCTGACTCCTCTCTCATGCCCCCTGTACTTCCCTTAACTCCACTGTATTACAAACGGTAGATTATGAAGACACGCAGTCCTCTCTTATTGTCATTTAGTAATGCATGCATTAAGAAATGATACAATATTTCCTCTGGTGTGATATCACAAAACACAGGACAGACCAAGACCGAAAAAACTAACAAAACCACATAATTATAACATATAGTTACAACAGTGCAACAATACCATAACTTGATGAAGAACAGTCCACGAGTACAATAAAAAGTTCAAAGTCTCTCGAATATTCCACATCTCACGCAGACGGGAGAAGGAAGAAAACTCTCCCTGCCATGCCCGACCACAGCCCGACTCTGAGTCGTCCGAAAACTTCGAGCCTCCGATCAGCTCTCCGACACCAAGTATCGAGCACCATCTCTATCCCAACGATTCGACCTCAATCTCAGTTGCCAACAGCAGGCAAAGCCGGGGATTTTGAGGCCTTCCCTCTGGAAGATTCTCGATCGCGCAGTAACAACAGCAGCGAACCTGTGTTTCAGAAATTCCTCCAGATGTTCCTCTGTGCTTTCACATCTGTCTCCATTAAATCAGAATTGTCCACGGCCCCTATTTAACGGATACAATATCATTTCCACCAGAGGGCTGCGCACGCGCGGAGCGCTGCTATCTCCTCCTCCCGTCTATTTACGGATTCATCTGACTTTAGCTTTTCCTTCTCAAATTTCAGGGTGAGTTTGATCAAATTATGATCACTTGTCCCTAACAGTTATTTCACCTTAAGCTCTCTAATCAATTCTATTGCACAACACCCAATCCAGAATAGCTGATCCTCTAGATGACTCAACCATGAGCTGCTTCAAAAAGCCATCTCATAGACACTCTATAGATACCCCCTCCTGTAATCTAGCACCAACCTGATTTTCCCATCTACCTGCCTATTGAAGTCCCCCATGACTATTGTAACATTGCCTTTTTGGCAGGCATTTTCTACCTCCTGTTGTAATTGGTAGGCCACATCTTTGCTACTGTTTGGAGATCTGTATACAACTCCCACCAGGTACTTTTTACCCTTGCAGTTCCTTAGCTCTACCCAAAATGATTCAGCACTTTCTGACCCTGTGTCATCTCTTTCTAATGATTTGATTTCATTTATTACCGACAGAGTAACACTGCCGCTCTGCCTTCCCGCCTATCCTTTTGATACAATGTGTATCCTTGGACATGAAGCTCCCAGCTATAATCTTTCAGCCATGATTCAGTGATGCCTACAACATCATACCTGCCAATCTGCAATTGTGCTGCAAGTTCATTGACCTTATTCCATATGCTGCACGCATTCAGCTACAAAACCTTTAGTCCTGTATTCAGCCTTTACGATTTTGTCCACCTTTTATATTGCAACTCATCCTGTTGACTGCAATTTTGCCCTACCAATGGCCCCTCCTCACTACACATTGCCTGTGTTTGTAAACCAGCTACCTCACCTTCAGCACTTTCCTTCGATACTCCTTGCATTGAAATAAAGGCAGCTCAGGACACTAGTCGCACCATGCTCGACCTTTTGATTCCTAACTTTGTCTGAGGTCTTACCAACATCTGCCTCCACAACCTCTCCACTAACTGTTCTGTCACTCTGGTTCCCATTTCCCTACAACTCTAGTTTAAACCCCACCATGCAGCATAAACAAACCGTCCCGCTAGGATATTAGTCCCCCTCCATTTCGGGTGCAAACTGTCCCTTCTGTACAGGTCCCACTTTCCCTGGAAGAGAGCCCAATGGTCCAAAAATCTTATGCCTTCCCTCCTATACCAACTACTTAGCCATGTATTAAACTGTATAATCTTTCCAGTTCTGGCCTCACTAGCACGCGGCACAGATAGCAATCTGAAGATCACGACCCTGGAGGTCCTGCTCTTTAATTTAGCACCGAACTCTCTGAACTCTCTATGCAGAACCTTGTTACTCATCCTACCCAGAGGGGAGGGGTGGGGTGAGAGGGGGATAGGGGTGAGGGAGAGAGAGAGAGGAGAGAGGGAGAGAGAGAGCGGGGGATGGGAGAATAAGAACAATGAAAACTCATTCACTGCAGATGACCTGTCCAGAGGAGATGAAAATAGAAAGAGATAAATGAGAATAGATTAGGGGAAAGCTGATGTTTCTGACATGTGGCAGAAAACACTGCGGATGTTGGGACTCTGATGTAAAACAAAAATGCTGGAAATACCCAGCAGATGAGGAAGCATTTATGCCTCAGACATGGGCATCTGTTACTCTATTATTGCAATGTATGTAGATTATTTCCTAATTCATATCTAAAGTACCTACACCCATCAATTAGATTACAGCCTGCACCTCATTTCAACTATGTACATATTCATAAACCATTATATTCCTGTTATTAACTCATTCTTGGGGATCTATCATTTCACATATAAACCACACAGATACCTTGCATAGATGACAACCTATTTCTGACTGTTGTTATTTTATATAAGAATCATAAAAAACACAATGATTAGATTCCAACTTCCAACTTGCCCCTGGGCCTCTGTCTCTTCTAAGTGGATGGTGAGTATCCCTCTGTAACACATTCCTGAGTGTTAGCTTTCATGTAATTTGTTGGAACAATTTGTTTAATCGCCAAGCTGTAAGACCATTCCCAAATCTTACACAGCACTTAAAGACACAAGTCAGAAGTGTGATGGAATACTTGCCATTTTTTCTGCCTTTGCAGCTGCAACAACATTGGAAAAGGCTGTCGTCCATCACCTTAAACATTCCCTCCCTCCACCATTGACACACTGGGACTACACTGTGTAGCAACTGCAAAAGTACTGCAGTTGTTCATCAGAACTTCTCCAAGTCTCTGAGACTGTCACCGAAAAGACATGGAAACCAGGAAAAGGGGCATTTGGAGTATTGTCCGTAGTTCTGCTCACCTACTTACAGGAAAGATGTCAATAAGTATGAAAGAGTACAGAAAACATTTACAAGGATGTTGCCAGGTCTTGAGAACTTCAGTTAAAGGGAAAGGTTAAATAAATTAGGATTTAATTCCCTGGAGCTCAAGAAAATAATGGAAATTTTGATAGAGATATACAAAATTATGAGGTATAGGTAGGAATAATGCAAGTGGGCAATTTTCACTGAGAGTGGGTGAAATTAGAACTAAAAGTCACACATTAAGGGTGAAAGGTGAAATATTTAAGGGGAACCTGAGGGGGAACTTCTTCATTCGGTATGGAATGAGCTGCCATTGGAAGTGGTGGATGTGGGTTCGATTATAGCATTTAAGAGACGTTTGAATAGGGACATGGACAGGAAGGCTATGGAGGGCTATGGTCCAGGTGTTGCTCAATAGGACTAGGCAGAATAATAATCTGCACAGACTGGATGGGCTGAAGTGCTTTATGACTCTATGCCACCCCGTGAGTTTCTCCAGGTATCACTTTTTCAATTTGGAAATATATTGCCATTACCTCTTTGTCTAAATCCCAGGATTCACTGTGCAATAGGAACATTGTCATAACAAGGCTTACATAGGCATGAGTGATTAATTGGTCAGTGAAGTCCACATTCTGTAATTAAGTGAAAAATAATGACTCCTGTCTTCATCTCACCTCTGGGTGTGAGTAATTGTATATGCAAACTATCTGAATTCTTCAGTTAAATTCCAGTATGCATCTCAGTCCTAGGCATAAGTGATAAATATAAACTACCAGTAGCTGTAATGTTCAACGAGTTATCTAATATCCATTGTTACATACGAACAAAAACCCTCTGTTACATCCAATTTGATTCATTCCAGAGTACCCGCTTTTCAATATGTCATCCAGCTGAACGTGATCAGATTAAACCCTTTAGCTCACACCCTGGTTTCTGCTATTCTTTCAAATACCAGCTGAACAACCTCTCCCACACCCCAGTTAGATTCCCGGTCATGTCATTCCTGAATAAGCCTTATTCTATGTAAAGCACAAGAATCTCCTTGAGCAGATTGCAGCCGGGAGCTTATCGTATATGCATTGCATTTAGTGCAATGTAAAAGGATGACAATGATCTCTATCTCATTGGCACTGAGTGATACACGTCAGCTTCTGACACCAGGATTACCTCTAATGGGCACTTCAGCCACCAAAATGATTTCTGCAAAATTCTCCAATTTCAGTGGAGGCATAAACAAATCAACGTTGACTTGTCTCCCAGACCAACAGTCCCAGTATGGCGGAGAGCAGTCTGATTTGTTTCATCACTGCTGGAATGGAGAGTCCGATGTTCGGGATCAAAAGAGGCTGCAGAAGGCTGTAGACTCAGCCAGCTTCGTGCAGGCAGAACCCTCCCCACCAACGAGGATATCCTGATGAGGTGGTGCCTCAGGAATCACCTCTACTGAGCCAGCAATTTCACAAGCTAATGGAAGATAAGGTAGTGATAATGAAACCATCCGGTGTTTCCCTCCTGAAGGGTTTAGGCCCGAAATGTTGACTGTACTTTTTTCTATAGAAGCTGCCTGGCCTGCTGAGTTCCTCCAGCATTTTGTGTGTGTTGCTCGAAGTTCCAGCGTCTGCAGACTTCCTCGCATTGCTGTTTCCTGTGACATATTTCAACCTGCTGGCTTCAGCCGGCTGTCTCCTGGTCTGGTGCACAGGATCGCCAGCTCCTCCAGGGGCACAGGATCACCAGCTCCTCCACGGGCACAGGATCGCCAGCTCCTCCACGGGCACAGGATCACCAGCTCCTCCACGGGCACAGGATCGCCAGCTCCTCCACGGGCACAGGATCGCCAGCTCCTCCAGGGGCACAGGATCACCAGCTCCTCCACGGGCACAGGATCGCCAGCTCCTCCACGGGCACAGGATCACCAGCTCCTCCACGGGCACAGGATCGCCAGCTCCTCCACGGGCACAGGATCGCCAGCTCCTCCACGGGCACAACCCTCCCCACCATCGAGGCATCTTCAAAAGGCAGTGCCTGAAGAAGCTGGCATCCACCATAAGGGCCCACATCATCTGGGACAAGCCCTCTTCTAATTACCACCACCTGGGAGATGGTACAGGAGCTTGAAGACCCTCACTAAGCATTTTAGGAACAGTTTCTTCCCCACTGCCATCAAATTTCTTAACCCATGAACACGACCTCATTATTCCTCTATAAACATAATTTATTTATTAGTTTGTTTTTGCAACATAGCATTTTTTATGTCTTGCACTATACTGGAGCTGCAGAACAAAATGACATATGTATGTCAGTGATAATATACCTGTTTTGGGATTCTAATTTTTACTCAGCCAGCTATGTTACTTACATACTCGTCACCAGTTTCCTGAGGCTAGCAGTCTATAGTGAACTGTTAAGGAGTCCTGATGAAAAGTCTGGGCCTGAAGCATTGACTGTCCATTTCCTTCCATAGGTGCTGCCTGACTTGCTGAGCTCCTCCAGCATTTTGTGTGTGTTGCTCTAGATTTCCAACATCTGCGGAACCTCTTGCATCACTATATTGGACTCTGTCGTGAGATCAGATGAGCAGATGGTCAAAGGAAAATGTGGAAAAATATTTACGAAGCCCCCGGGATTTCCTGGCCCAGTGGAGAAGCAAACCTAGCGGTGTTGAAGCTGAGAGGGTTGAGAACTACACGTTCCTGAGAGTGAACATACCAGTACTAATTCAACCACTTTGACGTCATGGCCAAGAAAACTCACCAATGAATGCCTCTACTTCCTTAGGAGGCTGAAGAAATTTGGCGCCTTACCAATTTTTGTCGATGCATCATAAAAAACATTCTGTCTGGATGCAGCTGGGTATGACAAGTGGCCACAAGAAAGTACAGAGAGTTGTGGACGCAGCTCAGCACATCATGAAAACCAGCTGCCCCTCTAGGGACTCTGCCTACACTTCTTGCTGCCTCAGTAAAGCAGCCAGCATAATCAAAGACCCCACTCACCTGAGACATCCTCTCTTTTCCCTTCTTCCATTGGGCGGAAGATACAAAAGCCTGAGAGCACATTCCACCGGGCTTAATGACAGCTTCTGACGCTGTTATCAGACTCTTGAACAGACCCTTTATACAATAACATGGAATCTTGACCTCATAATTTACCTGTTATGATCTTGCATCTTACTGTTCACCTGCACTGCACTCTTTCTATAGCTTTCACACTTTACTGTGCCCTGTTATTGTTTTACCTTGTTCTACCTCAATGCACTGTGTAATGATCTGATCCGTTTGAACAGTATGCAAGACAAGCTTTTCACGTATCTCAGTACATGTGACCATAATAAACCAATACTAATGCCATGTAGGATGGTATTGAGAAATACCAGACCATGAATTGGAAGCACACAGAAGCTATGCACAAACGGCAAAAGGCAAAAAACCAACATTACAGATTTCCCACCTGTCTCCTGTACCAGCCGTGGAAAAGTCTGGTTCCCACATCAGATTCAACAGTCACAATAAAACCAAAGTGGAAATCCAGACTATATTAAGAGGCGAAGTTTCTTTAAGAGGCAAGTATGCAAAGAAGAGCCTGTCTAAAGCCATGTAAAACACTAGGTCAAATACATGCTGCATAAATTGGAAGAGTATGTTAAGATATAGGAAAAGTTTGAACAAATGGCACATCTTCCGAGCCAATAATATCACAAGTAGGAAGTGGTGTTTCCGGTGATCCATTATTGCAGAGTTATTTTAACCTGCTGGCTTGAGCCAACACATTTCTACAGCTACTTGCTGCAGACCTTTCTGACTGGTTGCACCACCCCCAGGTCAAGAGGCTCCAATGCACATGTTAGAGAGAGGCTGCAGAGGGTCGTAGACTCAGGCACAACACCCTCCCCACCATCAAGGACATCTTCTGAGGGTGGTGCCACAAGAAGGTGACACCCATCAATAAGGACCCTCACTATCTGGGACGTGTCTCTCATTAAGACCATCAGAAAGGAGATACAGGAGGTTGAAGAACGACATTCGATGTTTTAGGAACAGCTTTTTCCCCACCATCATCAGACTTATGAACAGTTCCTGAACCCACAAACACTACTTCACTATTCCTCTTTTGCACGGATTATTCATTTTATTTTTTTATTTGTAACTTATAGTAATGTTTTATGTCTGCCGCAACAAAAAAATCATGACATATGTTAATGATAATAAAACTAATTCTGATTCATAGTCAAAAGTCTAGGGGCATAATTAGAGTTTTCACTGAAGAATTAAAATGCTTATTTCTCCATTTTACCTTGGGCCTGTTTCTAGCGTGTGCACCGCAAATCAGTTCTTGTATGGTCTTGCTAACAATCATATTCAAGTATGCTGGAACTTGTGTATTAGGTTGTTATAGCCATCTGATTAGCTCAGCTAAACACAAAGAGCTTTGGTTTGATATGCGCAGCTTGGTGTGACAAAGTCAATGAGTGTGGTAAAAATGGTCTTCTTCATGAGGTTTGGGTCGTATGCCCACAAGAAGTGGTTTTGGAAAGGAACCTTGCTATCGTCATTGTCAGGGCAATCGTTAATCATTCAGAACTTATTCAGATTTCAGAAAATCTGCCATCATTGTCACAATTTACATTTGAACACACAGTTGTGCCCAAGAGAGCATCACCAGTCACCTGTCCTGGACCAAGCAGGTTGCTGTCACAGCCAAGAAAGCTTACCAGTGCCTCTATTTATACTTTATATACTTTATACTTTATTGTCACCAAACAATTGATACTAGAACGTACAATCATCACAGTGATATTTGATTCTGCGCTTCCCACTCCCTGGATTACAAATATTAAATATTTAAAATAGTAAAAATTAGTAAATATTAAAGATTTAAATCATAAATCATAAATAGAAAATAGTAAAATGGAAAGTAAGGTAGTGCAAAAAAACCGAGAGGTAGGTCCAGATGTTTGGAGGGTACGGTCCAGA
The DNA here is from genome assembly GCF_963921235.1 of Mobula hypostoma. Taxonomy (NCBI): domain Eukaryota; kingdom Metazoa; phylum Chordata; class Chondrichthyes; order Myliobatiformes; family Myliobatidae; genus Mobula; species Mobula hypostoma. The sequence goes on from NC_086098.1 coordinate 224,370,112, forward strand.
TCCAGGTCAGGATCCCTTCAGCAGTCTTATCATAGTGGGAAAGAGGCTGTTTCCAAACCTGGCCATACGAGTCTTCAAGCTCCTGAGCCTTCTCCCGGAGGGTGAAGGTGTTGGGTGGGTGGGTCGTGTCCTTGATTATCCTGGCAGCACTGCTCCAACAGCGTGCGGTGTAAAGTGAGTCCAAGGATGGAAGATTGGTTTGTGTGATGTGCTGTGCCGTGTTCACGATCTTCTGCAGCTTCTTGGTCTTGGACAGGACAACTTCCATACCAGGTTGTGATGCACCCTAGAAGAATGCTTTCTACGGTGCATCTATAAAAATTAGTGAGGGTTTTAGGGGACAGGCCAAATTTCATTAGTTTTCTCAGGAAGTAAAGGCGCTGGTGGGCCTTCTTGACAGTGGACTCTGCTTGGATGGACCTATTTTTTCAGGAGGCTAAAGAAATTTGGCATCCCCGTCGACCCTCAACAATCTTTACCAGTGCACCATAGAAAGCATCCTTTCAGAATGCTTAACAGCCTGGTATGGCAACTGCTCTGCAGGTGACCTCGAGAAACTGCAGAGAGTTATTTACACATTTCAGACTATAAAAGCCAACTTTCCCTCTATGGACTCTGTTTATACTTTCCACTGCCTCAGTAAAGCAGCCAACATAACCAAAGGCCCCACTGACCCCAGTCATTCTCTTTGCTCTTTGGCAGAAGATAGAAAAGCCTGAAAGCATGTTACCCCAGGCTTCTTACCACTGTTATAAAACTACAGATTCCCTAATATGATAAGATGGAACCTTGACCTCACAATCTACCTCGTTATGATCCTGTCTACCCGCACAGCACCATTCTCTGTAACACTTTATATTGCATTGTTATTGTTTTAGCGTATTCCCTCAATGCACCCTACTGCATTGAACTGCATGAACAATGTGCAGGTGAAGTTTGTCACTATATGAAATTGTCATACATTGTCATTGTAAATTTTCTAACTTACCACTGCAACAGAGTAGGGTACACAGTAATGGTTTGCAAATGTAGAGAAACCATGCGTGCACTTCACACCCATTGGGAATGCATTTCCCAATTGGGAATTGGAAATGCATTTTAAACAGGACTTATGTCACAAGAGGCAAATTGAAGTTGCTTTAATGCTACCGAGAAGGTGAATGAGCAAATCATAGTAATAAATTGGATGCAGGCTATGCAGTCGATGCAGTCATGCTGTTGCTTTTCACGCCACGTGGCGCAATGGGTGGCCTTAGTATTTGTCCTTTTTTTATGAGGCCGAGTTGCTAGTCTGACGCTTAATCCAGCATGGATGGGAAGTGTGCTGGCCGGATTCGAACATTTGCCTCAAGGTCCAGTGCTAATGCCACTACACCACCAGCTAGCCACGCACTCATGGGAAGATAATTATTTCAGCTGGATACTGTCAGCTGAAGGAATATAATTGTTTGCATTGACTCCTGTGGGATAGCAAAGGTATTGGGATGAGTGTCCTACACTATTTCTGACAATCATTGGACTGTAAAATCCAAACCCAATGATGGCCAGAGCTGCTGAGAACTAGGAACATACTATCTGATAGCAATAAACTACTCCAATATCTCACTCCAACTCTATGGGGTGGTATGGTGGTGTCGTGGTTAATGTAACAGTGCCAGCGGCCCTGGTTCAGTTCTGCTGCTGTCTATAAGGAGTTTGTATGTTCTCTCTGTGACTGCATGGGTTCTCTCTGGGTACTCAGGTTTCCTCCAACATTCCAAAGTCATAGGCTAATTGGGTCACATGGATGTAAATGGGCAGAAGGGTCTGTTACCCTGCTCTCTCTCTAAATGAAGTAAATACATTTCCAAGAAGCTGAGCTGATACTGTTGGACTGCATGTCTAAAAGGACATTACTGAGCAGAAGTTGACTGAAGGTTCTCAAACCTGGAAGCAAATATCCTGCCAGCTTTCAGTGCACTCAAATAAGGTTCAAGTTTATTTATCGCATGTATGTTTGTACATCAAAACGTCGTGAATTGTGTCGTTTGTGTTAACAACCAACACACTCAAGAATACGCTAAGGGGTTGGGGGCGTCTGCAGGTGTCGCCACACGTTCTGGCATCAACAACGCCCACAATATTCAACACACCAACAACAAGACAACAACTGCAAAAAAAAAAGCCTCTTTCATACCTACCCAACCCCACACATACGGGCCTTCAACCCCTTCAATATTCAACCCCAGGACACACTGCCTCCAGGCCTCTAGTCCTTGACCCTGGACTCCCAAACTCGCAGACACTGGGCCTTCAACCTCCAGTCTCTGGCCCAGGCTCACAGACTCGTCCTTCGGGCCTCTACCTCGGGACTCGCTGACTTTAGGCTTTGACCTTTTGGCCAGTTCAAATCCTCCTCCTAAGGCATTCAGAGGCTTGCGCACCACACAGTTACCAGTGGCCAACCTGGTGCATTGTACAGCTTGATCTTAAATAACCGAATATGGGAAGAGGGAACTGCAGCTTGCCTGACATTGAGAGTTGAGAAAATGTTGGAATCGAATATTAAGGCAGTGGTAGCAGGGCACATAAAATATACCTTAGGATTAAACAGTGACATCATGAACTTATGAATGGGAAATCCTGTTTGATTTATTTGTTGGCTTTTTTTGAGATGTTAGTCAAAATACGTAAGAAAGTATGGTGTACGTGAGCTTTTGGAAGTCCTTCAATGCGATGCCACACCAGAGGTTGTTATACAGAATTAAGGAACGTAGGATTGGGAATAATACTGGTCTGGTTATTGGACAGAAAACAGAAATAAACAATAAACAGGTCACTTTGCGGTTGGTTCTGTGATTAGTACCAATCCCAGCTCTTTGCAATCTACATCCATGATTTGGATGGATCCAGGTTTGCTGATGGTACAAAGAAAGTGCAGCTCCAATTATTGAGGAGAATCCAGATAGATTTCTGAGGGATATTGAACAGTGATATAGAACTTCATATGGAAGTGTGAAATCTTGGTAGAAAAATTAGGGAAGTGGTGTATTTTTTGAACATTGAATAATTGAATCATATTTATATTCAAAAAGAACTGATCGGAACCTATCGAATATTGAAAGGTCTAGATAGAGTGGGCTTGGAAAGGATGTTTCTTATAATGGGGAAGTCTAGGAACAGAGGGCACAGCCTCAGAATAGAAGGACATCCCTAAGTTTAGAACAAAGATGAGGAGGAATTTCCTTAGCCAGAAGGTGATGAATCTGTGAAATTCATTGCCAAAGGCAGTTGTGGAGGCCAAATCATTGGATATATTTAACGCAGAGGTTAATAGGTCCTTGATTAGTAAGGGTGTCAAAGGTTACAGGGAGAAGGCAGGAGAATGGAGTCGAGATGGGTAATAAATCAGCTATGAAGGAATGCTGGAGCAGACTCGATGGATGAATGGTCTAATTCTGCTTCTGTCTTTTGGGACCACAGATCACTGAAAATTAACATGTAGATGTTGCAAGGAATTAGGGTAAAACATGCAATTTAAAAAGACCTGAGTTCAAGGGTAAAGATATGTTACTGTAATTACATAGATGCTTGGAGAGACCGCATTTAGAATATTGAATGCAGGTTTGATGTTCCTACTTATAATTGTAATAGAAGGAATGTAACAGAGGTTCACCAAATTGATTCCTGGACTAGCGGGCTGACCTGTGAGGAGAGATCAAGCAAGCTGGTCCTTTACTTTCTGGAATTTTGAAGAAAGATAGGTGATCTCATTGAAACATACAAAACCCTTAAGGGGCTTGATGGGCTAAGTGCCGGGATGATGTTTCTCTGAGCTGGGCTCTCCGGAACCAGGGATCATTCTCTCATGATCAAGTCAGTCTCAAAGCAGTGACTTGGAAGAAATCTTCTCCACCAAATGGCTGCAAGATGAAAAGAGGCCCTTTGAATGCTCATGCCTCTGTTCCACAATGAACCTTTGGAATTCTTTCTCCAAGAAGGGCTCACTTGCTGAGAATATTCAAAAGAGAAGACAATACATTTTTAGGCACGAAGGGAATTAATGTATATGAGATTAATGCAGGAAAGTGGCTGGAAGGTAAAAGATCAGCCATTATCATCTAGGTCCAAGGTTCTTGTTTATTTGTCACGTGCACAATGAAAAACATAGTGAAATGCGTCACACTCAGGGTGTGCGGGGGGCAGACCACAAGTGTCACCACACATTCTGGTCTCAACATAGCATGCCTACAATGCTCGTCAGAACAATGGAGAACACAACAAACAACAAAGCAACAACAGCAAAGCGTGCCCCGTTCCTCCCTTCCAGCCATGCACGTACATAGTCCTTTAACCCCAGGACAGGCCCCTGGCTTCCAGCCTCCACCGCACATGGGCTTGGGTCAGTAAACACCGAGCTTTGACCTTCCATCTTCTAGAAAGGTGGAGCAGGTAAGGTGAGCCAAATGACCTACTGCTTCTGTTTCTTATACCCTTTTTACAGGCAATAATGTATCATGTGGGATGATAATTATGCCTAGTACTCTGATTTAGAAATGACCCTACAAGCCGAAAGCAATAGGCATCCAAGTTTGAAACCTATACCACCTGAATTAAATTAAGTCACAACCTGTAACTTATTCCTATTATTCTATGTATAAACCAAGTGAATTGATGGTAGCTATCCTGGGCATATGTTGTGACTCACTAACTCTCCTATAAGATAGCTCCTTAAACCTATTCCTCTGTGCAAGCTGTGACCCACTGTTCTTTGAGGAATAAAAACAGAAAGTATTGCGAACACTTAGGCAACATTGGTTTAAGAAGAAACAGCCATCATTTCAGCTCAAAAGTGCATCAGGAGCATCAGTTATGTGGCCCCTTTTCCAATTCTGTCTGGAAACCAGCCCTTAAGAAGTGCCTTGGGGATTTTCATAATTTTAAAGATGTCATAATATGGTGTCATGGTAATAACTTCTTTCTCTTCATCAAAAGAGTTGGTCGTTGACTTCAGAAGAGGGTGTGCACATGCTCCTGTCTACATCAACAGTATTGATGTTCGTTCCTTCAAGTTCCTTGGGGTGAAAATCTCCAAGTAGACACCTCAGCTAAGAAAGCTCACCAATGCTTCTACTGCATCTGCTGGCTAAAGAAATTTGGCTTGACTTGTCGACCCTTACCAAATACTGTTGATGCACCATAGAAAGCATTCTACCTTGGCTTTGTCTGAACTGCCCAGCACATGACACAAGCAACTGCAGAGAATTGTGGGCAGGACTCAGCACGTCGTGGGAACCAGCCTCCCTCTGCGGAACTCTCACTACCTCAGTGAAGCAGCCAGTGCAATCAAAGACCATTCCCTCCCCTGACATTCTCCCTTCTCCCATCTTCCATCAAGCCTGAAAGCGTATTCCAGCAGGATCAAGAACAGCTTCTAACCTGCTGTTACCAGATTCTTGAATGGACCTCTTGTACTCTCGACCTCACAATCTCCCTCGTTATGATCTTGAACTTCATTGTTTTCCTGTATTGCATTTTCTCTGAAATTGTTACATTTTATCCTGCATGGTTATTGTTTTTACCTTGTTCTACCTCAGTGCAATGTATAAAGATTTGATCTATGTGAGCAGCATGCAAGATAAGGTCTTTGCTGCATCTCTGTACACATGATAATTATAAACTATTACTAACCCTGATACAGAAGTATGCTGTCCGTATGTGTAAGCCTGCAAATTAGATTCCAGCCTCTTATCCTTCCATGGGTAGTTGTTATTCTATGTATCATCTTCTTAGTATGTGTTCGGCCAGTGATCACTGGCAACAGGTTGATTCCTGCTAGGAGACAATTTCTTTGCCAGGTTCACCAGTGTTTGGGTGAAGACGACAGCAGAAGCAGTGAATGGCACCCTGGGCCAGGGAATGGAGTGGGGTTCGGGCTGCTGGCACTCACAGCTGCCACCAGGGTAGTTTTAAGGGTTTGGATCATGCAGCCCCACGTTCCAACTCACTGGAACCCGGTCAAAGGGTCAGTATGGACATCCCAGAGACACTTGCGGAAGCTGTGCTGAGCCCAGCTGCTTAAAAGGAGAACCAGCAGTAATTTAAAGTGAACAGTTTCACTGACCCTTCGTGCTCACACTTCCCCATCAAAAACACTGTTTCCCTGGGTTCTTGTTTCAGAGGAGAATCTACCTTCCACCGGCCCTGACAAATTCACCTCCCATGCCTCCTTCCCATCTGTTTATTTATTTATTATTTCTTTTTTCTCTTTCTTTTTGTATTTGCACAGTTTGTTGTTTATTTTGCACATTGGTTGAGCTCTGCCCTGCTGAGTGTGGTCTGTCATTGATTCTACTGAGTTAATTGTACTTACTGTGATTGCCCACAAGAAAATGATTCTCAGAGTTGTATACGGTGACATACTTTGAAAATAAATTCATTTTGAATTTTCAATATTGAACTTTTGAAGATACCTACTATACACACCTAACACAAATACATACACACACACAGCATACATACATACCCAACACACACACACACACACACACACACATATACACACAGCATACATACATACCCAACACACACACACACACACACACACACACACACACACACACACACACACACACACACGTGCACATGGGCTCATGTACAGTAGCAGTTGCAAACTGCTTAATGGGAGAACGTTCAAAGGAGAAAGAGGTGAGAAACAGAAGCATAATCAAATTTATAATCACTGTCGTACACTCAATGGCCTCTTTACTAGGTACCCCCTGTAAATAATTAGGTGACCAGTGAGTGTTTGTCTGTGGTCTTCTGCTGCTAGAGCCCATTCACTTCAAGATTTGACATCTTCTGTGCTCTTCTGCAAGGTAACACATGGTTATTTGAGTTACTGTTGCCCCCGCACCCCGCCCCCCGTCAGCTTGAATCATTCTGGCCATTCTCCTCTGACCTCTCTCATTAACAACCCGTTTTGTCCGCAGAGCGTCCGGTCACTGAATGATTTTTGCTTAGTGACCATTCTCTGTAAACTCTGGAGACTGATGTGTGCGATAATCCCCGGAGATCAGCATTTTCTGAGATATTCGGACCGCCAAGTAAACGCAATGACTTTATGTTACTCAAGCTGTTGAGTTCCTCCAGCAGTTTGTCTTTTTGTTGCTGTCACTTATAACTCACTCACCTATGCCTTTTAAAGGGACTGGCAATAAGTTTTAGTTTGTGTGCAGTGATCGTGAGTTGAATTAGTATGTTCGGGATACAGAGTCATAGTGCCATACAGCACAGAAACAGGCCCTTCAGCCCATCTAGTCCATGCCGAACCATCTAAGCTGCTTAGTCCCATCGACCTGCACTGGGACCAGAGCCCTCCATACCCCTTCCATCCATGTACCTGTCCAATCTTCTCTTAAACATTGAAATCAAGCCCGCATGTACCACTTGTCCTGATAGCTCATTCCACACTCTCACCACGCTATGAGTGAAGAAATTTCCCCTTATGTTCCTGTTAAATTTTTCACCTTTCACCCTTTACCCATGACCTCTAGTTGTAGTCCCACCAAACCTCAGTGGAACAAGCCTGCTGCATATACCTTATCTATACCCCTCGTAATTTTGTATGCCTCTATCAAATCTCCCGTCAATCTTCAATGTTCCAAGGAATAAAGTCATAACCTATTCAATCTTTCCTTATAACTCGGGTCCTCCAGTTCTGGCAACATCCTTGTAAATTTCTCTGTACTCTTTCACCCTTATCTACATCTTTCCTGTAGGTAAGTGACCAAAGTTGCACACACTACTCCAAATTAGGCCTCATCAGCATCTTATAGAACTTCAACATAACCTTAACTTTGATTTATAAAGGTCAATGTGTCAAAAGCTTTTTACAACCCCATCTACCTGTGCTGTCACTTTCAATGAATTATGGACCTGTATTCCTAGATCCCTTTGACCCTTCGGTGCCCTACCTACTGTTCACTGTGTAAGACCTACCTGATTGGTCCCACCAAAGTGCAAATTCGCGCACTTGCCTGCAGTAAATTCCAACTGCCATCTTTCAGCTCGTTTTTCCAGCTGGTCTGGTCCAGGTCCCGCTGCAAACACTGATGGTCTTCCTCACTGTCCACTACACCCCCAATCTTGGTGTCATCTGTAAGTGTGTTGCTCCAGATAACCACATTATCATCCAGATCACTGATGCAGATGGCAGAAAAATGACGGACCCAGCACCGGTCCCTGCAGCACTGCACAAGCCACAGGCCTCCAGTCAGAGAGGGAACCATATACCACCCCTCTCTGACTCCTTCCTTAAGACCAATGTCTAACCTAATTTACCACCTTATCTTCAACGCTGAGTGACTGAAACTTCTTGACCAACCTCACATGCAGGACCTTGGCAAATGCCTTGCTAAAGTCCATGTAGAAAACATCCAATGCCTGCCCTTCATCAATGCTCCTGGTAACTTTCTCAAAAAGCTCTATAAGATTGGTTAGACAAGACCTACCATACAAAGACCGTGCTGATTATCCCTAATCAGTTTGTGTCTTTCCAAATACTCATATATCTAGTCCCTTAGAATATCTCCTAATAACTTTCCCACTATAGATGTCAGGCTCGGTGACCTGGTTTATTTTTAGAGCCTTTCTGAAACAGCAGAACAACCTTAACTATTTTCCAATCCTCCAGTACCTCACCTGTCACTAAGGATGATTTAAGTACCTCTGCTAGGACCCTTGCAATTTCTGCACTAGCCTTCCACAGGGTCTGAGGGAACACCTTGTCAGGCCCCTAATTTGCCTCAAGACAGCAATCACCTCCTCCTCTGTAGTCTGTGTAGTGTTCACGACCTTGCCTCTGCTTTGTCTCACTTCTATAGACTGTGTCCGTCTCCTGAGTAAATACAGATGCAAAAAAATCCATTTAAGATCTCCCCCATCTCTTTTGGCTCCATACATAGATTACTATTCTGGTCTTCCAAAGGACCAATTTTGTCCCTTGCTATCCATATGCTCTTAACCTATCTATAGAATCCCTTAGGATTCTCCTTCACCTTGTCAGCGAGAGCAACCTCATTTGTTCCTACCTGTTCTCTTTACCTTTTATTCCAACAGGCACATACAAGCTTTGTACTCTCAAACTTTCACTTTCAAAAGCCTCCCGCTTTCCAAGTGCACCTTTGCCAGAAAACAGCCTGTCCCAATCCACACTTGCCAGATCCTTTCTGATACCATAAAAACTGGCCTTTCTTCAATTTAGAATCTCAACCCATGGACCAGAACTATCTTTTTCCATATTTGCTTTGAAACCAATGTCATTATGATCACTGGATGCAAAGTGTTTCCCTACACAAACTTCTGTCACCTGCCCTCTCATTCCCTAATAGCAGATCAAGCATCACACTCTCTCTTGTTGGGACTTCTATGTACTGATTAAGGAAATTTTCTCGAACACATTTGACAAACTCTATCCCATCTAGTACTTTTATAGTACGGAAGTCCCTGTCAATACGTGGAAAGTTAAAATCACCTACAATAACAGCCTAATTTTTTTTTGCAACAGTCTGAGATCTCTCTACAAATTTGATCCTCTAAATCCTGTGGACTGTTGGGTGGTCTATAATTTAGCCCCATTAATATGATCATACCTTTCTTGTTCAGATCTACTCATAAAGCCTCTCTAGACAAGTTCTCCAGTCAGTCTTCATTGAGCACTGCTGTGACATTTTCCCTGACTAGTAACCCCTCCCGCTCTGTTGTGTCTAAAACAACCAAACCTGGAACACTGAGCTGTCAGTCCTGCCTCTCCTTCAACTATTTCTCACTAATGGGTACAATATCATATAATTCCATGTGTTGATCCATGCCCTGAGCTCATCTGCCTTTCCTACAATACTTCTTGCATTGAAATATACACAGCCCAGGAGATTAGTCGCACCATGCTCAACCTTTTGATTCCTGACTTTGTCTGAGGTCTTAACAACATCTGTCTCCACAATCTCTCCACTACCTGTTCTGGCAACCTGGTTCCCATCCTCCTGCAACTCTAGTTCAGACTCACCGTGCAGCATTAACAAACCTTCCCACTAGGATATTAGCCTCTCTCCAGTTCAGGTGAAAAGTGTTCCTTCTGTGCAGGCACAAAGATTCAAAAATCTGATGCCCTCCCTCCTACACCAACTCCTTAGCCATGAGTTAAACTGTATGATCTTCCTACTTCTGGCCTCACCAGCACATGGCACCTGTGGTAGTGGGTTGGGACCCTGCATCAGGACTGAGAACAGAAAGAGGAGGTAGTGACAACAAAGAGGAGAGGCAGAGGTAAGCAGGGGCCAGTAAGTGACATGGGACAGGAGAGGGGCGAAGGATGCCAGCAGGGGGAAGGGGAGAGCTGGAGCGGAGCCAGGTGGATGACAGGTGGAATGAGACAAAGAAAAGTGAGATGGATGGAGAAAGGTGGAGGGAGGGAAGAGAGAAGGCTGGAAGCAGAGAAGCAGGAACATAAAGGGCTGCCAGTGCCAGAAACTGAAAGTAGGGAAGTTGAACCATTAGGGGAGAAATGAAGGGCAGATGGAAGCAGAATGGTGGTTGGGGATCTGGTGGGTGATGGTGGTTGGGGATCTGGTGGATGATGGATCTGATGGCATATGGAAGCAGCATGGTGGCTAGGGATCTGGTGGGTGAAATGTTTATTTAGTAGATATACGGAACCAGGAGGTGGAGGGTCAAAATGATGGGTACTGGGGGCTACAGCAGAGGATGGAGGGGGACGGGAACAAAAATGTGAGTGGTTTATAAACTGAAATCAGGAAGTTCAATGCTCATACCATGGGCTTGTAAATCACCTTGGCAGCCTGTAAGGCATAATGAGTTGAACGTCACTCTGGCAGTGGAAAGATCATGGATGGAATGGGAATGGTTGGTGTGGGAATGGAAAGGGCAGCTGAAATAGCCTGAGACTGGCAGCTCGTGGTAACCACTGCTGAGAGAAATGCAAACCAACTGCCCCCTCTCTGCTGGGTCTCCTCCATGCGGAGGGGGCCACATTGGGGCATTGGAAGCAGCAGACGAGGTTGGACGAGATGTGTGTGAATCTTCACCTCACCTAGAAGTGCTGTTTAGCTCCCTGGTTAGTGGTGAGGGAAAAAGTGTGAGAGCCAGTGTTGCACGTTCTACAGAGGAAGGCACCAGGGGTTGGAGAGGAGTGGGTGAGGAGGGGTGAGACGACCAAAGGTCTCAAAGAGGGAGTGTTTCCTTAGTGCTTGGTAGATCATTTAGTGATGTTCTCCACTCCTACATCAGCTCTATAAGTATTTCTGCTCCTCTGTTAATTCTGCACTTTGTGATCCTCAATACTGCTCAGTATGAGAAGTCCTGATGAGGGTCTCAGCCCAAAACACCGGCTGTTCATTCCCCTCCATAGATGCTGCCTGACCTGCTGAGATCCTCCAACATTTTGCTTGTGTTACTCTGAATTTCCAGCATCTGTGTTTATGAAGAGCGCTGATTTAATATTCTATGTCCCTATGCTTTTAGCCCTTGTTTTCAAAGTTCAAAGTAAATGTATGATCAAAATATTTATATGTTACTATACACTACCTTGAGATTCATTTTCTTGCAGGCATTAACAGGGGGAAATAAACAAAAACAAAATAATTTTATGAAACACTATACATAAGCAAAGAGTGGCAACCACTGATGTGCAAAGGAAGACAGACTATACAGATAAAAATAATTCAGAGAGCACGAGTTGTAAAGAGTCCTTGAAAGTGACACTGTAAGTTTCAGAATCAGTTCAGAGTTATGGTGAGTAAAGTTATACACACTGGTTAAGAAGACTGATAGTTGATAGTTGTTTTCCAAACCTGGATGCACTGATGTTAAAGCTGAAAATGTAATTGCCCCTTATTTCTCTGTGGGTGACTGGGCTGATGGATTGCTGTAGGGAGCTAAGGAATCTGCTGTTATTATGAGTAATTTTAGCTTTTCGCTGCCCAACTAATGTTTCCAGAGTTGAAGGCAGTGTGCTGACCACCCACAGTTCTGCTTCTCCATAATTTGGAGTTTAGCACACATGGTATAACTAAACACAGCCAAACAAAAACTTGCCCTTCCATTGGGTGGAATCTATTTGTTTCCTAAAAGGCCTTCCTTCTGATGTGAGTTTGATCAGCAGGAAGGGTGGCATGTTTGCATTTCCAAAGCAAATTAGACAACCAGATAATCTGCAGATGCTGGAAATCCGAGCAACACACACAAAATGCTGGAGGAACTCAGCAGGCCAGGCAGCATCTGTGGAAAAGAGTACAGTCAACGTTTCGGGCTGAGACCCTTTGGCAGGACTGGAGAGAAAAGCTGAGGAGTAGATTTAAAAGGCAGGGGGAGGGGAGATGGGAACACAAGGTGGTAGGTGAAACCTGGAGGGGGAGGGATAAAGTAGAGAGCTGGGAAGTCGATTGGTGAAAGGGACAGAAGGTCATGGAAGAAAGAAAATGGTGGAGGAGTACCAGAGGGAGGCGATGGGCGGGCAAGGAGATAGGGTGAGAGAAGGAAAAGAGGGAACACTGCATTCACAATGTCCATATGATTGACTGATGGCACAAAACTACCATGCCATCCCAGTGGCTTTTGGGACTGCCTGGTGAAAGAAACCATTGAAATAAAACTAGAGAAAAAGAATTTTAACAAAGATGAAGGTCTCGCTCTAAGTAAGAACTGGAATTTGATTGTAAACAAGGTGGGACAGCAGAAACCTGATCAGTTGAGGACTACCCAATCAGGAAGGATGGATGCGGGGATAAATTTACCATTGGACTAGACGTGCCTAGGAATCATTCCTAATGAAGATGGTAGAGTTTGTCATCAAAACATCGGCTAAAATTGATACCTGTGTCTGGATGGAAGTCCGAGAAGAATTTATTTGTTAGATCAGGACAGTTCTGTTAAGAAAGAAAGTTAACATAAAAAAATCATCAACCTGAAACATTAATTCTGTTAAAGCAACACACATCAAAGTTGCTGGTGAACGCAGCAGGCCAGGCAGTATCTCTAGGAAGAGGTACAGTCGATGTTTCGGGTCGAGACTCTTCGTCAGGACTAACTGAAGGAAGAGTTAGTAAGAGATTTGAAAGTGGGAGGGGGAGGGGGAGATCCAAAATGATAGGAGAAGACAGGAGGGGGAGGGATGGAGACAAGAGCTGGACAGGTGATTGGCAAAAGGGATACGAGAGGATCATGGGACAGGAGGCCCAGGGAGAAGGAAAAGGGGGCGGGGGAACCCAGAGGATGGGCAAGGGGTATAGTCAGAGGGACAAAGAGAGAAAAAGGAGACAGAGAAAGAATGTGTGTATATAAATAAATAACAGATTCTCCCCTCCCCCTTTTCCTTCTCCCTGGGCCTCCTGTCCCATGATCCTCTCATATCCCCTTTTCCAATCACCTGTCCAGCTCTTGGCTCCATCCCTCCCCCTCCTGTCTTCTCCTATCATTTTGGATCTCCCCCTCCCCCTCCCACTTTCAAATCTCTTACTAACTCTTCCTTCAGTTAGTCCTGACGAAGGGTCTCGGCCTGAAACATCGACTGTACCTCTTCCTAGAGATGCTGCCTGGCCTGCTGCGTTCACCAGCAACTTTGATGTGTGTTGCTTGAATTTCCAGCATCTGCAGAATTCCTCGTGTTTACATTAATTCTGTTTTATCCTTCCATATATTCTGCCTGACCTGCTCTGTCTTTCTAGCCTTTTCAGTTTCTACTTCAAATTTCCATTGTTCTGTTTTCGTACCAGGTCTAACTAATAGAGCAGCCTTAAGGGACTGGCTCGGCTCCTATAAGTAATATCTTTATTAAGTACTTCCAGGCTTGACAGTGTCCCAGAGAAACTCTTCAGCTTAATACTGATTGAGTTTAAATGGATGAGACTGCCACATTCACATTTTGTAAAGAGCTCCTTTCGGAGCCCCTTCAGCCCATCTGAAACAGGATGGTGATGCTGATGGAGGCATAAGAGATTGCAAATGCTGGAATCTGGAGCAGCTGGATGATCGAAGGCCCAAATCAAAGCCCGAAAGTCAATCAGGGGTCCGGATCAAACCCCCAATGTCAATTGGAGGCCCATATCAAAGCCTGAAGTTTGATCAAAGGTCTGGATCAAAGCCCGAAGGGAGATCAGAAGTCCAGAAGTCAAGGCTCGATGTCTGGAGCCCCAAGTCTGTGAATTTCTGTGAGTCCACTGTGGAGATCGGTGTTCAATGTCTGTGAATCCGCAAGACCACTGGAGGCCGAAGAAGATGACACATCCTGAGGATAGAGGACTGTGTATGTAGTAGGCGGGAGGGAGGAAAGGGCTAGTTTTGCCGGTGGCCAACCACAGCACGCCCTCGAGTGTGTCAGTGGTCAATGCAAATGGCGCTTTCCACTGTATATTTCAATGTACATGTGATAAATAAATCTGAATCTCAAATCTGAGCTCAGTAGGTCGAGCAGCATCTGTAGAGGGCAAAAGGAATGTCAGCGTTTTGTACGGAGATTCTGTTTCAGGACGGCCCAGGGTGTGGGACACAACGCTTTGACAATTCCTTCCCCCCACAGATACTGCTCGCCGGCTGAGGCCCTCCAGCACACTGCTTTTTTACCTCTGGCTACAGTGTTACATCAGGATTGTCAGGAACACCAGGTCTCACACTACCATTCAGCATCACAAAGCGACCACATTCGTAGAGCCATTAGAATGCACTATTTCCTCCCTGAGTTAGTGTGCGTGTGGTGATGGGTGGAGTGGGGGCAGGCTTGCAGCAGGCAGATAATTCCATGCATATGCAAAACAAAACAATACGCCACACTGTTAAAACTAAAGAGAAACAATCTATCGTGAGTAAAATGTTATGAGATTTTATCAGAGCTCTCTCTCTCTCGTTTAGTTCATTCGCTGCATATCCTTCCCTGTAGCATGGTCCCAGTGGGCCTTTCAAGGTCTCTGAATCCGTGGCCTGCTGTATTAGTTTGCCATACACGCGCCAGGCAACACTACGCTGACATTTCCCTCTGCACCTGTTCCAACAGAGTGCGTCCCGGGAGAAATCATTCCGAGGGCACAATTCCATGATTACTCATCAACATTTCTGGATCCATACGGCAATTACCAAGCTTGGAAACAGCAGTGAAAGAAGCATAAGGAATTTGTTCCTGAACTCCAGCCCAATGTCATTATTTTCTCCGCTGAGGCTGAATGCAAACAAGAACAGATTACAGTTTTTTTTAGATAAAATTTTTTACTTCATCTGAAAGCTATAATGAAACTTAAAGATGTTTAACAGTTAATGATTTTTAGGTTGAAGATGTCCAGGCAGTGTGTCGAAGATGATGATGGTGAGATATGGTGACAATTTGTGGGCAGGAATGGAGAAGTCTACAGGAAGTTGTGGATACAGCCCCAACCATCACAGGCAAAGCCCAGAACACTTACATGGAGTGCCATCACAAGAAAGCAGCTTCCATCATTCAGACTCTGATCCCTTCTCACTCCTACAATCTGCCAGGGTGTACAGCAGCCTGAAGTCCAACTCTATTAGATTCAGGAACAGTTATTACCCTACAAACAGCAGGATCCTGAACCAGTGTCGATAACTTTACTCATCACAACTCTGACCACAGCCTGCAGACTCACTTTCAAGGACTCTACAACTCATGTTCTCAGTATCATTTATTTATTTGCACCACTTGTCTTCCACAGTGATTGTTTGCCGGTCTTTGTTTATGTACAGCTTTTCATAAGTTCTGTTGTACTTCAGTATTTTCCTGCAAATACCTGCAAGAAAATGAATCTCAATGTAGCACAGTGAATTCCAGTTAGTTGGCCATCGGTTAATTGGGGCAACCACTTATTTGGGACAGCTCTTAGAGAACAAAAACAAACGGAGAAAAGAGCCACGATACCTTTCATTTATTTGGGACACTACGCCACTTAATTGGAGCAGGGGCCTTTGCCGATCAGTTTCCAACTAGCGTCAGATGTGCGCACTTATGTGGCCGTTTCAAGATTCAAGTACATTTGTTATCAAGGAATGTATAAATTATACAACTTGAGATTTCCTTTTTCACAGATAGCCACAAAGCAAGAATTCTGGAAGAACCCAATTAAAGACAAAAATAAATAAAAGACCAACACCCAGTGCACAATAGAAAAAAATGCAAATCATGCGAACAGTTGTTGCGAACAACAACATCTCTAACCAAAATTGAGTCCTCAGATCTGAATCCTGGAGCTGCCTGTAGTAGGCCCAAAGCCTCGCTAATCAGTTCATCATATTAGCAGACATAGAGCACGGCAACGGGGGCAGTCTTCATAGTCTCAGCGCTGTGGAGAGAGTGGTGACCATCACAGATGAAGAGTGAAATCAGCTCTCGCCCTGGATACTACACGTTATCTATTCAGACTATCTGGGCCGGCGTTTAAATTGACCAAACAATGGTACGGGGAGAAGCTCCAGTGCCCTGGAGAGAGGAGTGAACATCACAGAGAATGAGTGAAATCAGCTCTCGTCTCCCATCTGGTCTGGCGTTTAAATTGTCTAAACAGCAAATCACCACCTCACACTAGGACCGGCTGCAGCGAAAGGCTTCGGGCCTAGACTGTGCCGCCCAGTGACATGCTCCGAGTCCAGATTTTGTCGCCCAGCCCAAAGCCACTCTCAAGCTCTTCAAATCAGCTTGGCACCCAGAGTGATCCAACCTTGCCCCGGGCTAGTAGTACAGGTATCTGAACACTTCGTCTCAGCTCTTCAACTGCAACACTTCATCTCAGCTCATCCCCTGAACTTGCCTTACTATTGTTTGCCCCTTAACTGTCTGCAGCAATAATTTAACACAATTACCTCAGGAAAGGTATTTTTAGTGATGTTTTAATCAGATTTCTTAGCTTTTTAACTACCAGAAAGCTTTTGTACACACTGAGTAGCGCCATCTTTACTGGAAATTACATCATGCTTAGAGCAAACAGTTTTAAATAGCATCAGTTGCATGCACTTGTGTTCCGAAAGGAATGATTCTTATCACCAATAATTGGCAAGAAATAAACAATAAGACAACGCAGAACTGTTTTGCTCACTGCGGTTTCAAGCATTGAGGCTTGGAGATGCCAGAAATAGTTGGGAGTGAAAATGCAAAAACTTCACTACTTCAACAAATAAGGAGCTATGAAGAATTTGAAAGTATCTACAATCATCTTGAATGTTACAATGAAAATGAAGATTTGGAGAATGCAATTGTCGATACCACTGTATGAAGGCAGTATTATCTGTACTAGGCGACTGCACTGATTTTGTTCATTTGCAGTCGAAAGAATGCAGCAGCATACAGCCACACTTGATGAATCCTTGGTCGATAACAATTAGGAATTAATACACAGTTTTATTGTTCTGTAGTAGTATTGATATTGTTCTAATTTGTTCTGTATTTCATTCAAGCACACAATTTGTTTCCAGGTTAAACTGCAGTTTGTCTTTTTTTAAAATCCATTTTTAACTATTTCCATGAAACATTGGCTAATTGGGACAACCACTTAATTGGGCCAAAATGTCCTGGTTCCGATGTGTCCCAATTAACCGGAATCTACAGTATTTGGTACATATATGTACTTTGATTCTGAGGTGTCTTAGTAGGTTCAACACATTGTCTAGTGTAACAATAAGCCATGAAACACAAGGAGTGAAAGATTCAATCCTTGGTTAGTACTGAGTTCACAAGATAGTTACAGTTGGTGAGGGTTTTCACCCAGTCATTCGGTCATGTAATTTTATAACATAGAGGTGGCCATCCAGGCTACCCAATTCTGGGCAAACTATTTAGGCAAACTATTTCTAATTCTTATGGAAGCGTAGTGGTTAGCCAGATGATATTATAGCTCAGGCTTCAGAGTTCGGAGTTCATTTCCAGTATCCTAGACCATAAGGCATAGGAGCAGAATTAGTCCATTCAGCCCATCAATTCTGCTCCGCCATTCCATCATGGCAGATCCCAGATCCCATTCAACCCCATACACCTGTCCTCTCACCATATCCTTTGATGCCCCGACCAATCAGAAATCTATCAATTTCCACTTTAAATATGCTGACGGACTTGGCCTCCACTGCAGTCTATGGCAGAGCATTCCACAGATACACCACTCCTTGGCTAAAAAAATTCCTCCTTACTTCTGTTCTAAAAGATCAACTCTCAATTTTGAGGTCGTGCCCTCTAGTTCTGGATAGCCCCACAAGAAGGAACATCCTCTCCACATCCTCCTTATCTTGTTCTTTCAACATTCAGTAGGTTTCAATGAGATCCCCACACATCCTTCTAAATTCCAGCCCAAAGCTGCCAAACACTTAGAATCAGAATCAGATTCGGGTTTATTATCACCAGCATTTGTCATGAAATTTGCTAACTTAGCAGTAGCAGTTCAATGCAATACATAATATAGAAGAAACAATATATAATAATAATAATAAATAAATAAGTAAATCAATTACAGTATATGTATATTGAATAGATTAAAAATCGTGCAAAGAAACAGAAATAATATATATTAAAAAAGTGAGGTAGTGTTCACGGGTTCAATGTCCATTTAGGAATCGAATGGCAGAGGTGAAGAAGCCGTTCTGAATCGCTGAGTGAGTTGCCTTTATTTTCTGAGGAGACTGAGGTCCTTTGGAGTATGCAGGCCTCTCCTTCACATGTTCTACCAGACTGTTGTCGCAAGTATAATCTTCTATGTGGTGGTGTGCTGGGGCAATGGGATCAACATGGGTGATGCTAACAGGCTCAATAAACTGATTAAAAAGGCTGGCTCTGTTATAGGAGTCAAACTGGACACATTGGACATTGTGGTAGAACAAAGGATCCTACAGAAAATCCGGACAATTCTGGACAATGTCTCTCACCCTCTGCATGCCACCTTGGCTGAACAGAGGAGCACTTTTAGTCATAGACTAAGACAACTGTGCTGCTCTAAAGAGCGCTATATGAGGTCATTCTTACCCTCGGCCATTAGGCTCTACAATAAGTCAATCTATAGCCAGGGAAGTGATGACCCCCTCCTGTTAGACTGTTTCAGGCAACTTATTTTTTATTCTTTCTTACTTTCCCTTCTAATATTTGTATATTTGTGCACTTGTAATGCTACTGTGACACTGTAATTTCCTTTGTGATCAATAAAGTATCTATCTATATTCTAGTCCTCTCGAAATGAATGCCAAAATCGCATTTGCTTTTCTCACCACTAACTCAACCTGCAAGTTAACCATTAAGGAATCCTGCATTATTTTTGACAAATACAGAAAATAATACAAAAAATAATGGAATTCTGACCTGTATACCTGGTGGACTATAACTTAAGTCATGCTATAGCTAAGTGCAATAGGTAGTGGTAGGCACAGCATCTTAAGGAATTGGAATTTAGTTTTACCTGGATAGAGCCTGAACTCCAAGCAGGTAAGTTATAAAGGGAGGTTGCACAAAACAGGATGACATTGTGTGTGATTAGGGGTGAACTTCCTTGAAGTACTTCGACCATAAGACATAGCAGCAGAATTTGGCCATTCCATCATGGCTGATCCCAGATCCCACTCAGCCCCATATATCTGCCTTCTTGCCTTATCCTTTGATGCCCTGACCGATCAGGAACTATCAACTTCCGCCTTAAATATACCCACAGACTTGGCCTCCACCACAGTCTGTGGCAGAGCATTCCACAGAATCACTACTCTCTACCTAAAAGAAATTCCTCCTTACCTCGGTTTTAAAAGGTCATCCCTCAGTTTTGAGGCTGTGCCCTCTAGTTCTGGATACCCCCACCAAAGGAAACATCCTCTCCACATTCACCCTTTCAATGTTTGCTAGGTTTCAATGAGATCCCCCTGCATTCTTCTAACCTCTAGTGAGCACAGGCCAAAACTGCCAAATGCTCCTCATATGTTAACCCCTTCATTCCTGGAATCATCCTCATGAACCTCCCCTGGACCTTCTCCAATGACAACACATCCTTTCTGAGATATGGGGCCCAAAACTGTTGACAATACTCCAAGTGTGGGCTGACTAGTGTCTTATAAGGGCTCAGCATTCCCCTTGAAATAAATGCCAACTTTGCATTTGCCTTCTTTACCACAGACTCAACCTCTAAATTAACCTTCTGGGAGTCTCACATGAGGACTCCCAAGTCCTTCTGCACCTCTGATGTTTGAATCTTCTCCCCATTTAGGTAATAGTCTGCACTATTGTCCCATTTACCAGACTGCATTATTCATACATTCCCTAACACGGTATTCCATCTGCTGCTTGTTTTGCCCATTCTTCCAACTTGTCTAAACCCTGTTGCAATCTCATTGCTTCCTCAGCACTACCTACTCCTCCATCTATCTTTGTATCATCTGCGAACTTTGCCACAAAGCTATCAATTCCATTATCTAAATCATTGACAAACAATGTGAAAAGTAGCAGCCCTAATACTGACCTCTAGTCACAGGCAGCCAACCAGAAAAAGCCCCTTTTATTCCCACTTGCTGCCTCCTGCCTGTCAGCCATTCCTCTATCCATGCCGATATTTGTTATATTGTGAGGACCTGCTCAGGTAGATAGTGAAAATGTGTTTCCATTAGTTAAGGAGTCTAGGAATGGGGAAGTCTAGAAATTGGAGCAAAGATTTTCAGGTGTGAAGTCCATAAATATTTCTACAAACAGAAGGTGATAGTGATTTCCATGTACAGCAATTGATGGTGTGTCAAGGCTGGGAGCTGACGATATTAGTTGACCATGGATATTTTGGAATATGTGGAAAAGCCATGACTCATTGACATGAAACAGCACTGTAGAGCTAAATAGCAGAGTCATTCCTGCCTTCCTATAGCAATGTTAGTTGCTCTATCTTTTTCTTCCCATCTTTCACTTTACAAGCCTGCCAATTCGCACATCCCATTTTCTGAGTTACTTCATTAATAAGTTCCAGTGTTTCCACTTCCTTCTAATTCCATCTCACCACACAGTCTCAAAATGATCAATGCCCAAACCCCATTAAATCTCATCTCCCTTGAGAGGTCTGCCACAAGCTTCTCTGTGTAAACATCATGGCCTGCCAAGACCTGGACATCGATGACCACAAGCGAAAATCACTCAGGGTGTAGTCGAGAGAAAGCACACATGGAAGTAACCAATACAGATGAAAGTTCTTATTTCTCCAGATTTGGCTAATCCAATTTCTTGCATAGGATGAAGCAGAGATCTTCCAAGGTTGTGCATAAAACAGTGAACTCTTTCACTCTGTTGTGCATTGCCATAGGGTCTAATTGAAGTGAATCACTTACTGATGGTGATGTTCCTTGGTGCGCGAAAGAGAGGGGCAGAAAAAAAATGAACTTGGCATTGAGAGGACCAGAGGGTAGAGAAAATTAAAAACACAGATTTTCCATTCATACTACTCTTAAAAATACTCTAATTGGGCTACTGTTGTCAAGTAATCAAAAACAGAATTTTGCTTAAAGGTCAAATGTTTAAAACATTAAATAAGTACACATTGACAATGATTACAGGGATCTGGGTTAGGATGAGGTCATTTTAAACAAGGGACGTGCTGAGATGCATCCTCCTCATCGGGTCCATTTCATTAGAACACGCTCATACTCTTCAAGGGATGTGATACCCACCGTTGAAGGAGTGGAGATGTATTGGACATGAGGCTCCACATGTTTTCCTGCCAAGGGCCAAAATTCATAAGCAATTACTTTATATCCTGGCTACATATTTGTGCAGTGTAGGGGGTATGGTATTCAGTGGTTTGCAACTCTCTGGGTTAATGAGAGTTGACTGTGGCAGCTTGTGAATCTGAACTGAGCTGAGAAACAAATTTGGAAATAAGAAGCTGGCATCCCTGAAAGTGACCATGATCATTTCTTGTGTTCATGACCATGAAGGCATTAGATTGTAATTAAGGCCCAGCTGGCTTACTTGAACCTACTGAGGCCAGATATTGTGAAACATATTAACATGCTAACATATGCATATCACATACCTCAGCTTGTCTATTAAAGTTTATCATGACATCATGCTAATTCAAACAATGGTCAATCAAAATGTTGCTAAATCTCCTGGGATTAAGAACAGACCTACAGGGAATACAGCTGTGTTTAAAAAATGAAACTAAAAGTTGACCATCATCTTAATTCAAACCACTTGCAGTGATTTAAGCAGCCCTGAGTAAAGCAAAAGAGTGCAGTCAGCATCCATTATCCCATCTTCTTAAGAACAAAATCCTCCACTCTTACTCTATATGTGACTTCTGTCCCACAGCAAGGTTGTCAGTTGACCTGTCAAAATGACTCGTATAAATAAAACTATATGTAATAACCAGAAAGATTTTTTCATGTCAGCTCAGGATGCTGATAAATGTCAGTTGCCTGCCCTGCAATGTCTGCTGGAATTTTTTTAAAAGTCCGGTGGTGATTAAGTGTAGAATTTAAACTGACTTCATTATAGCCCAGCACAGGGATTAGGATGTCAGGCTTCTAAAGGGCCAGCTGAATGCAAATGAGCAGCAGTGGCAACACCAATCCTCTCCCAAATCTTGGGAAAATATGATTCTCTCTCCTGATCACCGTCTAATAAAGGAAAATTAAACGAATGTGGATGAGGGCAGACTCAGGTCAGTACAAGAGATTGTGCAGATACTGGAAATGTAGATTAATACATGCAAAACACTGGAGGAACTCAGCAGGTCAGGCAGCATCTTCGGAAGGGAACAAGCAGTCAACGTTTCAAACCGAGAGCCTTCAACAAGACCCGTTCTCCTGTGCACACACTGAGAACCATGACCGAACATGGCACTGGAAAGTAGGTGATGTCCTGGAGCTTCAGTCGAGTGGGAGTACAGCACTTGGTCAGTGCTGCAGTGTAGCAGTTAGCATAAAACTATCACAGTGCTAGCGACCCAGGCTCGATTCTGCTGCAGTTTGTAAGGAGTTTGTGCGTTCCCCCTATGGCGGCGTGCGTTTCCTCTGGGTGTTCCAGGTTCCTCACATATTCCAAAGACTTATGTGTTAGTAAGTTCATTGGTCACATGAGTGTAATTGGGCAGCATGGGCTGGAAAGTGACTGTTATGGTGCTCTAACTCTAAATAAGTAGATAGATAGAATAGATGAACGTATGAATTAATTAATAAATATATACATGAATGAATAAATGAGTGCCTGGAGTGAAACGAAGCATTCTGTAAAAATGGGTACAGTACAGTGAAGAGATGTCTGGTGGTGCGATTGAGTATCTGTTGCACCTGTGCAGACAGTTTGCAAAATCCATGCGATCAGTTTGGCGCGATGAGTTCAACGTGCAGCAAGGTCTAATTATACTCTTTCTTGGCTTAAGGTCTCAGCAAGATGTTCAGTATCATGAGTATCAGTGTAAAGGTAGGCTGCATCAATCTGTTTCTCAGTAACAGAGGGGAGGCAGATGTTGCAGTGGCAATTGCTTCATGAAGTGCAGACCAACTGTTCTCTCTCAGGAGGCCACCATTTACGTTTTCCCCCCATTGTTGATAACCCCCCCCCCCCCACCACCAACCCTTGCTGTTGCCTGCCAATTGGCCAGCCCTTATAGCAGGCCTGCCAAGTGTGTCTGGCTTTCTGAACTTTACAACCACTCACCGCTGTTTGCCTAATCCACAAGCAGACCATCCCTCTGAAGGCAACACCCATTCATCCGCTGCTGAATTCTGCCTTTTACATTTTGACAAAACAAGTGAAGGGAAAGTAAGGCACAGTGAGGCTATTAGTCAACAGAGAATTGGTCCTGCATCAGTGGTGTATTTCAAGGGCAGCTTTCCTGCAATCCTTTGAAGTTTGGTTGATTGCCAAGCTTAGCGAAATGTTTACAGATGTCTCGGCTCCAATTGAGAAGCCATCATCAGTGCACATTGAGGGTGTTGTCTTCCTCAGAATACCGGATAATATACTCCTCCAGGGTCTGAATAGATATTGATTAGATGTCAGGATCTGGTTGGCTGGTTGTAAAAACACTATGAACAGTTTAGCAGTAGAAGATTCTGGTTAGCTAGCTTCGAGGGAGGCCCATTGGAAGTGCTTGTTTCGCTGTCCAGATCCCGAGATTACTGGCGATTCATCGATTGTTCATGTTGTTGTTTCTCTTTTCTCCATAGGGGTTCATATACCAGATCTATGTCGATGTGTTTGTTGATGGATTCTCCTGGAGAGAACCACACTTTGAGAAATTTTCTTGTACTTGCTTGAGTCGGGTCTCTGGATGTTGAAATAGTGTCCTTCTCTGTCTTCATGAGCTGATACTAGCAGGAGTGGGTCATGCCTTCTGCTCACTAGCTCATGCTTATGTAGGCTGGTCGATAGTTTTCTTCCTGTTTGACCAACGTAGCATTTGTTGCAGTCGCTACACTGGATTTTGTAGATAACATTTGTTCTATCAGTCACATTTTGTTTCACTTTGAGTTTTGATAGGTTCCTCCTCAAAGTTGTAGTCAGTTTGTCAGCAACTGTGATGTTGTGTTGCTGAAGCAGCTGTTTACTCTTTCTCAACCAATAACCAGATTTTACCCAGATGCCTTGATGCAATACTCAGACTGGCTTGAGGTCAAGGCAGTGATACCCCCTTAAGCTTTGGGACACAGCTCCTTGGTTCATGTTTGGACCAAGACTGTGTAGGGATCCGCATCTCAGATATCATGTCTTGACACTTTCAAACTGGGCATCAGTGAGTAGGTTATTGAAGAGTGAATGGTAGTTGATAGCATTGCCCATGATAGTTTCCATCACTTTGATGATAATCGAGAGGAGACAAATTGGGATAGTCTTGTGTTTTGTGGACAGAACATATCTAGGCAATTTCCCACATTATCAGGTGGATGCCAGTCTTCAAGTTGTATTGGAAGAGTTAGTTCTGGTGGACAGGTCTTTAATGGTGTATCTGTGGTGTTGTCTACTTTCTCAGACTCTGCTGTATCTGGTGCTCTTATTCACTCCTGAACATTGCATAAAGTGCATCAAATTGACTGGAGATTGACGCTCATTATAGAACTCTCATGATTACAACAGAAAATAGAACAGGCATGTCAAAAGGCCAATGTTAGATAGTCATGGGAGATTTCCACATGCAGGTCAATTGGGAAAATCAGGTTGGAAATGGTTCTCAAAGGAGTGAGTTTTTTGAAATGCCTATGAGATGGCTTTTTAGAGCAGTTTGTCTTTGAGTCTACTAGGGGATCATCTACACTGGATTGGGTGTTATGTAATGAACTGGAGGTGATTAGGTAAAATTAGGAGGCAATGATCACAATGTGGTTGAATTCAACTTGAAATTTGATAGGGAAAAAGTAAAGTCTGATGTATGTAAAAAATAAAAGAGAGATGGGAGTGGATATAGGACCGCTAGAAAATGAGGCTGGGGAAATAATAACAAGGAGGACAAGGAGATGGCAGATGAACTAAATGAGTATTTTGCATCAGTCTTCACTGTGGAAGATGCTAGCAGTATGCCAGATATTGAAGGGTATTAGGGAAGAGAACTGGGCGCAGTTACTATTAAAAGAGAAGAGGTGCTCAAAAAGCTGAAAGACCTAAAGGTACATAGGTCACCCGGGCCAGGTGAACTGCATTGTAGGGTTATAAAAGAGGTGGCGGTAGAGATTGTGGAGGCATTAGTAATGATCTTTCAAAAATTATTGGGCTCTGGCATGGTGCCAGAGGACTGGAAAATTACAGATGTCACTCCACTCTTTAAGAAAGGAGGAAGGCAGCAGAAAAGAAATTATAGACCAGTTAGCCTGACTTCAGTGGTTGGGAAGATGTTGGAGTCAATTGTTAAGGATGAGGTAATGGAGTATTTGGTGGCACAGGACAAGATAGGACAAAGTCAGGATGGTTTTCTTACGGGAAAATCTTGCCTGACAAACCTATTGGAATTCTTTGAGGAGATTACAAGTAGGATAGATAAAGGGGATGTAGTGGATGCTGTATATTTGGACTTTTAGAAGGCCTTTGACAAGGTGCCACACATGGGGCTGCTTACCAAGCTGAGAGCCCATGGTATTACAGGAAAGTTACTGGCACGGTTAGAGCACTGGCTGATTGGTAGGAGACAGCAAGTGTGAATAAAAAGATTCTTTTCTGGTTGTTTTCCAGTGACTAGTGGTGTTCCGTAGGGGTCGGTGTTGGGACCGCTTCCTTTTATGCTGTATATCAGTGATTTAGATGATGGAATAGACGGCTTTGTTGCCAGGTTTGCAGATGATACAAAGATTTGTGGAGGGGCAGGTAGTGCTGAGGAAGTAGGCAGGCTGCAGAAGGATATAGACAGTTTAGGAGAATGGACAGTAGAATGGCAAATGAAATACAATGTTGGAAAATGCATAGTGATGACTTCAAGGGTTCAAAAGTACATTTATTGTCAGAGAAATGTATACAATATACATCCTGAAATTCTTTTTCTTCACAACCATCTACGAAAACAGAGGAGTGCCCCAAAGAATGAATAACAGTTAAATGTTAGAACCCTAAAGCCCCCCCACCCACGCATAAGCAGCAGCAAAGCGACAATCCCCTTTCTCCCACCAGCAAAAAAAAGCACTGGCACCCACCGAGCACTCAAGCGTGCAACAAAGCACCAATAAAGACACAGACTTGCAGTACACCAAAAGACTACTCGTTCACCCGGTAATTTGACGCACCACAGGCTCTCTCTCTCCCTAATAAGGGAAAAATAGGTGCTCCATTTCACAGCGAGAGGAGAGACATAATAAACAACTCATTGATTTACAATATTAGAAGTCCATTGCGTCGCTTTTTCCGAGCTCTATGTGCTAAGAACTCGGGTCTCTGGGCACACAGCCAGCACCCAACTCGCTGCTTTTGATCTTCCGTGTACTCCCACGACACGCCAATTTCCTGCAGAGGCACTGACCTCGAGTCCAACTGCCTCCAGAGCCACGAAATCCCGGAACCCTGAAGGCATGCTAGTCTTCTAGGCTGCGTCCTCGATATATTGAATACCGGCCAGTCATGAGATCCCGAGAGCAGGTCCCAGGAGAGGAAAAAAGGAACAGCCATGATTGAATGGTGGAGCAGACTCCACGTGTCAAATTCTGCTCCTTTGGTCTTATGATCTAACACGCCCTTCAACACACGATGTCATACCAACCTTTTAACCTACTCCATGATTAATCTAACCTTTCCCTCCTACATAACTCATAAGCCTCCATTTTCCTTTCATCCATGTACCTATCTAAGAGTTTCTTAAATGTCGCTAATATATCAGCCTCTGCCACTATCCCTGGCAGTGTATTCCATGTATTACCATTATCCGTATGAAAAACCTACCTCTGACATCCCCTAAACTTTCTTCCATTCACCTTAAAAGGATGTCTACCGGTATTGTCCACTGCCACTATTTCCCAGGGTGCCAATGGACAGTACCAGAAGATATCC
Organism: Mobula hypostoma; assembly: GCF_963921235.1. NCBI lineage: Eukaryota > Metazoa > Chordata > Chondrichthyes > Myliobatiformes > Myliobatidae > Mobula > Mobula hypostoma. The sequence continues at coordinate 224,397,566 of NC_086098.1, forward strand.
GCCTGTCAATGCCTCCCATATTTTATATGCCTTACCTCTATCAAGTTGCCTCTCATCCTCCTTCACTCCAAAGAGAAGACACTAGTTTGCTTAACCTTTCCTCATAAGGCATATATGCTGGTGATTGCTGGATAGTCTATTGGGTAATTCTAATTGAAATTGGCTGCAAACGTTTTGCCTTTGCTTAAGTGTTGCAATTGAGCCCTCATCCACCATGTACACTGGCAGCTCATTCTACTCTTGCACCACCCATTGAGTGAAGAAGCTCTCCCCTCTGCTTCCTCTTATGAGTCTCATACAGACGGGTGGTGGAACAGTTGGCCCTCTAGTGTGGTCAGAACAATCTGGAGCTAAATCGCTCAAGACTGTGGAGATGGCAGTGGACTTCAGGAGTGCCCCCTAGTACTCCCCCCACTCACTATACTCAACAGTATTCTGTCTGCTGTGGAGACCTTCAGGTTTCTGGGTGTCACAATCTCCCAGGACCTGAAGTGGACACCCAACACGGACACTCTCATCAAAAAAGCTCAGCAGAGGTTGTATTTCCTATGTCAACTCAGGAAGTACAACCTGCCTCAGGAGCTGCTGATTCAATTCTATTCAGGAATAATCCAGTCTGTTCTCTGTTCGTCCATCACTGTCTGGTTTGGATCAGCTGCCAAACAAGACAAGAATAGACTCCAAAGAACCGTCAGGGCTGTGGAAAGGATTATTGGTGTGAAGCTGCCCTCGATCCAGGACTTATATGCATCTAGAGTCAGGAAGCGAGCAAGCAGCATCATTGTAGACCCATCACACCCTGGACATCACCTGTTCCAACTCTTTCCTTCTGGTAGGCGCTTTAGATCACTGTATGCCAGGACAGATAGGTACAAGAACAGTTTCTATCCGTATGCCATCAGTCTTATGAACACTTGAATTTTAGTCTATTATAAACCAAGTCCACCTGTACATACACAGACATACCTCATTGTATATAGTTCATGATTATTCGCACTATTGTTTTGTTTGCTTTTTGATTCTGTACAGCGAGAGCTCAGGAAAACCGGCATCAAATTCCCTGTATGTGTCCACATACTTGGTGATAATAAAGGATTCTGATTCTGATTCTGATTAAATATTTCACCTTTCACTCCTAACCTATGACCTCTAGTTCTAATCTCACCCAAAGTCAATGGAAAAAGCCTGCTTGCATTGACCTTACCTATACCCCACATAATTCTGTATACCTCTATCAAATGTTCCCATATTCTCCTGTGCTCCAGGGAATAAAGTCCTCACCTATTAAATCTCTCCTATAATTCATGTCCTCAAGTCTTGGCAAACTTCTTGTATTTTTTTGGTATTCTTTCAATATTTTTGATATATTTCTCATAAATAGGTGATTAGAACTGCACACAATACTCCAAATTTGACCTCACCCAAGTCTTACACAACATCAACATAACATCCCAACTCCTGTATGCAAATACGTACTTGATTTATGAAAACCAATGTGCTGAAACCTGTCATTATGATCCCGAAGCACCTTCAATAACTCCAAATGACTGAAGTAGGGTAAATATTGAAAGGCTTTTATTCGCTGTACAATACGACTCCCATGCTGAGTGTCTGCCCCTGGACTGAGGGGGAGGGGCAAGGCGAAATCACCTTTATTCAGGGCTCTGTGGGAGGAGACACAGGGGCAGTCAGCAGAGGAGCGTGTCCAGACAGTTAACCCAGTTACAACATATATATGGTTTACCACAGATCCTACCAACCTTGACACAACTTTCAAAGAATTGTGGATCTGTATTCCCAGATCCCTTTGTTCTACTTCACTCCTCAGTTCCTACCCTCATTTGCAAGTGCAAGTCCTACCCTCATTTGTCCTCCCAAAGTGCAACACCTTACGTTTGTCTGCATTAAGTTCAATCTGCCATCCTCCACCCCATTTTTCTAGTTGGTCCAGATTCTGCTGCTAGCCTTCCTCACTGTCCACTATGCCCCAAATTTGGAGTCATTGGCAAATTTGCTGATCAGATTATCAAATTACTATCCACATCATTAATACAGACGACAAACGACATTTGGACCCAACACTGATCCCTGTGGCCCACCACTAGTCATAGGCCTCCGTCAGTGAGGCAACCATCAATCACCATTGTCTGTCTTTGCCTGTGAAGCCAATGTTTAAGCCAATTTACTACTTCATACTGAATGCCAAGTCATTGAACCTTCTGGACCAGCCTCCCATGTGGGACCTCTCAAAGGTTTTGCTAAAATCCATGCAGACAATTCTTCACCAACATTCCTATAATGTCTCACTTTGTTCTGCCTCAACTCACCACGAATGATTTGATCTGAATGAACAGCGTGCAAGACAAGTTTTTCACTCTATCTCAGTACATGCGACAATAATAAACCAATTCCAAAATTGTGAATGGTTGGAGTCAAAGCACCAATCTTCTGCAGTGTCCCACTACTAACCGCTAATTTGAGAATAATCCATTATTCCTAATTTTTGCTTTCTAGCTGAAAACCAAATCTCAAGCCAAGTAAATATGTTAAACTCAATTCTATTTCTAACCTTGCTAATCAACATGTAATGCTGGGCTTTATTGAACACCTTTCAAAATTCAAAATAGACCTCATCTATTGTTTTTAAACGCAAACAACAGGAATTCTGCAGATGCTGGAAATTCAAGCAACACACATCAAAGTTGCTGGTGAACGCAGCAGGCCAAGCAGCATCTATAGGAAGAGGCGCAGTCAACGTTTCAGGCCGAGACCCTGACAATGCACGCATCACTCTCTGTGTAAAAAACTTACCTCTGACATCACCCCCATAGTTTCCTCCAATCATCTTAAAATTATGCCATTTCCACCCTGGGGAAAAGTTTTGGCTGTCCACTTGATCTATGCCTCTCATCATCTTGTACACCTCTGTCAAGTCACCTCTCTCTTCTTTTGCTCCAAAGAGAAAATCTTATTATTTACTCTCATTATTTGTATCAAGATGTTCTGATATTATGTCCTTCATTATAGGTACTTGGCCTTCGAAACATAGAAAACTTACAGCACAATACAGGCCCTTTGGCCCACAAAGTTGTGCTGAACATGTCCCTACCTTAGAAATTACTAGGCTTACCCATAGCCCTCTATTTTTCTAAGCTCCGTGTACCTATCTCGTTCCAAAGTTGTCAAGCCGAAGGATGGTAGTGGGGACAAGCTCCCACTACCTAAAAGTGCTCCTCACGGCATGCGCCTCAAATAGCCTCTGACAACCAAGTCCAACTCCTGGCCTTCTCGTGTGGCTTAGCCTCTAAGCCTGGCGGAACTGTTTCTACTGACAGGAGAAGGGGCAAAGGCGGGTCCTGGTGCCTTAAAACCAGTGCTTCGGGTAGATAGAGCTTGTCAGCCTGGAAAGGCAGTCCATCTTAGAGAGGGAAACTCTGATTTCAAACCTTCGCTGCCCTGCGGCCATACCCACTCATGGGAAAGGCTTCGGGAGTAAACCCTGAGGACAAATCCGGAGCTGGAGTCCCTAAGGCTGTCCGATGTTGCCTTCAAACTCGTTCTGGCAACTCCTGTGACGACACTGGTGCCAAACTGTATCAGTCCTAGTGCCCTTCCCTTGGACAACATCAGTGTCATGGAGAGGGGAGACTTGCCGCATGGGAAACTGCCGGTCTTCCATACAACCTTGTCCAGGCCTGTGCCCGGAGAGGACACTCCAGCAAGACTTTCCAGGTGCAGATTCATGGTCTCGTGAGACTAACGGATTCCACCACCAGGTACCTATCCAAAAGCCTCTTAAAAAACCCTATCGTATCCGCCTCCCCCACCGTTGCCGGCAGCCCATTCCACGCACTCACCACTCTCTGAGTAAAAAACTTACCCTTGACACCTCCTCTGTACCTACTCCCCAGCACCTTAAACCTGTGTCCTCTTGTGGCAACCATTTCAGCCCTGGGAAAAAGCCTCTGCCTATCCACAGGATCAATGCCTCTCATCATCTTATCCACCTCTATCAGGTCACCTCTCATCCAAGGAGAAAAGGACAAGTTCACTCAACCTATTCTCATAAGGCATGCTCCCCAATCCAGGCTACATCCTTGTAAATCTCCTCTGCACCCTTTCTATGGTTTCCACATCCTTCCTGTAGTGAGGTGACCAGAGCTGAGCACAGTACTCCAAGTGGGGTCTGACCAGGGTCCTATATAGCTGCAACATTACCTCTTGGCTCCTAAATTCAATTCCACGATTGATGAAGGCCAATACACCGTATGCCTTCTTAACCACAGAGTCAACCTGCGCAGTTGCTTTGAGCATCCTATGGACTCGGACCCCAAGATCCCTCTGATCCTCCACACTGCCAAGAGTCTTACCATTAATACTATATTCTGCCATCATATTAGACCTACCTAAATGAACCACTTCACACCTCACACTTCACACTTCACATTTGTCTTCTCCTTGCCAGACTGCAAATGTCCAGAAAAGCGAGCCCTCATCTTCAGCTACAGCATACTATGTAGTTATAGCACTAGTCTGATTGAGACTGCTTAAGAATGACATGGCAGCTCAAACCTGGCCTTCCTTGAGGCCCAGTGTAGTATCAGCAACAGCAGAAAGGCTGCATATCATGCAGGCTGCAAGGCAATGTGGTGGCTAGTGCATTGCATTACAGTACCTGGGTTCAATTCCTGGCACTGCCTGTAGGGAGTTCGCACATTCTCCCCATTGTTATGTTCTTTAACAAAGACAAACTTTGCGTGGGTTCTCAAATGCCAGAACATATTTCATTTGCAGATTTACAGAATGGCTTCAGGTTGACCATCTTTTATTCGGGACCATCAGCCCGCCAAGAGCGCGTGTCTATGTCCTTTTCTCCGATGTCACTTCCGGTTCCGGGTGAACCACCTGCATTGCACACTGGGAATGGAAGTTTGTTATTGTGCATACATGTAATAACACATCTTCCCTCTTTAAAGAAAATGAACACAATACTATGCCCTCATAAACCTGCAAGACACAATAATGTGTTCCAGCAGAGATAGCAACTCCTTCTGCTGGTCTGTGTTGAACTGGTGCTGTTGTTCTGACCTTTGGATCTGTGTGGTCTCCTCATCTTTCTTTTTATTTTTCCACTTCAAGTTCGGAGAGGACTGTTGAGTTATTTTTGATTTCCAGTCTTTAACTGGAAGTTGATGAGAGACAGATTTTGAAACAAAGCTGCATGGTGTGGAAGCAATACTGGCGACTTCTTCATCATGACCACTGTGTTCAACACTGGCACCCTGATGGTCAAGCTGGTGTAGCTGGTATGGATGTCTATGGAAGGTGGAGTTCTTGTGCTTCTCTTGTATAACCTCTCTGAAGCTCTCATGGGTGTTGTTACGGGTTTCTTGTTACATCGGGTAGGCATCCAAGACCCTCAAAAACATCTGTGTTCTCTTAACTGAGTGTTGCCTGGTCACCTTTGGTCTGTGAAACCAGTATGAAAACTCTTTCCACCAGGTTGAGCCTTTCACATGTACTCAGACCTACTATTGGCTGTATTTGCTTTTCAACAATCAGTAGCTGTGCTTTGGGCACCGTTCCTTGTGCTTGAAGGTACCTTTTACTGGTACATTCTCTCCAGTATAGCCTGTCACTTTTAACTTCACTGGATAAATCTTGCTTTTTGAGAGTTTTGTAATCATCCACAGATAATAGATTTGCCTGGGCTCTGGTGTCAAGCTTGAATGGAATTACTGCTACACACACAAAATGCTGGAGGAAAAAAGCTGAGGATTAGACTTAAAAGGTGGAGGTAGGGGAGAGAGAACCACCAGGTGATAGGTGAAGCCTGGAGGGGGAGGGATGAAGTAAAGAGCTGGGAAGTTGATTGGGGAAAGAGACAGAAGGCCATGGAAGAAAGAAGAAGCGGGAAGGAGCACTGGAGGGAGACACTGGGCGGGCAAGGAAATAAGGTGAAAGAGGGAAAAGGGGATGGGACATGGAGAAGGTGGAGGGCCAGCTGGGGGACATTACCGGAAGTTTGAGAAATCGATGATCCTACCATCAGGTTGGAGGCCATCCAAACGGAATATAAAATGTTGTTCCTCCAACCTAAGTGTGGCCTCATCATTACAGTGAAGGAGGACACGGATGGACATATCGGAATGGGAATGGGAGTGGAATTAAAATGGGTGGCCACTGGGAGATTCCACTTGTTCTGGCAGACTGAGTGTAGATGCTCGGCGAAGCGGTCTCCCAATCTACGATGGGTCTCACCAATACACGGGAGACCACACTGGGAGCACTGAACACAGTAAATGACTCCAACAGACTCACAGGTGAAGTGTTATCTCACCTGGAAGGACTGTTTAGGGCCCTGGATGTTGTAGGCGCAGGTGTAGCGGAACAAGTGCTACAGTGTCCCCCAACCCTCTCCCCTTCACCATTTCCCATCCCCCTTTCCCTTGTCACCTGGTGGTTCCCTCTCCCCTCCCCCCACCTTTTAAATCTACTCCTCAGCTCTTTTTCTGCAGTCCTGCTCGAAACATCGGCTGTAGTTTTTTTCCATCGATGCTACCTGGCCTGCTGAGTTTCTCCAGCATTTTGTGTGTGTTGCTTGGATTTCCAGCATCTGCAGATTTTCTCTTGTTTGTGAATGGAATGACTGTCTCATTTAGTCGCTGGAACAATTCACTCTGTCTTACCAGCACCAGCAGTCTGTAAAGAATCTACAGAGACTACCTCCATTTTCTCAGCAAATGTGTGCATCTTCCTTTTGGTAGCTTTGCAGCACTTTGAAAACTGATTCCTCTTCCTACAATTATTGCAGGACTTTCTATAAGCAGGACACATTCTTAGAATATGCCAACCTCCACATTTGCTGCATTTACTATTTGATCCTATCTCTTTGCTATGCGGTTGCTTTGGGAAATGCCTCGTGCTCTGTCCCTCTGTATTCACAGCATGCACTGTTGTTTTTGCTTTGTGCAGCTCCTTAGCTTGTGCTCGTGTGGTCTCCTCTGCCCTACGCATATCCACAGCCTTTTCTAGTGTCAAATCCTTTTTCCAGAGCAAGCGTTCTCTGAGCCCATTATCCGGGATTCCACAAATTATTTTGTTTCTGACCAGTGAGTCTCTCAATTTTCCAAACTCACAGAATTTACTCAGTGTGTGAAGCTCAGCTAAGTATTGGTCAAAGCTGACACTTTGTTTCTGGTCACAGGAGAGGAACTTACATCTCTCAAACATGATATTTTTATCTGCGACAAAATACTGGTCAAATTTTGTCATCAGGGTGTCCAATGTCAAGTCTGTCCCATCAATTTGAACACTGTTATAGAGGTCCAAAGCATCTTCGCCGATTACATGTAGAAAGATAGACACTTTCAATTTTTCTTCCACGCCTCCAGCTCTACTCACTGCTAAGTATATATTGAATCGCTGTTTGAAGCGTTTCCAGTTTTCTGTTAGATTGCTGGTAAACTGCACAGCTGCAGGTGGAATTAGGTTATCCTTAACAGAATATTTCGGGTTTCTCTCACCTGAATTTCTCGGTGAACTTCGAGACAGTGTGCACTCCTGCTGACAGCTTCTCTCTGCCGGATCCTAACGTCTCTTTCTTAGTTGCTCATGGTATTCAGTTACGCTTCGTATCTAGACTTCATAGAAACATAGAAACATAGAAAATAGGTGCAGGAGTAGGCCATTCGGCCCTTTGAGCCTGCACCACCATTCAGTATGATCATGGCTGATCATCCAACTCAGAACCCTGTACCTGCCTTCTCTCCATACCCCCTGATCCCTTTAGCCACAAGGGCCATATCTAACATAGTCATAGTATAGTCATATTTTATTGATCCCGGGGGAAATTGGTTTTCATTACAGTTGCACCATAAATAATAAATAGTAATAGAACCATAAATAGTTAAATAGTAATATGTAAATTATGCCAGTAAATTATGAAATGTCCAGGACCAGCCCAGTGGCTCAGGGTGTCTTCCTATGACACTCTGTGCTGCATCTCGGTGGAATGAGTCTCTGGCTGAATGTACTCCTGTGCCCACCCAGTACATTATGTAGTGGATGGGAGACATTGACCAAGATGGCATGCAACTTAGACAGCATCCTCTTTTCTGACACCACCGTGAGAGAGTCCAGTTCCATCCCCACAACATCACTGGCCTTACGAATGAGTTTGTTGATTCTGTTGGTGTCTGCTACCCTCAGCCTGCTGCCCCAGCACACAACAGCAAACATGATAGCACTGGCCCCCACAGACTCGTAGAACATCCTCAGCATCGTCCGGCAGATGTTAAAGGACCTCAGTCTCCTCAGGAAATAGAGACGGCTCTGACCTTTCTTGTAGACAGCCTCAGTGTTCTTTGACCAGTCCAGCTCCCTCTTAAATATAGCTAATGAACTGGCCTCAACTGTTTCCTGTGGCAGAGAATTCCACAGATTCACCACTCTCTGTGTGAAGAAGTTTTTCCTCATCTCGGTCCTAAAAGGCTTCCCCTTTATCCTTAAGCTGTGACCCCTCGTTCTGGACTTCCCCAACATCGAGAACAATCTTCCTGCATCTAGCCTGTCCAATCCCTTTAGAATTTTATACATTTCAATAAGATCCCCCCTCAGTCTTCTAAATTCCAGTGATTATAAACCTAGTCCATCCAGTCTTTCAACATATGAAAGTCCTGCCATCCCAGGAATCAACCTGGTGAACCTTCTTTGTACTCCCTCTATGGCAAGAATGTCTTTCCTCAGATTAGGGGACCAAAACTGCACACAATACTCCAGGTGTGGTCTCATCAAGGCCTTGTACAACTGCAGTAGTACCTCCCTGCTCCTGTAGTCGAATCCTCTTGCTATGAATGCCAGCATACCATTCGCCTTTTTCACCGCCTACTGTACCTGCATGCCCACTTTCAACGACTGGTGTACAATGACACCCAGGTCTCATTGCACTTCCCCTTTTCCTAATTGGCCACCATTCAGATAATAATCTGTTTTCCTGTTCTTGCCACCAAAGTGGATAACCTCACATTTATCCATATTAAATTGCATCTGCCATGAATTTGCCCACTGCCTGCCATTCTGAAAAGGTCCCATTTATTCCCACTCTTTGCTTCCTGTCTGCCAACCAATTCTCTATCCACATCAATACCATTCCCCCCAATACTGTGTGCTTTAAGTTTGCACACTAATCTACTGTGTGAGACCTTGTCAAAAGGCTTTTGAAAATCCAAATATACCACATCCACTGGTTCTCCCCTATCCACTCTACTACTTACATCCTCAAAAAGTTCTATGAATTCATGCCAACTTCTGACACCATGTTATATTTGTTCTTTAATAATCACACACTTTGAGTAGGTTTTCAAATGCTAGAGCATATTTTATTTACAAATTTATAGAATGGCTTCAGCTCAACCTCATTTTACTTGGGACTTTCAGCCCGCCAAGAGCATGAGTCTGTGCCCTGCTCACCAATGTCACTTCCGCTTCCGGGTGAACCACCTCCATTGCTCACTGGAAATTGAGGTTCTTTATTATGTATGCACATAATAACAAACCTGAGATGGTGTGGGCTTCCTCCGTGTGCTCCGGTTTCCTCTCCACATTCCAAAGATGTATGGTTAGTGAGTTGTGGGCAAGTTATCTTGGCATGGGAAGCATGACAACCCTTGTAGTCTGCCCAGCACAATGCTCGCTGATTTGATTTGATGCAAAAAAAAACACATTTCAGTGTATGTTTTTATGGACATGTGACAAGTAAAGCTAATCTTCAGCTTTGAATGAACGAGCTGGGCAGGGTACCATCTGACATATCTCAAAATGAACTGCCATCCCGGGGAAGCTGTTGGTCCCAATCCGCTTCCTAGTTTCTCTGCAACTTATTTTGTCTTGCACGACCAAGAAAACTCCCCTTTTCATTCTTCCGTCGGCATCAAGGGGCAGTTTGACTGCTGGTCGGCAGCTGGCAGAAGCCCAGCCAGTCACAGAGCGAAGCCACAAGTTCCACACGGACACTCACGGTCAGGTACAAACCCACGTCCCAGGCGGTGAGAGGCAGCATCGCTCACGGTCAGACCACCCGTCTGCCCTCCACTCGTGGAAGGTGTCGGACAGCGAATAAGCTGAAGGAAGGGAGGATTGGCTGGTTTATTAGTATTGCTGGATGTACTGAGATACAGTGCAAGATTTGTCCCTCATACTGTTCAGACAGATCAGGTCATTACACGGTGTAGTGATGCAAAACAAAGTAAAACAATAACAATGCAGAATAAAATGAAACAGCTACAGAGAAAGTGCAGTAAAGATAAACAATAAGGTGGAAGATCAGAACCAGAATCAGGTTTATAGTTACTGATATATATCATAAAATGCGATGTTACTTTGCAGCAGTGTTGTGCATGACATTTAAAATTACTATAATTTACAATAAAAAATAAATAATGCCGAAGAGGAATAACGAGGTAGTGTTCTTGGGTTCACAAACGGTTCAGAAATCTAATCACAAACAAGAGAAAATCTGCAGATGCTGGAAATCCGAGCAACACACACAAAATGCTGGAGGAATTCAGCAGACGATGGAAAAGAGTACGGTCGATGTTTCAGGCCAAGACCCTTCAGCAAGACTGGAGAAACAAAGATGATATTGCCTCCCTCTGATGCTCCTCCCTCCTTTTCTTTCTTCTATGGCTTTCTGTCCTCTCCTATCAGACTACCCCTTCTCCAGCCCTGTATCTCTTTCATTAATCAACTTCCCAGCTCATTACTTCAATAGGTATGTTTAGTGTCAGAGAAATGTATACAATATACATCCTGAAATTCTATTTCTTCACAAACATACATGAAAACAGAGGAGTGCCCCAAAGAATGAACAACAGTTAAATGTTATAACCCGAAGTCCCCCCCTGGCTCCCCCCTCCCACGCATAAGCAGCAGCAAAGCGACAATCCCCTCTCTCCCACCAGCAAAAAAAACATTGGCACCCACCAAGCACTCAAGCGTGCAACAAGACATCAATAAAGACACAGACTTGCAGTACCACAAAGACTACTCGTTCACCCGATAGTTCAACATACCTCAGGCTCTCTCTCTCCCTAATAAAGGAAAAAGAGGTGTCCCCATTTCACCCCTTTTCACCCTTCCCCCTCCCAGTTTCTCCCTTCCCTCCCCCCTGCCTTTAACTCTACTCTTCATCTTGTTTTTCTCCAGTCTCGGCCCGAATTGTTGACTGTACTCTTTTCCATAGATGCTGCCTGGCCTGCTGAGTTCCTCCAGCATTTTGTGTGTGTTGGCAAATCTGCTGGCAAAGGGGTGGAAGCTGTGCCTAAAAAAATTGAGTGTGAGTCTTCAGGCTCTTGTAGTACTGAGAAGAGGCCATGTCCTGGTAAGGGTCTGTCTTAACATACAAGACGTAGTCTTATTACAGCAGGGTAGAAGCTGCTCTAGAGACTAGTATTATGTATTTTCAGGCTTTTGTATCTTTTACCAATGGGAGAGAGGAGAGAGAAAGTTGTACACCCTATTAGCAGAGTCCAGTATATGCACACTCGAGGTAAATCCTTCCTACACTGGAAAATCTATATTATAATCAGAAAAAAAGACTTTTTTTGTTAAAAGAGTTTTGATGTTAAGCAGGTTTATTTAAGTACAAAATAATACTGTGTAGTAGAGGGAAGTTATTTGCTTTAGAAGTCTAAATGAAGTGGGATTTTCTCCGAGATGGAAAATATAGATTAAGTGGAAGACACAACAAATCAACAAGTGCGGCACTGTTTATTGAACATTTTATATGAATTTCTTACCAAGGATTGAGATTAAAACATTTCTGGTATTCAAAGTCCTGAAAGCAGCACCAGGTCTGGGACTTGTCTTAGGTTTTCAGTCTCTTTGTGGAGTCGAGATGTTAAGTCTTGTACTGACATGACAGCCCTGGGCAATGAAAAATGACGGTCTTTGTTTGGAAACAAGGAATTGTCTGCAACAGGCAGCAATTAGCGAGAATCCCTCGCAGAGGCGAGATTGCCCCACTGCTTTCCTGCATCCTGCCCACCTGTTCTCAATTAAATGTGACGCTCTTGGGAACTTTCGATGGAGTGCTCCATCAAATAGGGAAGGCTGGAGGGGCGGGGGAGAGGGCGAAAGAGATAGAGAACGGAAAACGGAGGGAGAGAAGAAAGAAGAAAAAGGAAAGGGGGAGAAGAGTAGAAAAGGAAGACAGATGAAAAGGGGAGGGTAGATAGAGGAAAGGGGGGGATGGTGAAAAGAGAATGAAGGCAAAAAGAATAGGGAGAAGGGAGGTGCAGAAGGAAGGAAGGGAGGGATTAGGAAGGTGTGAGAGGGAAGGAGGAGATAGAAAGAGCACAGGGTAGAGGATTTGTGAAAAGGCAATGATGGAGGCAGAGGATGAGACAGTGAGGAGAGGGAGATGCAGGGTGGGCGAGAGAAAGAATGTGGCAAAGGAGACAGCGGTGAAGTGTAGAGAGGTGGAAAAGGAAGAGGAAGTAGGGTGACAAGATGTTTCCTCTCACTACATTAGGTAATGGGAGATTGACAGACAAAGAGAAGGAACAGAGGTGCGGCATGATTTCGAGTGGAAGAAAGACAAGGATATGGTGTGAGTGTGATAAGGAGAGGGGAGAAAATGTAAAGAAGAGAGAGAGAGATCCAGGAGGAGGTAGAATGAGAAAGCACGAGTCAAGGTGGGGAGGATGGGTAGAAACATAGGACTTGAGGGAAAGGTTGGAAGGGATAACTACAGGACCAGTAGAAGGAAGGAAAGAAAAATATGAGAGAAAATGAGGCAGGAAGGAGAGTAACAAGTTGCTTTAGCATTGTGCGTAGAATTATGAATAATTTCTACAGGCCATGGCAAAGTATTCTGTTTTTATTTCATTAGATCATGAGTGTTTAAAATTAAAAACAAACAAAGGATTTTGGGGATGTAATTGTGGATTTGTCTCAGCGTGGCAGACTGCTTCCTGTAGCTGTCCAATGCCAGACCCGGCCTCAGTCTGCAATAATAAAGACAGGGAAGGCCATTTAGGATCTACTGAAGGTGAGGATTGTCAATGTGGGAGGGAGCTGATCTCTGAAGCTCGGGGGTCCACGAGGAAGCTGCCACAGTGGAAATGGGAGCTCTATCCCGGACAGGCAGTGTAACGTTGAGATGCATTTCAGGCCACCTCTATCACACAGTGTGAGGTTCAGGGTCCGAGTGATGGCGTGGGCACCATATTTGTTGGTTGCCAGTGCAGGGCAAGGCAGACTACTGTTTGGAGAGTGCATTGACTGGGACCTGTAGAGCCTTGTTTCTGCAAGCCCATGATACTCCTGTTGTCAGAAACAGATGCTGCTGAAAAATGGGGCAGTGTTGTCGTGAACATTGTTTTATTTATTGTTTGATTTAGAGATACAGCACAGAACAGGCCCTTCTGGCCCAGCGAGCCACCCAGCACCCAGCACCCACTCTAGCCTAATCACAGGACAGTTCACAATGAGCAATTAACCAGTATGCCTTTAGGAAACCAGGGCACCTGGAGGAGATCCATGGAGTCACGGGAAGAGCGTACAACCTTCTTACAGACGGCGTCAGAACTGAACTCTGAACTCCAACACCCCAAGCTGTGGTCGCATTGCACTGACTGCTACGGTACCTCTTGTTTCTCACTTCTCTGACTGATTGATAACAACAGACTTTATCTTCCATCACACTTCTGCTTCACAGAGAATTGCAGCACAGAAGCAGGCCCTTTGGCCCATCTAGCCAATGCCAAACCGATCTTCTACCTAGCCCTACCTATCTGCACATGGACCATATCCCTCCAAAGCCCTCCTGTTCATGTTCCTATCCAAACTTCTCTTCAATGTTCCGATTGACCCTGTATCTGCCGCTTCCACAGGCAGCTCGTTCCGTACCCGCACCACCATCTGAATGAAGAAGCTCCTTCCCATGTTCCCCTTAAATATTTCACCTTTCACCCTAAACTTATGACCTTTAGTTCTACTCTCACCCAACCTGAGGGGAAGGAGCCTGCTCGCATTCACCCTATCTATACTCCTTATAATTTTGTATACCTCTGCAAGATCTCCCCTCATTCTCCTGCTCTCCAAGGAATGAAGTCCTAACCTGCTCAACCTTTCCCTATAACTCAGGCCCTCAAGTTGCAGCTGAGACTAGGTGGCAGGGCCCAACACCTCTCCTCGTGAGCCACTCTTTCTGGCGGTTTGTGCATCCATAAAGGCAACTCTGAAAGTCTCAATGATAAGAAGCCATGAATGAGTTAAAAAAAGAGCAACTGAAACTTTGGGATGTTTCTCTCTCTGCTCCTCCAGCTAGTGCATTATTGCCAAATTCCCAGAGAAATTTTATTCAATAAAAATGTGGACAAGAAGGAGTCTTGGCTCGATGCTTCCTTGCAGAGGAAGTAATAAATGCTGCCACTTGTAGTTTACTGCCTCCCCGCTGTGTCTTCCAATTACAGTTACTGTAGTCCTCAATATGTTAAAACAGGAAGGACAGGCCTGAGTACTGAAAGTTGGCCTGCAAGGTTGCTTAGCAACAGCAGTGTGCTGCTTGATTTGCCATGAACAAGATTTCTCTGCATGGCACCAGCCACTTAAATGCTTAGATAATAGAACCAGATTGGAGGGGTTTACTTTGCAGAAACTGCTTTCGGCTGCATTAATGATTGCCCAGCACCAGGAGACAATGTATGTCTCCAGTGTAATGTGTTTGCCACGGAACTAAAAGGTAACAAGATCAAAGCTGCACACAGAATGAATAACATCTATGCCGAAAACCTGCTCATTCAACCTAGGTGGCCAGCTCTCCCGCAGGAATAGACACAGACTAATAAACATTTAAGTTGGGGAGCCACCTCTATGACAAAAGGCAGCATATTTACATCTGCCAGAGGTGTAGCTATTTCATCTCGACCCCTCCCATTCACGGGAGATGTGGAGTGGGTTCCAACACAATTTAATAAGGCATTCACCAGCTCCCCATGGCGCTGCAGGGAGAACAGTGTAATGCATGCAGGAATGTGTACATCACACGTTATTAACTTATTGATGGATATTCTGAGTCCCTTTGACTTTCTCAGAGAAACCTGTTGATGGCATCGTCTTCATGTTCTTGACGAGGAAGGTGCCACTTGTGAAATACCGTTTCTTCCACATTTTCCACAGATGATCTTAGAACTCTTCAGTGTTCTCTTGCCTCTTTCTCCTGTTAGATAAAGTGACATGCCATTTTATTTCTCATTTTCACGAAATATCTCAGTGTTGCACACCTCAACTTTTGATCCAGCATCCTACTTTCCAATGGTTAGTTTTGCCAGGCGGTGTTAATAGATTAAATCTATCACATAAATGTTGTTCTTGATAAATATTGCTTCTGCCTTAACTTCCATTCTGCCCTCAAGAGCTCGCTGAAACAAACTCACTCACGTTGCGAGTCTTCTGTGCATTCAAAACTAAGCAGGAGTATAACCCACGATACAAAGTGGCCAACACACACAAAATGCTGGAGGAACTCAGCAGGCATGGCAGCATCTATGGAAAAGAGTACTGTTGACGTTTCAGGCCAAAACCCTTTGGCAGGACCGAAATGTGGTGTAGTTATGTAGCTTGGTGAAAAGTTAGCTAATCGATTGTACCTCCTCCCCTCCCCAACACTGAGCACATTTACAAGGAGTGCTGCTACAAGAAAGCAGCATCCATTGTTAAAGACCTGCACCATGCTCTCTTCTCACTACTACTGTTGGGCAGGAAGTAAAGAAGCATTAGGCCCAACGCCACCAGGTTCAGGAACAGTTATTATCCCACAACCATTAGACTCTTAAACCAGCATGGATAACTTTACTCACCTCAACACTGAACGAACTCCACAACTTATTATCTCACTTTCAAGGACTCTACAAATCATATTTTCAGTATTATTAATTTATTATTTGGCCTGTTGTCTGTTTTTACACACTGGTTGTTTATTAGTCTTTGTTAATGTGTAGTTTTCATAAAGCCTATTGTACTTCTTTATTTTCCTGTAAATACCTGCAAGAAAATGAATCTCAGGGTCTGAACTTTGATCCTTGAACTTGAATATTTATTTCTTCACTGTTCCTTTGGCAATTTCCACTCATCTCTCCACTGCATCATTTGCCCGTGACTTGAACAAAGGAAGTAAAATCCTTCTTCTGAGAAACAAAGTTTATTCTTTGGTAAGGCCTCATTAGTCCTATCCAACTCTCTAAAGGTGTCTTTCTTTGCCGCTTTCACTCTGCAGTATTGACAGTCTAAGGCCAATCAATACGTGATCCTTTTGGAAACTGGCTTCATAAACATGACACCAGAATATTCAGTGTGAAACTCTTCTAAAATCTGTCTTGTCATCATGCTTACTATGACAACTGTATCCTCATTTTACATAAACTTGCTCTGCCAGTTACTTACATCTTTGGTTATAGTGCAGTATCATGACTTTATCTGGGTATCCATGTGATTCAGGACATCCCCTAATTTTGATATGCCCACCTTAGAAGATTATCCCTTTCTTTGTGGCTCCATACCATCACCATCTTCTGCTTTTGCAAAGGAAAATTATGCTTTCACATTCTATCTATAGAGTTCTCATATGGTACCTTTGATAATGCATCTGCAAAAGCATTTGTTTTGCAAATCTATAATCAATCATATAATTATATTGAAATAAGCGAACAACCCACTTTCATATTCTTGACGCAAACACAAGGAAATCTGCAGATGCTGGAATTTCAAGCAACACACAAAAAAAATGCTGGTGAATGCAGCAGGCCAGGCAGCATCTCTAGGAAGAGGTACAGTCGACGTTTCGGGCCGAGACCCTTCATCAGGACTAACTGAAGGAAGAGTTAGTAAGAGATTTGAAAGTGGGAGGGGGAGGGGGAGATCCGAAGTGATAGGAGAAGACAGGAGGGGGAGGGATGGAGCTAAGAGCTGGAAAGTTGATGGGCAAAAGGGATATGAGAGGATCATGGGACAGGAGGCCGGGAGAAGGAAAGGGGAAGGGGTGAAACCCAGAGGATGGGCAAGGAGTACAGTGAGAGGGACAGAGGGAGAAAAAGGAGAGAGAGAAAAAAAATTAATAACAGTAATAAATAAATAAATAACGGATGGGGTACGAGGGGGAGGTGGAGCATTAGCGGAAGTTAGAGAAGTCGATGTTCATGCCATCAGGTTGGAGGCTACCCAGACGGAATATGAGGTATTGTTCCTCCAACCTGAGTGTGGCTTCATCTTGACAGTAGAGGAGGCCATGGATAGACATGTCAGAATGGGAATGGGACATGGAATTAAAATGTGTGGCCACTGGGAGATTAGATTATGAGGACACGCAGTCCTCTTTTTTTGTCATTTAGTAATGAATGCATTAAGAAATGATAGAATTTGTTCCTCCAGAATGATATCACAGAAACACAAGACAAACCAAAACTAAAAAAACTGACAAAAACCACATAATTATAACATATAGTTACAACAGTGCAAAGCAATACCATAATTTGATAGAAGAACAGACCATGGGAACAGTAAAAAAAATCTCAAAGTCTCTCGTAAGTCCCATCATCTCACGCAGATGGTTGAAGGAAGAAATCTCTTCCTGCCATGAGCTTCCAGCGCCACAAACTTGCCCATGCAGCATCCTGGAAGCACCCGACCACAGTCCGACTCCGAATCCGTCCGAAAACTCCGAGCCTCCGACCAGCTCTCCGACACCGAGCACTGAGCACTATCTCTGCCGTGCACTTCGACCCCAGCCCTGGCAACGGGCAATAGGCAAAGCCAAGGATTTGGGGCCTCCCCCTCCAGAGATTCTCGATCGCACAGTAACAGCGGCAGCAAAGCGGGCATTTCAGAAGTTTCTCCAGATGTTCCTCAGTGCTTCTCACGGCTGTCTCCATGAAATCAGGATTGTTAACGGCCCCTACTTCACAAATATGATATCAATTCTGAGCGGCTGCACGCGCTGCGTCACGCCACCATTTTCTCCTCCTCCTCCTCCTGTTTTCTCTGGCAGACAGAGCATAGATGTTCAGCGAAACGGTCTCCCAGCCTGCGTCGGGTCTTGCCAATATATTCTTGATGCTGCCATTGTGTCTAGTACCTGGAATTCAGTGATGTGAAGGTCCTGCAGTCAAGGTCGAGGATAGAGGGCCAAGAATTGAACCGGATGTCTGGAATTTGAAGCCCATTGGACAGAGCCCTGAGTCTATGAATCTGCGCAGGTCCACTAGGGAAGTCGAAGCCCAATGTGTGCGAGCTCGAGTCTGCTGGAGACGGCCTATTCTGGGGTTGGAGGGCTGCATGCGTGCGTTGGGAAGGAGGAATAGGGCACTTGGTGTCTTGTTGCTTGTTGTGTTCTGTGTTGGCCGGCGGAACATTGTGGGCATAGCAAGGTGTGTGGCAACACTTGCGGACAGGCTCCAGCACACCCCCTGGTGTGTTGGTTGTTAACATAAACAACCTATTTCACTGCATATTTTCATGTACATGTGACAAATAAATTTGAAACTTCAACCTTGGAAAATTGTTGATACAGGTTTGTGATCTGTGACTACAATGAATGATCTGCGTCATTTGAATGAAAGAGTCTCTGATAGAACTCAGATGAAACAAGGCTAATTTCTAATGCCTATTACTCAATTTGAGTGTGGTCGCTCTCACCCTACATCAATGATTACTCATTTTTGACCACCATCCATTACATGACTGACTCCAGCTCCAGACTGCCAAACATTGCATGCAATGTAGTGAACAAGTCTCACTTTTCAGACTTGACTCTGCTAATGTGAGTCATATCCTTCTTGCTATTCTTGCCTCTATTCTGTTTAAAGGCATCATTAGGATCTTGCAAGAATCTAGCCATGTACTTATCTTGCTTAGGAACATCCTAAATTTGGATCAAATTGCGTGCTGGGTTAGGCTGGATGCGTGTGTCTGTGCGCTGCCGGGAATCTGTACCATCGGTTGCTGTACGTTGTCACTCAGGGTCTTGGAATATATATGTTTTTTTTTGAGTGAATATGCTTCTTTGCTCAATACTTTGAATTATGTTACTCACTATTTTTGAATGTTTGCTTGCTATTTCGAATATTTTGCTCCGTGGCCCCAGAGGAACGCTGTCTCGTTCAGCTGTATCTGTGCATGGTTTGAATGATAATTAAATTTGACTTGTTTGGATTTGATTCTGATCTGAATCAGAATCGGGTTCACTACCACTGACATGTATCATGAAATGTGTTGCGTTGTGGCAGCAGCACGAGATAGAAAAATTACTATAAGTTACAAAAATTTCAAAGAAGGGCAAAAGAGGATGTGTTCATGGGTTCATGGACCCATCAGAAATCTGATGGTAGAGGAGGAAAAGCTGTTCCTAAAACATTGAATGTGGGTCTTCAGGCTCTTGTATGTCCTCCCCCATGGCAGGATCAAGAAGAGCGTATGTTGTGTGGCATCCATCTTTAAGGACCTTCACCTGAGAGTGCGAGTGAGTACAATGTGGACAGCTGATTACTTAAAATACTCCAAAGATTTTCTCCTTGGTTACTGTAGCTATAAGTATTCTCCTTAATTGGCTAACTGATCTACACCCCACAGTATCTTCTCCTCTGTCATTTGAAATACCTTCAGAGATGATTTAGCTAGGAACAAAGGACTCTTATTTGTCAAGTATTGCTGACTTTTCTCGTCTGTTCAACTTAGCATCTGGTTTGGTGAAACCCTTGGCTCCTTCCAATCTCTCATTTAGATCCTGTGAGGCAGTGAAGGGCTTTGGTCATCACTTTTTGGCCACAAAGTCATAGAAGAATCTTGTCCACTTTCAGTGTTACTACATTTGATATTGCCCAGCCACTCTGACTTGGCTTGACCAGAAATCTGCTTTGTTCTAATTTATCTTATTTCATACTGCCTGGTTCATTCATGCATATGAGGTTGACAAGTGTCAACTAAAAGGAATTTTCAGCTGACTACAAGTCACATTTTGACCAATAATACTTATATAGATGTCGTTGAATATTTCTGCATTAGTATGCTTAGTGTTGCTTTCCTACTAAATATGCTTCTAGACCAGCTTCTCTAAGTCAATCTTTTCCCATCAAATTGATTGATGAGTGTAAGTCATAAACATGTACAGCACAGAACTGACCCCCTTGTCTATGTATGCTAAATATTTGCCTGCATTAGGCCCGTATCCTCTTCCTTCTTTTCCATCCATACCTTTGTAATAGTATTTGCCTTCACCACCTCTTCTCGTAACTTGTTCCAGTTACTCCTCGGATCCCAGAGTCATACAGCACTATAGCACAGAAACAGGCCCTGTGGCCAACCTGATCTGTGCCAAACTATTATTCTGCATCAAACTGCATGTGGACCATAGCCCTCCGTACCCCTTCCATCCATGTGCAGGGAAGAGTAGAGTAAACCTGAAAATATATCTAGGAAAAGCACTTAAAAGCACTTCCCTTAAATGTAGAAATCAAATCCACATCTACCAGTTGTATTGGAAGCTTGTCCCACACTCTCACCACCGTCTGAGTGAAGAGATTCCCCCTCAGTTCCCCTTAGACATTTCACCCTTCACCCTTAACCCATGACCTCGAGTCCTATTCTCACCCAAACTCAGTGGAAGAAGCCTGCTTGCATTTACCCTATCTCTACCCGTCATATTTTTGTATACTTCTATTAAATCTCCCCTTCTCCCACACCCCAAGGAATAAAGTCCTAACCTATTCAACCTTTCCTATAACACACAGGTGCTCAAGTTTCTGCAATATCTCCGTACGCTTTAAATTTTATTGATATCTTTCCTGTAGGTAGATCACCAGGACTGCATGCAATAATCCAAATTAGGCCTCACTAATGTCTCTACAAATTCAGCATAACATCCCAACTCTTATACTCAATACTTCGACTTAATGACCCTTTTATATTTCACCTCTTGCTCCATAAACCTATTCCTTCTTGTTCTAGACTCCCTGTCCTGGGGTAAAAACTCAAACTACTTTTTTTAAATTAATGCACCTCGCGAGCTTGTAAAACCTCTATAAGGTCAATCTTTAGCCTTCTATGTTCTGGTGAGAATAAACCCAGTCTAACCAATCTCTCCTCATAACCACAGAAATACCTTGGTTGAACTTGTTTACACTCGGTTATTTGGTAGAGCTGTTTCCTGACTATTGTGGCTCAATAAACATCTGATAACACCAAAATCCTCAGTGCTTTTCCAAGATACGTTTTCAGGTTTACTCTGTTCTTCCCTGGTGGTACTTGGCTGCATGTTGATGTAATGACTATTTAATCATGTCGTTCTCCTGAGGTTGTTCTGCTTTCCGCTGGTGTCAGTGCTGTACAAACACAGTGTTTCCCATGGCAACATCATGACTGCGCATGGGCTCCACTCCTTGTTTGAAAACAAAAGGGGCACCATGATATCGTAGCAGTTACTGCGACGCTATTACAGCTCAGAGCATTTCAGAATTCGGAGTTCAGTTCCGGCGTCCTCTATAAGGAGTTTGTATGTCCTTCCCGTGAGCTCTGGGTTTCCTCCAGGTGTTCCAGTTTCCCACCACAGTCCAAAGACTTCACGGTTAGTAGGTTAATTGTAAATTGTCTTGTGATTAGGCTAGGGTTAAACAGGCGGGTTGCTAGGCAGTGTGACTTGTAGTGCCGGGGAGGCCTGGCCCGTGCTGTATCGCTAAGTAAGTAAAAAATAAACATTACCACAATGAGACCAAATGTAGGTTAGAGGAACATCAACTCATATTTCTTCTTGATAGTCTTCAACAGATTGTATGAACACCAATTTCTCTAACTTCTACTAATTATTCCCTTGTGCTTTGTCCCCCTTCTACACCCTAGTTTTCCCTCATCCTAGTGGCCCTCTCACTCCTCCTCTTCCCTTCTCTCACTCTCATGACCTTCCCATCACCTCTCTCTAGTTCTCCACCTCTTTCCTTTTTTTCCATGGACTGCTATCCTTGCCTATCAATTCCTTCTTCTTGATCCCATTAGTTTTCCCACCTATCACCTCCCAGCTTCACACATCAGTCTCTTTCATCCCAGCTGCATCCACCCACCCGCCTTCTTCCTCATCTGCGCTCAGATATTACCTGCCAGCATGTGCTCCTCCTGCTCCCAACTTTTTATTCTGGCTTCTGTCCTCTTGCTTTCCAAAACTGATGAAGAGTCTCAGCCTGAAACATCAACTGTTTACTTCCCTCCATAGATGCTGCCTGACCTGCTGAGCGCTGCCAGCATTTTGTGTGTCTCGCTCAGGATTTTCAGTATCGGCAGAACCTCCGGTGAAACCCTGTTCTCTGTTGTCCTGCCTTCATTGATGTGTAGTCTCTTCACTCTGGGGTCTTTCACTGCAACCTCACCCTCTGTGGAGAGATTGCACTGCAGATTCTCTACCTTGTCTTTGGACTCCTTGGCGAGGAAATGCATTCACTTTCTAAACACAAAATACTCTGCAGATGCTGGGGTCAAAGCAATACTCACAACACGCTGGAGGAACTCAGCAGGTTGGGCAGCATCCGTGGAAATGATCAGTCAACATTTCAGGCTGGAACCCTTTGTTAGGACTGAAGAGGGAAGGGGCAGAGGCCTTTTCCCTCTTCAGTCCTGATGAAGGGTTCCAACCTGAAAGGTTGACTGATCATTTCCCGGATACTGCCCGACCTGCTGAGTTCCTCCAGTGTGTTGTGAGTGTTGCTTTCACTTTCTAACAGTTAAATTTAGATAACTTGCAGAGGTCTGTTTGAAGCAGCAATTATTGGAGGTCCCATCTTCAGATACAGATTCTAAGTCCACACGGCATATCAACAACAGCAAAGCCTCCCTTCCTAATAGGCTGAATCCCATCTATGCAGGATTTGACACAATGAATGATGTGATATTGAAGGAAGTCCCCTCTTCACCTGAGGAACAGGCACTTTGTCTGGCCATAGCCGAGGCGAGGAAGACCCTAGTTGGGTAAACCCATGCAGAGCTGTGGGACCACGTAACATACCTGGTCAGGTGCTGGGGGATTGTGTGGCCCAGCTAACAGAGTCTTAACGGACGTCTTTAACACCCTTTTGCCCAAGAGAGCAACGGTAACTGACCCAAACGTTCATCATCCAATGGCACTGATCTCAACCATCATGAGATGCTTTCAGCAGCAGGCAATGGATCATATAAAATCCCACCTTCCAGCTACATTGGACCTTTTCCAGTTTGCCTACTACTCAAACCAGTTCAGTCTTGATGCCATAGCCTCTGCCCACCACTCTGTCCTGTTCCACCTAGAAAATGACGCCTTGTGTACCAGGATGTTTTTCATTGACTTCAGCTCTGAGTTTAACAAATCACTCCTCAGAGGCTGGGGGTAAACTACCTTCTTTGGGACTCAACACTGATCTCTGAAACTGGATCTTGGGCTTCTTGATGGAAAGACCCCAGTCAGTCCGAGTTGGCAGAATCATCTCAAGCTCCATCATGCTGAGCAGTGGTGCCCCCGCACCTCCGGAATGTGTGCTCAGCCCGTTGCCGTTCACTGCTGACTCACGGCTGCACCGCCAGATCCAGCTCAAACCGCGTCATCGTTCACTGTTGATATCACGGTGGTCGGCTTCATTGGCAACAATGATGTCAGCACACAGAGAGGAGGTAGGGAGGAGATAGAGAGGCTTGTTGAATGGTGCGGGAACAACAACCGGAGTTTCAATGTGGACAAGACAAAAGAGATGTTGTGGACTTCTGGAAGGTGCAGGTTGACCATTCTCCATTGCACATCAATGGCTCTGCTGTGGAGAGAGTGAAGAGCACGTAAGTCCCTTGGTTTGCACATAATGGTCATCTACCCGGACCCATAACCCTTCCTCATTAGTCAAAAAGGCATGACAGTGTTTACACTTTCTGAAAAGATTGAGGTGTGCAAGGCTCGCCACCTCATTCTAACAACTTTTTACAGGAGCACCATCGAGGGTGTCCTGTCCGGCTGGATCGTGGTGTGTGGTACAGAAGCTGCAAGATATCGGACAGGACCCTACAGAGGACAGTAAAAACTGCCAGGACGATCACCGGCGTCTCCCTCCCCCTATTTGTGATATTTACTGGGAGCGTTTTATACAAAGGGTCTGAAACATTGTTGAGGACCCCAACCACCCATTCAACAATCTTGTCTAACATCAAGGAGTTACGGGAGCACCAGGACTGAGTAACAGCTTCTTCCCCCAGGCTTTGAGACTAATGAATATCCTGCCACCACTGAGGTCTCATCACTAAGACAGCGAACTGTTTACTGTTTCCTGTTTACCTATGCTGCGTTTGGTTCTTTAGTTGTATATATGTGTAGTCAAATGACAATAAACTTGAAATTGAACTTGAGGTAGTCATAGAGCACAGAAACAGGCCCCTTGGCCCTTCTAGTCCATGCTGACCCAGACTATATCTCTCTATACCAAGCACCTATCCAAACTTAAACGCTACAATTGAACCCATACCTACCACTTTCATTGGCAGCTCATTCCACACTCACGCCATGTCTTAGTGAAGAAGTTTCACTTTTCATCATAAACCTACGACATCTAGTTCTACTCTTACTCAATTTGAGGGGCAAAATACTGCATGCATTCACCCTATTTATACCCCTCAGAATCTTCTATGCCACTATAGGATCTTCCCTCATTCTATGCCCTGGGAATAAAATCCTAACCTATTCAGCCTCTCCCTGTAACTCAGGTCCTCAAGTCTTGGCAACATCCCTGTAAATTTTCTTTGCACTCTTTTAAGCTTATTGAGTTGTTTCCTGTAGGCAGGTGACCAGACTGCACACAATACTCTAAATTCAGCCTCAGTGATGTCTAGACAGCTTTGCATTCTGGTAGGGTACTCCAGACCTTGTGCCCACTTTATAACCGTTAGCAGCTGCCATATTTGTACTTGGTTTTGGACTAAATTTTTTTGTATTCTACAGTGCCCCTTTCACAAATGTCACAGTCTTGCATGCAAACTTAAATGTGAGAGTCTATGTATTGTTTAATCACTTGCTCAACCATTAAACCACCAACAAACTCATCAACAGTGCACGTTGGAAGGAGATAGCAAAGTGAAGTGCAGAGCTAGGATCCTTAAGGATCTTTACCCGACTCCTGATTCCTAATTCCAACTGTGTACCTCTCCATGATTGCTGAATGTTTCAGATGGAAGTGACCTTTAACTTTTAAGCTACTTTACTAAACAAACCATTCTTGCTTTCTATGTCCTGAGAAGATATGCTAATATGCTGTGTGATCAGGGTCCCATTTCAGTTGACTGAATAACTCTGTGGTGGTCCTGTAGAGGATTATTTTGTGCAAGGACATTTTCACCATCAGAATCAATTTCTGCTCTTTGCTCTTGCAGATATTCTATGTGGGAACTGAAAGACTCCTGCATCCAATTGTATCCACAAGGCTTTCAATGAAACCAAAGTCAATCTGACCAGCTATTTTGTCCCCTTTTTCTGATAGAATTCCCTGCGCAGTACCTGTTTAGTTCACTGGTTATAGCCCTCAAATCATGTAACCAGTTACACTGATTTCTCTTTAAAGTCAGCATCAAGTTTATTGTCAAGTGCACAAATACATCTATACACAGGTGCAATGAAAATCTGGTTGAATGTTGCCAGTACAACTACCTTTCACTCAACATTAGCAAAACCAAAGAGCTGATGATCAGCTACAGGAGAAAGAAGCCAGAGGTTCAAGTGCCAGACCTCATTAGAGGATCAGAGGGGGAGAGGGTTAGTAATTTTGAAGTCCTAACCATTATTGTAGACAGGTGGAACAGAAAAGTGTGCTGTTGTTTCCAGAAGGAGGGAAAATAGCATGGGACCTCTCCCCCGCCCCCAGCAGGTGGCCTTAAAAATGTGCTGCCCACATGTGCTTGGGCCAGTGTCTAGTCTGTAATGGAAGGTGAGTTGTAACATTTATTTCAGGGACTATATCCACCCATGTGAGGTACCTGTATGCAGCTCCTTTTGTACATCGCAGGACAGTGTCAGTCTTTGTGTGAGTCTCTGCTTTAGTCTTTTATTTACAAAATAACTTGAGCTTGTGGTATTTGTCTGGCTAGTCTTAAATCTCCATGTGAACATGAGGGGCTGATGCACCTTATCTAACTTTACCTAACACTCTTTATTGCACTTTATTCAGTCTGATGGTAACTCAAGAGCTGTATTTTATTTGAAATCTGGCTTTCCTCTCTAATTACAATATTTTTTAACAGAACTTCTGTTTGTTAATAACATTTGTTATAACTTCAAATTGTGTTGTTGGACTGCCTGCCTCAAAGGGGTCCTGAACCTGCCTGTACTATTGGCTCAGTAGTTACGTTACTATATATATTACTAGTTAATGCACCTTAGCCACAGTGTGTCTACTTCTGTCGTAACTTACAAGATTTGGCATGTCACCTAAAACATTGACAAAGTTCTAAAAGTGCCCAGTGGAGAATATCCTATTAGTATCTGATCCTCAGTGGAATATCGTGGCCTGGAATGGAAACGGACTGTAAAAGCTTTTATAGATATGTAAAAAGGAAAAGACTGATAAAGACAAATGTAGGTCCCCTGCAAACAGAAACAGGTGAATTGATTATGGGGAGCAAGGACATGGCAGACCAATTGAATAATTACTTTGGTTCTGTCTTCACTAAGGAGGACATAAATAATCTTCCAGAAATAGTAAGGGACAGAGGGTCCAGTGAGATGGAGGAACTGAGCGAAATACATGTTAGTAGGGAAGTGGTGTTAGGTAAATTGAAGGGATTGAAGGCAGATAAATCCCCAGGGCCAGATGGTCTGCATCCCAGAGTGCTTAAGGAAGTGGCCCAAGAAATAGTGGATGCATTAGTGATAATTTTTCAAAACTCGTTAGATTCTGGACTAGTTCCTGAGGATTGGAGGGTGGCTAATGTAACCCCACTTTTTAAAAAAGGAGGGAGAGAGAAACCGGGGAATTATAGGCCGGTTAGCCTAACGTCGGTGGTGGGGAAACTGCTGGAGTCAGTTATCAAGGATGTGATAACAGCACATTTGGAAAGCGGTGAAATGATCGGACAAAGTCAGCATGGATTTGTGGAAGGAAAATCATGTCTGACGAATCTCATAGAATTTTTTGAGGATGTAACTAGTAGAGTGGATAGGGGAGAACCAGTGGATGTGGTATATTTGGATTTTCAAAAGGCTTTTGACAAGGTCCCACACAGGAGATTAGTGTGCAAACTTAAAGCACATGGTATTGGGGGTAAGGTATTGGTGTGGGTGGAGAATTGGTTAGCAGACAGGAAGCAAAGAGTGGGAATAAACGGGACCTTTTCAGAATGGCAGGCGGTGACTAGTGGGGTACCGCAAGGCTCAGTGCTGGGACCCCAGTTGTTTACAATATATATTAATGACTTGGATGAGGGAATTAAATGCAGCATCTCCAAGTTTGCGGATGACACGAAGCTGGGTGGCAGTGTTAGCAGTGAGGAGGATGCTAAGAGGATGCAGGGTGACTTGGATAGGTTGGGTGAGTGGGCAAACTCATGGCAGATGCAATTTAATGTGGATAAATGTGAAGTTATCCACTTTGGTGGCAAAAATAGGAAAACAGATTATTATCTGAATGGTGGCCGATTAGGAAAAGGGGAGGTGCAACGAGACCTGGGTGTCATTATACACCAGTCATTGAAAGTGGGCATGCAGGTACAGCAGGCGGTGAAAAAGGCGAACGGTATGCTGGCATTTATAGCGAGAGGATTCGAGTACAGGAGCAGGGAGGTACTACTGCAGTTGTACAAGGCCTTGGTGAGACCACACCTGGAGTATTGTGTGCAGTTTTGGTCCCCTAATCTGAGGAAAGACATCCTTGCCATAGAGGGAGTACAAAGAAGGTTCACCAGATTGATTCCTGGGATGGCAGGTCTTTCATATGAAGAAAGACTGGATGAACTGGGCTTGTACTCGTTGGAATTTAGAAGATTGAGGGGGGATCTGATTGAAACGTATAAGATCCTAAAGGGATTGGACAGGCTAGATGCGGGAAGATTGTTCCCGATGTTGGGGAGGTCCAGAACGAGGGGTCACAGTTTGAGGATAGAGGGGAAGCCTTTTAGGACCGAGGTTAGGAAAAACTTCTTCACACAGAGAGTGGTGAATCTGTGGAATTCTCTGCCACAGCAAACTGTTGAGGCCAGTTCATTAGCTATGTTTAAAAGGAAGTTAGATATGGCCCTTGTGGCTACAGGGGTCACGGGGTATGGAGGGAAGGCTGGGTTCTGAGTTGGATGATCAGCCATGATCATAATAAATGGCGGTGCAGGCTCGAAGGGCCGAATGGCCTACTCCTGCACCTATTTTCTATGTTTCTATGTTTCTATGTTTCTAAACACCAATGACCAGGCACAGAGCTGAATGAAGGGGAGGTGCGTTAGACTGTAGCCAGACCTGAGTTAACCTCCACTGACGGATCTGTGCCATCTAGCTGCACCTCTTAGACTCCTGTGGTGGCTGAGATATTCACGACTGCAGGTCTGGCCAGGTGTGCACTGGGGCTCACGTAATAATACTGGTGAGTTTGCGTGAGTGGAGCAGGACATTCGGGGCAAGCAGTTAATGTGTTTTTTTTTTAGGCATTAGCTACTTCAAGCTAGTCCAAACAACATTACAACCAAAGAAGTACTTTCTATTTTGTTTAGAGATACAGTGCGATTGGACCCTCTGGTCCAACAAATTGCACCTCCCAACAACCTGTCTTTTTACCCCTAGCCTAATCACAGGACAATTTACAATGACCAATTAGCTTATGAACTGGTACATCTTTGGACTGTGGGTGGAAACTGGAGCATCCCGAGGAAAGCCGCATGTTCACAGGGGAGGACATAACTCCTAACAGAGCGTGTTGGGATTGAACTTTGAGCTCTGCCCCCTGCTGTAATAGTGTCACGCTGACCACTACACTACAGTGGCACCACCATCGATAAAGACTATTCCAAAATGAAGTGCAGGTGACTGACATGGGACGGGCGTGGTGGGTCGGCTACTAGAGCGGCCGCTTCGCGTGTTCATTTTGAACCATCAGACTGCTTATGTGGAGTCTGCATGCTTTCTCTGTTACTGCATGTGGTTCCTTTGGCTGGTCAGGTCCCCTACCCCATTGCAAAGATGTGCCGATACTACCACAAATCACCCCATAATGGACAAAGTGGCAAAGGAATCACATGAGAAATATAATGGCACATGAATGGCAGCAAGTTGTGGGACGAGAGTGAAATTGGGCTAATTGGGCTAGCTTGGCTTAGATGGGCCGAGTAGCCTAATTCTGTGCTATGATAAGCAAATGAATATATGAAATTATATTAACTGCAGACCTTACAGTTTTAATTCCTTGGACTGAAGCTCAAAGGATTGCAACAATTCTTCATCTAATTTTTAAATTGTCTTTATTCCAGCTCTAATTGTTTCCAACGCACTCTCCTTTTGGAGTTCATCCCGAGTTTTGTGCAGCCACTCAAATATCCTTTTTGAGCCTGTTTGGACTTTATCATTAACAAACTCATTGGTCCATGTTCCAAAATAGTAGAACCTGCTTTCGTGTTCAGTAAATGGTATCTTGCTCTCTATTTTGGCAACTTAACTTTTGATCTTCATACCTTCTCCTCTGGATGGATGTCAAAGATTTTGTCTAGTCATGTTATGGGAAATGCCTTTGGATGTTTTACTACCTAAACATTGCTGTATAAGTAGATTTATTAAAGTATGTCCATGTCGCCATATACAACCTTGAGATTCATTTTCTTGCAGGCATTTGCAGGAGAGTAAAGGAATTCAGCTGCTTGCATGTGGAATTATTTTTCCATAGATTGGTTTTAATTTCAGCCCTCTTCAAGCACATGCTATGAACTCTGTTTCCATGGAGACAGATTTTTATAGTCCTGTCCATCTGTGTAAATGCATCAGTCCATCATTGTGATTAAACCTGGAGAATCAAAGATGGCAAGGAATGATCCCAAGGGTTTACTCATCAAGCTTGGCCAAGGCCAAAGGTGCTTGGATAGCAAACGACAACTAGTGTTTCTGGAGTTCCTTAACATTGTTATGTGGGAACACCGATATAATCAGTTAGGACTGGACAATAGGAGGAGATCCAAAGGGAGTGTTACAAGGAGATTGAAGTTGCTTCAACCTGAGTGAGATGCTGCAAATGGATGTCACTGGAGCTGTATTTCTCTCACTTCCTGCCTCTTTGATAGTTGGACTGATTTTCATAGGAGACGTATTTAACCACAGTGGGATGCAATAATCAGTGCTGGCCTCTGTAGGCTGATACTGGGCAATGGAGGCCACTGCTTACACTTGGTCACTATGGAAAAGAAGATCACAATGACCTGTAGAAAGCTTCTGTTGGTGTTGCTGCTTGTGATTTACCATGTTCTTCTTCAGTGTTACGTTACTGGGAAAGTTATTAGTAACCTTGTCTACAAGACTGGGAGCTGGAGCACGACATGAACTGACAATCATTGCATTTGGCTGTCTTTTTGTGTGATCATTGTTTTAATTTCCAAGTATAAAGTAGGATTGGTATGCTTGCAAATAGATTAACTGAAGTAATTCAGGAATGACTTTAGAAGTGGTGTGTTTGCAGACAACCACTCACAGGTTTCCACCTTGGCCGGCACATTCCATTCGGATCATGGCCCAACTATTTATGAAAATCTTCTCAAATCTCTTTCTATCCAATAAGATTATCATCTACCATCAGAAATTTAATGTAGTTCCTCTGTTTAGAGTGAAATATCCCAAGACTGTTAACAGAATTAGACAGTGAACTACATATTAGGGTAGTTGCTGTTCTGGAAGAGCAAGTGGACAGGTGGAGAGATTTAGGGAAGGAATTTCAGATTTTAAGAGTTTGCTGGAGCATTCAGTTGATACAATCGGAGGAGTACAGATTCCTAAGCAAACTTTGGTCTGAAGGAGATTACAGAGCAGGGAGGATAGGAGCTGGTAGGATTTGAAAACAAAAATATTTGAAGATGGAAGTATTACTCAAAAGCACATGTATAAGAAGGCCAAAGCTGTATACAGTTCTCTAGTTTTCTGCTGTTGAAAATATAGGTGCTATTTGCTGTGTTTGCACCTTGGGCTCAGAGGAACACCATTTTGTTTGGCTGTACTCATATATGGTTGCATGACAATTAAACTTGAACTTGAAGTCCCATTTATTTGTTTCAGGAACAATTTCTTCCCCGCCACCATCAGATATCTGAATGGTCCATGTAAACAAACCATGAATGCTACGTCACTATTTCTGCTCCCTTTTTGCACTACTGATGTAATTTAATTTTGTATACAATGGGTTCTGGTTAATTGGGACATTTTGGGACAATTAAGCAGCTGCCCCAATTAGCCAAAGTTTCATGGAAATGGTTAAAAAGATTAAAAAAAAAGACAGACAAACTAAGTAACAAATTGTGTATTTAAATGAAATGCAGTACAAATTAGAACACTAACAATACTACTACACTACTATAAAACTGTGAATCAATTCCTAATAGTTACCGGCAGAGGAATTCAGCATATGCTGCTGCGTTATTTTGATTGTAAAATTTTTTTAAAAAACGAAAGCACCTCATGTAGATAATGGACTGCCTTCATACAATGCTATCGATGATTGTATTCTCCAAATCTTCATTTTCATTGTAACATTCAAGATGATTGTTGATACCTTCAGAGACTTCATAGTGCCTAACCTGTTGAGTTAATGAAATTGTTTAATTTTCACTTCTGGCTGTTTCTGGCATCTCCAAGCCCAAATGCTTGAAACCACAGTGAGCAAAACAGCTCTGAATTGTCTGACTGATTATTTCTCACCATCAGTGACGGTGAACGCAAGCACACGCAACTGACGCAATTGGAAAAACTTTTTGCTCTAAGCTTGGCGTGGTGTCTAACGGCCACAAAAGTGCACGTTTCTGATGCACCGTTCAACAACAGTCTATTGCCCCCAATTAAGCAGCATAATGTCCCGGGTAAACAAAGAAAATTCCAGCATTTTCTCAGTTAGTTTTTGTTCTTTAAGAGTTGGTCCAAATAAGTGGCTACCCCAACTAACTGATTGCCTAATTAGCTAGAATCCACTGCTTATCGTAATTTGTAGATTTTTTTTATGTATTGCGCTGTGCTGCTGCCTCAGAACAAGACATTTAGTGGTATGTCAGTGATATTAAACCTGATTCTGATTCACTAAGTTGATCTGGCTTTTCCAGGGTTCACATCTTCGTGGATTGGTTTTGGGAAATTGACTCATTGTGCAGGAAAGCCCAAGGTCCCATTTGCTCTCTTAATTGCCTGCTGGATCACATAAAATTAAAAAAAAAACAAAAACAAAAAACCTGCAGATGCTGGACGTCTGTAATGAATGACCAAGATTCTGGAATTACTTAGCAGATCTGACAGCATCTGCGGAAAGAGACCCAGTTCAAATTTTAGTGTGGAAGTTCTAACACTGCCCCAGGACAAAGGGTCACTTAGGACATGAGGAGCTAAGTTGCAGATGAGGTAAAGTTTGTGGAAAATGATGGAAGGTCAGTCAAGCAGTGAGTCAAAATAGCTTTTTGTTCAGAATCTAGAGATTTAAGAAAAAGGCTCCAGGCATTTTAGTCACGAAGAATGGGTGACGCTCCTGTTAGTGATCTGAAATTTCAGTGTGTGGTGGAGCAGTTAAACTACCAGGCTAGCAAACTAAGGAACTGGACTAAAGATCCAAAGATATGTAACTTTTTACACAGAAGGGAGAACACAGGAGCGAACTGCCAGGTGTATTGATATAGGACAGATAGATATCAAATTTTGTGAGACATTTAGGCACAGGAGCAGGCAGAGGATGGAGGGATGCAAATAATGGCTGAATTAGATTGGCATCACATTCAGCACTGACATGATGGGCCAAAGGGCCTGTTTCTGTGATGTACTGTTCCATGTTTTGGAGTACTGGAAGCTGCAAATAGAATGCCACTATTTGTGAAAGGAGGCAGATGGAGCAGGAATCTACAGATCAGTAAGCTCAGTAGTAAGTGGGGTAAATGCTGGAACCTATTATTAAGGAGGTAATAGCAGGACTTTTAGAAAATAGTAAGGCAATCAAATGGGGTTGATGTGCTTCTCGGTAACGGAAATATTATTGATAAGTTTTTTTTAAGCTCTTTAGGAATGTAATGGGGTTGGGTGACACAGTGGCAGAGCTGGTAGAGGGCTATCTCTCAGAACCAGAGGCCTTGGTTCAATCCCAGCCTTGGCTGCCATCCACAATGTGTCCTGCATGTGCCTGCGTGAGTTTCCTTTGAGTGTTCTGGTCTCCCACATCTAAAGATGTGCTGGTCACTAGGTGAACTGGCTCCCCAAAATAGCCTTCAATGGGTAAGTGAGTGTGAAATCCGGAAGGAGCTGATAAAATTGTGTGAGAATAAATATTGGGATTATTATGAGTAGAGTAAATGGATGGTGTAAGGTAATTGAGTAATACCTGGACTAGCAGTAAATCCAATAGGATGCCTCAATTCTGTCCACTCTATATTGATACTGTAGATAGAGGGCAAGTGTACTACAGCTACATTTGCTGAAGATGTAGAAATAGGTTGGTGAGCAAGATGTAAGGGCACAATATCCTCCCCACCAGCTGGCTTACAGATGGGTTAACTTGGCTTGTAGATTGGTTAAGTGAGTTGGCAAGATAGTGGCAGATGGAATATAACGTGGGAAGATGAGGTTATCCATTTTGGAAGGTAATGAACAAGTCAGTTGTTAAATTCGTGACTATAGAAAACAGCAGGGTACAAAGGGTGTATGAAATGCAAAAAGGTCACTTACAAAAGGTAATGAGACATACTAATGGGATGTTTGCCTTTATTGCTGGGAGTATGGAGTATAAAGGTAGGGAAGCTTTGATACAATCTTATTGGACTCTGGTGAGGCTGGCATCTAGATTACTGTGCACAGTTTCAGTCTGTAAGGTTATACAGTGTTTGCATTGGAGAAGCTCAGGAGTTTCACATGGTTGATTCCTGAATCAGAGGTAGCCACTTGAGGAAAGATTGCACAGGTCAAAGTTAAAGATAATGCCAATAAGTGGCAACACTTTGCATGCAGCTCTGATAGGAATCATCAAATATTCCTATTTAGGACTACTACACCTGAAATCCACAGTCACAGCCATGGGTACTTCAGTAAGCAACATTGCTTTAAGACATTCAAAAAAAAATCTCTCTATCCTCAAAATCGACAGACCCTGGGTGGCAGACTCGAGTTGTGAGTACAGTTTCCCCCTTAAGAAAACGGAAGCAGGGAAGGTGTGTCAGTCTTTGGGTATGATTGAAACACAGGCTTTAGACTTGCACTCCTGACGATCCTGTTGGCAAATGTACCATCTCTGGCAAATAAAACAGAAGGCCCCAGAGCAGGATTACAGTACCAGAG
This sequence comes from Mobula hypostoma, assembly GCF_963921235.1. Taxonomy (NCBI): domain Eukaryota; kingdom Metazoa; phylum Chordata; class Chondrichthyes; order Myliobatiformes; family Myliobatidae; genus Mobula; species Mobula hypostoma. Next base: position 224,432,076 of record NC_086098.1, read on the forward strand.
GGACATCAGGGACTGCTGTGTACTTTGCTTCACAGAAACTCGGCTCACCTCCATTTCAGATGCAATGCTGCAACCCAATGACTTCATCAATATCCACAAAGATGGATCAGTTGAGTCCAGAGGAGGAGAAGCATGCTTGATGATTAACTCATCGTAGTGTACAGATGTAATGGTTCTGCCTCAGTCTTGCTCACCCAACCTGGAACATCTGGTGGTCAAGTGTCATCCATTTTATCTGCCAAGGAAATTTTCCACCATCCTTCCAGTAGTGGTGTATATTCGACCTCAGACCAACAACCAGCAGGAACTGATATGTTTTGTAATTTCAAAACATTAAATTAATTCAAAGGAAGCTAAAGAGTCCAAAATGCAGGTGTCACTTGTCTTGAAGTGGAGTGTGCACTTATCATGTGGTAGCATGATGAACATATGCAATTCATGTATTTATACGTAATGAATTGTTGAAATGAACAAGAATGCTTGACTAATATTCTGTATATACATGATTACTCAAATATTACTAAAACATTAAATACACCACACTCCTCCCTGCTTAGCGGTAAGCTCCAACCCTATATTGAATGTATCTCAATTATATATGCTATATTATACAATACACCTATGGGCATTCAAAGTATAGTAAGTTTTAAAATTGTCCCATTCAGACTTAAAGATGTAGTCACTGTGGAGCATTTCTTGATCTTGTGGGATAATGTCATTCCTGACAAGGGGGATCTCTGCTTTGCCAGTGAGAGACTTGTGGCTGTGAAAACAATCTCTGTTTCTGGGGCCTCCTCTGTGGTATTTATAGGAGTTGACTCTGAGACTACAGGAAGTGGTTCGGACAGTTCTAGTCACCTGTTTTCCTTTTTTCTTCTAGTTTGTGCATCTTGATCTTGGATGGGTGCATTTAGTTCACTGAAGTATTCTTGTTAATCCTTCTATTGCTCCCTTTATGATCTGATTTCTTTTCTTGGCTTCCACATCCATAGCATCATCTGATGAATCCTCTGTTTTCATATCTCCATTGACTCCTTTCTTTTTGGCCTTTCATTTGTCTAGCATTGCTTTGATCTTTGCATCCACTTTTACAAGCAGCTTTTTCTCTCCTACTTGAAGTTCATGCAATAACCTTAATACATGCAGAGTAGATTCTGGTTCTTCATACTCACAAAATCCAAATGCTTGCAACTTCCCTGATGCTCCTTGAACTTTCTTCCAGCTTAAAACATAGCCACATTTCACGAGTAACTGCCAGATTACCATGTCAGAACCTTCCTCAGATATGTTGCCTACAAAAACTGCTATCGTCACACCACTGCTTTAGTCACTTTCATGGTTCCTTTGAGCAGTATGGTCCTTCCTTGGTCCAATATGCTTTCTAACCAGAGGCTGGCACCAACACCTGTTTGCCCTCTGAGCAATAGTTCATGGTGTTCGGCATGGAGGCAATTATAGCATCCCCCAATACCTTAATTTTCTTTTGGATGGCTTCATTGCAGGGTATGTGGCATACAAATGGTGGATGGATCTCCAATCAAATTGTAGTTCTCTCAGTCGATCACATACTCACAATGCTGGTCCTTCTGCTTTTTTTTTACCACATACAAGCTCAACTTTTTTCTTGTTAACTGTTGTATTTCACTGTTACAGAGGTTATTCCCATAAGAGTTAACTTTTCTCCGGTATAAGTTCTTAGTTGGATATCTGCAAGCTTCATTTCCGTATCCTTGAAATGCCATTCAAACTCATTTTGTGCAATGACTGAAACGGCTGAGCCAGGTCCAATTCTATTTTAATTAATTTGCTGTTCAGTTCTGGTGAAAGCCATATTGCTTGTCTATTAATTTTTATACTGTAAATCTAAGTCCTGTGTCACTCATCAGATTTTTCATCAACAGCATGCAGATTAGTGCCTTTGTTTGAAACTGCAACTTGACTTTTTATCTTTTTATCTTTTTCTCTTTCCTATGCAGTCCATTTGTCTGCCTGACATGCTCTTTGTATGTGTCCTACTTTGTTGCATTTTCTGCAAGCTTAACCTTTAAATCTGCATTTGTTTGGTGTACGTAAGCCCCTGCCAGAATGGTAACACAAATTGTTCGGCCAAGCAGGTTTCTGTTTAGATACTGCAATATTACTCATGCTTACTTTCATTCCTGACTGCAGCTGAATTGCATCTCTGTCTGCAGTTTCCCTTGAAACTGTGAATTCCACTGCTCTTTTAAATGTAAACTGTGTTTCGGAGAGGAGCTATTTTTGAATGCTTTCTGTTGGATTCCACAAACTAAATGATCTTTCAGTGTATCATTAAGCCAATTACTGAATGGACAATGCTTAGACAATCTCTTCAATTCGGCTCCATACACTGAAATGGATTCCCCTTTTTTTTTATATTCCACTTACGAAACCTACAGTGTTCCACAATCAAGAATGGCTTTGGTTCTATGTGTTGCTACATTACTTTTACAATAGTGGTAAAGCTGATTTCTGAAGGTTTCGTTGGAGCAGTGAAACTTTGAAGCAAACTGTATGCCTTTAAACCCAATGCATTCAGCAGAATAGGCACTCGCTTCTCATGGGCTATTTTGTTTGCTTCAAAATACTGTTCCAATAGCTCAGTATACTTTAGCCAATTACCGGTTGTGTAATCACACTCGTCAACCTTCTTAACAATGCCAGCAGTTTCTGATTTTTTTAAATGATTATTATCACCTGGTACTTGCTCTTTATGAGCCTTGACTTCTTCCGTTTATGAACTTTTTTGTTTAAACTTGTGTTTCCCTTCCAAAGCATACATGCTGCTCTGGTTGGGAGAGACAGATAATCCTATCAAGCCTGGGCGGAAGGTAATGAAAATCCTGAGATGCCCAGTCATCAAGATCGTCCTCTCTGCCTCACAGGTATAGTCCAAAGGAAAGCTTACAAAGCAATATGTTTGTCACCGGCTTGGCTGCAGAAGCTGCTAGGAGGACGTTCAATGACTTCCAGCTGCCTTGGGGGCTCCACACTGGATTTGCTGTCCAGGTTTACTCCCCTAGTCTTTGTCTCTCCTGTGGCTGCCCACAGGGCAGTGGGGCTATGTACCCATAGCTGGGGATCTGGTTCACGAGCACCAGAGCGTGTTCCTCTGTAGTTCAGCCCGAGTCCAAAAGGAGGTCTGTTTCCGTGTGTCCCCAGAGAGGAGGCACTACATGAGGCTTGCTGTTGGAGAGGCTATGTATTGGCAGGGAGAGACTCTCACATTCATCTCTCCTTTTAGCAAGACTGCTAGTCAACGGTGGAAGCTGACGGTCAAGACAACAAGCACCGCTCAGTACACTACCACATTAGATGCATCACTACAACCATTTTGACAAGAATGCTTAATCAACCAATATATATTCAGGTTTACTCAAATATTATTGAAATATTAAATACACTACAACTGTGATCAGCAGTCCTGAAACAACACACCCTGATTCCCCTGCATTTCAAGCATGTCAATTTGAAGTCTCAGAACAACTACCACCAACATATCACCTGTGGAACCAGTGGAGCTAACACACTTGATCACTGTTACACCACCATCAAGAATACTTACCGTGCTATCCTACACCCACACTTTGGAAAGTTCAATCACCTGGCTGTACTTCTATACCTAGCGTATAGGCAGAGACTAAAGACCGCAGCGCATGTGCTAAGGTCCAAGAAGGTATGGTCAAAGGAGGTGGAGGAACGCTTACAGTTGGTGGACTGGATGATATTTAGGGATTTGTCTTCAGATCTGAATGAATACACCACAGTTGTCACCAATGTCAAGGCCTATGTGGATGTGTGTGCCTTTGAGAACATACTGCACACACCCAAACCAGAAACCATGCATAAACCTGGAAATTCATAGTCTGCTGAGGGCTAGGTCTATGGCATACAAGACTGATGATCCAGAACTTGACAAAAAGTCCAGGTATGATGTACCGAATGCTATTTAATTAGAAATCTATTCCGATTGAAATTAGTGATGGAATCAGATGTACGTCGGCTCTGGCAGGGTTGCAGACCATTACTTCCTACAATGTGGAATCTAGCATCATGAATGGCTGCGATGCCTCTTTCTTGGATGAGCTCAATGCCTTTTATGCTCGCTTTGAGAAGGAGAATAAAACTACACCTGTGCAAATCCCTGCAGCACCTGGTGATCCTGAGATTTGTCTCTGAGACCAACGTCAGAACAGCTTTCATGAGTTTGAACCCTTACAAGGCGTTGGGTCCTGATGGTGTACCTGGTGGTGCTCTGGAGACCTGTGCCAACCAACTGGAAGGAGTGTTTAAGGACATCTTAAACCTCACACAGGTTCCCACTGATCTAAAAGGGTGACAATTATACCAGTGCCCAAGAAGAACAAGGTGAGCTGTTTCAATGACTATTGCCCACTAGTACTCACATCTACTGTGAAGTGCTTTGAGAGGTTTAGTAATGGCTAGATCCAACTCCCACCTAAACAAGGACCTGGACCCATTGAAATTTGCCTATCATCACAATAGGTCTAGAGTGGGTGTAATCTCACTGACTCTTCACTCAGCCTCGGATCACCTGGACAATAGTAATACCTATGTTAGGCACCTGTTTATTGATTACAGTTCAGCGTTCAATGCAATCATACCCTCGTTCTAATCAAGCTCCAAATCCTAGACCTCTGTACCCCTCTCTGCAACTGGATCCTTTACTTCCTGATAGGAAGACCATCGTTTTGTGTGGATCAAAAATAACATCTTGCTGACAATCAACACTGGTGCACCTCAAGGATGTGTGCTTAGCCACTGCTCTACTCTTTTACATGTACAATTGAGTGGCCAGACACAGCTCAAACGTTATCTATAAATTTGTCAATGACACAACTATTCTTGGCAGAATTTCAGATGATGAGGAGGAGGCATACAGGAGCAAGATGGGTCAGCTGGTTGAGTGGTGTTGGAATGTCAATAAGACCAAGGAGTTGATTGTGGACTTCAGGAAGGGGAAGTCAAAGGAACACACACTAGTTTTTATTAGGGATCAGCATTGGAAAGGGTAAGCAGTTTCAAATAGCTGGGGTCAACATCTCTAAGGATCTATCCTGGGCTCAACATATTGATGCAATTACAAAGAAGGCACAACAGTGGCAGTATTTCATTAGGAGTTTGAAAAGACTTTGTATGTTGCCAAAGTCTTCAGCAAATTTCTGCAGATATACCGTGGAGAGCATTCTAACTGGTTGCATCATCACCTGGTTTGGAGGGGCCACTGCACAGGATTGGAAAAAGCTTCAGAAAGTTGCAAACTTGGCCAACTCCATTTTGGGCACTAGCCTCCCCAGCATCAATAACATCTTCAAAAGGTGATGCTCCATAAAGGTAGCATCCATCCTTAAGGAACCCCATCACCCCCGGGACATGCCCTCTTCTCTTTGATACCGTCAAGGAGGAGGTACAGGAGCCTGAAGGCACACACTCAATGTTTTAGGAACGGCTTCTTCTCCACCATGATCAGATTTCTGAATGGACAATGACCCCATGTACATTATCTCTTTTTCTTTCTTTGCTCTTTTTTTGCACTGCTTATTTAATTGTATACTCTTATTGAAATTTTGTTTTTTTATTATGTTTTGCAACCCGTTTCAAGACATACTCCAGTGATAATAAATCTGAATCTGAGGCTGAGCCTATAATGATTGGAGTTCAGAAGCATGGAGGGGGTGACTTTGTGGAAACAAGAATCTACAGGGGACTGACAGGAGGAATGCTGAAAGGATGATTCTCCTTTGTGGCGCATCATTTCTAAATTAGGGATTGCCCATTTCATAGATTTTTTTTTCCTCAGGATCTTGAATCTTCAGAATTATCAGAGAGCTGTGGCAATGGAGTCACTAGATCCCATGCCTTGTAAAAGTGTTCAGCCCCCAACCCTTTGTTCACAACCAGGGAATTTCATCAATTTAACTGGCAATTTTTATTTGTGAATCACATGCTTCTCTTTTCCCCATGGTAGAGCCCAGAAACGGGGAAAATTGTAAAGGATGATAAAATAAAGACTGGAAAAACCCTGAAATGTCAGAAGTTTAGAAGTGTTCCCCGCCAAACCTGCCCCCCCCCCCCTTTGCTCAGTACTTAGTTGAACCACCTATGTCAGCAGCAGTGTTTTTGGATTGGTCACAGCATCACGGAAATGATTTGCTCATTCCTCCTTGCAAGGTTGCTTAATCTGTGCAAGGTTAGGAGAGTGCCGGTGGACAGCAACCTTGGTCTTGCCAGGGATGTTCAGTTAGGTTAAGGTCAGGACTCTGACTCAGGGACATCAAATTTTTTCATTTGAAGCCACCCCATGGTTGCTCTGACAGTGTGCTTTGGGTTGTCGTCCTGCTGAAAGACACACTCCCTCCCCAGTTTAAGCTTACCAGCAGGGGCTAGTAGGATTTTTGTACAGGATCTTTCTGGATTTAGCAGCATTCATCTTCCTATCAATCCTGACCAGTTTTCCAGTCCCTGCTGCTGAAAATCATCCCCCATAGCATGATACTACCTCTGCCATACTTTATAGTAGAGACAGTGTTACCTGGCTACTGGACTGTATTAGATTTAAGTCACACATACCACTTAGTGTTGAGGCCAAAAAGTTGCACATTAGTCTCATCTGACCACAAGACCTTCTTCCACGTCTTTACAGCATCTTCTAAGTGGTGCTATGCAAAGTCTTCATGGGCAAGAATAGGCTTTTTGTTTTTAGACAAGGCTTCTTCCCTGCTACTTTTCCATAAGTACCATTTTTGTGCAAGGCTTTAAAGATTGTGGAGCCATGAACTTCACCTTCAGTTGCAGCCACTGACTCCTGCAGCTCACTGAGTAGCCCCTCTTACAAGTGCCATTCTTCTCTGGTGACTAACTTTAGGAGGGCAGCCTGACCTAGATAGTATGGCTGTGGCTTCATGTTTTCCACTCTTTCACGATGGACTGCTCTGAGCTCCGAGGTATGTTCCATGCCTTTGAGGTGGTCTTGTACTGTTCCCCAGATCTGTGCTTCTCTATCATTTCCCTGATTTGCGTTGAATGCTCTTTTGTCTTCATTTTCATTTGCCTGTTGAAAATCTACCATACAGAGAGAGGGTATTTATTCAAGTCATCCTCCAAATTTCTACATCATCAAATTGGGTGTGTTGGTAAGGTAACATGTACAGTATCTGCAACTGAGGAAAGTTAGCACAGTAATTGCAAAGGAGATGAATACTTCTTCAGCACTCAATTTTGGTTGATAATTTTTTTGTAATTTGACCTGTTTTGGAATTTTTTGATTGGACATAATGCACATAGATTAGCTGGAAAATCCTACTTCAATATATTTTAAATTTGGAGAATGAGACAGTAAAATGTGAATACAGTTGTGGGGCTGAATACTTTTCAAGGCACTATATATTCAGTGTAGAGGTTGGCAGATGGACAAATAACTTTGGAGTCAGTGCATGGGAAGTTGGTGGGAGAAGTCACTGATCTATGGCAGGATGCGTTGTTATCATATTGAAAGGTGGAGGGGCTGTTTTACTTATTCCTCTCTTGTTCCCTATGTTGTATGAAACTACATTTAAAAGGCCACTTTGTTCACTAATGCCCTCCAAGAGAAGTAATCTGCTACCCTGGCTATTGTGGTTAACTTCAGAAGTGGAAGTTGGGAGACTGACCCACCAGTGAGACTGGCACGTAGAGGTGGTGAGAGTAAGCAGCCACACATTTGAGTGCCAACATCTCAGATGACCTGTCCTGGGCCCAGCACATAGACTCAATTACAAAGAAGGTGCGCCATTGCCTTTTCTTTCTTAGAAGCTTAAAGGGATTTGGAATTTCACAAAATAATTGAACAAACTTGTAGAGATGTATTTTTTTTAAAAAGTATCCTGATCATAGCCTGGTACGGTAATTCCAATGCATAGTAACACGAGGCTGCAGAGAGTTGTGGATTAGGCCTGATCTATCATGGACACAGCCCTGCCTACCATTGGCAGCATCTAGAGGAGGTGCTCCCTCAACAAGGTGGCATCTACCATCAAGGATCGCACCACCAATGTTATCTCCTCTTTTAATTGCTACCGTGAAGCAAGGGGTACAGAAGCCTGAAGTCCCTCACCATACCTATTCAGGAACAGCTACTTTCCATCAACTATCAGCATCTTGAACCACCCTGAACAACCCTAGTTTACTACTGCAATGGAACACTACAGACCACTTCTTGCAATATAATAGACTTGTCCTTATTTGTCTTTTTTTTTACTGCTCTAAGGTCTTGTTTTTTTCATTGTCTTTTCATCTATCTTCATGTTTGTGTAATAAATATACATAATAATTTATATTCTGTGTGTTTGTGTCTATATGCCTCTGGTGCTGCTACAAGCAAGTGTTTCATTGTATTTGCACTCCAACATACTTGTGCTATGACCTTGACCTGAGGGGTTGATATTGCCTAGCAAGTCATTCAGTTCAGGAGGAATTGGGGATGGCCAACAAAACCATCCAAACGAATTTGATAGCTCTACTGAAGGCTGGGAGTCGTATATTGAGAGAGTTGAACTGTATTGTAATGCGAACAATATGGAGAAACAAAAGAAAGTCCCCACTCTTCTTAGCTTAATGGGTGCAGGGGTGTACAGTCTCTTACGCAACTTAGTAACACCTACAAAGCCCGTAAGCAAGACATTCAACAAAATTGTTACAGTTTTACAAAATCAAGTGAGCCCTAAACAGTTGGCAATATCTGAGAAGTGTAGGTTTTACAAAAGGAACTAGTCAAAAGATGAAAGCATTTCTGAATACATTGCAGAACTGTAAACTTTTTCAATACTGTGAGTTTAGAGATGGACTTTCTGATGATTAAGGGATGGGCTTGTATGTGCCATGCATGGTCAAAGCACTCAAAGCTACTGTCTGAAAGAGAGCTGACCATTGAATGGGCATTGATCATTACAATATCATTAGAGACTGCAGTGAAAGATGCAGCAGAATTGCAGAAAAGGAGGTTAGAATGTGAAATGCAGAAGATTTCCCTGAATAGTGCAAAGAGCCAAAGATGTTATCGATGTGGCAAATCCTCCCATGATGCCAATGACTATTGGTTCAAAGAAAAAGTCTGCAGAAAGTATCCCAAACAAGGTCAGAGGATATGCAAGGCAGGCAAAAAGCACAACAGAGTGAGAAGTCTCAACACAAAACTAAGCAAATGCATGAAGTTACCAAATGTAAAACAATCAGACAACATAGTCTGACAAAGGTGAACTGTCATGCCTGGAACTGCATAGTATAACTGAAACAGATCACAAAATCATCTGGATCACAATAGATGTGTCTGGTGTAAAACTGAAAATGGAGCTGGATACAGTGTCAGCTTTGCCCATAATTCCAGAGGCTGTCTACATCAGACTGTTTACTAAGATACCATTAGAGAAGACCTCAAAGCTAAAGACCTACACAGGCAAAAAAGCGTCTTCCAAAGCAAACTGAAAGTAAATATGACGTATGGAAGCCAAACACAGCAGTTAGAGATAGGAGTGGATGTCATCACTATGGCAAAGAGTATGTTAACCTTACTGGGCCATTCCTGGTATCTGTTTCTGATGGTTGTAGATGCTCATTTGAAGTGGCCGGAGTTTATACCAATGAAGTCAACCACGTCAGCAAAGACTCTCTCCGCTCTGAGGTATATCTTCGCCTGAAAAGGCTTACTCAAGCAAATTGTAAGTGACAATGGACCTCAATACATATCAGAAGAATTCTGGCTCTTCATGAAGAAAAATGGCATCAGACATTTCAAGTCAGCTCCTCACTACCCAACAATGAATGGGTTAGCTGAAAGGTTTATCCAAACCTTCAAGAAGCCCATTAAAGCAATGGACAAGGAGGGCATTTCTCTACAGTACAAGGCAGATAGCTTCCTTTTTGTGTATCGGAACTCTGATGCAATGCTGTTCATGAACAGGAATCTGAAATTTCGCATAGACCTCCTGAAACCAGACTTCTGGAGAGAAGTGCAGAATAAACAGTTCAGCTATTTGCCAAGTGAAGCAGCAAGGAGCTTCGCGATTGGACAGGAAATCCTAGTGTGTGATTACTGAGAAGACAAGTGGACACGTGGTAGGATGGCTACACGAACTGGACCACTGATGTACAGTGGATGTTTGAGATGGAAACATCATGCGGACCAGATACTGGATGCTCAACCAAAGAACACACCTGAGGACTGCATCCAACAATACGGATGCATTACAGTCACTGGACTTGCCTCCCAGTGATGATGTCACTGACAGCAACGCGATACCAGATATCGAGAACGTTGTCTTAAACAAGACGCCTACTAAACCTGGTTTCCCTCGCCATCCGAAGGTACAGCATTCCTATGAAACGGTTCGTAAGCTGAAATGCCGTAAAGCAAAGAAGCAATTACCATTTATTTATATGGGAAAATTTTGTGAGCGTTCGCAGACCCAAAAATAACCTACCAAATCATGCCAAATAACACATAAAACCTAAAATAACAGTAACATATAGTAAAAGTAGGAATGATATGATAAATACACAGCCTATATAAAGTAGAAATACTTTTCCACAATCATTACTGAACTGTTCTCCGTAGCGAAAATCTCACGCAAGCGCCGTTGGCAGAAAATTTCACGCAAGCGCTCTCCAGTAACCTTTAAGCTATGAAGCTGCCAAATCATACCAAATAACACGTAAAAATACACAGCCTATATAAAGTAGAAATAATGTATGTACAGTGTAGTATCATTTACTGGAATCGGGAAGACAGCACCGAGCACATGGATGATGGTGTGTTAGGCTGAGTCGGAGTATGGGTGGTGCAGTGGCCCCCACCCTCCAGGCTGCCGAGTGGTACATTGCCACGAAGCACGCAGGGATCCAGCGGTAGCGGGGAGGCACACAGCACATCTTTAAGAAAAAAGCCGAAAACAAACATGCTTATTAATTAGGTGCTGCCCGGCATGTAATTGCCGGCCCAGATCATTGCCGATTGCATCACCTTTAATCTGGGCCGACATTTACGTGTCGGTGGCACCTAATTAATTAGCATGTTTATTTCGGCTTTTTTCTTAAAGATGTGCTGTGTGCCTCCCGGCTACCGTTGCATTCTCCGTGAATCGGTATCTGTCCGTGGCCTGGGGGTTGGGGTGGTGGGACACTGGGGTGTCATCTCATCGTCTGTTTCCATTAGGGCAGGCAGCTCATCTTCGTCTATCTCTGCCCGCCTCGGTGTCGAAGGTCGAGGTTCGTCGTCTGCTGTGGCTGATGTGGAAGGCTTGCTTGACTGCTGAGCATCGCGCATTTTTCTATTACACAGTTCTTTGTAAAGACTCAAACCATCCTGCAAATATCCCCTAAACCGACGTACCCTTTCAAAATTAAAGTCGTACTTTATCATTACTCATTTGGTTTCGATTGTTATCCTTTTTTCTTCCAATTGCATCAGCTCTTCATCTGTCAGTTCTTGGTCATGGGATGCCAAAACCTCTTCAACATCATGTTCGTCAGCTTCCACAAGCCAAACTCACGTTGTCCTTACTTCATTCACCAGGATCAAAACGCTTAATTATGTCTAGTTTTACTCTGTGTAATACCCTTACGAGCTCTTTCAGGCTTTTCTGATACCATAGAATTCATCTTGCAAACGACTGCTCGCAGGCTCACGTTAAGGCAATGCCGTTCCGAATCCGGGGAAAGCGGCTGCTCGGGGCGAGCGTGCTGCCTTTTATTGTGCGCTGATTTTTTATCGCGCACTGATTTTTTTTCATAACAGTGAAAACATCTTCTGAAAGCGAAAACAGGATACTAATGTAGGTCTTTCTTAACAGTGAGGTTTCATAAAGCGATCGTTCGAAAAGCGGGGGACACCTTTACCACTCCACGGGCCCAGAGGCGCAGTGAGAACGTTATTGTTGACAAGGTGCTTACCAAACCTGATGCCACTCCACAGGTCTAAAGGGTGCTATACTGAAAGAGAACCACCTAAAAGACTGAACCTTCAGAACTGTAAAGTTAGTTGTAGACTGTTATTGAATGTTTTGCACGTATATAGTTTTATGTTGCATTAATCTAAAGGCAGAAGTATAATGTATGGATCTATTTATTTTAGAACAATAACCCCCCTCCCCCAGCACTATATATTGATCTGTTGTCTGCGCATGCACTGCTGTCTACATATGTGTGTTCTCACTCACTGCCATGTGAATACACCATCTCCTGTCTGCATGCTTTTATTTTGTGTGTAATTGTGCACAGACACAACACTCAGTAACATGCAAAAGAAGTGGAGGTACTCAGCAGGTCAGGCAACAGCTATGGAGAGGAATAAACAGTAATGTTTCAGGCTGAGAGCCTTAATCAGGGGAGGGTCTTGGCCTGAAAGGTGGACTGTTCATTCTTCTCCATAGCTGCTGCCTGACCTGCTGAATTCCTCCAGCATTTTGTGTGTGTTACTCTGGATTTCCAGCATCTGCAGAATCTCTTGTGAGTGTGATTCTCTCAGGTTTTGTTTTCTCTACCTATGTATTTAATTCAATTTCCTTTTGTTTGGTTGTGGATCATGGTGCACTAACTCTACCATTGCTGACACTTTGCTCTGCTGATCTGGAATACCTGATTATTAAGTGCAGACCCTTTTATCAACCACAAGAGTTTACATGCATCATTGCTGTCACAGTTTATATTCCACCGGATGCTAATGCTAAAGTAGCCATGAAAGACCTCAGTGTCGCTATTAGCAAGCTGCAGACATTGCATCCAGACGGAGCCTTTATTGTTGCTGCGGACTTTAATCATTATAACCCACGTACCGTGCTTCCAAGATTTTACCAAAATGTATCATGCACCATAAGGGGAAATAAAACCTTAGATCATGTCTACACAAATGTGACTGATGCTTACAAAGCCACCACCCTCCCCCACCTGGGACAGTCCGACCATCTTTCATTGTTTCTGCTTCCCAAGTATAGCCCGGTCATTAAATGCGTGAAACCCACAATGAAGACTATTAAGGTCTGGCTGGAAGGTGCTGACTCTGCTCTTCAGCACCAATTCCAGCACACAGACTGGAGCGTGTTTGCTGCCCATGCCACCACAGACTCTCAGGTTAACATTGACTTGTATACCAACTCTGTCCTTAAGCACATCAACAAGTGTGTAGATAGAGTGACGTCACTAAAACAAGTAAAAGTTTTCCCCAATCAGAAACCATGGATGAACTGAGAAGTTCGCTCCTGCTCAAAGCCAGAGATTCAGCCTTCAGGTCTGGAGACCGGGAGGCTTACAGCTCAGCCAGGGCCAACCTGAGGAGGGGAATCTCTCTGGCCAAACATGTACAAACAGAGAATTGAGCATTTCAACTCCTTGGACCCCCGGTGCATGTGGCACGGCATTCAGGTTATTACAGACTTCAAACCACCTAGTACTGTGCCCCCTTCCAGCTCTGCTTCCCTCCCTGATGAGCTCAATTATTTCTTCACCCACTTTGACCATGAGAACAAGGAGGTCACTCTCAAAGCGGATCTCCCCCCTGGTGAACTGCCTCTCTCACTTTCCACCTCCGATGTTTATGCCACCCTGACCAGGGTGAATGTACGGAAGGCAGCTGGTCCGGATGGAATACCTGGCCGTGTGCTCAGAGTCTGTGCAGGGCAGTTGGCCAGGGTCTTCACGGACATTTTAAATCTGTCCCTGGCACAGGCAGTTGTCCCCACAAGCTTCAAGATCGCTACCATCGTGCCAGTGCCAAAGCATTCCACTGCCACGGGCCTGAATGACTTCCACCCAGTTGCACTCACCCCCATCATTGCAAAGTGCTTTGAGAGACTGGTTCTATCACATCTGAAATCCTGTCTGCCCACTAAGCAGGACCCCCAATAATTTTCCTATCGCACCAACAGGTCTACATAGGACGCCATCTACATGGCACTTCACTCTGCCCTGTCCCACCTGGACAGCCCCAACTCTTACGTCAGATTGCTGTTCATTGACTTTAGTTCGGCATTCAATACTGTGATCCCCTCCAAGCTGATCACCAAACTTCGCCAGCTTGGTATCAGCGTATCCCTCTGCAATTGGACCTTGGACTTTCTGACAAACAGAGCCCAATCAGTTAAATTAGACAACCTCTCCTCCTCCACTCTCACCCTGAACACCGGCGTGCCTCAAGGCTGTGTGCTGAGCCCTCTTCTGTACTCCCTTTTCACCTATGACTGCGTTCCTGTACATGGCTCTAACTCCATAATCAAGTTCGCAGATGACACCGTTGTGGTTGGCCTAATCAGAGGGGATGACGAGATGGCCTACAGGGATGAGGTCCAGCACCTAGCTGCGTGGTTTGCCGCCAACAACCTGACCCTTAACACCCAGAAGACCAAGGAGATCATTGTGGACTTCAGGTATGCTAGGAGCCACACTCTCATTCCCATCTACATCAATGGAGCTGTAGTGTATCAAGTTTCAAATTCCTTGGTGTCCACATTTCCGAGGATCTCACATAGCCCCTGAACTCCTCCATCCTGATCAAAAAGGTGCAACAGCGCCTTTATTTCCTGCGGAACATCAAGAAAGCTCACTTCTGTCCCAGGATACCGACAGACTTTTACTGCTGTACCATTGAGAGCACACTCACCCTGCATCTCAGTGTGGTATGGCAATTGTCCCATATCAGACCGCAAAGCACTCCAGTATGTGGTTAAAAACTGCCCAGTGGATTATCGGCACCCAATTGCCCACCATTGAGAACATCTACCATAAACGCTGTCTGGGCAGGGCGAAAAGCATTATCAAGGATGTATCTCACCCTAACCATGGACTTTTTACTCTCCTCCCATCCGGTAGGCGCTACAGGAGCCTCCGCTCCCGCACCAGCAGGCACAGGAAGAGCTTCTTCCCTGAGGCTGTGACCCTGCTGAACCTCACATCACAGCGCTAAGCAGTGTTGCACCCATATTGGATTGTCTCAGTACTTTTATATTTGTATGCTGTAGCACTTTTTATTTGCAGATATTTTATAAATAATTTTTTTTGCACTTCTGGTCAGATACTAATTGTATTTCATTGACTTTGTATCTGTACTCAGCACAATGACAATAATTCTAGATTCTAATCTAATCAGCCCTTTGATGGCCAAGCAGTGCCCAGAACTGTAAGGGCGACTTCACCACAGGCTGGCAACTCTTCAAGAAGATAATTTGAATTGGTTCAAACTAACACACCTGGCGTGTTCCTTCATTTATTTCTCTTTTCAATAAGCTGACCCTTCCTCACTGGAACTCGGCTTCATAAGGGAAATACTTTCAGGATATCAACGCTCAGAGTACTCACCTGCCTAGTAATTGTTCACTGTCTCCTTTCTCCTGCCAGTAGCCTCCAGCTAGTCTGTGGTGGGGACTGAGTCACGAATCTTAAAAGCAGGCACTAACCTCAATTCTGGCCAGGACTTGCTCGAGAGGAGGCTGCCTCATTCAGAAAGGAGACGGCTTTGTAGCAAGCACTTGTCAAGTCAAGTGATGTTGTCAGCAAAACTTTTATAGGATTACATTCTTGCTAAGTGTACTTGATGAGATAATGGAGAGGTTTGGGTACATGCATTTTCAAAAGGATTTTGGCTTTTAAAAAAATCCTTTCATTTTAGTATCTTTTTTACTCCAAAGCACTTTTAAACTAATGAAGTCCTTTTGAAGGGTAATCCCTGTTGTAGGATTCATAGCAGTCAAACTGCCCTAGTCAACTTCCACGAACGGCACCATGGTCATAGCTAGGTGGCCTGTTTCAGTGAGGGGTAGATATTGTAAAAGATGCTGTGGAAAGCTCTCTTTTCTTCAAAGTCGTACCGTGTGATGCTTGAGCAGACTGGGCCTCAGTTTGCAAATCTCATGAAAGGTCAGCTCATTCAAAGCAGCAGTGTTCGTTGTGAGCAACACAAACAGAAATCTGGAGGAGCTCAGCAAGGCAGGCAGTATCTACAGAGGGGATTAAATAGTGCCTGGGCAGAAAGTGGAGAGCTAAAGAGGAAGGTGGATGCCAGGGCTAGTAAAAATAGGCAGGAGCAAAGTGATAGATACAATGGGATGGATAGTTTGAAATGTGTGTATTTTAATGGTAGGACTATTATAGGTAGAGGTGATCAGCTTAGTTCCATGTACTGATCCATGCTCTATGATATTGTAACCATAACAGAGACCGGTTGAGAGTGGGATACGAATGGGTGCTCAATGTCCCAGGGTTTCAATGTTTTAGAAAAGATAGAGGGGGAGGTAAGATAGAGAGGGGTGTGTGGAGTTGTACTACTACTTGGTGGCATCCGTTAGTCTTGCGAGACCATGGATCTGCGCCTGGAAAATCTTGCTTCAGTCTGTGTTAGAGCAGCGTCTGTTGTGGCTGTAGAGGCCCACACGGGAGTGACAGTCTCGACTGTGGCGACTGCACTTGAAGACACTGTCCTCCAGTGTTGGCTTGGTGCTGTTTTTCCGACGAGTGCGCTTTTCTTCAGCAGCAAGCCTCAGCTTCTCTTCTCCTCTTTTTAGACCACTGCGTAGTTCCAGCCTCCAGTGAGAGCGATCACTTGCGATGTCCTCCCACCTCTCGATGTTCATTTTCAGTGACTTCTTGTCTCTCTTGCAAACATCTTTGAAACAAAGATGGGGCTGCCCTTGTGCTCTCTTGCCGGAGGCCAGTTCCCCATACAGCAGGTCTTTCGGGATCCTCCTGTCTGACATGCGGTGTACGTGGCCCAGCCAGCAGAGACGGCGTTGTTGGAGCAGGGTGAAGACATGGACAGAGTGGATATGGCAAAGTTGTTTCCCATGATGGGGGAGTCTAGTACAAGAGGGCATGACTTAAGGATTGAAGGGCGCCCATTCAGAACAGAAATGCAAAGAAATTTTTTTAGTCAGAGGGTGGTGAATCTATGGAATTTGTTGCCACGGAAAGCAGTGGAGGCCAAGTCATTGGGTGTATTTAAGGCAGAGATTGATAGGTATCTGAGTAACCAGGGCATCAAAGGTTATGGTGAGAAGGCGGGGGAGTGGGACTAAATAGGAGAATGGATCAGCTCATGATAAAATGGCGGAGCAGACTCGATGGGCCGAATGGCCGACTTCTGCTCCTTTGTCTTATGGTCTCTCCTTCGGAGGCCTTCAACATCCGCAGCGGTGTGAAATAGGGCTGTGTGCTTGCCCCTACCCTGTTTGGCATCTTCTTCGCAGTCATGCTGAAGCAGGCCTTTGAACCATCAACTGATGGTGTACTACTACTCAGGGACAATATCACAGATTCACGCAGGAGACTGAATGGGAGGCTTGTCCACTGAGTCACTATACTTTATACTTTATTGTCGCTAAACAATGGATACTAGAACGTACAATCATCATAGTGATATTTGATTCTGCGCTTCCTGCTCCCTGGATTACAAATCGATAGTAGATATTAAAAAAATAAATTATAAATCAGAAGTAGAAAATAGAAAAATGAAAAGTAAGGTAGTGCAAAAAAACCGAGATGCAGGTCTGGATATTTGGAGGGTACGGCCCAGATCCGGGTCAGGATCCGTTCAGCAGTCTTATCACAGTTGGAAAGAAACTGTTTCCAAATCTGGCCATATGAGTCTTCAGGCTCCTGAGCCTTCTCCCAGAGGGAAGAGGGACGAAAAGTGTGTTGGCTGGATGAGTTGTGTCCTTGATTATCCTGGCAGCACTGCTCTGACAGCATGCGGTGTAATGTGAGTCCAAGGATGGAAGATTGGTTTGTGTGATGTGCTGCGCCGTGTTCACGATCTTCTGCAGCTTCTTTCGGTCTTGGACAGGACAACTTCCATTCCACTATGGGTAGAACTCAAAAATATATAGGCATCCGTTAGTCTCGTGAGACCATGGATTTGCGCCTTGGAAGGTTTCCAGGGCGCAGGCCTGGGCAAGGTTGTATGGAAGACAGGCAGTTGCCCATACTGCAAGTCTCCCCTCTCCACGACACCAATGTTGTCCAAGGGAAAGGTATTAGGGCCGATACAGCTTGGCACTGGTGTTGTCGCAGAGCAATGTGTGATTAAGTGCCTTGCTCAAGGATACAATATGCTACCTCAGCTAAGGCTCAAACTAGTGACCTTCAGATCAGTAGACCGATGCCTTAACCACTTGGCCACGTGCCAACACAAACTCAAAAATAGGAAGTGTGCAATCACTGTGGACAGTTTAAGGAAAGGTGTAAAAATAGGGCTGTTTTTAGGACTTCCTTAACATAAATTGGGACCCTCTAAGAGCAAGTGGCTTAGATAGGGTAGAATTTGTTGGGTGCATCCAGAAGGGTTTCTTAAATTGATGTCCAACAAGAGGAGGGCTGTACTGGTCTGGTGTTGTGTAATGAGCCTGGCCAGGTGACTGACTTTTCAGGGGGTGAACAGTTGGGGAACAGTGACCACAACTGCTTAAGTTTTAAGATAGCCGTAGACAAGGATAAGCTTGGACCTTGCACGAGAATATTAAATTGGAGCAGGGCAAGTTACAAGAGCATTAGGCAGGAAATAGGGAGAATTAATTGGGAACAGCTGTTTCAGGACAAGAAGGGCAAGGTAAAAGAATCTTGGGTGGGCATTCTATATGTTCATTAAACTCATGAACACTATCTCTAGTTTTTTTATTTAACTATTTGATATACATTTGCAAAACTTTAATTCACCTTTTTCCCTATATTTATCAGGTATTGCACTGTACTGCTGCCACAAAGTTAAATTTCATGACATATGCTGGTGATATGAAACCTGATTCTGATGTCAAGAGAGGTGATGAATTTAGTCAAGAAAAAATAGGAAAAGTATGTGTAACGCGCTGTCATGGTTTCTCTGTAATGTTTCACTGCTAAGGCTAATGAAATGGCTTCCCTGTAATGTTCACTGCTGAGGTAACGGTTTCTCTGTAGCAGCAGTGTTTGGGTTATGGTCGGAGATAACAGGACTGTGGTTATGCATGTTAGCCAATCAGGATCTTGTTGCTCTGTCTTGTGAATCTGGAAGTAGATTTTTTGCGGGCTTTTGCCGGGAGAGATGAGGAGAGAAGACACGAATGGAGAGATTTGGTAGACCGTCGGATGGCGTGGACTCAGAGTGGGGGTTCGAGGGACAGTGACGATTGGAGGAGGTCAATGGTGAATGATTGATTTATCAGTGAGCTCCAACTTTGCGCAATAAACTGTTTAATAAGATTGGGCCCTTTTTTTCTTTTATTTCGTTTCTCTACTAACCATATAGTCAAAATAAGAGATATAAAGTTTATTCTCTTATTGTGTACTGTTTGTTATTTCAGGGTACTGATTTGTAACAAGGGACACATCGCGCAGCATCTACCCAAATGAGATTTCTTAAGTTTGGCCTGGCAGGGGGCTATCACCCCCTATATTAAGCCGCTAGCCGAAGCGAGAGGTACATATGTAAAGCTTTGGAAGCTAGAATCAAACAGAGCCCCCGAGGATTATAAAGGAGTCAGGAAAAAAAAAACTCAAGAAGGGAATTGGGAAAGCCAGCAGGGGTCATGAAATGTCATTGGCAAGTCGGATTAAAGAGAATCCCAAGGCATTCTATATATCAGGAGCAAGAGGATATTAGGAAGACAATTGAGATTTTTTTAAAAAAGGACAAAAATAGACAAAATTAACAAGCAACAAGAATGGCCATGGGTTCATAAACTGAGTATCATGTGTTAATTTAAAAAAAAAAGCAGAAATGGAGGGCTAAATTAGAAAGGTACAGTCAGGAATGAAAATGAGTGTGAACAAAATTGCAATGTCTAAACAGAATCCTGCCTGGTCAAATAAATTGTGTGACTGGAGCTCTCGTACACCAAACCAATGCAGATTTAAAGGTGAAACTTGCAGAAAATGCAGCAAAAACATACAAAAAGCATGTTGGACAGACAAAACAAATGGAATGCACAGGGAAGAGAAAAAGAAAATCAAATTGCAGTTTCAAAAAGAGCACTAATCTGTGTGCAGTTGATCTTTAAAAAAAAACAAAAAAAAACAAAATTTGATGATGATGAGATTGACACAGGACTGACTAGCCTTGAGATATGTAATGTGAATGGCAAATTAATTAAATTGGAATTGGACACTGGCTCAGCTGTTTCAGTCATTCCACAAAATGAGTGTGAACAGTGTTTCAAAGAAACTGAAGCCTGAAGATATCGAAGTAAGAAGTTACACTGGAGAAAAGATGACCCTTGGGAGAAAGACATCTATATCAGTGAAATACAAAAACCAGCAAGCCACATAGGGCTTGTATGTGGAAAAACAGGAGGGCTAGCATTGTGGGGCTGTGATTGGCTGAAACAGCTACAACTTGATTAAAGATCCATCCAATCACAAGCAAGAAAAAAATCTGCTGATGCTTGCAATCCATGCAACACACACAGCATGCTGGAGGAACTCAACAGGCCAGGCATCATCTACAGGGGCAAAAAAAGTACAGTCAATGTTTCGGACCAAGACCCTTTGGCAGGACTGGAGGAAAATGAAGACACGAGGAGTAGATTTATAAGGTGGGGAAGGGAGAGAAAAACATTGTGATATGTGAAACCAGGAGGGGATGGATGAAGTTAAGAGCTGGGAAGCTGATAGGTGAAAGATACAGGGCTGGACATGGAGGAGTCTGAAGGGAGAGGACAGAAGGCCATGGAAGAAAGAAAAGGGGGAGGAGCACCAGAGGGAGATGATGGGTGGGCAAGGAGATGAGGTGAGAGAGGGAAAAGGGGATGGGGAGCCCCACCAGCGTCCACATCCAGCACATAATTCTCTGGAACTTCTGCTATCTCCAATGGGATTCCACAACCAAGCACATATTTCCCACCAAACAATCAGCTTGTGTTTCTCCCTCCTCTCCTGCCACCTTTTAACTTTAATCCTCATCTTGTTTTTCTCTAGTCCTGCCGAACGGTCTCAGCTCAAAACGTCGACTGTACTTTTTTTTTCATAGATGCTGCCTAGCCTGCTGAGTTCTTCCAGCATTTTGTGTGTGTTGCTTGGATATCCATCCACCAATTGTATACAACTAAAAGCAAATTACGAAAGGTACTGGATGATGTCATAGCAGTGTTCAAGGATGGTATTGGAAACATCACATCTCAAGGGTAAAATAGCATTAAGTAAAAACTGCCACACCCAAGTTGTTGCAAAGCCTGTTTAGATCTTCACACCCTCTGTGATAAAGTAGCCAGTGAGCTGAAAGAAGCTGAAAGAATTCTTTTTGAGGTTGAGTGGAGCTCATGGGTAATGCCAGTCGTACCCAGAAACTAAGAAGGATGCGTCTGTGGTGATTTTAAGGCCACTATCAATCCAGTACTGAAAATAGATCAATACCCTTTGCCTAAGATAGAGGATATTTTTGCAAACTTTTCTAGAGGGAGGCACTTGAGCAAAGTGGACCTGTTTAAGGCTTATTTGCAGCTGGAGATGGAAGAAAAATCCAAAGTGTTTCTCACCATAAACACTCACAAAGGGCTTTGTCGCTATAATAGGTTTATTTTTGGAGTAGCATCCATACCTGCATTCTGGCAGAAAGCTATGGACCAGGTGCTCAGTGTTACCTGAATGACATCATTGTTACCAGTAAGGATGACAAGGAATGTCCCCAAAATCTTAAGACAGTGTTAAAAAGATTGGAAGGTATGGGTCCAGAGCATGATGCATCAATTGTGAATGATTTAAACCAAGCATCATTTACTGTGGTCACATCATTGACATACAAGTATTACAGAAGTGTGCTGAGAAAATTCATGCAGTTCTGGGTGCCTCACGGCCAAAGGATATATCACAGTTTGTGGTCCTGTTTAGGATTCATCAACTATTATAACAGGTTCCTGACAAACCCTGGCTACTGTGCTCCACCCTTTGAACTCATTACTACAGATTGGGTTGAAATGACAATTGACAAGGCAGTGTGAGGTAGTTTTTAAAAAGTCAAAGGAAATGGTGATGTCAGATATTATAAACACACATTATGATCAACATTGTCGAATGAAGCTTGCCTGTGATGCCTTGCTTTAAGGTATAGGTGCAGTCATGTCACATTTTATCAGTGGTGGAAATGAATGTCCCATAGCCATTGCATCACGTTCCTTTACCGCTGCAGAGGAGAATCATGCACAGATCGACAGTCCTTCAGTATAGTTTGGGGTATAAAACCTGTATGGGAGAGAGTTTATCCTCATTATTGATCAGCAACCACGGGTGTCCATTTTCAATCTACAGAGGGGTGTTACACTAACAGGAGTAGTACGAATGCAGAGATGGGCTCGGTCCTGGTCACATCGAATTCGAGAGGACTGGTCATGGAATTGCTGATGGATTGTCCCATTTAACCTCGGAGAAGGAAACGCCTGAAAAATTTACAAAAGGATGTATTCTCCCTAATGCAAATTCAAATTCTCCCTGTGCTGCAGAGGTGATCCAAAGGGAAACTTGAGAACACCCCTTATGTCTCAGGTCTACATGGCAACTCAAAGTGGCTGGAATGTGCAATAAAAATTCCAGTTCTCCCATATTTGCCAGCATCGGGATGAATGCCCTTTACGGGGGTTGTCTTGGGTGGGGATTGAGATTTGCATCATCCAAGCTGAGAGCTAAAGTGTTGGAGGAGCTACATGCTGGTTGTCTAGGCAAGGTCAAAATGAAAACGTTGGTTTGAAGCTTTGTCTGGTGGCCTGGGATAGATAAGAAGATCAAGCAGCTTGCCATATACTGGTCAGTATACCAGCATGTCCTGAAGCTGCTAAGAGCAGCACCTCTCCATCCCTGGGAATGGCCTGCATTGCCCTGGTGAGAGATTACCAAGATGGTCAAAAGTGGGTGCTTGGAGCAACTGAGGGCAAAACTGGTGCACTCCCCTACACAGTGGAGATTATGTCTGATGTCATCTGGAGACAACACATCAATCATTTGAGCAGAGCAGAGTCAATTGCCAGAGAAGAAAGGTGTCCAGTGGCTGTCAGAACCACTCCCTGCAGTCCCAGAGTCAACTCCTCCAACCACCATGAAGCTGAACCTGAGGCCCCAGAAGCTGAGGTTTTTTTTTCCCGGCAGCAAGTCTCTGCCCCCGCCCCCCCCCCACCCCCATCAGGAAAGACTTCTTCTGACAAGAGTAATAAATCCTCTACAGATATTTAAATATTTTGGTCTGAATGGGAAAAATTACTGTGCTGTAGGTGGCTAGATAGCAGTTGCATTATATTCCATACTGTGCATAAATAGTTGAGATGCATTTTGTATTGAGTTGGAATTTATAGCTTAGCAGGGAGGAATGTTGAGTATTTAATATTTCAGTAATTTGAGTAATGTAAATAGATTATCTGATGAAGCATTCTTTCTATAATTCATTTTGGATTATATATAAGAAGCATGTGAATGGCATACGGTATTATGTCATCATGTCATATGTGTGTGCCTCATTAAAGAAAAAAGACCAAGTACACGAATAACCCTGGCTCCAGTATTTTTTTGATTTGTTTCTAGGGGAGAACCAGTGGATGTGGTATATTTGGATTTTCAAAAGGCTTTTGACAAGGTCCCACACAGGAGATTAGTGTGCAAACTTAAAGCACACAGTATTGGGGTTAAGGTATTGATGTGGATAGAGAATTGGTTAGCAGACAGGAAGCAAAGAGTGGGAATAAACGGGACCTTTTCAGAATGGCAGGCGGTGACTAGTGGGGTACCGCAAGGCTCAGTGTTGGGATCCCAGTTGTTTACAATATATATTAATGACTTGGATGAGGGAATTAAATGCAGCATCTCCAAGTTTGCGAATGACACGAAGCTGGGCGGCAGTGTTAGCTGTGAGGAGGATGCTAAGAGGATGCAGGGTGACTTGGATAGGTTGGGTGAGTGGGGAAATTCATGGCAGATGCAATTTAATGTGGATAAATGTGAAGTTATCCACTTTGGTGGCAAAAATAGGAAAACAGATTATTATCTGAATGATGGCTGATTAGGAAAAGGGGAGGTGCAACGAGACCTGGGTGTCATTATACACCAGTCATTGAAAGTGGGCATGCAGGTACAGCAGGCGGTGAAAAAGGTGAATGGTATGCTGGCATTTATAGCGAGAGGATTCGAGTACAGGAGCAGGGAGGTACTACTGCAGTTGTACAAGGCCTTGGTGAGACCACACCTGGAGTATTGTGTGCAGTTTTGGTCCCCTAATCTGAGGAAAGACATCCTTGCCATAGAGGGAGTACAAAGAAGGTTCACCAGATTGATTCCTGGGATGGCAGGACTTTCATATGAAGAAAGATGGGATGAACTGGGCTTGTACTCGTTGGAATTTAGAAGATTGAGGGGGGATCTGATTGAAACGTATAAAATCCTAAAGGGATTGGACAGGCTAGATGCAGGAAGATTGTTCCCGATGTTGGGGAAGTCCAGAACGAGGGGTCACAGTTTGAGGATAGAGGGGAAGCCTTTTAGGACCGGGATTAGGAAAAAATTCTTCACACAGTGAGTGGTGAATCTGTGGAATTCTCTGCCACAGGAAACAGTTGAGGCCAGTTCATTGGCTATATTTAAGAGGGAGTTAGATATGGCCCTTGTGGCTACGGGGATCAGGGGGTATGGAGGGAAGGCTGGTGCAGGGTTCTGAGTTGGATGATCAGCCATGATCATAATAAATGGTGGTGCAGGCTCGAAGGGCTGAATGGCCTACTCCTGCACCTATTTTCTATATTTCTATAATAGGGACCTCTGCTGTATATAAGTGACCTGGAAGAAAATTGACATGGGTGGGTTAGAAAGATTGCAGATGATACGAAGATTGGGGATGTTGTGGATATCATAGATAACTGGTAAAGAAGATGGCAGGATAAAGACCAGTTGCAGATACGGGGGAAGAGATGGCAGATGGAGTTTAAACTGGAGAAATGTAAAATGTTGCACCTTCGTAAGTCGAATGCATAGAGACAGTGCATTGTTACAGGCAAGGCTCTTGTCAGTGTTGATGAGCAGAGGGATCTTGGGGTCCAAGTTCATAGCTCCCTGAAAGTGGCTAGGCAGGTTGATAGGGTGGTTACGGAGGCATTTGGCATGCTCGCCTTTATTAGTCAAGGCATTGAGTTCAAAAGTCACGAAAAAATGTTGCAGCTTTATAGTTGAGCCATATTTGGAATATTGCATATAGTTCTGGTTACCCCATTGTAAGAAAATTGTCCAGACTTTGAAGAAGGTGCAGAAGAGGTTTGCCAGAATACAGCCTGTATTAGAGGGCTTTTGCTGTAATGAGAGGTTGGATGAACTTGGGTGGTTTTCTCTGGAGCAGTGGAGGCTTAGGGGAGATCTGAGAAGTTTACAAGATTATGGGAGGCATAGATAGAGCTGACAGATAGTATCTTTTTCCTAGTTTCAAAATGTCTAATACCAGAGAGCATGCATTTAAGGCAAGAAGGGGTAATTTTAAAGGAGATGTGAGAAGCAAGTTTTTAACATGGAGAGTGGTGGGTATCTCGTATGGCTGCCTGGACTGGTGGTAGAGTCAGATACATTAAGGACTTTTAAGAGATATTTGGATATTTACATGAATGTGAGGAAAATGGAGGGAGAGGAACATTGTGTAGGCATTAGTTGGCCATTTGATTACTAATTTATTTGTTTCAGCCTGTTCCTTTGCTGTCTATGTTCTAAACTCCACCAAGCTGCCTGCTTCCACTTCTACTTCTGATAACCCATTCCTGGCACCCATGATGCTGTTTATTTAATCACAAAAATTGCCCCTCAAAAAAGAACCTTTCCCCCTTCCTCCCCCCCTTGAACTTTAAAAGCATTTGTCATCTCTAGCTTGATAAAAATTGACTGCCTACCTTCTTCATAATTTAGAATACTTTTATCAGATGTTCCCTCAACCTTCAATACTCCAGGGTGAACAACCCAAGTTTGTTCAACTTCTCATAGCTCATACCCTCTAATCAGGATCAGGGTTAATATCACTGGCATGTGTCGTGAAATTTGTTAACTTACCAGCAGCAGTACACTGCAATACATGATAACGTAGAAAGAGAAAAATAAGAATCAATTACAGTAAGTATATATGTATATTAAATAGATTAAAATTGTGCAAAACGGAAGTAATTTATATATATTTTTTAAAAAGTGCGGTAGTGTTCATGGGTTTAAGGTCTTTTTAGGAATTGTATGCCAGAGGGGAAGAAGCTGTTCTTGAATTGCTGAGTGCCTTCAGGGTTCTGTATTTCCTTTCTGATGGTAACAATGAGAAGAGGGCATGCCCTGGGAGGGTGGGGTGGGGTGACACCCTACTGCACAGAACCAAAAGAAGCTACAGAAAGTTATAAAATTAGCCAGCTCCATTTGGTTCTGTACAGTAGGGCGTCACCCCCTCTCCCCCATACCAGACAGTGATTCAGCCTGTCAGAATGCTCTCCATGGTACATCTATAGAAGTTTTTCAGTGTTTTAGGTGACAAACCAAATCTCTTCAAGCTCCTAATGAAATATAGCCATTGTGGGGTCTTCTTTATAGCTGCATCGATATATTGGAGATCTTGACACCCAGGAATTTGAAATTGCTCACTCTTCTTTTCTGATCCCCCTGAGGACTGGTCTATGTTCCCTTGTCTTACCCTTCCTGTAGTCCACAATCAGCTCTTTTGTCTTACTGATACTGAGTGCAAGCTTGTTACTGTGACACCACTCAATTAGCTGGTATATCTCGCTCCTGTACGCCCTCTCATCTCCATCTGAGATTCTACCTACAATAGTTGTATCATCAGCAAATTATAGATGGTATTTGAGATACACCTAGCCATACAGTCATGGGTATAGTAGGAGTCGAGCAGCAGGCTAAGCACATACCCCTGAGATGCACCAATATTGATCATCAGCGAGGAGGAGATCTAGGTAGCATCCTGGTAAACGACTTCTATACCCTCTCCAGTATCCTTCATACAATGGGGCAACAAAAACTGCAAGTATCAGCTAATAGGGCACTGTCTGAGTGAGATGCTCCACCAACTATTTTCTGATATTTGTAGGGTAATGCTTCCCTGTGTGAATCCAGGTGGAGATCTTTGAGCGGGCAGTCAGGGCCTCAGATTAGTCAGCTGATCTCTGAAAGTGCACCACTGATATAGTTTCTTTCAGTCAGCATTGTAGTGTCATGCCTTCAAGTGTTTGAAGTGGGATTTGAGCTCACAACCATTGGACTTTGATGCAAGAGAGCTGCCACTGAACAGTGGTAATGTGCTGAAAGAATCCTTGGTGCTGAGAAGCTCAGTGTACCACTGGAAGCTTGCTGCAAGCCAGTCAATGTTCTTTGTGGTTAATGTCAGTTAGCAGACTTGATGTCTGTCTCCTATTCAACTGAAGTCATTGCTTAACCTCATTAACAAAAAAAAAAATTCTGATCTAGTTTCCCGCATCTTTTCGGGTAGACTGTGCTCGCAATTACTTCTGGCTGAAAGAGCCTCCACCAGTAAATGGGACCATTGTTTCTGTGGATAACTCATCTCGGCATGACTGATGTTCCCCTGGTATTGGTCCCTTGGCTAATGACGCCACAGGCTGTGCAGCTGTATGCCAGTAGTAATGGAAGCCACAGAAGGTTTTGCAGATGCTGTGAATCTTGAACAACGCCTATAAATGCTGGAGAAATGTTGATAATTAATTTCGCTCCATCGATGTTGCCTGGTTGCTGAGTTCCTCTGGCATTTTGTGTGAGCAAATGGACCTTTTGGGTATAAGCTAGGGTCTTCACTTACAGCAAAACTTGGAGCGAGACAATGATTGGATAGCATTGCATTGTCACATCGATGTCTTGTCCAAAACATCCCTCAGCATTCATCTGTGATGGACTGGATAATGGAAAAGGCTTTATTTCACTTATCAATACCAAGTAACAAAGTGAGACCCAAGTTTACAATGTGCTCGCTGCCCCCTTGATCAGTGGGTTGGGGCAACTTTCACCAAGGAACGTTGATCAGAACAGAACATCACATGGAATTGGAAATGAATTCAGATTTGAGATTCAGTGTCAAGCCCAGAGTTCAGGGGTACCGTCTTTGGCCAGTTCAAGGATTGATACTGAAGACTAAAGGCCAAGGTTCATTTGGAAGTCTAGAAGTCGAAGCTCGATGGCCAAAGACTGGAGACTGAAGAAGGGAGGCCCAGAGATCTGCTTGAAGTTGGAGACTTCCCGGAGCTGGAGAACTGTCTGTGTGTGTGGTTGGGTGGGTGATGGGGAGGAAAGGGGCTTGCTTTGTTCTTGTTGTTTTGTGACTTGTTATGTTCTGTTTTGTTCTGCCAAACATTTTACTGTATGTTTCCGTTTAAATGTGATAAATCAATAGTTAAATCTGAAATCTAAATCTAAATCTGTGCAGGTAAACAATAAGGTGCAAGATCATAATGGGTAGGTTGTGATGTCAAGAATCCAACTTATCACTTTAGGGAACTATTTATCAGTCTTACAACAGCAGGGTAGAAACCATCCTTGAGCCTGGTAGTATAGGCTTTCAGACTTTTGTATCTACTGCCCAATGGAAGACAGAATGACCTGGATGGCTGGGGTCTTCGATTAAGCAGGCTGCTTTATGAGATGGTGAGAAGTATACCTAGACCATGGAGGGGAGGCTGGCTTTCATGATGTGCTGAGCTGTGTTTTCTTGCAGTCACGTGCAGAGCAGTTGCCATGCTAGGCTGTGATTGATCCAGACAGGATGCTTTCTATGGTGCATTGATAAAAAGTGGTAAGGGTCAACGGTGACAAGCCAAATTTCTTTAGCCTCCTGAGGAAGTAGAGACATTGGTGAGCTTTCTTGGCTGTGACGTCTACATGGTTGGACCAGGGCAGTGCTGGACAGGACAAGACAGGGACAAGCCATCGTGCCTCTTGTATCTTTACTGTACAGATGCCACCGGGGGAAATCCTTTAAGCTCTGACTTGCCACTTTCTGATCACTGCTTCAATAACAGGGGCAGATGTGTGTGAGCTTTGCATGCAGCTTCCAACAGGAACCACACAGGTACTGTATGTACTGGTGTGTAGTTTTGTGGGCAGAAAAAGCTGGTGTTGAATTTGTCCATTTTACTGAACTTTTGTGTGAGTTCCAATTAGCGTATGTTTAGCACACTGTAAAGAAGGTGAAAGACAATTTCAAGCCATTAGAGTGCAAGGTAAGTAAGTCTCGAAACACCAGAAGACTTGCGACTGTGTGGAAGATGCTGTGTGCGTGCAATGGATGATGATTCAGAATAACACTGTAATTTGAACTTGGCTCCTTCAATTTGCATGCCACTGAATATCACATTCATAAGATGTGTCAGGCCATCCACACATTCTGATCAGTCACCTCCTCCACACTTGGCCCACTGCAGTGTTTCATCATTCGGCTTATAATTTTCAATTACTGAACAAGTCTGAACCGTTTCATCTGACCAAATGCACGAACATACCGTGCTGAAATGGGGAAATTGAACTTGATGGAAATTTGATATTCCTTGCTGATAAATCAGCTAATGAAGAGGAAGTTTGTATATTTTGAAAAACTACTAAACAGAATGGTGATACATGATCCACTCCTAGAACATGCTAATTCAAATTGAGAAGTAATTTCTAATTTCCACCCAACCAAGTAATAGATAATTATTCTGCTTCTCCCACTTGTACGTCCTCTGGACTGATGCCTTGTACCACTACCACCCACTTGTACCTATTGCTTTCATCCCTTTAGGCTTTGACTTGCAGC
The DNA here is from genome assembly GCF_963921235.1 of Mobula hypostoma. Classification (NCBI taxonomy): domain Eukaryota; kingdom Metazoa; phylum Chordata; class Chondrichthyes; order Myliobatiformes; family Myliobatidae; genus Mobula; species Mobula hypostoma. The sequence continues at coordinate 224,461,837 of NC_086098.1, forward strand.
CTATCTCAGACCTCTCCTATTGTTCTCTCCTTCCCTTTCCCACTTCTCTGCATATTAAAATCTATTTATGTCTCAGATCTGATGAAGGGCAATCAATGGTGTCTCTGCCATCTTGGCTGGGAACTTGATGATGGTGAGGATAATATGAATGAGGTTGATGTTCTGGAGCATGTTGATATTAAGGGAGAGGAGGTGTTGGAGTTGTTAAAATACATTAGGATGGATAAGTCCCTGGGGCCTGACGGAATATTCCCCAGGCTGCTCCATGAGGCGAGGGAAGAGATTGCTGAGCCTCTGGCTAGGATCTTTATGTCCTCGTTCTCCACGAGAATGGTACCGGAGGATTGGAGGGAGGTGAATGTTGTCCCCTTGTTCAAAAAAAGTAGTAGGGATAGTCCAGGTAATTATAGACCAGTGAGCCTTACGCCTGTGGAGGGAAAGCTGTTGGAAAAGATTCTTAGAGGTAGGATCTATGGGCATTTAAAGAATCATGGTCTGATCAGGGACAGTCAGCATGGCTTTGTGAAGGGCAGATCATGTCTAACAAGCCTGATAGAGTTCTTTGAGGAGGTGACCAGGCATATAGATGAGGGTAGTGCAGTGGATGTGATCTATATGGATTTTAATAAGGCATTTGACAAAGTCCCACACGGGAGGCTTATTCAGAAATTCAAAAGGCACGGGATCCAGGGAAGTTTGGCCAGGTGGATTCAGAATTGGCTTGCCTGCAGAAGGCAGAGGGTCGTGGTGGAGGGAGTACATTCAGATTGGAGGATTGTGACTAGTGTTGTTCCACAAGGATCTGTTCTGGGACCTCTACTTTTTGTGATCTTTAATAACGACCTGGATGCTGGGGTAGAAGGGTGGGTTGGCAAGTTTGCAGACGACACAAAGGGTGGTGATGTTGTACATAGTGTAAAGGATTGTCAAAGATTGCAGAGAGACATTGAGAGGATGCAGAAGTGGGCTGAGAAGTGGCAGATGGAGTTCAACCCAGAGAAGTGTGAGGTGGTACACTTTGGAAGGACAAACTCCAAGGCAGAGTATAAAGTAAATGGCAGGATACTTGGTAGTGTGGAGGAGCAGAGGGATCGAGGGGTACATGTCCACAGATCCCTGAAAGTGGCCTCACAGGTGGATAGGGTAGTTAAGAAAGCTTATGGGGTGTTAGCTTTCATAAGTGGAGGGATAGAGTTTAAGAGTCGCGAGGTAATGATGCAGCTCTATAAAACTCTGGTTAGGCCACACTTGGAGTACTGTGTCCAGTTCTGGTCGCCTCACTATAGGAAGGATGTGGAAGCATTGGAAAGGGTACAGAGGAGATTTACCAGGATGCTGCCTGGTTTAGAGAGTATGCATTATGATCAGAGATTAAGGGAGCTAGGGCTTTACTCATTGGAGAGACGGAGGATGAGAGGAGACATGATAGAGGTGTACAAGATAATAAGAGGAATAGATAGAGTGGATAGCCAGCACCTCTTCCCCAGGGCACCACTGCTCAATACAAGAGGACATGGCTTTAAGGTAAGGGTGGGAAGTTCAAGGGGGATATTAGAGGAAGGTTTTTTACTCAGAGAGTGGTTGGTGCGTGGAATGCACTGCCTGAGTCAGTGGTGGAGGCAGATACACTAGTGAAGTTTAAGAGACTACTAGACAGGTATATGGAGGAATTTAAGGTGGAGGCTTATATGGGAGGAAGGGTTTGAGGGTTGCCACAACATTGTGGGCCGAAGGGCCTGTACTGTGCTGTACTATTCTATTCTATTGGCTGGCATGGTAGGATAGCAGTTGGCATATGGCTTTACAGCACAAGTGACACTGATTGGTGTTCGATTCCCACTGCAGCCTGTAAGGAATTTGTATATTCTCCCCATGCTGTATGGGGTTCCCCTGCTCTGGTTACCTCCCACATTCCGAAAAAACATACAGGCTGGAGTTAGTGAGTTGTGGGCATGCTATGTTGGTGCCAAAGCACGGCAACGTTCGCTGGCTGCCCAGAACAATCCTCGCTGAATTGATCTGATGCAAGCAATGCATTTTGCTGAATGTTTCCACGATAAATAAAGCTAATCTTTATTCCCAGCATTTCCCTTTTGTATTTTGAAATGCATGAGTCAGGAGACTTCAGTTCTGAGTGTTTTACTGAAAAAGCAAAGGCTGTAGACCCTCTGCATATACTAATGATGGAAAAAGGAGCAGGGTGGGTACACAGAACCTTGATCATTTCACATAGAGAGCTCTAGCTTGGTACAGTAATCTAGAGGCGATCTCTTGCCATAGAGAGGGTGGGATGCAGGTTCACCTGAATGACATGAGTGCAATGCATTAAATCCTGAGGCTAGATTGCTTGATTTCATCTATCCCCTGGAGGGCTGGAATTTAAGGATGATCTCCTTGAGATTCAAAATGTTAAAAGGAATATATTAACGAAAGATTTCCCAATTCAAAGGGCATAATTTTCAGATTAGAGGTGAGTTGCTCTGAAGTGAAAGCAGGGAGCTCTTTATTGCATCAAGGGAAATGGAAATTCCCTGAAACGCTGCCTCTTATGAACTGCAATTGTAGCAGAGGAGCCTCAGGCAAATAGACTGTTGTTATGAAGGAAAAAGTACTCACACTACTTAGTTATCGTAGAGTCTCATAGTCTCAGAACACCCCTTGTTTATCCTCAACTGGCTCACCTAATTACAAACTTTCTGAAACGTCTCCTGCAAGCTGGTAGCAAGGAATGCAATGGCAATGTCAGCATTCATTTCAAGTGGACTCGAAGAAGAAAGCAAGGATGTAATGTTGAGGCTTTATAGGGCATTGGTCAGACCTCATTTGGAGTATTGTGAACAGTTTTAGACATGTCTAAGAGATGATGTGTTGGTATTAGAGAGGATCCAGAGGAGGTTCATGGGAATGATCCAGGGGAAGAGAGGGTTAACATGGTTCTGTACTTGTACCCACCAGAGTTCAGAAGAATGAGGGAGGACCTCATGGAGACCTACTCAATATTGAAAGGCTAAGATAGAGTGCACATGGAGAGAATGTTTTCAGTAATGAGAGGGTCTAGGACCAGAAGCAGAGCTTCAGAATAGAAGGATGTCCCTTTAGAACAGATGAGGAATTTCTTCAGCCAGAGGGTGGTGAATCAATGGAGTTCATTGCCACAAATGGCCATGGATGCTGAGTCATTGGGTGTATTCAAAGAGCAGTTTGATAGGTTCTTGATTAATATGGCATCAAATGTTATGGGGAGAAGGTGGAAGAATAGGGTTGAGAGGGAAAATAAATCAGCCATTTCAGCATGGTAAGTTTCTGCATTTGGTCAGATGGTTCAGACTTGTTCAGTAATTGAAGATTATAAGCCTAATGATGAAACTGAATGGTGGAGCAGGCCTGATAAACCAAATGGCCCAATTCTATTGCTTCTATGTCCATGGTCCAATTTCAGGTGTATTAATGCTGCACCATGATCCATTTCTGGGTTAGCATCAAACCACAGTCTTATAGTGGAGCAGGGAATAAGACTCAAACCCTAAGCTGAAAAGTAATCTCTCCATAAATGGTCCAGAGTCACAGTGAGGACAATCTTAGGCTCCAACACAAAGGCTTTCTGGAATCTCTGCATATCTCAACCAGCAAAACATTACTAGCACCACGCAAAGGAAGACTCTCATTGTTGAGTTTCTGAATTAATGGCTAGGGCATGTATTGGGATCTCTGGAGTGGAATCATTCCCTCTTGAATGACTTCCTCTTGATGTTTGTAGGACTAGACACATTGATTGTATAAATTGCAGTAGAAACTGGAAGCAGCCTCATGTGGATCCGTAGCCTCTCAGCCTGGGTGAGCTCCTGCCAATGCTCAGATTCATAAAACCATAAGACAAAGGAACAGAATTCGGCTATTCTGCCCATCAAATCTGTTCCACCATTCCACTATGGCTGAAATACAATCCCCCTCAGCCTGATTCTCCTGCCTTCTCACATAAACTTTGATGCCCTTACTACTCAAGAACCTATCAAACCTCCACTTTATAGATCAAAGTAAATTCATTATCAAAGTGCATATATGTCACCATATACTATCCTGAGGTTAATTTTCTTGTGGGCATTCACAGTAAATGGATAGAAACACAATAGAATCAATGAAAAACCTCATGACAGTGATGGACAAACAGGCCAATGTACAAAAGACAACAAACCCAATGAACTGACTTCCACAGTCATCTGTGGCAATGAATTCCACAGATCACCACACTCTGGTTAAAGAAATTCCTCCTCATCTCTGTTCTGAATGGATGTTTCTCTATTCCAGGGGTTCCCAACCTGGGAGTCCATGGATTCCTTGTTTAATGGTATTGCCTTGCCTTGCCTTGCTTCCTTAACTCCTGGTGGAGTCGTCGGGACGCTGTCATGACAAGCTTTGCACCAGTCTGTTTCATCTGTTGTGTGCCAGAGCCTGGGTCACCGCAAATGTTTTCCCTGTCCATTCTTTAAAGTTGTCCGTCCATCTTTTCCTCTGTCTGCCTCTCCTTCTTTCCCCCTCCACAGTTCCTTGTAGAACGGTCTTTGCAAGGCCACTGGATCTTGTTATGGGGCCGTACCATCTCAGCTTTCTTTTCTTCACCATTGTGAGAAGGCCTTCATGGGGGCTATTGTGGCGCTGGATGGTCTTGCGGACCTGCTCATTTGTGATGTAGTCCAAGTATGAGATGCCCAAGATGTTGTGATAGCATCTCACTTCCAATGCCTGTATCTTCCTCTGTAGCTCCGCTGTGAGGGTCCATGTCTCACATGAGTACAGGAAGATGGAGAATACCAATGCACACATGAGTCTGATCTTGTACTTCATGGTGATGTTGCTGTCCCTCCATATTGTCTTGAGTTTGGATAGTGCAGTCATTGTCTGTGCTGTTCTTGCCAGGACTTCTGGTCTTGATCCTTCATCACTGATGATTGCCCCCAGGTATTTGAACTTCTGCACTGTCTCAAGTTTCTGACCATGGACTGAGATGTCTATTGCAATGGCACCATTGGCATTTGCCATGAACTTGGTTTTCTCGGCACTTATTTCCATTTCAAACTTTGTGGAGGCTCTGTCAAGATGGGTGACCAGGTTGGCCAGTTCGTCCTCTTTTCCTGCAAGTCCATCAATGTCGTCAGCAAGTCTTAGGTTTGTGATGTTCCTCCCTCCAATGCTGACTGTGCCCACATGATCTTCAAGGGCAACACTCATGATTCGTTCCAGGAAGACGTTGGGGAAGAGAGTGGGGGAGAGAAGGCAGCCCTGACGGACTCCTATAGAGGTATGGAACCACTCCCCGATGGTGCCCTGAGCAAATACTGCACTGGTTGCCTTGGCGTAAAGCTGATGGATTGTATGAATCAGCTTCTGCCCCATGTTGAATTTCTTCATGGTGACCCATAAGGCATCATGCCAGACTCTGTCAAATGCCTTCTTGAAGTCTATGAAGACATGGTAGAACTCTCTCTGGTGCTGAAGGTGTTTCTCACAAAGGGTGCGGAGGTTGAAAATCTGCTCAGTGGTGCTTCTGCCCTTATGGAAGCCTGCTTGTTCCTCAGCAACGATGCCTTCTGCCTGAGGTCTCAGTCTGTTCAAGATGATTCTGAACATTACCCTGCTTACATGGCTGATCAAACTGATGGTATGGTATTCTGGCAAAGTTGGAGATTGCCTTTCTTGGGAAGCACAATGATCAGCGACAGAGTCCAAGGTGTTGGCCATTCACCTGTCTGCCAGATCTTATTGCAGATGGTGGTAAGCATGTCTATCGTGACCTCTCCTCCATGCTTCAGCAGTTCAGCAGAGATGTTGTCAACTCCTGCTGACTTCCCTCATTTCAGTGATCGTATTGCGGCTTCAATTTCTTCACGCATGTTTGGATAGTCATCCTCATTGGAAGATTCCTGCACATTCAGCACACTTGGATCCCCTTTGCTCTAGTAGTTGTACAGTTCTGAACAGTACTCTGTCCACCTTTCCATTGCTTCCTTTTCTTCTGTGAGACTTTTGTCATTTTTGTCTTGGATGGTGTTCACTTTGGCTTGTTTTTCTTTGGTAAGATCCTTCACCAGTTGGAATGCCTTCTTTGTGTTGTTGTTGAAGAGGTTGTCTTCAATGTCTGCACATTGGTTGGCTATCCATCTTTGCTTTGCTTTCTTCACTTTCATTTCCCTCCTGATTTCCTTGTTGATTTTCCTGTATCCTGTTCTTCCCTCTGCAGTGTTTTTATCTTTCTTTAATTTCCTTCTTGTGTCACACATGTGATATTGGTCCACAGAGTAGAAAAGGTTGGGAACCCCTGCTCTATTCTGACGCTATACATCCCTTTAGAACAGTGAGGGCCAAAGAGCAAGGCTCCAGAGATGACGACAACAAAGAGGTGGTTGCAGGAGGTAGAGGAGTGGGTATGGGTAATTTCGAGTCAGTGGACTGGGCCTTGTTCAAGGACTCATCAGAGGATCTGAACAAATGCACTACAGTTGCCATAGACTTTATAAAAACAGTTGTAGATGAGTGTGTCCCCACAATGTCATTCAGAATCTTCCCCAAGCGTAAGCCCGGTATGAACCATGAGATCTGCAATCTGCTGAGAGCCAGATCAGTGGCATTCAGGTCTGGCAACCAAGTAAAATACAAGAGATCCAAGTATGTTCTCTGGAAAGCCATCTCACAACCGGAATTGCAATTTTGGACCAACTTGAATCACTGAAGGAAGCTCAACAACAGTGGCAGGACTTCAATGCCATCACCTCCTACAAAGTGAAACCAAGAGACACAGGTGGCAACAAGCCTTCGCTCCCAGATGAGCTCAATGTTTTTTATGCTCACTTTGACCATCAAAACATGGGGGAACCTTCACAACCCCCCACAGCCCCATTAACCTTGTGATTTCAGTCTCTGAGTCTGAGCATCCTTTATAAGGGTGAACCCAAGAAGGTATCCAGCCCAGACCAGTGCCTTATGAAGCTTAGCATTACATCTTGTGGGATTTCACTCTTAAACTGTGCCACTACTAAGAACACCATCATTACTGTAAAAAAAAACAATCTGATGTTAAACTTTCATGCAGTGCAGTACTAGAAAACTAAATGAGCTACAGCCATTGAATTTGCAATATTTAGCACTGTCATCACAACTTTTATGAGCAGGCTGAAAATGAAGGGGAACAAGTTGGGGATGAATCAGTGAGCACGAGGGCCACTAACCCTATACTGCTACTGGGATGACATTCACAATGGAGACGGGCCCGAAGTTTCCGCTTAAAGGTCAGTCTCAGAAATCTGCTGCGTTTTAACATAGTGGTGTGCATTCAGTGTGCTTGTTTACTATTTGAAGTAGCTAATTAGGTTTACATGTGTAGCTTAAATTAGTAACACATGGTATTTCTGCTTACAATATTTCCTTTGTAGAAAATGATGGATCCAAATTTATGTATACAGGCTGTATCTGTTTTATTTTATTTGTAGCTTAAGAGAAAAATTTAATTTACTAGGTAAAATTCTGTAAACACTTCTCTGCATAAACAAGAAAGATGCACGTTATTTAAAATCATTGCAGATATGTGTGCTCAGTGTGATGACTTTCGATGACTATTATTTATTTAAAGAAATGTCTACAGCACCATTCACACTGGGTGCTGTAGACGTTTCTTTAAACAAATAATAGTCATCGAAAGCGGAGTATTGTTGTTTGGGATAATCCATCCATTGGAATACACCCAAAATGCTGGAGGTGCCCAGTGGGTCAGGCAGCATCTACGGAGAGGACTAAACAGTTAATGTCTCAAGCTGAGACTCTTCATCAGGACTAGAAGGGAAGGGGACAGAAGTCAGAATCAATCAAAATCAGAGTTTAAGTTTGTCCATCCTTTCCTTATATCTAATAGTTTAATCCAGGTGGCACCCTGGTCAACTACTTCTGCACCTCTCCAAAGCCTCCATGTATTGTGATGATGGCTGTCTTAATAAATGTGCTTCTGAAGAATCTAATCTTTCTGGTTTCCACACTTCCCTGACATCGAAAGGCAAAGCTCTCCATTCTATCACAGATGCTGTTACTTGGCTCTCCAGATACAAGTATTAAGCGATCTCTCCATTCTAGATTCCAAATTCCTGTCCTCCTTTAGATGACAGCATTGTACTGTGCATTCTCTGGTGGACCACACTTGATTACACTCACGCAGTGAATCTCATTGCTCCTGGCTCGGTTTTCATGCTCATTGCTGAAAGTGATGAAAGTTGCATTGAATCAGCTGCTTCTGTGTCTAGGAAACTGGTTCGACTGGTGTTCCAGTTCCAGCAGCGTCTGGCCTGGGTTTCACCACTTCCCACTGAAATATGCTTCTCTGCCTCTTCTGAATTTTTTGGCAACCTCCGGGTTTCATTTGGCCTTCACTCTTTTGGGACATTCAATCAGGAAGAGAGAGAAAACGGACAGATGGGGAACAGTTTACTGGAAGTTGGAGAATTCAATGTTTGTGTCTTTGGGGGTTGTAGACTAGCCAGGTGGAATATGAGGTGCTGGTTCTCTACTTCTAGCCTCATCCTAGCAGCGGGGAAGGCTTAGGACAAACATGTCAGTGTGGGAATGGGAGGAAGAATTAAAACTGTTTGCAACCAGTTTCACTGACGTGGCAGAGGACAGAATGGGAGCACCAAAACAATAATAAAAAAAGGGTTGGGATATGCATGTGAATGTTAGCCTCACCTGCAAGAGGTGTTTATGTCCCTGAATGGAGGTGAGGGAGGAAGTGTAGGGTCAGGTGTTGCATCTCCTACAGCTCTCAGGAAGAGTACCTGGGCAGGTACAATCACAGGGAAGGGACAGGTGGGGTGGTAGTCACGGAGAGAGTGAAAACACAAGAGACTGCAGATGCTGGATATCCACTGGAGCAAACTGGGACACCGCTTCACCGAGCACCTTCACTCTGTCCATGTTGTTGTCGGGATCTCCTGGTTGCTAACAATTTTAATCCTTCCTCCCATTCCCACACTGACATGTCTGTCCTAGGCCTTCTCCACTGCCAGGATGAGGCTAAACACAAACTTGAGAACCAGCACCTCTTATCCCACCTGGTTAGTCTAAAAACCCCAAAGGCATGAACATTGTACAGTGCTGGATGAACTTTGCGGGTCAGGCAGCATCTATGAAGAGGAATAAACAGTGGACATTTTGGGCCAAGACTCTTTATTAGGACTCCTCAGGAGAAATTGTACACAGTGGAAAGCAGCAAGGGGTGAAGCGGGAGTGGGGGGTGGTGGCTGGTGGTAGGACCACATCATAGCTTGTGGCTCCATCTTTTACAAACATTTGATTTGAAAAGCAATGCCTCTAAGGTGCATTGAATTGGCACCATGGACGATACGCTTAAATTTCTGAAGTTGTGTCTTGAAGCTAGGGTTGAGTGAGTGAATGAGTGAGTAGCCTACCAGGTCAAGGCTGAAACGCTTTTTCGGGTGAGTACAGGGCACAAAAATAAGATGATCCTATGTTGGGAGCTTAATATCCAAGGATACATGTTGTACCAAAAGTACAAGCAGGCAGGCAGAGAGGGTGGGGTGGCTCTGTTGGACTAATCTATGAGCACCCAGAGTGTGAAACTTCAACAAGAGAAACCATAAACGGGGAAATACCTGAAGCCTGCATGAAGGAGCTACATGCAAGATTTTATTCTGCATATTCATTGAGCAAGATTATTGTAGAATAAGTATTTATGAAGTGCATCAGGGTTTTTTTTAAAGCAATGTGTTATAGAACCTTCCTGGGAACAGATCTTTTAGAGACAGAAGAGACTGCAGGTGCTGGGATCTGGATCTGGATGTGTAATCTGTGTCTCGACATAGGGTTTAGTCCTGAAACATCAGCAGTTCCTTTCGTCCCACAGATGCTGCTTGACCAGGTTCCTCTAGAACAGGGGTTCCCAACCTTGTGTTATGCAATGGATGCTTACTATTGACCATGGGGCCCATGGCCGGCAGGTTGGGAGTCCATGCTCCGGAATGTAGTTAAAAAACACGGTAGAATTCCAGATGCAATTTGAGGGTGACTACCTCAGGGATAAAACCAGTCTCTTCAACTTAATCAAGAGCAATTACAATGGTATGAAGGTGGAATTATTTCGTGTACTTTAAAAAGTAAAGGGGAGTTTTAATTTTCTATGGCAACAATGAAATATACAGTGAAACATGTCTTTGTGTCAACAACCAACACAGTTCAAGGACGTGAAAGAGTCACCACGTTTCCGGCACCAACATCGTATGCGCACAACTCACTAGCCCTGAGGAAGGGTCTCAGCCAAAAACATCGACTGTTCACTCTTTTCCATAGATGCTGCCTGGCCTGCTGAGCACTTCCAGCATTTCATGTGTGCCACTAACCCTAACCATATGTCTGTGAGGAAGAAATCGGAGCTCCGGGAGGAAACCTGTGTAGTCATAGAGAGAACAGACAAACTCCTTCCAGACAGCTGTGGAAAATGAGCCCAGATCTGTGATTGCAGGCCTTTGAGCACATCTACAAAGAAAGCTGCCACGAGAAAGCGGCATTCATCATCGAGTATCCTCACCATCCAGGCCGTGCGCTCTTCTCACTGCTACATTATAAATGGCCTTGGGTCCCATGCCACCAGGTTTAAGAACAGTTATTTCCCTTCAACCATCAGGCTCCCGAACCAGTGTGGACATCTTCACTCACCACAACACGTAATACAACCTGTGGACTTGCCTTCAAGGGCTCCACAACTCATGTTCTCAGTATTATTTATTGAGTTATATATTTTCTATTATTATTATGCTTTTTTTTTACTGTATCTGCACAGATTGACTTGTGCACATTGGTTGCCTGTCTGTTAGAGTTATGCATAGTTTTTCATTGATTCTTTTGTACCTCGTTGTTCTACTGTGAATTCCAACAAGAAAATGAATCTCAGGGTAGTACATGGCAACACACTTTGATAATAAATTTACTTTGAACAATGTAAACGGTGAAAGGAAGTGAAATCTGCTCTACTGGGATACACCACACGTACTGTAACTGCGGGTGAATGATGGCCAGGCAGCTCAGAATGCACTTGGATTTGGTGAAGCCGGTATTTTGGCCACTCTGTGATCCAAAAGACAAAGCATTTAGAAAAACAAAGTTTGTAATCACCAGTTTGAGGTAGATATTTGTATGAGGAAGTATAACGTCTGGGATGCCACGATGATGGATTGCTCTGGACTGACTTCATCATTCTTCTGCGTGTGGATCATAGGATAAAGCAAATCGAGTCCACAAAAGACATCATTCACTGAAGGCATCGGTTGAATCAAACATGGGTTCATCAGAATCAGGAGTCTTAGAAAGAGATGTTACCATCTACTGGGGAAGAGCCAAAACCCTTGATTAGGACTGGAAAGGAAGGGGATAGAAATCAGAAATGAAGATTTTGATATTTTGGACCAAAGCCATTCAACAAGACTGGAAAGGAAGGGAATAGAAGCAAGCCTTTTGATTGAGTATGGTTTCTGCCCCTTTCCTTTCCAGTCCTGATAAAGCATCCTGGCCCAAAACATTGACCGTTTACTTCCTTCCGTAGATGCTGCCGGGCTCACTGAGACCTCCAGTGATTGCCATTGAACCTGCTGAACTGTGATCCATGTGTTCACTCAAAGTTTGCAGATACTGAAGTTATAGTAAATTCCAAGTCCCATTTATACATCTATGGTCCTGGTCTCTGGGCATTAATCCCCTAACTTAATTCCTTGGCTTGCGTAAACTTCTCAAAGGTATTTATATAAATGGAAGCTTGCAGGTTGAGTCGGTGGTAAGGAAGGCAAATGCAACATTAGCATTCATTTCAAGAGGACTAGAATCTAGAAGCAAGAATATGATACTGAGGCTTTTAAGGCATTGGTCAGACTGCACTTGGAGTATTGTGAGCAGTTTTGGGCCCTTTATCGAAGAAAAGATATGCTAGCACTAGGGAGGGTCCCGAGGAGGTTCAGGAGAATGATTCTGGGAATGAAAGGGTTATTGGGTGAGGAGCATTTCATGGTTCTGTGCCTGTACTCACTGGAGATTAGAAGGATGAGGGGGGATTCATTGAAACCTATCGAATATTGAAAGGTCAGGATGGAATGGATTTGGAGAGGATGTTTAGATTATGAAGACACGCAGTCCTCTTTATTGTCATTTAGTAATGTGTGCATTAAGAAATGATACAATATTTCCTCCAGTGTGATATCACAAAACACAGGACAGACCAAGACTGAAAAAAACTAACAAAACCATATAATTATAACATATAGTTACAACAGTGCAACAATACCATAACTTGATGAAGAAGTCCGTGAGCACAGTAAAGTTCAAAGTTTCTCAAATGTCCCACATCTCACGCAGACAGGAGAAGGAAGGAAAAACTCCCTATCATACCCAACCACGGTCGGACTTTGAGTCATCCGAAAACTTCGAGCTCTGATCAGCTTTCCGACACAGAGTACTGAGCACCATCTCTATCCGAACGATTCGATCTCCATCTCGGTCACCAACAGCAGGCAAAGCCGGGGATTTTGAGGCCTTCCCTCCGAAAGATTCCCGACCACACAGTAACGACAGCAGTAAACGGCCGTTTCAGAAATTTTTCCAAATGTTCCTCTCTGCTTTCAGCCCATCTCCATCAAATCAGAATTGTCCACGGCCCCTATTTAACGGATATGATATCATTTTTCACCGGAAGGCTGCGCACGCTGGCACGCTGCTTCTCTCTCCTGTAGCGTGGGTGAATCTAGGACTAGAGGGCACAGCCTCAGGATAGAGGGACTTCCATTTAGAACAGAGATGAGGAAGAATTTCTTTAGCCAGAGGGTTGGGAATCTGTGAAATTCACTGTCACGGATGGGAGTGGAGGCCAAGTCATTGGATATATTTAAAGCAGGTTGATATATTCTTTGTTAGTCATGGAGTCAAAGGTTTCTGGGAGAAAGCAGTAGAATGGGGTTGAAAGGGATAATAAATTGGTCATGATGGGATGGTGGAACAGACTCGATGGGCCAAGTGGCCTTATTCTGCTCCTATGCCTTCTGATCTTTGTCTAAATTGTTACTCAGTAGGCAACAAGAGTTTGCTTTCTTGGCTCAATCCACACTAACTCTCCCTGCTATTGTGGCACTGTTAATCCCATAGCCTCCCCCGCACAAAGCCTGTTTTGTTGACTGTTGATCCTGTAAGGCAGACCCCATTAAAGTGCTCATTAAGGGGCTTGGTCTGATAACACTGGTAAGATATGCGGGGCTTTGCCAAATGTATTTTAGGCCTGGTAATGGAGTGTTTTTCTAAGAACTGAGTGATTTAATATTTCATCCCTTCTTTGCACGTAACTGCTGCAATAATTGGATCTTTGTCTGCGTTTTGGACTTTCATCCTGTGACATGTCTGTTTAGGCTGTGTAGATCCAATACAAAGCCAGCAACAGCTTACAGCAGATCTAAAGGGAACAAGGCCTCCTTCATAAACGTTAGCTCAATGTGTGGACTTTTAACTCATTTGTTCCAGTGATCCTAGATCCCCGTGTCCAAGTTTGTTTGTAGTACTTTCCCCGTGTACCTCCGTGAGATCATCTGTCTGTACGGATTTGCTTCCGGGATGTGGACCTAATTGGCAAGGTGGAACCCACTGCCCTTGCCTCACCGTTTTCTATGAGCCATACCAGAGTGAGCGAAAGGGTCAAACACACTAGTGGATGATTAATGTTGCATGTACCCCGAACTGCATAAGAAAGGCGGGTTTCATTCATTTAAAACAATCAGCAAACCACTTCAGGATCAGACTTTACAGTATCTTCGTGGCTACCAGCAAATACTCATAATTATTAGTCTAAAATTACCGCTATGCATCACTTGCAACGGGATTGATGAGATAACAGCAAAAATAGCAAGAGATAAGACCATAAAACATAGGAACAGAATTAGGCCATTCAGCACATCTGCTCCACGGTTCCATCAAGGGTGATTTATTATTGCCCTCAGTCCCAATCCCCTGCCGTTTCCTCGTAACATTTGCCTCCCTCACTAATCAAGAACCTGTCAACCTCCGCTTTAAATGTACCTATATATGAGCATGATCTAATAAGTATTAGATTAGATTAGATTATGAGGACATGCAATCCTCTTTTATTGTCATTTAGTAATGCATGCATTAAGAAATGATACAATATTCCTCCGGTGTGATATCACAGAAACACAGGACAGACCAAGACTGAGAAACTAACAAAAACCACATAATTATAACATATAGTTACAACAGTGCAACAATACCATAACTTGATGAAGAACAGGCCATGGGCGCAGTAAAAAAGTTCAAAGTCTTTCGAAAGTCAGACATCTCACGCAGATGGGAGAAGGAAGAAAACTCTCCCTGCAATGCCCGACCACAGTCCGACTCTGAGTCATCTGAAAACTTCGAGCTCCGATCAGCCCTCCGACACCAAGTACCGAGCACCATCTCTAACCGAACGGTTCAACCCCAGTCTCGGTTGCTAGCAGCAGGCAAAGCCAGGGATTTTGGGGCCTTCCCTCCAGAGATTCTCGATCGCACAGTAGCAGCGACAGCGAACCGGGCATTTCAGAAATTTCCCCAGATGTTCCTCTGTGCTTCTCACATCTGTCTCCATCAAATCAGAATTGTGCATGGCATCCTACTGACAAATACAATATAATTTCACCGGAGGGCTGTGCGCGCTGCGTCGTGCCACCATCTTCTCCTCTCGCTGTTATTCTATTATGTAAAATTAGTCAAAGACAATGAACTGAACGTTGACATATGCCACCATTGAGGACATCTTCAAAAGCTGATGCCTCGGGAAGGTGGCATCCATCATTAAGAAGCCTTTTTAAAACTTCCCTAATTCTTGACTTCATCTGTTCTGCAATAAAGGGCAACACGCAATTTGCCTTTTGCTACACCTGCTTTCTAACTATTTGGAATCCATGCTTATGATCACCTACTGCAGATCCCTTTGTAATTCACTCATTTGCAGCTTCTCTCCACTCAGAAAATACACCCAGTGGCCACTTTAGGTAGAGTGGTGGACCTGCTTGTTAATGCAAAATCTAATCAACCAATCATTTGGCAGCAACTCAATGCATAAAAGCATGCAGACATGGTCAAGAGGTTCAGTTGTTGTACAGACCAAACACCAGAAATGTTATCTAAATGGCTTTGACCTTGGAATGATTGTTGGTGCAGGATGGGGTGGTTTGAGTATCTCAGAATCGGCTGATCTCCTGGGATTTTCATGCCCAACAGTCTCTAGAGTTTACAGAGAATTGTGTGAAAATAAAAATAAACATCCAGGAAGCGGCAGTTCGGTGGTCAAAAATGCCTTGTTAATGAGAGAGGTCAGAGGAGAATGGTCAGACTGGTTCAAGCTGACAGGGAGGTGACAGTAACTCAAAAACTGCGTGCTACCCCGGTGGTGTGCAGAAGAGTATCCTTGAGCGCACAACATGTCAAACCTCGAAGTGGACAGGCTACAGAACCAAAGACCATGAACGTACACTGAGAAGCCACTTTATTAGGTACCTCCTGTACCTGATAAGGTGGCCACAGGGTGCAGTCTGCCTTTGATTCCTGTTACCAAACAGCATGCTCTCACATTTCCCCACAATAACCTCCACTTACCAAGATTTTGTCTACTCACAACATATCTATATCCCCACTGAAGAGTCATAATGTACTCATCATAACTTCCAAACTATTTAAATGTCATCAGTGAACTTCAATACCTTGCATTTTGGACTGTTCTCAAGGTCATTAATGTAAATAGTACATAAGCAGAGGCCAAGAGTTGATCCCTAAGGGTACTCCACTAGCTACATCCTCTCAACCTGAACAATTCAATTATTCCAGCTTCCTCACTGGACAAAACATTTGGCAATATGACGTGAATTATTCGCACGAGGTCCTGCAGAAACTCAGTAGGTCAGGCAGGATCTATGGAGGGGAATGCTGCGACCCTTCATCAGAACTGGTCATCAGGTCTTGGCCCAAAATGTCAACTTTTCATTTCCCATCATAGAAGCTGCCTGACCTGCTGAGCTCCTCCAGCATTTTGTGTGTGTCGCTCAAGATTTCCTGCATCTGCAGAATCTCTGGTGCGTTTGATAGGAATTATATTTGGGTATCCAATTGCTTCAGAACAGCTGCCCTTCCTTGTGGAGGAACAACAGTTCTTGATTTCCAGAGAACTGCCCCATTTTTGAATGCTTCATTCTTAACTTTTTTCTGGAATGTGGTCCCAACATCTCATCCAAGATCCCCCCTTCCACCAATGTTAGGTGTAATTGTGTTGGATCCTGATACTTTTGTAATCCAGGGGTTCTTTGGAAGTCTAGAATGAGACATAAAACTTATTGCTAAGCAATTTTATTAAATGGTACACAATGAACATAGAAAAAGGAGCTGGGAGAACTAGGAAAAGAAAAAAGGAATAACCAGTTGTGGTTGTCTCATACTCAGACTAGATAACTAAAATTCCAGTGATAGCAATTGATCTATAAAATCACTGGGTTTAGGTGGCCTGATGCCTGCTGCTGAAAACTAAGAAGTTTCTCGAAAACTGTTGAAGAAACAGTACCGTAATTACTGGAAAATTCACTGAACAATTACATGTACATATAAGTGATTAGATAAAAATGCAAGCAAGCATAGGACAGTTAAACTGCAAGAAAAAGAACAATTCTATGCCCCAGTCGAACACATGTACACCTTTGAAAGTACGGGATCATGTGATGTCAATGTGCCAGCAGGACTGATCCCAACAATGATGCCACCCCAGCAAGGAGTGACATTTCTCAAGGGTGTGCACAACTGGAATGCATCCACATGCTGACTGCACACTCACTCCTGCACCCCAAAATATCGCATATAGATGTTAACACAATGCCTTTGCATTGGCTGAAGCCATTGACATAAGAGGCCATCTGACATACGATACAGACCCATGGTATTATAGGAAAGATTCTACCATTGACTGACTGAAAGGAGGCAAAGAGTGGGAATAAAGGAGGCCCTCTCTGGGTGGCTGCCAGTGGCGAGGATAACCCCTGTTCCACAGGGGTTGGTATTGGTCTGCTACTTTTTATATTATATTTTAATGATCTGAATAGTGGAATCAATGGCTTTGTAGCCAAGGTTTTGGAGGATACAAAGATATGTGGAAGGGTGGGTAGTGTTCAGGATGAGTTGGAAGAAGGACAGATTAGAAGAATGGATAAAGAAGTGGCAGATGGAATAACATGTAGAGAAGCATATAGTCATGCACTTTGGTCGAAGGAATAAAGACACAAGCTATTTTCTAAATGGAAAGCGAATTTAGAAAACAAAAGTGTAAAGCAACTTGGGAGTCTCAGTGAAGGATTTCCTAAAGGTTAACTTGCAGGTTGAGTTGGTAGGTTAATGCAATGTTAACATTCATTTCCAGAGGACTAGAATATATAAGCAAGGATGTAATCTTGAGACTTTATAAGGCATTGTTCATTCCGCATATGGAGTATTGTGAGCAGTTTTGGACACCATATCTAAAAAAAGATGTGCTGGCATTAGAGAGGAATCAGAGGAAGCTTATGGGAATTATCCTGGGAATGAAAGGGTTAATGTATGAGGAACATTTGATGTCACCGTGTCTGTACTCACAGGAGTTTAGGAAAATGAGGTGGGGGCGGGTTCTCATTGAATATTGAAAGGCTTAGACAGAGTGGATGTGGAGAGAATGTTTCCAATATGGGAGAGTTTAGGACCAGAGAACACAGCTTTAGAATACAAGAATGTCTCTTCAGAACAGAGATGAGGAGGAATTTCCTCAGCCAGAAGGTGAATCGCTGGAATTCATAGCCTCAGACAGTTCTGGAGGTCAAGTCATTGGGTATATTTGAAGTGGAGGTTGATGGGTACTTAATTAGTACGGATATTAAAGGTTATGGGGAGAAGGCAGAAGAATGGGATTGAGATGGTAAATAACTTAGCCGTGATCAAATGGTGGAGCAGACTCAATGGGCCACATGGTCTAATTCTGGTGATTTTAGTGAATCATATGTCATAAGATATGACTGTATGGTCTTATGACATATGGATTCACCAAAAATAACCTGCAGTTGACTGTAGTCCATGAAAGGTGTTCTGGCTATATAAGTCTTTGTGGAACGTCATTACTTTCTGGACTGTATCTAGAGCTGTTTAATACAGTTGTAAAGATTGTTGCTCTGCGTTGGAAAGAGATCTTGATGCAAAGGCAGCTGGTCACTCATTCCCATTTTCCAGATGGTGTTACGAAGCTACACCAGTGCTGTAAGGTGATGCATTACAGGTCAGCAACAGTGCTGGATGCGTGTGAGCAAGGAAGCATGAACTGAGCAGCAACTATTGCCGTTCTCAGAATGCAGCTTCAGTTTCTTACCTCTGTGTCTCTTCCACTCTGTCTAGTAGTGAAACCAGCTGTGCGGAGTTCCTAACATAAAGCCTAACAATGAGAAGAATCATCCATAGTGGTTGAGGAGTCTCAAACAGGGCTTTAACCCTGTCAAGTTGGTCAAACTCAGTGCACCCAGGACTGCTGTGAACTTGTCCCAAACTGAGTGGTGTTCTGCAGTATTATCGTGTAACAGGGTTCCTATCCTTTTCAATATTCAATTCTTGATTCGTCTAAACCATCAGCAGAATCGGAAGTAGCAGTTGTGGTCAGCTTGATCGATATTGGATCTTTGCACAACCACTGCAAGCACCAAGACCAAATCAGAGACAAAGACAGGAAATGCTGGAAAATCTCGACATCTGTGAAAAGAGACCCTTTGAAAGTTTCTCTTTCCACAGATGCTGACTGATCTGTTGAGTTTTGTTTCAGATTTTCTGTATCTGAAGTATCATCCATCCTCATCACCAATCATCAATTAGTTGTCTGCAAGCAGCTATGAGATCCCCCAGCATTTTGTTTGTGTTTCTCTGCATTTCTATCAGTTGCAGAATCTCTTGTATTTATAATTTCCTCTGGGTGCTCTGGTTTCCTCCCACATTGGAAGTGGAACTGCTTTATTATTGTTACATGTACCAAGAAACGGTGAAAAGTTTGTCTTGCGCACAATTCGTACAGATCAGATCATTGCACAGTGCATCGAGGTTGGAACAAGATGTAGCAATAACAATGCAGAATTATGAGTAACAAATACAGAGAGAGTGCAGTGTGGGGAAACAGTAAGATGCAAGCTCATCTCAAAGGTAAGTGTGTTGGTGGGTAACTTGGTCACTGTAAATTGACCCTAGTGTGTAGATGAGTGGTAAATTCTGGGGGTAGTTGACGAGAATGAAATGAGAATAAAAATTGGAATTAAGATACAATTAGAGTAAAGTAGACCGCCAATGGTCTGTGCAGACTTACTGGGCTAAAGGTCCTGTTTCCACACTGCACAACGCTTACAAGTATAAGTGGAGTATGTGGCAAGAGGCAGGCGTCCAGTTTATGGCCAGACTGGGATCCATAACTACTGGTGTCAGGAATGTAGGTTGGCTTATGGTCGGAGCTGGGGATCACGTGGCTCATATCTCCACTGCTCTTCTCAGACTCATTGGGTTCAATGAAAAATTTATTATACCACTGTGTGACATGCAAGCAATGAAAAAGATCCTGATGTAGGGTCCCGGCCTGAATGTTGCTTGTTGATTCATTTTCATAGCTGCTGCCTGGCCTGCTGAGATCCTCCAGCATTTTATGTGTGTTGCTCTGGGTTTCCAGCCTCTGCAGAATCTCTTGTGTTCATCAATGCAAAGTTAAAGCGTGTTTAGCTATAAATAGGAATTATATTGAATAATCTGGAAAATCTTTGGATCTGGCACTGCCCAAAGTTCGAAGGGCATCAAATTATTGAGATCTTACTATAAAGAAGTCTGAAATAAAGAACAAGTCTCAGCAGTGGTGACGTGAATTGACTAGGACGTTCGCTAAACTCCCTAGTACAGTAATGTCCTTCTATGGCACATTAAGGCTGCCTTTCCTGTCCTGATAAAGTGTATCAGCATAAAACATCCACTGTTTATTCACCTCCATAGATTAGATTAGATTAGGTTATGAGGACATGCAGTCCTCTTTTATTGTCATTTAGTAATGCATGCATTAAGAAATGATACAATGTTCCTCCAGAATGATATCACAGAAACACAAGACAAACCAAGACTAAAAGAACTGACAAAAACCACATAATTATAACATATAGTTACAACAGAGCAAAGCAATACCGTAATTTGATAAAGAACAGACCATCGGCCCGGTAAAAAAAAGTCTCAAATTCTCTCGATAGTCCCATCATCTCACGCAGACGGTTGAAGGGAGTAACTCTCCCTGCCATGAGCTTCCAGCGCCGCAAACTTGCCGATGCAACATCCTGGAAGCACCCGACCACAGCCGACTCTGACTCTGTCCGAAAACTTTGAGCCTCCGACCAGCCCTCCAACACCGAGCACCGAGCACCATCTCTGCTGTGCGCTTCGACCCCGGCCCCGGCAACAGGCAATAGGCAAAGCCAAGGATTTGGGGCCTTCCCCCCTGGAGATTCTCCATCGCACAGTAGCAGCGGCAGCGAAGCAGGCATTCCAGAAGTTTCTCCAGATGTTCCTCTGTGCTTCTCACATCTGTCTCCATCAAATCAGGATTGTGCACGGCCCCTACTTAACAAATACGATATCATTTCGGAGCGGCCGCGCGCGCTGTGTCACGCCGCTATCTTCTCCTCCCCTCCCCTCACCTGCTGAATTCCTCCAGCATTTTGTGTATGTTGCTCAAGATTTCAGGCATCAACAGAACCTCTTGTGCTTTATTTGCTCTGATCTACACATAACTCCAAACTCACCTGTGCAGGTAACTGCCTCATCAGTTCAAAGGCAAGTAGGGGCGGTCAATAAATGGCAGTGGTTCAAGATGGCACTGAGCTGTGATCCCCATTGACGTTTAAGTGTTTTTGGTTCATGAGGATGGTATTGGGGACAGGGAGTCAAGTTAGGGGTCAGGTTAGTGTTTAGGGGCAGGGATGTGGGAGAATTAGAGGACAGACCGGAGCCTTAAGTCTCTGCTCCACTCCGCATTCGAAGGCCAATGATATGGATGTGGGACATCCGCGGTCAGATGTCTGATCCGCGGACCAGCATGGGCACGGGCTGGTGTCTCCCACCCCTCGGCCCAGGCCAGTGAGTTGTTGCTGGGTTCTGGAGTTGGAGTTGTCCGCATGTTTACGTGTGGGTGGGAGGGATGAAAAAGACTTGTTTTTGATATTGCTGTGCTCTGTCTGTCTTGTTCTGCCAAGCATTGTGGGCATACTACGTTGGTGCCAGAAAATGTGTCGACACTTGCACATCCTCGGCTGTGTTGGTTTTTAACGCAAATGATGCAAACACTATATGTTTCGATGTACATGTAATAAATAATCTTGACTCTTGACTTCCTGGTGACATCTACATCCCCTGTATGAACGAAAAGAGGTTATGCTGAAGTACGTGACACCCAGTCCTTCTCGAGTGTGCTCGCTGTTGTAACAGGGAAAACACTGCTAGCTTGTTTGCACTCTATATTGTTTCATGTGACTAGAAATTCAACTGAATCAGTTATTACATATAGCTTCATATTAAACAATTCACTATAACATAATTGTTTGCACTCTATATTGTTTAATGTGACTAGAAATTCAACTGAATCAGTTATTCCCGCTTAGTGATTCTATCCTCCATATTAAATAATTCACTACAACATAAGCATACAGCGTGTTTTTATTATGTAAGGGACACTTTAAATTCACACAGCTTCCTTAATCAGTCTGTATTTGCTTGTTCTAAATAGTGTGAGTGTGATTGGTTGTTTGCAGACCTGACGTAAATATAAATATGATAAATGTAAGGATGAGTAACACTTGCTTTAGGTAAACGGAGGGATGCATCATCGGAGCAGCAAGTTTAGTTCAAAGAAAAAAAGGAGATGGTATAATGGCCGTTAGCTGACGTTGCGTCACTAATTGTCTAGGGGTGCAGTCTCGTTGGTGCAGAATTAGGCTGCAGCTGCATCTGGTAACTCAGTTTTCTAGAGTTAACCCAGTGGAAAACTGACAGGGTGTACATGCAGGGGATGAAGATAGAGGGCAGTTTCCAGCACTGGAAACCTGAACCTGCAGGGGCTTGGTTTTTTTTTTGTGAGCGTGTGTACTCTGGACAACAAAGAGGGAGGATGTAATTAATCTAATAATTGACATGAGAGGTTATCATTTCCTTAAAAACTCCATAAAAACTCCAGCTCCTATGGGAAAATTGGAGGAGAACTTCAACCTGTCTGATGTGGGAGGAAAGGTGTACCTACAAACAGTTTGTCCAGTTTAGTGGGTGGGGGGGGGGTAGTGTGCCTGAGTATCTCCAGTCCAGCTGTGGGCTGGTAGCTGGCTGTCAGCCTGTGGTGTGGTGTCATCTGTGTATCTCAGGGGAATTGGGATCTCAGTTACTGTACCCACAGTCATCTGCCTCTGTCTGAGGGTTGACTCTAACCTCTAAAAGTGTGTTCCTACTCTGGTCCTCTGATTTCAGTTTTACCTGAGTTCCCCAAAGCCACACTTAGACAAATGCTGCCTTGATGTCAAGGGCAGGCACACTCACCTGGCCTCGCCTCCTGAATTCAGCTCTTTGCTCTGTGTTTGAGTCATGAAAATGACAAGGCAAGCAGATTATTGATGTGAAAATGCACAACAGCAATGTGGAAGAAGGCATCCACCACTTTGCTGATGGTTGAGGGTGGAATGACTGAACAGTAATTAGCCAAAGTGGATTTGCCCCACTTTAAGTGGACAAGATAGACTTGGCTGGCTTTCCACTTTGCTGAGTAGGTTCCTGTGGAGAAAGGGAGGTTCTGTCATGAACACATTGGGTTTGATGAGCTTGTGGCTGTCAGGCAGGACAGTCAGCTTATTGCCATGTGATCAAGAACCACAAAGAACGGATACAGTGAAAAACTTACCTCTGGCAGCATCTCAGGCAGGTAGGTTCAGATGGCACGCAGAACACAAAATTATTCATTGTTTTGTATAACAAAGAAGGAAAAAAATACAGCAGTGCAAAACAAGTCCACAATAGGGCACACGTCCCATCGCTGAGGTAGAACCAGAGTTCAACGACTGATGGATGCAGGGAAGTAGCAGCTCCTCACCATGGTGGTACGGCACTTCTGGGCCCCCGTACCTCCTGCCTGATGGTAACTGTACGCAGAAGGTGTGACCTGGATGGTGCATGTCCTTGACGATGCGATGCCTCATGTATTGTCGATATTATCAGTGATGGGGAGGGCTGTGCCCGTACTGGGATGGACAAGGCTGTGCCCATATTGGGATGGGCTGGTCTGTGCCTGTACTGGGATGGACAGGGCTGTGCCCGTACTGGGATGGACAAGGCTGTGCCCGTACTGGGATGCACAGGGCTGTGCCCGTACTGGGATTGGCTGGGCAGTGCCCGTACTGGGATTGGCTGGGCAGTGCCCGTACTAGGATGGGCCTGTCTGTGCCCGCTACTTTCTGCAGCTCCTTGCAGTCCTATGTGTTGGAATGGCCGTAGCAGGCCAAGGTTCAAAGGTTCATTTAATATCAGAGAATATATACAGTATACAACCTGAAATTTGTCCTCTTCACAGACATCCACGAAACTAGAAACTCCATAGAATGAATGGTGGAAACATCGAAACCCTGAGCACTCCCTCCCTTCGCACAAGCAGCAGCAGAAGCATTCACCCTCCCCCTCCCCCTCCCCCCACTTGGCCAACGAAGCGCCGCCACCCAAGCACCTCCACCCCTACCAAGCAAGTAATATCCAAGTATACTCCGGTCCAGAATCCATCGAAACTAGTCCATAACCCAGCACCCTGGTATCTCAGACCAGCTCTCTCACTCCAGCGAGGCGGAGAGAGGTTGTTCCTGTAACAACGAGAGCAGAGATCAGCAACTTACTGTTCTAATGCTTCAATCTTCCACATCGCTTCTCTAAGCCTCCGGCTTGAGCACTGACAGGCTCGAGAGAGTGAGAGAGAGAGATATTAAATACATAGAGGGGCCTTCTTCCGACAGCAGCTGGTGATTAGCAAGCACACTGCCTGCTCTCTCAATGTTTCAGTCTCCCGCAAAGCTTCAATCGGCGAAATTGGCGAGGAATTGGATTGTCCATGGGGCTGTTCCCCAAGAGCAAATGACTTCCAGGCCATTCCTGCAGGTAGGAAAATGCTAGGCTGTACGGCTGGTCCAAATTCCCACCACATGTGAAGAATCATAGTTTGAACTGTAGATCGTGGACTCCAACAGAACCCTAACCTCCTTGAAAAGAAACAAAAGACTTAGGAGAAGCTGTTTTGTGGATGAATTGGAAGAAGCCACCTGGGTCTGCAAAAACCACTCTCCTTGCTCCTCCCACTTCTGATCCTAGCCAGTCAGGATAATTTCAGAAGTGCATCTGAATGAATTAGAGTACTTGTTGACATGCCAAATCTCCTCAAGTTTCAAAGAAACTAGAGGCACTGGCATACTTTCTTTGTGATTACATCTAAGTGGTGGGTCCAGGACAGGTCATCTAGGAGATCAACCCTCTGGAATTTGAAGCTGCTAACCCTCTTCACCTCTGACCTACCAACAAGAAATGTCACGTGGTCTCATAACTTCCCCTTTTTGAAAGTCAATGACAAGTTCCTTGGTTTTGTTGATGCTCTCCCTAGTATTTTGCTGGCCAATTAACAGTCACTGGAGAATAAGACAGAGGATCTAAGGACAAGATTGCTGTATCAGAGGGAAATGAGGGATTGATATATTCTCTGTTTCACTGAAACATGGCCACAGTACTTTTTTACTAATGCCTGTGAGGCTAAGCACAGCTCCAATGCCATATTTAGTTTGCTGATAATACCACTGTCGTTGGCCAAATCATAGGTGGTGATGAATTCTCATATAGGAGGGAGATTGAAAATCTGGCTGAACAACAACTTTTCACTCAATGTCAGCAAAACCTAAGAGTTGATTATTGACTACAGGAGGAAGGTACCCGAGATCTATAAGGCAGTCCTCATCGGGGATCAGAGATGGAGATGACTGACATCTTTATATTCCTTGGAGTTATCAGCGGATCTGTCCTGGTACCAGCATGTAAGTGCTATTACAAAAAGAAAGCACAACACCTCTACAGGTTTAAATTCAAGTTTATTGTCATTCAACCGTACACATATATACAGCCAAACAAAACAACGTTCCTCTGGACCAAAGTGTACACTACAGTACATATAAATCACACACACCACAAAGGTAATATTAATATCAATAAATTAACTAATAATAAAATAAAGTATAGTAAAGATGTCTACAAATTGCAATGGGAGATAGAAAATGCATGTCAAAAGGGCAATGTCAGTCATGGGGGATTTTAATATGTATGTCAGGTTGGTGCTGGATCCCAAGAGGGGCAATTTCTAGAATGCCTACAAGATGGCTTTTTAGAGTAGCTCATGGTTCAGCCCATTAGGCAATCAGCTATTCTGGATTGGGTGTTGTGCAATGAACTGGAATTGATTAGAAAGCTTAAGATAAAGGAACGCTTAGGAACCAGTGTTCATAATGTGATGGAAGTCATCCAACAATTTGAGAAGGAGAATGTATCAGTCAGATGTATTGGTATTACAGTGGAGTAAAGGGAATTTCAGAGGCAAGAGAGAGGAGCTGGCCTAAATTGATTGGAAAGAAACACTAGGAGGGCTGTTAGCGGTGTCATACGGGGAGGGCGTTGGCAGCGGACCCAAATGCCAGGCACAGACACTGAAGTACAAGGAACTGGACTAGGAGTGTAAAGGAAGCAAGGGAAGTAGGGAAGAAAGGACACTGGACATGACACAGGCCCTGGATGAGACAAGGATACAGGGCCTGGGCTCGGACTTGACTAGGATAGCGGAACCAGGACATGGAACTTGGAACTAGGAGCCTGGGCTTGGACTCCGGGCCAGAGACTAGACACAGACCCGAAACCTGGGTCTTGACTCGGGCTCAGACCCCAGATCTGGGTGAAGACATGATGAGGCTAGGCTCCAGGTGAGGCAACAGAAGGAAGAGGAAGGGAAGGGATTCAGACGGGGGTATGGACAGGAACAATCCAGCAAACAGAGGCTGGATCCTGAAGCTATTTATGAAGCCAGCACAAACGAGAATCAGCTGCCTCAACAGAAACTGGGGAAAACCGGAAAACCTGGAATAAGGAGCAGGACCGGACCGTGAACCGGAATGCGGGTTTCACGGACTGGACCATGATAGGCAGAGCAGCAATGGCTAGAATTTCTGGGAGTAATTCGGAAGGCACAGGATATATATATCCTAAAGAGGAAGAAATATTCTAAAGGCTGGATGAAACAACCATGGTTGACAAGAGAAGTTCAAGATAACATAGAAGTCAAAGAAAGGGCATATAATAGAGTAAAAATTAGTGGGAATTTAGAGAATTGGGAAGCTTTTAAAAACCAACAGCAGGCAACTAAAAAAGTCATAAAGAAGGAAAAGAAGGACTATGAAGGTAAACTTGCCAATAATATTAAAGAGGATACCGAAACTTCTTTAGATTTATAAAGCATAAAAGAGAAGCGAGAGTAGATATTGGACCACTGGAAAATGATGCTAGAGAGGTAGTAATGGGGGATAAGGAAATGGCAGATAAACTGAACAAGTATTTTGCATCATTCCTCACTGTTGATATCACTGGTAGTATGTTGGAAGTTTGAGAATGTCAGGGGGCAGAAGTGAGTCAAGTTGCCATTACTAAAGAGAAGGTGTTTGGGAAACTGAAAGGCCTGAAGGTAGAAGAATCACCTGGACCAGATGGTCTACACCTTAGGATTCTGAAAGAGGTGGCTGAAGAAATTGTGGAGGTATAGAATTGATTTTTTAAAAATCAATTGATTGCGACATGAAAGACTGAAAGATTGCAAATGTCACTCCACTCTTCAAGAAGGGAGAGAAGCAGAAGAAAGGAAATTTTAGGTCAGCTAGTCTGATCTCAGTGGTTGTGAAGATGTTGGAGTCAACTGTTGAAGACGGAGAGAAGAAAGGATGATGGAAATTATGGCTTTGTGGTCAAGTTTGCAGACGATACAAAGATAGGTAGAGGGGCAGGTAGTTTTGAGGGAGTAGAGAGGCTACAGAAGGATTTAGACAGGTTAAGAGAATGGTCAAAGAAGTAGCAGATGGAATACTGTGTTGGGAAACGGGTATGGTCATGCACTTTGGTAGAAGGACTAAAAGCCTAGACTGTTTTGTAAATGGAGAGAAAAATTAAAATTGAGGTGCAAGGGGACTTGGGAGCCTTTGTGCAGGGTTCCCTAAAGGTTAATTTGCTGGTTGAGTCAGTGGTGAGGAAGGCAAATGCAATGTTAGCATTCATTTTGAGATGACTAGAATATATATGCAAGGATGTAATGTTAAGGCTTTATAAGGCACTGGTGAGGCCTCACTTGAAATATTGCGAGCAGTTTTGGGGCCCGTATCTAAGAAAGGATGTGCTGACACTGGAGAAAGTTTCAAGGAGGTTCACGAAAATGTTTTTGGGATTGAAAGGCTTGTCATATGAGGAGTGTTTGATAGCTCTGGGCCTGTATTCACTGGAATTCAGAAGAATGAGGGGAGACCTAATTGAAATATATCGAATGGTGAAAGGCCCTGATAGAGTAGATGTGGAGAGAATGTATGGTGGGAGAGTCAAAGACTAGTGGACACAGCCCCAGAATAGAGGGTGTCCTTTTAGAACGAAGGTGAGGAGGAATTTCTTTAGCCAGAGTGTGGTGAATCCGGAATTCTTTGCCACAGGCAGCTGCAGCTGCCACATCATTGGGTATATTTAAGGCAAAGGTTGATAGATTCTTGATTGGTAAAGATGTCAAAAGTTTTGGGGAGAAAGCAGGAGAATGGATTTGAGAAGCATGTTTGATCATTACCAATACCAGTCTGCAGACAGTGTTCTGCAACCCTCAATTGATGTTGCACTGCCCTCTACTGGTATTATGTTGTTTCTGAGGAGGAGATTAACTGACATAGGCATGCACGTGTATGCACAAGAGAGTGAGTTTGCACACATGTATATGGATGAAGGTGACTGTGAGTGCTTATCTACGTACAGTACATGTATGTGAGTAAGTATGGATATGTGTACGAGGGCGCTGTACGATGGGGTGTGGTTGAGAGAGTGGACTTCACTGCCCTCCCATGGAATTGGCAGGTAAAAACAACTGAGAACCTAATCCATGTTGCTGTTTTGTTGTGGATGGAGCCTGTTCCGCCTAGGACCAGAGGTGTCTTGCAGTGATCTTTTCTAGGATCCCTGCTCTTTGTGATTTTTATTAATGCCTTGGATGAGGATGTGGAAGAGTAGGTTGGTAAGTTTGCAGATGAGATGAAGGTTGGTGGTGTTGTTGTTAGTGTAGAAGGTTGCAGAGCTGGTCTGAGTAGTGGCAGATGGATTTCAATCCAAAAAAGTGTGAAGTGATGCACTTTGGAAGGTCAAACTTGAAGGCAGAGTACAAGGTTAACAGCAGAATTGTTAGCAGCGTGGGGCAACAGGTAGTATCTTGGGATCCATATCCACAGATCCCTCACACTTGCAGTGCAAGTTGATAGTAACACGCGCAAAATGCTGGAAGAACTCGGCATGTCAGGCAGCAGGAATCATCAGCAGTTCTTATGAAGAGTCTTAGCCCAAAATGTCAACTCTTTATTCCTCAACATAGATGCTACTTGACCTGCTGAATTCCTCCAGCATTTTGTGTGTGTTACTACAGACTTCTGGCATCTGCAGAATCTCTTGTACTTAGGCATGCAAATTGATAGGTGGTTCAGAAGGCATCTGGGAGTGTTGACCTTCATTAGTTGGGAGACCGAATTCAAGATCAGCAAGATAATGTTGCAGCTCTATAAAATTCTGGTTAGACCACACTTGGAGTATTCAAACCCCGCTTTAAGTATACCCAATGACTTGGCCTCCTCAGCCATCTTTTGCAATGAATTCCACAGATTCACCATCCAATGGCTAAAGAAATTCCTCCTCATCTCAGTTCTAAAAGGATATCCCTGTATTCTGTGGCTTTGCCCTCTAGTCCTACACTTTCATACTGTAGGTAACATCTCCTCCACATCCACACTATGTAGCCCTTTAGAGAACAGAACGTGAGGAAATGCTGAGCAGGTTAAGGCTTTTCTCTTTGAAGCAAAGGAGGATGAAAGGCAACTTGATAAAAGTGTGTGAAATAATAAAAGGCATCGATAGAATAGACTGCCAGTGCCTCTTCCCTAGAGTGGAAATTGCCTGTATGAGAGGATATACCTTTAAGTTAATTGGGGAAAAGTATAGAGGAGATGTCAGAGATAGTTTTTTTTTATACAGAGTGATATGTGCATGGGTGGTGGTAGAGGCAGACTGATGAAGGACATTTAAGAGACTGACTCTTAAGTAGACACAGGGATGAAAGAAGGGTGGAGGACTTTGCTGGAGGGAAGTGTTAGATTTATCTTGGAGTGGGTTAAAAGGCTGGCACAACGTTGAAGGGCCTATACTGTGCTGCACTGTTCTATGTTCTCTATTCTAGTCTTCATTCTCAGGGTTTGCCTAAGAAGACAATTACTGTATATACTCTCAAAGTTTTCAGAGATGAGAGGTGAGCTGGATGCGGTAATGACTCGTAGAATTCAAATGGAAGCAAATAAGGAAAAACTGTTCTCTGCATGTCCACCAATCACCCTCGCGTGTCAACTTACATCTGCTTTCAGAGCTCTCCTCCCCATCAAAGCTTATCCCTCTCATACGTTAATGTTTACATTCAGTTTCATTGTTTCATCACCTTACCTTCTCCACTGTAACCATCCAGTTAAGAATACGGAACCTACAGCACAGAACAGGCCCTTTGTTCCATGATGTTGTGCTGGCCTTTTAACCTACTTAAAGATCAGTCCTCCTTCCTAGCCCTCCATTTTGCAATCATCCATGGGCCCATCTGGAGTTGCTTAAATGCCCCTAATGTATCTGCCTCTACCACCACCCCTGGCACCCACCATTCTTGGTGTACAAAATCTACCGCTGACATCCCCCCTATATTTATTAGTATGGTGACTTTCCTCACTGAATTGGATCTTGGCACCATTGTTATTTCTGAGATCTGGCAGGGAGATTTGCTAGTTCTACTTGGGAGGGTTTAAACTCGTCAGCCAAGGGGGATGGGACCCAAAGCAAAATTGTGTCAGGTGGGCAAGCTGAGGTAAATATAAATGTTAAAGTGAGCAACTTCAAAAGACATGCCTCTCAGGGGCAAGGCGGGAATCAAGCAACATCTGATAGACTGAACAGCATTTATTTTAATGCAATAAGCCCGACAGGTAATGTAGATGAAATCTGTGCATGGATTGGTACGTGGAATTGGGATATTATAGCCAAAACAGAAATATGGCTGAGGGAGAATCAGGACTGGCAGCACAATATCTCAGGTATAGATCAAATAGCCATGGTTGAGGTAGTGGTAGGAGAGGAGGGGGAGCTGCATTTTAGGCTAGATGGAACATTACAGTGGTGCTTAAAGAGGATAGGTGATTTCTTGTGAGACTATATGGATGGAAGTTCAAGAACCACAAGGTTACGTCACAGCTCTATAAAACGCTGGTTAGACCACACTTGGAATATTGTGTTTAGTTCTGGTCACCTCATTATAGGAAGGATGCAGAAGGTTTAGAGAGCATGCAGAGGATATTTACCAGGATGCTGCCTGGATTAGAGAGGATGCACTGGAGATTTACCAGGATGCTGCCTGGTTTAGAGAGGATGCAGAGGAGATTTACCAGGATGCTGCCTGGATTAGAGACGGTGCAGAGGAGATCTACCAGGATGCTGCCTGGATTAGAGCGCGTGCAGAGGAGATTTACCAGGATACTGCTTGGATTAGAGAGCGTGTCTTATGAGGATAGGTTGTGCAAACTAGGGCTTTTCTCTTTGGAGTGAAGGAAGATGAGAGGTGACTTGATAGAGGTGTACAAGATGATAAGAGGCATAGATCGAGTGGATAGCCAGAGACTTTTTCCCAGGACGAGAATGACTAATACAAGGGGGCATAATTTTAAAGTGATTGAAGGAAAGTATAGAAGGGATGTCAGAAGTAGGTTCTTTACACATGGGGTGGTGGTAGAAGCAGATATACCAGGGCATTTAAAAAACTCTTAGGTCAACACATGGATGAAAGAAAAATGGAGGGCTATGTGGGAGGGAAAGGTTAGGAGTAGGTTAAAATGTCAGCACAACATTGTGGGCCAAAGGGACTGTACTTTGCTGTACTGTTCAATGGTACAGAAATTATGGAATGACCACTTTGGATTCTCAATAGTCGGTGGTAATCAGAAGAACAACTATGTAGGGAGATCACAGATGATCACAGATAAGGTTGTGAGAGTGGGGTGATTTTTAACTTCCTTCATAATGACTTAGTCTGCCATGGTGAAAAGGGCTTGAATGTGCTGGAGTTGGTTAACTGTCCAGGAATGTTTTCTCAAACAGTATGTAGGTGGCTCTGCTAGAGAGGGCAACACTTAAACTCCTGGAGTTGGATTGCACCCCATCAGTGAGCAGGAGCGTGACAAGAGATATGTTTTCACTTATGTTCGTGGCTGAAGATCAATAAGGCAGTGCTTCACGGCAGTTTTTCAGCGTTCGACTGTGCCCAATCAGTGAACGGGATTCATTAGGAAGGGTGAATAAGAATAAGGTAGGGACAAATGGAGTGGCCATTGAGTGAGAGGGCTAGTGTTGGAGTGACATTCACTCATCAGGCTTCGGTGTGATCAGGCTTGGACGAGGTAAGTATCTGGTATGTTTCTTCTTCACCTTTAGTCTTCATTCCTCATCTATTAGGGCACAGTGAGGATGGCTGCAGGAACTGTTTTGCTCTGTGTGTGAGATGTGGGAATTCTGGGAGACCACCATCCTCCCAGATAACCACATCTGCACCGAGCTACAACTCCCCAGAGAACCTGTTAAGGACCTGGAACTGCAGCTCAATGACCTTCAGCTCATGCGGGAGACTGAGGAAGTGGTAGGTAGGAGCTACAGAGAGGTAGTCACCCCTAGGTTGCAAGAGACAGGTAACTGGGTGACTGTCAGGAGAAGGAAGGGAAAAGGGCAGCTAGAGGAGAGTATCCCTGTGGCTGTACCTCTCAATAATAAGTATAATGCTTTGGATACTGTTCAGGGTGACAAGCCACCAGGGTAGCCCCAGCGACTGTGTCTCTGGCACAGAGACTGGTGCTGTGGCTTAGAAGAGATCAGAGGTGAAGAAAACTGTAGTGACGGTAGGAGATTCCACAGTCAGAGGAATAGAGATGAGATTCTGTGGGTGCGATAACGATACCCTGATGGTATGTTACCTCCTAAGTGCCAGGATCGAGGATGTTTCGGATCGGGTCCATGGCATTCTGCGGTGGGGGGGGGGGCAGGGAGAGCAGCCAGAAATCTTGGTGCATGTTGACACCAATGACGTAGGTAGGAAAAGTGAGGAGGTCCTGAAGTGAAATTTTATGAAGCTAGGTAGAAAGCTGAAAAACAGGACCTCCAGGGTAGTAATCGTTGGATTGCTGCCTGTACCAAGCGCCAATGAGGGTAAGAATAAGATGATTTGGCAGATGAATGTGTGACTGAAGAACTGGTGCAGGGGGCAGGGATTATGGAAAAGAGTGAAGTGATAGATTTTGGAAGGTCGAATTTGAAGGAAGAATACAGGGTTAATGGCAGGATTCTTAGCAGTGTGGAGAAACGGGGGATTTTGGGGTCCACTTCTATAGATTACTCAAAGTTGTTGCACAAGTTGATAGGGCAGTAGGTAGGTTGTGTGGGCTTTCATTAGTTGGGGGATTGAGTTCAAGAACCATGAGG
This sequence comes from Mobula hypostoma, assembly GCF_963921235.1. Taxonomy (NCBI): domain Eukaryota; kingdom Metazoa; phylum Chordata; class Chondrichthyes; order Myliobatiformes; family Myliobatidae; genus Mobula; species Mobula hypostoma. The sequence goes on from NC_086098.1 coordinate 224,494,804, forward strand.
TAATGTTGTAGCTCGATAAAATTCTGGTTTGACCATACTTGGAGTTTTGTTTTCATTTTTGATCAGCTCATTATAGGAAAGATGAGGAAGTTTTAGAGAGGGTGCAGATGAGATTTACCAGGATGCTACCTGGATTAGAGAGCAAGTTTTATGTGGAAAGGTTGAGTATACTCACATCATTCTACAGATGTGCAGTAGAGAGCATCTCAACAATCTACATCACTGCTCGGTACAGCAAATGCACTGCAGAGGACAGGAAGGCTCTACAATGGGTAGCCAAATTGTGCCACACATCACTGGCGCCCACCTACCCCACCACCAAGGACGTATATACAGAAAGGTGCTGGGAAAGAGCCGGTCACGTCATGTAGGAACCCACGCACCCTGCTCATGGACTGTTGTGTCCCACTCTCATCAGGGAGGAGGCTATGTAGCATCCATGCCAGGACCGCCAGACTCAAAAACAGTTACTTTCCCCAAGCGTTAATAGTGACGAACATCTCCACCTGCTAACTCCACCACGATTTTATTACAGTACTTCCCATAAGTCACCTTATTATAGCCTAGCATCAGTTATGAACATACAATCAATGTGTATAAGCTATCTTATGTATTTATATTAATTCTGTGTATTATTATTACTCTATTTTTTATTTTTTTGTGTGTTTTGTTTGGACCAGAATAACAATTACTTCGTTCTCCTTACACTTGTGAACAGAAAATGACATTACGCAATTTTGAATCTTGAATCTTTTGCCCTTGGAGAGAAGGATGGTGAGTGGTGAATTGATAGAGGTGTATAGGATTAAGTGATCAGTCAGAAACTCTTTTCCAGGGTGGAAATGGGTGGGTGGGGGGGTGCGTGGGGTGTTATAGTTTAAGGTGATTGGAGGAAAGTACAGGGGATGTTAGAGATAAGTACTTTACACAGAGAATGGTGGGTGTAGGGAATGTGTTACCCACAGTGGTGGTAGAGGCAGATATATTAGTGACAATCAACAGACTCTTAGATGGGCTTATGGATGCAAAAAAGGGAGGGAAGAAATAGATTGATCTAACAATTGTTTAAAAGGCCAGCCCAACATCTTGGGCTGAAGGGCTTGTTCTATGCAGAATTGTTCTATTTTCTATGTTCTATGTTTTAAACCTGTGAGATAGAGCTCAGGGTTAGACTTGGAAATGGTGGAATGGAACTTGGAAGTCAGGAAGAGCTTGTAAGATAGTGCAGATAGGAGAATGGGCCTTAGGAAGGGAGGCAGGATCTATTGTGGCCAGCTGTGGAAAATGCAGGTTGGGATTCACGAGATAAGAATGGAGAATAGGTCTTCATTATACAGAATGTGTTACTGAGGCAGAGAAAAGGATAGAAATTGGACAGTGGTGCAAAACACTGGGAACATGATGTCGGATCAACCAAATGAGGGCAGTGTAGGACAAACATACAGTAGAGCATAAGACATCTTGGACCTAGTCATTTCCAGTCATGCTATTTAGTAACTAAGTAATCTGCAGGTTACTGTTTTGTAGAGGATCTCACCTATTTCAGCCTACCAACACTGAATGAAACAGTGAACACACCTCTTAGAGACAAAGTGATATTACCTGCGGCCCCAAGTTAGACGCTAATAGTGATTATATCTGACTCCACCACCTCCTCAGGCAGCAAGTTCTTTTCCAGATATCAACCACTCTGCGTGTGTTTAAAAAAAACTTACCCCTCAGATTCTTTTTAAAACTCCATTCTGTCCACCTTCAAACTTTGGCCTCTTTTTTTTTTTTTTGAAACCCCAACAATGGGGAAAAATATTTTGATATTCTTTCCATATCTATGTCCCTCATAATTTTATAAACCACTGTCAGCTCACTTGCTCAGTATCCGGGGAAAACAAGTCCAGCCTGTTCAATCTCTGTCCATAACTAATCTTTTCCGATATGGATAATATCCTTGTAAATCTCTTCTCACTCCCCAGAGCTATTGTATCCTGTTTGTATTGTGGTGACCAGAACTACATTCAATAGTCCAATGTTTAGCAAATTTGCAACATAACATCCAAACTCCATACTTCTGAGCCTTATCCGTGAAGACAAACACAGAACATAGAACAGTACAACACAGTACAGGTCCTTTGGCCCACGATGTTATCCCAACCCATTAACCTACCCTAAGATCAATCTAACCCTTCCATCTCACACAGCCCTCTATTTTTCTTTCATCTCTTAAATGCCCCTATTGTATCTGCCTCTCCCACCAGCACATTCCACCTATTCACTAGTCTGTTTTAAAAAAAAAGACCCCTGACATCCCCCCTATACTTTCCTCCAAATAACTTAATATTGTGCCTCCTCATACTAGCACCTATACCTCTTATCATCTTGTATACCTCCATCATGTCGCCTCACATCCTCCTTCAGTCAAAAGAGAAGACCCTGGCTCGCTCAAACTCTCCCCGTAAGACATGATCTCTAGTCCAGGATGCATTCTGGTAAATCTCCCCCGCACCCTCTCTAAAGCTTCCATATCCTTCCTATAATCAGGGGACCAGAACTGATCACAATACTCCAAATGTGGTCTAACCAGACTTTTACAGAGCTGCCACATTATTCCGTGGTTGTTGAACTCATTCTCCTAACTAATGACGACCAACACTCATCTTCCTCCTATCTATCTGTATGCCACTCATGAACTTGGGTCCCTAGATCTCTCTGTTCATCAATATTCTTTCGTGTCTTATCTGTACTTACTGAATATTTCCTACCCCTATTAGATTTCCCAAAATCATCACCTTGCACTTGTCAGGATTAAATTTCATCTGCCAACACTACACCTAACTTTCCATCTGCTTTTTATCAGGCTTTAGCTTTAGACAATCTTCTTTATTATCCACACCACCACCAATTTCTGTGTAATCCTCAAATTTACTTATCAAATCTCCTACATGCACTTTTGTTAAGGTATATCACAAATAGCAAAGGTCCCTGCACTGATCCCCATGGTACATCACACCTAGTAAGAAAAGCCTCCTTCCACTACCCTCTGCCTCCTACCTCTAATGAACCATCTTGTCTTGGGTCCGATGTGCCTTAACCTTCTGGGTAAACCTACAATGCAGGACCTTGTCCAATGCTTCACTGCAGTTCATCTACTGCCCTGCCTTCAACAATCTCTTTTGTTACCTCCACAAGGAACTCACTAAATTAGTGATGCATAATTTGCTCTGCAGAACGTCATACTGACTATCCCTAATCAGTTCCTGGTTTTCCAAATGTACATTAACCCAGTCCCAGAATTTTCTCTAGTAATTCTCCTGTCCTCTAGTGTGGAATTGACTAATATGAGGTGGCACAATTATAAATCAATTGGAAGAAAGTATGGGGGGGGGTATGTTGGAGGTACGTTTTTTACACAGAGAGTGGTGGGTGTGTGGACTGCGCTGGCAGCGTAAGTGATAGAGGCTGATACATTAGGGACTCTTAAAAGACTCTTAGATAGCTGCATGGATGATAGAAAAACGGAGGACTATGCAGGAGGGAAGGTTTTGGTTTATCTCAGAGTAGGTTAAAAGGTTGTTGCAATATTGTGAGCCGAAGGGTGCTGTACCCTGTGCTGTACTTCTCCGTGGATTGTCACCTTGTCGCGGTGGAAAAGCTTGTGTGGTCCTGAGATCCCGAGAGCGATGCCATTTGGAGCTATGCTCCTGGTAGGGTCACCCATGGTGGTAAGGTCGAGGGTCAGGTCCATGACAGAACAATCCAACCAAGACCTTAACAGTGGAACAGGCGGACGAAGTTACTTTGAGCTCAACAGCTGCGAAGGTGGATGAAGGCTGCAACAAGTCCATCAGCTCCAATCGTCGTGGTTTCCATGCCATTGGAATCAGTTGGTTGATTTGTGAAGTATCGTGTGCTTCTTGGAGTGCAACATCAAGTACACGTTAAACAAATACACACACAGGCGTCTTTGCTCTGTGGGCAAGCCACTTGAAAGCCCATAAATAGATCAACAGAACGAAGACCATCATCCCCAACTTCGAGGGATAGCCACGACAACGACTGTCCTGTAGTGTTCTGTGCAATTTCCCTACTGCTACTGTAAGGCTCCAAGGGCTGTGGTTACCTGGCTTATCTCTGCTGTCCAGCTTAGATAAAACGATACCACTGGCTGTCTTCCAACCTTCGGCTCCACATACCCTGAACTCTCTAACTTCCATACCCCCACCTTAAAGAATACAGATGAGAAGTTCATTTAGGAGTACCCCACATTCCCTGGATCCACACTTGGATTACCACTTTGGTACCTAAGGGGATTCATTATTTCCCAGGTAGATAGGGATTCAGGAGATATAAGATATGTGAATATAGCAGATATTAATTCAAATGAGGGCCAATCTTTACTGCACGGTGTAAATTGCAAGCAGTAATCAGTTTGATGAAGGACCTCAGTGTGAAATGTTAATTGTTTATTCCCTTCAATAGATGGTGCGTAAACTGCTGAGTTTTTCCAGCATTTTAGATTAGATTAGATTAGATTCAACTTTATTGTCATTGTGCCAAGTACAGATATAAAGCCAATGAAGTGCAGTTAGCATCTGACTAGAAATGCAAAGAATGGTGTTATTTACAAAATGACTGAATAAAAAGTAAGTGCTACAGCACACAAATATAAAAGTACTGAGACAGTACAATACAGATGCAATACTGCTTAGCACTGTGATGTGAGGTTCAGCAGGGTCACAGCCTCAGGGAAGAAGCTCTTCCTGTGCCTGCTGGTGCAGGAGCGGAGGCTCCTGTAGCACCTACCGGATGGGAGGAGAGTAAAAAGTCCATGGTTAGGGTGAGATGCATCCTTGATAATGCTTTTTGCCCTGTCCAGGCAGCGTTTATGGTAGATGTTCTCAATGGTGGGCAATTGGGTGCCGATAATCCGCTGGGCAGTTTTCACCACACACTGGAGTGCTTTGCGGTCTGATATGGGACAATTGCCAAACCACATTGAGATGCAGTTGGTGAGTATGCTCTCAATGGTACAGCGGTAAAAGTCCGTCAGTATCCTGGGGCAGAGGTGAGCTTTCTTGATGCTCCGCAGGAAATAAAGGCACTGTTGCGCCTTTTTGATCAGGATGGAGGAGTTCAGGGACCAGATGAGATCCTCGGAAATGTGGACACCAAGGAATTTGAAGCTTGATACACTAGAGCTCTGTTGATGTAGATGGGGATGAGAGTGTGGCTCCTAGCATGCCTGAAGTCCACAATGATCTCCTTGGTCTTCTGGGTGTTAAGAGCCAAGTTGTTGTCGGCACACATCATGGCCAAATACTGGACCTCGTCCCTGTAGGCCGTCTCGTCATCCCCTCTGATCAGGCCAACCACCGTGGTGTCGTCTGCGAACTTGATTATGGAGTTAGAACCATGTACAGGTTTCCCCCGCCATCCGAAGGTAGAGCTTTCCTATGAAACGGTTCGTAAGCCGGAATGTCGTAAAGCGAAGAAGCAATTACCATTAATTTATATGGGAAAAACTTGTGAGCGTTTGCAGACCCAAAAATAACCTACCAAATCATGCCAAATAACACATAAAACCTAAAATAACAGTAACATATAGTAAAAGCAGGAATGATATGATGAATACACAGCTTATATAAAGTACAAATACTTTTCCACAATCATTGCCGCACTGTTCTCTGTAGCGAAAATCTCACGCAAGTGGTGTTGGCAGAAAATCTCACGCAAGCGCTCTCCAGTAACCTTTAAGCTATGAAACTGCCAAATCATACCAAATAACATGTAAAAATACACAGCCAATATAAAGTAGAAATAATGTATGTACGGTATAGTATCACTTACGGGAATCGGGAGGACATCGAGCACACTGATGATGGTGTGTTAGGCTGAGTCGTCGGAGGTTGGGGTGGTGCAGTGGCCCCCACCCTCCGGGCCGCCGACTGATACCGATCCGTGACTCGCCTCTGATCTGGGCCAACATTTATGTGCTGGGCGGCACCTAATTAATTAGCTTGTTTATTTCGGCTTTTTTTTCTTAAAGATGTGCTGGGTGCGTCCCGGCTACCGCTGTATTCTCCGCGAATCAGTATCTGTCTGCGGCCCGGGGGTTGGGGTGGTGGGACACTGGGGTGTCATCTCATCAATCAGGGCAGGCAGCTAATCTTCTCCTATGACTGCCTGCCTTGATGTCGAAGGTCGAGGTTCGTCGTCTGCTGTGGCTGATGTGGAGGCTTGCTTGACTGCTGAGCCTCGCGCATTTTTCTGTCATACAGTTCTTTGTAAGCACTCAAACCATCCTGCAAATATGCCCTAAACTGACGTACACTATCAAAATTAAAGTCGTACTTTATCATTGCAGTGAAAATTCACGCAGTTGCTTCACGTTCAGTTCCTGGACGACTTCACTTTCGGTCCGTTCGCTACTGCATTCGGTTTTGATTGTTATCCTTTCCTCTTCCAATTGCATCAGCTCTTCGTCTATCAGTTCTTGGTCATGAGATGCCAAAACCTCTTCAACATCATCTTCGTCAACTTCCACAAGCCAAACTCACTTTGTCCGTTCACCACGATCGAAATGCTGTATTATGTCTAGTTTTACGCTAAGTGTAACATCCTTATGAGCTCTTTTAGGCTTTTCGGATAACTTAGAACTCATCTTGCTAACGGATGCTCACAGGCACATGTTTAAGCAATGCCGGCGAGAATGCAATTCCGATTCTGGGGGAGGAGCGGCTGCTTGGGGCGTGCGCTGCTTTTTTTCGTAACAGTTTTAATACCTTCTGTTGGCGAAAACAGGTAACTAATGTAGGTCTTTCGTAACAGTGAGGTTTCGTAAAGCGAATGTTCGAAAAGCGGGGGACACCTGTACAGGAACGCAGTCATAGGTGAAAAGGGAGTACAGAAGAGGGCTCAGCACACAGCCTTGAGGCACGCCAGTGTTCAGGGTGAGAGTGGAGGAGGAGAGGTTGCCTAACTTAACTGATTGGGGTCTGTTAATCAGAAGGTCCGAGGTCCATTTGCAGAGGGATGAGCTGATACCAAGCTGGTGAAGTTTGGCAATCAGGTTGGAGGGGATCACAGCACTGAATGCCGAATTAAAGTCAATGAACAGCGTTCTGACATAAGAGTTGTGTGTGTTGCTCTCAATTTCCAGCATCTGCAGAATATCTTGTGTTGAAGAAACTTAAAAATACAATTTTGCAAACAAATGTCACTCTTTACAGAGCACAGACTATTGGCTCATAGCAGGGGCTGGTTTGTAAAGTGAAGTGAGCATGAAACTTTCATGTATACATCAGTCCAATGTAAGACAATGGGGTTGTGTTAATTGACCTGCATCAAACCAGCCAACATGAGCTAAGTTATTTGCACCATTGTGCCCAAGTTCATCTTGACATCTTCTAGAACGTCTGACAGTGGCCTGCATGATGGACAGTCAGTAATTATATAGAATCTGGGGACTGAAAGGGTGAAAGAACACTCACTGGAACTTATCCCACAATAGGTCTAAGGAACTCAAATTCAAGATAAAGTTATACCAAAGTATATACAGTGCCCATAAAAAAGTGTTCACCGCCCCCCCTTGGAAGTTTTCATGTTTTATTGTTTTACAACATTGAATCACAATGGATTTAATTTGGCTTTTTTTGACACTGATCAATAGGAAAAGACTTTCATGTCAAAGTGAAAACAAATTTCTACAGTGATCTAAGTTAATTGCAAATATAAAACACAAAATAATTGATGGCATAAGTATTCACCCCCTTTAATATGACACACCAAGTCATCACTGGTGCAGCCAATTGGCTTTAGAAGTCACATAATTAGTTAAATGGAGATCTGTTTTTGGACACCTGTGTGTAGTCAAGGTGTTTCAATTGATTGTAGTAAAAATACACCTTTCTTCTGGAAAGTCCAACTGCTGGTGAGTCAATATCCTGGCATAAACTACACCATGAGGACAAAAGGACACTCCGATCAACTTTGCGAAAAGGTTATTGAAAAGCACAAGTCAGGAGATGGATACAAGCAAATTTCCAAGTCACTGAATATCCCTTGGAGTACAGTTAAGTCAATCATCAAGAAATGGAAAGAATATGGCACAGCTGTAAATCTGCCTAGAGCAGGCCATACTCAAAAACTGAGTAACCATGCAAGAAGGGGACTAGTGAGGGAGGTCACCAAGAGTTCTATGACAATTCTGGAGGAGCTACAAGCTTCACTGGCTGAGATGGGAGAGACTGTGCATACAACTGTTGCCTGGGTGCTTCACCTGTTGCAGCATGATGGGACAGTGGCAAAGAGAAAGCCACTGTTGAAAAAACTCACATGAAATCTTGGCTAGTGTTTGCTGGAAGGCATGTGAGAAACTCCAGAGTCAGCTGGAAGAAGGTTCTATGGTCTGATGAATCCAAAATTGAGCCTTTTTGGACTTAGACTAAATTATGTTTGGTGTAAACTGAACATTGCACATCTTCAAAAATACACCATCCCTACCGTGACACATAGTAGTGGTTGCATCATACTGTCGGGATGCTTCACTGCAGCAAACTTGTGAAGGTAGCGGGTAAAATGAAGGCAGCAAAATACAGGGAAATCCTGGAGGGAAACTTGATGCAGTCTGCAAGAGAATTGTGACTTGGGAGAAGTTTTGGTTTCCAGCAAGACAATGATCCCAAGCATAAAGCCAAAGCTACACAGAAATGGCTTTAAAACAACAAAGTTATAAGTCAGAGTCCAGACCTCAATCCAATTGAGAATGTCACTGGACTTGAAACGGGCTGTTCACGCACAATCCCCATGCAATCTGACAGAGCTTGAGCAGTTTTGTAAAGAGAATGGGGAAAATTGCAGTGTCCAGATGTGTAGAGCTGATAAAGACCTATCCACACAGACTCAAGGCTGTAATTGCTGCCAAAGATACTTCTACTGAATACTGATTTTATATTTTTAATTAATTTAGATCACTTTGTAGAGACCTGTTTTCACTTTGACACAAATGAGTCTTTTTCTGTTGATGAAAGTCAAAAAAGCCAAATTAAATCCACTGGGATTCAATGTTGTAAAAGAATAAACATGAAAACTTTCAAGGGAGGGTGAATACTTTTTATAGGCACTGTACATACCACTATATACAGTGGTACATACAGTGATATTCAATTTCTTGCAGGAATTTATAGGAAAATGAAGAAATGCAATAGAATTTCTCAAAACTATATATAAACAAAAACTGACAAACTACTAATGTGCAAAAGAAGACAAATAGTATAAACAGATAAATAAATAAATAATATTGGGAAATTGGAATATTAGGCGTCCTTGAAAGTGAGTCTGTAGGTTGTGGAATCAGTTCAGAATTGAGCTGAGTGAAGTTATCCATGCTAGTTCAGATGTTTGATGGTTAAAGGATAATAAATGTCTTTGAACCTGGTGGTGTGAGACCAAGAGATCCTGTACCTCCTTCCCAAAGGTAGTAATGAGGTGAGCTGGCTGAGAAAAATGCAAATTGTTCTCCTGCAAGAAGCCAGATAGTCACATAAAGCTGTGAGCATTGTTGGTTTTCCACAACACAATGTCGAAAGTAAAAAGTGGTTAGCAGTCCTTGAATAGAGTCTGTCATGACTGATGTGTCAATACTTTCAATTTTTACAGCTGCAACATATTTAGTAATAAAGAGAATAATTTGCTGTTAGTCTGAATTACAAGTATTTTTCAGCTTGCACCTCACCTGTAGTTGCTCATAACTGTGGAGTGGGAGATCGTGGAGTGAGTTGGAGACAGTTCCTTGAGGACTTTGCACACCAGTCTTATAAAGCCAGTGGGGCCGGATGGGACTTATCTGCAGAGTGGGAGATTCCTTGGGGTAATAGTAACTTAGCACGGACCAAAAAAAAATGAGGCTTAAGCAGAATGGCCATTGTGGGAGTGGGCCAGTGATAGAGTGGTCAGGCTTTGGCTCAACAGGTTTGGACAAGAACAGACGCAGTCTAGAACTCAAGGTTGGGAAGTTAAATGTTTAACAAGTGTAGGCAAGATGGTAGTTTAGGCAGTAAAATGCCCCTGGTGTGAGAAATGGGATTTTAGGGTACCTAATGGCCCCCCCCAATGACTACATCTGCAGGAAGTGCACCCAACTTCAGCTCCTGACTGACAAAGTCAGGGCACTGGAGCTGGAGCTGGATGTACTCAGGACCATCCAGAAGGCTGAAAATTTCAAAGATGAACCATTACTGAGAGTGTAGATGGGTGACCACAGGAGAAGTAAGGGAATTAAACAGTCAGTGCAGGGTACCCCTATGACATTTCCCCTTAGCACCAAGTATACCCCTTTGAATACTGCTGGGAGGGATGACCTATCAGGGTACAGCAACAGCAGCCAGGCCAGTGGCGCTGTGGCTTGTTCTGAGGCTAGGCAGCGAAGGGCAAAGTCAAAGTTCAAAGTACATTTATCACCATTGTGTAATGATCTGATCTGCATGAACAATGTGCAAGAAAAGCTTTTCACTGCATCTCAGTCCATCTGACAATAATAAACCAATTTCCATTCCAAAAGATATACCACACGGCTTCTAAGATCTTCAACTGTTTGAGAGTGTGTGAAGAGTTAGTGTTGATGCTGGTTTCATCTAACGGTGTCCAAGCAAAGACTGGTAACTTCTGAATTTAAAGTTCTTGATCAGAAATGGATTCTGGCCACAGTGAGTGACTTGACTTGGCTCTCAAAGTAGGACAAAGAATGTTATTGCTATGAGGGAGGGGTTGGAATAAGTTTTATTTCATGGAGACTAGAGCATAGAACAGTACAGACCACAAACAGGCCCTCTGGCCCACAGTGCCTCTGCCAATCATGATGTTATTATATGCTGCATGTCTGCATGTACTCTGCATCCCTCAACTGCCCACCAGTCATGTGTCTTTCTAAATGCCTCTTAAACGTTGTGTCACATCTGCTTCTACTGTTTCTATCACTTCCCCTGAAAGTACGGCCTAGACACCTTCCACACTCTGCACAAGTATAACTTGCCATGTAAATGAGTATCGCAGCAGCTAGCGTAACTCTATTGCAGCACCCGATATCCAAGTAAAACTCCGCTGCTGTCTGTATTGGGTTTCCTCCCACTTTACAAAGATATATGATGTAATCGGCTGGCATGGGCTTGTTGGGCTGGAAGGGCCTGTTACTGTGGCATATCTCTAAATAAAAATAGAGAAAAAAAAAACTGCTTCAAGCTTTTCCCTCGTCACCGTAAAGCTACGCCTCTAGTATTTCGCACCAGAATTTATGCACACCTGCTGCACAATTTCTGACAAAATTAGTGCATTTGCATCCCTTCGCTGGAGAGGGATGGCTCCCTGTGAGCGTTTGGGGTCATCCATGAATTCTCTGCTCTCTGGCACCTGAAACAATTGAAGAGGCAATGAAAGGGGAGACCGTGTTGGTAAGCACTGTTCTATCTCTCAGTTCGTCCCATATCTATTCCATCTATAACCGTCACTGAACTTCTAATGCTTTAACAATTAAAGGAAGTATTTTTAATTAAAACTGAACTATAGAATTACAAGCAGAAATTAAACTTTCTGCATCATAGTACAGTTAATAACATGTATCTTCTGTAAAATCCTATCAGCACTAGTGTTAGTGCTGGCACCAAATTGCCAGTAGGTGCTTCCTTTCACCTGGGGGACAGTGAATGTCAGTGTTAGAAATTGATACTGAATATGTACCTGGAAGAGCATCTGTAGAGTTTCGCCGCATGGAGTGCAACCTTGCATTCAGGCTGTCAGGGTAAGGGTAGCATAAAGAAACCAAGGATGTGATGGATATGTTAAACCTCTTCTAGTATTGGTCTCACAACAACCCACAGGACTAAACGCAAACAGGTCATGAGGACCCAGTAGACAGCTCCCACATGATTTGAAAGATAGTGGAGCAATTGGTCGAAGGTTTTCAAAATTCACTGAAGATAAAGATGGATTGAAAAACAGGTCACCCTTGTTCACAAAGGTTGGAAGACACAAGTTTGGAAACTGTTGTCCAATTAGTTTAATCTTTATTGCTGCCAAGATCCTCAAGTCAACTCTCAAGGATGAAATAATTATTAATTTAGGAAAGCGTAATATAACCAAAGCAAATCAATATGGTTTGATAAAAGTCAACTCATGTCTGGCAAGTTTGCTAAAGGAGGTAGCAAGCATATGAGATGCTGTCTATTGGGACTTCCAAAGGACCTTTGACAATGACACACAACTTTTCCTGTATAAAAGGTCATAGTACTGAAGGAAAAGTGTTAGCACAGATTGAAAGCAAGCTGTCTCATAGAAAATACTGTGTTGTCAGGTTGGAATCATGAGGAGTACCCCAGAAATTCGTTCTTGACCATTAATTATTTACTATTTATGACTTAGAACAGGAAACAGAATGTAAGAGGAGTCCTTTCCCACCCTCATGATCTGCCCATCATCTCCCTCTGTTTCCCCCCTACTCTTTATTCCATGGTCTACTCCCCTTTCCTATTAGATTCCTTCTTCTTCTCCTCCCAGATTCACCTCTTTCAACTATCACCTCCCAGCTTCTCATGCCATTCCCCTTCCTGAACACACCTACCTTCCCTCTCAACTGTTCTCACCTATCACTTGCCTCCTTGTACTCCCCCTTCCCTCCACCTTCTTATTCATACCTCTTCCCGCTTCCTTCCCAGTCCCAATGAAGGGTTTCTGCATGAAACATTGACTTTTCATTCCTGTCCATAGACGATGACTGATATGCAGAGTTCCTGTACCATTTGTGTGTGCGTTACATAAGTTTTACAGCTTATGTAAGGATATTATGATTCTACAGTTGGATTTAGATAGAGTGAGTAGGTAAAACATGGCAAATGCAGTTTAATGTGTGAAGTCATGCATTTCAAAAGATTGAATATTTTCTAAATGGAGAAACTGCGAATATAGCGAGATCGGGGTTCTCTTGTGCCTGAATCATTAAAAGTCAGAAAGTTGATGTAGTAAGTAGTAAGATTGTGCCCTCTTCTCATTGTTACCATCAGGAAGGAGGTACAGGAGCCTGAAGACTCGCACTCAATGTTTTAGGAACATCTTATTCCCCTCTGCCATCAGATTTCTGATTGGTCCAAGAACCCATGAACACTACCTCACTATATCTCTATTGCTTTTAATATTGTAACTTGTAGTAATTTGTTATGCCTGCGTAGACTGCTGCCACAAAACAACAATCTTCACAACTTATGTCAGTGACACCAAACCTGATTCTGATAACGGGATAATTGTAGGGTTAGTGCGGTTGTCTGTATCTCTCTACGAGGCCATGAGATATCGAGATGTTTCCACTTGTGGGAGATCTCAAACAAGGGAACGTAGCCTCAAAATAACAGATCTCTCATTTACAGCAAAGGTGTATAGAAATTTCTTGTTTCAGAGAATAGTAAACATGTGGGATTCTCTGCTCCAGCAAGTTTTGAGGCTATATCATTTAAAGTATGTCACAGTGAAGGTAGGTAAACGTTTGGAAGATTGTGGAGTTTCAGGTTATGGGGATTTGGCACAGAGGAGGATCTGAAGGTTGAGATTGACTTACACTGATCTTATTGAGTGAGGGACAGGCTCAAGGGGCCACAGGGCCCATTCCTGTTCCTACTTTCTTGTGTCTTTAGGCAAAGGAATGGAAGTTTCACAGGGGCACTTATATAGGATTTATTGGACAGCAGAGCAGACTGATGAGGATAGCAGGCCAATATGAAAGCATTTTGGAAGTTGTTTGTGGGTCAGGCAGCATCTGCAGAGGGAGAAAAAGAATTAATGTTTTCCTTCAGTGACCTTATGAGTAAGCATATACAATGATTCAACAACATGTCTGTCTGTTCCTGGCCAGCGCTTGTAGCTGAACCATTTCAATCTCCTCCCACCCAGACAAATTATTGTAAAAAAAATTTGTCATGGAGACAAAAACAATCAGAATGAATTTATTTTATCTTAAAGGGGGAGCAGTGAAGTGTATGTATAATTATACCTCTGAAAAATGTGATACATTATTGTGCTGGTTACAGCCAATAACTAATAGTTAATTGCCTTGGATTAAAAAAAAATGTGCTGTTGGTAACTCAAACCCTGTTACCTCACTAAGCAGCAACGCAAGAGCAGAGAGATACTGTAGAAGAGTTTGGACCCTAATGCTCCTCCAGTGCAGAAATCTTTATATTATTGATGAGTGTTTAAAATAATTATCAAAAGAACAAAGTGGTAAAGGACTGCTTTCTTTTTAATTCTGATTTAGTTTCTGCTTGTGTTACCTTTGTTCATTTACAGGACCTGGGCTCTGCTTGCAATGCTAGCATTTATTGCCCATTCCAAGTCATCTTTGAGAGGGTGGTGGTGAGCGGGCATTAGCTATCTGTGTGTTGTAAGTACTCTCAGTGCATTCAGGCAAAGTTCCAGGATCTTGTCCAAACCTTGAGAAAGGAACGATGATACGTTTCCAGACTGGGAAAAGTGTAAATGAGGAAGATGTGTTCCCACCTGTTGCTCTTGTTCTTCTCAGAAAAACCAGGAGAGTGTAGGAATTAGGCCATTTAGCTTCGCCATTCCATCTTGACCCATTCTCAACCCCATTCTCCTGCCTTCCCCCTGTAACCTTCAACACCCTTACTAACCAAGGAACTATTAACCTCCACTTTAAATATACCCAATAACTTGGCCTCCATAGCTGTCTGTCAATGAATTCCAAAGATTCACCACCCTCTGGCTAAAGAAATTCCTCCTCATCTCTGTTCTAAAGGGACATCCTTCTATTCTGAGGCTGTATCCCCTGGTCCTGGACTCCCACACTATGGGAAACATGCACTCCACATCCACTCTAACTAGGCCTTTCAATATTCGATAGGTTTTGGCGAGATCTCCCTCATTCTTCTAAATGGTAGAGGAAAGAGCAGAGGAAGCCACAGACTTCGGAATGTTGGGAAGGATTCCTTCTATTTCGTTAATTGAGAACTTCCCAAAAGATATTATTGGCTTCAGCGTATTGTTTCCACACTCCCAAACCTTGTAATTTTTGTTTTTTTTATTGTGTCTGCAAACTTCAAGTTCGTGTTGAAGGACCTTAGTGCCAGCAATGGAATAATTACTAATTTTGACACACTATATTGTATAATAAAGAGAATTTAATACATGTTTTAATATAGAAAGCACATATCTATGAGTGACAACAGGGAAGCTGGGCTAACCTGGTGGAAGGGAAGGAATGCTGGTTCCATCTGTGCTGTATTATTCTCTGATCCTTTCATTCAAGACAAAGTTCAAGAGCCAAATTCTTATCAGCTCTTTGGTTATTGGTGAGGAATTGATAAGATTTTGGCTCTTGACTTAGGGTTAGGGTACTCGAGGCTTCATAAGACAGACTCCAGCAATTAAAAACCTTTAATTTGTAAGATTAAATCTAAATGTCAAATTTGGTAATTATTTGGATCAATGCTGAGGCCTTGATCAGCTGCCAAACTATGGCTCTAGTCGTCAGTGCAGCTGTATGGTCTCACCTTGTTCATTACTCCCCGCCTACAGCTCATTGGTTGTAACATAAAGCTACAGACGACAGAAAGGCATATCTGTTTCCTGTGTCATTAACTATTAAACTATTTCATAAAAGCTCCCAGTGTGGAGGAAAGCAATAAAACAGCCAGTGACTGCGGCAGTGTGAGGGGGATCTGCCCGCAGAATGTTGGGAAGGAATCCTTCTATTTCGTTCATTAGGAACTTCCTGAAAGACATCATCTGTTCAGTTAATTGGTTCCACACTCTTGCAGTTTTTTTTTGTGTGTGTGCGTGCATGAATCTCAAGCTCACGCTGAACGATCTTAATGCTGGAAATGGAATTTTTCATCTGGACACGCTATACTGTGGTTAATCAGGGATGGGCAATAAGTGGTTGTCTTCCAAAGAATAAGTGAGTGAAAGGCAAATGCCCAAGGCAGGGAGAGCATGGTTTCAATGGACAGTAAATTTGCCTCCACACCTATCGTTCAAGCATTCCCAGGCAGGGACAGCATTAAGTTGAATATAGAGTAAAGCCTCATCTCTACAGTCTCGTCAAACTCAGCATTAGGATATAGAGTGGAGCTTTGTCTACACAGTTCCATCAAATGCTGCATATGCACGGACAACGTAGGTCAGAAATGGAGTACAACTCCTTCTACAAATGAAAAGTGAAAGAAAATCAAAAAACAATTAGGCTGTATCCAGAGTAAAGTCCACTAATTGTTCAGCCATCAAACATTCCCGGGGCACCAACATCTCTTTAACATTCGTTACTCTGGTCTGGGATGGAACATGACATCCAGGTGGGATAGTGGTAGATGAAAATTAAGTCAGATCAAATATAAGCAGCAGATAACAAGGAGACCTGTTCAACTCACGGTGTGCAGAAAGTGGTGTTGCAGAAGGTGGGTAGAGTTAGGCTGATGCACACAACCTGGGCATGGACATTCCATTTGTTCAGCTGGTACAGGGATGCAATTGGCACAATGTTCCTGAGGGATAGTGTACAGAGCCAACGCCAATGGAATTGCTGGCCGCGGAGTAGATGAATGAGGGAAAGCAATCGGCCCTTCACCCTGGGTGAGGCAATGAGATGCCCGATTGAAAAGATTGCGTAAATTACATCTTGAGTTTGCAACTTGGGTTCAAACTCATGAAAGGTAAACTTTGAATGTTCTTCTCCCAGAGGATGACCAAACGCAGTACTAGATGCATGGATAAAGCAAAGCAATTGAATCCAGCACCACGGCAGGCACTAGCCTCCTCATCGAGGACATGTTCAATAGGTAATGCCCCCAAAAAAAGCAGCATCCATCATTAAGGACCCCCATCACCCAGGACATGCTCTCTTCTTATTACTACCATCAGAGGGGAGGTATGGGAGACTAAAGGCAGCCACTCAGTGTTTTAGGAACAGATTTTACCCTCTGTCATCAGATTTCTGAATGGACAATAAACCCATGTACATTACTTTACTATTTTTTTTTCTTTTTTTGCTCTTTTTGCACAGCTTATTGAATTTATTTTTAATATACATTTTTATAGTGATTTATAGCATTTTTTAGTATCACACCGTACTGCTGCTGCAAAAGCAGCAAATTTCACAACAAATATCAGTGATATTAAACCTGATCTGGAATCCAAAAGCTTTCAGATGTGTAAGAAGGGACCTCTGGATGGGTGGATGACTGTATGTTTTTAAACGTGATTCACTTTACATGGAGAAGCTGATATTGAACTTTACAAAATCTCTGATAAATCTCCTTACTGACCGTGACAGTGTCTCTGAACCCCAGAAAAGACTGGCAGCTGACATCGTGGTCTTGATATTGCCCAGTCCTCCTACGTGGGGTGCTTCCTGCAGTCCAATGGGACCAATGGAACACCAGAGTTGAGACAAACCTTGTCCCTTGAACTATCCGACTCCATTCCCCCCCCCCCCACCCCCATGCATTCACTGCAACTGCCAAGAGCTAAACTGCATTCTGCTAATTCTTGAGTTTTCATTCTGGCGAAAATCGGCGCTAGTCAAAAGCTTATCTCTGGCTATGTGTGCTTATCCACACTCAGGTTGGAGGAACAACACCTTGTATTCTGTCTGGGTAGCCTCCATCCTGATGGCATGAACATTGACTTCTCTACCTTCTGCTAATGCCCCACCCCCCCCTCGTATCCCATCCGTTATTTATTTATATACACACATTCTTTCTCTCTCTCTCCTTTTTCTCCCTCTGTCCCTCTGACTATACCCCTTGCCCATCCTCTGGGTTTTCTCCCTCTCCCACTTTTCCTTCTCCCTGGGCCTCCTGTCCCATGATCCTCTCATATCCCTTTTGCCTATCACCTGTCCAGCTCTTGGCTCTATCCCTCCCCCTCCTGTCTTCTCCTATCATTTTGGATCTCCCCCTCCCCCTCCCGCTTTCAAATCTCTTACTAGCTCTTCCTTCAGTTAGTCCTGACAAAGGGTCTCGGCCTGAAACGTCGACTGTCTCTCTTCCTATAGATGCTGCCTGGCCTGCTGCATTCACCAGCAACTTTGATGTGTGTTACTTGAATTTCCAGCATCTGCAGAATTCCTGGTGTTTGTGTGCTTATCTTTTAACTAGAGATCGCTTGGTGAAGACAAAGGGTTAACCAAAGCACCGGTGTCATTCCGGTCCTGATTTCTCTTTATAGAGCAACAACAGTAACCTTTCACCTTTGCTTGTTAAACAGGGAAGTTTAAGTTAATTTAAAGCGTCCAAAGTGGTATCCTGACCTCAAAGAAACGGCCGGTTTAGACACTTCAGTGAACCTAATTAAAAGGCACCCCGATGCATACTTGATTGATATATAAAATCAGTGGGGAACAAGTGCAGGCAAAACAGTTAGCTGTACAAAGAAATATATCTGGGTTAATGCTATTTTTAGATTATCTTTCAGTGGAATATTTTAACTATTTATTTAGGTAATGTCAAAGTGTCACACCGAGGGAGCACAGGAATGCAGAAAGGTTGGGGATAACATTCCTCTTGTTTTCTCCCTTTTCTCTGAGTGCCATCAAAGTGAAACATCTCACTGAATTTTAAACATGCTCAATCATGCTTAAAGCCAGTTTACGCTATCTTTTAAAAGCCGCTTTAAGAAGCATTGCGTGCGAAGCTTTTGCCTCGCTGAAAACACCAGCTCGGCCCCCGATCAAAATAACAAGCATGTCAGTAGCGCCCGCAAAAAAACTGATCTGATTTACTTGGTCGGACCAAGACAATGAACACTTGCATATTTTTTTTCCACGAAGAAACAGTACATATCAATAGGACTACAAAATAGCTTCCCCTGAGTCTTTGGCAGGTACAGGATGAGTTATTCTGAATAAAAATGTTTGTAAGAAACCCAGATTCCATTACCAACCACTCATATGACCACCTCAAAATCTATCAATACTTGCCTTTTAATTGCATTTGCGCGTGACAGATTGATTTTGTAAATGAAAGATTTAACACTGTTATTATGCAATTAACAATAGGGCTCTATCACTTACAAAGGTCAAATTTGAGTGTGATGTTGCGGGAAGGCCTTTGTGCCCAGACCTGTAAAATCTTTTTATCTTTCATTAAAACTGTAAGGGTTTTTAAGTATATGTTGATAGAGTCCAATCCTGATGCATATATGTGGGTTAAACCGTTCAGGTTGAAGACCTTTGTCTAAACTATGGAGCCTGATAGAGGGAGACTCTTACAATCCACATCCAATCACCCACCACCCCGGACATTCTCTCTTCTCCCCTCTCCCATCCAAAAGCTTGAAGGCAGATGCCACTAGGCTGAAGGACAGCTTCAACACCACTGTCCTAAGACTCTTGAACAGTCCCTGGAATGATAAGGTGGACCCCTGACCTCGCAATCTACCTCATTATGACCTTGTACCTTATTGCCTGCCTGCACTGCACTTTCTCTGTAGCTGTTACACTTTATTCTGCATTCTTATTGCTTTACCTTGTTCTACCTCAATGAGGAGGGGAGGGAACGTCGACTCAGACCACGAGAGGCCGGCGTCGGGCATATTCATGCCTTACAAGGCGCAGATTGGAAGTCTGTGTGGGGCGCCACTCCTCGAACGGACACTAGAGCAATGTGTGGTTAAGTGCCTTGCTCAAGGATACAAACACGCTGCCACAGCTGAGGCTCGAACTAGCGACTTTCAGGTCACTAGACGAACACCTTATCCACTTGGCCATGTACCTCAACGAACTATGCAATAAATCTAATCTGTGTGAACAGTAAGCAAGACAAGCTTTTCACTGGATCTTGGTGCGTGTGACAACAATAAACCAATTCCGATTCCAGTTTTTTTAAGTATCCTGCTGAGCTGGCATTAGGGTGTCAGGGTATGTATTTCTGTGCTGCCTGGGACCCACCCAGATCCCAGTTAATGCATTCCCTTTAAAACTACCAGGCTGACTATTCTGGAGCTGTCTAGCATCAAAACAATTAAAATTAAACTGGGTTAGAGTAACATCCATTGACTAGCACCAGGCAAAGTCCTGAGCGGGCTGGATTAGTGGAGAGTTACTTTTTCAGTGTTGAAGGCATTATTAATTTGGGGGAAAGTACATTTTTCTCTAATTGAAATACTGAAGTAAAAAATTACTTTATTATTTTCTGTCTGGTGAACATGACCCAAAGACAAAACTAAGTCAGATCAAGGGCTTGCCAGGTAAACATGGCACCTTGGTTAAAAAAAAAGGTTGTTTTTTTAAAAATTTCATTACCTCTTTGGGTAAAGTTTGAGCTGCAAGATTGAAAATATTTCAGAGGGATGGAGAGGAATCGGACAACGGAGAGGCCTCTCTGCACTGAGCTAATCTATGAAGGTCAAGCAAATCCTCGAAGGTCGCAGATATTGACATCTGTTTCTGGTCAGAGATCCAGGCCAGGAATAACTTTGAAGCTGCAGTGTGCTACAGTGGGCATTAGCAAAATGTGTGTGTCACTAGCAGCAATATAAAGACACAGCCACAGCTCCTTTCGTTTTTATTTCATCTGCCCGATCGGTCGCAGCAATTTAAGCAGTAAATTTGAATCAGATGCCAAGGGGTCACCGGGCCCTGTAGAAGCACAGGAGTCAATCGCCTATAAAAACTGCCCTGCAGAGAACTGGCTCCCAGTCTCATTAAGGCCTAGGCGGCAATCAGTGAAAGACTAAACAAGAACAAAAGCCTCAGATATTTGACTTTCCTGGAACTGGTTAGGTACCATCTCCATTCCCATCCCTAAAGCAGATGGTTGGATCTAAACTAGTGGGTGTCAACAGGAGGGCCGGAGTGCCTTTCTCCAGTACTGTCATGGACGCTTCCCCGACACTGGATCGGAGCAGGGCGGTGGTCCTTGGAAACCAGGTCTGAGGGAGTGCCGCCCTTTCCGTGACACTGTGCAAGCTAGATGCTTCTTCCTTTACATTTGTTTCCAGGATGTGGTAGTGAGTGACCTGTCACATGTACGTCAAACCAGCAGGGGGCAAGAGGCTCCCTTTCCTGAAGAATATTCGGGATCATTCAAGCCTTTGTGAATCTCCCTGACATCCAGAGATGAAACCACTAGATGGCCTCGTTCTTCTCTGTTTGAGTAGGCTCACAGCTGATGGATTTCTAACACAGATTCAGGACCATGTTTTGGATCTGATTACTTCTGTAAGTGGTAAACATGTGCTGCGTGTAATGTTAAACACCTGATCAGATCTCCCTGTGCAAAAGACAGGAAAACCAGAGTGAAGAAATATTTGAAGTGGGATTATGCTCAGAGAGATGTGTATGCTATAGCAACCTCTGCGCCATCTGACCAGGCCCAACCCAATGCCCTCAGCAGCCAAGCACACTCTGGGTTGCTGGTGGAGGAAGGAGGGGTGTTAGGTGAGAGGGCAAGAACGTGTGGATTCAGTGAGAGAGACTTGGACGTTCTCAGCAGTGAGGATTAGAGAAGTCCTGATTTCTGGGGGCTTGGAGATCCACTGGCCTCAGCTTCGATTAGCACCAATCTCCTCTTACAGTACAAAAGCTCACGTATAGTACGGCCCATAGAAGCTGGAAGCTGGTCCACCGCAGAGGCTGTATCACCTGAACATTTACCTCAATGTCACACCTTCACCTCTCTCTGGCGGGTCACTAGAAATCAACCAGAGGCACTGGCAATGACCCGTGGGGGAGGGGTCAGCAACATTATTTAATCTCTCACAAGACAGCATGGCAATTGTTACACAGTGGCCATTACCACCCCACGGCCAATGACAGGGTTCAAACTATAGAATGAAGTATCCTCATTAATCACCTTTTCTCAGAGAGCAGGCTTCCCACTCACCTGATAGTAGTAGGTAGCCGTCAATCCCGGGGGGTCATGGAATTGACGCTTCTGGTGGACTGTGCCCTCTCCAGGGTGCAAGCCTGGGCAGGAAGATTTGAAGAATTGGCTGTTGCCCATGCACCGGGATCTCCCTCTCCACATCACTGATGTAGTCCAAGGGAAGTGCAAGCGCTGATACAGTTGGCACCAGTTTCGTCGCAGAGGTTGCCAGAGTGATGTTGTGAACAACATCAAACTGCCTTAGGGAACCCGCCTCCAGATTTCTTCCTCGGGGTTTACTCCCGAAACCTTTCCCATGGGTGAGCATGGCCACAAGGCAGCAGAGGTTTAAAATCGGAATTTTCCTTCTCCTTGGTGGGCTGCCGTCCAAGGCTGACGGGCCCCATCTGCCCAAAACTCACCTGATAATCCCTTCCAATTTATCAATGATGGTGGCCTTCCCTTCAGAACCATAGTCAAGTGCTTTTCTCCTCTTAGGTCACCAAGAAGGCTAAAGAACAAAACACTGGGAGAACAAGGAACCAGTAATAATGATAGTAACAATAATAATACCCTCAATTTAATGTCCCAAGCAACGAGCTTTATCTGCACTTCTTGCTGCCTCAGTAAAGCAACCAACATAACCAAAGGCTCCATCCACCCTGAACATTCTCCCTTCTTCCCTTGCCCAAAGGCAGAAGATACAAAAGCCTGAAAACATACCCCCAGGCTTAAAGGCAGTTTCTATCACACTGTTATAAGGCGATGGAAGAGTGGCGTCATAAAATAAGATGGACTCTTGACCTCACAACCTATCTTGTTCTGACCTTGCACCTTATTGTGTACCTGCATTGCACGTTCTCTGTAGCTGTTATACTTTGTTGTGCATTCTGGTATTGTTTTACCTTGTTCCGCTTCAAAGAACTGTGTAATTAATTGATCTGTATGAACAGTGTGGAAGACAAGCTTTTCACTGTATCTCAGTGTTATAAAGCAATTCCAACCCAGTGTAATCAAGACATGGGATCTGCACATGATGCCATGAACAAAGCATAGGCCAGGATTTAGGGAAGGCCATAGTAAAAGGCTGGAAGGAGATCTCTGCAGCAGCGATACAGAGGGGGATGTCTCTGAGGCAATCTGTGGAAGAGGTTCACGAGCACAGAATGAAATTCAAAGCAGCTGAGAAGGACAGCATGCAGCCTGGAACCTCTCCTTTCAGCACAGAGTGGTTACCAGCTTCATGCCGAAAATCCTCAACCTAACTGTGATATCTGGTGCCTCAACACTGCCCACAGTTTCAGCATAGATTCCGTTTATGAAGAAGGCCGATCATGAAGAAGGCAAGTCAGCAAATCTAATTCTTTGGGAGTTTGAGGAGATTTAGTACGTCACCAAAGTCTCTGGCAAAATTGTACAGATGCACTGTGGAGATCATTCTGACTGGTTGCATCCCCACCTGCACACCCCCCTCCCCCAGTCTGGAGGCTCCAATGCACAGGATTGAAAGAGGCTGCAGAGGGTTAGGGTTAGACGTAGCCAGCTCCATCATGGGCACAAACCTCCTCAACAATGAGGACATCTTTAAGAGGTGGTGCTTCACGAAGGCAGCATCCATCATTAAGACCCTCAACATCTGGGACATGCCTTCTTCTCATTACTACCGTTGCTCCGTCCACTGCTGTTCACTCTGCTGACCCACAACTGTGCTGCAACACACAGCTCGAACCACATCATCAAGTTCGCCGATGGCATGACCATGGTGGGTCTCATCAGCAAGAATGATGAGTCAGCATACAGAGAAGAGGTGCAGCGGCTAGCGGACTGGTGCAGAGCCAATAACCTGTCTGTGAATGTGAACAAAACAAAAGAGATGGTTGTTGACTTCAGGAGGACACGGAGCGACCACTCTCTGCTGAACATCGACGACTCCTCCGTAGAGATCGTTAAGAGAACCAAATTTCTTGGTGTTCACCTGGCAGAGAATCTCACCTGGTCCCTCACCAAGAGCCTGCAGCAGATGGTGAGGTCAGCTGAGAAGATCATCGGGGTCTCTCTTCCCACCATTACAGACATTTACACCACACGCTGCACCTGTAAAGCAAACAGCATTATGAAGGACCCCACGCACTGCTCATACAAACTCTTCTCCCTTTCGTGCCATCTGGAAAAAGGCACCGAAGTATTCGGGCTTTCACAACCAGACTATGCAACAGTTTCTTCCCCCAAGCCATTAGACTCCTCAATACCCAGAGCCTGGACTGACACCAACCTACTGCCCTCTACTGTGCCTATTGTCTTGTTTATTATTTATTGTAATGCCTGCACTGTTTTGTGCACTTTATGCAGTCCTGGGTAGGTCAGGAGTCTAGTGTAGTTTTGTGTTGTTTTACATAGTTCAGTGTAAGTTTTCATATTATTTCATGTAGCACCATGGTCCTGAAAAACGTTGTCTCATTTTTACTGTGTACTGTACCAGCAGTTATAGTCGAAATGACAATAAAAAGTGACTTGACTTGACTTCTTGTTGTTCCTTTCTGTGGCTCATGGCGCATTGGGTGGCAACCTTGCTGTTCCTTTGGCATTTTTGTCAGTTTTTTATGAGACGGGGTTGCTAGCTTGACACTCAACCCAGCACAGCCAGAAAGTATACAAGGAGCTGGCTGGGTTCGAACCTGGCACCACTCGCCTTGAAGCCCAGTGCAGATGCCACTATGTGGCATTTATACCATTGGGGAAGAATTACAGGAGCCTGAAGACTCATACTCAATGTTTTAGAAACAGCTTCCTCCCTTCCGCCATCAGATTTCTGAACAGTCCATGAACCTACTGTTCCTCTTTTACTTTGCACTATTTACTTCTTTTTGTATCTTATAGTAATTGTTTATGTCTTGCACTGCATTGCCGTCACAAAACCACAAAGTTCATTACATATGTCAGTGATATATGAGGAGAGCCTAGGACCAGGGGGTAGAGCCTCAGAATAGAAGGATGTCCCTTTAGAAAGAGGTGAGGGGAATTTCTTTAGACAGAGGGTGGTGAATTTGTGGAAATCATTGCCACAAATAGCTGTGAAGGTCAAGTAATTGGGTACATTTAAAGTGGAGGTTGATAGGTTCTTGATTGGTAATGGTGTCAATGGTTATGGTGAGAAGATAGGCAAATGGGTTGAGAGGGGTAGAGCAGACTCAATGGGCCAAACAGCCCAATATTGCTCCTATGTCTTATAATAAACCTAATTCTGATTCTGATTCTGTAAGTTCGACCCTTGAACTGTGACGTTGTCTTTGTCTCCATGGACACTGATCAATTCTTAGCCTGCTTTCACTCCCTACCGTTCTACCAGAATTTTACCCTGAGTTTGTCTTCAAAGGAGCTAGCAGAGGCACCACAGCTTTCTAGTAGCCTGGCATTCCTAGAAATGCTGAGATAGATGCAGTGGTGCCGCAGCTAATGATGCTGCTGTACAGCTCCAGCGATCCAAGTTCGATTCCAACCTCCGGTGCTGTGTAAAGTTTGTGCATTCTCCCTTTGACTGGATTGTCCCACATCACAAACAGATGTGGGTTGGTGAGTGAATCAGCCCCTCGTGTAAAGGTGGGAGCCAGGAGAATGAGGGAAGTCGCTAGGAATGCAACAGAGAATATGTTCCGGGAAATAAGTGGTGGGGCGAAACTGACAGGATTGTCTGACAGCCATTATAGACTTAGAATCACAGCGTCATAGAATACTACAGCACAGAAGCAGCCCTTTGGCCCATCTAGTTCAAGCCGACCTGCTCTTTTGTCTAGTTCCATCTACCTGTAACCAGACCATACCCTCCCAAGTCTCTCCATCCATGTACCTATCCAATCTTAAGTGCTACAATCAAAGCTGCATCTGCCACTTCCACTGGTAGCTGGTTCAACACTCACACTACCCTCTGAGTGAAGAAGATCCCCCTCAGGGTGCCCTTAAATATTTCACCTTTTAGTCTAAAGCTATGACCTCTAGTTCTTGTCTCACTGAACTTGAGAGGGAGAAAGCTTGTGTGCATTCACCTTGTGTATATCTGTCATGATTTTTATTTCCTCTACAAGATCTCTCCTCAATCTCCAAATGCTCCAGGGAATAAAATCCTAAACTATTCAACCTTCTCTGCAGGACAGGGTCCTCAAGTCTCAGGAACATCCGTGTAAATTTTCTCTGCACTGTTTCAAGCTTATTGATATCTTTATTGATATCTTGTTTGCATACCATAGCCCTGGATCCATCAGAATGCTGAAAATATTTACATGACTAATACAATTATATGATTGAACTTGTAATACAACTTCAAATGCAACCATACATATGCAAAATCAACTAAAAACAGCATGCTGGAAGAACTCCATAGGTCAATCAGCACCTGTTTTAGAGGGGAAGAGGGAAGTGATGCTACAAAGACTGGTAGGTTTTAGTTGGAATTAGATTATATAGATTTGAAATCAATTAGAATACAAATATCAGCAATCAATGAGTGACCAGAGCTACATACAATACTTCAAACTCAGCCTCACCAGCATCTTAAATAGCTTCAACGTAACATCCCAACTCCTATGCCCAGTGCCTTGATTTGTGAAGGCCAGTGTGGCAAAAGCTCTCTCTACTAGCCTAACTACCTGTGATGCCATAGAGAGCTAATGGGCCAAATGCTCTCTTTCTATGTTGTAAGAAGATGTGGAGTAAGAAAAATAATTTGTGGAATAGCCATGACCTATATGGAGCATGACTCTTTTCTCCTCCTTCAGAGTGGGTATTGCTCACAATCTCAGCCAGTCCGCTGCTGTCCTTCTGCTACCTACTGACTCGTCCGCGATGGGGCAGTGGCTTCGGCCTGTGGAGAGGAGGTGCATACTATAAGTGAGCAAAACCCATAATGGCTCGCTGCTGACGGAACCAATGCGAGCACACACAGATCATGGGAAGAATTCATCATTCACCCAGTGACACAAGGAACTAAAGCCGAACTGGTCACCTGGTGGAGTGCTCCAGAAGGAGATGGAAGGTGCGCATATGGTCCAGGAGAGAGCAGCTCCCCAACAGCGTGGCTCCATCTTGCACACAGGACGTAGGGCTAGGAAATTCAGAGTAGTTAGTGGTTGTGACAATCCTGTTAAATAGAACATAGAATAGTACAGCAGAGTAGAGGCTCATTAGCCCATGTGTCAACTTTGTAGCCTTCTCCAAGATTAATCTAACACATTGCCCTCCATTTTTCTTTCATCCATGTTCCTTTCTAAGAGGCTCTTTGAATATCCGTTACATATCGGATATGTAACGGATATTCAAAGGTGGGAGGAGAAGATGACAGCGCGACGCAGCTTCCAGCGGCCACTCCGGTGAATGATATCTGTTATCTGTCAAGTAGGGTGCCGTGCACAATCCTGATTTGATGGAGACAGACGTGAGAGCACAGAGGAACATCTGTGAAACTTCTGAAATGCCTGTTTCGCTGCCGCTGCTACTGTGTGATCCAGAATCTCCGGAGGGGAAGGCCCCGAGTCCTCGGCTTTGCTTGTTGCTCGGCGGCCGGGGCAGGGTCAAAGCGCTCGGCAGAGATGGTGCTCGGTATTGGAGGGCTGGTTGGAGGCTCGAAGTTTTTGGACAGACTCAGAGTCGGCTGTGGTCGGGTGTTTCCAATGCATCGGCAAGTTTGCGGCGCTTGGAGGTTCATGGCAGGGAGAGTTTCTCCCTTCTACCGTCTGTTTGAGATGATGGGGCTGTCGGGACTTGAGACTTTTTTTTACTATGCCCATGGTCTGCTCTTTATCAAATTACGGTATTGCTTTGCACTGTTGTAACTATATGTTATAATTATGTGGTTTTGTCAGTTTTAGTCTTGGTTTGTCCTGTGTTTCTGTGATATCTTTCCGGAGGAACGTTGTATCATTTTTTAATGCATGCATTTCTAAATGACAATAAACGAGGACTGAGTGTCCTCATAATCTAATCTAATCTAATCTAATATCTGCCTCTAGCACCACCCCTGGCAGCGTGTTCCACACAGCCACCACTCTTCCCACTTACTTTTGACATCCACCCCCACACTTCCCTCTAATCACCTTAATATCATGCCTTCATATTAGCCACTTATGCTCTGGAAAAAAAAGATGCTGGCTGTCCACTCTATCATTTTACCATTTTATACACCCATATCAAGTCACCTCTCATCCTCCTTCGCTCTAACAGGAAAAGCCTTAGCTCTGATGCATTCATCTAAATGACTTTCTGCACCATTTCTGTACCTTCTTTAAGCACCTCACTTAAGAGCTGTAATCTCAAGGCATACTTTTCTCGGAGGATTGCCACTTTGCGAGGGTTTGAAGGCTTGTTCTGAAGTTCAGTGATATTCATGATGCCCAGTGTGGCTTACAGGCCTGAATTGACTCTGGTAGCATCCAGTAGACAGGGAGGTGAACTGAGGTGTTAACACTCCAGACTAGTTCAGCATTGAGAAACTCCTCATTGAATTCCAAGCAATGTTTATTTTTAGCCTTTGCATAGCCTGACTCTTGCATCTCATGCGGTGGGACACAATTGATGAATTGTGTGTTGAAGCACCATGTTTCACACTAGTAACAAGTAGATGAAATCACTGTAAGGTCACACTTTCCAGGTCAAGCAATCATTTCTGACTAAGGCGAGGGGCAAGATTCCCGAGATAGGAACTAGTTTTACATTGTCACTCACATTCATTCATTGCCAGGTATAAGTATCAAATTGTTTGGTTAGGTATTGATTTTCAGTTAGGTAGTCACTGTTATTGTAGTAGCATCCCAATGGTCTAGTTGCAATCAAGAGTGTCCCACCATGATGAGGCCACTCTCAGGTTGGAGGAGCAACACCTCATATTCCATCTGGGTAGCTTCCAACCTGACTGCGTGAGTGTACAGTACTGTGCGAAAGTCTTAGGCACTTTAGGTGTGTTATATGGTTTCAGATGGTATGGCCTTTACAGAGCCCTGATCTCAACATTATCCAGACTGTCTGGGATTACCTGGCGAGACAGAAGCAAGCGAGGCAGCCAAAGCCTGCAGAGGAAAAGTGGCAAATTTTCCAAGATGTTTGGAACAACATACCAGCCGATTTTCTTATAAAACTGCATGACAGTGTACCTAAGAGAATTGATGTTGTTTAAGGGCAAAGGGTGGTCACACCAGATATTGATTTGATTTAATATTTTACCGTTTACTGATCTTTATAGTAATTTTTTTGATATTTAGAAACTTTTCATGTCATTATTTTTGAAAGCATGTTCTCTTCACAGAATTTTTTTATATGAACCTAAAACTTCTGCACAGCACTGTAGATTTCTCTAACGTCCAGTCGTTATTCCCTCTTCCCTCCTTCTCTTTCGCATTCTCCTATCTGCTCCCCATTTACCATTTGCCCTCTCCTCACTTGCCCATCCTCCTTGCCCTTTTCCCATGGTCCACTCTCCTCTTGTATCAGGTTCCTTCCTCTGCTTCAGCCCTTTCATATTTCCATCTAGTTTCTCACTTCACCCCCCACTCCCCCATCCACCTAACTTCCCTCTCACCCGCCTTCACCAACGTCCTGCCACCTTGTACTCATTCCTCTCCCCTGTCCTTTCTCTTCTCTCTTCCTTCCCCTTCCTTTTCAGTCCTAATGAAGTCTCCTGGCCCAAAATATTGACTTTTTAATCCACTCCATAGATAGTGTGTGGTCTCTTGAGTTTCTCCAATACCTTGTGTGTTGCTGGGTAATTAGGATGAGAGGCTGGGTGGACGTGATAAGAAATGTGTCCAAAATTTAAATGGTTACACGTTTACCTGACGGATACCCTGTCTAGCGTTCACAGATTGTAAGCAATACATATTGGCGTGAAGGTTGTGAGGGAACTGCAGTTACGAATATCCTGATCTTAGGAGCGAAAGTTTGATCAGTTGAACAACCCAGGGGCATCTGTGCTTGATGAGGTAACAGAGGTATGATTCTTACCGGCAGGGACAAATTGACCTGGCGCTGCTAAGGGGTGAATTCTAGATTGCCCCCACTCCTGTGGTCATCCGACCAATGTCACACAGAGGCTAAGCAGCTGACAGGCGATGCGTAGGTGTGTGAGGAGCGACAGAGGAAGCTGATGTGGGTCACAGGGTGGGAGGACGATTCTCCACGGTTGCAGGAAGTGGTGGAGGGATTGAGGAGGGTTAAAAGACCAGTCCTGAGAGGGATTGGAATCAGGGATTCCCTGTGGTACAGGCATTAGGGCCTTCACGGGTGGCGACTGTTTGGGACAAGGAGCTGAGCTCCCGAGAGGTTCACTCTGAGGAAAGGCAGGCAGGTGTTGTGGAATAGCCCCAGCACCTAAATGAGGGGAGAAGAAGGAGAGCAGCAAACCCAGGCCTGGTCACGGAGAGGTCATCAATGAGCAAAGACCGAGGCTGTTCAAACCGCAGTGAGACCAGGAATCTGCAAGGGACGGTGGGGAACTGCAAGGAGGAGCCAGAGGAAGCTTACAGAATCAGTTCTGAGGAAGGAGTCAGGGGGAGCAGAAAATGAAAAAGGAAAAGCCGTCTCTGCAGGAAATCTGAAATAAAGATAGAAGATTCAGAAAAGACTCGGCAGTCCAACAGAGGATATGTGGAGAGAAAAAGTTAAGGTTTCAGGTTGATGGTCTACGTTAACCTACAGTCCAGCCACCACACACACACACACACACACACACACACACACACACACACACACACACAAATCCCACATTCCATCTCTGACAGCCACCCGTCACCTGCCTCAGAACCAGCATGTACCCAACTGGCTCGCCAATCCCTCTCTGCCTTTCTACATTATAATACACTGGTGGTAGCATCATTGTAGATGAACTCCCCACAGTAAAGGCCAGATGGGCAAAGATGCCTGATCTCCTTCCAGGAAGGACAATAATAGAACACAGAACACAGCACCATAGTATGGGCGCTTTGGCCCACAATGTTGTGCCGACTTTTTAACCTACTGTGACAGCAATCTAGCCCTTCCCTCCTACATAACCTTCCATTTCTCTATTATCCATGTGACTATCTGAGATTTTCTTAAATGCCCCCAATGTATCTGCCTCTACCACCACCTCTGGCAGTAGATGGCAGAGCCGTGGGAAAGATTAGAACTAGGCAGACGAGAATCAGAGGTTTTAGGTTGAAAGGTGAAATATTTAAGGGAAATCTGAGGGGAAACTTTTTCACTCATTGAGGTTGAGTTGGTATGGAACAAGCTGCCAGTGGAGGTGATGAATGCAGCTTCAGTTGTTACGGTTAAGAGGTTTGGTTAGGTACATAGAGTCCCGGTGCAGGTAGATAGGACTAGGCAGAGAATGAGGCTGGCATGGACTAAATGGGCTGAAGGGCCTTCTGCATTCTATGACTCAGTGACTCTATTACTAGCAATGGATTGTTGAAACACCTCTACAGTGCACACCCCCAGCTTCAAGCTGGAGTGCCGTTTTAGTAAGTCTTCTCTGTGTGCTCAGTGAAGCATTGACATCCTTCTGAACCCGAGCCCTGGAAATGGCTGTGATGCTCTGGTAGAGACCTGGTCAAGATGACTGGCAGACGCTGCTGCATTGGTGGTCAGCTCTATACAGACCAACGTAGCACTGTCGTCTCACAACACAGCAGCAGCCGTAGTGCGATGACTCGAGTCAAGTATTTTGTTCTCCTAAGGGGTTGTCTACTGGTGCATCCTCAGGTGGCTGTGGAGGCTGATCTGTGATCCACATAACTGGGATGTTAGGGTGGATCCCTCAATGGAGAATGCGTGTGCATGACTTTGCTTAACGTGGGTCGGCTGATGCACAGGAAACATCACACAGTCCTTGACAGATCAGGGTTAGTAACAGGACTTGAAGCTCACCCTGTCTGTGGTATTGCTTAGTACCCCTGTGAGCTAAGTGCTATCAATATTAATGCCATTTTTCTGCTCTTGTCTCCTAGCTTTCCAGACCATAACTTTTAGAGTTTTCATTTCAAAGTGCATGTATTATCAAAGTATGCATGCAGTATACATCCCTGAAATTCATCTTCCCCGCAGAGAGTCACGAAACAAAGAAGAACCATGGAAACAACCCATTCAAAGAAAAACATCAAACATCAACCCTCCCCTCCCACCACTTACAAAAAAATTAAATATTTCTTGAACATTGTGAGTGGACCTGCCTCTACCACACCCTCAGGCAGTGAACTTAGAATTCAATGACATAAGGGTGAAAAAATTCCTCTACAAATCCTCTCAAAATCTCCTGTCCATTACCTTAAACCCAAGCCTTCTGTCAAGGGGAAAGCTTTCTCATTTCCTACGCTAATTATGCCTCTCAGGTTCTCCTCAGCCTCCTCTGCACCAAGGAATACTGAGTTTCTTCAGTCCGTCCTCATAGTTGTACTCTCCACCTCACGCAACATCTGCTATGCACCCTATCCAGTGCAATCATGTTCTTCCTAAGGTGTTGTGACCTACAACGCACGCAATCCTCCAGATTGTGGTCTAACTAATTTTGTTTTTTTTTATTTGTAGAGATACAACATAGTAACAGGCCCTTCCAGCTCAACGAGCCCGCGCTGTCCACTTACACCCATGTGACAATTAATCTACTACCGGTACGTCTTTGGAATGTGGGAAGAAACTGGAGCACCTGGTGGACCACAGGGTCCTGGGGAGAACATACAAACTCCTTACAGACAGCAGTGGAACTGAGCCCAAGTCGTTGGTGCTGTAATAGTGTTACCCCAACTGTTACGCTGCAGTGCCATCCCCATATTTTGACGTTTTATGTGGTTACAGCTTAACTAAAGTGTAATCTCAGCCTTCATGTTTGATTCTACCCACAAAACCAAAAAAAAAGATTCTCCAGTGATTGAAAATCAACGAAACTGCACATGTAGCGAATCTGAAATAAAAACAGAAAATGGTTGAAATGGCCTGATAGGTTGCCTCTGTTTTTTCTCTGCAAATGCTGTCTGACCCATTGAATATTTACAGAAAGTTTTGTCCAGAGTTTTTAGAAGTGTAAGGGAAATAATTGCACAGATTGCAGCTTGAAACTCTGCAGAGAAAGGTCTTTGAAGAGAAATCCACCTCAGCTGCATGACATAGACTCCCAATTCATATGAGACAACTTTGTTTAGCTAGTGTTTCATTTCACCTCTTCCGGCAAAGCTTACCGCCGGGGCTGTTCCAGAGCACAGTGGAGCCGGGGGGTGGGGGGTGGGGTGGGGAATGTGGGAGGGGGGGGCAGAGTTTGGATTGGGCAGATGATTAGCTGTGTAATTGATTGTTTCTGTTAGATGAGGAATCACATGGGCAGGTTATTTCTGCTTAAAACAATATCCTGTTCAAACTTCACCCGCTTTCAGATGCTGAGTAGAGAGCTATGCATTTGGAACACTGGGCAGCGTAAAACTGCCATCCCACATCGGAAGATGGAAAGGAGCTCAGTTCTGGACAGCCAGCTCTGTTTGCCAGGGTGCCAGTGGCTAATTCGAGAGGACATACTTTTAAGGTGATTGGAGGAAAGTATATGGGGGATGTCAGAGGTAGGTTTTTACCACAGAGTGGTAGGTGCATGAAACATGCTGCCGGGGGTAGTGGTAGAGGCAGGTACATAAAGAATATTTAAGAGATTTTTAGATAGACACATGGATGAAAGAAATATAGAGGGTTCTTTGGGAGGGAAGGGTTAGGTTGATCTTGGAGTAGGTTAAAGTGTTGGCAGCCCGACGGGCCTGTGCTTGTGTTAGCCCAACCAGTGGAGTCTGCTTTAGACATGTTGGACAGTGTATGTTGATGTATTTGGTTCCTAGTAGGCTTCATTGTATGGTGTGCACAGGGGCAGAACTGTGTCACACCTGCCAGGTACGGAGTGGGCAGACAGAGCAGGAAAAACAAAGCCTTGGTCTTTTATTATACTTGCCTTGTGCACTAGGAGGAGATGATTCAGTTCTGTGCCAGAACAGAGAAGCAGTTTGTTAATGATGGTACAGTCACAGAGAGATCAAGGGGGACCCTGCGGGGTTGGTACCAAGCGTTGGAACTCTGTAACAGGTTCAGCTAGCCTGAGTCACAAACTGAGGTTAAAGTGAGCCATTGTGAACTCATACCTGGCTACTAGCCTAGAAATGGCTTCATAAAACTCCAGGATATAAGCTTGCTATTGTACATATAAGCAATACGCAGGAATGCACTCAGCTCACATAGGACATAGACACTGAAGCTCGACAGTACAAAAGGCTTACCTCACTCTATAGACACATAGCACATGTGGGATAGAGGTACTTGGGGTAAAGTAGATTAGAAATAATTTAAATATAGAACATAGAACATTACAGCACAGTACAGACCCTTTGTCCCACGATGTTGTGCCAACCTCCTCTGAGATCAATCTCACTCTTCCCTCCTACATAGCCCTCCATTTTTCTATCATTCTCGTGTCTGTCTAAAAGTTTCTTAAACACCCCTGACATATCTGCCTCTACCACCACCCCGGCAGAGCATTCCATGCATCAACCACTTTCTGTATGAAGAACTTACCTCTGACATTGCCCCTCTACTTTCCTCCAATCTCCTTAAAATTATGTTCACTCTTATTAGCCATTTCTCTTGGAAAAGTCTCTGGCTGTCTACTTGATCTATACTCCTTATCATAATCATCTTGTACACCTCTATCAAGACACCTTTCCTTCGTTCCAAAGAGAAAAGCCCCAGCTTGCTCAACCTTTCTTCATAAGACATGTCGGTTAGTGTGACCCTATCACAGAGCCAGTGACCCGGGTCAATTCCCACCGCTTTCTGTAAGGAGCTTGTACATTCTGGGCACTCCAGGACAAATGACTCCTCTGTTGATGTCAGCTTGTAACAAAGAGGAATTTTATTCTAAAGGTGAACTCCAAACTCCGTGTGAATTCTTTCCATCTACAGAACAACTAAGCATTTGCTTTGCTCTGGTTGGTATTCAGGTTCTTAAGTATTGGTGCTGGTCTCATCTGGTAAATCATAGAGTATACCATCACACCTCTGGTTTAGGTCTTATAAATGTCCAAAGGCTTTGTGGTGCCAGGTGATGAGTCATTCACTAGTTGTGGGGGTGCAGGTGAGAAGCAGCCTCTGACCTGCTATTTTGTTGAGGTATTATTGATGTGGCTGGTTCAGTTGAGTGTCTCTTCAATGGCAACTTCCAGGATGTTGATCGTAAGGAACACGGTAATGGTAATTCCATTGTGTTGGAGATGGTCATTGATTGGTAGCTTTATGACGAAGTGGAGATAGGAAAGGTGACAGATGCTGGAAATCTGAAGCAACACACAAAGAAGCCAGAGGAACTCAGTGGGTTCCATGTTGGGAGATGGATAGTTGATACTTAGAGTCAAGGCCCTAGATTGGAGATGAAGAGAGTGGACCCAAGAGGTCAACTGTCGATTTCCCTCCATAGATACTGCCTGATCTACTATGAGGGAGAAGTGATACTCGCCACCTTCAGCCCATGACTGAAAGGAAGGAAGGCTCACTGACGAAGCTCTCTTCCTTTGCATGAACTATGACTCCAACCACTGGACTGCTTTCACCCTGATGGCTATCAAGTTCAGCTTTGATGTCGCACTTGGTCACGAGCTGCCTTGATGCCCAGGATAGTCACTCTCACCTCACAGTTGATATTAAACCCTTTGGTCAATGCTTGGAGCAGGTCCATGGCAAAGACTGGAACCTGACAAAGTTGAAACTGGGCACTGGTGAGTTGGTTATGCCAAGCTATTCTTATTTAATATTACTCTTGATGGCAGCTGTTGTAGAGACAGCAAAGGACCTCCAGGATAATTCCTGGGATGACGGCTTCACTCAATGAGCAGAGGTTAAGCAGACCATTCCAACACACTACAGAGGTCTGAAAAATTAGAGTACAAAAATTCTTAACACCATAAGACAAAAGAGCAGAATTAGGTTATTTGGCCTATCAGGTGTGCTCTGTCATTCCATAATGGGTGATGTATTATCCCTCTCAATCCCATTCTTCTGGCTTCTCCCCATAACCTTTCATGTCCTTACTCATCAAGAACCTGCCAAGCTCTGCTTTAAACATACCCAATGACTTGGCCTCTACAGGTGTCTGTGGCAATGAATTCCACAGATTCACTAACTCTGAATAAAAACATTCCTCCTCATCTCTGTTCCAAAGCAAGGGTTCCAACCTTTTTTATGCCATGGACACCTACCATTAACCAAAGTCATTGGACCCCAGGTTGGGAACCCATGCTCTAAAGGGACGCTCTTCTATTCTGAGGCTGGGCCCTCTGATCCCAGATTCACCCACTATAGGAAACATCTTCTCCATGTCCGCTCTATCTAGGCCTTTCAATATTTGATAGGCTTCAATAAGGTACCCCCTCATTCTTCTAAACTCCAATGAGTATAAGCCTAGGGCCATCAAATGCTCCTCATACATTAACTCTTACATTCCCAGGATAATTCTCGTGAACTTTCTTTGGACCCTCTCCAATTCCAGCACATCTATTCTCACACATGGGGCCCAAAACTGCCCACAATGCTCCATGTGTGGTCTTACCAATGCCTTATAAAGCCCCAGCACTGCATCCTAGCTTTTTATATTCTAGTCCTCTCGAAATGAACCCTAACATTGCAGTTGCTTTCCGTAATATCAACTCTATTTGCAAGTTAACCTTTAGGGAATCCTGCATGAGGACTCCTGATCCCTTTGCGTCTCTTAATCCTAAATCTGCTCCCAATCTAGAGAATAGTCTATGCCTTTATTCTTTCTGCTGAAGTGCATGACCATACACTTCCCACACTGTATTCCATCTGCTCCTTCTTTGCCTATTCTCCTAATCAGTTTAGATCCTTCTGCAGACTCCCTGTTTCCTCAACACTAACTGCCCCTCCACCAATCTTTGTATCATCAGCAAAGTTGACACAAAGCCATTAATCCTGTCATGCTAATCATTGACATATGAAGTGAAAAGAGGTGGTCCCAGCACTGACCACCTGGGGAACACCACTAGCAACCAATCAGGAAGAGCCCCCTTTATTTTCACTCTCTGCCTCCTGCCAGTCAGTCAATCTCCTTGTCAGGGTAGATGAAGGGATGATGTGATGTTTCTTTTGCTGAGTGTCTAGAACCAGGTCTTAAAATAGTAGGGAGATAAAACATCTTCTTACCTAAAAGGCAGTGAGTTTTGTAGCCAACAGAACAGTAGAGACTATAGATGCACAGTGGAGAGCATCCTAACTGGTTGCGTCATGGCCTGGTATGGAAACAGCAATGCACAAGAATAGAACGCTGAGTAGTGATGCTAGAGTGTCCCCTCCAGGGCACAAGCCTGGGCGGGGAGATTTGAAGAACCGGCTGTTACCCATTGCCCATGCAGCAGGTTCCCCCTCTCCAGGTCACTGATGTAGTCCAAGGGAAGGGCAAGAACCGATACAGCTTGGCACCAGTATCATCGCAGAGGTTGCCAAGAGTGAAGTTGTAAACAACATCAAACTGCCTTGGGGACCCCGGCTCCTGATTTCTTCCTTGGGTTTACTCCCGAAGCCTTTCCCGTAGGTGGGTATGGCCGCAAGGCAGCGGAGGTTTAAAATTAGAGTTTTCCTTCTCCTGGGCAGGCTGCTGTCCAAGGCTGACGAGCCCCACCTGCCCAAAGCAACTGGTTTTGAGCACCAGTGGTCCACCTTTGCCCTTTCTCTTGTCAGTAGAAACAGTTCCGCGGGGCCTAGTAGCTAAGCCACATGTGCAGGCCAAGAGTTGGACTTGGTTGTCAGAGGCTGTTAGAGTCACACGCCATTTTGTTGCACTTTATAGGTAGTGAGAGCTTATCCCCACTGCCACTCAAGCTATGACAAC
Source organism: Mobula hypostoma (assembly GCF_963921235.1). Classification (NCBI taxonomy): domain Eukaryota; kingdom Metazoa; phylum Chordata; class Chondrichthyes; order Myliobatiformes; family Myliobatidae; genus Mobula; species Mobula hypostoma. Next base: position 224,532,538 of record NC_086098.1, read on the forward strand.
CTTAAGAATCTTTCACAGAGTACGGATCAGAGGCCGGACCTGCTGGGATGACTGATGGGATCTGGGGTTCGGGCCTCACCTCCTGGAGGGTGAAGTCCTTGAGACAGAGTCCATTTGTTCGGTTGGCAAATGACTGATGACGCACTGAACAAACGAACATGAATGATGGCAAGGAATGAGAAGCAGTTCTGGTTGCAATTCAGACGAGTGAAGTTTTCGGTCTGATGTGTGCCTGGAGGATGCCAGAGCTCAAACATTCACCAGTCAGGTGTTGACAATAAACCTACAGGGCATTTGAAACGTCTTCACATTTTGTCAATGTTGAACTTGAAAGCAGCCATTAATAGATCAAAGGCCGGTTTAACAGACTGTTATGAGGCAGCAGAGTACATGAAAACGAGGTAGCTGCTGTAGTGAGTGTATTTTTGTCCTACAATGAGCCACAGGCAGTTTTGGGGACACAATTTTATAACTTCAATAGACAATAGGTGCAGAAGTAGACCATTCAGCCCTTCGAGCCTGCACCGCCATTCTGAGATCATGGCTGATCATCTACTATCAATACCCGGTTCCTGCCTTGTCCCCATAACCCTTGATTCCTCTATCCATAAGATACCTATCTAGCTCCTTCTTGAAAGCATCCAGAGAATTGGCCTCCACTGCCTTCTGAGGCAGCGCATTCCACACCTCCACAACTCTCTGGGAGAAGAAGTTCTTCCTCAACTCTGTTGACCTACCCCTTATTCTTAAACCATGCCCTCTGGTACCGGACTCTCCCAGCATCTGGAACATATTTCCTGCCTCTATCTTGTCCAATCCCTTAATAATCTTATATGTCTCAATCAGATCCCCCCTCAATCTCCTTAATTCCAGCGTGTACAAGCCCAGTCTCTCTAACCTCTCTGCGTAAGACAGTCCGGACATCGCAGGAATTAACCTAGTGAACCTACGCTGCACCTCCTCCACAGCCAGAATGTCCTTCCTTAACCCTGGAGACCAAAACTGCACACAATACTCCAAGTGTGGTCTCACCAAGGCCCTGTACAAATGCAAAAGGATTTCCTTGCTCTTGTACTCAATTCCCTTTGTAATAAAGGCCAACATTCTATTAGCCTTCTTCACTGCCTGCTGCACTTGCTCATTCATCTTCAGAGACTGATGAACAAGTACTCCTAGATCTCTTTGTATTTCACCTTTACCTAACTCCACACAGTTCAGATAATAATCTGCCTTCCTGTTCTTGCTCCCAAAGTGAATAACCTCACACTTATTCACATTAAACGCCATCTGCCAAGTTTCTGCCCACTCACCCAGCCTATCCAAGTCACCTTGAATTCTCCTAACATCCTCATCACATGTCACACTGCCACCCAGCTTAGTATCATCAGCAAACTTGCTGATGTTATTCACAATGCCTTCCTCTAAATCATTGACGTAAATCGTAAACAGCTGTGGTCCCAATACCGAGCCCTGTGGCACCCCACTAGTCCGAGAAACACCCATTCACTGCCACCCTTTGCTTTCTATCTGCCAACCAGTTTTCTATCCATGTCATTATCCTCCCCCCAATGCCATGAGCTCTTCAATAATCTCCCAGGCATATTCCTGTAAACTAAATCAACAGCTCCTTCTCACAGTATAACACTACTTCTAAATGAAGACATGAGAGAGGCTGCAGATTTTGACATCTGGATCCAGAACTGGAACAATGCCTGACAAATCCGTTGGAGTCATTTCAAAGTAACATGCAGTTAGACAAAGGAGAGTTAATGGATGTTGTTTATATGGATTTTTGGAAGGGCTCTGACAAAGTGCTACACGTGAGGCTGTTTAACAAGGTAAGAGCCCAATATATCAATAAGAGGAAAGGTACTGGCATGGATAGAAGATTGATTGACTGGCAGGAGGCAAAGAGTGGGAATAAAGAGGGCCTTTTCAGGTGGGCTGTCAGTGACTACTATTGTTTAGTAGGGGTTGGCTCCATTTCATGTTACATATTAATGATCGGGATGACAGAATTGACGGGCGATGGGTTTGTGCACAGTTCGATGATAGGTGGAGGAGCAGGTAGTGTTGAGGAAACGGAGTTTGCAGAAGGACTTGGACAGATTAGGAGAATGGGCAAAGAAGTGGCAGATGGAACATAGTGTAGGGACATATATGGTGATGCACATTGGTAGAAGGAATAAACACGTAGACTATTTTCTAACTGGGGAGCAAATTCAGAAATCGGAGATACAAAGGAACCTGGGTTGAGTCAGTAATAAGGAAGGAAATGCAATCTTCAGATTCTGTACAGGAGAACTAGACGGCAAGAACAAGGATGTAATGCAGAAGCTTTTAAAGGGATTGGTCAGACGGCAGTAGTGGAGGGTACTCCACTGTTCGTGGACGCTGTGCCCTAGCTGTCTATGCGAGTCAGGGCAGTATGGCAGAGAGAGCGAGCTGCTGTCCATGCAGCAGGCTCCGCCTCTCCATACAGCTGATGAATCCAAAGGAACGGCAGAGACTGATACAGTTTGACATCAGTAGAAATTTCCAGTCAGTGTAGAACTCAATGTAGGACCATCTTGGGGAATCCAGCTCTGGATTTTCCCTCGGGGTTTACTGCCGAAGCCTTCCCCCGTGAGTGGGAACTCAGCATCTATAAAGGCAAGGAGATAGTTAATGTTTCAGGTCAAAAGCTGCACAGGGACTTAAAGTGTAGAGAGGAGGCAGCCAGTAAAAGGAGGTGAGTGAGGTGTGAGGCAGGAGCTGGCTAGCAATCAGGAGGAATCAGATGAGGGGGGAGGTGATGGGTAAATGAAGACAAGTGAGGGAGGGGTGGAGGTGGAAGATGGGTGACTAGTGGGTCATAGGCAGAGAAAGATAAAAAGAGAGTAGATGGAGCTTGCTGTGGAGGATAGGAAAGAGAAGGATGGAAGGTGATGTGAAAATGCAGTCTGCTGGAAGGGATGAGGGACAGATGGAACTAGTTGCAGGAGGGCTGGAGAACCGATAAATGTTGGAGACAATTTATTAGGAACCTGATGGGCACCTTTTACACCCAGATGTGGTCAGTATATGGAATAAACTGCCAGAAGAAATGGTTGAGGCAGGTACATTAATTCCATTTAAAATGCTCTTGGACTGGTACAAAGATAGGAAAGATTTAGAGGGATATAGACCAAAGGTGGGCAAGTAGATGGGAATTTTGATCGGCATGGACCATTTGGGCTGAAGTCCCAAGTTCTTTGTTGGGTCCATACCTGTCTAAACTCCTTCCACTGCTGTGCATGTAAAGCAAAACTGGTAGGACCTCATGAACAGAGTGTGATGATAACCAATGGGTATATTTTAATAATTATGATAGAAGAATAAATATTCCCTGTACAGGAGAAGGCAGCTGCTCTCTTCTTCAGGTACAAGCTTGGAATCCTTTATGCCCTCCAGAAAGAGCAGACAGAGCACTATCTAGCACAACCGGGCAGCGTAGAGGTTAGTGTAATGCTATTCCAGCACCAGCAACCTGTGAGGAGTTTGTATGTTCTCCCCATGGCCGCATAGGTTTCCTTCCACACTCCAAGGAATTGTGGGTAGTAGGTTAATTGGTCACATGGGTGTAATTGGGCTGCACTGGCTCATGGGCCGGAAGGGCCTGCATTCGTGCTGTATCTCCAAAGACAATCAAATAAATAAAATGAAGTCCCAGCCTGCAGGCAGCACCTGAGCTGCTAACTCACTGCTCCAGGGTCGCAGGTTCAATACTGAGCCCCAGTGCTGGCTGTGCAGAGTTTGCAGGTGAGTTTCCTCTAGTGCTTGGCTTTCCTTCCACACCCCAAAATGCGTGTGGGTAGATAAATTGGTTCAATTAAACTATGCCATAGTGTTGGTTACTGGAGAAAGAATCAAACGGGAGCTGGTGGGCATGTGTGAGAGAGGGGTTGAGTTGAATTGAATTGACTTTATTTCTTACATTCTTCACATACATGAGGAGTGAAAATCTTTATGTTACGTCTCCGTCTGAATGTGGAAATAAGGAGGAAGCAGTGAGACCAATGGGAAGGCTCAAAAATCAAAGCGATTCTCTTGCTGCGGCAGAGCTAAACTAAAAGCAGAAAATACTGGAAGCACCCAGCAGGTCAGGCAGCCTCTGTGGAAAGGGAAAAAGTTTCACTAGTTATTGGAGCTTAAACTTTAGATGCTAGAAATCTGAAATAAAAAAAAGCACCCAGGATTACTCCCCTGGGTGTGGCATGGACCCGAAGTTGAGACTGGCCTCCTGTATCGCAACGATCAGTACAGCACACCCTCAGGACTAACTCAGATTCCTAAGGGCTTTAAACAGTGTTATTGCTGCCTCTTTATACTGGCCGTGTCCCCTCTACACTCTCAGTCCTAATGCAAGGTTTCAATTGTGTTAATACCGATGATCTGTAGAGTGTAGGCTCATTCTTGGTGGTCCACAGAGATATCAGTAAGTGTTTACTATAACCTTAAACCTTAGTGGTTAGGAGTGCGGTGTGATCGGCCGTGTAGCAATTCTGCTTCTTGCAATCTGGTTTTGTACTGAGCCTTACTCGACTAGATACTCATCGCTGATTGAAAAATCTGGTCTGTAAAGGAACCAAGACATGACGGCACTATGAAATAGAAATATAATGCAACTAATCACTGAAATACACCAGATATGGCATGGCATGAGAAAATGTGTAATATAGGTACAAGCAATGAGTCCTCTGTAGACGGGAGGCTTGGCAGGGCTGCACTGGAGTTGGGATGACGACCTGTGTGGATGGGAGTGGGGAAAGGGGCTTGTTTTGCCAGTGTTATTCTGCTGAGTGTTTTGGGCATGCTTTGTTAGCGGCAGAATGTGTAGTGACACTTGCGGGCTGCCCCAGCGCAGCGCATCCTTAGGTGTTTTAGTTGTTAATGCAAGTGACACATTTCACTGTATGTGTCGATGTACGTGTGATAAATAAATTTGATTCTGATTCCTTGGGCTAATGCAGTTTTTCTACTACTTTTGCCATATTCCCTATCATTTACTGCAAAACTCTCTGTGAGTTCACTGGTGAGAGAAAGAATTTGGCGATCACAGAGCTTTTGCATTTCCTTGGGCACAATTTGTTATGAAGCTAGGGACTTAATGAGACATTGGATTAAATTGACACAAAGCCAACTCACACATCCATTTACCCCTGCAAACATTAAATCAATGTTGTGATTTCTGGAAATACTGCGTTTTGGAACATTGTTCTACCTGCTTCTGTTGTACTGTGAGAGTTGCTATCTCAATAAAGCTTTTGTTTTGATGACAAGCCAAGCTGCAGCTATTGCCTTTCAAAGCAGCTACACAGAAAATCCAACTCCTGTAAGTGCACGACACCATTTTGCCAGTGAAGTGTCAATATGAGCGGGGTCAGCCCAGCTGTCAAACACCTTCAATTCTTGTCCACAGCCTAACTGACGCAAGGAGGCAAGGGTTACATCTGATAAAGTCTTCACAAAGACAAACCTAGGCAATTTCAACACCTCTCAGTCATAGAATGCCACAAAGTTGTCACTCAATGTTACAGAGAGATGTTGATACAAACCCACATAAAGACATCAGGACAGCCCAGTAACAAAGGTGCTTAAACTGCAGGTGCAGGAAACCTGAAATTAAAACCATAAAACATTGGAAATGCTCAACAGGTCAGGCAGCATCTATGGAGGGGAAAACAGAGCCAGAATTTCAGATCAGCAGCGTATTGTGGGATCTTAACAGCCAAACCATTGCTGGTTGTAGGTTATTAAACCACAGACTATTTGTTTTTCCTTCCTGTCAGAGTTCCCCATTCCCCCACCTTTCTCCATCCTCTTTGAAGACGCTTCTTAGAACCACCTCTGTTACCAGACAGTCCTAATGTTTTTATGTGGGTTAGGATCAACAGCTCCATGTAATTTTAAGTGACAACTTTGTGGAATTTTATCACTGGGAGGTGTTGAAATTGTCTCAGTTTGTTTTTGAGAGGACTTTACTGGATGTAACCCTTGTCTTCATCACTTAGGCTGTGGGACCTCTGAGCCTGGCAATGGGAGGGGTCCTCAACAGTCCCTGTCCGTCCACTTGTCTTCATATCATCCCCAAACTTGTCAGACATGGTTGCCTCATCCTCCCTTTAGAATGTGTCTTCTTTAGTATGGATTGATGCTACCCCTTCCAAGTTACTCCCAGAAACTCAAGCCATTCCTGCTCTGCCATCATCCTTGCTGGTGTCCCCTTCCAATCAACCTTGGCAAGCTTCTCTCATGCCTTTGTAGTTCCCTGTGCTCCACTGTAATACAGATACATCTGATTTTAACTTCTCCCTCACAAACTGCAGTATAGGTTCTATCATCTGATGTTCACTGACCCCTAAGGATTCCTTTACCTTAAGCTCCTAATCAAATCTGCTTGATAGGTTCATGGACCCATTGATATCTGATGGTGGAGGGATAAAAACTGTCCCTGATGGTAGTAACAAGAAGTGGGCATGTCCCGGATGGTGAGGGTCCTTAATGATGGCTGCCGTTTTTTTCAGCCATCACCTTCTGAAGGTGTCCGTGGTAGTGAGGGGAATTGTGCCAGTAATGTAGCTGGCTGGGTCTCCAACCCTTTGCAGCCTCCTTCGATGCTGCACGTTGGAGTTTTTTTACCGGGCAGTGATGACACCAGTCCGAATGCTCTGGTTTAGAGACCAGCCCATTCTACTTACTTATATACATTCAGTGGCCAGTTTATTAGGTACACCTGTACACTTGCTTATTAATGCAAATATCTAATCAGCCCATCGTGTGGCAATAACTCAATGCATAGAAGCAGTCAGGCTTAGCCAAGAGGTTGTTCAGACCAAGCATCAGAATGGGGAAGAAATGTGATCTCAGTGACTTTGACTGTGGACTGGTTATTGGTGCCGGATGGTGAGGTTTCAGTATCTCAGAAACTGCTGATCTTCTGAGATTTTTATGTATGACTGTATCTATAATACACAGCGAATGGAGCGAAAATCAAAAAAACACATCCAGTGAGCGGCAGTTCTGCGAATGAAATGCATTGTCAATGAGAGAGGTCAGAGGAGAATGGCCAGACTGGTCCAAGCTGACAGGAAGGTGGCAGTAACTGGAAAATTCACCCATTACACTCGTGACGTGCAGAAAAGCATCCCTGAATGCACAACATGTCGAACCATGATGTGGACGGACTATACCAGCAGAAGACCACAAACGTACACTCAGTGGCCACCGTATTAGGTACCGGAGATATCTAATACTGCAGCCACTACGTGTATCGGTGAGAATATAAAAATAGAAGCAAGTATAGGAAAGTTTAAACTACAAGAAAAAGTACCAGTTCTACACTCTAATCCAGTGCCAACTCCCCTGCTTCTCCTGATGTGCATGAACACTAGGGCAATGTACAATCACCAATTAATTTACCCCCCAGCGTGTCCTTGGTATGTGGGAGGAAAGTGGAGCACTCAGAAGAGACTTGCATGGTCAGAGGGAGAAGGAGAAAACTCCACATGGACCTCATCTGGTGTCATGGTCAGGATGGTTTCTGTAGTGTCATACTGCTACTACACAAGGTGCTTATAATGGGAGAAGTTCGACACCAAGATGGAATGGTCATATGCCATGTGTAAAAGTTACAAAGTACACCAAAGCTTGAGACACGCACTTGAGACTTGAAGCGAGGACATTGTTGTTCTTGGGGTGTTAATGTCACAAAGATGTTGCTCAGAACTAGATCAGGCTGAAATTTACACTGAAGGAGGTATTAAAAGTGAGCATAATCTTGATCAAAGAAATGCACTTGGAGGAGCTCAGAGGAAAGAGAGAGAGAGAGAGAGATGGCAACAAAATGACAGTTTAAGACCGATGGCGTGCTGACCTTCATTAGTCACGAGAGAGAGTTCAGGAACAACGATATACTATTGTAGCTCTATAAAACCCTGGTTAGACCACAGTTAGAATATTGTGCTCCATTCTAGTCACCTCATTATGGGATCTGGAAGCTTTAGGAAGGGTGGAGAGAAGGTTTACCAGGATGCTGACTTGATGCCTTATGAGGGTAGGGCTTTTCCCTTTGGAGTAAAGGAAATTGAGAGGTAACATAATAGAGATGTATAGGATGATAAGAAGCATTGATCGAATGGACAGCCAGAGACATTTCCCAGGGCGAAAATGGCTAATACAGGGGGCATACTTTTAAGGTGATTAAAGGAAAGTATAGAGGGTTTAGACTAGATGTGCCAAATAGCCTAATTCTGTTCCTATATCTTATAGGATATCAGAAGTAAGTTTTTTTTTACAGAGAGTAGTGGGTGTGTGAAATGACCTGCCAGAGGTGTTGGTAGAGACAGATACATTAGGGGCATTTAAGAGGCTCTTAGATAGGAACATGGAGGATAGAAGAATGGAGGGAAGGGTTAGATTGATCTTAGAGTAAGTTATAGGATCGGCTGAATGCCCTGTCCTGTGCTGTAGTGTTCTGTGTTCTGTGTGACTATCTGGGGCTATCTTTTCCTCAAATCTTGTGGCGTTCACTCCATCCCATTCCGATGGCAAGATGGTTGACAACCAATATCTTTCTTAGACACAGTAAGTCCAGCAGGTTCTCAAGCCTTGCTGGTGGGATCCTCTCCGATTATGTATCACAGCACCATTGAAATCATGTTCTGCATCGGCTTCACTTCATAAATGAAGCAACCTGAATTAACAAACTCTTCTTAAATGACAACAAAGTGTAGCCCTTTGCAAACCCATGCAGTATTCCCCTTTAATAGTATTTGATTAAAACTTGTGATAACCGCTGTGGATGGCCCCAAATCCAACTGCGTAAGGAGAAGCGTTGGACATGGGACTAGGAACTCCATCCTGTAAAAGCCCAGTGCTACAGGACTGCCTGAAGGAAGGATCTTTGGGGATGGGCTAGCTGTGGGGACAACTTGAAAGACTGGCTCAAGACAGAGGACTCGGGCCAGTTGCCGGCAGTGGCCTGTGCTCCAGTAGGGATGATGGGCTTAAGAAGAAGAAGAAAACTTGGAATAAACTTGCAGCAGCAGTTTCAAGCCCTTGGCAAACTGTTAAAATCTACCCCATAACATTCCTTAAAGAGTTTGCAGTATTTACAGTGTTGTTTTGAAATTGCTCTCTCGTGTTAATTTCATGGTAGGAATCATTTATCAAATGCTGCATTGTATGCAAACTCCCCTCCCTGCCTTCAGGCATGTATGTAGGAATCAGGGCTTTACTCAAATTTGGCTCTATGTCTGACTGAATAAACTGACAAATTACCCCCAGGCAAATCGTGTTCTTGTTCTTATAATAATTACCCAAAAGATTCAATTTAAGCAGAATGTTTCCTATGGGATTCTTTCACCCCAGAAATTCTTTGTTGGCACATTTCTTCAGAAGCTTTATACTGATTAGATATTCGAAAAAATAGTTTTGTGACATTTGACATTAAATAAATAATTCATCTCCCCTGCTTGTATGCATCAAATGTTACTATAATTGAAAAGGAACCCCATAGCATGATGCTACCTCCACAATACTTTACAGTAGGGATGGTGTAACCTGGTTGATGTGCGGTATTAGATTTACATCACATGTACTCCTAGAGTTGGGGTCAAAAAGTTCCACTTTAGTCTCATCTGACCACAAGACCTTCTTCCACATAGTAACATAGAAAACCTATGGCGAACATGTCCTTACCTTAGAACTACCTAGGCTTACCTATAGCCCTCTATTTTTCTAAGCTCCATGTAGCCATCCAGGACTCTCTTAAAAGACCCTATCGTTTCTGCCTCCATCGCCACCGCCGGCAGCCTATTCCACGCACTCACCACTCTCTGCGTAAAAAGCTTACCCCTGACATCTCCTCTGTACCTACTTCCAAGCGTCCTCTCGTGCTAGCCACTTCAGCCCTGGGAAAAAGCCTCTGACTATCCACACAATCAATGCCTCTCATTACCTTGTAGACTTCTATCAGGTCACCTCTCATCCTCAGTTGCTCACATCTTTATAGTAACTTCTAACTGACACTTGGCAAGTCTTTATGAGCAACATTATGCTTTTTTTTAACCAGGGCTTTTTCATTGCCTCTCTTCCATAAATACGCTTTTAGTGCAACGTCTTAGAGATTGTGGAGCCAGGAACTGCATCTCCAGTTGCAGCTACTGACTTCTGCAGAGCACCCAGAGTGATTGTTGGCATCACAGTATCCTCTCTTACAAGTGCCATTTGTCTCTGGGGACTAAGTTTAGAGGGGCAGGGTGACCTAGCCTATGGAGCTGTGGTTTCATATTTTTTCCACTTTTTTGTTTACAGTAGACTGTATGGAGCTCGAGGCACGTTCAGTGTCTTTGAGACGGTCTTGTACCTTTCCCAAGATTTGTGCTTCTCTTTTTTTCATTTCCCTGACTTGCCTTGAATGCTTTTTTGTCTTCATTTATTTTGGTTTGGTCTGTTGAAAATCTACCATCCAGTTGGGCCTTACAGAGAGAGAGAGAGTGTATTTATTCAGGTGATCCTCTAATTTTCTACATCAACAAATTGGGCGAGTTGGTAAGGTAATATATAGTATTGCACTTGCGGAAAGTTAGCATAGTAATTACAAAAGGGATGAATACTTCTTCAGTTTCACAATCCTGGTTTTTAAATTTTAGTAAATTGTTGACAGTTTTTTGAATTTTTCTTTTGATTTGACATGATGCATAATGTTTTGTGGATTTGCTCAAAATCCTACTTCAATATATTTTAAATTTAGAAAACGAGATAGTAAAATGTGAAAATAGTTATGGGACTGAATACTTTTTCAAGGCACTGTACGGAGGAGAGTATGGGGGGATGTCAGAGGTAGGATTTTTACACAGAGTGGTGGGTGCAGGGAACGTACTGCTGGGTTGGTGGTTAAGGCAGATACATTAGGAGCATGAAATAGACTCTTAAAGGCACATGGATGAAATAAATGGAGGGTTCTGTTGGAGTGATGGATTAGTTTGACCTCGGAATAGGTTAAAAGGTTGGTGCAGCATTGTGGGCCAAAGGGCTTGTGGTGTTCTATGTTTTATGCTCTAAAATACAGCATCTTGGAACCTACCAGGATTAAATTCCACCTGCCTTCACTGTGCCTGGTTTATCAATCATTCTGTAGATGGTAACTGTTCCCACCACAGTCAGCTGCACCACTCGTTTTCATATCATTTGCAAATTTAATAATCATACCCCTGTACTTATATCCAATCACTAAAATATATAACAAACGGCAAGAGTCTATGCGCTGCTGGTCTCAAGCTTCCAATTATAAGAACAACCCTTCACCGCTATCTTTGCTTCTGTTTACTGGGACAATTTTTTAAAAATCCAATTTGCTGTGTCCTGCATGAACTTCAGATTTCCACGTGGGACCTGATCAAAGTCCACAGATTACATTAACTGCACTACCCTCATTAATACATCTCGTACCAATGAAAACATCAGTCACATTGGCCATGCCTTCTATTACAGCTGATCAAACAGCCCAGTATGGTGAACATTCATATGCAGTGTATTGGATTAATATCCCAGTCAATCTGCACAGTAGTGAATAATAGGAATATCAGCCCATACAACACAGTGTAAAAAAACATCATTACCCTACAAGTGATATAAATGACCATCAACTCCGACAATGCAAAGAGTTGATACAATAACCTTCACTCCATCCAGTGCACTTTATTTATCTTGTTTGGAGATACACCATGGAAATGAGCCTTTGGGCCCAACAAGCCTACGCCACTCAACTATACCTACGTGACAAGTTTACTACATTTCCATCAAAGTGTACAATGCAGCCGTAGTGTGCAGTGATTACATTGTCCAGCATAATCACCTTCAAAGTACACAAAGTAGTGAATAAAATAACCGACAAACAGTACAACTCAGTGCAGTGTAGCAAATGGAGTAATACAGTTGGGCTGGCCAGTGGCGTTGTGGCATCAGCACTGGACTTTGAGGTGAATGGTCCTGAATTCGAAACCAGCTGGGTCCCAACTGAAGAAAGGCCTGGCAATCTATTTTCGTATCTTGCCACCAAAATACCATCGCCAGCGACCCGACGGCACTCAACAACAAGAGTGTAGTGAGTGGAAAGACAATTACCCTGCTCAGCGATCAATCCCTCGATTGCAATCAAACAGCCAGCCCAAAGCACTTTAGTTCCCATCACAATGCACAGTGGAGTGGAATGGTCATTTTATTCACAGCACTGTCCACCTTGCTGGGAATTTCATTTAGTCCACTGTGCAGGGTAATGCTAATCTAATCTTATTGTCTTTCAACCGTACATGAATACCATTCAAATGAAACAGCATGACTGTGGGGTCAAGGTGTAAAACACAGCACCAACAGTCACACACACAACAAGACACATATAGCACATGGGGAGGTTGTATAAGACGTTGGTGAGGACAAATTTGGAGTATTGTGTGCAGTTCTGGTCACCTAACTATAGGAAGGATATCAATAAGATTGAAAGAGTGCAGAGAAGATTTACTAGGATGTTGCCGGGTCTTCAGGAGTTGAGTTACAGGGAAAGATTGAACAGGTCAGGACATTATTCCTTGGAGAGTGGAAGAATGAGGGGAGATATGATAGAGGTTTACAAAATTACGAGGAGTATAGACAGAGTGATTGTGAATAGGCTCTTTCCACTTAGATTAGGAGGGATAAAAACGAGAGGATATGGCTTTAGGGTGAAAGGGGAAAGGTTTAGGGGGAACATTAGGGGGAACTTCTTCACTCAGAGAGTGGTGGGAGTGTGGAACGAGCTGCCATCTGACGTGGTAAATGCAGGCTCACTCTTAAGTTTTAAGAATAAATTGGATAGGTACATGGATGGGAGAGGTCTGGAGGGTTATGGACTGGACGCAGGTCAATGGGACTAGCGGAATAATGATTCGGCACAGGCTAAAAGGGCTGAATGGCCTGTTTTCTGTGCTGTAGTGTTCTATGGTTCTATATAAGATAGCAAGCACATGTAAGATAGCGTAAAATACAATCAGACTAAAATAAATATAGTCCAAGTCCCTGGGTCCATGAATGTTGCAGCAGTCTGCAGTCAAACACAGTACTGCTTATCTTCTGCCAAGCGAACACTAGACGCAGCAGAACCCATGCCACGCTGCCTCCTGCACTCCAGTGGAGCAATCCGACTCCGATGCCTCAGGCTGTCCTGGGCAGTTGTAAACAGGTGACACCATAGCTTTAGACCTAGACCTCGTTCCCCTACCGTCCACAAATAAACCAGTGATTCAGACTTGCACAATTCCACATTAACAACGTCCAACATGGTCTTGCAATCACAAGAAAAGTGACAGATAATCACTCACTGTTAGACTGCACATTGTTTTCGCGTGCCTACTCCTGCAACGCCTCTCTGATGTAAGCAACGGTACGATCTACACCCAGTACAGCTCCTTCAGTTTCTTAACCAAGGAACAATTTTTTGATGGGGTAGACTGCAGTACTTTAAGTTCTTAATGTCCAGCACTTTTGGTTAGCCCCGTAGAAGCTGCTGTAGCCAAGTTTACAGAAAGTATGCAAGGCACTGTGAGGACTTCATTCACTTCATTATGCAGGAAGAAGTTCAATTTATTTGCTGCACTGTATAAGTTATAAGTTTAAAGGCACTTAAGTGTCATAGGCACTTAAACTTGAAACTTGCACAATCTGATTGTTGTTTCTGTAGTGGCCCAATTCATAAAGTCATGTAGTCATAGAGCACAGAAACAGGCCCTTCGGCCCATCTAGTCCATGCCAAAACCATTTAAACTGCCTACTCCCATCACCAGCACTGGGACCATAGCCATCCGTATCCCTACTATCCATGTTCCTATCCAAACTTCTCCTAAATGTTGAAATCAAGCTTCCATGCACGGCTCGCGCTGGCAGCTCATTCCACATTCTCACCACCCTCAGAGTAAAAAAGTCCCCCCTCATATTCCCCTTAAACTTCTCACCTTTCACCCTTAACCCATGGCCTCGGACTGTCATCCATTCAACCTCAGCGGGAAAAGCCTGCTTGCATTTACCATATCTATACCCCTCATAATTCTGTAACCTTCCTCATTCTCAGGATTACAGTCCTAACCTATTCCTTATAATTCAGGTCCTCCAGTCCTGTAACATCCCTGTCAACTTTCTCTGTACTCTTTTAAACTAGTTTACATCTTTCCTATAGGTAGGTGATCGAAGCTGCACACAATTCTCAAAACTAGGCCTCACCAATGTGTTATACAATTTCAACACACCATCCCATTTCCTGCACTCAGTACTTCGATTTATGAAGGCCAATATGCCAAAAGCTTACTTTACAATCCTATCTACCTGTGACATCACTTTCAATGAATTATAGACCTGTATTCCCAGACCCCTTTGTTCTACCACGTTCCTCAGTGCCCTACCATTTGCTGTGTTGGTCCTACCAAAGTGCAAAACTTCGCACTTGTCTGCATTAAATTCCATCTGCCATTTCTCAGCCTATTTTTCCAGCTGATGTAGATCCCTCTGCAAGCCATGATAGCCTTCATCACTGTCCACTACACGCCCAATCTTGGTGTCATCCACAAACTTGCTGACCCAGTTAACCACATTGTGATCCAGATCATTGATATAGATGACAAACAACAAAGGACCCAGCACTGACCCCTGTGGCACTCCAGTAGTCACTGGCCTCCAGTCAGAGAGACAACCATCTACTAGCACTCTCTGGATCACTTTACTCACTACGCTGTGCTGGGTGGTTCCCCTCCATGGGCTCCGTCTACACTTCTCGCTGCCTCAGCAAAGCAGCCAGCATAATCAAAGACCCACCACCCCCTACATTCTCTCCTCCCCTCTTCCATTATGCAAATGATACTGAAGCTTGAGAGTACAAACCACAAGGCTCAAAGACTACCAAATAGTTCTCTAGTATTATAAAATGAACACTTGACCTCACAATCTACCCTGTTATGAGCTTGCACCCTTATTGTTTACCTGCACTGCACTTTTTCCATGGCTGTTACACTTTATTCTGCATTGTTGCTGTTTTACTTTGTCCTACCTCAATACGCACTGTGATTATTTTAATATATTTTAAAACTTAGAGTAACAACATGGTAACAGATCCGTCCGGGCCAACGAGCACGTGCCAATCAATTATATCCATATGACTTACCCCGTACATACTTGGAATGTGGGAGGAAACCAAAGCAACCGGAGGAAACCCCAGTGATCGCAGGAAGAATATACAGTCTCCTTACTGACAGCGACAGAATTGAACCTGGGTTGCTTGTGCTGTAATGATGTTAGCTAAGCGCTATGCTGCTGTGTGTTGCCCTGTTATGATCTGTATGAACTTCTTACTGTCATGGTAAAGCAGCCAGCATAATCAAAGATCTCACCCACCCTGGACATTCTCTCTTCTCCTCTCTTCCATCAGGCAGAAGATACAAAAGCCTGAACACACACACCACCAGGTTTAAAGACAGCTACAGTTTAAAAAAAACTATTGAATAGTTTTCTAGTATGTTAAGATGAACTCTTGGCATTATAGTGCAAGACAAGCTTTTCATAATATCTTGGCTCATGTAACAATAATAAATCGATAGCTATTCCAATTTCAGTGCAGTACTTGTTACTTGTTACATACACCTGTTAGGGTGCATTCTCCAGATACTTTATAAGGTAACCGTAGCCTTCAGCCAGGAGCAGATGTCATCAGGTGGTTCCCAACATTCACTGAGTTTTTCTACCCTTAATCACGACACTCTTCAGTTGGTGGGCCAGCAGTGGTGGCCAAATCACTGCCCATCTGCTCCTGGCTCCTGGCTTCCAGCTCCCCTCCTCTCGCCTACTCCAAATCCAACAAGAGGCTCGTTCTGCCTCTTCCCCCATCCTACAAGCTGCTTGTTTTTTTTTGCTCCTTTTGTCCAGGCCCAGATCTGACAACAGCCGCCATGCTGATTTGGCTGGGAAACCTCTGCAGCCGATCTCCACAGGGAACAACCATGCCTGCCACCCCTTTCTTTACACTCCTGCACTAAGAATGGTCTTTGATACAACAGTTAAAAATTGCTCAAATTGCCTGAACTTTACCCTGCTTATCCTATCTTCTACTCGATCTTATCCGGTAAGATGCTCTTTAAAAACAACCTCTCTGACTAAACTTTTGTTCATTTATGCTGTTAAACATTGGGAAGTGTGAAAGCATTTTGTGGGTGTAGCCCTGTGGTAATTGAACTCTATAAATGTAGGATGTTCATTTCACATATCAGCAGCTGTATGAAGGCAGAGTGGACTGGGATTAGCTCACTCCCATATGTACATACAAAATACTCTGCAGATGCTGGGGTCAAAGCAACACTCACAACACGCTGGAGGAACTCAGCAGGTCGTGCAGCACCCGTGGAAACGATCAGTCAACATTTCGGGCTGGAACCCTTGGTCAGGACTGAAGAGGGAGCAGACAGAGGCCCTATAAAGAAGGTAGGGGGAGGGTGGGAAGGAGAAGGCTGGTAGGTTCCAGGTGAAAAACCAGTAAGGGAAAAGATAAAGGGGTGGGGGAGGGGAAACAGGGAGGTGACAGGCAGGAAAGCGGAAGAAGGAATGGGGGAAAACACAATGGGTAGTAGAAGCAGGCGGGACCATGAGGGAGGTGATAGGCAGCTGGGGGAGGGGGCAGAGTGAAACTGAGATAGGGGAAGGGAGGGGGAGGGAATTACCAGAAGTTGGAGAATTCTATGTTCATACCAAGGGGCTGGAGACTACCTAGTCGGTATATGAGGTGTTTTTCCTCCAACCTGAGTTTAGCCTCATCATGGCAGTAGAGGAGGCCATGTATGGACATATCTGAATGGGAATGGGAAGCAGAGTTGAAGTGGGTGGCTACCGGGAGATCCTGTCTGTTGTGGCGGACGGAGCGGAGGTGCTCGACGAAGCAGTCCTCCAATCTGCGTCGGGTTTCACCGATGTAAAGGATGCCGCACCGGGAGCACCGGATGCAATAGATGACCTCAACAGACTCACAAGTGAAGTGTTACCTCACCTGGAAGGACTGTTTGGGGCCCTGAATGGTGGCAAGAGAGGAGGTGTAGGGACAGGTATAGCACTTACGCTTACAGGGATAAGTGCCGGGTGGGAGATCCGTGGGGAGGGACGTGTGGATAAGGGAGTCGTGGAGGGACCAATCCCTGCGGAAAGCGGAGAGGGGTGGAGAGGGAAAGATGTGCTTAGTGGTGGGGTCCTGTTGAAGGTGGCGGAAGTTGCAGAGGATAATGTGCTGGATCCGGAGGCTGGTGGGGTGGTAGGTGAGGACAAGGGGAACTCTGTCCCTGTTGTGGTGGGGTGAGGGCCGAAGTGCGGGAAATGGAGGAGATGCGGGTGAGGGCATCATTGATGACGGCAGGAGGGAAACCATGATCCTTAAAGAAAGAGGACATTTGAGATGTCCTGGAATGGAAAGCCTCATCCTGGGAGTAGATGCGGCGGAGACGGAGGAACTGGGAATAGGGAATGGCATTTTTGCATGTGGCAGGGTGGGAAGAGGTATAGTCGAGGTAGTTATGAGAGACAGTGGGCTTGTAGAAGATGTCAGTGGATGGTCTCTCTCTAGAGATGGAGACCGAGAGTTCAAGAAAGGGGAGAGGAGTGTCCGAGATAGACCAAGTGAATATATACATGTGGGGAAGACATGTTCACAGTGAGAACAAGGTTGGAAAATGGAATACCAGGACTACACAGGGATGATGGTTCTGCTCTGCAGCTCTCCAACCCCAGCCCTGGGAGAAGGATATTATAATGAAAGACTCATTCTTCATTGACACTAGATCCAAGAGTCCCTCCCCAGTGATACTGGGCCAGTGATTCACTCCTCAGTGACACTGGATCTAAGACTTTCTCTCCAGGAACACTGGATCAATTACCCAGTGATGCTGGCTCAGTGATTTACTCTCCGGTGACGCTGAGCCAGGGACTGATTTCTCAATGACAATTGCACAAAAGCTCACTCCCTAATGGCACTGGGTGAAGGATTCATTCCCCAGTGACAGTGTCTCAATGACTTACTCCCCAGAATTACTGAGACAAAAGCTAATGATTCCATGATGGCACTGACAAAGCTTAACTGTCCAATAACACTGGACAACAAAGATTTTGCTTCCTGAATACCTTTAGGTGTATCTTATGAATTTTGGGCTACTGATCATGAAAATCACCATGAAATTTCCCTATCACGCACCATTTTTAAGTAAACTTATGTTTAATATTTCAATTCATAATTCAAGTCAATTAAAATGTTGCCTACAATGTAAGCTGGAAAGTTTCCTATCTTGTCCAGGCATGCTTGGGCATGCTTAGGCAGCATGGCTGCTGCATGGCAGGACAGGTTTTAGTAATAATTATTGGGTTCAGGACTGTAAGGATGGAATTTGCTATCACCAGGTACAAAAGTTTCTATGAAGTATTTTGATATTTGAGACAGACGCTTCCCAGAATAACTGATGCCAAGATTAAGGAAAGCATTTTTGTTGGTCCACAAATCAAACAGGTCATCAATGACAGGCAGTTCAAAGGATTTCTAGTGGGACCAGAGAAAATCACATGGAAGGTATTCAAGGAAGTTGGTGAAATTTTTCTCGGCATCTACAGAGCACCAAACTACATGCAGCTGGTTGAAAGCATGCTTCAAGCATATAAAACCATGAAATGCAACATGTCACTAAAGATTCATTTTCTGCATTCCCATTTAGACTTCTTTCCCTGCAAATCTTGGTGCTGTTAGTGACGAGCATGGTGAAAGGTTTCACCAGGACATTGCAGTCATGGAGAAAAGATACCAGGGCAACTGGAATCCATCAATGCTGGCGAATTATTGTTGGACACTTAAGTGAGAAGCCTCAGACTCTGAGTTCAAATGAAAATCATTAACAAAATATTTTTAACTTAGTTGAACTATTGCAAAGCATCAGCACTATTATGCAATTATATTCAATAAAAGTTAATTTTTTGTTTCTCCAAATTCCTACGTGATACAAATAGTCTGAAATTATATTTGTGTTCATCTTCAAGTAGTCTATCATAAACAAAAAAAAATTCTGAGGAAGCAACTTTTGAAAAAATTTGTTGTCCAGTGAGACTCACTCCCCAATAACACAATAACTTCAAATACTTCCTCCTTATGACACTGAACTAGTTATTACTTCCTAGTGACAATGCCAGAGCCTCCCAGCCAGTGAGATGAAGTCCCACACCCACACCCCGTACACTGACTGAAACTGATTTCTGAATGAAGGTGAGTCTCTGACTCAGTCTTGAGTAACACAGAGTGAGACTCAACACTTGTGATCGATACTAGGACTGACCGTAACATTACTCAATAAGTATGAGTCAAGGTCTCCCTGCATTTGAGCAAATAAACAGCTGTAAAGTGTAGACACAAAAGATTCTGCAGGTGCTGGAAGTCCAGAGCACAAACACAAAATGCTGGAAGAGCTCAGCAGGTCAGTCAGCATCTATGGAGAGTAATGAATAGTTGAGCTTTCAGGCTGAGACTCTTCTTCAGGACTGGAAAGAAAGGGGCAATAAGCCAGAATATGAAGGTGGGGTGGTGGAGAGGAAGGGGTACAAACTGGCAGGTGATCGATGAGGAGGTAGGTAGGTGGGTGGGTGGGGAGGGGGATGAAGTGAGAAGCTGGGAGGTGAAAGGAAAATGCAAAGAGCTGAAGAAGGAGGAATCTGATAGGAGAGGAGGGAGGATTTCAGCAGGTTAAGCTGCATCTGTGAAGAGGAAGAAATCATCTACATTTCTGAATCCAAAATGTTGACAATTCCTTTCCCTCCAAAGATACTGCTCGACCCCTTGAACTCTCCAGCTGTTTGAGCTTCGGCTTCAGATTCAGATTAATTTAATTATCACATGTACATTGAAACATACCATGAAATGCATCTGCAATCTTTTCTGTCTCTCTCCCATTGATCCTGACAGAAATTCTCAACCCAATGACAAAGATTTTCTCTAAAATAGACACCAGTTAGCAACCCTCAGCAGATCAGGTTGTTCTGAATGCAAAATATCTTAGCGGTAGACATTTTTTTTTGCATAGACAGCCTGGTTTTGGTTTTGTTTTGCAGCTTTTTCAAAGCATGACCCTTCCTGTGCTGTGATCCAGGTTGTTAAAGCCAAGCACACAGAAACACAGGATTGTGGGGGGAAGCCACTGAGGCAGGACAATGTCGCAGTTGTTCCACCACCCCAGAGACCCAGGTTCATTTGTGGGCAGTGTGCGTCAGATCCCAGCCACATGCCGTGGAAAATAGATTTTGTCCAGTTCACTGATTTTCTCTTCTCCTTCTTGTGTACCTGCAACCTCTAGTCCTCAATACCCCCACACCCTCCCCAATCAACAAAGGGGCTCTCTCCCACTCCTCGCTTTGCCCGACTCCTCGTTATGTTCTATCCTTCAATCAAATCTCCCCTCAGCCCTGTCTCCTCCAATAATAAAACAGTCCCCATTATCTCTAACTTGTCCTCGTAAGTGTATTCCTCATCCTGAGGAATTGTTTGCATAAACCTTTTCTGCACCCCTCCCCCAATGCTTTGCCATCTTTCCTATGGCATGATGGGCCAGTTTGAACACATATTGTTCCTCATACCTTGTCCATGTGAAGAGCACATGTGGAATGCAACCAAACAGGCTTGGTTCATGACAGACACCTTGGTTCCTCAACACTGTGCAGATTCAGAGTTGTAAATGCAAAAGGTTTCATGAATGGTACTTTTTTATTAAAATTGGCCCTACTTCCTTCTCCACAAAAGACAAATTTATTTTGAATATCTGATGGAGGTATTTTTAAGGGAATAGACAGTAGCTCCCATTCCATCTACTCCCATTGTGCCAGACTGTTCAGATCGCATGGAATTGGTAAATTAGTTTATTATTAACATCGAAACATAGAAAATAGGTGCAGGAGTAGGCCATTCGGCCCTTCGAGCCTGCACCGCCATTCAGTATGATCAAGGCTGATCATCCAACTCGGAACCCTGTACCAGCCTTCTCTCCATACCCCCGATCCCTTTAGCCACAAGGGCCATATCTAACTCCCTCCCTAATTATTGTCATAGGTACAGCTTGTCTCTTATACTGCTCACACAGATCAAGTTATCTCACGGTGCATTGAGATAGAACAAGGTAAGACAATAACAGGATTCAGAATGAAGTGCAACAGCTCCACAGAAAGAGCACCAAAGGTAAATAATCAGGTGCAAGATCTTAACAAAGTAGATTGTGAGGTCAAAAGTCATTTTAATGCACCAGAGAACTGGAAACCAGTCTTATCACAGCGGGCTAGAATCAGTAATACATGCTTTCAGGCTTTTGAATCTGCTCAATGGGAAAGGGAGGAAAGAGAATGTCTGGGGTGAGGGGGGTCTTTGACTATGCTGGCTGATTTACTGGGTCAGCAAGAAGTACAGACAGTAGATCAATAGATTAATTTCACTCTACCCCACTTTCCCATTGCATTTGTTAATTCTGTTGGTTTCTGGGTTCATGGAAGGAAGATGTGGGACCATTTATGCTCCCCTGCTTTAGAGTACACTGCAAAATGATTTTCCTATAGCATTTCTGGAAGGGTGAGAGAGGGTCTGAGAACATATATACAGAAAGACTTACATTTTTATTGCCCCATTCAGACTTCCCAAGGTGTTTATAACCAATAAGTACTTGTGAATATTAGTCTCTGCTTGATAGAAATTTGATCAAGCTACTCAACACGAATTGCTATGTCGGATAAAGGACTCACCAGCTAGGGGCTGGCATGTTGGAGTGGATGGAGAATTGATTGATGACTGAATGAGATGGATGTAGGAGTAAACAGCTCTCTTCCAGGTTGACAAGTATTAATGTTATCATGTTGCAGGTTTTATGCCCTCAATGTATACTAGTAACTTAGATGAAAAGATAGTGTAATGTTTTCAAAGTTGTTGGCAGTACAAAGATTGGAAAATAAGCTGAGAAGAGGAAGTTAAGAAGAATACAAAGGGATGTTACTTGTTACTTTAGCCCTTGGTGATTGGAGGTGCACAGGAGCGAGAGATCAGCTGGTTGAGTGCTATCACAACATTGGATTCAGTACAGCAGGATAAATGATTTGATTGTGGATTTCAGGAAGGGGAAGTTAAGAGAGCAAACACCATCCTCACTGATGGATCAGCAGTGGAAAAGGTAAGTGGCTTCAAGTTCCTGGGCATCACCATCTTAGAAGGTCTATTCTGGGCTCAACACATTGATGCAATCACAAAGAAGGCTTACCTGCAATTATATTTCATTATGAGTTTGAGGAGATTGGGTATGTCAACAAAGACACTTGCAAATTTCTACAGATGTACAATGGAGAGCATTCTAACTGGTTGCATCTTTGCCTGCTTTGGAGGCTCCAATGCACAGGATGGAAAGAGGCTGTAGAGGGTCGTGGACTCAGCCAGTTCCATCATGGGTACAACTCTCAGCATGGACACCTTCAACAGGCAGTGCAGTGCCACAAGAAAGCAGTATCCATTATTAAGGACCCTCACCATGTAGGACATGCCCTCTTCTCTTTGCTGCCATTGGGGAGAAGCATGGGAGACTCATTCTTTTATCAACAGCTTCTTTCCCTATTTATTTTTGAGATTTATAAGGTGAACACTACCCCACTCTTCCCTTTTTGAATTATTTATTTACTTCTGTAACTTACAGTAATTATTTTGCACTGTATTGCCGCCACAAAACAACATATTTCATGCTATATGCCAGTGATAACAAACATTCTGATTTTGATCTTTGATCAAGATGGCGTCAGTGAACCATGGCAATGTTCTGCAGGCTGCTTACAAAACTTCTAAATACACCTCTTTTGAATTACTCTCACTGTAATCTGCAGTGTGTAATTTCCCTTTAAGCAACATACTTTTGAACAACTTAATGAACTATTGATTTAATGATCTTCAGAAGGACTCGGCGGACCTAACTCTCAAGCAAGCAGGTGTGGCACATTTAAGCGGGTGAAGGTTCATTGCCAGGACCGGAAGTGAGGCAGGAGGGGGGACTCCAAAGCAAGCTGAAACACAAAGGATTGAGACCTGCTGTACCCAGCATTTTGTTAGCAAGATTGAGGACCTTAGGCAAGACTGCTGAATCGGAAGGAAATGAGAAATTGTTATGTTCTGTATTTTAACTAGACATGGCTTACATGATTCAGCGATCAGACCTGAAGTCTTCTCTATTCATAGGATCAACCAAATTGCTGAGTTGGAAAAGGCAAAAGATGGGGGGTATGTGTTTCATGATAAATTCTCTGGTATTCCAATGTGATGGTCTTGTTGTACTCATCCTTCCTTTGACCTGGAATGCCTAATGATCAAGTGCCAACTATTGTATTTACCAGGAGAGTTCTCCTCTGTGATCCGGACCACAACTTACATACCACCATTGGCCGACTGTAATCAGGCTCTTGAGATACTGCACACTGCTTTCACCAAACAAGAAATAGTCCACAGTGACACATTTCAAATCAGACTTGTTTGAAGAAATTTCTGCCCAATTTCCATCAGCAGCTGTGACAGGGCTTGAATGTTTTTACCTCTTATAAAGTGAAATCAAGTGATATAGGTGACAAAAGAGCTTCATTTCCGGATGAGCTCAATGCCTCTATGCTCATTTTGATCATCAAATCATGGAGGAACCATCACAAACTCTCACAGCCCCCAGTGACCCTGTGATTTCAGTCCCTGGAGCTGACTTGAGAGCATCTTTAGAAGGGTGAACTCACGGAAAGCATCCAGCCCAGATGGAGTACCTGGCCGATTACTAAAGACCTATGCTGATTAATTGGGTTCACCGATATCTTTAGCCTCTTGCTTTGGCAGACTGAGGTACCCACCTGCTTCAGACAGGCTTCAGTTATATCATTGCCTAAGAAGAAGATGGTAACCTGGCTCAGTGACAATTGTCCAGTAAATTTACGTCCACAATGATGAAGTGTATTGAGAGGTTAATGATGAAACATCAACTCCTGTCTCAGAAGTGACCTGGATCTGCTCCAATTTGCCTGCTGGCACAACAGGTCCACGGGAGGTCCTATTTGCCTTTGGCTCTCATTCAACTCTGGAACATCTGGACAGCAAAGGTGCATACATAAGGATGCTCTTTATCATCTACAGCTAGGCATTCAATATTATTGGTCCCTCAAAACTAATCAATAGGCTTCAAGTTGTTGGCCTCAATACCTCTTTGTGTAATTGGATCCTCAATTTCTTCGCTTGCAGACCCCATTCAGTTTTTAATGGCAGCAACATCTCCTCCACAATCTCCATCGGCACAGGTGCACCACAAGGCTGTGTGCTTAGACCCCTGTTCTACTCTCTTTACGCATATCCAATGCAATATTTAAGTTTTCTGATAACACCAGTGTAATTGGACAAATTAAAGATAGTGATGAATCTGCATATAAGAAGGAGATTGAAAATCTGGCTGAGTGCTGCCACAATAACCTTTCACTCAATGTCAGCAACACCTAGAAGCTGATTGTTGACTTCGGGAGGAGGAAAGCAGAGGTCCATGAGCCAGTACTCATCGGGAGGGTTGGAGATGGAGAACATCAGCAACTTGAAATTCCCTGCTCTTATCATTTTCTGGGCCAAGCACGTAAGTTACAATTACCAAGGAAGTATGGCTGTGCCTCTACTTCCTTGTGTAAGTTCAGCATAACATCTAAAACTTAGAGAAACTTCTATACATGTATGGTGGAGAGTATATTGACTGGTTGCATAACAGCCTGGCATGGAAACACCAATGCCCTTGAACAGAAAATCCTACAAAAAGTGATGGATACAGCGCAATCTGTCATGAGTAAAGCCCTCCCCACCATTGAGCACAATTACAGTACATGGAGTGCTGTCACAGGAAAGCAGCATCCATCATCAGGGACCCGGCCATTCAGCTCACGCTCTCTTCTCGCTGTTGCCATGAGAACATAAGAACATAAGCAGGAGTAGGCCATCTGGCCCATCGAGCCTGCTCCACCATTCAATAAGATCATGTCTGATCTGGCCATGGACTCATCTTCACTTACTTGCCTTTTCCCCATAACCCTTAATTCCCCTACTATGCAACCTTGTCTTAAATATATTTACTGAGGTAGCCTCAACTGCTTCATTGGGCAGAAAGTTCCGCTCTGGGAAAAGCAGTTCTTCCTCGTCTCCATCCTGAATCTACTCCCCCGAATCTTGAGGCTATATCCCCTAGTTCTAATCTCACCTACCCGTGGAATCAACTTTCCCGCCTCTATCTTATCTATCCCTTTCATAATTTTATCTGTTTCTATAAGATCTCCCGTCATTCTTTTGAATTCCAACAAGTGCAGTCCCAGGCGACTCAATCTCTCCTCATAGTCCAACCCCCTCATCGCTAGAATCGACTTGGTGAACCTCCTCTGCACTGCCTCTAAAGCCAGTATATCCTTCCTGAAGTAAGGAGACCAGAACTGCACACAGTACTCCAGGTGCCTCACCAGTACCCTGTACAGTTGTAGCATAACCCCGCTGTTCTTAAACTCAATCCCTCTAGCAATGAAGGACAACATTCCACTTGCCTTCCTGAAAGCCTGCTGTACCTGCAAACCAACCTTTTGTGATTCATGCACAAGCACTCCCAAGTCCCTCTGCACAGCAGCAGGCTGCAATTTTTTACCATTTAGATAATCTGATCTTCTATTTTTCCTTCCAAAGTGGATGGCCTCACATTTATCAACATTGTCCTCCATCTGCCAGACCCTAGCCCATTCACTTTATCTATATCTCTCTGCAGACTCTCTGTACCTTCTGCACAATTTGCTTTCCCACTCAACTTGGTGTCTTCAGCAAACTTAGATGCACTACAGTCAGTCCTCTCTTCCAGATCATTAATGTATATTGTGAACAGCTGAGGGCCCAGCACCGACCCCTGAGGTACGCCACTCACCAATGTTTGCCAACCAGAGTAACACCCATGTATCCCAACTTTCTGCTTTCTATTAATTAACCAATCTTCTAACCATGCTAATACATCACACCCAACTCTAATATCCTTATCTTATGGATAAATCTTTTATGCTGCATCTTGTAGAGCAACTTCTGGAAATCTAAGTAAATAATGTCTATCAGCTTCCCTCTATCCACTGCGCTCATTATATCCTCAAAGAACTCCAGCAAGTTTGTCAAACAGGACCTGCCTTTGCTGAATCTACACTGCATTTGCCTGATGGATCCATTTCTTTCCAGATGCCTCGCTATTTCTTCTCTAGTGATAGCTTCAAGCGTTTTCCGAACTACAGATGTTAAACTATTGTTTAGTCTACAGTCACCTGCCTTTTGCCTACATCCTGTTTTGAACAGTGGTGTGACATTCACCATCTTCCAATCTGCCAGCAGGAAGAAGGTGCAGGAGTCTCAGGACCTCTACCCCAGGTTCAGGAACAGTTACTAACCCTTAACCATCAGGCTTTTGAACCAATGGGGATAACTTCACTCAACCTCACTTGCTCCATCACTGAACTGTTCCCACAATCTATGGACTCACTTTCAATGATTCTTCATCTCAGGTTTTTTGATGTTTATTGCTTATTTACTATTATTATTTCTTTTTTTCTTTTGTATTTGCACAGTTTGTAGTCTTTGGTACTTTGGTTGTTTGTCCATCATGTTGGGTGATGTCTTTCATTGATCCTACTATGGTTCTTGGATTTACTGAGTATAGCCACAAGAAAATGAATCTCAGTTTGTATATGGTGACATATATGTACTTTGATAATAAATTTACTTCGAACTTTGATAACTTAGAGTGCAGTTGGAACCCTGGGCAGATTTTCTCCTCTGACGGCAGTCTTGTTGGAAGCTTGGTCTAATCCCAAACCTAGAGCTGAAATAAATAACAATATACAGGAAATAGTGTGAGTGAAGGAACAGACAATAGACCTCTACCCTTCATGTAAGGTCTCATTGCGACCTGCAGATAATGCAAAAGATTCCATAGCATTAACTGACACCATCACTCACAAAAACCATCTCTCTGAATACATGCAGACTTTTTCTCCTCCGGTTGGGTGAAGCTAGAACTAAAACTCGTAGGTTTTGGGTGAAATGTGAAATATTTAAGAGGAATGTGAGGGGCAGATTTTTCACTCAGAGGGTTGTGCAAGGGTGGAATGATCTCCCAGCAGAAGTGGTAGATATAGGTCCAATTGTAAGATTTATGAGAAGTTTGGATAGATACAGAGACAGGTGCGGTTTGGAGAGACATGGTCTGGGTGAAGGTAGATGGGACTAGGCAGAAGATTAGCTCGGCACAGACTAGATGGGCCAAAAGGCCTGTTTGTGTACTGTGGTATGCTATGTCTCTATAACTCTGAAAAAGTAACTCAAGTTAACCAGGTATTAGCTCTTTGTAAAGTTTTTCTGACAGGGTCTCTGAGCTGTGGGGGTGCGACGGATATCAGGCATCCACCCAGGAAGTTCAGTCACTGGCTCAGTATGCAATCTGTACTCTGCCCGACAGGCAGTTCTGTGTGTTTGTGTACAGGGAGTGAGGAGCAGAGGGAATTGTTCCAATGCAGGCTGATATCAGAGTAATCTAGTACAAATTTCTAGTTCCTCCATTTGAGACAAATCATTTGCAGACAATGTAAAACCTGCGTCCGTCACTGTTCACCATCCCATAGGGGTTCAATTCGAGTCATTCTTCTCCTTCAGATGTGTAGTACCTGTGCAGTTTTGGACAGGTGTAGGTATGGTTAGGAATGGTTAGCATGCTTCACTGAGTTTAAAGCAATCTGTTATTGGTAGTGCCCCAGTATTTTCCCCAGTTCAGACATGATCATAGCAGAGTGTGTTCTCTGCATCAAATTGGTGAATTAGTTTACCACACTAAGACACAATGAAAAGCTTCACCTGCATACTATTCATACAGAATAGATCATTGATGTACTAGATTAGAATCAACTTTATTGGCATTGTGCCGAGTACAGATACAAAGCCAATGAAATGCAGTTAGCATCTGACCAGAAATGCAAAGAATAGTGTTATTTACAAAATAACTGCGAATAAAAAGTAAGTGCTACAGCACACAAATATAAAAGTACTGAGACAGTACAATATGGGTGCAATACTACTTAGCGCTGTGATGTGAGGTTCAGCAGGGTCACAGCCTCAGGGAAGAAGCTCTTCTTGTGCCTGCTGGTGTGGGAGCGGAGGCTCCTGTAGCGCCTACCGGATGGGAGGAGAGTAAAAAGTCCATGGTTAGGGTGAGATGCATCCTTGATAATGCTTTTCGCCCTGCCCAGACAGTGTTTATGGTAGATGTTCTCAATGGTGGGCAATTGGGTGCCGATAATCCACTGGGCAGTTTTCACCACTCACTGGAGTGCACGGCGGTTTGATATGGGACAACTGCTGCCATACCACACTGAGATGCAGTTGGTAAGTATGCTCTCAATGGTACAGCGGTAAAAGTCCGTCGGTATCCTGGGACAGAGATGAGCTTTCTTGATGCTCCGCAGGAAATAATGGTGCTGTTGCGCCTTTTTGATCAGGATGGAGGAGTTCAGGGACCAGGTGAGATCCTCGGAAATGTGGACACCAAGAAATTTGAAGCTTGATACACTACAGCTCCGTTGATGTAGATGGGGATGTGAATGTGGCTCCTAGCATGCCTGAAGTCCACAAAGATCTCCTTGGTCTTCTGGGTGTTAAGGGCCAGGCTGTTGTCGGCACACCACGCAGCCAGGTGCTGGACCTCATCCCTGTAGGCCATCTCGTCATCCCCTCTGATCAGGCCAACCACCGCGATGTCGTCTGCGAACTTGATTATGGAGCTAGAACCATGTACAGGAACGCAGTCATAGGTGAAAAGGGAGTACAGAAGAGGGCTCAGCACACAGCCTTGAGGCACACTGGTGTTCAGGGTGAGAGTGGAGGAGGAGAGGTTATCTAACTTAACTGATTGGGGTCTGTTAGTCAGAAAGTCTAAGGTCCAATTGCAGAGGGATGAGCTGATACCAAACTGGCGAAGTTTGGTGATCAGCTTGGAGGGGATCACAGTATTGAATGCTGAACTAAAGTCAATGAACAGCATTCTGACGTAAGAGTTGGGGCTGTCCAGGTGGGTCAGGGCAGAGTGAAGTGCCGTGGAGATGGCGTCCTCTGTTGACCTGTTGGTGCGATGGGCAGATTGATGGGGGTCCAGGGTAGTGGGCAGACAGGATTTCAGATGTGATAGATGTGATACTAGTAAGATAATGTAAAATAATAACAATGCAGAGTAAAGTGTAACAGCTACAGAGAAAGTGCGGTGTCGCTAAACAAGGTGCAAGATCATAATGAGATAGATTGTGAGGTCATTAGTTCATCTTATTGTACTCGGAACTATTTAAGAGTCTTATTACAGAGGGGAGAAGCTGCCCTTGAACCTGGTGGGACATGCTTTCAGACTTTTATATCTTCCACCCAGTGGGAGAGGAGATAGTGCAGGAAGATTTCACATTTCCTCACAATACAGAGGAAGTCCCTTGGCCCTTTTATTCTATGCTAGCCCACAGCACCGTCCCATCAATCCTATTTACCGATCTATTCCCCCAAAGTCTATTCTCTCTCAGGTCCCCACGAGCTGCTGTAGCCACTCACCTCCACCGAGGGGAATTTAGAGCAGTCAGTTAAACCACTGACACCCCCCACCCACTGCACAGACACACACACACACACACACACACACACACACACACACACACACACACACACACACACAAACCTTTGCGATGAGGGTGGAAAATGGAGCAACCACAGGGAGAGAGTGCAAACTACAAGCAGACTTCATTGTAGATAAGGATCAAATGCAGGTCTTTGGAGGCACGGTGTGACAGTAGTACTACCCGCTGTGCCACAGTGCCAACCTATCTACAAGGTAGTTGGCAGGCAGAGAACTGATTGCACACTGAGTCAGTGGCTGAAGATGTATGCTGTCCCTCACTCTCAACATCACTGCCACAGCTCGAAGAGGACAAACTAGCTTCGGATCTCCTGCCTGTCAGAAGCATTGGTGGAGGGTTCCACATACATTGAACATGAACGGCTCAGGGTGAGTCAGTCAGGACCGGGCTTCGAGCAAGCTAGGTGCCATGACATGTTCCGTGCTGCAGGTGTCCTGATCAGTAATGTTTTGCTCAGAGGAGATTGTGCTTCACTTTTTATACCCACACATAACTCATCTTCTTGTCACGTTGGATGGCAGTTTGCAGATCAACATAAGGTGCACAACCGACACCTACTGAGCTAGAATGTGCAGCAAAGAGACAGGAAGTGTACCCACTAAATTCCTGCCGCCAAAAAAACACTCAACTAATATCAAAAAGTCTAATGCTTTTTAGAAAGTCAAATATCCATTACCCTGTTGATCAGGCTAGAAGATGACAACTGAGCAAATCCTTCGGTAGGACAGGTTTTGGCCCAAAACGTCGACTGTACTCTTTTCCTAGATGCTGTCTGGCCTGCTGAGTTCCTCCAGGATTTTGTGTGTGTGGGTTGCTCAGATTTCCAGCATCAGCAGATTTTCTCTTGTTTGTGATCTATTTCTCTAACAAGTTCTTCCTTCATTAAGAGATGCCACCTAAGATATAGGAAATAGTCTGCATTTTCCTTTGCCTCCCATAAGATCTTTTGTTGGAGGTGCTGGTCTTCAGCTGGCACAGAATTGATCTCACCCTGTCATTTGAAGAACTAATCTGACAGCTCAGGTTTCAGAGTGGCTCCAACAAAATGTCTTCAACTGGCGTTTTGATTGGCCATGAGTTATTTGGTGAGAAGTGCATTGTAATGCATTCTGAATCACACCATGATTGTTATTAGCAACATACTTTTCTTACTCACCTGAGGAACACAATAGATGTAACACTAGACACCAGAGATTCTGCAGCTGCTAGAAATCTTGAGCAACACACACTAAATGCTGGAGGAACTCAGCAGGTCAGGCAGCATCTATGGAGGGAAATGAACGGTCAATATTTCAGGCTGAGACCTTTCATCAGAACCAGAAAGGAAGGGGAAGAAGCCAGAAATAGAAGGCAAGGGGAGGGGTAGGAGTACAAGTTGGCAGGTGATGGGTGAGACCTGGCGAGGGGAAGATGGGTAGGTGGGGGAGGGTGTTGAAGTGAGAAGCTGGGAGGGGATAGGTGGGAAAAGTATAGGACTGATAGGAGAGGACAGTAAATGAAGGGAAGGAGGTAGGGAAGTGAGGGGAGGCAATGGGCAAGCCATGAGAGTGGAGGAGAGAAGGTGTAATAATGGAAAAAAAAGAAATACCATGTTTTAACCGGGTTTGAGAGTTATGAATGAGAAATCTATTTCAATCGAGTGATCTGGAATTGGTGAAGGATTGTTTTCTTGACTTCGCAGGTAAAACTGCTGAAGATTTTTAGTGTAAAAGTAATTTAATGCATTGCCTACTCAAACACATGGTTAAAAACATCTTCCCATCACTATGAGCTGATTTATGTCAAACAACAGAACAAATGATCATGTGTGAACAGAACATTAGCTTGTCCTTCCCTTCTATCCCATACAGAGATAAGCTCCCCTGTTACTGACAAACAAATTGTCTCCTAGAACTTCGATGGGCAATGGTTAGTCTTGCATCAGTCAGGACGTGTGGATAAAATATCCAGTAAAGGCAATTCAAAGTATCACCACTCAAGGTTAAGTAAATTATTACAAGATTGTAGCATATAGAATGGAATACATTTGGACAAACTTCACTTTTGTTTAGTCATTCCTTTATCATTGAGGTTAGTGTGAGAGATGTAAGGCAGACTCAATCTCTAATATGATGGCAGAATATGGTATTAATGGTAAGACTCTTGGCAGTGTGGAGGATCAGGGGGATCTTGGGGTCTGAGTCCATTGGGCGCTCAAAGCAGCTGCGCAGGTTGACTCTGTGGTTAAGAAGGGGTACGATGTATTGGCCTTCATCAATCGTGGAATTGAATTTAGGAGCTGAGAGGTAACGTTGCAGCTATATAGGACCCTGGTCAGACC
This sequence comes from Mobula hypostoma, assembly GCF_963921235.1. Taxonomy (NCBI): domain Eukaryota; kingdom Metazoa; phylum Chordata; class Chondrichthyes; order Myliobatiformes; family Myliobatidae; genus Mobula; species Mobula hypostoma. The sequence goes on from NC_086098.1 coordinate 224,564,660, forward strand.
CCACTTGGAGTACTGTGCTCAGTTCTGGTTGCCTCGCTACAGGAAGGATGTGGAAACCATAGATAGGGTACAGAGGAGATTTACAAGGATGTTGCCTGGATTGGGGAGCATGCCTTATGAGAATAGGTTGAGTGAACCCGGCCTTTTCTCCTTAGAGTGACGGAGGATGAGAGGTGACCTGATAGAGGTGTATAAGATGATGAGAGGCATTGATTGTGTGGATAGTCAGAGGCTTTTTCCCAGGGTTGAAATGGTTGCCACAAGAGGACACAAGTTTAAAGTGCTGGGGAGTAGGTACAGAGGAGATGTCAGGGGTAAGTTTTTTACTCAGAGAGTGGTGAGTGCATGGAATGGGCTGCTGGCAATGGTGGTGGAGGCGGATACGATAGGGTCTTTTAAGAGACTTTTGGATAGGTACATGGAGCTTAGAAAAATAGAGGGCTATAGGTAAGCCTAGTAATTTCTAAGGTAGGGACATGCTTGGCACAACTTTATGGGCCAAAGGGCCTGTATTGTGCTGTAGGTTTTCTATGTTTCTATGTTTCTACACCTGAACAAGTGCTGAGTTTATACTGTGTCCTTTTAATGTCAGAATATCTGAAATTCAATACCATGTTTTGTAAGTAAATATACCATGGGAATCCTATTTCTTGACTGATTAGTGCCACTATTGAACCCATGCTAAAAGCTGTATATATTGTGAATGCAGGTGGATGAGATTTGATTAAAGTGACATTTCCTACTGAGACAGTCAGGAGAAGGAATTTCTCCACATTACAAGCCGAGGTTTTATAAGGCATTAGTCAGACCACACTTGGAGTATTATGAGTAGTTCTGGGCCTCTTAGCTAAGAAAGGATGTGCTGATGTTGGAGAGGGTCCAGAGGAGGTTCACAAGAATGATCCCAGGAATGAAAGGGTTAGTGTATGAGAAGGCTTTGATGGCTCCAGGCCCGTACTTGCTGGAGTTTAGCAGAATGAGAGGGATCACAATGAAGCCTGCCCCCACACCCGCCACACCAAAATGCATAAAGTGTGAGGTTTTGTCTTATCTAATTTTAGCCCCACATCCACTCTCTCCATTAACCCTTGATTCCCCTGTAATCTGAGAAACTACTTCAGGCCTCAAAATCCGTGGCTCCCTGGAGTAAAAAAATTACAAAGATTTGTGACCCTGAGAGAAGGAATTTCTGAATACTAAAACAATATCCCATTGCTCCAGATTCTTTCAGCAGGGAACTGGCTGCACAACGTCCACCCTATTAAGCCTTTGAATCGTAGGTTTCAAGAAAATCACAAACTACTCTCCAAACCTCAGAGAGCAATGGTCAACCTAATCAACCATTCCTTATAATCTCAGGAATAATCCTCTCCCAAAAAGCAGAAGCTTTGAAGAAGGATACACAACTGTACATATTACCCCAAGTGTGATTTCATCAAAACCTAGTCTGGAAGGGTCATTCTGAGGAGGCAGAATCATTGAGCTGTCCTCACCCACCCAGCTTCCCCACTCACCTGATCTCACCTATCACGTGCCAACTTGTGCTCTTCCCACTCCCACAACTTCTTATTCAGGCTTCTGCCCCCTCCCTTTCCAGTACTGATGAAAGGTCTTGTTCCAAAATGTCAACTTTTAATTTCCCTCCGTTGCTGCAGCCTGGCTCGCTGAGTTCCTCCGGTATTTTGTGTGTGTTGAGCTGTGCTCAGGAGATCCTCTTGACAATGAGGGCTGAATTGGGTTGGCAATAGGAGGGAGAGGGTGATGGTACAGGGTTATTTTCTGATTGAATGTCTGAGGCTAGTGATGTTCCCAACCTGGGGTCCTTAGACCCCTTGCTTAATGGTATTGGTCCATGGCATAGAAGAGTTGGGAACCCCTTTTCTGGAGGGATTGGTGCTGAGGTCTTGCTATTTATGATGTACATGAATTATTTGGATATGGATATAGGTGGAATGATTAGTAATTTCACAGTTGCTAGGAAGACCGGTGGAGCCGATATGATTTTTAGACTACATGAGGATATCCATGTATTGGTGAAATGGGTTGAGTAATGATAGGTGGAGCTTAATCATGATACATGATACAGGCTTGCGTTTAAGGGGTACCAATGACGCGAGGACATACATCATCAAAGGTAGAGTCCTAGAGAGAACTGAAGATTGGAGGGACCTTTGTGTTGGAATCCGAAGATCCTTAATGGTGGTGTAGGTATGGTATGGTAGTTAGAAAGGCTTATGGGATGCTAGCCTTCAACAGTCACGCCTTGAATACAAGAGCAGGAAGGTTATATTCCAACTTTATGAAACGTTGGTCAGAATGTGCCCAGGTCTGAAGCATTTTTGCTATGAGGAGAGATTGGAGAGGCTTCATTGCAGAGGGGGTTAAGAAAGTTCAATTTGAGAAGTATAAAACTATAAATGGTGTACCCTCATAGTTTTAAATGGACCCATCCTACCCAATGTCTTCTTATAACTTGAGCTTTCCAGTCCAGAATGTTTTCTCCACCTCGTCTAGCTTAATCACGTCTTTCCTCTTGTGCAGTGACCTGAATTACACACTATTATCCAAGTTCAGCCTAGCCAATGCTTTGTACAGCTGTAACACAATGCACCAACTCTTGTACACAGTTTCTCAGACAATGATAGTAAGGGTGCCATCACCCTGTCTACCTGACTATGTAGTTGTACCCCAAGATTTCACTGTTCAGCAACACTCCCCAGGGGCCCTGCCATTCACTGTGTATGGTTTAACAAGTGTATCACCCATGTACCTGTCTGAACCCTCTATGTGAAGAAGAAGCAGAGAAATATCTGTAAAGATTGAGGAAGCTCTTTGCTGCAGTGGTGTTAGTCGGTCACCAGAAGCCCTCAGTGTCTCTGGAGTCAGCAGCCAGCACCATTGATCATGGGACTCTGGCTGTACCAGGGTGTCAGAAAGAGTGGATGTCCCTCACCCAGCTTTACCAGTCCCTTTCCCTTTCCCCCTCATCTTTTCCTATTCTACTCAGTCTCAGTGCTTCCTCCTTCGCAGGGTCACACATTCAGCACAGAAGCAGATCCAGGGTCAGGAACAGTTACCAGTCTTCAGCCATCAGGCTCCTGAACCAATGTGGATAACTTCACTCAGCTCAACTCTGAACTGATCCCACAACCTACAGATTCACTTTCAAGGACTCTTCAATTCATGTTCTCAGTTTTATTTGTTTACTTACTTATTTAATAATATGCACAGTTTGCTTTTTTTGCATATAATTTGATTGTTAGTCCTGGTTTATGTATAGTTTCTCATGAATTCCCATGTATTTCTTTATTTTCCTAATTCAAGAAAATGAATCTCAAGGTAGCATATGGTGACATATATGTTCTTTGATAACAAATTTACTTTGATTTCGAACTTGCCCGCTAAGACTGTGCAAATCACCAAGCTAGACGCACACAGAAAGCTTGAGGAACTCAGCATCCGTGGAGGGAAGTGAACAGCCGACATTTCAGACTGGGACCCTTCAACAGTCCCCCAGCGATCTGTGGATATTGATCCAGGTTTCCAGCATCTGCGGTCTCTCCTCTGGTCAACCATCAAGCACCACTTATAATTGTCCCATCCTATTTTATTAGAGATACAGCATGGCAACAGGCCTGTGTTGTCCAATGAGCCTGTGTTGCCCAATTACAAATATGTGGCCAATTGCCCACTGACCTGTTTGTCTGTGGAATGTGGGAGGAAACGGGAGCACTGCAGGAAGCCCACGCCATCACGGGGAGACTGTACAAACCCCTTACATACTGTGGCAGGATTGAACCCAGGTCACTGGTGGTGTAATAGCATTATGCTAACCACTACACTACTATACAGCCCCAACATTCTCATGAAATTTATCCGTATTCCAAAATCAGGGCTTGCTTACAGAGCCCAGCTCACCCTCTTGCCCAGTTTGTCTCTCCACATCCTCCCTTCCAAATGAGGCTTCTTGTGTAAAGAGGGGCTATTATATTCATTGCTTAGTCTACATCTTGGTGGATATATCCACTGACGCAATCAAGAAGGTACACAAGGGGCTATACTTCTTTAAGAGTTAAAGCAAATTTGGTATGCAACTAAAAACTCTAGCAGATTTCTACAGGTGTACTGTGAAAGGCATTCTATCTGGCTTCATCATTCTCTGGTACAGACAGGTCACTGCACAGGATTGGAGTAAGCTGAAGAGAGCTGTAGACTGTCAGCTCCATCATGGGCTCTAGCCTCCCCACCACTGAGGACATCTTCCAAAGGTGGAGCCTCAGATGTGCAGCATCCGTCATCAAGGGCTCTCACCATCTGGGACATGCTCCCTTCTCACTCCTGCCATCAGGGACGAGGTACAGGAGCCTGAAGTCCCACACTCAACACCTTAGGAACAGATACTTCCCTTCCACCATCACATTCCCCAATGGCCCATGAACCCACGAACACTGCTTCATTATTTTACTTTGTATTGTTTATTTTTGTGGGAAAGAACTTTACAAATTTTTGCATTTGCTCTGCCACAAAACAGATTCCATGACATAATGTCAGTGATAATGAGCCTGATTCTAACTCTCCGCTAAGCACTCTTTATTTAGCCGGGGAGCATTGGAGCAGTCCTGTGAAGCGCCCAGTGTGAGCTGAGTGACCCTTCCAATGGAGAGCTCAGATGGTTATGCCGAGTGTCATTCTGCTGTCATGCTAGTCTTCTTTGGACAAGAAGTTCAGTTCATATCAGGGCGTCTCTAAATTTGCTTTGTACCATGACTGACTTCACCTGGAGCTGAGCTGATGATGGAGAAAGGCCGTACTTGACTGCAAGGGTCTCAGCTGGGAGGTCCTAGTCCAGTTTCATGGTCAGCAACGGCTGCTCATGCGATTTGTCTGGGGCAGATTGATTTTAGATCGCATAGGACTGAAAACAAATCAAGGGAACCCAGGCTGCAGGCAAATGTCTTTCTATTTTACTTACCTCCCCTTCTGTCAGAATTTTACCCATCTAGTCTATTGGCTTGTCCTCAATCTAGCCCTTCACCAGACCCTTACACACTCAGTCTATATGCTTATCCTTAGTCCAGCCTGCCACCCGATCTTTACACAATCAATCTATCTGGTTACCCTCAGTTCTGCCCTTCACTTGACCCTTACACACTCAGTCCATCTATTTACACTCGTTCTTGCTCTTCAGCAGACCCTTACATACAGTCTATCTACTTGCTTAAATCAGTCCAACCTTTCACCAAAACTTTATACACTCAGTTTATCTGGTTATCCTCAGTCCAGCCCTTTATCAGACGCTTACACATTCAATCAGTCTCGTGACCCTCTGTCGAGCTCTTCATCAGTCCCTTACATACTTAGTCTGTTTACCCTCATTATAGCCGTTTACCAAACCTGTACCTTACACACTCTGTCTACCTCTTGCCCCTCAAACTATTCCTTTGTCAGACCCTTACACACTCAGTCTATCCCTTGACCCTCAGTCCAGCCCTTCATTGGACCATTACACACTCAGTCTATCTCTTACCCCTCAATCTAGCCCTTCACTGGACCATTACACACTCAGTCTATCTCTTGCCCCTCAGTCTAGTCCTTTGTCAGACCCTTACACACTCAGTCTATCCTTTGACCCTCAGTCCAACCTTTCACTGGATCATTACACACTCAGTCTATCTCTTGCCCCTCAGTCTAGTCCTTTGTCAGACCCTTACACACTCAGTCTATCCTTTGACCCTCAGTCCAACCTTTCACTGGATCATTACACACTCAGTCTATCTCTTGACTCTCTATATAGCCCTTTGCCAGACCCCTGCACTTTCAGTCCATCTATTTACCTTCAATCCTGCCCTGCACCAGGTCCTTACACATCAGTCTACCTCTTGACCCTTAGTCCAATTCTTCACTAAGTGCAAATGCTTACACACTTGGTCTTGCTCCTCAGCCACGGTGGTTTGTCTTCAACACCCTGACATCCTGTTCACTCACATGCCTCCTATATCAGTCAGTCTCTCCTTCACAGTATCCCCCAGGCACTGGGGCTGTGCTGAGGAGCCTTGGGTGATGAACCTTAAGGGGCATGAGATCCATAGAGGAAATGTGGCCTTGTGATGGCAAAAGAGGCAATATACTGGGTGGGTGGGACTTCTCCATCGTCAGCAAGAACCCCAGTAGGTTTCAGCCTAACTGCTGCTGAGGATACAAAAAAGAGACCAAGAATTACCAAGGCTGTCTGGAGATCAGAGGAACTTTGTGGGACCTTGGGGTGGAGGGGAAGCTCCCGCCGTGCCATCCTGAATGATTCACATTCATCATTAGGTAAGGAATGTAAACTGACTGCAGGCTATTTTTGGAGCTCCCGATTAGGTCTTGCCTGATTAATCACCAGGCAACAGGCCTTAACCACAAAGTCAAGCTTATTGCCAGCTGCTTCATGCACAGGTGTAATGAAAAACTTATTTGTTGCAGCATCACAGCCACGTATTGACATGTAAGCAGCATTCTCAAGAAAACATGTGAGAGTCATAAAGTGCAGCACAGAAACAAGCCCTTCAGCCCATCTAGTTGATGCTGAGCCAATATAACTGCCTACCCCCATCGACCTGCACTGGCAGCATAGTCCTCCACACCCCTACCATCCATTTACCTATCCAAACTTCTCTTAAATGTTGAAATCGAGCTCACACACACCACTTGCACGGGCAGCTCATTCCACACTCTCACAACCCTCTGAGTGAAGAAGTTTTCCCTCATGTTCCCCTTTTCATTTCACCTTTCACACAACCCATGACCTCTAGTAGTACTCCCACCCAACCCAAAGGGAAAAAACCTGCTTGCATTTACCCTATGTATACCCCTCAGCATTTTGTATACCTCTATCAAATATCCTCTCAACCCTCTACGTTCCAAGGAATAAAGTCTTTACCCTTCAATTCTGTACTCTTTCAACCTTACTTACATCTTTCCTGTAGGTAGGTGACCAAAACTGCACCCAGTACTCCAAATTAGGCCTCACCATAATTTTATACAACTTCAACCTAACATCCCATTCCTGTACTCAATACTATGATTTATAAAGACCAGTCAGTGGTCCAAAAGCTTTCTTTATGACCCTATCAACCTGTGATGCCACTTATCATGAATTATGGACCTGTATTCTCAGATCCCTTTGCTCTACCACACTCTGTTTTCTCCCACAAAGCCAATGTCTAATCCAGTGACTGAAACTCCTTGATCAACCTCCCATGCGGGACCTTGTCAATTGCCTCATTAAAATCCATGTAGACAGCATCCACTGCTTTGCCTTCATCAACTTTCCTGGTAACTCCCTCGAAAAACTCTATAAGACTGGTTAGACACGATCTACCGTGCACAAAATTAATCAGGCAATGTCTATCCAAATGGATTATTGATTGGTCAGGGCATGAAGGGATACAGGAAGAAGGCAGGAGAGGGGGGGCTGAGAGGAAAATTGGATCAGCCATGATGAAATGGTGGAGCAGACTTGATGGGCCAAATGACTGAATTCTGCTCCTATATCTTAGGGTCTTATGGTCAAATACTCATATATCCAGTCCCTTAGAGTACTTTCCAATAATTTTCCCACTGATGTCAGGCTCAGTCTCCTATAATTTCCTTGTTTCTTAAACAGCGGAACACCACTGGCTTTCCTGTCCTACAGCACCTCACCTGTTGCTAAGGATGATTTAAATATCTCTGCTAAGGCCTCGGTAATTTCCGCACACCTCCTGCAGGGTCCAATGAAACACCTTGCCAGGACCTGGGGATTTATCCACCCTAATTTGCCTCAGGACAGCAAACAACCCCTCTTTTGTAATCTGTATAGAGTCCATGAAGCTGATGCCATTTTGCCTTATTTCTATAGATTCTGTGTCTGTCTCCTGAGTAAATACAGACGCAAAAAATGCACTTAAGATCTCCCCCATCTTTTTTGGCTCCATGCATAGATTACCATTCTGATCTTCCAGAGGTCCAATTTTTTTCCTTGCAATCCTTTTGATCTTAACGTATCTGTAGAATCCCTTAGAATTCCTCTTCATCTTGTCTGCTAGGGCAATATCATGCCTTCTTTTAGTGCCCCCCCCCCAATTTTTTTCTTAAGTGTCCTCTAGCATTTCTTATACTCCATAAGCACCTCATTTGTTTCTACTTGCCTATACCTGCTATGCATCTCCTTTTTTTTTCTTAACTAGGGTTTCAATATCTCTTGGAAACTAGGGCTCTCTACAGCTGATATCTTTACATTTTATTCTGACATATACAAGCTTTGTATTCTCAAAATTTCACTTTTGAAGGCCTCCCAATTTTGCCACACCTCTGCCAGAAAACACCCTGTCCCAATTCATACTTGCCACATCCTTTCTGATACCATCAAAATTGACCTTTCTCCAATTTAGAATCTCAACTCACAGGCCAGACCTATCTTTTGCTTATTTACTTTGAAACTAATGGCATTATAATCACTAGATATGAAGAGTTCCCCCACACAAACTTCTGTCACCCGCCGTGTCTCATTCAATAATAGCAGATCAAGTATCACATGCTCTCTCATTGGGACTTCAATGTACTGATTAAGAAAACTTTCCTGAAGACATTTGACGAACTCTATTCCATCTAGTCTTTTTACGGTATAAGAGTCCTGATCAATAAGTGGGAAGTTAAAATCACCTGCTATACCAGCCTTATGTTTCTTGAAACTGTCTGCGATCTCTCTAGAAATTTGTTCCTCTAAATCCCGCGGACTGTTGTGGTCTGTAGTTTAGCCCGATTAATGTGATCTTTCCTTTCTTATTATAGGTTCCACCCATGAAGCCTCACTAGGTGAGTTCTCCGGTCTGTCCTGACTGAGCACTGCTGTGAAATTTTTCTTGACTAATAATGCCACCCCTCCTCCTTTAATCCCTCCCGCTCTGTCACGTCTAAAGCAACTGAGCTACCAGTCCTGTCCCTCCTTCACACAGGTCTCACTAATGGCCACAATATCATAATTTCATGTGTTTATCCATGCCCTGAGCTCATCTGCCTTTCCTACAATACTCCTTGCATTGAAATATACGCAGTTGAGGACTTCAGTCGCACCATGCTCATCCTTTTGATTCCTAACTTTGTCCGAGATCTTAACAAAATCTGTCTCCGTGACCTCCCCACTATCTGATCTGGCACTCTAATTCCCATCCCCCGCAACTCTAGTTTAACCTTTAAGTTAAACAGAGTCAGAATCAGGTTTATTATCACCGGCGTGTGACGTGAAATCTGTTAATGTAGCAGCAGCAGTTCAATGCAATACATAATCTAGCAGAGAGAGAGAGAAAAAATAATAATAATAATAAATAAACAAGTAAATCAATTATGTATATTGAATAGATTTTAAAAAAGTGCAAAAACAGAAATACTGTATATCAAAAAAAGTGAGGCGATGTCCAAAGTTTCAATTTCCATTTGGGAATTGGATGGCAGAGGGGAAGAAGCTGTTCCTGAATCACTGAGTGTGTACCTTCAGGCTTCTGTATCTCCTACCTGATGGTAACAGTGAGAAAAGGACATGCCCTGGGTGCTGGAGGCCCTTAATAATGGACGCTGACTTTCTGAGACACCGCTCCCTAAAGATGTCCTGGGTACTTTGTAGGTTAGTACACAAGATGGAGCTGACTAGATTTATAACCTTCTGCAGCTTCTTTCGATCCTGTGCAGTAGCCCCTCCATACCAGACAGTGATGCAGCCTGTCAGAATGCTCTCCACAGTACAACTATAGAAGTTTCTGAGTGTATTTGTTGACATGCCAAATCTCTTCAAATTCCTAATAAAGTAGCCGCTGTGTTGCCGTCTTTATAACTACATTGATGTGTTGGGACCAGGTTAGATCCTCAGAGATCTTGACACCCAAGAATTTGAAACTGCTCACTCTCTCCACTTCTGATCCCCCTATGAGGATTGGTATGTGTTCCTTTGTCTTACCCTTCCTGAAGTCCACAATCAGCTCTTTCGTCTTACTGACGTTGAGTGCCAAGTTGTTGCTGGAGCACCACTCCATCAGTTGGCATATCTCACTCATGTATGCCCTCTTGTCACCATCTGAGATTCTACCAAGAATGGTTGTATTGACAGCAAATTTATAGATGGTATTTGAACTATGCCTAGCCACACAGTCATGGGTATAGAGAGAGTAGAGCAGTGGGCTAAGCACGCACCCCTGAGGTGCCACCAGTGTTGGTCGTCAGTGAGGAGGAGAATGTTATCACCAATTCGCCCAGATTTTGGTCTTCCAGTTAGGAAGTCGAGGATCCAATTGCAGAGGGAGGTACAGAGGCCCAGGTTCTGCAACTTCTCAATCAGGAATGTGGGAATGATGGTATTAAATGCTGAGCTATAGTCGATGAACAGCATCCTGACGTAGGTGTTTGTGTTGTCCAGGTGGTCTAAAGCCATGTGAAGAGCCATTTAGATTGCATCTGCTATTGACCTATAGTGGTGATAGGCAAATTGCAATGGGTCCAGGTTCTTGCTGAGGCAGGAGTTCAGTCTAGTCATGACCAGCCTCTCAAAGCTTTTCATCACTGCCGATGTGCGACTGGGCGATAGTCATTAAGGGAGCCCACATTATTCTTCTTAGGCACTGGTATAATTATTGCCTTTTTGAAGCAAGTGGGAACTTCCACCTGTAGCAATGAGAGGTTGAAAATGTCCTTGAATATTCATGCTAGTTGGTTGGCACATGTTTTCAGAGCCTTACCAAGTATTCCATTGGGACCTTCCGCCTTGCGGGGGTTCACTCTCTTTAAAGACAGCCTAACATCGGCCTCTGAGACAGATATTACAGGGTCAACAGGTGCAGCAGGGATCTTCACAGCTGTAGTTGTGTTCTCCCTTTCAAAGCGTGCATAGAAGGCGTTGAGTTCACCTGGTAGTGAAGCATCGCTGCCATTCATGCTATTGAATTTTGTTTTGTAAGAAGTATTGTCTTGCAGACTCTGCCAGAGTTACCATGTATCCGATGTCACCTCCAACCTCATTTGAAATTGTCTCTTCGCCCTTGAAATAGCCCCCCGCAAACCATACCTGGTTTTCTGGTACAGGCCTGGGTTGCCAGACTTGAATGCCACAGATCCAGCCTTCAGCAGACAATGTACCTCCTGGTTCATCCACGGCTTTTGGTTTGGGAATGTACAGTTAGTCTTTGTGGGCACACACTCATCCACACAGGTTTTAATGAAGTCAGTAACAACTGCAGCATACTCAACCAGGTTCGAAGATGAATCATGCACAATTTTTACAAGAAATAAAAACAATTAGGACAGATAGTCCACTTCAGTTTAGTAGCAGTAGTTATAGTGTAGTGTAGAGAACTGCACATTTGCTCTGCTGAGGGAAGTGAAGGTGTTGGATATATTTGTAATGTCCAGAATGCCCAGTAGAGGGCAATGTTTACTCAGGGACCATTCTCTAATACTGTGCATCTCCTCCCCCAGCCCATCAATGTGAGCTGAGTGTGTTGGAGAGAGCACGCTGTCACTTGGTTCAAACTCAGAGCTCAGGCGCAGACCCTGCTGGCCCTAAACACCGCCGAGGCTGGGCCTAGTGTTACCCCTCTTGGGTGCAGTATTGTGGTGGTTGCCTCATTGTAAGAGAACATGTTGAATTCATGATACAAAGGGGAGAATAAACATGACCCAATTGTATTTACTGTCTATGTTATGAATAAAGTATATTTTGAGGGAAAACCGAAACTAAAATCAGGAGCAAACCATGCTTTACAAATTGTTGGCAATCCTAAATGTTACAGAATAGGTCATGTCCCCTCCAGCATCAGGGGCATGGCAATGTTATGGAATGATGGTCTGGGCAGATATAATGCCTGGAGCCTCTTGTCATATGGCTGCCACCCCTATATGCCAGTTACCTGGATGACATGGCTGGGAGAAACTAGCAAGCCAGTGAGTTGCACCTTGCAGGGTCCAATTGCGAGACAGTGGGGGGAATGCTTAGGTTGGTGGGTGTGGAGCCAAACTGGCAGCTTCCATTTTGTGGAAGACAGAAAGCAAAGCACCAGTGCAGCCTCCTCTACATTGATGACACCCGACGTAGATTGGGGTGACCACTTTGTCGAGCACCTTCTCTCCGACCGCCGTAAAAGGCAGACTCTGTCTGTGGCTGCCCATTGCAATTTGACTTCCCATTCTCATTATGATAGGTTTATCCATGGTCTTTTCTGATGCCACGATGAGGACAAACTCAGGTTGGAGGAGCAATACCTCATATTCTATCTGAGTAGCCTCCAACCCGATAGCATGGGCATTGATTTCTCTAGCTTCTAATAATTTCTCCCCGCATCCCCCCACCCGCTCCATCACTCTTTTTCCATCTGGTTACCTCTTACCCTTCTCTCCTCCCCCCACTGTTTCCCCTCCTCCTTCCCTTTCTAACTATCTGACTAACCATGAAATGTGGGAGGAAAGTGGAGTATCAGGAGGAAACCTGTGGTCACAGTGAAAATGTACAAACACTTTGCAGATGGAGTCTGAATTAAACCCAGGTCACTGGCATTACAGTAATGTTATGCTTCCGTGCCACCCAGAATGTAGTTCTGAGTACATTTGGAGCTGCCCTCATTGTGCCTTGTAGAGAATTAAGAGGCCTTAGGCTGTCAGGATGTGAGCCACTTTCCGAAGCCTGTAGGCCTAGAGTTTACATGACTGGGCCAATTGAATTTCTAGTCAGCAGTGACACCCAGGTCCCAGTTGGTGATAATTACATCTATGAAAGGGCATAAGATAACTGGACTCATTCATTTCAAGATTTCTGTATCTTTCTTATATTATAGAAGGAAGCCATCTCAGTCCACCAGGCCGTTGCAGCCTGAAACATCGACTGTACTCTTTTACTAGATGCTGCCTGGCCTGTTGAGCTCCTCCAGCATTGTGTATGTTGCTCAGTCCACCAGGAGCAGGTTGGCTCCCAGCACAAGCACGATGTCTAGGGGCAACACAGAGAATGATTAGCCTATAACCAGCACGTCTTTGGGAGGTGGGAGGAAATAATGAGCACATGGGGGAAACCCACGCGGTCAAAAGGGGAAACATTGAAACTCCACAGACAGCGGCCGAGGCCAGGTTTGAAAGTGGGTTGCTGAGCACAGCAAGGCAGCAAGCATCTCTATTAGCTGCTCCACTGTGCTGCCCAAGGTGTGAGTATCTTAAACACACAAAAATGCGGGACAACAATTGACTATAATAAATAAACCTGCAAATAAAATAAATAAGCAAATAAATTTGCCGATGACACCACTGCTATTGGCAGAATCTCAGATAGTGACGAGGAGGCGTACAGGAGTGAGATAGGTTGACTGGTTGATTGGTGTTGCAATACTAACTTTGCACTCAAGGTCAGTAAGACGAAGGAACTGATTGTGGACTTGAGGACGGGGAAGTCAAAGGAACACACACCCATCCTCATGGAGGGGTCAGCAGTGGAAAGGGAGAGCAGCTTCACGTTTCTGCATGCCCAACATCTCAGATGTGCCGACATACTAATGCAATAATGAAGAGGCTCTACATTAGGAGTTAGGGGCGATTTGGTACATCACAAAGACATGGAGAACATTTGGACAGGTTGCATCACTGCCTATTATGGAGGCTACAATCACGGGACTGAGAAAAGCTGCAGAGAGTTGTAGATACAGTCATCTCCATCGTGGACACCGTCAGATATGTTATTAAACGGTGGGGTGACTGCTCCCTCTTGCTTCTTACATTCTATGTTCCAGAAGCTCTTTAGGAAAAGAAGAACTGGGCAATATGTTGCATGGACTTTTATCCTCCCAGACAGATTATTGCAAATTACTAACCTTGTTGCTTTCCAGCATTTTAATTATTTCCAGATCCTCTCAAGTTTTGCAAAATATAATGCTCTAATGTCAACAGATCAAGTGTTTTAACGCTATCTGAGTAACTGATTGGAATTGTTCTTATGGCTCTTCCCGCCTCTTCTGCTCACCCCACTGTATTCCCACATCAGACCAGGAACAAGGCTACCACATTTCTGAGCCACAACTTGGACGGTGTCAGTGTGGAGTCCTCCGGGGTGGCATGGGAGCATAGTGGTGAGCCCATTGCTCCAGAGGAGATCTACGGTGTAAGATCAGGGTTCAATTCTCACAGCTGTCTGTAAGGATTTTGTATGTTCTCCCGTCACTACGTGGTTTCCCACCGGTGCTCTGGTTTCCTCCCTCTTTTCCAACGCGTACATTTATGGTCAGTATTAGCAAGCTGGGGGCAGGCTATGATGGGACTGGAAGCACGGTAACACTTGCCCAGCACAGCCCTTGCTGATTTGATCTGATGCAAATGATGCATTTCGCTGTATGTTACAATGTACGTGCTCCTTTGACCTGGAGTTACATGCTGACTTCGGTCCTTTGCAGGAAAGGGACCCGCTCTTAGGGCCTCACGAACGCCTGCTTTTCGGTATCCCAAAGACGTAGCCTGGAAGACTAGTGCGCCCTCAGGGTGCCGGATTTTCGTGGTTCTGGAGGCAGGCGGATTCAAGGCGGACGCCGCCGCTGCCGCCTGATGCGTCGTGGGAGAACAAGGAAGATCGGAAGCAATGGGCTGGCAGTTGGCTCTGAGCCCAGAGGCACAGAGCTCGGAAAAGCAACGCGACAGACTTTTAACACCATAAATCAGTGAGTTGTTTTGTTATGTCTCCTCTCTTGCTTTGAAACAGGGACACCTCTTTTTCCACTATCAGGGAGAGAGAGAGAGCCTGTGGTATGTTGAATTACCTGGTGAATGAGTAGTCTTTGGAGTACTGCAAGTCTGTGTCTTTATTGATGCTTTGCTGCACGCTAGAGTGCTTGGTGTAGGGGAAGCATCGATGCTTTTTTGCTGGTGGGGGGGTCATTGCCTTTCTGCTGCTTGTACGTGGGAGGAGGGAGTTGGGGGAGGAGGCTTGGGGTTCTAACGTTTAACTGTGATTCATTCTTTGGGGCAGTCCTCTATTTTTGTGGATGTTTGTGAAGAAAAAGAATTTCAGGATGTATATTGTATACATTTCTCTGACATTAAATATACCTATTGAAAGCTATTGAACCAATAAAGCTTTTCTTTTTTTCTTTCATCCATCCAACTATACGTCATACGTCATACCTCTACAATTCAGGCCATGTTCTCTTCTCGCTGCTGCGTCAGGAAAGAGATACATAAACTTTTGCTCCCACACCACCAGGTTCAGGAGCAGTTATTACCTTCAGCCACCAGTGTGGATAACTTCACTCCCCTTAACTCTGAATTGATTCCACAACCCGAGGACTCAACATTATTTATTACCTATTTACTCTCTATTATTATTATTATTTATTTAATTTTTGTATTTGCACAGTTTGTCTTCTTTTGCGTATTGGTTGTTAGTCTTTGTGTGTAGATTTTCATTGATTCTATTGTATTTCTTTGTAGTAACTGAACGTCCACAAGAAGGTGGAGCTTAGTAGGATTAGTGGCACCTAACGGCGACTCCTTTCCTTGCAACTTCAGAGACAGCTCTATTTCGATCTTTAGTATCTCTAATTTTCCCTTTCAGGGTTCTTTTGAAGACCCTGACCTGGTGTTGCACGCTGACTACGGTTCTTTGTGGGGAATGGGACTTGTTCTCAGAGTTTCACAACTGGCCGTCAACAGCTCGGCCCAAGAGCTCTGCTCACCTTTGGAGGACCGAATTTTTGTGGCTCTGGAGACGGGGGTTGGTGTCCAAGCAGAAGACTGGTGTGTCGTGGAAGACGGAAGATCTAAGGCTGTGTGCCCAGAGACCTGAGATCTTTGGGCACAGAGCTCAGAAAAAGCGATGCAATGGACTTTTAACATTGTAAACCAGTGAGTTGTTTGTATTGTTTCCCCTTTCGCTGTGA